>NC_067480.1:29614621-30846496 GCF_947179515.1 Apodemus sylvaticus
TTTTATATTTAGATTGCAATAAAAATTAGGAGTAGATAGGCAGACAGACAGAAGGAGACAGACAGACAGAGACATATAGAGAGACAGAAATAGACAGATAGTTTGGCTCACATGGTTGTGAAGTCTTAGTTGATGAATCTAGAATATGATGGGGGAACAGGTAACCCTAGCCAGGAAAAACCTGAAATTCTACCTCAAGACCATCTTCTGTGAAGCCGGATGCTGTCTACTATGCAATCAAGGAAGAACTGATGTTGACTGATGATTGTTTGATGGGGACTCAAATAGGAAGTTGCTTAAATATTATTTCTCTTGTTTACGGAAGTCTCACTAGTTCCATTGAGTTCTATATTTAAGTAAAATCCACCTATACTATGGAGAGCCAGAAATTTAAATTCACATATCATCCATAAGCAGTTTTACAGAACACATCCAGAATAATGTTCACCAGATGTCTGATACCATTGACCCAGCCATCATGACACATTAAAGAATGTTATACATTGAACGGTCACAATGATATTTATATTTTTCTTACCCGATAACTTTCCTGGGTCATTGTACTGTAAGAACACAGAGAACAGCCTATCTTGCACATTTTAGAAGGACTTACTAGATTCAGCATGTCCATTGGCCATGTATTTTTAACCAATTATCTTGCTCTATCCTGGCAATTGCATTGAGGTGAGGCCTGTCATTGTTAGACTGATGGATGACACTTTTAATTCAGGTCTACAAGTATCAACTAGACAATCAAAAATGCCCTAAAATTTTATTTCTTGGGGTGTTTGCTCATGACTGGGTTTTAATCACAGCCCCCCCTGCACCATCAAATGTGTGAATTCTTCTTTCTTCACACCAATCAAGTCCATATCAAGTGTGTGTTCTCTAATTCAATTAAAATTTGACACTATCTGGATGGTGTTGACTTAAGATTTTGCAGCTTACCAACTCAGTTCACCAGACTACCAGCATTAGAAATGCAATTGAAAATCCAGGGCTCTGTGTGTATATTTGTGTGTGTGTGTGTGTGTGTGTGTGTGTGTGTGTGCTAGGAAATTTTAAAGATTAACAGGGTTCAGGGATCTTCTTTGGAAGTGAATGCATTAAGCCCTGGATTGTAGCTCACTCACAGAGCATGGAAACCCCACACTTTTTCCTTTGTACCTTGTTCTGTGTGTCTCTTGCATTTGACTGAATCCGAGTTGCAACCTTTATAAGAAGCCAATTATTGTAAGACCTCTATTTTCTGATTTTTGTGAGCTAGCATGTGAAACTGTAAACTCTGAAGAGGTAGTTAATTAGTGCTTATCACAAAAGCCCTGAGAACTGAGTTCAGATTCATAGCACTCCCACAAAAGTCTGGGTACAGCAGCATGTGTCTATAAATCCCAGCAGTTGGGAGTATGGGGAACAGGAGGTTCTTAACATTGATTCTTTCTGGATGACAGACAGACACAACACACCAAAAAGCAGTTTGAATCAGCTGCATTTTACTTCTGTAAACATCTCAGATATATACACATGATTTTAGGAACTACTTTTTTATTTCATGCCAGGTTACATCAGGGGATGATCAGATGGGGGGGGTTTACATATTACAAGTTGAAACTAAAAACACAGAACAGGAAGTATTTTTGGGGAACCTTTTGGTACCCAGACAGTGGTTAATCAACCCAGACTTGAGGTCACTCTATACTTAGAATTCTGCCAAGCTGTAATCTGAGCAAATTTTCTGTAGCTAGTAAATTTTATTAATATTTTATGGCCAGTCAGGCCAATTTGGGGCTGTTGTCCTGAGCCTTTGTGGAGTTTCCCTATTTATTGGAGCAGCTCACCAACACCCTCTGAGTAAAAAATGCTTTCTACCATATATTATAGTTGTTGGAATTCCCAGACTATTCTCCTTAGCTTCTGACACACCTTTCTGGTCTTTCCCTACCAGCTGTTGAACTTTTATCCTTTCACTACTTTTATCCTTTTATCTATTATATCTGGATTTCTCACAAACAATTCTTTCTGTTGTAACTGATTTATTACATCTCCAAATATCTCAGTTTCCTTCCACTTAACTCTGAGTAAAACTTGGAAAAATGGGGGATCTTGTGTTGAATAGTTCATGAATCTTCTTTGACCCAAGTCTGGTATTACCTGGTGCTGATCATCAGATTCATTGGCATCGGTCTTTGTAGGCCCTGGAGTGATCCTGCCATCAGGCATGTTTCCTGGACCATCCCTATCAAGATCCGGCCAGGTTGCATTATATTAACTATTAGCATAAAAATCAAGAAAGACAAGGCACAGAACCCAAATCCGCAGAATTTGATCAATGCACTGGAACAGCTTGCAGAAGCAGGATGCCAGGGACCTCCAGGAGGCTAAGTTCCGAGGAACACACACCTCAGGTCTGAAAGCCCAACTTTCGCCATGTCACATAGACTCCACTGGAGTTGGTGTGGCACAATATGATATTTAATTAGCATATCCCCAAAGACTTCCTACTCCAATCAGTATCTGGGTCTTTTCTTACAAATCTGGACAGAGAAGCAAATGTTCTTATAGGGCAGTTTTGTAGCAAGATGCTCTCCTCGATGGATGTCAGTCACAGAAGGAAACAGTTAAATGTTCTGAAAGTGAAAACAAAGATATATTCAGCAAAATAGTTGTTTCTTTAGTCATTTATCAGTTACTGGTTATGTTAATAGTTACTGCTGTCCTTGACTTACTGTCTTTACATATTTGTTTGGATTTTGTGTGTGTGAATTACTCACATATATCTATATATCTATCAATATCTCTATATCTATCTATCTATCTATCTATCTATCTATCTATCTATCTATCTATCTATCTATCTATCTGTGCAGGTGTGCATGCCTGCATGCACATACAGAGGCTAGAGGAAGATACAGTATCGTATTCCATTCCATCACTCTCCCTCATTCCTTCTAGACCAGGTATCTCACTGAATTTGAATAGATTGGGAGCTTTCAAGACTCAGAGTCCTGCTGTCTCTCCTCTCCCCCACACTGGCGCAGCAATCTTATGGATGCTCACACTGCACACTGGTGCTGAGGATAAGTAAGTACCAAGGGTTCTCATCCATGGAGCAACCTCCACAGACCTTTATTTTTAAAATCAAACCACCCAACAGGATTTGGCTTGTCTTAAAAGGCATAGCATATTTCAAACTATGTAATATTATTTTTTTAAAAAATTGCTCTAAGACTAAAATGTCTTGTTTTTTAATTTGTTTTGTCTAATTTAAAAATCATTCCATTAGGAAATAGGAGTAGTTTAGTGGTAGAGGTACAATACTTGCTAAGAAGTGTTTACTCATTTGGTCATTCAAAGTCTTACCCATAACTTCTGTTTATTGTTATGATTTATTATTTAAGATAATATATCTATATGTGTATACATACATACTTACATTTTTTGAAAAACTGATATTTCAAAGTGTGCATGTTTCATTAATAATTGTAAAAAATGTAGGAACTTTAATAATTCCTAAACACTTTGTGAAAATAGAATGCATGTTTTCCTTCCATTGTTGTCTAGGTTTGAGCTCATCTTATTCATATACATGGAAATAACGATTAGTTTTGATGAGGCAGAACACTTCATTGCTGAAACTGCTTTTAATTTGCATGCTAGGTCTCCTCATTTCATGAACTATTTTAAATTGAGAACATACATAATAATATGTTAAAATTTAAATAATGAATTATTCAAATATTTGTAGCTGTCTTTTTGGAATCATTTTTTTTCTTTCTTCTCACCCCTTAAAACAAGACACTGATTAAAAACTTACAGCTACTTGTAGTCTGATTATAAAAGAAAAAACACTTTCCAGTAATTGACATCAAACATTCCAAGACAAGATACCTGAATCCCTGTTTCTTCCAGAGGTTGTTTATTTTCCATCATTGTCACCGAGAACTGTCACGTAATAAGTGCACATAATGGGAGACTTGGGAATCATTGAAGCATGAAGAAGCATTTTCATAGCTGCAGAAACGGAATTAATTGTGACTCTGATATATTCTATTGAGATAAAGGCCCTTAGAGATATTTCTCAGGCAATCCTTCATAGTATGAACATTTTCATCATTTCCAAATGTCATCACCATTATTACCCACTTGAATGCTTTCTCCTTGTACTATATTGAAATCTGGATGTTAGTTTGCATTATTTCCAAGGTATAATTTTTAATCTTTGAATATTTCTATTAATAATATCATTTACTAATACTTAGAGTTTTGTCAGTAGCAGTCTATGAGTCACATGGGAGCTTGTTAAACATATAGATTCTCAGCCTCTACCTCCATATAAAGAACTTGGATTTCTTCTTAATGGATCCCCAGGGGAGTCACATGTACAATGAGAGCTGAGAAACACTGTATGAGACCTTGACACTGATGGGGCATTACGTAATGACTTATAAAGTTAAGAGCATTTATAAACAGTATGGGTTTATAAACAGTATCAGGTACAAGACCCTGAAGTCCCAGGCTGGTGAGAAAAAAATAAGGGGTCAAGTCTTCTCAGTTGAAAATGTCCTACTATAGGAGACAGACACTCATTTTTCTACTTATATGTCTTTGGACACTGCTATAATCCAGGCAATGCCAGACATTGTCCAACGCCTTGGGATACTTTGGTTCTCCTACAGTCTCTTATAATTAGGCTGATCATCTCCTAACAGGTACACACATCATTTGAAGACACTGTTTTTAAAAAAAAAGTCCTCACATGACTGTTTTATTCAGAGTAGACCCCAATGGATACACACTGAAAGGCAGAAAAGACAATGTTAGGGAGGCTGGAAGCCCGACAGGCAGGAAGGGAAAGGTCGTGGAGAGTTTGTTCTAGACAGAGAACTTTATAAAACTGCCAGTCAAGATAGCTATTAAAACGACAATAGAGAATACGCAAACACTGTAGAAGCAGCATGCTTTTATGTAGCATGCTGTTTTCATTGTAGTGATGCTATGAGAAGGGCATTTATGTTACTTAAAAAGGTGTTCAAGGCAGATTCTGGAGCATCTCAAACAATCCTGAAACAGAGATGAGAGAAGATGGTGGGATCCAGGAACCTTCTAGCAGGTGTTTGCTGCACCAAACTTCATCATGACATTGAGCTTCTAGCTGTGTGCAACGGAAAAAGACTCATACTTCCAGAAGCAACACCATGGACCTCTCATTTTCGTCTTCCTGTCAAGAAGATCTATACTTTCCTATACTTACTACTGTAAGACAGAAACTCTACCTCTTTTATTTTATTGTCATTCTGTTTTTTTTCCTGTGTGTGCGTTTGCATGTGTGTGTGCATGTGCATGCATGTGTGTGTAGACCGAGATCAACACTGAGCATCTTCTTTAGTTACATTCACCTAATTTTTAAATATTTTTATTTTCATATATATGTGTTCATGCAGTAGCTAAAGATGTTAAAAACCAAACATAGGTCCTCTGTAAGAGTAAAAAATGCTCTTAACCACTGAGCCATCTCTCCATGCCCTCTCCTTAGTATTTAGGATCTCTCCTTAAACCTGGACTTCTCTGGTTTGGATAGACAGGTTGGTCAGCAAGCTCTGACAACTCACTTGTCTCTGACCTCAGTGCTGGGTTTAGAGGTGCACATTTCCATGCCTAGTGTTGAAGTGGGTGCTAGGGAATCCAACCTTGAGTCCGTACGATTGTGCAATAAGTGCTTTGCCCACAATTCCATCTCTTTCTTGATATGAATTATCTTACACAGAATCCTGCTTGATTTTAAATGATATCTGCTGACTTCCTCCCTGTTGAGAACATTCTGGAAACTTACTGTTAGCTCAGGAGTTGTCGTCATATTAACGCATTACTCACACTTCTAATGAATGTGTCATTTACTTCTCAGTGCATGACAAACTGCTAAAAGGAAGGAACACAGGGCAGAATGCTGTGAGCTCCTCAGAGGCTTCTTCAAGTGTGGGTGCAGACCTGATAATTGAGGATCTTCACTATAATAATTTTCATAATCTACCCATTTGCTTATTCCAATTTCCTTTCAGCCTTTAGTTCTCTAGTGGGTCACATGGGCTAAATATCACACTTAATTAAAAGCCTTACTTATCAATAAAAATAACCCACCTAGAGAGTTAGCTCCACAGGTAAAATGTTTGCTCATAAGCATGATGGCCCGAGTTAGATCCCCAGAACCAACATTAAAATGCCAGGTATAGTGTTGTGTGCCTGAACACCCAGAAGTGGGACAGTAGAGAAAGGACGGCCCCCTGGACTCACTCTAGCCTAACTGGTGAGCTCTAGGTCAATAAGAGACTACATGTCAAATGAGGTGGGACATCCTTCCTAAGGACAACACCAGAGGCTGATCTCTGTCCTCCACATGCATGCCCATATAGGGGCACATACATACATTCACACACACACACACATACACACACAGGATTTTATTTCTAATTTATTTCCTGTTGTGCTAGTATATTATTAGCTGGTGTTCTACACAGAGAGAAAATGATTAGATGTAGAAAGAGGATGTACCTGGACCCCCAGGAAAGCCAGCAAGGTGGATAAAGTACATGAGATGCCAAGGGTGAATGCTAGTCTAGGTTTGAAGACCTGAGAACCAAGAAACATACCACATGTTGTTGCTGTGGGCATGTTTAATAATGAACCCCCAGAAGTAATTCCTATACAAATTTCTGCCCATGTTCTTGATTGTTTTTAAATTTATTAAATAATATAGACAATAAATTGACTTGAGTCATTTCTTAATTTTAGAAGTTTACATTTTTATTTATCACTGAAAAACTAATTTTGTGGGTTTGGACAAAGAAAGTATAAAAGAAAGCTAAGATTAAGCTATAGCAGAATAGGAAGAGAGAGAGACAGAGAGAGAGAGAGAGGGAGAGGAAGAGGGAGAGAGAGGGAGAGGAAGAGGGAGAGGGAGCAGTGAGTTGGGTTGAGTGTTTTGAGAGGGTAAATATTCAATAGTTGGCAATCAATTGTTTACTGGGAATGAAAAATAAGTCAAGAAACAGTCTTGCACTTAAACATCTGGTTGGGCTTAACTATCATCTAGAGAGACTAGATATATAGAATAAATGAATTATAATAAATTAGAGATAAATATGAGAAATACAATTTGCTGAACCAGAATGTAGCTGGGTGTGTAACTTTTTGAGCTGGTGTACAGATGGTACTTTAGTGCATTTGAATGGCTTACCTCCTCCATGGATGAAATTTCATGGAGATTCCCAGGGACTGAGTTTAAATGTTACTAGGAATCAGAGTGAACAGGAGGACTGGGTGTGAATGGACAATGAAGCAGAAGAAGCACTGATAGAAAAAGGTGACAAGGACACCAAGAGTCCAGAGCAGAAAGGCTTTTAAGACAGAAGATTCCACTTCTAGGTAGATATCTCATAAACTAAGACTGAACACGACAACAGAAGGCTCAAAGATTATTAGTGCCTTAAGCAAATAAATGCAGCTGGCAAGCAAAGGTTAAGACCAGAAAGGAATAACATTACTATTCATTGAGCAAGTGAAAATCAAATGCATTATGTACTCAATATGATATACAGGTGTCTGTAATCTCAGCATTTGCACTACGGAGACAGGAGGAACACAATTTCAAGGTCATCTTCAGTTGCATAGGGAGCTTAAAGAGGGCCAGAACAGCCAGGCTGCAAAAGACCATGGCTCAACCAATCAAATAAGTACTAGAAACAATAACAAAAACAACTAAAAGCCTGCCATGAGGTACTAATGCTTTATATCTATTCCATGTTCCACTTGCAGCATGCATGGAAAGTGGTACAGTTGCTTTGGATAATAGCCCTACAGATTATCACACTCTAACCCTGAGAGCTATCCCAGCATCCCACATGTCTACTGCTAAAAACAGATCAAAGAGGAACACAAATTGATTTTTTGTACCAAAATTCATAGTTTTGTTGCTCATAGCAGCCCAAAACTATCAAGCAATGGATGGATGAACCATGTGTGGCAGATCCATATAGTGGAATATTTTACTCAGTTGAAAAATGAAATGATGCTATGCTATAAATGAACCACTTATACTAAATGTATCTTATAGTATCCATGAAATTATAATATATGATTTTATTTATATAAAATACCCAAAAGAGACATTAATGGTTAAAAAAAATAAATGAATGCTTTGTTGAGATGAACGGAGTAGGGGAAGAAGACATGGTAGAGAATGAGAGATGACAGCTGAAAGATATAAAATTACTTGAGAGAAATAAATACTCTAAACATAATTTTAGCTATGTGACATAATATCAGAACTTAGTTCACACCTTGAATTGTGTGCTTTAAACAGGTAAATTGTGTGATCTACGAGCTTTATTTCAATCAATCTGTGAGAAAGCAAAGCAAAATTAGCTGCTGAAGACTGGCCATGAAGAACTCTATGTCCAGATAACTATATTTCAGTTATACAAGGAAAGGAAGGGAGGAGAGGGAACTAAAGAGGGAGAGAATGAAGGGAGGAAAGAAGGGAATGAAGAAGGGAAGTTGGGAGCAAGAGAGGCAGGAAGGAGGGGAGGGATGAGTAGAAAGGAAGGGATAGAGGGAGGAAGACAGCAAAGGCATTCTATTGGATTTAATACTTTCAGTTTGGATGGGAGCAAGAAAGCAAATGTAAGGATAAACATCCCAAAGTCAGATGACATTTTCCCTTTTGATGGTGTGTTTAAGGATGCTTGACATATTAGGAAAACAAGCAAACAAAACTGTATCGAATGGTTCTTTTCAGTGAACAGAGATAATATGGGGTCAGAAAGAGAAGATGATTAATATCATCCATTAAAGCAATGTACAACACTTTGAGTTTATGAACTAAGAGAAAGAGTTTACAACAGAAGAAATGAGCTCTTGAATGACAGTCAGGTAGTCAATCTTGTTGAACTTGTAAATGTATTTCTCCTCTTGAAGTCTCCAAGATGTTGGATCAGTCACATATAGCGGAAGCACCAACAATGTGCTTTATAAAACAACAAATAGGTATCAAGAAACTTGACAGGAATTCAAGTTGCAGAAATATACATTGACTTGCACATATAATTGAAACATTCAATATCCAATTAGGTAAATTATCATTGGAAGGGATGATTTATGAAACCGGCTTTAGAACTGAGCTCCAATCATCTGAGGTGAGTAAATGCCATTGTTAATATGATTTCTGTACCACTGTGAGGTGGGAGTGGCAGAGTCACTCTATGTGGTCTCCTTTAGTCAGCATGTCCCTAAAATCTGAAAATGTCAAGGCACAATCATAAGAAGCCACAGCATAGGCCCACAGAGCTGATAAACATGTTTTCAGGAGGTGTGATTTAGCCACAGTGTGGGAGCTTAGGAGAACATTTTCTCCCCTCTGAAATATTAACCTATCAGGAATAGCTCCCTGACTAAGTAATGTTGCAAGAAGAATCGAGAAACATTTCAGAAGGATTTTTTTCTTTAAATAAATAAATAAGTAAATAAATAAATAAATAAATATTCAACATAAACTAGGAAATTTTGGGAGATCAGCTTATTTGGTTCTATAAAATTGAACAACAGTTTATTAGCCCTTACTAAGTAATTGCAAGAATTTAAATAAAGTCCTTGGAATGTCTGGCAGTGGTGGGGGCTAAGACTAAAATCAACAATTGGAGAAGGAGTTGGTACCCATGTTCCTTGGCACCAACTTTGTTATTTATTCAGGCATGCCATTTAAAAGACTGCTGGTTAGGACTAATGGGAAAGGTGGTTTGCACTGCTTACATTTTTTTCTCACATTGAGAATCTGTAGGACCAGGTTAACCTATCGTGTGGCCTGATGATTATATTGGGATTATATTGGGATGAAAGAACTAGCCCATTTCCTAATGAAAACTAAATAAATCATTAAGAAAATGTTAACCAAATAATCACTAACAATGATTAGGGTTAAATTTGAGAAGGTTGTAAATGTAAATAGAAAAACATAAAGCTCAAAGTCTGTGGATTGTTTCTTGAACATTTGAGGGAGAAGTCATAAGCTTCTAAACATTCTAATGCTTTATCTGTCTTATGTTTATTATGAAAGAAATAATGGATCCTATAATTACATGCCCCATCAGCCTACTGAATGGACAAAAATATTAAAAAATTATGTATCTAATCGAACTAATCCCATGCCTCCTATCAGATCACTATGGAGTAAAAGTGGTCTTCAATAGCAACAAAAACAACAGAAAACCCACATACACGTGGAAACTGAACAATATTCTACTCAATGATACCTTGGTCAAGGAAGAAATAAAGAAAGAAATTAAAGACTTTTTAGAACACAATGAAAATGAAAACACAACATACCCAAATCTATGGGACACAATGAAAGCAGTGCTAAGAGGAAAACTCATAGCCCTGAGTGCCTCCAAAAAGAAAATGGAGAGAGCATACATTACCAGCTTAATGACACACCTGAAAGCCCTGGAACAAAAAGAAGCTATTTCACCCAGGAGGAGTAGAAGGCAGGAAATCATCAAACTCAGGGCCGAAATCAATCAAGTAGAAACAAAGAGAACCATACAAAAAATCAACAAAACCAGGAGCTGGTTCTTTGAGAAAATCAACAAGATAGATAAACCCTTAGCCAGACTGACCAAAGGGCACAGAGAAAGTATCCAAATTAACAAACTTAGAAATGAAAAAGGAAATATAACAACGGAAACTGAGGAAATCCAAAAAATCATCAGATCCTACTACAAGAGCCTATACTCAACACAACTGGAGAATCTGGAGGAAATGGACAATTTCCTTGACAGATACCAAATACCAAAATTAAATAAGGACCAACTAGACCATCTAAATAGTCCCATAATGCCTAAAGATATAGAAGGAGTCATAGAAAGTCTTCCAACCAAAAAAAGCACAGGACCAGATGGTTTCAGTGCAGAATTCTATCAGACCTTTAAAGAAGAGTTAACACCAATACTCTTCAAACTATTCCACAAAATAGAAACAGAAGGAACACTACCCAATTCCTTCTATGAAGCCACAATTACGCTGATACCAAAGCCACACAAAGATCCAACAAAGAAAGAGAACTTCAGACCAATTTCCCTTCTGAACATCGATGCAAAAATACTCAATAAAATTCTTGCCAACCGAATACAAGAACACATCAAAACAATCATAGACCATGATCAAGTAGGCTTTATCCCGGGAATGCAGGGTTGGTTCAATATACGGAAATCCATCAATGCAATCCACTACATAAACTCAAAGAACAAAACCACATGGTCATATCATTGGATACTGAAAAAGCATTTGACAAAATTCAGCATCCTTTCATGTTTAAAGTCTTGGAGAGAACAGGAATTCAAGGCCCATACCTAAACATAGTAAAAGCAGTATACAGCAAACCGGTAGCCAGCATCAAACTAAATGGAGAGAAACTTGAAGCAATCCCACTGAAATCAGGGACCAGACAAGGCTGCCCCCTTTCTCCTTATCTTTTCAATATTGTACTTGAGGTACTAGCTCGGGCAATTCGACAACATAAGGAGGTCAAAGGGATACAAATTGGAAAGGAAGAAGTCAAACTATCATTATTTGCAGATGACATGATCGTCTACCTAAGTGACCCAAAAAACTCCACTAGAGAGCTCCTACAGCTGATAAACAACTTCAGCAAAGTGGCAGGTTATAAAATCAACTCAAGCAAATCAGTGGCCTTCCTATATTCAAAGGATAAGCAGGCTGAGAAAGAAATTAGGGAAATGAGCCCCTTCACAATAGCCACAAACAGTATAAAGTATCTTGGGGTGACTCTTACCAAACATGTGAAAGATCTGTATGACAAGAACTTCAAGACTCTGAAGTAGGAAATGGAAGAAGACCTCAAAAAATGGGAAAACCTCCCATGCTCATGGATCGGTAGAATCAATATAGTTAAAATGGCCATTTTGCCAAAAGCAATATACAGATTCAATGCAATACCCATCAAAATCCCAACTCAATTCTTCACAGAGTTAGAAAGAGCAATTATCAAATTCATCTGGAACAACAAAAAACCCAGGATAGCTAAAACTATTCTCAGCAACAAAAGAAAGTCTGGGGGAATCAGTATCCCTGACCTCAAGCAATACTACAGAGCAATAGTGTTAAAAACTGCATGGTATTGGTACAGTGACAGGCAGGAGGATCAATGGAACAGGATTGAAGATCCAGAAATGAACCCACACACCTATGGCCACTTGATCCTTGACAAAGAGGCTGAAAACATCCAATGGAAAAAAGATAGCCTTTTCAACAAATGGTGCTGGTTCAACTGGAGGTCAACATGCAGAAGAATGCGAATTGATCCATCCTTGTCTCCTTGTACTAAGCTCAAATACAAATGGATCAAGGACCTCCACATAAAGTCAGACACTCTGAAGCTAATAGAAAAGAAACTGGGGAAGACCCTTGAGGACATCGGTACAGGGAGAAAGCTTCTGAACAGAACACCAATAGCGTATGCTCTAAGAGCAAGAATTGACAAATGGGACCTCATAAAATTACAAAGTTTCTGTAAGGCAAAGGACACCATCAAGAGGACAAATCGGCAACCAACAAATTGGGAAAAGATCTTCACCAATCCTACATCAGATAGAGGGCTAATATCCAATATATATAAAGAACTCAAGAAGTTAGACTCCAGAAAACCAAACAACCCTATTAAAAAATGGGGTACAGAGTTAAACAAAGAATTCTCACCTGAAGAACTTCGGATGGTGGAGAAGCATCTTAAAAAATGCTCAACTTCATTAGTCATTAGGGAAATGCAAATCAAAACAACCCTGAGATTTCATCTTACACCAGTCAGAATGGCTAAGATTAAAAATTCAGGAGACAGCAGGTGTTGGAGAGGGTGTGGAGAAAGAGGAACACTCCTCCACTGCTGGTGGGGTTGCAAATTGGTACAACCACTCTGGAAATCAGTCTGGCGGTTCCTCCGAAAACTGGGCACCTCACTTCCAGAAGATCCTGCCATACCACTCCTGGGCATATACCCAGAGGATTTCCCACCATGTAATAAGGATACATGCTCTACTATGTTCATAGCAGCCCTATTTATAATTGCCAGATGCTGGAAAGAACCCAGGTATCCCTCAACAGAAGAGTGGATGCAAAAAATGTGGTATATCTACACAATGGAGTACTATTCAGCCATTAGAAACAATGAATTCATGAAATTCTTAGGCAAATGGATGGAGCTAGAGAACATAATACTAAGTGAGGTAACCCAGACTCAAAAGGTGAATCATGGTATGCACTCACTAATAAGTGGATATTAACCTAGAAAACTGGAATACCCAAAACATAATCCACATATCAAATGAGGTACAAGAAGAAAGGAGGAGTGGCCCCTGGTTTTGGAAAGACTCAGTGAAGCAGTATTCAGCAAAACCAGAACGGGGAAGTGGGAAGGGGTGGGTGGGAGGACAGGGGAAGAGAAGGGGGCATACGGGACTTTTGGGGAGTGGGGGGCTAGAAAAGGGGAAATCATTTGAAATGTAAATAAATTATATCGAATAAAAAAAATAAAAAATTATGTATCTGAAAGAGGGTTAATATACTAATGAAGACTCAATTCAAAGATCTAGCTTATCAGAAACTGAATATAGAGAGTTTAGAAACAGAGATCAGAAAAGTGAAATGCTCGAAGAAATGCACTCAACAATATTTTACACGATAGTACTGTAATAACTTAACTGGTGATACTTGATTTAAGCAAATTATATCACAACAATGAGAAAAGCTGGAGGAAAGATAACAAATTGACAGTATATATCCTTTTAAATATATTCTTAAATTAATTATTTAATTTATTTACATCCCAAATATTGCCTCCCGTCTTGGCCCTCCACTCCCAGAGTTTTTCACCACACCCCTTTCTTCTTCACCTCTGAGAGGGTGCCCACCCACGCCACATCCACCTTTCCTAGGGCATCAAGTCTCTACAGAATTAGATATATCCTCTCCCACTGAGGCTAGACAAGGCAATCCTCTGGAATCATGATTAACTAAAGGACAATCCAAGAAGAGATGCTTAATTCAGACAAATGATGCATTTGGAAATGAAAAGATGTTTATTCTTGTTCCTGGCCAAAGGAACAGAGTTCCATTTATATGAGACAAATTCTTGAGTTAATGGACAGCAGAGTGAGTTCAGTGAGTCTTATAACTTCAAACTACTGCAAGCATAGACACTAAATGCTCTCTACACAAACACCATAACCATATATGATGGTTATGTCGATCAGCCTGAGTTCACCTTCCATATCAAATAGTAAAATTATACATCTTACTCCTCCCGCAAATTGTATGTTATTCAGTTATACATTATTATAAATATTTACTCATTATACATGTATGTATATATATACATATTATATATATATAAATATATATATATATATTAACTATACATCAATAAATTGGTGACTGACACAGGTACGTATGCCAACCTGTCCTGAATCCTACATAATCATTTATAAAATAATCTATGTCTTTGTGAAACATCAGAAAAGTTCAAAATATTTTGGAGTGCCATCCTCCTCTCATTCCAACCAAGTTGATTGTATACATAATTAAATACACAAAAACACATAATTTTTGCTCACTCCTAATTGAAGGAAAAAAACCACATAGCTTAAGAAAAACTGACATATACACTCTATTGGAAATTATTAACCTGAGTGCAAATGTATTCTTTTGAATGACATGTTTAATTTAGAAATAAAGTCTTTGGCACTAAGTGGGTTTTGAAATTTAAATAAACACTTTGCCTCCAATCCTTCAGTGGAAGAAAGTACCACCTAGGCCGTGTTATCAATGAGTCCTCTGACATGGGTCAGTGGCATCAAACGGTATAATTGTTTTCAAAGAAAACATAATCTATTGGTGTTCTGTTCAGGAACTTTTCCCCTGTGCCTATGTCCTCAAGGGTTTTTCCCAATTTCTTTTCTATTAGTTTCAGTGTGACTGGTTTTATGTGGAGGTCCTTGATCCACTTGGAGTTGAGCTTAGTACAAGGAGATAAGAACGGATCAATTTGCATTCTCCTCCATGCTGACCTCCAGTTGAACCAGCACCATTTGTTGAAAAGGCTGTCTTTTCTCCACTGGATGTTTTCAGCTCCTTTGTCGAAGATCAAGTGACCATAGGTGTATGGATTCATTTCTGGGTCTTCAATTCTATTCCATTGGTCCACTTGCCTGTCACTATGTCAATACCATGCAGTTTTGAACACTATTGCTCTGTAGTATTACTTGAGGTCTGGGATACAAATTCCCCCAGAATTTCTTTTATTGTGGAGAATAGATTTAGCTATCCTGGGTTTTTTGTTATTCCAGATAAATTTGAGAATTGCTTTTTCTAACTCTGTGAAGAACTGAGTTGGGATTTTGATGGAGATTGCATTGAATCTGTATATTGCTTTTGGAAAGATGGCCATTTTAACTATATTAATCCTGCCAATCCACGAGCATGGCAGATTTTTCCATTTTCTGAGGTCTTCTTCAATTTCCTTCTTCAGTGATCTGAAGTTCTTGTCATATAGATCTTTCACTTGTTTGGTTAGAGTAACACCAAGATACTTCATATTGTTTGTGGCTATTGTGAATGGTGTCATTTCCCTAACTTCTTTCTCAGTCTGCTTATCCTTTGAGTATAGGAAGGCAACTGATTTGCTTGAGTTGATTTTATAACCTGCCACTTTGCTGAAGTTGTTTATCAGCTGTAGGAGTTCTCTGGTGGAGTTTTTTGGGTCACTTAAGTATACTATCATGTCATCTGCAAATAGTGATAATTTGACTTCTTCCTTTCCAATTTGTATCCCTTTGACCTCCTTATGTTGTCTAATTGCTCTAGCTAGAACTTCAAGTACTATATTGAAAAGATATGGAGAGAGAGAGGCAAGCCTTGTCTAGTCCCTGATTTTAGTGAGATTGCTTCAAGTTTCTCTCCATTTAGTTTGATATTGGCTACCGGTTTGCTGTACATTGCTTTAACTATGTTTAGGTATGGGCCTTGAATTCCTTTTTTTCCCAAGACTTTTAGCAGGAAAGAATGCTGAATTTTGTCAAATGCTTTTTCAGCATCTAATGAAATAATCATATGGTTTTTTTTCTTGAGTTTGTTTATGTAGTGGATTGCATTGATGGATTTCCTTATATTGAACCATCCCTGCATCCCTGGGATGAAGCCCACTTGATCGTGGTGGATGATTATTTTGATGTATTCTTGGATTCGGTTGGCAAGAATTTTATTGAGTAGTTTTGCATCGATATTCATAAGGGAAATTGGCCTGAAGTTCTTTTTCTTTGTTGGATCTTTGTGTGGTTTTGGTATCAGTGTAATTGTGGCTTCGTAGAACAAGTTGGGTAGTGTTCCTTCTGTTTCTATTTTGTGGAACAGTTTGAAGAGTATTGGTGTTAGCTCTTCTAGGTCTGATAGAATTCTTCACTGAAGCCATCTGGTCCTGTGCTTTTTTGTGTTGGGAGACTTTCTATGACCCCCTTTATTTCTCTGGGTGTTATGGGCCTGTTTAGATGATCTGTTTGATCCTGATTTAATTTTGGTATTTGGTATCTGTTTAGGAAATTGCCCATTTTCTCCAGATTCTCCAGTTGTGTTGAGTATAGGCTTTGGTAGTAAGATCTGAAGACTTTTTGAATTTCCTCAGTTTCTGTTGTTATATCTCCCTTTTCATTTCAAATTTTGTTAATCTGGATACTGTCTCTGTGCCCTTTGGTTAGTCTGGCTAAGGGCTTATCTATCTTGTTGATTTTCTCAAAAAACCAGCTCCTGGTTTTGTTGATTCTTTGTATGGTTCTCTTAGTTTCTACTTGATTGATTTCAGCCCTGAGTTTGATGATTTCCTGTCTTCTACTCCTCCTGGGTGAATTTGCTTGTTTTTTCTCCAGGGCTTTCAGGTGTGTCATTAAGCTGCTAGTGTATGCTCTCTCCATTTTCTTTTTGGAGGCACTCAGGGCTATGAGTTTTCCTCTTAGCTCTGCTTTCATTGTGTCCCATAGATTTGGGTATGTTGTGTCTTCATTTTCATTAAATTCTATAGTCTTTGATTTCTTTCTTTATTTCTTCCTTGACCAAGGTATCATTTGAGTATTATTCAGTTTCCACGTGTATGTGGGCTTTCTGTTGTTTTTGTTGCTTTTGAAGACCACATTTACTCCATAGTGATCTCAGATCACGAATTGACAAATGGGATCTCATAAAATTACAAAGTTTCTGTAAGGCAAAGGACACTGTCAAAAGGACAAAATGGAGACCAACAAATTGGGAAAAGATCTTCACCAATCCTACATCCGATAAAGGGCTAATATCCAATATATACAAAGAACTCAAGAAGTTAGACCCCAGGGAACCAAATAACCCTATTAAAAATGGGGTACAGACCTAAACAAAGAATTTTCACCTGAAGAAATTCGGATGGCCCAGAAGCACCTTAAGAAATGCTCAACATCATTAGTCATTAGGGAAATGCAAATCAAAACAACCCTGAGATTTCACTTCACACCAGTCAGAATGGCTAAGGTCAAAAATTCAGGAGACAGCAGATATTGGCGAGGATGTGGAGAAAGAGGAACACTCCTCCACTGCTGGTGGGATTGTAAGATGGTTCAATCACTTTGGAAATCAGTCTGGCGGTTCCTAAGAAAACTGGACATGACACTTCCGGAGGACCGTGCTATACCTCTCCTGGGCATATACCCAGAGGATTCCCCAGCATGCAATAAGGACACATGCTCCACTATGTTCATAGCAGTCTTATTTATAATAGCCAGAAGCTGGAAAGAACCCAGATATCCCTCAATGGAGGAATGGATACAGAAAATGTTGTATATATTGTAGGGGAGTACCAGGACAGAGAAAGGGGAGGGGGAAAGATAGGAGAATGTATGGAGAGAAGAGGACTTATGAGACATATGAGGAGGGGGAAACTGGGAAAGTGGAAAGCTTTTGGATTGTAAACAAAGAATATAGAATATATATATATATATATATATATATATATATATATATATGAAATCATAATCACTTCTCTTATAAGTTTACCAGCTGATGTCTGTCAGAACAAAGGGATATAAAACTCAGAAAAAATTATTTCATTGAATATTAGTGTCTGTATCTTTGGGATACAGTACAAGATTTTGAAAAAAGCAAGCCAATCCCACTGCAATCCATGTTGGACTGATTATATGCTTTGCCATCCAGTGTACTCATTTTTGACTTTTTTAATGTGTGTGATAGCTACTAAAGATTTTTTTCAAAAATATAAAATAGCTTGTCTTGGTTTACTTAGTTATTTCTAGAAATTGTGTATTTCAATTTTATTCTAAGAAACAGTTTATGAAACATGTGTCTTATTTTCTGGGATAGCATTATTTAAATTGTGTTAAACAGTAATAGTGCATGCATGCTTGAATGCTACAGAACTGTATTGAATGATACAGAACACTTTTTGTTTTGTTATTAAATTCTTTTAAGGAGGTGGTGAGCTGGGAATTTTTCATATTTATTTCATTATAGAAAGAGAGAAGATCATGTTCCCCTCTGGTATTGGGTGAGGGAAAAGGACTGAAGCCTTGAGGGCCAGCAGAAAGAATGGAAACAGGCAACCATGGGAGATAAGAGGTTAGGGGGACCCTCCAGAATACACCAGAGGCCTGGGAGGTGAGAGACTCTCAGGACTCAAAGGGAGGGACCTTAGATGAAATGACCAATAGTAGGGAGAGGGAACTTACAGAGCCCACTACCAGCGTGAAGACAGGACATCAAAAGAGGGAGTCATCCCATAGTCACAACGCTGACCCATAATTGTGCCTCTCTGAAAAAATTGCAGGGATGTAAATGGAAAGGAGCCTGAGGAAAAGAAGATCCAGTGACAGACCCAAAGTGGGGTCCAGCTCAAGGGGAGATCCCAGGTCCTGACACTATTACTGAGGCTATGAAACTCACCAAAAGGGATGGAGCATGACCGCACTCCAAAACACCCAACAAGCAGCTGAAAGAGACAGATGTAGATATTTACACCCAACCAATGGACAGAAACCCCTGTTGTTGGATTAGGGAAAGCTGAAAGAAGCTGAGAAAGTCAATTGTGTAGGAGGACCAGTAGTCTCATTTAATCAGGACCCCTGCGATCTCTCAAACACTGGACCACCAAACAGGCAACATACAGCTGGTGCTGATATGAGGCCCCCCCAACACATATAGTAGAGGACTACCAGGTCTGTGTTCATTCAGAGATGATGCATCTAACCCTCAAGAGACTGAAGGCCCCAGGGAGTTTAGAGGTCAGGTGGAGTGGTGGGTGGGGACATCCACGTGGCGACAGAGGATGGAGAGGAGGTATGGGATGTGGAACAGTCAGAGGGTGGACAAGGGGTGGGAGGGATAAAATATGGAGTCTTAAAAATTAATTAATTAATTAGTTAATTAATAATAAAAAGAAAGGGAAGAGTTCGTTTGGGGGAATGCTGTGTCTTAAAATTGTATACAGCATTGAGAAGATTATTAACTTGGGTTAATATTTGTATTTAATTACAATGCAATTCAATTCAAATATAAATATTTGAAATGGAGATTAGGAATGCTGTCAGTTCTCAAAATATGAAATAAATTGAAGAGAAAGAAAATATGGTAACAGTTAGTCTTTACCACCAAATCAAGTGTATGTGAGGGTTTCTTGAGAGATTTAACTGAAAAGACTCATCCTGAATGTGGGTTGCACCCTCCCATGAATGAGGGTTTCAGACTAAATTAGGAAAATAAATGGAAGATGGCAGCTGAGGAGCAGCATTGTCTCTACACCCCAAGTGCTGATACAACGCGTCTGCTTGCCTCAGACTTCTGCAACATGCCTCTCCTGTGGCACTCCCCGATCATGGTGGACTGTACCCTCACATAGAGCTCTTATTAGGTACTTACACATAACAATGAGGAAAGAAACACGAAGTCCAACCAATTTCACTATTTTTGACACCAAGTGTTTTTGCAAAGCGGAGAATAAAAAGTCCAATGCTCAACCCAAGTTAAATGGTCTTTCAAAAACTAACAATTACCTTAGAAATTTGAATTTGGTCTGCAGTTTTTCTTCTCAAATTCTCCATGCACTTACTTAAAGATGTAGTTGACATATTAGGGAGAAATCTGGCAGGGCAATTTATTAGTCTTCAGATAGACTCTAAACCAGGCATCCCTTATAGGGAAATCATGGCCAATATTGCAGCGTATCAAAACCTGGATGCTTTTCCCAACTTCAAACCAGATGAAGTCGGTGACTAGAGAGTATTGCCTACAGGAAAAATTTTACATGGGGCATCACAGAGGTTGATTAGTGACAGGAGAAAATGTTCCAAGAGACAAGAATAAAAGCAAGAAATCTCCCAAACAGTCATTAAAGTTGGGTAAAAACCATCTTCTGTCACCTCCCTAAGTCAGAAGAAAGTCAGCTCCCTCACTTGTCCATGGTAATTGGTGGTTGACATCAGGAGACTGAGCAGAGGACAGTTTTACAGACTATTTCCAACACAAATTATTAAACTTAGCACAGTGAATCTGCATGGCAAGGGAACTGCCAACAGCCTGGGTCCCACCAAGCCCCTGACAGAGTCATGCCAAGGTCTGAATGTTCCTGAGCCTGTGAGCACCAACATGGGCATCTGCAGACCTGAGCTGACAGCTGATTTGCTTCTGTTACCATAGCCATTTTGCACAAAGTATTTTTAAAAAGTGAAGTGAACCAAGCTGTTTATCTTCATACATTTTCCCTCTGTATTTTCTAAATTTCCCCCAAATGATGTCTTTTTTCTAAACTTGTGGACAACTCTTAGAAATCATAAGCGAAATAAAGTTTTTGGTAATGAAAATAATTTTCCTAGGCATATAAAACTTTAACATATGTATTATGGAATAAATATTTAATAAAATGTGTCTATTTATTGGATAAAAACATAGTTTACTTGAAGAGAAAGATAAACCTTTAAGTCAAACAACAAAGGAGTTTTAATCACCCTCCATCCTCAAAATATGGATAAATGCTTTCCTTGTTTGAGTAACTGTGCTCAAGTGGAGAAGTTCCCAGCAGAAACATGGGACTGAACTTGATAATCTGAGAAAAAATAATTAAAACTTAAATGTGATGAATATGGGTAATTTCAACAGCCGCCTTAATTATTTTCATCTAGGAATTCATACTTTAAATTCACCTTTCTATGTGTTGTCTACTTACTCAGCTTCAACTTTTGAGACTCAAAATTATACATTTAGCTAGATCGATCATTGTATGGAGTTGGTAGACAGACTTTTCTAAATTATTTCTGGCATTGAAAAATCTATGGTGACCCAGTGAATTTAGGAAGAAAACTGTATTTGACTCAAAATAAATTATATGTAGGATTTGATGTTTTAAATAGTACTATGAGTGTTATGAAAAACTACAGTGTAAGTTTGTCTTATGTCTATGGCATCTGTTCTGCTAGATATGGTGATAGCAAATGTTATGTCAACAAAATCAGAGAGTACTGGATACTGTAAGTCAAGTACAGAAGTTCAAGAATATTCTGCTCATTTTGATTACATTTTCCCTGAACTCTCTATAAAGAATCATCATAATGAGAAAAATAACATATTTTTGAAAGTTAAATAGAAAGAATATACCACCCCATTTAACCACTGTGTCATTTAAGAAACTTAGCTTCTCTTTCAACTCCTATGCCAACTTTATATTTATTTTGTCTTCTACTATTTTTAATACTGAGTTCATATTATTGTCTCTTGGTCCTCTTTGTGTATGATAATCTTATATTGATAGTTGGATCTGAAAAAGTTTCATTTTTAACAAGTAGACTTCAATGTCAACAGAATGCAGAAGTTAGTCTGAGCTCAGAAACATCTTTTACAAGTATTTCTTCTATTTATCTATGACTCAATAAAAAACCTAAGTAATATATTGTACTTAGTTGTACTATATTGTACTATAGTACTAAGTAGTATATTGATAGAAAAGAATTTATACCAAGGAAAGAGCACACATGGTCTGGACCAAGGTCCCCAGCACATATGTAGTCGAAGGCTGCCTTGTTTGGCTTTAGTGGGAGAGGATACACCTAATCCTGCAGAGACCTGGTGGACTAGGGTGGGGGTATGTATACATGGAGGGACAGTCTCTTAGAGGTGAAGGAGAGGGGAAATGAGGGAGGAGAATTCCGAGGGAGGAAAACCTGGAGGGAAAGCAGCATCTTTTTTGAAAATTGTACATTTATACCACACAGGCACTTCAAATAGGATTTCATAAGGACACATTTAAATGCAGACACTTATGTTTTTGTCTGCTCTCTGCTCTGACCATATCCATGGGTAATTTCTAACAAGGCAGTGGGGAAGGAAAATTAACTAGAAGGAATATTAACTGAGGCAAAGTGTAAGTTTCTGTGTGTAGAGCAGATATCTAAAGTCTTCACAACCAATCTCCCCATTCCAGGGATTGTGAATGAACTAATCTTTCCAGGATGAGGACCTAGATACATAGTCTCTGGTTGCCAGACTTCCATGATGCCAATGATGCCATGCCCTTTAAGAGTGGCCAGTTCAAAGTGGGTCTCTGAAGTCTAGGCAGGCTTTACAGAGAAGGTAATGACCATCAATATTTTCTACAGCAGCTAATTCTCTCACTGGTGTGTTTGGGATGTTTATTATAGCTCAAGTGTTAGAACCTTGGCCCTCAATGTGGTGGAGAGAAGTTGGGGTCCTTAGATTATAGGAAGTTGTGCTCCAAAGGGATTGTGGGACTACAGTCACTTCCTTGCTTTTGAGTTCAAGGTACACTGATCCTTCTGCATCCAGTTCCACCACCTACCCTGGAACTTTCTGCCAGAGCTCATTCTGTGTAACTTGAACCTTCAGCCTTAAAACTATGAGCCACATTCTCCATTATTTACTTTCTCTTTGGCAAAGATCTTATACAGACCTCTATTACTCTCAGTATTGAGCTATTCCAACTCAGGATCATGAAAACAGTTTTCTATATTACATGGGTAGTGGGAAACAGCATGCATGGGATTGGGAGGTGATTTTCAAATTCACTTTCCTAGCTAAGCTCTCTCTGCAGCAAGTCTAATTTAAGGTGATTACCACATTCTTAACTCTAATATTTGTAATTTCATTTTAGCTGCAAATGTTGATAAATGTGACCTCAGTCAAAATATGACATCCACTGCCTTCATTGAATAGATCTAGGCTAGCATGTTATGAAACTAGGGAAATGTTTATACTCCTGAACACAGGTTTCACCTTATAACCTCAGCTGTCTGTGAACTTAAGCTTGACACACTGTGAGCATATGTGTGCATGGGTGTACACTCTTCAACTTGTCTCGGAGTAGGAGAGTAAGATTTGTAATGTATAACATGCTCATGACCTTTATCAAAGTACTGACCTTCTTCCCTAGGAAATTAACCTACACAGTGTAGGTAAAGTTCGAGTGCTTTATAAAGAAAGCCTACTTAACATATTGTGGGCCTTTCCAACTTTGAATCAAAAGAGTCAAATTAAGATGAATTGCAAAGACAGTAAGGAAAACAAGATTAAAATCATGCCATGTAACAGTAGGAAGGAAGGGGAAAATCTGAGAGAAGCCTTCTCGTGAGATTCTCTAAGGACATTTCAAACCCACATAGAATATTTGCATTTGGCAGGACTCATCCTTTGTATTCATTGCAGTGAATGGTTTCAGAAAAAAATAAACTAGTGCTCTATGTAAGAATTAGCAAAGCCTTCTGGATCCATGGCTGGCTGTGGAGCCTGGCAGTGTGGCTGTGATCCCAGTGCAGCTGAGCTGTTATCCAGTATCCCTGGGCACAATGAGATAATAACAATAGTAATCCCATAGAGCAGTTGAGAGGATTAGTGACTTAATATGTATACAGTTCTGAGAGTGATTCTCTGACTGCTTTAAGTGTCCCCAAATCATGGAGTATTATAAGATTAACATAGCCTGAGTCATTAGTTTTCTGTGTCAGCTTAAGGTTTCTCTGGCATAAGACTAGAAAACTAAAATTCTTCTCTGATAAAACAATACATCCGTAATATAGAATTTCTGAGAATTAAATCAATGGGTGACCTTTCAAATGTCAAAAGACAGCCTATAAATAAAGCTAGATTTTTGCATTATAATGGATTGTTGCCTCTGCTGTGTCACAGACAGGGGAAACAGATGGGACATTCACAGGCTGAGCAAATTTAGGCTTGAGTGAAGTAGAATGTGTTTTTCAAGAAGGTAACTTCATGTTGGATAAAAGTGGAAATCTATTAGTTTGGTATGGCTGGGACTGCTGGCACAAGACTGCCAGCGTGGTGCTAGATGAATAAACTGTGCTTTGGTAATTGTGCTGTTGGCGCAGGTGTGCAGACTATTGTTTCACGTGAACAGCTTTGCAGGGGGGGGGTACTATTCTAAAATTCACTGGTCTATAGTCATCTATTGTCATTTCTTTTGCTGATAAAATTTTCTTGTTATACGTGAAGAATAAAATCTCTGATCTAGATAGTCTGTCTTTTTTTCCCCTGTTCTTGGGATTATGTCCCATAGATGCAGCTTGCAAATGAAGAGAAAAACCAAAGCCATGGGTAGTGATAAAACCCTGTTACGCTATTTTGGAAAAATTGTCATTTAAGCAGTATTTGCTTAGGATACTATCTCAGTTACTTTCTTCAGATTTAATGTGTGTGTGTGTGTGTGTGTGTGTGTGTGTGTGTGTGTGTGTATGTGCAACACATTTGAGCACTGGTGCCTGAGGATGCTAGAAGAGGTTATTGCATCCCCTGGAGCTGAGCTACCTAACAAGTGTGCTAGCAATCAAACTCATGCACCCTAGAAGAGCAAGGAGGGCTCTCACCACTGAGCCTTTTCTCTAGCTCTCTAGTCACTTTTCTTATTGCTGTGACCAAGTACACTACAAAAGGCCATTTAAAGTAGGGTATTTTTAGTTTAGATTATCATTTCAGAGGTCAGACTCCATCATGGAGGGGAAAAAAAGAGGCAGTTGTCAGGCAAGGGTTATTGGCAGGGCCAGATGACTGCTGATCACACTGCATCTGCAGCCAGGAAATAGCAAAGAAGGCATGGGTGGAGCTATAAAACCCCAAGGTTCACTCCCAGTTACCAGCTTTCTCTAATGGTTCTGCAGGCTTTCCGACAGCACTCCTAGTTGAGGACCATGTATTCAAACATAGGAGATTACACAGTATACTTCCCACTCTTATGTATTATGATGACTTCTTAGGACATCATCACGGACAAAAGTCTTCTCATTTCAGATTGGATAACACCTACAACAGATGCAATTCTATTCAAGTCTAGCTTGGTGATCGGTGAGTTTAATTGACTTCAGATCTCTGAAGAAGGAAATCGAAGAAGACCTCAGTAAATGCAAAAATCTTCCACGCTCACGGATTGCAGGATTAATATAGTTAAAATGGCCATCTTGCCAAAAGCAATCTACAGATTCAATACAATCTCCATCAAAATCCCAACTCAGTTCTTCATAGAGTTAGAAAGAGCAATTCTCAAATTCATCTAGAATAACAAAAACCCAGGATAGCTAAAACTATTCTCAACAGTAAAAGAAATTCTGGGGAAATCAGTATCCTAGACCTCAAACATTACTACAGAGCAATAGTGATAAAAACTGCATGGTATTGGTACAATGTCAGGCAAGTAGATCAATGGAATAGGATTGAAGACCCAGAAATGAACCCACACACCTATGATCACTTGATCTTCGACAAAGGAGTTGAAAACATCCAGTAGAAAAAAGATAGCCTTTTCAACAAATGGTGCTGGTTCAATTGGAGGTCAGAATGCAGAAGAATGCAAATTGATCCATTCTTATCTCCTTGTACTAAGCTCAACTCCAAGTGGATCAAGGACCTCCACATAAAACCTGACACACTGAAACTAATAGAAAAGAAACTGGGGAAGACCCTTGAGGACAAGGGCATAGGGGAAAAGTTCCTGAACAGAACACCAATAGCTTATGCTCTAAGATCAAGAATTGACAAATGGAACCTCATAAAATTACAAAGTTTCTGTAAGGCAAAGGACACTGTCAAAAGGACAAAATGTCAACCAACAGATTGGGAAAGGATCTTCACTAACCTTAAATCTGACAGAGGGCTAATATCTAATATATACAAAGAACTCAAGAAAGTAGAACCCAGAGAACCAAATAACCCCATTAAAAAGTGGGGTACTGAGCTAAACAAAGAATTTTCACATGAAGAACTTCGGAGGGCTGAGAAACACCTTAAGAAATGTTAAACATCATTAATCATTAGGGAAATGCAAATCAAAACAACCCTAAGATTTCACCTCACACCAGTTGGAATAGCTAAGGTTAAAAACTCAGGAGACAGCAGGTGTTGGCAAGGTAGTGGAGAAAGAGGAACACTCCTCCACTGCTGGTGGGATTGCAAGATGGTACAACCACTTTGAAAATCATTCTGGCGGTTCCTCAGAAAACTGAATATGTCACTTCCGAGGACCCTGCTATACCTCTTCTGGGCATATACCCAGAGGATTCCCTGGCATGCAATAAGAACACATGCTCCACTATGTTCATGGCAGTCCTGTTTGTAATAGCCAGAAGCTGGAAAGAACCCAGGTGTCCCTCAACAGAGGAATGGATACAAAAAATGTGGTATATTTACACAATGGAGTACTATGCAGCCATCAGAAGCAATGAATTCATGAAATTCTTAGGCAAATGGATGGAGCTGGAGAACATCATACTAAGTGAGGCAACCCAACCTCAAAAGATCAATCATGGTATGCACTCACTGATAAGTGGATATTAGCCTAGAAAAGTGGCATACCGAAGGCATAATCCACATATTAAATGATGTCCAAGAGGAACGGAGGAGTGGCCCCTGGTTCTGGAAGGACTCAGTGCAGCAGTATAGGGGAATTCCAGAACAGGGAAGTGGGAAGGGGTAGATGGGGGAATAGGGGGAAGGAAGAGGGCTTATGGGACTTTTGGGAGTGGGGAGCCAGAAAAGGGGAAATCATTTGAAATGTAAATAAAAATATATCGAATTAAATAAATAAATAAATACATAAATAGATAAATAAATAAATAAATAAATAAATTACTGACAAAAGCCTGATCAACTTACAAATGGCTGTATCGCTGAAAAAAACATCACTCCCTCCCTTAGTAGCCACTAACCACGTTTGTATATGTTATGGCAACAAACTCTTAGCTCCTTCTCTTCACCATGACAGGCAGTTAATGAATCTACTCAGGCACAGTTCTCTTGTGGGTAATGGTGGTGAATGGCAGTTTAAGCGAACAATAGCCACGTGTTCTGCAGAGTGTGGAGAATGTTCTATGATAGCTGTAATTTAGATTTCAAGTGAGCAAGATCATTAAAAACTCATGGGAAGCAAAAATAAAATTACAAACAACATGTAATAGAAGAAACAGAGAGGTATCAAACATCATAAAGTCAAGCATTTACAACAGCTAGCAATGTCCAAAGTAGTCATCAAATCCCAGGTTCACTTGACAAGAGAAAAACTAGCATGCTGGATCAAGCGTGTCTCCTTTTGTGAGTTTCCCATTCCCACCCCAGAGATTTTATGACATGGAGAACCTAACAGTAACCTTTGGTGGGAATGGTTTAACTTTTAGCTCTTCTAAAGGATATAGTATTTCTTTCTTTTTTCTTTTTTTTTTTTTTTTGAGGTTAAGATTTTTTTTAATTCGATATATTTTTTATTTACATTTCAAATGATTTCCCCTTTTCTAGCCCCCCACTCCCCGAAAGTCCCATAAGCCCCCTTCTCTCCCCCTGTCCTCCCACCCACCCCTTCCCACTTCCCCGTTCTGGTTTTGCCGAATACTGCTTCACTGAGTCTTTCCAGAACAAGGGGCCACTCCTCCTTTCTTCTTATACCTCATTTGATGTGTGGATTATGTTTGGGGTATTCCAGTTTTCTAGGTTAATATCCACTTATTAGTGAGTGCATACCATGATTCACCTTTTGAGTCTGGGTTACCTCACTTAGTATGATGTTCTCTAGCTCCATCCATTTGCCTAAGAATTTCATGAATTCATTGTTTCTAATTGCTGAATAGTACTCCATTGTGTAGATATACCACATTTTTTGCATCCACTCTTCTGTTGAGGGATACCTAGGTTCTTTCCAGCATCTGTTTACTATTTCCTCCTCTGTTTTACGGAACCAAGGGACCAGTTTGACCCAGGACAGGGGATTTTTGAAAGATTCTTCACATAAATGTGCTGGATTCAGAGACAGCTAGGGCCTCAGTTTCACAGACAACTTTTTAATAAATTTAAATCACACATGACAATTTTCCTATAAAAGGTGCATCAAGACATGTCACGCCAGAAGGACAGCATTCCTCAATAGTATGGAACTGAGCTAATTGTTCATCAGTTGGAGATATATAGAGAATAAGATGTACAGAAAGTGCACTTTAGCATAGCCATCAAGGTATGTTCTGACATGTTAATAAGTATTGTGTTGTCAAATATTGCAAGTCCAAGATAAGTTTTGAAGTAGACTTTTATCATTTTTAATGTGTTTTGACTTCCCTTTGAAATTCAAATATATTTCTAAATGGAGTGTGTTTTTTGAGCGCCTAGGCTCCAGTATGTGCAGGGTACTGAATGTATTGCTATCCCTGATATCAAAGGCCAGACTTGCTTTCTTCCATGCAGAAGTCAATGGAATTCCTGAGGAACAGACTGCTCATCTGTCCTTTCCATTTTCTCCACTATTGGGCCAACAAATGGCTGTGAGGAGAGTGTGGGTAAGCCATGTTGTCCTAAAGAGTAAAATGTTTCCATAAAATCCAAACAATATTAATCTCATAGGCTCCTTTTGAGAATTATTTAACACAATTTAGGTAGCAGGACCACAAAATAATCCATGCAAATAACAATTAATAAATTCATGTTTTCACATGTGAAAAAAAAGTATTTCTATACCTAGAAATCTTGAAGTTTAATTCTATCTTGCAAAATAATGAGTTACTTGAGGACCATCTACAGAATATGAATTTTTATTTTATCAAACTCTTTAAGTTATTGGGAATACAAATGAAGAAGTCTGCAGAAACTGTCAGGACACCTTCCTGACTAGGGCAAATGGTTCAAATAATTACTCAGCCTTTTTTTATAAATGTATAGTTAGCTTGTCCCCTTTTTATGAATGCATAACTAATCTTGTCCCTAGGGTTGATGAGTATGTCTGGATTGAATTGCAGGTCTTGGAACGGATGTAATGCTCACCATTCAGAAAAGATAAAGGTATGGGAACCCCATGTAGGTTAGTGATCAGAAAACAAAGGGAAACAAGCATAGCACCTCCTGGGAGCTATACAGAGGGAGCTGAGGACAGATAATGGTGGGCAACATAACACAGTAGTGAACGGCAATAGGCAGAATGGTGTTGCAATATCCTCCTGGCATACAATGATATACTGCTTTTGTTGTTCGCTGTTACTTTGAGAGACTTTGCAGTAATTTTAGCCTTAATGGATTTCTTTCTGCTTTACATATTCTTCTTTATAGAATGCCTCACCTCTGTATCTGGCCATGCTGCTGTGGAAGAAGGAGACTGTGATGGCTGATTTGGATTATCATCTCTACAGGATCTGAATCACCTAGCAGATAAATGTCTCAAATCACACGTGAAGGGTTATCTGGATTAGACTGGCCTCTGTGCACAATTGAGAGGGCTTCTCATATGAGGTAAGTTGAGATAGGAAGGTCTACCGTCATTGTAGGCAGCATAGCACCATTCCCTATGCTGGATTCTTGACTGAATGAAAAGAAGAAAGCTAGGCAAGTGTGAGCATTCACATCCTCTTTTTGCTGACGACACGCCATGTGACTAGTGGCTTCAAGCTCTTCACCTTGTCATGATGGACTGTCCCTTGAAACAATGAGCCAAAGAAACCTCCTCTCCATTACTGCTTCCTGGCCTCTGTGATTGCAGTCACTAGAAAAAGTGTGCAATATGGAAGACGAGACTCACAGGCAAGGAGAAATGCCTGGGTCATCTTTGTGGCCTGTGTACTAGAGCACATACATCCCTGGGTGTGGCCTCAGTTTTTGCTGTGGGTTCCACTCATGTCTGGCACCATTTAAAATTATTTTCACACTACAAAGAGAGCCATTAAGTTGCTCCAGCTCTTGGAAATTACATTTTATTTTATTCTGCCTTCTCTGCAAACTATTAATTAAACTTTGGCCCTAGAAACTCTGGGCAAATATATAATTTAAAGAAACAACCCTTTAGTTACTCTTTGCCTATATTACTACTTCTCTTGGGCCCTTTCACAGCTTGGCATAGAGGTACAGGAAGTTCATGGAGGTTCAGCTTAATGTGCTTTCTGCTGCACTGGGCTCCTCCGGAGCTACTTCTTAAGATTAATAGACACAAATTTCACTTTGTCCATGAGTTTCACATAAACACACTTTGTGCAAGAAGGAGATCAATGCAATAGGATATAAACTCTATCCATCTCTTGGCACCTTGTATTTAAGTCAAGTTCATTAGAAAGGATATTTTTCTGTGTTCTTTATGGGGCAAGTATTTAAGCCTTTATGAAGTGAAAGACTTTACTTCTGATGAGCCAATGACTTTAAGCAGAATGGACATTTTTTTTTGGCTATGCAGATTTACTTTGGTTTTCATTATGTATGCTGATATTTACCTGATATTTACCTGATGCTGAGATTAATGTATATATTCTTCTTATCCAAGAGAGGAGGCTGCTTAATAAACTTCACCTGACTACTAACTGACAAAATAAGGATGCAAGGCATTCAGAGAGCATAAGACAGAAACACAGCAGGGTTTCCAGAGACCCAACAAAGCTTTTGGCTAATTGTAGAGCCCAACAGAAGACTATTGCTATCTTCAGAACAATCCAAGTGGATAACTGCTGTTTTCAAACATAAGCTATGAAAGAAAATAACAACCCTGAGCTCTGTAGCTCTGCCTATCAAACCATGTGCACTGTAGGGGAACATTCTCTCAGATTGCTGTCCTCTGAGTTCATGGGTCAGAAAATCCAGAGTGGTACCCAAGAGTACATGTCAGGCAATCTTCTGAAGATGCTGAAGGCTCAGGTCTGTTACCACTGTTTGAGAATCATTGCTCTTTGGAAGTTCAAGCCATTGCCTTATAAGCTTTAATATCCTGGATTGCTTTAGTATCTCAACACTGTATAAAAATAGTAAGTGAACTGGATGGAAGAGCACAGTGTAGCCAATTCTACCCTGCTCTGCACAGAGCCAAGACAACAATATGTCAAGCACGCACAAAATGCATTTGGCCTTTCTGAATAAGAAAAATATAGGTAAATCAATCCAACACAGATATTATCTTGGTTTTCTGATAGTTTTAATGTTCTCAAGGACATAGATCTTAAGTCACTAGTGTGGTTTCTGAGTGGAAAAGTCTACAGAAAAAAATAAAAAACAAACACTAATTATGGAAACTACCATGTTCATGTGTGTTGAGAGCTACAGTTATCATGAGCAGCCTCACCCTCTCCTTCCCTTCCTTCTTTCCTCCTTCCTTCCGTCTCCTCTTCTTCCTTTAGTTGTTTTATTAAGAGTTTCACCACAAACTGAAACTTCAATGGGATCAATACTTAAATATCATCTACAAATGATATGGAGAGATTATAAATAATTGTTTTTCCTTCATATCATAGTTATATTTCTGTTTTATGCTGATGAACATGCATTGTTGTCAAGCAATTGAATTCGGCTAAGAAGAACAGAGATGAACTTATGAATAAAATGTTTTGGAAATTCAGTACTTGGAGAAACACATATATAATTTAAAATACAGCTTCATATTATGAAAGTAATAGCATTTTGATACATTAAACTGTGAAATTATTTTTTGTCTGAGATTTTTGTTGCTGTCATTTTACTAGAGCTTTTGAAGCTGTCTAGGGGCCTCTTGTCATATTTCTGTTCTGGAATAAATGTCACTTCTTTTTAACCTATCTCACTCAAAGTATTTTGCACAATTTGCTAAAAGCCAGAACCCTTTTTCAATATAACACTGATACATCCGTCAGTCCTGGCTCCACATAGCCCTTAATCTTGAATGCACTTTCATCTGTTAGACACAGGAGGACTGATGTTTTTGGTTTGAGTCATTATTTAGTAGCTTATCAGTTCAAGAAAATAAGTCTTCTGAGTAGTTATCTTATCCTTGACTTTTTTCTCTGTATTTGTGAATCATGATGTTTAAGATGATATAATACCTAGAGAGACCATTTCAAATATTCATTAAACCAGTGAGTAAAGTTTATAATGCTGGAATTTTCTAGAACTTAATATCAGAGATGTGTCATAATAAATAAGAAATAAATGAGAAACACTGTTTTCCATCTGTCTGTGTGCCTACAGCACTGGAAGCTAGAAATGAATTGAGCAATTATTTTGTACTATGTCTTTAATAGTCATTCCTAGCAGAAAATCCATAGCTAATATATACATTTATTTTGTCTTTAAAAATGTTATTTCATTTATTCATTGGTTGTTGGTGAGTGAGAATGTGCTCTCAGGTGTGCATCTGCCATACCACGGGCATGAAAACTATAGACCAACTTTTTCTAGGGTTTGCCCTCTTTGTGTGAAATTATCACAGGCTGCCGGGCTTGCTCAGCAACTACCCTTACCTGCTTATCCATCTCACTTGCCATATTTTGATGATCATAATCAGCTAATTTAAACATAATCAGCTAATTTTCTGATATTAAAGGCTATAGGCTTTTATCTTCTATTCCAATCACAAAAGAACACACATGGTATGCACTTGCTAATAAGTGGATATTATCCCAAAAGCTCACAATATCCAAGATACAACTCACAGACCACATGAAGCTCAAGAAGAAGGAAGACCAAAGTATAGATACTTTGATCCTTATTGGAAGGTGGATCAAAATACCTATGGCTCACAGCCATGTTATACTACTCTTAGATGCCATAGAATATCAAATAAACACGCAAGAGCCAGAAATGTGTTACTCCTTTTCAAATTGCTGATCAGTAGGGTCTCCAGTCATTACAGGTTACCATCATTCCTCTTATACTAGCCTACTCTCCAGAACTTGATGGCAAGAACTTGATTGCTTAAGACAATGCACACTTCAGTCATAAACTCTGAAGCAATTATGTTGGTTGTGAGCTGGATGCTTTAGGCCCATTGTTGTGCTTTCATGGTTCTGGAAGATGCTATGTATACAACCAGAGAAAGGTAATTACTGGCCTTATCCACTTGTGGAGCCTGTGAGTTATAATGAGTGAGGAAAGAAATATCTACTGGATATACCACTCATGGCCAAATGCCCAGAAAATACTCGAATGTGTTATAAGGACACATGGTATGGGCCTTGAATTCCTGTTCTTTCCAAGACATTAAGCATGAAAGGATGCTGAATTTTGTCAAATGATTTTTCAGCATCCAATGAAATGACCATGTTTTTTTTTTCTTTGAGTTTGTTTATGTAGTGGATTACATTGATGGATTTCCTTATATTGAACCAACCCTGCATCCCTGGGATAAAGCCTACTTGATCATGGTGGATGATCGTTTTGATGTGTTCTTGGATTCAGTTGGCAAGAATTTTATTGAGTATTTTTGCATCAATGTTCATAAGGGAAATTGGTCTGAAGTTCTCTTTTGTTGTTGGATCTTTGTGTGGTTTTGGTATCAGCGTAATTGTGGTTTCATAGAAGGAATTGGGTAGTGTTCCTTCTGTTTCGATTTTGTGGAATAGTTTGAAGAGTATTGGTGTTAGGTCTTCTTTGAAGGTCTGATAGAATTCTGCACTGAAGCCATCTGGTCCCGTGATTTTTTTGGTTGGAAGGCTTTCTATGACCCCTTCTATTTCTTTAGGCATTATGGGACTGTTTAGATGGTCTAGTTGGTCCTGATTTAATTTTGGTATTTGGTATCTGTCTAGGAAATTGTCCATTTCCTCCAGATTCTCCAGTTGTGTTGAGTATAGGCTTTTGTAGTAGGATCTGATGATTTTTTTGAATTTCCTCAGTTTCTGTTGTTATATCCCCATTTTCATTTTAATTTTGTTAATTTGGGTACTGCCCTTTGTTCAGTCTGGCTAAGGGTTTATCTATCTTGATTTTCTCAGAGAAACAGCTCCTGGATTCGTTAATTCTTTGTATGGTTCTCTTTGTTTCCACTTGACTGATTTCAGCCCTGAGTTTGATGATTTCCTCCTGTCTTCTACTCCTCCTGGGTGAATTGGCTTCTTTTTGTTCCAGGGCTTTCAGGTGTGTCCTTAAGCTGCTAGTGTATGCACTCTCCATTTTCTTTTTGGAGGCACTCAGGGCTATGAGTTTTCCTCTTAGCACTGCTTTCATTGTGTCCCAAAGATTTGGGTATGTTGTGCCTTCATTTTCATTAAATTGAAAGTCTCTGATTTCTTTCTTTATTTCTTCTTTGGCCAAGGTGTCATTGAGTAGAGTATTGTTCAGCCTCCATGTGTACTTTTTTTTCTTTGAGTTTGTTTATGTAGTGGATTACATTGATGGATTTCCTTATATTGAACCAACCCTGCATCCCTGGGATAAAGCCTACTTGATCATGGTGGAGAAAGTCCATGTGGGCTTTCTGGTTTTGTTGTTGTTGTTGTTGTTGTTGCTATTGAAAACCACTTTAACTCCATAGTGATCTGATAGGAGGCATGGGATTAGTTCGATCTTTTTCTATTTGTTGAGGTCTGTCTTGTTACCAATTATACAGTCGATTTTGGAGAAGGTGGCATGAGGTGCTGAGAAAAAGGTATATTCTTTTGTTTTCGGGTGAAATGTTCTATAAATATCAGTCCAATTGGTCCAAAGCTTCAATTAGTTTTATTGTGTCCTTGTTTAGTTTCTGTTTTCCTGATTGGTCCATTGAGGAGAGTGGAGTGTTGAAGTGACCCACAATTATTGTGTTATGTGCAATGTATGCTTTGAGTTTTAGTAAAGTTTCTTTTACGAATGAGGGTGCCCTTGCATTTGGTGCATAGATGTTCAGAATTGAAAGTTCTTCTTGGTGGATTTTTCCTTTGACCAGCAAGAAGTATCCTTCTGCATCTCTTTTGATGACTTTAGGTTGAAAGTCAATTTTATCTGATAATAGAATGGCTACTCCGGCTCATTTCCTGAGACCATTGGCTTGTAAAATTGTCTTCCAGCCTTTTACTCTAAGGTACTTTTTGTCTTTGACATTGAGGTGTGTTTCCTGTATGCAGCAAAATGTAGGGTCCTGTTTCCTTATCCAGTCTGTTAGTCTCTGTCTTTTTATTGGGGAGTGGAGTCCATTGATGTTAAGAGATATTAAGGAATAGTGATTATTACTTCCTGTCATTTTCGATGTTATTTTTATATTTGAGTGGTTATCTTCTTTTGGGTTTGATGAAAGAAGGTAACTATCTTGCTTTTTCCAGGGTGTTGCTTTCCTCCTTGTATTGGAGTTTTCATCCTATTATTCTTTGTAGAGCTGGGTTTGTAGAAAGATATTGTGTAAATTTGGTTTTGCCATGGAATATCTTGGTTTCTCCATCTATTGTGATTGAGAGTTTTGCTGGGTATAGTAGTCTTGGCTGACATTTGTGTTCTCTTAGAGTCTGCATGAGATCTGCCCAGGATCTTCTAGCTTTCATGGTTTCTGGTGAGAAGTCTGGTGTGATTCTGAAAGGTCTTCCTTTATATGTTACTTGGCCTTTTTCTCTTGCTGCCTTTAATATTCTTTCTTTGTTTAGTACATTTGGGGGTTTGATTATTATGTAATGAGAGGTATTTCTGCTCAGGTCCAGTCTGTTTGGAGTTCTGTGCTTCTTATATATTCATGGACATCTCTCTCATTAAGTTGGGAAAGTTTTCTTCCATAATTTTGTTGAAGGTATTTGCTGGCCCTTTCAGCTGTAAATCTTCACTCTCATCTATACCTAATAATCCATAGGTTTGGTCTTCTCATTGTGTCCTGGATTTCCTGGCCATAATATTCATAGCAGCCTTATTTATATTAGCCAGAAGCTGGAAAGAACTCAGATGTCCCTCAACAGAGAAATGAATACAGAGAATGTGGTACATTTACTCAATGGAGTACTATTCAGCTATTAAAAACAATGAATTCATGAAATGCTTAGGAAAATTGATGGAGCTAGAAAATATCATCCGGAGTGAGGTAACCCAATCACAAAAGAACACACATGGTATGCACTTGCTAATAAGTGGATATTAGCCCAAAAGCTGGCAATATCCAAGATACAACTCACAGACCACATGAAGCTCAAGAAGAAGGAAGACCAATGTGTAGATACTTTGATCCTTATTGGAAGGTGGATCAATATACCCATGGCTCGCAGCCAATCAATAGACTGAGCATAGGGTCCCCAATGGAGCAGCTAGAGAAAGGACCCACGGAGCTGAAAAGGTTTGCAGCCCTGCAGGAGGAACAATAATATGTACCAACCAGTACTCCCAGAGCTCCCAGGGACTAAACCACCAACCAAAGAGTACACATGGAGGGAACCATTGCTCAGCTGCATATGTAGCAGAAGATGTCCATTTCAGACAATGAGAGGAGAGGCCATTGGTCCTGTGAAGGCTAAATTCCCCAGAATAGGGGAATGCAAGTCCAGAAATTGGGGGAGGGGTGTGCTGTGCAGGGGGAGGGGTGGAATATGGGGTTTTTGGAGGGGTAACGAGGAAAGGGGATACCATTTGAAATGTAAATAAAGCAAATATCTAATAAAAATGTCTACTGGAGCAACAATAGAATGAGTGTTATGGGAGTAACCAGCCATGCTTGTTATTAGGTTTAAAGCCTGCTCAACAAGATATAACTAATGTCTTGCAGCTTTAATGGGACAAAGAATCTATTACTAGATGGGTCATTGCGCTTAGAGGAGACCCTACTATTATTACTCTGCTAAATGGATTATTAAAGTGACTCTAAACACACTGTTATACTTGTAGATAAGTGCATTTCTCAGCTCTCTTCAGAAAAACTTTTATTTGCAGAAGACAGTAATTAACACAGAGGCGCATAATTGGTCATCATACAGGAATAAAAGATTTAAGATTTCCCAGACTTGATTGGGACATCTGTATCATATACCCTTCCCCCATGGCTTTGAGGTCATTCCTGATAAGAAAGCAGAGAGACTGTAAGATCCATAGGGATTTATTCTCTCCACAATGAAAACAGTGTTTTCAGACACAGCGAGGCAGTTTACATATAAATTCATAGTGGCTATGACTGCTTCCACAAGACCTGTGTAAACCAATAAAAAAAAATCCCATTATAGATTAGGGGTAGTTAGAAAACCCCAATCCTAGCTGAGAAGTAGTATCAGCTTTTTTTCAAAAATTTCCCCATGAAACGCAAGCCACATTCCATTAGATGTTCATATATACATAAACATACAGGTAGAATTAAGTGAACTCAGAGAGAGAGAAAGGGAAAGAAAGAGAGAGAGAGAGACATAAAGACACACACACACACACACACACACACACACACACACAGAGAGAGAGAGAGAGAGAGAGAGAGAGAGAGAGAGAGAGAGAGAGAATGAGAATTTTAGAAGGAATAGTGGTAGAGGATTAGGGAGAAACTGGAGGTTGAGATTAATAGGAACACACTATATACAAGCATTAAATTCTCAATCATTTATAAAGTAAAATATAATATATTAGTAAAAACGAATTTTAAAAGATGCCTGGTGTATCAAGGAAAGTTACAAACAAGAGAATGTGGGATTTATACTCCTGAATGGGATATCTGTATCATATCCCCTTCTTCCAAGCCTCCAGGATTATTCCAGAAGGGGCAGAGTGTAAGAGACATAGGTTGGACGAATGCAAGGGGACAGTGTCTTCTGGTCACAGCAGGACCATTGTGTACATAAACTCACAGCGTCTGTGACACCATGTACAAGATCTATGCAAGATAAAATGAGAGAAATTTCAAAAGATAGTGGGAAGTTTCGTCCTTTGCCCAGGAGCTATTGGCAATCACATTAGTACTTTGAGAATTTTTTTAATATTTTTATTTTCTATATTCTTTTTTTACATTCCAAATGATTTCCCCTTTCCTAGATTCCCCCTTCCCCATATGTCCCATAAACCTTCTTCTCACCATCCATTCTCCAATCACCTTCCTCCTTTTTCTCTGTCCTTATATTCCCCTCCAATGCTAGATCAATCCTTTCCAGGATCAGGACCCTCTCCATACTTCTTCATGGGAGTCATTTGTTTTGCGATTTGTGCCTTGGGTATTCAGGGCTTCTGGGCTAATTAATATCCACTTATCAGAGATTGCATTCCATGTGTATTCTTTTGTGATTGGGTTACCTCACTTAGGATGATATTGTACAGATCAAACCATTTGCCTAAAAATTTTGTGAACTCGTTGTTTCTAATTGCTGAGTAGTATTCCATTGTGTAAATATACCACATTTTCTGTATCCATTCCTCCTTTGAGGGACATCTGGGTTCTTTCCTGCTTCTGGCTATTATAAATAAGGCTGCTATGAACATAATGGAGCATGTGTCTTCATTGCATGCCGGGGAATCCTTTGGGTATATGCCCAGGAGAGGTATAGCATGGTCCTCTAGAAGTATCATGTCAAGTTTTCTGAGGAACCTCCAGACTGATTTCCAAAGAGGTTGTACCATCTCACAGCCCCACCAGCAGTGGAGGAGTGTTCCTCTTTCTCCACATCCTCGACAACAACTGCTGTCTCCTGAGTTTTTGACCTTAGCCATTCTGACTGGTGTAAGGTGAAATCTCAGGGTTGTTTTGATTTGCATTTCCCTAATGACTAATGATGTTGAGCACTTCTTAAGGTGCCTCTTGGCCATCCAAATTTCTTCAGGTGAAAATTCTTTGTTTAGATCTGTACCCCATTTTTAATAGGGTTATTTGGTTCCCTGGGGTCTAACTTCTTGAGTTCTTTGTATATATTGGATATTAGCCCTCTATCAGATGTAGGGTTGGTGAATATCCTTTCCCAATTTGATGGTTGCCATTTTGTCCTTTTAACAGTGTCCTTTGCCTTACAGAAACTTTGTAATTTTATGAGGTCCCATTTGTCAATTCTTGATCTTAGAGCACAAGCTATTGGTGATCTGTTCAGGAACTTTTCCCCTGTGCCCATGTCCTCAAGGGTCTTCCCCAGTTTCTTTTCTATTAGTTTCAGTGTGTCTGGTTTTACATGGAGGTCCTTGATCCACTTGGAGTGAAGTTTAGTACATGGAGATAAGAATGGATCAATTCGCATTCTTCTGCATGCTGACCTCCAATTGAACCAGCACCATTTGTTGAAAGGGTTGTCTCTTTTCCACTGGATGTTTTCGGCTCCTTTGTCAAAGATCAAGTGACCATAGGTGTGTGGATTCATTTCTGAATCTTCAATTCTATTCCACTGGTCCACTTGTCTGTCACTGTGCCAATACCATGCAATTTTTCTTCTTCTTCTTTTTTTTTAATTTATTGATATATTTATTTACATTTCAAATGATTTCCCCTTTTCTGGACCCCCACTCCCCGAAAGTCACATCAGTCCCCTTCCTTCCCCCTGTTTTCCCACCCAACCCTTCCTTCCCACTTCCCTGTTCTGATTTTGCTCTATACTGCTTCACTGAGTCTTTTCAGAACAGGGGGCCACTCCTCCGTTCTTCTTGTACCTCATTTGATGTGTGGATTATGTTTTGGGTATTCCAGTTTTCTAGGTTAATATCCACTTATTAGTGAGTGCATACCATGATTCACCTTTTGAGTCTGGGTTACCTCACTTAGTATGATGTTCTCTAGCTCCATCCATTTGCCTAAGAATTTCATGAATTCATTGTTTCTAATGGCTGAATAGTACTCCATTGTGTAGATATACCACATTTTTTGCATCCACTCTTCTGTTGAGGGATACCTGGGTTCTTTCCAGCATCTGGCAATTATAAATAGGGCTGCTATGAACATAGTAGAGCATGTATCCTTATTACATGGTGGGGAATTCTCTGGGTATATGCCCAGGAGTGGTATAGCAGGATCTTCTGGAAGTGAGGTGCCCAGTTTTCGGAGGAACCACCAGACTGATTTCCAGAGTGGTTGCAACCCCACCAGCAGTGGATTTCTCCACATCCTGGCCAACACCTGCTGTCTCCTGAATTTTTTTTAATTTTTTTATTTGATATGATTTATTTACATTTCAAATGATTTCCCTTTTCTAGCCCCCCCACTCCAACCCTGCATTCCCGGGATAAAGCCTACTTGATCATGGTGGATGATCGTTTTGATGTGTTCTTGGATTCTGTTGGCAAGAATTTTATTAAGTATTTTTGCATCAATATTCATAAGGGAAATTGGCCTGAAGTTCTCTTCCTTTGTTGAATCTTTTTTGTGGTTTTGGTATCAGCGTAATTGTGGTTTCATAGAACGAGTTGGGTAGAGTTCCTTCTGTTTCTATTTTGTGGAATAGTTTGAAGAGTATTGGTGTTAGGTCTTCTATGAAGGTCTGATAGAATTCTGCACTGAAGCCATCTGGTTCCGTGCTTTTTTTGGTTGGGTGAAGGAAACTTCACCCTGGAAAAAGCAAGATAGTAACCTTCTTTCATCAAACATAAAAAAAGATAACCAATCAAATTTTAAAAAATAACATCAAAAATGACAGGAAGTAATAATCACTATTCCTTAATATCTCTTAACATCAATGGGCTCAATGCCCCAGTAAAAAGACATAGACTAACTGACTGGATACATAAACAGGACCCTACATTTTGCTGCATACAGGAAACATACCTCAGGGTCAAAGACAAACACTACCTTAGAGTAAAAGGCTGGAAGACAATTTTACAAGCAAATGGTCTCAGGAAACCAGCTGGAGTAGCCATTCTAATATCAGATAAAATGACTTTCAACCCAAAGTCATCAAAAGAGACTCTGAGGGACACTTCTTGCTGGTCAAAGGAAAAATACAACAAGAAGAACTCTCAATCCTGAACATCTATGCTCCAAATGCAAGGGTACCCTCATTCATAAAAGAAACTTTACTAAAGCTCAAAGCACACATTGCACCTAACACGATAATTGTGGGTGACTTCAACACTGTACTTTCCTCAATGGACCAATCAGGAAAACAGAAACTAAACAGGGACACAATGAAACTAATTGACGCTTTGGACCAATTAGATCTAACAGATATATATATATATATATATATATATATATATATATATATATATATATATATATATATATATATAAAACATTCTATCCTAAAGCAAAAGAATATACCTTTTTTTCAGCACCTCATGGTACCTTCTCCAAAATCGACCATATAATTGGTCACAAGACAGACCTCAACAAATATAAGAATATCAAACTAATCCCATGCCTCCTATCAGATCACTATGGAGTAAACGTGGTCTTCAATAGCAACAAAAACAACAGAAAACCCACATACACGTGGAAACTGAACAATATTCTACTCAATGGTACCTTGGTCAAGGAAGAAATAAAGAAAGAAATTAAAGACTTTTTAGAACTTAATGAAAATGAAGACACAACATACCCAAATCTATGGGACACAATGAAAGCAGTGCTAAGAGGAAAACTCATAGCCCTGAGTGCCTCCAAAAAGAAAATGGAGAGAGCATACACTAATAGCTTAATGACACACCGGAAAGCCCTGGAATAAAAAGAAGCTATTTCACCCAGGAGGAGTAGAAGGCAGGAAATCGTCAAACTCAGGGCCGAAATCAATCAAGTAGAAACAAAGAGAACCATACAAAAAATCAACAAAACCAGGAGCTGGTTCTTTGAGAAAATCAACAAGATAGATAAACCCTTAGCCAGACTAACCAAATGGCACAGAGACAGTATCCAGATTAACAAACTTAGAAATGAAAAGGGAAATATAACAACAGAAACTGAGGAAATTCAAAAAATCATTAGATCTTACTACAAAAGCCTATACTCAACACAACTGGAGAATCTGGAGGAAATGGACAGTTTCCTAGACAGATATCCAACACCAAAACTAAATAAGGATCAAATATATCATCTAAACAGTCCCATAACACCTGAAGAAATAAAAAGGGTCACAGAAAGTCTCCCAACCAAAAAAGTACTTTGAGAATTTTATTCAATGTGTTTGGATCATATTTGCTTTTCCCTCCCCATCTTTTTACACATAAATAGCCCCTTCTCTACCTGCCCAACTTTGCTACCTTATTCTTCTGTCTGTCTGTCCATGTGTCTATGTGTCTGTATGTCTGTATGACTGTGTATCTGTGTGTCTGTGTGTGTGTGTCTGTCTGTTTTTGCTCAAGTTGAATCTGTGCACTGACGTCTTACCAGGGGCTAGGCTCTTAAAGAAAACTGATTTTCTTTTTAATTGTTTAATTAAATAGCCAAATTAACCAGAGAATAAAACTGAGTAAGTGAGATTTAACATTTTCAGATAAATATTAAGGAGCTTTTAAAAAAATCTTTCTACTTTTGAACATGTTACAGGCATTTAAAGAAAATATGAAAGTGTAAGCAAAGAGAAAAATCATTTCTCATATTTACCCACATAAAAATGAAAATACCAGAGGGAAAGCAATAGAAATGTCTATACAATGATGCATTAGATACCTATTTTTCTCTCAAACAAAGCATTTTAGAAACAGATTTACTAGCAAAATATCATCAAGTATCAGTTTCCCCGCCAAAAGAATCACAGCACAGATATTTGTCAGTTAGCTGCCGTCTGCAGTATTTTTAGTATCTTTTGGGCTAATCCTGTATATTCACTACTCAGTTGTTTCCTAACACTGAACAAGAAGATGTATACTAATTTCACTTTTCAATTTTTTATTTTCCGTTGATCCTTCTAATTTTCATATCGTTGATTGATCTTAAACGCCATCAGTATCCCGGTACCCACCATTAGCATCCCTTTGAGGAATGACTCCTTCAGTAAAACACAGATTTTGCTAATAGGCTCCTCTTCTTCAGCTGTATACATTGTTTCTAAGCACAGATAGATTCATTTTTGCTGGGTTCTTTTTTCTTTGTTGTGTATGTTTGTGTGTGTGTGTCTGTGTGTGTGTGTACACGTGCACATGTGCGTGGGGGGATGGGGGGTGGGTGTGGGTGTGTGTTTGCAGGTGTGTGAGCATGCATGTGTGAGTGAAGACCAGTTTTGACATAATGTCTTTATCAATTCTGCTCTGTTTTAATTTACTGAGGTAGGGTCTCACACAGATCCCAGCAATCCCGTGCCTTCTAAAAGTTGGTTGGCTGAAGGGGTTCCCTATTTTTGTTTTCTGAGTACTGAGAATACAGGGGGACACAACTGTGGCCCAGCTTCTGGGGATCCAAGCTCAGGTCCTCACTTTTCATGGCAAGCATTGTTTGCACAGAGTAATCATCCCACCCACCATGCTTTAGTTTTTCGCCCTTTCCCAAGACCGTATCATCCCCGGGGCGGTACAAAGGGTGTGTCTCTTCATCAAATGTCCCGAATCAGCAGGAATAAGTGTCTGCACTGAGATGTGTTGAATGGGAAGAACAGGGAGGAGATAAAGAAGATGGAAAATAAAGAAGACAGGCAATGTTTGGGACTAGGAGGTTTTGCATAAACTGATGACTTATGCCAAGCAAATTTATTAAGAAGTACAGCGTCATATAGACTGTTGTAGGAGTAAAATGACAATGGACAGCAGAGAGCTCCGTCAGACAATGCTGGCAAAGAGAATATGAGATACCTCAGACACAGGTGCCTAAGGATTGATAATCAGAGCTCAGCAGGAAGAATCAGGTCCCCCAAAGCCACAACCTTGACTCTTCTGAGGAGGACCCAGAACCAAAATTTCCATTGTTCTTTCATCAGGGCCTCTGAGAAACTCCTGAATGAGTCTGGCTCCCCATAATATATGAAATCATACTTTGCTCTGAAGAATTCTAAAGCCTGAAAAATTCATAGGTGAGGAAATAATCCAACACTACAACAATCTTATAACCAATGCCATAAACAGTTCTATTTCTCCACCTCCTTCTTTACCCTTCGCCATGTACATCAGCTGTGAAAGACATGTGGTACCTGTTTGATTCACCAATATCCCCAGAAGACAGGTACCTATTTGGTTACTTTGGTTTGAGTACTAAAGACAACACTGAAATCACTATAAGCTGATGCCACTAAAGTGAAACCCGTGATGATAACTTAACAATGAGGAGAGATTTCTTAGCATGGGAAAGTAGGAATAGGGCCTGGCGTGGTTATTGAAGAGAACAAAAATGTAGGCAGGATACAGAGGAGTGTGGAATGCATTCCTGGAGGCTCAGGAAGCCTCCTCTAAATTCATCCAGATGTTAGCTGAATTCTATTCTTTGTAGTTCCCATTTCCTTACTGGCTGTTGAATGAGCACAGCATGATATTTGCTTCTACAAGAAAATGGTACATTCCTTTTGAAGGTGCCTCTGGCTACCCAGGTCCTTGGGGTTGTTCCCTATATCATACAGCCAATAAAAGTGCATCAAATAAAATTAATAAATATTTAATCTCTCAATTTTTTCAGTGCTCTTCTCTAAGTCCCTCAAGACAAAAATGTCATCTGCTTCCAAAGGTAAATGTGGTAGTTAGCACATGTGAGTTCTGCAAGGTGGTCACCTTTGCCTTGTTCATATGATGCATTAAGAGGTTCCAGAGCTTAGAGTGAGGGCCAAAGAGACATCACTGATATAAACAATAATTGGAGATTACAGAATCCGTATTGCTTGCCAGGGGCAAGAAGACATGGAGAAGGGAAACATTATCCACACGTACCTTGAGAAGACAAGCTCATTGCTCTTCATTCTATCATTGAAGTTAAAAGAAACCACCTTGGTTTCATTTCTAGGATTCAGTTTGCTTATGCTGCTCCATAAGTCAAAATCCACCATTGCTAGATTCCTAATGGACATTGGAACACTTAGCTGCCGATGATGTGTGAGTCATTCCAGTCAACGCCTCTCCCGTGTTGTTGTCTGAGAGCAAATATGTTATTCCAGGTTGATTTCTTTATGCCACTATGAGAAAACTGTCCATCAATTTGTAAACAGCAACTACTTTCCCATCACCTTTCAGGGGTTTGGCTCCTTTAAGTGGATGGAGAATGTCTCCGGCCATTTATGAAACTGAGGGAAAAAGCTGGAAGTGAGCAGTGCTACACGTTAAGGATGAGTATCCACGGAACAGGGGTGGCAACCCATCTCTGACAATTAGTAAAGGTGTAGTCTAAATGTAGTATCATTGGCTAGCCCCACCCCACATGCAAACAAAGCCTTTTAAGTTAATATCTGTAATATCACCCACTCTAATACAGAGAGGTGTAAACATGATCTTTGTCCTCCATGCATTCACACCCTCATGGGGAGGAAGAAGTGACAGTTTCTAGAGTCTCTAGGATGTGCTTTGTCAGATGTATCAGTCATCTGTCTGTCCCTCTAACTTTGTCCTTTTCTTGATATTATATAGATCTTAATGAAGTGTACCTCCCAGCCTACCCTGTAGCTTGGTTTCTAGGGACATTCATTTAGTCTTAAGCATCTGAGGCTATATATGGGTGTAGGAAGGGGAGAAGCAAAGGCAAGAACTCCATCTTGTTCTCTTCTTTTACTATGACATCTTCTTTGCAGATCTGCACCCCACGCAGGCTTTTTCTGAGCTCTAATACCCTTGTCTTTTTCTCTTACTCTCACATTTAATGTAATGAAAGAAACCAAAAAATGAGGTGCTGAATGCTTTCCTTACAGATAGCAAAGGGCACTAGCCAGAGCTAACATTTGGCATGTGTAAGCATGACCATTCTGGAATTAGAATGTCTACTCTTTAATGAAGGATTACACACATCCCACTGCTCACAGCCCTTCTGGTTATCAAACTTTAATTTTTCATTTCTTCCGAGTTATTTCTTGCCATGTCTAGTGGCTATCAATAAACATGGCATGAAAAGCTGGTATGCTTGACTTTTTAGCCTATTACCATTTGAAATGACCATACCATGACCCGATGCATACAAATAGGACATAAATCTTTCATCTGCTTCTCTGTAAATAACCAGGATGTCATTTGAAGTCACTTCTAATAACCCAGTCTATTCAACAAAAGGAAAATCTATGCATCTGTTGATGAGACTTTTTTCAGGTGTCCTATAAAAATGCACTCAGAAAATCAATATGTTACCCTCCATTTGATCTTGAAGTGAAGCAATATCTAAGACAGACTAACAAAAGGCATGCTGGGCATCAGCAAAGTGTCAAGGACCGTTTGTCTCACTGTGATGGATTTCTCTTAAACAGATCCTGTCAGCTCAAAGGGCATCATTTAGAAATCAAGCTTCAGCCACTTTAAGATTTTTATAAGAATACACATTTGTGTTATGAATGTATGTGGTATATATCACATGGATTGCTTAAAATAATACCACAGTGTGATATTTACTGTAATCCATTTTAATATGGCTTTGGTTATACCTAGAGTACAATTCTTTGTGTTTAAGAATAATGCCAATCATTTTGTATAAGTTTGGGAATGTTTGTTCAGCTCTGAAGTTGAACAATAATAATTTGAATGGGGACTTGAGATTTCAAATGTCTTTGAGATGGACACACAGATACATATTTTAAAATTAATTACCAATTTCTCTTCTTATTCTTATAAGCCATCATAAACCCAGTGGCTTAAACAATACAAATTAGTAGAATACAGTGCCAGAGATCAGAGTTCACTAATGGGTCCCACTGGACTAGAGTGGAGGTGACTATAGTTTTATTCTTTTATAGAAACTTTAAAAGATAGAATGCTTCCTTACTTGTTTCCTGGAGTTTCTAAAGCTTTTTAGTTTTTGACATATGGCTTCTTCATCATCAAAGTGAGTAATGGTTGGTAGGCTTGTAAAAAATAACTTTTTCAGGTGTAATTGTCCTCAGAGGCTTACTGTTAAATAAGCTCACATTTTCTAGATCTTTCTGAACTCTGGCTGGCTGGTTGAACTCAGCTGTTCTGGCCCAAACACCTTTCCAGGCTGACTGATTCAAATTGGCTTCGCTCAGCTTCTGGCTTAATTGCTCTGCTTAGCTTCAAACTAACTTTGGCAATCTGTTCTAATCTTCTGACTCCTTCTCATTCTGTGGCTCATTCCTTCTTCACCTGCAACCTGTCTCTGTAAAACTGTCCTGGTAAACCTGCCTCCTCGCTGTCTCTGTCTGTCTATCTGTCTGTCTGTATCTGTCTTTGTCTGTCTGTCTGTCTGTCTGTCTGTCTGTCTCTGCCTGGCTCTCTATCTCTGTCTCTGTCTCTGTCTCTGTCTCTCTCTCTCTCTCTCTCTCTCTCTCTCTCTCTCTCTCTTTCTCTCTCTCTCTGTCCTCTCCTCTCCTCACCTCTCCTCTCCTCTCCTCTTGCTCTCTTAAGTCACATTTTTCCCGTTTGTTCTCCTGAGTTGGGTGTATCCCTGTCTCTGACTCATTTTATCAAATCTTTCTCTGATCTGTCACTTTGTTTGTCCCTCAATTAAGCATCATTGTTTGGATTAAAGGGGTGTATTCCAGCCAGAGGGACTAAAGGTCCAGCTCAGTATTAACCTTCTAGCCATATCATATCTTTGGAAGTTAACCCTTGCCAGAGCAATCCTGGTGCTAGATTAAAATTCCTCTACAAGTTTTTCTCAGATCTCATGACTTGAAAATGGTGGTGATTAATATTGTCAACTAGGCAGTAACTAAAATCTTGGGAAAGACAAAGCATCTGGATGCTGGTAAGGGAATTTGTAGACAACTTTAATTGAGGAGAGGACTCACCCTTGTGGTAGGTAGCATCATTCCCGAGGCTGGATGTCTTAGATGCAATACAAAGGAGAAAAAGAGCTAATGCACTCTTTTTCCTGAATGAGGATACAATACACCTGGCTGCCTGGCCTTTCTTCCTATAATGCACTTCCATGCCATGATGGCCTTTGTTTTCCAATAAAAGTCAAAACACATACTTCCTTCTTTAAGTTGCTTTGGTCAGGTATTTTGTTGCAACAAGTAACCAGATCAGGTATTAACTTTTTATCTGTCTCTTAAGACTTATGTGATTATACTGGATCCACAAGACAATTAATATTACTGTTGAGCAGACCAACAGCCTTTATTCCACTTGTGAGCTTAGTTCTGCACCACCATGTAACATGATATATTCTGAGTCCTGAACCAATACATGACTATCTTTAGAGATGGCATCATTCTGTATATTTAAGTAAATATTTGTCAGTGACTTTTATACTTTGGGGTGCATTTAGGGTAAACTACTTTAAGGTTCATGGAATCATAAGGTAAGTTGAAAGTTTGCCTGAGTATAAAGGACCACTTCTTGGTTTTTATTTTACTTTATTTCTCCTACCTATTTTTCTCTACATATTTAGTTAGATTTTTATCTTGTAATATGCTCTCCATATGTCAGCCCATCTACAAGCTATTTTACTTTTATATGTTCATAGATTAATTTTTCACATTGAAATCTCAGTGATGGACTAAGATTAAACCATTTTTTCCCATTATTTTGTTTTGTAGACACAGTCCCGTGTCTTACCTAGGTTGGCCTTAAATTTACTATGTAATAGCTGGTGGCATTAAGCCCTGGTCCTTTGCTTAACATGTAGTAATATTATAGGCATGTGCCACCATCACAGTAAAACTAACGTTTTTGATGAAGTTAAATCATTCCTGTCTCTCTACATATATGGTATCTTTACATAATATATTTTAACAATTCATCCTAGATTAATGTATATCTTTGTGACCACAAGTGCTCTTTATGTCACCAACCATGGCTTAGGGAAAATCTTAGTGCTTATATGTATGTGTTGGGGAGGAATCTGTGACAATGATCCAAGCCATATACATAACAAATTCTCTGATATTAGATTGATCAGTGAAATATGTACACCAATTAGTATGACTATCAATAATTCATGATGGTTCCCACTTTTCTTATTTTATACAAGTTAAGGGAACAAGGAAATAAATTAAAATAGACTATATGGAAATAGATGGAAATTCAGTTTTATTTATAAGTATCACTGAGCATTTTATGTGCATTATTATGAGTACTGGATATGGAACAACATTTCAGCTTCCAGCTGCTTTTCTAATGTTATCTTGGAAATGCCAATCAAGATCAATGGAACCAGTTCTCTATTACTCCTGTCTGGATCCCTAGTGCTTCTGTTTCAACTCTCACATAGATCACAGATTTGTCCACATGGGTTTGAATTTTTGCTGTATTTGTATAAAATGTCATTTCTGCTTTTAATTTCTGTCACAGGTATTATTCATGTATTTTTCAGATGTTGCTTCCAGTGTTTATTGCCCAGGAACAAGAACGTTGGTTTCTTTTATAAATTCTGAAGACTGCATGCTTTCAAGAAATGCCCAACACAATGCGAGTGCTCTCTTTGGTCTGTGTTCTCTTTCACTTTATACTCTGTTTTCTGAGGTTGTTCTTGTGTATCCTCATTCTTCCTCCTAGTGGTATACTGGCCACTGTAAGTTCTTTCTATCCTCAGTTTCTGGGGAAAAAACTCCCACAGAGAACCATTAGAGTTACTCCAGCATGGCTATTCAGCACCTCATCTGATGGCTCTGCCATACAGCTCATAGAATATCCTCTCACTGCTATTATGCATCCAGTCAGCAGGGAAGACTCAAATGCATCAGTTCATAGAGGATCATCCCTATGAGCCTTCAGATTGCAGAAACACATGCATACCAGTAGCTACAGAAGACCTCAGGCACATGTTCCATTTGCATTCATTCAAGGTGACCTCTGGGTCTATCTATTCTCACTTTTAATATCAACCTTTGGGAAGTCTTAAAGAATGTTAGTTACTGTAAATGAAGCATTTAAAGCAGAAATTGAATAATAATAATAATAATAATAATAAATACCCATTTGCTCGTCTGCTTTGGTGAAGCTTTTCTTAGTTTTACTCTTCAGATGTTTTCACAAAGCATATGCAGCAACCATTAAGTGACTCCATACTGCTCAACTGTAAGGACAGCCAAGTTCCTTATTATTCTGTCACTTGCCTTGGTTGATGAGCAGGCTGCTCTTGACTGCTGTTTAGTTTTTCTCTTTCCCTTCACTAGCCACATAAGACCTATTTCTTCTGTGTGCATTCTTAAGGCAAAATCACACTGGTGAGCAAACAGATTGATTTATTCCTGCACTTCAAGCAATAAAAAGGAAAACACAGACTGTACTTAGATACGTATTGCCACTGAAATAAGAACAGGTAGGTTTTAAAAATTGAAGTGGGATGTCTTGGGACATCTGTGTTTGCTTATTGGTTTTGTCCTAAGGAATGACAAAATTTGTCTTGTCGTCATGGCAAAAGGTAGTTTTCCTACTTAGTGTAAAGTTTCTGTTAAGGTTAGACCTCTTTCTATAGTGTCTTGGTGAGAAGGATACAATCTGGCTTGATTATCTCATTTGAGCCACATGGTTCCCACATCTATGGAGAGAAAGTCAGGGTTGGTCAAACTGGCAAGAGGTTGTACTTTTATATCTCATAGAGTAGAGATAAAATTTGCATTGAGGTTATGTAGCTTGGTGTTCTTGTGTGGCTATAACAGCAGGAATGGAGACTAACTCACTCTTTTGTCTGCACTTGGGACTCTTTTCCTCCTACTGAGTTACCTCATCTACCCTTGATATGAGAGCTTGTGCCTGTCTTATTGTAATTTGTTATTCCATGCTCAGTTGATATATCCTGATATATCCCTGGGGGCCCACCCCCCTTCTCTCTGACTGAAAATGAAGTGAAATTGAGAGGTAGAGAAGAGGGGAGCTGTAGGGGATGGGATTTCGAGGAGTGGAGGTATAGGAATTAGCAGAGAGTTGTAAATTATGTAAAGAATAAAAAGGAAAGAGTTGCAATAACACATATACTCAAGCAATAAACTAATTCAGAACTAAACTACAGAAAAAAAGGATAAAGGGAGCAGCCATGGGAGTTAGGTCAGATAGGCGGAAAGGAAAGTCAGGGGAATAGGGGGTAGACTGAACCCTGAGCATTATGCAGTCATGCTTAAAGAAACATGAAGAATATCTAAATCAGTAACTAGGGGCTTGTACTTTTAAACCATCAGTTTTTCCTGCTGCTGGAAGGGATGGAACCCCCTTTAGCTTCAGACCACTTCTGAACCTCCCAAATATATGGGCTGGGTGAAATTAAATCCACAGTAGGCTGACATTAAGACAGGCATTAATGAGATTAGTAAATCATGAGGGATTTGCTCATGAATGATATTAATCTCCTTTAAAAAGAGGTCCAAAGAATTGACTCAATTCCTGTTTCTATGGGAGGAGATTTAGAAAAATGTCATGTATAAGAAACTGTCCTGATCAGATGCCAAACCTAAGAGCATATTGATGTTGGACTTCTTACTCAACCAAAATTACAAGTGATAAATTGTCCAGATGATGATACTTAATTCCATAGCCCAATGAACTAAGACACTATCTTTGATCTATGCCATATAAATTGAAGTCTTTTTTTTCAGGACATTGAACCTGGTGCCCATCAAACCACTGCCAGATCCTACAAGATTCTTAAACATTTCAAGACTGTGTTAATGTGATTTAAACATGAGGAAGATAGGGCATTGATCTTCACTTTAGTCTCTGATATATGCACAGTACCAAAAAGAATTTTAAAAAATTCATGAATGGATTTCTAAAACATTTCCTTGTTATATATTACAGCACATACATAAATTCTAAACAGATGAATTGTCAAGAACCTGAAAGACTTCCATCTTCAAACTTGTTATAACCAGGTAGCCCAGTGACATTTCAACACATGTAAGGATGCATAGAAGACAAGTGCTTAGATTTAACAGTGTCTCACAATTCTGTCAATCTCTGTTCTAATGAATTCCCAGGAAGCAACAGGAATCCTCACTTGCCTTGGTTTCTCTCTGAGGCAATATTGCCCTGTTCCTCCAGCAGCAAGCCACACTCTTTCCTGAATAGTCAGTCAGACACTACCATTTCTTTCCAGATTCCCAAGAACCTATCTGCTAGGTGACTAACATCTCTGTCTCCCCAGAGCAGTCTCAGGAGTTAGAATGCAGGGCAGTTCTCCCCAGTGCTGCTGTGCATGAAATGTAATCCTTCTCCTGGTCATTGTTTTTCCCTTTCTGTACCACCCTTCCTGGTTCTTATTTAAGAATAGCATTAGATGTCTGGTGTATTGTCTCCTATGTCATAGATCCTTTAGTTTATATTTAACAATAAATATCTGGCTCATATGAACTCATGTTGGTGTTCTATAGGCTCTCTACATACAATGTGAACATAGATGACACGAATAGCCATATTAATGTGGATAGAAAAAGTCCAAGAGCCGTCAACCTTAAACTAAGAATATAGGGAGTGTCAGGTGCAGGAGACTAGTCTTTACCAGGAAGAGGCATTCAGACCTATTATCCAATACCAAATGGTCAGTGCTTAAAAATACACATGCAAGTAACATTATACAGACTAAGCAAGCTAAGTTTATATGTTTAGATACACACATGTAACAATAATTAAAAAGAAAGAGGATATGAATTTGAATGAAAATGGGGGAGCATGGGAGGATTTGGAGGGAGTAAAGGGAAGAGGAAAATTATGTAATTATATTACAATAAAAAACTAATGGAAATCCAACCCCCCAAATCCCGAATGCATCTGCAAAGGTACACATGCATATGCATGCATGCACGCATACACACAAACACACACACACATGCACACATAATGATACAATTTATGAAGTAGTACATGCAAACAACACCTCAGCTATGCTAATATTATCATGCATCCATGTGCATGTCCATACTCACATGAAGCATATAGTGAGGTATATATAACATTTTTATAAGTGATTTTTGTCTTGGGAAGGCCACCCCATTATCTCAGACCATCCATCCCAGTGTCTCAATCATCTCTTTCATAGTGCAGGTAATGAAAATTAACCAGCCAACCGGTCTTGGAGCTGTGCCGAAATCTGGGATCATGGGAAGAACCCAGAGCCCTGCAGCTGCCCTCTGAAGCCAGGAGCTATATTTGGACAGGTACTTAAAGACCTGAGTCTGCTTTTCTACCACAACACATTTATTCTTCCAGGAAAGCATCATTTTAAAGATGAAAACACATTTAAGTAGACAAATGCCTCAAGCAAAAACAAAACCCTTTAAAAGTAAAAAATGAAAAGGCCTTTTGTGGGTAGAAAGGAAATTAGAAACACAGGCATAGTACTTATATTTTCAATTAGTTCCACTGTTCAAGGTTCAAGATCTGGTTGAGGTGTTTGTCCCTTCCATGGGACAAAGTTCTATATCCCCAGAGCAGGTGAAGGCTAAGAGGAAGAAGGACAAGTTTCCCACACAGGTAAATGACACTCCTGATTTCCCTGACCACTGACATTATGTGTTAGACACACTAAATATTTTTGTTGTTTAGTTAATGAGCAGAAAAACCAAGACATATTAACTAATTTTAAATCTATGTTCTATAGGAAGGTGAATAGTTTTAATTAGCATGATGGCAGAATGAGCATGCTCTTAAAATGTAAAATCATAAATTATTATGTATTCATCACACATACTAACTGTGATAGCTCTAGTTCACCTGTCAGCTTAGTTTCTGAATTTTTATGGCCTCTCATTTGTCACACTGACAAATGTGACAAAGACCTTGAGTACTATACTATTAATACTGATGCTCAAGCACACTTTTCATGCAATTTTGTTATCCACAGGTAGCAATGGAGCCAAGGTAAAGAAGTCCTTTTCCCAAATGGCTGTATCCAAAGGGAGTAAATGCTGCTAGAATTTACAGCTCTAGGGAGAAGTTGATAATAGGCCTTAGCTTTTGTTTCCAGCCTGAACATGTCCTATACCAATGCCACCTGTAGCGTGGTGTCAAGGGGCAGCACAGTCTAGGGGACAGTGTGGCAGGCTCTTGAAGTTCACCAGGCAGACTTAATAATATTCTCAATGTTTAATTACATCCAGACAGCTTCCCATGAGAATAGTGGTGAGTGGCTTGGTGGGAAGGGGGGGGTGCTGAAGGCGCTGTGGTCACGTCCTTTACCCAGCCTGTCTGTATACACTCCCGAGTGTGTGGTTTTGCTGAAGGAGTTTAATGGCGATAGATGATGAGAAAGTTTTATGATTATTTGAGCAATTTATATTTTAAAGCACCTTGTGACTAGAAATAATGCATGTTTAATATTTGAAATTTGAAAAATACACTAAATGTATGTATCCTTAGTATTTTTGTTTTTAATCAAATGATCACGAAAGCCTGAATGGCAAGGGGTAGGAGTTGCACAAACCACTTCTTACTCTGTGTCCTCTCCAGCCCAGTTTTCAGTAGAAACAGAAAGAGGTTTCACAGCATCCCAAGATCATTCCTTAACTTGAGGGGAGGGGAACATGGTCCTCAGTGATGATTTCCTCTTCAGTTCCTTGGGCCTTCCTCTTCCTCATTCTCTCTGTGTGTCCCCATAGCAATTTCTAAGCCGAGCTCTTTCCTAGATGATTCTGACTCCATTCATCATCCAAGCCCTTCAGCAGTCTTCTTTCTATTAAGACATTCACTCCCATGCTGGGTGAATTGTACCTTGTTCATTTTGAACTTTTGGGCTAACATCTGCTTATTAGTGAGTGCACACCATATGTGTTCTCTTGTGATTGGGTTACCTCACTCAGGATGACACTTTCTAGTTCCATCCATTCGCCTAAGAATTTTATGATTTCATTGTTTTTAATAGCTGAATAGTACTCCCTCGTGTATATATACTACAGTTTCTGTGTCCATTCCTCTGTTGAGGGGCATCTGGGTTCTTTCCAGCTTCTGGCTATTATAAATAAGGCAGCTATGAACATAGTGGAGCATGAGTCTTTATTACACGTAGGAGCATCTTCTGGGTATATGCCCAGGAGTGGTATAGCTGGGTCTGCAGGTAGTACTATGTCTAATTTTCTGAGGAATCGCCAAACTGATTTCCAGAGTGGTTTTAACAGCTTGCAATCCCACCAACAATGGAGAAGTGTTCCTCTTTCCCCGCATCCTCTCCAGCATCTGCTTTTCCCTGAATTTTTCATCTTAGTCATTCTGACCAGTGTGAGGTGGAATCTCGGGGTTGTTTTGATTTGCATTTCCCTGATAACAAAGGATACTGAACAAACTAAGGAAACAAATTCCCTCCAGCACAGGAAGATCAAGAAGAAGAAGGACTTAAGTGAGGGTGCTTTGGTTCCTCTGAGAAAGGGAACAAAATACTCATAGGAGCAATAAGGGAGACAATGTGTGGAACAGAGACTGAAGTAAAGGCCACCCAGAGATTGCCCTACCTGGGGATTCATTCTATAAACAATCACCAAACCCTAACACTACTATGGACAACAAGAAGTGTATACCAAAAGGAGCATGCCATGGTTGTCCCAGAGGTTCCCTGCCAGAGCCTTTAAAATACAGAGGCAGATGTTAGCAACCAACTATTGGACTGAGCATGGGGTCCCCAATGGAGGAGCTGGAGAGTGGTTTGGAGGAGCTGAAGGGGCTTACAGAACAATGATTTCGGCCACCCAGACACCCCAAGACTCCCAGGGACTGAGCCATCAACCAAGGGGTACACATGGTTCCAGCCAAAAATGTGGCAGAGGAAGGCCTTATTGGGTATCAGTGGGTGGAATGGTCCTTTGTCAGGTAAAGACTCAATAGAGGCCCCAACAAAGGGAAACCGAGGGGGTGGGAGGTGGGAGTGTGTCGGGTAGAGGGGCATATACGTGGAGGCAGGGGTGGGAGGAGGGGTTGGGGGTCTTTGGGGAGGGGAAAAATCGGGAAAGGTTTTACCATTGGCAATGTAAATGAAGATGATATTCAATTTAAAAAAAAGAAAAAGAAAAGACATTAACTCACATTTCATTGTTACTTCCTCTAATTGTGCTTATCAAAACTCTTGGAGATTTCCATTGCAGTGTTTTCCCTTGACCCCCATTCCTCCAGGAAGCCTGTAGTTGCTGCTGTAAAGTCTCTTCTTCCCATAGTCATATCCTAGATGCCTTGTCATTACTCATGCCTGCATCCCACTCTGTGCCTACTTCTCCATTTATCCCTATTTAATCTCTTTGGTATCTCAAAGTCAGTAACTCTTGGCTTCCTAATGAGCCCGTGTCTTTAATCCTTTCTCTTTTATACTGCCCATCACCTGTCATAACTTACTACTTATTCAGCTTCAATTCTCTCTATGTAAGCATATCTTTCTTCCATAAATATTGATTTATTAGGTAGTCATGTGAAAGAAAAGTAGAATTTAAAAAGGAAAGGAGTTCAAAGTACTATGCTAAGGACTTGGGATATGTCAATTGAAAACACATGCCCCAGGACTAATTCTGCTTCTATTAAAAATAAGAATATCAATTGGATAAACAAGATCGCATTAAATTGTTCAAGAGGTGACTCTAAGAGGAAAAATAAAGCAGATAGATGGGATGTCAGGATGGATGGGGAAATCCTCACTCAAGAACTTGGAAGAGAAAGAAAAGGGGAAAGAACAGGGATCCATAGAGATGCAGGCAGAATAATCAGTAGGCATGCATATCCTGAAGTGGAAGCAAGCTTAAAGTACGGTATGAGGGCCGGGGTATATGGCTTAGGCAGTCAGACCAGAGATTAGATACTTATTAGAGAGGTGAACACAGTGTTTCCAGGGTGCTGGTGACCTGGAATTGGTACAGAGTTAGCTTTAGCAATGAAGGCTTTGAATATAAACATGTATCCCTGCAATTTCTCACCATTTTAATTATTTGATTCATCCAGAGTCCTGGTTACCTATGTCATTGTCTGCACTGTCTACAGCTCCACAGCTGATAACAGCTGGAATCTTCTGTCCACCAGTGTCTGGGCTCAGCTCACTTTCAGTGAACTTTTAATGTCCCTATGCACTGATTTCTTCTCTCCCCAGCTCCCCCATGCCCCACTTCACACAGACATTTTCATTTTGTCTTTAGTTCATGCCAATAGCTAATGACTATCTTTGCTTATTGTAAGGTAAGCACTTCCTCTCTCAGAGAGAAACATGGATGATGTGACCTCCAAGTCTACCTGGACCAGCAGACAGTAGGTAGGTACTAAGAAAATTTTATTTTCATTTCTTCACTTCCCCCAATCAATTAGCAAGGAAGTTTGATTTCTTTACTTTTCTCAGTTAAGGAGAAGTCATATTTGTCATTGAAAGCTATCATGGTGATGGAGATGAGATCGCTAAGGAGCCACACCAAAATGACGTTGGTTTCACCTTTAAGTCCTCCTGAGCACAAATGGACCATTCCTCCCCCTTATATAGAATATGGGCATGACTGCTTAAGGAAGCAGCCAGCTATTAGCAATAGAAAACTTTTCAATCTCCATGGGCAGGATAATAGTAAGTAATCACTTTGCTGGAATTCAAAATGAATCACTACCCCAAGAGGAGATGACATGTAGGTCATTAAGGTTTTCTCAGGGCCAATCTGTGTGCAGTTTTGATTCAGTCTTGGCTCTGTTCTCACCTCAGCTGCTGAGACTTAAGATTCATACCTGAAATATTAGAACAACCTGGGGTTTTCTTGGCACAGAGTAAGTGGCTGACATATATAAATGAGCTGTCATAGGGTAGGGCATAGAATGAGCCTTCAGTAGTAAATCAGGATCAGCATAAATATATTGCTCTGGCCATACTCAGTGGGCCAATTGAAGATTATGTCAGCTGGCTTTCACACTACTCGGTTTCTGCTTGGAAGTTCTTTCATCAACTCAAAGTCAATGAATGGTTTGACTTTGGGTCCAGTGCTATTCTTCAAACTTTCTGTTCCTTAAGCTGATGTCTTAACTTAGAGAAACTAGATAGCAAGAACAGCTCTGAGTGTGTGTGTGACGTCACTGGTTGTCTTAGATTTCCATTGCTAGGAAGAGACACCACAACTATGGCAACTCTTAGAAAAAAAAAAACATTTCGTTGGGGCTGGCTTACAGAGATTTAGTCCATTATCATCATGGTAGGAATCATGGTGTCCTGCAGGTAGGCATGGTGCTAGAGAAGGAGTTGAGAGTTCTACATCTGGATTGCCAGGCAGCAGGAAGAGAGACTGAGAAAACTGGGCCTGCCTTGGTATCTGAGAACTCACAGCTTTCCCCCAGTGACATACTTCCTCCAACAAGTCCACACCTCCTAAGAGTACCATTGTCTATGAGCTTATGGGGGTCATTTTTTCAGACCAACACACTCCTACATGCACTCCTACAATGCATCCCCACATTGGCATCTGCTGGATATGTTCCAGGCCACTCATCCTGCAGTGAAATTCAAATTCCATTGCATTGTTCTCTGATGACTCTCCCCAATAATTTGTGTATACTCGATGCTTTTTAGTTCTCTTCTTGTGAATCTGTTATTATACCCAGTAGATAATTTTCTAAAGATTCTGGAAAACATATCTACTTGTATCCTTCTCCTGTACTGCCTCTTAATCCAATCTGCTCTGTTCCCTGGGTTTCTACGTCAGCCTCCTGATTGGTGGTGTTGCTGTCTTGCTGTATGTGTGAGTTTCTAGTTCACCACACTGAGGTTACACTGAGTTTCATAAAATATGCTTAAGGCATGATATTCTGAAGCTTAACACCTCCAAATAATGCCTTATGCCCTATAGTCCAAATTATGGATTTCTTTAGTGTATAGCTAAAGCCATCTGTAATGGCATGTTTTTCCACCCATTCACATTGTTCCCAGAAATAACACATGTGAGACTTAATATTTCATTAACAATGCTTAGGCCAAAAGATTCACTTCTTCCCCCACTAGCTCACAGCTTAATTACCCATTTATTCTGTTCTAAGTCATTACAAGTAGCTGATTATCTAGTCCCTAGTTTCATGTGACCATCTTCTTCTGTCTTTGGGGTGAATCACCCTGTGCCTGATTCAATTCCCAGAAATCCTCTCTCTGTGCCAGAACATCCACCTTTCTATTTCCTGCCTAAATGTATAGACTATCAGCATTTTTTTATTGACAGGTGAAGTTTCCATATAGTACAAGAGATTCTATGTCAGTTAGTAAAAAGTCCTTCATGACCTGGATCATGTTTGTGTCTCTGACTTCATAAAGTATTTTATTTAAGATGATAATGTACAATAGACTTTCAACTTCATTTATTTTTCTTGATGCATCCCCAATTACTCTAGGACTCTTTGTTATATAACTTAACCATTTTTCTTATTGATTAAACACGACAACTTCCATGTTAATTAAACTGTGAAATGCTCTTGAGTTTGTGTTTGTTCCTTTTCTTCTGTTCCATTGATCTGTCTACTCAGTTGATAATTAGTCTTCAACTGTGGTAAATTTTAATATGTTTCATTACTTGATTATACAAATCCCCAATCTTTCACAAAAACGATCTTGATTATTTAACACCATTTCTTTTTCAAGTTAAACTTTTGGGTCCTGTTGTAGTTTGTCAAGACACACTCCATTATCTTTCTAAATGGTTTTACACTATAAATATGCATTTTCTTTTAAAAACTTATATTTTTGCAATGTTTTCTTCCTTTAATAAGCCCACTTTATCTTCATTTATTCAAGTCTTCTTAAATGTTCTTCCAATTTTTTTCCAGTCCGATTCACACTAAACCTCCACAATTAATTTGTATTCATTATTTTGTCCCTAGTTTCAACTTTTCAAGATTAAAACCATAAATGAAAAGGCAGCTTTACACAAAGGCACTTGCAGTTTGTTGAAACAAAGCTGGAGTTATCTTCATCATGACATTACACAGTGCCTGAAAATGCCTGGCAGCTCCACCAGAAATCACATTTGTGTGATTTATAAATTACTGTTGTGAAAACAGGCTGCTCCCAAGATAGGCTGCAAGGGAAGAATATATCCCATGCCTTGACTAGGCTCCATGCTACTGATTTTGCTTGGCTCGGTATGCATGCCATTTCAATATCAATTCCAGCATCTTCAAATATCTCTCTACTTCATTTACACATTTTTTATTTTTCTATTTAAAATTATCAAGTATCTCTCTATATTCATCATATGTGAATTTTTACTGGAATATATTAATTATGCATGATTATATAATGTAGTTTGAGCATAGTCATCTTCATTACCACCTCTTATCCCTTTCTTATTCTTTCTGAACTCTTTCCTCTTCCCAACTTGTCTCCCCTTTACTTTCGTGTCATTTTGGGTGGGTCAATGAGTTTAATTAGGCTTAATTATAAAAGCATGCCTGAGACGGTGATTATAGGAGCCTGAACACATGCCAGTAGCTATACCACTAAGGAAAATATTTCTCTAGCCTCAAGCAAGTCTATTAGCTCATTATAAATTCTCTGGAAGGGGAGGGAGCTTCATGAACTTGTTATCTATCTGTGATGGACTATCAATGGACTCAATCTTATGTAGGACCTTGGAGGCAATCACAGCTACTGAAAGCACAGTGATTATGTCTTGCCCCTAAGACAGCTTTCTAGGACTCTTCCCCTCATCAAATTCTCACATTCTTTCCTCTCACTCTTCTGCAGTATTCTCTTAGTTTTCTCAGAACCTCAAAAGGGGCAAACATTCAACAGTCACTTATTCTCAGCACTTTTGCCAGCCATGAATCTCTGAAGTACTTGTTACCCACAGTAAAAAGAAGAATCTCTGAGAAGTATTGACCATAGCACTAATCAGTATACAACAGTATAATTATGTAGAAGGCAAATTTACAGGCATATCACATCCATTTATCTGACTCCTTCTTTTAAGGATAACTGGGTTCACCTAGATAATCCAAGATAATCTACTCATTTTAAAGTCCTTAACTGAATCACAATCAGGTCATCTTTCACATATAAAATAATAGCCAAAGTATGTGGGTATTAAGGCCTTATACTTATTCAAAGTACTATAGTCATGTATGACAAATGTTGATTTAAACAGTGGAGAGGCAGTGTGGTAAGCTTAATTGGAAATTAAATACTACTGTCACAAATAAAAAGTAAGTCAACTTGTCAGTGTGCTAGTTAGTATTTTGTCAATTTGATGTAAGCTTTAGTCAATTGGGAGGGGGAAGGCTCAACTAAGTAACTTTCTCTATCAGATTGGCCTGTAGGCAAGTGTGGGGACCATTTCATTTTCTCGATTAATGATTGGAGTGGGAGGCCTGCCCACTGTGGGTAGTGCCACCCTGAGCAGGCTATCCTGAACTGTATAAGAAAGAAGGCTGAGAAAGCCATTGGGAAAAAGCCAGAAAGCGACATTTCTCCATTGGCTCAGCTTTGATTTCTACCTTCTTGATGGACTGTGAAGATATAAACTGAAATAAACCCTTTCTTCTTCAAGTTGGTTTTGGTCAGCATTTTATCATAATCACAATAGACCTACCTAGAACAATAGGTTACATGTAGTCACCATGTCCATTCCAATCCTTCTAAAGTTTAAGGAAATTGCTAAATTGTTTGAATGTACCAGTAGAGATGGCTGCTGTGCTAAGAAATCAGAACCTTGATACCACAGGAGTCAGTGTGGGCTTTTTCCATGTCCAGACAGTCTGGTACAGAAACTTCACAGCACAATATAATAGACTCAGCAGAACACAGTCTACTGCAGCATGAAACATGGCTGCCATCCAAAGCTCAGCCCCAAGTTTGTAATTATTGGCTCACTGAAAGCCTCTCTACCTTTACAGGGTACATAGAAAAATGGCTTCTCACTGGCTGCCTTTGTGGTGATGAAAAGAGCAGAAGGGCCTCTGCTTAAATGCTGTTCAGTCACTTCTAGAGGCTTAGGGCACATTGCTAAAGAGCTTTTATGTTTTTTGCTTACTGAGTCATGTGGGTATGGATTATGCAAGGAAGAGGTGGGTTCCTGGGGTTGCTGGGGGCGAACTGACAATAAGAGGTGTGGAGAAAGGAGAATGCACTTTCATGTTTTCCCAAAAGAAACTATCAAAAAATACTTATAATTCTATGAATTTCTGAGGATTAAGAAGAAATATTTAATGGTGCCACTAACATTGTATGTACCATGATTTCCTCTGCCCTGGGCATAGCCTATCTCAGAGCAAGCTCACTATGAGCAGAGCCTAACATGAACACAGCCCACCACAGACACAGCCTGTCATGGATACAACCCCTTGTGAACACAGCCAACTATGAACACAGCCCACCATGTCCACAGTGTAGAATAGACACATTTCTTTGTGAACATAGGTCACAGCGTAAAAATCACCTAACTCTTCATATTTGGTAATATCCTGGGATATTCAGCCAACATGGTAGGAAGGCAGTAGTCTCATCACAACAACACGGTGGGAGTTCCAAAATCACCTATCTCCAATGTGGAAGTTTTGAAGAGATTTGTTTTATTTTGTTTTGTTTTATTTTATATTTTTAGGACACCATAAAACCCACAATATAATGTAATTGTTTATTCTTTCAGGATTGTATTTATATATAAAGTGTAGGCATATATCTTCATTTATTTTCTCCTGCTATAACAGAATTCACAAAGAAGAATCTTTTACTCATATTTCTTTGGGCTAGGCAGCACAGGTGAAGGGTCATATATCTGGTGAGGATGCTTTTGCTGCACTTACCATGGTAGAAACACAGGAGAGTGAGCAAGAAGGGATGGGTCTCCTATATAAGAAGTTCGCCCCTGTAATGACATTAATACCTTCACATAGACAGAGTCCTCATGACCTAGTACCCTCTTCAACCCTCCCCCAACCTTGATGTACTTAGAATTGAGTTTCCAACACATAAACCTGGAGGGACAAATTTAAGCCACAGCAGCATATAACAGAAATTGGAGAGCTGAGGCTCAGAATGACCATAATTTAAAAACTCTATATCCACACAGACATATCTTGTAATTACTAATAAATACATTTCAGTAAACTTTAAACTCATTAAAATGACTCCTGGTTTAAGGGGGGGAAAAGGTAGATGCCACCCTAGTTCACACAATTTCTTTTTCCTTCTATATAAAGGCAGTGGTGTTTGTATTCCTTTTCTCAGCGCTGCATAAGATGGCTGTTGAGGAACACTCACAGGTCACCTGTAGTCTTGTTTTCATTTTGGCCTGGAAAGGTGGCAGGGCTTGGAGACTTTCACTTTGTGCCACATATGAGCACCGGCATCTGTCACTAGACTGATTTACTGAATTGCTGCAGAAGACTCACAGAACTCAAAGGCGATTGGTTCATTCTTTTTACTTCAGAAAAAGGTTTCAATTCTATTTCCGAGTTAAGACTGGACATGACAACCACAAGATGCTATTACAGCAGGTAGAAACAGGGTACAAGTTCAAGTCCCTTCTGTTGAGTCACACTGGACATGCTGAATTAAGGGCCACTGAGGTGTGTTCAGAATAGCTGGGAGTGTGGAGGTGTCATAATGTTCACATAGGCAACTGTTTTTTTACCATATAATGAACCTCAATACCAGGTCCCACTGAGGAGTCTGGCTCCTGATTAAGATTCTGGATGTGCTTTTTCAGGCCTAACTAGGAGTAATCAAAAAGGCTCTACTTGGCTGGCCTCCAGCAGAGAGTGCAAAGCTGTCTTTCAGCTCCAGGCTGTCACACTGCCTGAAGGGAAGGCAGAAGAGAATCACAGCTGAGCAGCCATGCTCTTGCACAGGCTTGCAGACCCGTATTTCCAGTTCTCAGCACCCAGTGTATCTGAGGCCCTGGGGAGAAGAAGTTTTCAGTTGCCTCTGCAGCCTGATGAGGGTAGAGTAACAAGCCTCAGAGACACTTTCACCTCAGTCTCTTTTTCCATTTCGAATGCTCTCCGAATCATCTTCCCTCTCCTATTCATGCACATATTTCAAGATCCATAAACCTAATGAATATTTTTGCTCATGTTCCTCAGTAGCCAGTGACTGCCGTGTGTGTGTTGATGTATTGTTCTAGGGGAGGATACGAAAGAGAGACTCAGCAGATGCTCGGGCTGTAAAATTTTGCACACACCACTGTAGTGAGTACAGGATTAACCCCTTAATTGTATCTATCTCAACACTCCTGCCCAACTCTGCTCAGCTCCTGACACCCACTCCAGGCTCACCAGGACCAGCTGTCAGGCACGGGATGCTATATGGTAAATAGAAATGAGTTGAAGTTCAAGTCCATTCTTTTAAGTCACCTTCGATATGGTTATCTGTCCTGAATTAGTGACCACTGCTGTTTGCGCAGAATAGCTGGGAATGTGCAAGTACCCTTCTCAGCAGTGTTCACATAGGCATCTAAAGTCACTCTCAATAATCAACATGGTTAAATTCCTATGAACTGCATCCAAAGCCCCGGAGCTCCTTGTTGTTGAGCAAAAGCATCAGAGGTCAGATGAAGAACTCAAAGTAGCCTCAGCCTGTCAAGATCTACAACCACACTGCAAAACACTACTGACTTTTATATCTTGAGGCACAGGTCTATGTTAGCATCAGAACTCAGTCACTGTATCAGGGATATCATGATGTGATTGTATTGTGAAAAGAACTCACAATTGTCTAAGAATTTGGAATAATAAGGATGTGTGATATGTACAGCATATTAGAGGAAAGCGATGCTGAAGCTGGCTGTGGAGGCTACGTGGGAGTTTATTGGAGGTCTCTGCATCGGATAGAACATCATTATTCACGCTACCATGATATTTGTTCCATCACTTCCTGGGTCACATAGAGCCTTGTCAGCCTCCTGTTTAATCAGCAAACAATTTTCTCACAGCATGTATTTTATCCTGTGCGTCTGTGCACATTGCTTATGTGCTAGAATATTCTGTATTTTGCCCATTTATTTTGATTTTATTTTACCATGATGTCAGGTATGTTGTAGACTATGATTTCTGATTTGATAGCTCCACCCAAAGAAGTACGAGACTCAGTGGATGAAGGATACAAGCTTGGGGCTTTATGAACTTCAAGATTCTGTCTTAGTTTGGGTTTTACTGAAGTGACGAGCTACCAATTCTTACAAAGAAAAATATTTAATTGGGGCTGACTTACAGTTTCAGAAGTGTCTTAGTTACAGTTTCACTTCGGTGAACAGACTCCATGACCAAGGCAACTCTTATTAGAACAACATTTAATTGAGGCTGGCTTACAGGTTCAGTCCATCACCATCAAGACAGGAGCATGGCGCAGGAGAAGACTGGCTCCTTCATGGTTAGGTGGTTAGGACAACAGTCTCATTGCCTACCCCCTACAGGGATACACTTCCTCCAACAAGGCCACACCTACTTGAACAAGGCCATGCTTCCTAATAGTGCCACTCCCTGAGCTAAGCATATTCTAACCACCACAAGAGGTTTAGTCTGTTAATTTCATGGCAGGAAAAATGGTAATATTCAGACAGAGCTGAGAATTCTACATTTTAATCCACAGGCAGCAAAAGGAGACTGTTCCACGCTGGGCATTGCTTGAGTATATGAGACCTTAAAGCCCATCTCTACAGTGACATACTTCCTTCCAGTGACAACAAGGTCACACCTCCTAATAAATCCACTCCCTATGTGCCAAGCATTCAAACACACGAGTCTATGGGAACCATTCTAATTCAACCCACATAGATTCTGTATATTATTCTATGGTAGCTTTGCATTACTACAGAATAACAAGTGTCAGGGCAAAGGAGAGGATAATATTTAAAGCACTTGCCAAGCAAGCATGGGGACTGAGGTTCGAATCCCCAAACCCACTTAAATGCTGGGTGGCCAGTCAGCTTGTAATTACAGTGCTCAGGAGGCCAAGATGAAAAACACTGTGCTTGTTTGAATTTGAAATGTCTCCCATCACCTTTGGCATTTGAACACTTGGTCTCTGGTTAGTGGCATAGTTGAGGGAAGTTTATGCCTTCAGTAAAGGATGTGAGCTCTCAGGAGCCTGTCTGACGCCATGCCTGCCTCTTTCCCATCATGATGGATGCTTATGTGCCTAGAAAGTTAAGGGCGAACAATACAGTGTTTATCAGAGCAACAGAAGGGTAAGTAAGAGAATCTGTGGAGCAAGCTGGCTGGGTGAGCTAGCTACGTAAGTGAACTCTGAGTTCAGATGAGAGACCTTGCCTCTAGGAATCAGGGGTAATCAGGAAAGATGCCTGAGCACATCTCTGTGTGTGCATGTGCAAGCACAGGCTCGTGCACATGCACACACAGCACATGCAAACATTCATACATGCACATCACACATATGCACACAAGGAAAGGAAAAGGGTAAAGTAAATCCAAGTCTCTATCTCCATTTCATTTTGAAAAAAATGATGTATATATCCTTTTGTTTAATCTTCCAGTATGCATCCAAAGATAGATAATTTGCCCTGGGTGGTGTTTCATAATCTTTTAAATCTTCCTTGCTGCATCCTTGTATTTATTGTGATATTTAGATAGGAAGTTCATGAGACAATATGATTATATTATGAGTTATAAGTAAAACACTCAGGAGAATGATCAAGTAATGAGGCATGACCCATATCTTTTCTTTCTCCTCCTCCTCTCTTCCTCTTCCTCTTCCTCCTCCTCTTCTTCTTGTTCTTCTTGTTCTCATTCTTCTTATTCTTGTTCTTGTTGCTGTTGCTCTCCTCCTACCCTTCCTCCTCCTGCACCTCCTCTTCCTCCACCTCCCTCTCCTCCTCCTCTTCTCCTAGTCCTCCTCCCCTCCCCCTCCCCCTCTTCTTCCTCTTTCTCCTCCCTCTCCTCCTTCTCCTCCCCTTCCTCTTCCTCCTCCTCCCTTTCCTCCTCCTCCTTCCCCATCTTTTTCTTCTTCTTTTTCTCAGCTTTAAGGTTTGAGAAAGGAAAACATTGAAAGAAGAGAAGTTTGATTAATCTTGGCTCAGTCTGTATAACTCAACTCTTGTGTTGTCTCTGGAACTCGGGTATTTTACAGGAGTGTTACTTCTACAGATGAGACACAGGCACAGGGGGCCTGCTGTGAAGTCAGTGGGGGAAGGATGTCCCTAACTTTGCTTGTTCACACAATATTCTTCACATACGGTTGAGCTAATCAAGAATTTTTATCATGTACCTTGCTATGGGATATAATTTCATAAGAAAAATGTTGGGTTTGTAAAAGGTATATTTTACTTTTTGCTTTGGGCTTAGAAGTGGTATCATCACCACTGTTGGTTCCTTGTGTGGACTTGCAGTCCTTGCTAGAATGATCTCTTCTTCCGCACTGTCCTTGGTAGTCTCAGGCTTTCTGGGCAACCTCTGCATTCTCTTTGCTGGAGCATTCTTTGTATACCCACTGTATTTCTTAAAGCTAGATAATCCTCTCTCTCTCTCTCTCTCTCTCTCTCTCTCTCTCTCTCTCTCTCTCTCTCTCTGTGTGTGTGTGTGTGTGTGTGTGTGTGTGCCCATGTAGTTTGTTCTGTAATCTGCTTATTACTTCCTTGCAGGGCAGGCAAGGCTGGCCCAGCCTATCATAACTTAGCAAAAGGAGTTCCTGAAACTCACTACTTTCCCAATTTATTTATTTGTTTGTTTATTTATTTAGTTAGTTATTTGGTTTTTCAAGACAGGGTTTCTCTGTGTAGCTCTGGCTGTCCTGGAACTCACTCTGCAGACCAGACTGGCCTCAAATTCAGAAATATACCTGCCTCCGCCTCCCAAGTGCTGGGATTAAAGGCATGTGCCACCACTGCCCGGCTCCCAACAATTTTATATCATAGTCTTTGGCACCTTTTCTCCTAAAATCAATTTTCTAGGTAATGTCGCAATACCTTAGGTGTTTTCACAGTGTCAGCACTACACAATAAATACTGCATAGCTCTTTGGCTGTCACTATAGGAAATTGTGCATTGAGAACAAGATCCTTAGAGTCAGCAAGTGCCATGGAAATAAATTTATTTCATAAAATCTCCTTTTGTCAACTTGGATTTTTTCTGGCTACTTTATATAGAAAATACAGGACAGTCTTCTATTTCAACATTGAAATTTATAAAGTATTTAATATTTTATTCTATGAAAACTTCTTCATTCATTATTTATACACACACACATATATACATGTATATGTATACATGTATATATATACATATATGTATATATATAAACTTTGTATCTGCCACTGCTTTCCTCCATACCCCCAGTACTGCCAATTTTTCTCCCTCCCAACAACGTTATGTATTCTTGTTAGTGTTATTGGTAGTAGCATCCCAATAAAAAAATCTAGCTGGTATTGTCCCTATGTGCATATGAACATGGCCATCTGCTGGGGCATGAGCAACTTGCCAGTCACCATACTCCAAAAGGAAAGCAGCTCTTCCCGGACAGTCATCAGTTACCACTGGCACTATTTTTCACATGAAAATACAGATTCATAAGCCATCCGACGAGTTTTGCTTTCAGTAAGAATATGTCGTTAGGGGGTTTAGGGTAGATTTCTATTCTCCTTTTCATTGGTATTGAGAACAAGACTAACAATGCCTTATCTCAATAGGGACAGTAAAGTATTACCAGGATATTTATACCAGAAGGCCTGTGTGTATCATTAGAAACAGAATAATTTACTGGAGAAACATTCTCATTGCTTATGGCACATTATTTTAATATACTAAAATATTCATTGTTCATTTGAAAGCTTTTTAGCATCATCTGCTTCTAGAAATATAAGAAAAATGAAAGGATATTTTAAAGATATCAATCAGGCCAAATAGCAATAAATAAGGAAGGGTCACGGATGACTTTCTAGGTATAAAATGGAAGTGTGACGTCTGTGTGCTCGTGAGTACCTGTCTCTATCCTTTGGTTCCATTATGCTGTTTCTAGTATGAACAATCTTTAATAACATATTTTGTTTACTCTTTCCTCCAAAAAGAGTTACATCCCATGCTCTGCTGCCCTCATAAAGCAACTTTTTTTTTTTTATTATTCGATATAATTTATTTACATTTCAAATGATTTCCCCTTTTCTAGCCCCCCCACTCCCCGAAAGTCCCGCAAGCCCCCTTCTCTTCCCCTGTCCTCCCACCCACCCCTTCCCACTTCCCCGTTCTGGTTTTGCTGAATACTGTTTCACTGAGTCTTTCCAGAACCAGGGGCCACTCCTCCTTTCTTCTTGTACCTCATTTGATGTGTGGATTATGTTTTGGGTATTCCAGTTTTCTAGGTTAATATCCACTTATTAGTGAGTGCATACCATGATTCACCTTTTGAGTCTGGGTTACCTCACTTAGTATGATATTCTCTAGCTCCATCCATTTGCCTAAGAATTTCATGAATTCATTGTTTCTAATGGCTGAATAGTACTCCATTGTGTAGATATACCACATTTTTTGCATCCACTCTTCTGTTGAGGGATACCTGGGTTCTTTCCAGCATCTGGCAATTACAAATAGGGCTGCAATGAACATAGTAGAACATGTATCCTTATTACATGGTGGGGAGTCTTCTGGGTATATGCCCAGGAGTGGTATAGCAGGATCTTCTGGAAGTAAGGTGCCCAGTTTTCGGAGGAACCGCCAGACTGATTTCCAGAGTGGTTGTACCAATTTGCAACCCCACCAGCAGTGGAGGAGTGTTCCTCTTTCTCCACACCCTCTCCAACACTTGCTGTCTCCTGAATTTTTAATCTTAGCCATTCTGACTGGTGTAAGATGAAATCTTAGGGTTGTTTTGATTTGCATTTCCCTAATGACTAATGAAGTTGAGCATTTTTTAAGATGCTTCTCCGCCATCCGAAGTTCTTCAGGTGAGAATTCTTTGTTTAACTCTGTACCCCATTTTTTAATAGGGTTGTTTGGTTTTCTGGAGTCTAACTTCTTGAGTTCTTTATATATATTGGATATTAGCCCTCTATCTGATGTAGGATTGGTGAAGATCTTTTCCCAATTTGTTGGTTGCCGATTTGTCCTCTTGATGGTGTCCTTTGCCTTACAGAAACTTTGTAATTTTATGAGGTCCCATTTGTCAATTCTTGCTCTTAGAGCATACGCTATTGGTGTTCTGTTCAGAAACTTTCTCCCTGTACCGATGTCCTCAAGGGTCTTCCCCAGTTTTTTTTCTATTAGCTTCAGAGTGTCTGGCTTTATGTGGAGGTCCTTGATCCATTTGGATTTGAGCTTAGTACAAGGAGACAAGGATGGATCAATTCGCATTCTTCTGCATGCTGCCCTCCAGTTGAACCAGCACCATTTGTTGAAAAGGCTATCTTTTTTCCATTGGATGTTTTCAGCCTCTTTGTCGAGGATCAAGTGGCCATAGGTGTGTGGGTTCATTTCTGGATCTTCAATCCTGTTCCATTGATCCTCCTGCCTGTCACTGTACCAATACCATGCAGTTTTTAACACTATTGCTCTGTAGTATTGCTTGAGGTCAGGGATACTGATTCCCCCAGATTTCCTTTTGTTGCTGAGAATAGTTTTAGCTATCCTGGGTTTTTTGTTGTTCCAGATGAATTTGATAATTGCTCTTTCTAACTCTGTGAAGAATTGAGTTGGGATTTTGATGGGTATTGCATTGAATCTGTATAGTGCTTTAGGCAAAATGGCCATTTTAACTATATTGATTCTGCCGATCCATGAGCATGGGAGGTTTTCCCATTTTTTGAGGTCTTCTTCCATTTCCTTCTTCAGAGTCTTGAAGTTCTTGTCATACAGATCTTTCACATGTTTGGTAAGAGTCACCCCAAGATACTTTATACTGTTTGTGGCTATTGTGAAGGGGGTCATTTCCCTAATTTCTTTCTCAGCCTGCTTATCCTTTGAGTATAGGAAGGCCACTGATTTGCTTGAGTTGACTTTATAACCTGCCACTTTGCTGAAGTTGTTTATCAGCTGTAGGAGCTCTCTAGTGGAGTTCTTTGGGTCACTTAGGTAGACGATCATGTCGTCTGCAAATAATGATAGTTTGACTTCTTCATTTCCAATTTGTATCCCTTTGACCTCCTTATGTTGTCGAATTGCCCGAGCTAGTACCTCAAGTACAATATTGAAAAGATAAGGAGAAAGGGGGCAGCCTTGTCTGGTCCCTGATTTCAGTGGGATTGCTTCAAGTTTCTCTCCATTTAGTTTGATGCTGGCTACCGGTTTGCTGTATATTGCTTTTACTATGTTTAGGTATGGGCCTTGAATTCCTGTTCTCTCCAAGACTTTAAGCATGAAGGGATGCTGAATTTTGTCAAATGCTTTTTCAGCATCCAATGAAATGACCATGTGGTTTTGTTCTTTGAGTTTGTTTATGTAGTGGATTGTATTGATGGATTTCCGTATATTGAACCAACCCTGCATTCCTGGGATAAAGCCTACTTGATCATGGTGGATGATCGTTTTGATGTGTTCTTGGATTCGGTTGGCAAGAATTTTATTGAGTATTTTTGCATCGATGTTCATAAGGGAAATTGGTCTGAAGTTCTCTTTCTTTGTTGGATCTTTGTGTGGCTTTGGTATCAGCGTAATTGTGGCTTCGTAGAAGGAATTGGGTAGTGTTCCTTCTGTTTCCATTTTGTGGAATAGTTTGAAGAGTATTGGTGTTAACTCTTCTTTGAAGGTCTGGTAGAATTCTGCACTGAAGCCATCTGGTCCTGTGCTTTTTTTGGTTGGAAGACTTTCTATGACTCCTTCTATTTCTTTAGGCATTATGGGACTGTTTAGATGGTCTAGTTGGTCCTGATTTAATTTTGGTATTTGGTATCTGTCAAGAAAATTGTCCATTTCCTCCAGATATAAAGCAACTTTTAAAATTCATTTCTCTGTTCCCCTTGATGCCTTGAGGATAATTTGAATGATCAGCATTTTCCTTAAGAGTGACATGGAAAATTTCAAACAAAAGTTGCTTGGCTTTGTTAATGTGAGATGAGGAACAAGCTTACCACATAGAAAAAAAAAACTGTTCCCTGTACCATCACACCATCTCACTGTGACAGATGTAACAGCACACACCCAATTAATTAGCTGCATGTTAAAAATGCATGTTAAAAGGCTTTCATAAATCTCTTGTATGTAAGAGCCACAATCTCTCTAGAAGGACTTAGGCTAAAGGGTGCAGAATCTGGGCCTCCCTCTTCTATCTCATTCTGAAGGTAACATAAAATTTTCTGGATCAGAATGCAAACTTCTATTTTCTCACTTGTAAGTAATGTCTTTTCTCAGCACTTTCTTACACTGGCACCATGGTTTCTAGCTTAATTTTTTGATCTCTATTAGACTTGTTCCCTCTGAGATGGATGAATGGTCATTGAGCCTATTGAGGAAATTTTAAAACTCTATTTTGCTTGTAGTAAGTTCCTTGGTCCTATCCACTATCTGGTGCCTTGAATTTACAGCAGAGGATTGGTGAATGTCCATTTGGATCCTTCTACTGGGTCATAAATTGAAACTTCTTTCCCAAGTAGTGTCCAGGAACTTATCACACTGTACCTGTCTGTAGGTTTCTTTTCTGTCTCACTTTAGGCTCATATTTTGTCAAGAAGTTTCCTTTCTTTACCCACTGAGTTCTTTTGTAGGCATTATTATCACCATCACTGCCACAAAACATATTAAATATTGGTAATATTCAAAACATATTCTCTGACCCCATGTAGATGAAGATATACCAATAATTATGGCAACTGCTATCCCCAGGTGGTAATATATTGGACTTAGATGAAATATGTCTCAGTTAGGTAGAAGGATGAGAATGAAGTAGCTAGATGTTGGATGAGAAAACAATGATTTATAAATCTAATTTTATGGAAGCAAATCATTCACATAATAGAGTTGGGAGAAATGACATTGAAACACAATTAAATGCCTAACACCAGAGGCCAAGCAAATGAGAGTTTATTTTATCTCATAATGAAAAAGTCATTAAAGGTTTGAGGAGAACAATATGTATGGAGTTTAAGTTAACCATAATCATAAGACCAAAAGGTTATTTATTACCATAAATTGAACACAATCATGACTTTAAATTGATAGTCTTAGAAAAAGAAATAGAAGCATTCAGTACATTTCATGCAAACTGTATGCTGCTATGGATGGGAAAGTGGCATACAAATTACCATAACACAACATTCTCAGTGATGCAGAAAATATATGAAGACATTTTTCTCAGTTAAGAGAAGAAAGGGTGATTTATTTTGCTTAGGAGGATGTCTATCAGGAAATGCAATTAGAATCATGATTCTTAAATATAACCAAGGAAGAGAAGAATGTAATTTCAAGTGAAAAGAAAAGTAGGGTCAATGATAAATAATTCCAGACTCCCAGGGAATCCAGAGGAGGTTGAGAACTGAAAGGGAAGAACTGAGATTTCCTGCACCACAATGTGACTTTATATCACATTGAAGAATGATAAGACAAGGAGCCTTGGTATGAATATGCTACAAATTATGAAAACAAAGATTTCTATCAGCTTCAGAGCGTAGAAGCCAACCTACACTGGTATATGATACTGTTACCTAAATATTACGAGTTACAAGCTTACTGTTGGATTGAACACTGTGTGTTCTTTGCTAAGTACCCTGCATGAATCACTTTCTGTTCAAGTCAGTAGTCTGAAAACAACTTCCCTTTTTCAAAGGATATTTATTGAGAACTAGATTATATACGAGATGCTTTTATTGAAACATCAACCCAGGATAATCAAACTCTGTCTGAGGTGGTTTATGTACTTAGTAATATCATCTCCCTCATTGGTGAGGTCATGTACCTCAAACCTTAGCCTATCTAGACGTTGTGCTAGTCAACAAGTTGAATATGTCATTTGATGCAGTTAAGGAGGTAAGTGCTAATATCATATTAAGTGTGGATATTCTTTAAGGAAGATTAACTCTAGGACTCAAATTTGTGGTAGGTCATTTTGGTGAAAGTATAGAGAAGCAAGATTTTAATATCAATCATTAGACCTCAGAAAATGGAGAAGTCTATGATTAGAGATCTTGGGAAACCATATTCACAGAGACAGACTTGAGCAAGGCTCAAGCTGTGACTCCAGTAGCCAGGAGAGATGGGTACCTGGTATATGGGTAGTCATCAGAGTGCATGACCTGGGTTTGTTTGTGGTCTCTTTTTGATTCACTTCATTACAGTTGTAGAGTTGGCTTATCTGATGTGATACTTAGTAAAATTTCTTATTTCCAAGAAGAGAATAACGTGGGATAACTCTTACCATCAGGCTGTTATTAACACCAAGACGTAGCAACCCTGGATGACAGAATGATGCTATGCTCCTCTAAATTAACCATCTTATTAAATTATGTTTAATGGGATTGCTCCCAAGCTCTCCTCTCTGTATCTCATGGAAAACATGGGAAATGAATCTCTTCTTTCCTTTCAACGTCAGCCTGCAGTGCTTATGTTCCTGAGCCACAACATTCCTGAAGATGTTGGGAGGCTCTGACTGTCCCCAAGTTGTATATAAGCAAACCCACTGTGGTAGTTATAATATTGATAATAAGTTCATCTTGCTGACGACAAGGTATTTTCCCATAGTCTGGACTCTTTACCATGAACACTAGGGATGACTGCTGTCACTCTTCATTAAGCATTTTCTTTGCAGTTTCTCATTTTGCTTTTTTCATGCTTGTCTAAAGAAAATGCAGGGTTGAAAATGGAGCAGAGACTGAAGGAAAGCACATCCAGTGATTGTCCCAACTTGGGATTCATCCCAAGAAACCCTGACACTATTACTTATGCTATGTCGTGCTTGCAGACAGGAGCCTAGCATGGCTGTCCTCTGTCTCAGTCAGCTACCCTTAGCTGACTGAGACAGATGCAGATGCTTACAACCAACTATTGGACTGAGGTTGGGGATCCCTATGAAAGAGTTAGGGAAAGGATTGAAGGAGCTAAAGGGATGGCAACCCCATAGGAAGAACAACAGTATCAAACAACCCATACAGCTCAGAGCTCCCAGAGACTAAGCTGCCAACCAAAGAGCATTCATGGACTGATCCATGGCCCACAGCACATATGTAGCAGAGGATTGTCTTATGCAAGCCTCAGCAGCAGAGGATGAGCCTAGTCCTGTAGAGATTTGATGCCCCAGAGAAGGGGGATGCTGGAGGGGGTGAAGTAGGAGTGGGTGGAAGGGTGTGGGAGCACCATCTCAGAGGCAAAGGGGAGAGGAATGGGGTGAAGAACTCTGGGAGGGGGAACTGGGAAGGGGGTCAACATTTAGAATGTGAATAACAAAACAATTTAATAAAAATAAAATAAAAGAGAAAATGTTTCATCGTCGGTGAAAACTGCACCTAGCATCTCCTCCCCTAAACCCCCACAAATGCTGAGATCATAGACATCCATGCTGCTCAGTGGCTGTTCCCCAACCTAAGTTGCTGGCACTGTGAGGATCAGGGACTTGTGTCCCTCAAAAATTCTGTCCTCATTGCTATATTGTCACATGATTTCATCATTCAGTTTTCATCCTGTATTCCACTGTCTTAGAACCCAGAACACATACACAAATCTGCGGGCTTTCCCATTAAATGGCTTTCCATCCCTCCAGCCTTCCCCCACATTCATTTCACAAGATACTCTGGTCCTACACTCACATACTGGAAGAGGCTATGGACCCTAGGCTTTTTTATTTTTTGTTTTTTTATTCAGAGTAGGGAAGAGTCCATTCTGGATATCTTTGTAAGATTGTGGTCAGTAAATAAATGACCCTTTAACAGTATTTGGAATTTTTTTCTTTTTTTAAAATCATCTCATTCTTATAAGCCCTAGATTGTCACATAAAACTATTGCTTCCATAGCAGATGGTTTCTTCTAACAGTCTGTGCATGTTCTTGCCCCGATTCCTGCTAGTTTATATTGGGGTTTGTCACACTGCTTGAGTGATAGCGGTGTTACATTCTAAATATTGTTAAGTGCAAATGGCCACATAGAGTTGTGCTTATATATTTTACAGCACATTAGAGTGTACACATGCAAATATAAATACACATCTCATATGCACATACATATGCTGGCACACACCTGGACGCACAATACAACACACACAAACATGAGCACATCCATACACACCTCCCATGGACACACATACTATCACACAGAGATCTCACACAAACCCATCACACAAACATGCATATTATATGCACACACCATCAAACACTTGCTATTACACACACACACACACACACACACACAAATACAGAGAGAGAGAGAGAAAGAGAGAGAAAGAGAGAGAGAAGAGAGAAGAGAGAGAGAGAGAGAGAGAGAGAGAGAGAGAGAGAGAGAGAGAGAGAGTCACCGATTTGCACATCTCATCTACTTTAATTGCTATTTCAGGAAACACAGGTTTTAAATTATTTTTTTCTCTCTGCCTGTTATGTACGATCTTTCATTATTTCAAATTATTTTGCTTTGTAGACAGGTAATACTAGCTATTCTGAAAGTCAATTGATATTATATTTCTGTAACTAAAATGCGAAATAAAATCACATAGGCTAAAATTACTAACACACCTCAGTTTAGAGCTGATTTTCGTCTCTCTGCTCATATTTGCTCCAACCACCCATCAATCCTGCTCCCTGAGAGTCATCTTGTTTGCTATTTTCTTATGAAGAGCATGGGGAAAACTGAGGCTTGATTAGCAGTAAGCTAAAATGAAAAGAAAAAAAATATGCCATGTAGGTAAGAAACTGTCAAATTGGCTATGAAAAAAAAATCAACTCAGAAACTAAGCAGTCTAACACCAGGGGCCCAGAGAATACAAGCAGAAGGCACATATATCTGACTTTTCCAATTTCAATTTTCTCGTGGCAATTGCTGTGTAAAAGGCACCCGGTGCAGGTTGGGAATGTAGGAAATATATCGTCTTTTATTTTTTTCTTCTGTCTTCTGATCCTTAAGATAATCTTTCTTTTCTTTATTACAAGAGATTCAAATCCTATGACTATGTCTGTTTTCATGGCTCTCCTGAAAGATTCTCACAAGCAGAAAGGAAAGGAAATTATTCATCAGAGCACGTGATGCTTATAACAGCCCCACTGAGCTGCACATCTGTCCCTGGAGTGCAACCCTGCAGCCTGGCTGATGTTTCCCAGTGGGTTTTCACCACGAGTGCAAAGTGCTCAGGAAAAGAAAACAAATGAGCAGGGAGAACAAAGGTTGGAAGCTTTGCACTGGGAAGCAGAAAGGTCAGAAGATCTGACATTCGGATCTGAAGTAAACTCCTTTTGTTCTCCAGTGGCATGGTGCCCTCTCTGTGGGCACCTATGAAAACTAAGGATTTTTGAAGCTCTGGAAAGAGTTTATCAAACATAAGCAGTTATTTTGTGACACAATGTTCATATATCTATTGTGTGTAATTCAAAGAGCAAATGTGTTTTAAGATATGACCAATATGTTTTTCTTAATTATTTTATTTATTTATATTCCAAATATTGCTCCGCCTCCTAGTACATCACCCATGAGTTCTTTTCCCCAACCCCTTTGCTTCTGAGAGGGTGCTCCCCCACCTACCCATCCACTCCCATTTCTCCCAGCTAGCATCTCCCTGCCTTGGGTCATCAAATTTCTACAAGATTAAGTACAACCTTTACCACTGAGGACAGACAAGACAGTCCTCTGTTACATATGTAGCAGGGGCTAGGAACCAGCTTATGTATTCTCTTTGGTTGGTGGCTTAGTCTCTGGGAGCTCTGAGGGGTCTGGGTTAGTTGGTACTGTTGTTTTTCCTTTGAGGTTACAACCTCCTTTAGCTCCCTCAGTTCTTCCACTAACTCTTCCATAAGGGTTCCTGACCTTAGTTCAATGGTCAGCTATAATCCATATAAATAAAATTTGGTGGAAAAAAATATTATGAGGTTGAAAGATTTAAACTATGAGGTAGATTTTGGTGCTAAAAGTATATGAACAAAAAAATAGTACATGATCTAAAATGTTTATAATTAACTTCAAGCTACTGATTCTCACTAATCTTGAATGACTTTTGATGAATCTTTGTTTTTTAAGATCACATGGTACCATTTGGTTATGCCTCACTTCTCTGAGATTCATTTTCTTTAAAGGAAAATTATCCTAATTATAAAAACTGAGGATGACTCTTCACGGAAAACCATTTTTGCTTCACACACTGACTAACAACAGGGAAAGATATACAGAAAACCACTCTCAGGTTTAGTCATTCTGCCCAGACTGTTAACTTATTATGTCATGATTATAGAAGCCTCAGGAACTACACCAGTCTATCAAAGTGACTCTTCTTTAGAACATCATCTGTGTATGGGATACTTCAATGCTCATCAGAAGAATTTCCATCCAAGAGCGGAAAATGACTGAGATCATTCGACAAACATCCTGGCCACCCAAGGTGGCCACTTGGAATTAGCTACAGCAATATGGATATGGACTAAACCCCAAGGCACTTATAAGATCTGCAGGACCTCAGATCTGTACTGACCATAGGGCAACACAACTGTATTCCCTGTCAACCCCAATCTTTTCAGATGATCTCAAAAGGCAATCTATCCCGTTACATGCTTAGAAATTCTTACAGAGACATTTAACTGTGTCATAACAGTTCTTTCGTAGGGATAACTCTTATTTTAGTATTGTGATAGCATTCTTGGTCTCATAATCTGAATTAATGAAGTTAGAAAGCATAAAAGAAAGCTGAAGTTATGTGAGAGCAAAGGGGCGAAACACCACACATATAGTCACATATAGTCACTCCTCCTCTATTCCTAATACATGCCTGGGAGGAGCTGGGCTTTCTCATTGCCAACCTCACAGTGAGACTGAGAGTAGTCATGGAGGCATGGTGATTACCCATCTTTTTAAACAGCAAAAGTTTTAATTGCCTTTATAATTCTGTATTAACCATTTCTTGAAGAAAGGTTTTTCTTTATCCATGATTAGATATTATGGGTCATGCAGAAGGTTCTTTGGTGTGATGAAATATATCCCCATTGTCCACATTTGTTCAGCGTCTTCTTTTCTGCACCTTCTATTTAACTCAGATTTTTTTTTCTATTCATGACTATGAACCTAAAGTAACACTCAATCAGGATCCGCTCCTGTCTTTCCATAACTATCTATGAATGCTGTCCCAAACTGCCATTTTTTATGTAAAACCTTGCCTACGTGATTTTTCCATAGCTGTTTGTAATCTCCATCTTCTTCACTGGAAGATATAATAGTATTTTATCGACATTTTTTCCTTTGTAACTTGTAAGAGAAGTATGTTGAGATTCAGCCCTTACCAGTTTTGCTGGAATTAATTCCAAGATGGCCACCTCGGGTGAGCAGGATGTTTGTTAAATGATCTCAGTTTCTGCACTTGAATGGGATTTCTTCTGATGAGCATGTACTCATCTCACCCTAACAGACTTTACAAAACCCCATGAGGTTCCTATGATCTGTGCTCCATGTTTGAATCTAATTAATAGAAGATTTTTCTGCTACCCTTTGGTCTGACTGCAAGGATAGTCAACTAATTGCTGACTACCAGGTAGGAAACAAACCAAACGCAAAATATTGGCTTCCTGATATCAGATCTGATTTGTTTTCTTTTTTTCTTCTGTTTGAGGGAATGCCTTTCCAAATAAGATGGTCAAGTATGCAATATTTACAAAAGTACCTCTGTCAGCAGATCTGTCAAATACCAAGAATAAATGACTTTGCTAAGACCTAACAAGGGATTCACTACTTGCTAATTATGCTTTGAAAAAAATTGTTGAGTTATCTAAGACTATGAGCTTGTTTCTGTTAGCATAGATGGTGACTATCTTGACAGATGAGAGAGAAGGATTAGTAAATGGGTATTTTTGCCTTCTATTACTTTTTCTCCACCTCTCCCCTTGCAGATGGAATAAGCAATGAAGTGTCATCCCTAAGAGCTGGGAGGAAGGGGTATGATACAGATGTTTCATGTGTGCTTGAGCATTCCATGGATATTTATCTATGCATTATAACCAGTTGTGATTTTCTGGTTAAGCGCCATCCACTACACAAAGAAACTTATTTGTAAAGATCTGAGAAATGCACTAGTTTGTGGATGTAGAGATACAAATTTGGAAGACCTCTTGACCTTGTGTTCATTCATTAAAACTATACTGGGTTGATGCTTGCAACCTCTGAGCTCTGCAGCTACAGGATCTTTGCCAAAGTAGCAGTGTAGGAACACATTTTGAAGTGTTTAGAGTCAAGCCTGACATGTATCAACCCCTTAGAAGCCAGCATGGTGCTTTAAAACTGAGGAAGTAAAGGATAAGGATAACGCAACAGTTGGTTACCCCTATAACAATCACATCACTATCTCACTCACCCATAGGCATACCTTAACACCCTGCCTCTACCCTACTTTCTCATCTGTCTCTCAACTTAAAATTTCATACCATTATTGACTACTATTTCCCTTTTATCCTTCCTATTACCTGTGTTCTAATACCCTTTCTCCTTTAAGATCTTTTTACATTTCCCCATCACTGACCCTTTCCTCCTTAGCTCTACAGGTTCTCCAAGCTAAAAACTCTAAGGATTCAGTGCTAGGATCCATATATAAGCAAGAACATGCAATGTTAGTCAGTCTGGGTTTGTGCTACCATACTCAGCATAATGTTTTTTGATTCTATTTATCTACCAACTTCATAATTTCATTCACTTATGGCTTTTGGAGGAAGGATAGTTTGTTTTTGTTAAATGTCTTGTCACTGACAGGTCAGCCATGCTACAGTGAATGCTCCCATACCCATGAGTATGTAGGCAACACGAGTTGAACTAAGAGGTGTATAATAAGATTAACAACAAAAGGAGTATACAAAGAAAGGGTAGAGTAGTGGGATGGGAATGGGTCACGAATATATCAAAATATTGTGAATGTGTTTGAAACTCTCAAAAATTACTAAAATCTTATTTTTAAAGAAAAAGTTACTACTTTTTTCATCATTTCCTCAGTTATAAAATAAGATGTGGCCTTATCAGAGCCTTAAAAATACAGAGGCGGAAGCTAGCAACCAACTATTGAACTGGGCTTGGGTTCCCCAACGGAGGATCTGGAGGGTCGTCCGGAGGAGATGAAGGGGTTTTCAGCCCTATGGGAAGAACAATGACTTCAGACACCCAGACACCCCAAGACCCAGGTACTGAACCATCAACCAAGGGGTATACATGGTTCCAGCCAAAAATGTGGCAGAGGAATACTTTGTTGGGCATCAGTGGGAGGAGTGGTCTTTGGTCAGGTAAAGGCTTAATAGAGGCTCCAACCAAGGGAAACAGACAGGTCGTGGGGTGGGGTGGGGGAGGTGGGACTGTGTCGGGTAGAGGGGCATATATATGGAGGCAGGGGGTGGGAGGAGGGGTAGGGAATCTTTGGGGAGGGGTGCTTTTAGAAGGGGGGAAATTGGGAAAGGTTTTACCATTGGCAATGTAAATGAAGAAGATACTCAATAAAAAATAAAATGAAATAATATGTGTATCTATTTTATTCAGTAGTTATAGTGATATTATCAATATATTGATATAACATAGACGTCATGTACATAACATGAAAGTTGTTTTACTGATTGAGCTATCACACTCATTGAAAATATAATACTGACAAATTCTAAAACCATGTTAAACTTGACCCTAAACAATAAATTCTGATCACAGTTTGCAAACTTCTGCTGTAGCTCCTGTTATATTGTTGTTAAATCAATACCTTTAAGTGAGTTCACGCTCATTTGCCTCAGTTGCATGCAGGCTTCAAGGGTAATGCTTGTGGCTTGTGTTGTAAACTATAAAGGAACAGTATCCAACACAGAGTTGAATTGAATATGACAGATGCTTGAAACATCTTTGTCTAACCTTAGTTATATTCTGCAGTTACAGAAGTGAAGGTCAGGAAAGCTAAATGATTTAGCAAAGAACAGCTAATGGCTAGCAAACAAAATTTAAGAAACCAAAGTTGCAACACATTAGCCAATCTCAAAGATGATGCCATGATGGTGAAGATTGTGCAGCTGCATAGATTCCCACACTCAGAAGTGCCCATGTTTGTTTTTATAACTCAAAGATTGCTATATTCAAATTCCTATTATTTTAAAATTTGTTTTTATTTCATGACTGCTTGCATGCATGTGTTTTGCTTGTATGTACATCACATCGATACCTGGTGCCAGCAGAGATCAGAAAAGCACGCCTCATTTCATCCAGTTGGACTTACAGATAGTAGTGAGCTGCTATGTGGGTGCTAGGAACCAACACCAGATTCTCTGCTAGTATAGCACGTGCTCTTGCATGCTGAGTCATCTCTCCAACCACAAATCCTTAATATTTTTCATTTTTTATTGGATATTTTATTGATTTACATTTCAAATGTTATTCCATTTCTCAGTTTTCCCTCCAGAAACTCCCACTCCATCTGTCCTCCCCCTGCTTCTATGAGGGTAGTTCCCCATCTGATTACCCACTCTCATCTTCCCACCAGGAGAATACTATATTGTTCTTTGCATTGGGCACTGCAAATCATACAGGTGGTCATGCTTACTACACAGGTAGTTTTCAAATTATGCAATGGTCTTGGGTACTGTACAATTTTGTAAACCAACATTTAAAGCAGAAGTTAAGAATACTAGATTGAAAACTCTCTCCAGACCAATGCATTGTTAGATTGAGGCCTATTCTACAAAAAGCATGGAGGAACTGATTCTCTTTCCTCCTCTCAGCTCTTCCCAAGGAGAATAGCATTCATCTTTAGGGAGCTGGCAAGGGAAAGTTGGGCTAAGTGACAACTGCATTGCACTTGAATTACATTAACTGTCCCAGCTCCACAGTGAACTGACAGCATGATAGCTCTCATCAGACACCTTAGGCCATACTTGAAGTCATATAGTTTCGGTAAAAAATAATATTGTTTTTGTACATAAAACTGAGAGCATCTTTCAGCTACTGCCTTATCCCCTAAATTTCCCAGGTAATTCTAGTCTGTTTTCCATGTTTCTCCTTCCATAAAATATCACTGACAGTTTTCATTTCAGCAAGCTAAAAGAGTACCTAGGCTTCAGATTTCTGATAATTGTGTCCTGATAACACATCAGAATACACTCAGACTCTTCAGAGCTCTGGGATGGGAAGCTGGTACCCCAAATTTCCTGTCTTAATCCATGTAGATTACTGCAGTTAGGTTGTAAAATTTACCACATGGCCCATGTTTGTGATGCATTTACCCACAACTTGGTGCCATTAGGAGAAGCTGGAAACTGTAAGAGGTGGGGCATAATCAGAGGCACGCTGGTTATTTGGGGTCTGTTCTTAAAGAAGACGGTAGAACCTTCACTTTCTTGTCAATGTGTGAGCATCTTTGCTCTAACCCAGACTCTACACCATAATGTATTGTCCAGCTAGAGGATTAGAATCAATGGGCCTCAAAACTCCAAAACTTTGTGTGAATTAAGGCAACATTTGCTTGTTATAAGTCAGCTTGGAAGTATTTGTCACAGTGACAGAAGGCTGATTGATACTGGCTTTGACAGGGGTAGCATACACAATGAACAGCCACTATCCTCCATTTCTGCTCATATAGTGATATTCCCAACATATAGAGCTGAAACTCCAACCATGCACATCACCCAGAGGCTGACCCATTCTTATATTTTCACACCTTAAGAGCATGAGTGGCTTATGATATGAACCCCTAAAAATAATACATACTAGGACGGATGGTTAAATAATGTCTCAGGTACTCTGAGTTACATACACTCCAGAATAGATTTATCAGATGCTTATGGAATTTAGACCTTGTGTTGATTATAATTCAATAAAGGGCAGAAGGTGGAAGAACACAGCAGAAGCAGCAAGCTCTCGGGGTTTCGGTGAGTTGGTTCTCTGTCTTCATCCTCTATAGAGCATGGCCATGGCGGCCTCCCGATGTTTCAGTGCTGGCATGAGCCCTAGTCTGCATCATCTTCACTCCATTTGGTCTCTAGGTGGATCTTGACATTGCCAGATGTTACTTCTTGACATGATTTTCTCTAATTCACCATACTAAAGGCTATATTATCTTTGCTTCCTCTACAATAAAGCATTTGGAAATTTTCAGTATGATGTATCTTTTTTCTCAGTTTATTTTTCTAGGGTACTTTAACCCACTTATCCCTGCCACTTTATTTATTATTTTTATGTAGATGACTATCAAGATTTTCTGTAGGACTAACATGTCTTCTACAGTATACAAACCTATGTAGTGGTAAGTACTGATAAAGTCACTGAGGAGTATCAAGACACTTAATCGATAGATCTAAAACTAAGCTTATTTTACAATGTTTTGACATTTTGGCCATCTGGTATTACATATCTCTTTAATTGATGCCTCTGTCCATTCCGTTGTTCCTGCTAAGAACACAGAAGTGTTCTTAGATAAAGTGTCCTTTATCTAATCCTTCATTCCTTATTTCAAACCATCACTAAATCATGGTGACTTTGATTTCTGGATAACTCTCCAAATGGCTGGTATGACTTCTGTAGTCACCATTCCCACCTTTGACTGCACTATAATTTTTTATCTTACGTACTTCTGCATTTTCTGTCTGGCCCCCCTCTCTCTTAAAGATGGACAGAGAAACTTACCCCTCTGGCATTATTTGGGTGTTAAATATACTACCACAGACTCATGTGTTTTAACATTCAGTTCCCCACTGGTGGCAGATTGGGGTGTTCTGGAACCTTTTGGAGATGAGCCTTGTTGGCAAGCATAAAGGCTATAAGGGACAGATTTGTGAGCCATTGTCCATGGAGTTTTACTGAAATTTCTGCTTCCAAATAGCTGATTGTGCCACAAAACCCACCCACTTCAGGATCACACTCCCACCTCTGCAAGCTTGGCATGCTAACATGACTTCCCCTACCATTAAATCTCCCCCTGTATTTTTATCATCAGATATTTCGTCACAATAGTCATAAAAAAATAAAGGAAAAGTAACTAACAAGACTCCTATGCTTATCTTAATGTAAAAACCAGGTAGACAATTCAAAATGCAAATTTCTATCATGTCTACCCTTTTTGTTTCTATGAAGCTTTCATTTTAGCTTTACATTCTAAATAGAATAGGAGCTTACTTACTAAATGCTTTAAAAAACATCAATGAGTAGAGAAATATGCATTATAGTTACTAAAAATCTTACTTTGAGTTGTGTACAGGTGAGACGATATCTTCCTGCAGACATAGCCTTGAGCTTTTGGTAACACCACAGGGAGGATTATATATAACTAGGACAAAAGAAGTATCTTATTTTATGGTTTCATAAAATGTTTCAACTTACAAATGTTCTTAGTTTAATATGCTTCAAAGTACACAGCTATACTCATGGCCCTCTCCAAAGACATGACTATAAAAGTCTGTGCATCTTAGACAGTCTCTGTGGGGGCAAGTGTCCTGCTCTTAGGATGAAGTGGTTTGTATTGCTTTTATGTATGCCATAAAAATAAATCCCATAGCCTTGTGAGCTCAGAGTATATCAGGGCAGCTCACACACAGGCTTTAATAAACAGTAGTATTTCCATTGGTGACATGTATAGCAAGGAGTTATTGTTAAGACCTTTATTAATTTTCTATTATCTTTCTCCTATTATTTTTGGCCATTTTTTTATATTGGAAAAAGTAATAGTTGTTACTTCCAAAAGTTGCTACCAATAAAATAAATTCATTTTCTTTTTAAATTATAGGTATCTTAATGAATGAGAACAGATGTTTAGAGCAAACATATTCCTTCACATTTTAGTCAACCTATTTTTCTTCCAGATTTTTCCTAAAGGATTAATTATTCCAAATATAGCTCATTTGCAAGTTTAATCCATCAGCTTTACTCCCTTGGTACAGTGATGGTGAAAATAATGGAAATATTATGTTTTTGGCATTGCATCATATCAAAGAGTTACATGAAACATGCTCCTTGCCTTTGAATACAAAATGTCAATGACCCAAAATAAGGAAATTATAGTTAGTGAGAATATAGGGCTGTACCTTATACATTCCCATTACCACTGAATCAATAGCTATGTCTTTAAAAACTAGTAGTAAATGTTCTTAATAGTTCTTTCTTCTGAGAACACCATCATTAGAAGACAGAACAGAACAGCATGGTTTAAGAACATATTTTCTGTATCACCCTTCTATTTGTATACTTCACCTTTTACTCAGAGGGATGTTACTAGTTAAAATTTAGAAATACAGTACAGTGTTTAGTCATAAGTGAACATCTATATTATACCCTCCTCTAAGGCTCAGGGGCCATTGCGGAAGAGGGAACAGAAAGATTATAGGAGAGAACTAGAATGGAGCACTTTGTTCTGAACATGAAAAGGATTGTGGATCTCATGAACTCTCAGCAGCTGTGGTTGACTATACAAGAGCTATGCAGGATCAAACCAATCAACTTCATAGCACAGAGAGGATTGTGATTCCCTAGTCCTCAATAAAGAAGGAATGGAGAATTAATGACTTTTAGGGAAGGGAGAGCCAGTTTTCTTTAAAGGTATGGCTTCTTGTAGCTTAAACATGGTCTACCAGATGGCTCTACACTCATGGATATGGACAGCACCAACTGGACTCAATGGATTTTTCTTTTTTACATTATTTTGAACAATGCATAAACTTAAATGGACACTAACAACCTCTGCCATTCACAGGAAATATTTATTTGTTTGCATATATAGTAATTACTTACTTTGATACAGTAAATTGTTAGTAAATTAAATAAAATCCCACTAGGAGTTTGTGCCTAATTAGGGTTTCAGAAATCTTCAGTAGAAGTTCAACAGGACTAAATTCCAGGCTTTATGCTCAGCTTGATATGCATTAGCTTCTGAGCCTGAGAAAGACTTTGTGGAACCTTTTTCTTGCCATTGCAGAAAGGAGGGTTGTGATTCATTTCTAGTGGTTGACTGGAGGCTTCTCTCACTTTCAGAGGTAGCTATCACCTCCTTACCATGTATGTCTCCTAACATAGCTCTTCCTCTGTAAACCTAGCAAAGGAGAGTATCTAAAGTGAAGGTACTAATAAGATGGAACCATAGAACACAGTGTCATCCCAGGAGTGTATATTGGCTAATTTGTTGCTATGACAAAATATCCTGTGGAAAGCAAGTTGGGGAAGAAAGGGTTTATGTTGTCTTACAATTCCAGAGGGAGTATAGCAGTGGGGAGGCACGGTGTCAGAAGCATGAGGCGGGCTTAGCAGTCAGGAAGACTACTGCTACATTACTCCCCAACAAAGAAGCAAAAGAGGATGGAGAAGCAGGAAGTAGGACCAAGCTGTAGAACTTGAAAGCCAGCCCTACTTCCTTCAGAACATGCTACCTCCTATGACTTCAATAACTTTCTCAAAGACTGCTACCGGCTGGAATGAAATATGCAAATGTCCACCCTATGGGGGATGTTTCTTAGCCAAACCCCTACAGCTTCTTCACCTTTACTGTCTACACAGGATAAAACCCTTTGGTAGGGAGGAGTCACACCAGGGCACAGATTAGAGGAAGCAGTACAGATGGAGGCTAGCCTGGAGTCTACAACAGCACAGTTGCTCCATTCATTTATTTACATAACCTCCTTCATGGCTGGCTTTCTATTCATTGATTTATTTCTTCCAATCTTCTTTTCAATCATTTAGGACTCACTGGGAAACATTTAGTTGTTTTTAACTTATTCTGTTGTTTTCTTGGCTCTCTTTCTTTGATATCCCTTTTAAAGCTTACTTATTCCAGATACTAAAAAGGTACATCCTTAATTATCATCGTCTATCTAGGAGAGTTAACTGTTTTACAAATGAGGCACGAATCACTGATTTAACACCCCCACACACATCTCCTGCTATCAATAGCAAATTATTTTCTATATTATATACTGCATATTTTATTGTTTCACATTAAAAAGGCAGCACGGTCTTATAGAAACTGTTCAAATGGGTTTTAGACTTGCATGTGTATACGTTGTTGTCTTTGGCTATTTATCTTTCTTTTAAAAGCAGGCTTCTAGAACCATTTCCTTGCAGATAAAAGAATTTTGTGTAGCGCTTACTGCAGGGTACATCATATGGAGATGGAGACAAACTTTTTTATTCTTTACAGAAACACTATTTCCTTTACTTTCAGTTTTAGGGGATAATTTCTTGGGTGACAGCATTCTAGGTGCCTGTTTCTTTTATAGCAAATTAAAGCCTTGATTCCATTGTTTTGTTGGTTCTATTGTTTCTCAAGAGGAACATTTTTTTTTTCTGTTCCACTGAGTACATTTCCTTATTGTAGCAGCTGGTTAAAATGTGTTTCTTTTATCTCCAGTTTCCAGCAGCTCACATATAATGGGGCTAGGGTAGCTGTCATTCTATTTATTCTGCTGGCTCTGTGTCTTGATGTATGTTGTCAATTTTGTACAATCCCTAGGCACTATCTCTTCAGATATTGTCTTTCTGCTCTTCTTTTCCTCTTATTATTTTGGAACTCTGATTGTTCATGAGTTAAACTGCTTGATATTTTTACACAAACCTCATTGTGTATTATTTTTAGTCCTCTCTTTTGACTTACCCTATTTTGGATTGGATATTTTGTATTGTCTTTCTGTCCTCTGATTGCACATACAGGATACAATTTGCCTTTAAGTCCACTTATTGAATCACATGCTTTATTATTTTCATAGTTTCGATGCTAGATAAAAGTCCAAAATCTTCTAGAGAAAAATGTACTGTTCCCTGACCAGAGAGAGAGAGAGAGAGAGAGAGAGAGAGAGAGAGAGAGAGAGAGAGAGATTCTCAATAGAAAATACCACATTCCATTTTCAGTCTGAGAAGACGCAACTTGCAATCTACTCTGGTAAACTTTTTGTAATTCCAGCACTCATGAGGCTGAGTTTTGAGGCCAACTGGACCACACAGTGAAAGTATGTCTCCAAACCAATGGAATGAATTGAAAATAAATTTTGGTTATTATGAGCATAGAGAGATGGCATGTACATTGTCTTGTCTGTATTACCTGAGCCAAGCACCCTGACTGTGACTTGCAGTGAGAAAGAAGCAGAATATCATGTTATGACTTTAATTTGGAAATAACTAAGAAAATTCAGAAATGCCTGAGTTTATCTGGAAATGACCCAGAAGATTAATCTCCATGCCACTCGGGCCTGTGGGAATTCAATATGGAAGATAAATGCAATTGTAAAAAGTGGGTTTTCACTTTTCACCTCTGAGCACATGATTTATGACTGTTTCTAACAGCAATAACATTTCTAACATTAGCTGCCTAATCTATTGAATGTTTCCTTAATCATCTGTATGTGAATCCTAACACATTTGATGTGATTTGAATATTACTTTTTGCATTTTGGGATGTGAATCAAGGATTAGAACATAGTAAGTAATTTAACCAAAATTATACATTTGGTAAATGGTAATGTCAGAATTACAAGAATTCTGTGACTTGCAAATCCTTTTTTATCTTAACTGTTACTTAAATGGTTTACCAAGGTTTAACTCCACAAGGATGCACACATAATCCTTTCCTTATCCCTGAATGGTTCAGTGTTTGCTTTTTTATTTATCTTTGTTGACAGAAATAATAGAATGTTGTGATACCACAACTACAGGATCCTTGGTATTATCCTTATAAATTTTATTCTTGAGGCAACATGACTCATCGCTTCAATTTTTTTTCAATTATGAAACCTGGAAGAAAGAAAAACCATTTTCAATTAATCCTAGCATTCCCTGTTCTCTTCTGATAAGATTGTAATGAAAATGTACCCCTGTGTTCCACTGCAATTCTCCCAAGGGCATCTACACTAACAAAGACTTCAAGAACATACTGTGAAAAAAAATGCTTAGAGGAAAATTTGAAGTTCTAGTAGAAAATGATGCAAGGATAGTTCAAAGAAAAACACATCCTGTTCTCCCTAATAATAAGAAACATACTGACATTCATAGAATCTAACATGTGTCTAAGATTGATTTGTGTCTGCTCTTGGCTGTCATGTTAATGAGACATTTAACTCCCATGATCACTTAAATAGCAAGCAGCATATTCTGCCTTGACTTTTATTTTCATTTCTGCCTCTCCCTCTGTCTCCCTCCCTCCCTCCCTCTGTCTCTGTCTCTGTCTCTCTCTCTCTCTGTCTCTCTCTCTCTAGTGTGTGTGTAGAATTCTGTAAAGTTGTAATGAAATCAGAGATTATTTGAAACAAGTTTATTTGGTGATCTTGATATGGTCTGGAGGTCTCAATACTCAGTCTACTGAGTCTAATGAGGATACTTGATTATTGTCAGTCTGAAAATATTTTAATATAGTAAACTTGATTTTTTTCTATCACAAATAAGTTAATGTTATAAACACACTCAAATATTCTAGTGGTATGTAATAAAAATCTGGGAATTTTGGGTCTTTTTTAGTTTACTTATTTCCATATTTCATTAAAAATTTCAAGGCACCATATAGTCATCTTGACAGCTGAGTGCTTTGCTTTGGTTCAGGAGAACATTATAATGCTTTCTATGTTATGTAGCTATATCCTTTAAATTGAATCCTTCCCTGCTGGAGGGAACAGGCAGGCTCATAAGACCCAGGAAGTAATGAAATACACATTTCTCAGGAAATAAACAAACCACACAAGGCGCAGGAAGCTTCTAAAATGTACAGAGACTCTCCCCCGTGCTGGAGAAGCAACAGCAATTGCTTTGAGAAGAGACTCTCTGGTAGCCTGGTGGCCTGCAAGTTGTGCAGAAAGGGTGTGGGATAGAGCTTTTTGCAAGTTGTCACCATGTTAGGTTGTTCTTTTCATCTTTGAGTTTTCCATGTTCTTGAAAGTAACCATTCACCCAGAGGGCATAAGTAACCTCAATAAACTTACTAGTTCACTAATCTGGACTTGAATGAAGTTATTGCTTCCATTTGTCATTGGTAGCCTATTTGAAGTGATAGGCATACTGTTCACATGCCTCTAGGAAATTAAATGCAACACAACTATTTTGAGTTTTGCTCATTTTCTTATTTTCTATAGCAATTACAGGCACTGAATGAAACATCTTAAGCAGTTGGATTGAAACTATTTGACCTGAGATTTTTTTGGAGTAACTTGGCCACAGACAAGATATGATTTGTGTTGCCTAAATTCTTCTGTCTTCAGAAGTCACAGGCTACTCTCTACAGAAATGCTCTGGAGGGCATCTTGGGGGAGTCTTGGTTGTCTCCTACATGTTCTCTATCATAAGACCAATAAGCTTTCTTCTTATCATTCCTCATTCCCCTGAACCACATCTATTTTTAGGGATTGGGAACCTTCTGTACCCAATCTTGTACTACATCACAAGAGCTTCCAGTCTGTTCAACAGTCCTGATTTTGCCTGAAGTATTATTTTTCTGTTTGCATCATCCTCAAATACTTATGGAGAACCTACCAAATGAGGGATACTGTTGTATACCCTGAGATGTTAGCAAATGCCCTCAGTCCACTGGATCTTTCATTCCAGTGATGGGTATTAGGTACATGGAATTAATATATTTATCACCCCAGAAAGTATCTCCACAAAACTAGATGAAAAAAATTAATTTTCATGTTAGTATTGAACTATATTGGGTTACACACAATGCACAACCAATTGGCTAAAGAGATCATAGAACTCAAAGAAATCTAATCCTCTGATACAGGCAAACAGATGCACTGTTAGATGATGAGTCTTCTCAGGATCAGGATAACTAATAGCGGTTCCTCAAGTAAGGACACTTGGTCGGATCACTTGTCATACATGGCTGATCTCAAACTTAGTACTCTAACTATCTGTGTTCACTAATTTTATTAAAGGAAAAATATAATTTCTGGTCAATATCTGGCCCTTAAAGTCTTATATTTTTAGACTTGGCTCCTATGGGTAATCTGACACTTTCTCTCCCATATTTAGTAAATTAATCCCTGCTTAGCATTCTGACTTACTTCAAAGGGACTAGATTCATATTTAATTGCAAAACTAGAGAATGGAAAATATGAAGGTGTCCTTGGGATCTTGTTCATCTGCTTTTTCCATAATGGGACTTTTCTTGAGCTGACCTACAAGCTCATAATTCTAACTCAAATATGTCTTCATTTCAGTAGCTGGCAGCTCAGCACAAAGATATCCTAGGAGCTACAAATAAATTTTTCATTCAATAATTCTTTTTATCAAATATGTTTTGAGTATGCAATAGTTAGTAGCAATATAACAAGTGAACATTTCTTCATGGAACTTACAACTCAGTGTAGATATCAATAGAGAGTATTTTAATTTTTGAGATGGTTTTAATTTAGTCAATTGAATTTGCATATACAATATACTTTGATCACATCCTACTCTTCCCCAAACTCTCCTTAGGACAGGACATCCATATCATATCCTCTCCATGTTTCATGCCTTGTTTTTTGTTTGTTTGTTTGTTAGTGTTGTTATTGAGATAGGGTCTTATAACAGAGCCCTGCTTGGCCTGGAAGTTTTAGATTCCAGTCTGACCTCAAACTCAAAGAGTCACAGATATACCTATATTTTCCTTCTGGGTGCTGGAATTTAAAGATGTGTGTCCCCAAGCTCAGACCCATGACTTTCTTTTATAAAATGTATATTTATTTTTGTTACTATTTGGGGATATTTTTGGCTTAGTTGTTTAACCCACTGAGTCAAAAATCAGTGTTGCCCTTATTTGGATAATTACCGAGTCATCTAATAGGACATGCACAGCCTATTAGTGGTCACACCCTCAAAGGACAGTGACAATCTCTTCCCTAGCAGTCATCAATAACTCCCCAGCTAGAGATGAGGTCTCATAATGCCCCCCCCCACTCCATAATAGAGTCTCTATCTATCTATCTATCTATCTATCTATCTATCTATGTATCTATCTATGTATCTATGTATGTATGTATGTATGTATGTATGTATGTATGTATGTATGTATGTATGTATCTATCTATCTATCTATCTATCTATCTATCTATCTATCTATTTATCTATCTAATCTATCATCTATCTGCCTACCCACCTACCTACCTATTTACCCATCTTTCTGTCTGTCATCCATCTGTTGGTCTGTTTGTCCATCCATTTATCCTTCCATCCATCCATCTATTTGGTTTTCTGAGACAGGGATTCTGTGTATATCTATGGGTCCTTTGGACCTTACTCCATAGACCAGGCTGACCTCAAACTCAGAGATCCCTCACCAGTGCTGGGATTAAAGGCATGTGCTACCATGGTCAGTCTTTCATGACAGAATTTGTAAGTGGCTTAATCTTGTGGAGTAAACTTCAGCCACTGTGGTTTTATATGGGCAGCAGCAATACCATGTCCAGAGGAGAGCATCCTATAGCACTTTTTTGCATCCTATGGCTTACGTTCTTTCTACCCCTCTTCCATGATATTTTCTAGGCCTTGAGCTGGGATGATATAAAGACACAGATGAGCATTCACCGTGACTTGTTCTCAGCACTTTGCATAGTGATGACTCTCATCATGAATCACTACCCACTGCATTAAGAAACTTTTTTGCTTAATAGTGGGTACAACATGAGCATATGGACATAAATACAAATATGTAGAAGGCAGCTTGGTAGCATTATCATTTAGAAAAGCATCAATGGGCTCTTCCATAGGCCTTCCTTTTCTTACGGGTGGATTTCATCATATCATGCATGAATTCTAGCCTGTTGAGCAGCCCTGAAAACCAATCCACAGAGCAGTTTGTAAGATGTGAGTTAACCTCAAAGAATAAATGAAGAAATTTCATGAAACCTCTTTAATTTGTTAGTTAATTAAATAAATGTATAATTTTAAAAGGATTTTATTTCATTTTATTTTTTTATCGAATATCTTCTTCATTTACATTGCCATGGTAAAGCCTTTCCCAATTTCCCCCCTTCCCAAAGACCCCGAACCCCTCCTCCCTCCCACTGTCTCCACATATATGCCCCTCCACTCAACACACTCCCAACACACTCCCATCTCCCCCTCGGTCTCCCTTTGTTGGGGCCTCTGTTGAGCCTTTACCTGACCAAGGACCATTCCTCCCACTGATACCTGACAAGGCCTTCCTTTGCCACATTTTTGACTGGAACCAAGTGTGCCCCTTGGTTGATGGTTCAGTCCCTGGGAGTCTTGGGGCGTCTGGGTGGCCAAAATCATTGTTCTTCCCATGGGGCTGTAAGCCCCTTCAGCTCTTCTGGACCACCCTCCAGCTCCTCCATTGGGGACCCCATGCCCAGTCCAATAGTTGGTTGCTAGCATCTGCCTCTGTATTTGTAAGGCTCTGGCAGGAAACCCTCTGGAGACAACCATTGCATGCCCTTTTGGTATATACTTCTTATCGTCCTTAGTAGTATTGGGGTTTGTTGACTGTTTATAGGATGAATCCCCAGGTAGGGAAGTCTCTGAGTGGCCTTTACTTCAGGCCCTGCTCCACACATTGTCTCTGTTATTGTTCCTGTGAGTATTTTGTTCCCTTTCTTAGAGGAACCAAAGCACCCTTACTTAAGTTCACCTTCTTCTTGAGCTTCCTGTGCTGGGTAAATTGTACCTTGTTTATTTTGATCATTTGACCTAACTTTCACTTATTAGTGAGTGCATACCATGTGTGATCTATTGTGATTGGGTTGTCTCACTCAGGATGACACTTTCTAGTTCCATCCATTTGCCTAATAATTTCATAAATTCATTGTTTTTAATAGCTGAATAGTACTCCATTGTGTGTGTGTGTGTGTGTGTGTGTGTGTAATATATGTATGTATACCACAGTTTCTGTATCCATTCCTCTGTTGAGGGACATCTGGGTTCTTTCCAGTTTCTGGCTATTATAAATAAGGCATCAGGGGAAGAGAAGGGGGCTTACAGGACTTTCGGGGAGTGGGGGGCTAGAAAAGGGGAAATCATTTGAAATGTAAATAAATTATATCGAATAAAAAAAGAAAATACAAAAAACAAAAATAAATAAATAAATAAATAAATAAGGCATCAATGAACATAGTTGAGTGTGTGTCCTTATTACATGTAGGAGCATCTTATGGGTATATGTCCAGGAGTGGTATAGCTGGATCAGCAGGTATTACTACGTCAAATTTTCTGAGGAATCACCAAACTGATTTCCAGCGTGGTTTTACCAGCTTGCAAACCCACCAACAATGGAGAAGTATTTCTTTTCCCCCACATCCTCTCTAGCATCTGCTCTCCCCTGAGTTTTTCATCTTAGCCATTCTGACTGGTATAAGGTGGAATCTCAGTGTTGTTTTGATTTGCATTTCCCTAATAACTAATGATGCTCAACATTTCTTTAAGTGCCTTAGGGCCATTTGAGTTTCCTCAGTTGAGAATTCCCTGTTTAGCTCTGTACCTCATTTTTAAATAGAGTTATTTGACTCTCTGGAAACTAACTTCTTGAGTTCTTTGTATACATTGGATATTAGCCATCTATTGGATGTAGGGTTAGTAAAGATCTTTTCCCAATTTGTTGGTTGCCATTTTGTTCTATTGACTGTGTCCTTTGCCTTACAGAAGCTTTGCAGTTTTATGAAGTCCCATTTGTCGATTCTTGTTCTTAGAGCATAAGCCATTGGTGTTCTGTTTGGGAACTTTTCCCCTGTGCACATGTGTTCAAGATTCGACCCCACTTTCTCCTCTATAAGCTTCAGTGTGTCTGGTTTTATGTGTAGATCCTTGATCCACTTGGACTTGAGCTTTGTACATGGAGCTAAGAATGGGTAGATTCACATTTTTCTGCATGCAGATCTCCAGTTGATCCAGCACCATTTGTTAAAAATGCTGTCTTTTTTCCACTGGATGTTTTTAGCTTCTTTGTCAAATATCAAGTGACCATATGTGTGTGGGTTCTTTTCTGGGTCTTCAATTCTATTCCATTGATCTTCCTGCCTGTCTGCATACCAATACCGAACAGTTTTTATCATGATTGCTCTGTAGTAGAGCTTGAGGTCAGGGATGGTGGTTCCCCCAGAAGATCTTTTATTTTGGAGAATAGTTTTTGCTATCCTGTTTTTTTTTTTTTTTGTTATTCCAGATGAATATGGGAATTGCTCTTTCTAGATCTATGAATAATTGATTTGGGATTTTGATGGGGATTGCATTGAATCTGTAGATTGCTTTCGGTAAGATGGCCATTTTTACTATATTGATCCTGCCAATCCATGAACATGGGAGTTTTTCCTACCTTCTGAGACTTTCTTTGATTTCTTTCTTCAGAGGCTTAAAGCTCTTGTCATATAGATCTTTCACTTGCTTCATTAGGGTCACACCTAGGTATGACATATTATTTGGGACTATTGTGAAGGGTATCATTTCCCTAATTTCTTTCTCCTATTTATTCTTTGAGTAGAGGATGGCTACTGATTTGCTTGAGTTAATTTTATATCCAGCCACTTTGCTGAAGTTGTTTATCAGCTTTGGAAGTTCTCTGGTGGAAGTCTTGGGGTTGCTTAAGTATACTTTCATATTAAGGGGATTTTAGATAGAGGATTAATACAGATCTCAGTGCGAGGCATGAGTCACTTCCCTATGAGATATAATACAGTGTATCCTAAGAAACACCTAAAACAATACAAGCTATCACTACTGCCCTTAGATGTCCGCTGTCTTAGTCAGTGTTCTTTCACTCTGAGGAGACATCATGACCACATCAACTTTTGTGAAAGAAACCATTTAATTGAGCCTGGCTTTCAGTGTCAGTCCCTTAATAGCATGGCTGGTCCCTTAATAGCATGGCTGTTCCCTTAATAGCATGGCGGAAGAATGGCAGTACACAGGCATACATGGTATTTGAGAAGTAGCTGTGAGTTCTACATCCAGATCTTCAGTATGAGAGAGCTCTGGGCTTGGGCTGGACTTTTTGAAACCTAATCCGTCCCCCCAGTGACACAGTTCCTCCAACAAGGCCATACCTCCTACTTCTTTCAAATAGTGCCACTCTCTGGTGACCAAGTAACTGTGAGCCCATGCGGTGGGGTGGGTTGTGTATTCTCATTCAAACCATGACACCCACCATAACTAGATGCTAAGACTCTATTACTGAAGATACTATATGCCAGGAGCCAGCCCCAGCTGGAAGGTCTTCTTCTTGTCGGTTCTTCTTGAGGCAGTGGAGGTGGAAAAAGCACTGATGGGGGTAAGACTTGGTCTTACAAAATTCTGGGGTAAGACTTTGTCACATACACATCCATACTTATATATACATATGGAACAAAAGACCAAGCACCAGTGAAGAAAGAATTCACTCATTATGGATGAAAAATGAACTCCAATATTTATTGCATCGAGAAAGAAAAGGCTTCCACCCTTTTAATGATAAATGAATTAAATTCATGTTTATAAGAAAAAAGCTTTGTTCCTTTTAATAAGACTACACCTGCCTTGTCCTTCCCATGGGACCTGTTCTTTCCCACGGTAAGGAGAAGCCTGCCTGCTCCTGCTCTCTGCAGCATCTTCTTTTATCCTCGTTTCCTCTGCATTCTGCACATAGCTCTCTTAGGTTTTTTTGATATTACGTATAGTTTCTAAGTTATTCCACTCCACATTTTCCTTCTAATCTTGTTCTCTTCTGACTAAAAACTTCTCCTCAGTTCAGTTCTTCTCTCAGCTCTGTTCTCACCTCTATTCCTCTCACCTAAATTCTTCTGGTCTCACTCTATTCTTAGTCCTCAGTGCTTAAACATCTTTCAGATACATGATCACATGTTACAAAGTTCAACACAAGTTCACACACAAAAAAAATCAAGTCATAATTTCAAATAGAAGTTACGACAGAGAATGTTTACATGCATATCCATTAGGAGTAATTATATAGCTAAACATCTATCACTCGTCTTTCACAAGTTCATTGAACGTTTAAAACCATAACAAAGTTATTTGTGAGTTTTGTATAGATAAACCCAGTCAATATTTTATCTTCTGTCCTAGCACCTATAATAAATCCTAGTTCCCTTTATATGACCTTTGGTTAACTGTTTTACAACCTCTTGGAATGTGCTCCAGTAGGAGAAACTCTGGTTGCCATCTAAGAGCAATTAACTAGTGACACTTAGGAGACTGGCAGAGTTCTCATTGCAGTTTTGACTAACAGAAAAGAGCCTAATATCAGTCCCTCTATAAGAGAGCTTAATAAGCACAGATATAATTTTAGGAATTTTTATAGGATCATCATTAAGTCATCTATTTGTCTATATAGCATCACTCTAAAACAGTATATCTTCAAGGATCTGCAGAGATCTGCTCCAAAGGGATGTGCTATTACTTACTGATTATTATATATGTTTAATAATAACAAAAACATATTAATAGCAGGGATCTTTCCTAAAATTAGTCCCTTATGGCCTTGCTTAATGAGGGCTCACCTGCTATATATTATATAATAATCCAAGCAGGCCATTTCAGGATGATCACTTGCTAGTATATTAGCTTGTCCCATTATGGCCCCTGACAATTATACACACTGGTTGCAGAACACAGAGAAATCAATATTGAAATGGCAAGAAGAACTTCTCTGCTAACTAGCTCCTCTGGAAGATGCTATGAAGGTTTCTGGCTGAGAAAAGCCATCAAGGACCTTATCCAGTGCTAGATTCTGCATGCTGCTATGCTGGCTTGCCAGTCAAGATGTGTCCATAGGTACAATAGTAGCAAGACATGTTTAATATTGGTTTTACCAAGTATCACTTATTCTACCTTGCTTTAAGATAATGATTATGAATGGAATAAAATCCATGGCCATTCTTGTTTCTTACCTCTCTTAACATTATCTCACTAGGAAGAACAGAAATAAAAATCTTCCTTTGTGCAAAACTCCTTTTGCATAAATCTGAAGCCTGGTTTTTAGAATCTACTTTTCTGTAGATGTTTTCAATGGTAGAAAATACTATATATTATAATAGAATATCAGATATCCAACAAAGATATAGGAACTTATTCTTCAAATAGCAACAGCTTCTAAGTGGTCTCTCCTCTCCTCTCTCACCTCCCCCATTGGGATGGAATGAATAAAATGAAACCATAAGTATTCCACAGATGGAATGGTCATGCTGTCAAATTGCCTTCTAAATATTTATATTTATGTCCATATGTTCATGTTCTGCCCATCACTAAGCAGAGAAGTTTCTTAATGCAATAGGTTGTGATTAATTTTTCATTCTAAATTGCTTGGTTGTAAAGGCCCTGACATGAATCCAGAAAAGCTTTCCATTTGACTCTCAGCTGTCATTTTTTGTATTTTAAAATGACACCATAAGCATCTCACAAGTTGACATGTCTACAAAAAACATGCTCACTATGTCTTTCAATGCTGGGGACAATCACATAACCCTTCTATAGAAGAGAGAAAGGAAACTGTACAGACTCTCTTCAAAATCTGTATTTGTGATAAAAATATCTGTGTGCACATCAGCAGCACACTCATTATCTCTATTCCTGTGCATAATAGGGTGACAGTTTCCAATGAACAATTCTCTATCCTTACCTTCAAGCATTAAGCCCTTGGGATATGACTTTCTTGCTCTCTAGGCATATGAAATACATAGAAAGGATTATCCCCCAAACTCAGGAAAGGGCACTGGGTAGTCCTACAACCTTTGCACACAGTTCTAAATGCAAAATAGGAAGAAGTGGCTTTTGCAAATTGGACTCATACCTTTACTTTCAGCCATTGTTTTCTTGTATTTTTGCTCAAGTAAAAGAAGTCAAACTGGATCTCCTCACTATGTAAGGTAAATCCCACTGGAAAGAACACATGCACAGCACTGACAGGAAACAGATGTGAATTGAAAGCTATGAATGTTATAGCAGAAGTAAGATGCCAGGGAAGAGGGGAAAATGTTTTATATCTTAGGAGGAGATGCCCCAAAAATATTTGTAAAGGCCACAGCAAGGTTATATCTCTTTAAATGATAGATTCATATAATTCAGAAGACCATAAAGATGGTCTTTTTTAGTCCTAGGTTAATGGCCACATAATGGCAGCTTGTGTGTTGGTCCAGCCCATGTACTGGAGTTGGCATAGTGGCTAATTGTATATCCAGCCAGAAACAAACAGACATTGAGCATACAGCAACTTGGGAAAACCTCAATTGGGATGTTGCTATGAATGTAAGGTGCTTTGTAGCTGAGATGACTATATAGATTATAGTTTGGAGTAGAGCAGGTTGCTATAAGTATTGGGAATGGGCCTCCCTCTTCAGCTTTAAGAAAAAATTAAAAAAATATAGTAGTTAGCCACTGGAAAAGAAAGCTGGCACTGGAGGTTCTATATTTGTGTCCACTGCATTAATATAGCTAGTAATTGCAAAACATTAGCATGATTTAGGAATTTATGCAACAAAGGAGCTAAGTAACTTCATTTTGCTAGTTAATTCCAAGTGTTAAATGCTGAATTGAACCAATAGTGTTTCTTTTTTTTTAATTTTTTTATTTGATATAATTTATTTACATTTCAAATGATTTCCCCTTTTCTAGCCCCTCCTCCCCGAAAGTCCCGTAAGCCCCCTTCTCTTCCCCTGTCCCCCCACCAACCCCTTCCCACTTCCCTGTTCTGGTTTTGCCGAATACTGTTTCACTGAGTCTTTCCAGAACCAGGGGCCACTCCTCCTTTCTTCTTGTACCACATTTGATGTGTGGATTATGTTTTGGGTATTCCAGTTTTCTAGGTTAATAACCACTTATTAGTGAGTGCATACCATGATTCACCTTTTGAGTCTGGGTTACCTCACTTAGTATGATGTTCTCTAGCTCCATCCATTTGCCTAAGAATTTCATGAATTCATCGTTTCTAATGGCTGAATAGTACTCCATTGTGTAGATATACCACATTTTTTGCATCCACTCTTCTGTTGAGGGATACCTGGGTTCTTTCCAGCATCTGGCAATTATAAATAGGGCTGCTATGAACATAGTAGAGCATGTATCCTTATTACATGGTGGGGAATCCTCTGGGTATATGCCCAGGAGTGGTATAGCAGGATCTTCTGGAAGTGAGGTGCCCAGTTTTCTGAGGAACCGCCAGACTGATTTCCAGAGTGGTTGTACCAATTTGCAACCCCACCAGCAGTGGAGGAGTGTTCCTCTTTCTCCACACCCTCTCCAACACCTGCTGTCTCCTGAATTTTTAATCTTAGCCATTCTGACTGGTGTAAGATGAAATCTTAGGGTTGTTTTGATTTGCATTTCCCTAATGACTAATGAAGTTGAGCATTAGTGTATGCTCTAAGAGCAAGAATTGACAAATGGGACCTCATAAAATTACAAAGTTTCTGTAAGGCAAAGGACACCATCAAGTGGACAAATCGGCAACCAACAAATTGGGAAAAGATCTTTACCAATCCTACATCAGATAGAGGGCTAATATCCAATATATATAAAGAACTCAAGAAGTTAGACTCCAGAAAACCAAACAACCCTATTAAAAAATGGGGTACAGAGTTAAACAAAGAATTCTCACCTGAAGAACTTCGGATGGCGGAGAAGCATCTTAAAAAATGCTCAACCAATAATGTTTCTAACAGCAGGAATTCAGCACCCTGACAGTACCTTCTAGTTGTTTCCAGTTACATTCTAGTCTATCTTCCTTTTATTTTTATTTATTTTTTATGGTTTACAAGGGGAAACATAAGCACAGATTAATTTTTAACTAGTAGTGTAACTTCCTAAAGTTTGCCAAATCATGCTACACATTTTATTTCTTCCCTCAAATACACATAAGCCCAGACTATGTGTGGTTTGAGAATCTGTTCTTTCAAGATTTCCTGAATTCCCTAAGTGACCTGTCCTGCTTTTCTTGTTCAGATGAATGTACTTTGACACGGATAATAAGCCAATGTACTAGGAATTATTTAACATCTTTGAGCTTGAATTTGAGATGAATATAGAGGTGGAAAAAACCCCTTTTAGCTTTGACCTAAATGGCTATAAAATGATTGAATAACAACATAATCAACTATATAATGTATGGACTTTTCACATGTTTATTTTTAATTAGTATTTATGTGTATAATGCCAAAACATATATAACTTCCCTCAGTTTTACCTTTATTTTGCTAAAATGTACAGAAAATAATAGATATTCATAAATTTCTCATCTAAAAATGCAAATAGTTGGGTGCTTTACTTTACCTGCATCTGTATATATGCACTGTGTGCATGCTTGGTGCCAGAGAAGGACAAACAAGGACATCAGGTCCCCTAGAACAGGAGTTACAGGTGGCTATGAGATTCCATGCAGATACTGGGAACTGAACTTAGGTCCTCTGAAGTTCAGCCAGTGCTCTTCACCGTTGAACCATCTCCCCAGCCTCTGTAGTTGTACACAAATTTAAAGCATTGTCTGACCAGCCTTTGTATTCCAGGTAGATACATCATGATACCCAGTGCTTAAGCTTGAATTCACATCTCCACACTTACATGACCTTCTTTTAGTGTTGTTTCTATAGATATCAGTATTGGGAACTGGGAAAGGGGAAAGCATTCAGAATGTAAACAAAGAATATAGAAAATAAAAAATAAAAAATAGAAATCAATATTAATGTCATTTACAATAAAATAATGTGTCAGAGGAAAGTATTTCCTCAGTTCTGTAGTTATATGAGACCAGAGATCAAAGCCAATCTCAGTCTAGCTTTTCCTAGAGGATTGTCTTCACAAAGAATGAAATACCCAGATTCTTTATGTTTGCATTGGTGATAGTTAGGGAGAACACCGGCCTGAATTTCCAAACAGGAAATGAGATGGTGGGCGATGAGAAAAGACTTGGCCTCAGCTTCCATGTCAATTATTGTATAAAATGTTAACATGCCCCTAGATGACTTCAACATTGCCACAATTTCAAAATTAAATTGGAAAAAGCCGAAGTGTCTCCAAGCTCCACAAAACAATAGATCCTATTTCATTGCCCACACACTCCTCTTAAACTGTGTCATACACAGACTCACAAGTTAATAAGTTCAGCCTTTGGGATTTCCCAGTGAGTCATCTGTGGCCATGTGAAGGAACAATCTGAGCCTGGTGTGGACACATCCATGCTGCAGGAACAGAACCAGCAGTCTGCCCATATACCAACTTAAAAAAATATTAGATGGCAGAAGTCACCTCACAAAGAAAAGAAAAGTTTGTGACAGTTTTTAAAATCCAAACTGCAGCTGGGTGGTGGTGGTGGTGGTGCACACCTTCAGTCCCAGCACTTGGGAATCAGAGGAAGATGGATCTCTGTTAGTTTAAGGCCAGCATCATCTACACTCTGAACTCCAGGACAGCCAGGACTACACAAACTACTAGTACTATCTTGGGGAAAAATATTAATAAATAAAATAAAAATCTAAACTGGAAACTCATGTTTTTTGGTGAGCTCCTAGTTGTATCTCCAAGTCAACAGACACAACTGTCAGATTCCCCTGTATAGAAGAGGCTCCGTGAAGAGACGTCTCAATGGACTGTAAACAGATACATGCACAGATTGCCTAGGGAAACCTGGCTTTCCTTATGATTCCCTCTGATTCCCTCCTGAACTTTCTGAAACCACTGTATACCTGACACTACGCTAGTCCTGGAATGGAAATCCCTTTTATTTAGCCATTCTTGGTAGAGTTTCCAGGTAACTGGAGTTCAGTACCCTGGTAATAAGCACAGGTCCTGGAGTCTAGTTTTCTCTGTCCTAATACTTCTCTAAGCCTCACAGATGTGACATTCTTCAATGATGTATACTCTTCAGTTTTTTAAATTGCAAAATGGAGAAAATTTGATTTTTTTAATGAGCTAATAGTATATATTTACACTCTAATTTTTTTTCATTTTAAACATTGACAAGGAGTTGACATCTATCAGCACACTTAGCAAAAAAATCCTATTAGTAAGATACCATAATTAAGGCTATTATAGCGTATCCAAAAAGTGTGGGGGCAGGAGATGGAACTATAAACTGAAAGGCAAACATCTCTAGAAGTAGGGAAATCCAGAGAGGAGGAAGATCTTTTGCAATACTCTGAACAATGGCCATCTGCAGTTCTCTGGTGTGTGTGTGTGTGTTGTACTTGATTTTGGGGCAAATGCTGGTACTAAAGACTAACACAACCAGATGAAAGACTGAGATATCAAAGAATGATGATCCACAGGAAAGTATTAACTACATCCATAATCTGTCCTTTATTTTTTAGAAAATTCATAAGATGTATATGTAAGAAAAGAAAACTGATAGAAAAATTGCTCTGCAAAACACTCTGAAAGTAGATGCTAAGTGAATAAGGTTCTAGGTAGAATTATCAGTGTTCTGTTGTTAGGGAAACAAAGCTGGATTTGTGACCAATATTGATGGGTTTAGAGATTTCTTCAAGTTTGAAGAGAGCATTTATTAGTAACTTTCAATGAAATCATGACTTTGTGCTTATTATGAATTGCATATTAAAAATATTTACTTTGGTGGAAGAGAACCTTCCTATCACTTGTAATTTTCCATGTCTGTTATTTTGGTTAGATAATGATAATAAACAATGGTGCCTGGAGTTGGAAAACAGAAACCTAATAATATGGAGAAAATGAAAATGCTAGACTCATTGCAGTAAAGTAGTCCTTTTGTGTAAGTAAATATGGATACATTTACTCCAAATTTGATTTGTGGAACTAGAAGCCTAAAATAAACTAAAAATTGAACTGAAAGCTTTAATAATTGAAAGATGTAGTAGGAGATAGAGTGAGTGCAGCAGTGGCTGGTCCAGCTGAAGGGCCATCAGCAATGGAACCAAGGCTACACAGGGTCCAGTTAGGCCCTGTGCCCACAAACACTGACCTTCGCTGACCAGCCGGGCTACAAGCAGCTGCGGTTTTGCGGCGCCTTTCGCTGCATGGAAGCCACTGCAGAACTCGGCCTCCCGCCAATCAGGAGAGGCTCACCTCCATCTTGGTTTCGGACTCCAGACAGATCAGACAGACTGAGATCAGCCTGGGCGGCGGCACCACATCCCCAGGTCCTGCAAGAGGCTAGAGGGGCTTCCGGGCAGCCAGCTGGGAAAAGTCGGTGTGCTCTGGTGAATCCAGCGGGCCCCAGCGGAAGCCTTCGGGTGCCTGCTTCGGGATCTGAACAGCCTGGGCAGCAGCACCCTGTCTACAGGCAGTGCAGGAGGTAAGCTGTGCACCAGAGGCCAACTGGGAAGGGGCAGCTTGCACTGGTGAGTCCAGCACTGACAAGACAAACTAACACCAGTGAGAACTAGATGGCAAAAGGCAAATGCAGGAACAGCACTAACAGAAATCAAGGCAATATGGCAACATTTGAACACAATTCTCCTCTACCAACATGTCCTGGATACCCCATCACACCAGTAAAACAAGATTTGGATTTAAAATCACTGGTCATGATGCTGGTACAGGAACACATGAAGGACATACTTAAAGAAATTCAGAAGAAAATGGATCAAAAGTTAGAAGCCCTTGCAAGGGAAACACAAAAATCATTGAAAGAAATCCAGGAGAATACAAAAGCCAATAAGGAGGAAACACAAAAAACACTTAAAGAAATACAGGAGAACTTTGGTCACCAGGCTGAGGTCATGAAAGAGGAAATACAAAAATCTCTTAAAGAATTACAGGAAAGCACAAACAAGCAAGTGAAGGAGCTAAGCAAAACCATCCAGGATCTAAAATCAGAAGTAGAAACAACTAAGAAAACTCAAAGGGAGACAACTTTGGAGATAGAAAGCCTTGGGAAGAAATCAGGGGACAGAGATGCAAATATCAACAACAGAATACAAGAGATAGAAGAAAGAATCTCAGATGCTGAAGATTCTATAGAAACCATGGACTCAACAGTTAAAGAAAATGCAAAATGCAAAAAGCTTGTAACCCAAAATATCCAGGAAATCCAGGACACAATGAGAAGACCAAACCTAAGGATTATAGGCATAGATGAGAGTAAAGATTTACAACTTAAAGGGCCAGCAAATATCTCCAATAAAATTATGGAAGAAAACTTCCCTAACCTAAAGAGAGAGATGCCCATGAATATACAAGAAACCTACTGAACTCCAAACAGACTGGACCAGAACAGAAATACTTCCCGTCACATAATAATCAAAACACCAAATGTTCTAAACAAAGAAAGAATATTAAAGGCAGTAAGAGAAAAAGGCCAAGTAACATATAAAGGAAGACCTATCAGAATCACAGCAGACTTTTCACCTGAGACTATGAAGGCTAGAAGGTCCTGGGCAGATCTCATGCAGACTCTAAGAGAACACAAATGCCAACCAAAACTACTATATCCAGCAAAACTCTCAATCACCGTAGATGGAGAAACTAAGATATTTCATGACAAAACCAAGTTTACCCAATATCTATCCACAAACCCAGCCCTACAAAGGATAATAGGAGGACAACACCAATACAAGGAGGGAAACTTCACCCTGGAAAAAGCAAGATAGTAACCTTTCATCAAACCCAAGAGAAGTTAGGCAATCAAATTTAAAAATTAACGTCAAAAATAATAGGAAGTAACAATCACTATTCCTTAATATCTCTTATCATCAATGGACTTAATGCCCCAATAAAAAGACACAGACTAACTGACTGGATACGTAAACAGGACCCTACATTTTGCTGCTTACAGGAAACACACCTCAGGATCAAAGACAAACACTACCTTAGAGTAAAAGGCTGGAAGGCAATTTTACAAGCAAATGGTCTCAGGAAACAAGCTGGAGTAGCCATTTTAATATCAGATAAAATTGACTTTCAACCCAAAGTCATCAAAAGAGACACTTCTTTTGAAAGTCTGAGGGACACTTCTTGCTGGTCAAAGGAAAAATACAACAAGAAGAACTCTCAATCCTGAACATCTATGCTCCAAATGCAAGGGCACCCTCTTTCGTAAAAGAAACTTTATTAAAACTCAAAGCACACATTGCACCTAACACAATAATTGTGGGTGACTTCAACACCGCACTTTCCTCAATGGACCAATCAGGAAAACAGAAACTAAACAGTGACACAATGAAACTAATTGAAGCTTTGGAACAATTAGATTTAACAGATATATATAGAACATTCTATCCTAAAACAAAAGAATATACCTTTTTCTCAGCACCTCATGGCACCTTCTCCAAAATCGACCATATAATTGGTCACAAGACAGACCTCAACAAATATAAAAAGATCGAACTAATCCCATGCCTCCTATCAGATCAGTATGGAGTAAAAGTGGTCTTCAATAGCAACAAAAACAACAGAAAACCCACATACACATAGAAACTGAACAATATTCTACTCAATGGTACCTTGGTCAAGGAAGAAATAAAGAAAGAAATTAAAGACTTTTTAGAACTCAATGAAAATGAAGAGACAACATACCCAAATCTATGGGACACAATGAAAGCAGTGCTAAGAGGAAAACTCATAGCCCTGAGTGCCTCCATAAAGAAAATGGAGAGAGCATACACTAATAGCTTAATGACACACCTGAAAGCCCTGGAAAAAAAGAAGCTATTTCACCCAGGAGGAGTAGAAGGCAGAAAATCATCAAACTCAGGGCCGAAATCAATCAAGTAGAAACAAAGAGAACCATACAAAAAATAAACAAAACCAGGAGCTGGTTCTTTGAGAAAATCAACAAGATAGATAAACCCTTAGCCAGACTGACCAAAGGGCACAGAGAAAGTATCCAAATTAACAAACTTAGAAATGAAAAGGGAGATATAACAACGGAAACTGAGGAAATACAAAAAAAAATCATCAGATCCTACTACAAGAGCCTATACTCAACACAACTGGAGAATCTGGAGGAAATGGACAATTTCCTTGACAGATACCAAATACCAAAATTAAATCAGGACCAACTAGACCATCTAAACAGTCCCATAATGCCTAAAGAAATAGAAGGAGTCATAGAAAGTCTTCCAACCAAAAAAAGCACAGGACCAGATGGTTTCAGTGCAGAATTCGATCAGACCTTCAAAGAAGAGTTAACACCAATACTCTTCAAACTATTCCACAAAATAGAAACAGAAGGAACACTATCCAATTCCTTCTACGAAGCCACAATTACGCTGATACCAATGCCACACAAAGATCCAACAAAGAAAGAGAACTTCAGACCAATTTCCCTTATGAACATCGATGCAAAAATACTCAATAAAATTCTTGCCAACCGAATCCAAGAACACATCAAAACGATCATCCACCATGATCAAGTAGGCTTTATCCCGGGAATGCAGGGTTGGTTCAATATACGGAAATCCATCAATGCAATCCACTACATAAACAAACTCAATGAACAAAACCACATGGTCATTTCATTGGATGCTGAAAAAGCATTTGACAAAATTCAGCATCCTTTCATGCTTAAAGTCTTGGAGAGAACAGGAATTCAAGGCCCATACCTAAACATAGTAAAAGCAATATACACCAAACCGGTAGCCAGCATCAAACTAAATGGAGAGAAACTTGAAGAAATCCCACTGAAATCAGGGACCAGACAAGGCTGCCCCCTTTTTCCTTATCTTTTCAATATTGTACTTGAGGTACTAGCTCGGGCAATTCGACAACATAAGGAGGTCAAAGGGATACAAATTGGAAAGGAAGAAGTCAAACTATCATTATTTGCAGACGACATGATAGGCTACCTAAGTAACCCAAAAAACTCCACTAGAGAACTCCTACAGCTGATAAACAACTTCAGCAAAGTGGCAGGTTATAAAATCAACACAAGCAAATCAGTGGCCTTCCTATACTCAAAGGATAAACAGGCTGAGAAAGAAATTAGGGAAATGACCCCTTCACAATAGCCACAAACAGTATAAAGTATCTTGGGGTGACTCTTACCAAACATGTGAAAGATCTGTATGACAAGAACTTCAAGACTCTGAAGAAGGAAATGGAAGAAGATCTCAAAAAATGGGAAAACCTCCCATGCTCATGGATCGGTAGAATCAATATAGTTAAAATGGCCATTTTGCCAAAAGCAATATACAGATTCAATGCAATATCCATCAAAATCCCAACTCAATTCTTCACAGAGTTAGAAAGAGCAATTATAAAATTCATCTGGAACAACAAAAAACCCAGGATAGCTAAAACTATTCTCAGCAACAAAAGAAAATCTGGGGGAATCAGTATCCCTGACCTCAAGCAATACTACAGAGCAATATTGTTAAAAACTGCATGGTATTGGTACAGTGACAGGCAGGAGGATCAATGGAACACGATTGAAGATCCAGAAATGAACCCACACACCTATGGCCACTTGATCCTCAACAAAGAGGCTGAAAACATCCAATGGAAAAAAGATAGCCTTTTCAACAAATGGTGCTGGTTCAACTGGAGGTCAGCATGCAGAACAATGCGGATTGATCCATCCTTGTCTCCTTGTACTAAGCTCAAATCCAAATGGATCAAGGACCTCCACATAAAGCCAGACACTCTGAAGCTAATAGAAAAGAAACTGGGGAAGACCCTTGAGGACATCGGTACAGGGAGTAAGTTTCTGATACGCTATGTACCTATAGCGTATGCTCTAAGAGCAATAATTGACAAATGGGACCTCATAAGGTTACAGAGTTTCTGTAAGGCAAAGGACACCATCAAGAGGACAAATAGGCAACCAACAAATTGGGAAAAGATTTTCACCAATCCTACATCAGATAGAGGGCTAATATCCAATATATATAAAGAACTCAAGAAGTTAGACTCCAGAAAACCGAACAACCCTATTAAAAAAATGGGGTACAGAGTTAAACAAAGAATTCTCACTTGAAGAACTTCGGATGGCAGAGAAGCATCTTAAAAAATGCTCAACTTCATTAGTCATTAGGGAAATGCAAATCAAAACAACCCTAAGATTTCATCTTACACCAGTCAGAATGGCTAAGATTAAAAATTCAGGAGACAGCAGGTTTTGGAGAGGGTGTGGAGAAAGAGGAACACTCCTCCACTGCTGGTGGGGTTGCAAATTGGTACAACCACTCTGGAAATCAGTCTGGTGGTTCCTCAGAAAACTGGGCACCTCACTTCCAGAAGATCCTGCTATACCACTCCTGGACATATACCCAGAGGATTCCCCACCATGTAATAAGGATACATGCTCTACTATGTTCATAGCAGCCCTATTTATAATTGCCAGATAATGGAAAGAACCCAGGTATCCCTCAACAGAAGAGTGGATGCAAAAAATGTGGTATATCTACACAATGGAGTACTATTCAGCCATTAGAAACAATGAATTCATGAATTTCTTAGGCAAATGGATGGAGCTAGAGAACATCATACTAAGTGAGGTAACCCAGACTCAAAAGGTGAATCATGGTATGCACTCACTGATAAGTGGATATTAACCTAGAAAACTGGAATACCCAAAACATAATCCACACATAAAATGAGGTACAAGAAGAAAGGAGGAGTGGCCCCTGGTTCTGGAAAGACTCAGTGAAGCAGTATTCGGCAAAACCAGAATGGGGAAGTGGGAAGGGGTGGGTGGGAGGACAGGGGAAGAGAAGGGGGCTTACGGGACTTTCGGGGAGTGGGGGGCTAGAAAAGGGGAAATCATTTGAAATGTAAATAAATTATATCGAATAAAAAAAATTAAAAAAAAAAGAAAAAGAAAAGGTGTAGTAAGAGATAGAGTTACTGAGCTGGAAATCACAGACATAGCATTGACTAGGGCCACCACGGCAAAATACAACAGAATGTGCCCCAGACTGAGGGCTAAGTAGTAGCAACTTATCTTCTCAAAGTTATAGATACTTGATTGCACAAAGTATTGACAGGTTTGGGTTCAGCTGAGCCTCTTTACTTGTCCTGCAGATAACCTCTTTCCCTTTTCTTTTCTTTGCATGCAGGCATTACTGGTATCTCTACACACTGATATTTCTTCTGTTTGAGAGCTAAAACTCAGCTTGTGGTATAGACAATATTGACTTATTTTTCCTCTCATTTTTTCTTACTCCTTTTATTTTTGAGATTGTAATATAATTCATAATTCCCTTCTTCTATTTCATCCCTCCAATCCCTCACATCTACCCTGTTTTCTGTCTTTCAAATTCATGGTCTAATTTTGTTTTATTGTGCTGTTATATGTATGTCAATATAAACAAGTCCTACACCTCAACTCCCACCCCTAAGGCTCAGCGTATGTTGCAAAAGCTGGGGTAGACAGATTGTAACAGCCAGAGGATTCAGGAGTTTATGATAAGATTGTGTCTCCTGGTCATTTCAGAGGCTACACCCATAAAGCCTAACCAACATAATAAAGTTTAAATATGAGCTGAGCAAGAACAATAGCAATAGAGATGCTAGACTGGTTGGGTTAGCCTGGATGCTAGACTGGATGCTCAACTGGACGGAGAACCACCATTCCTCTACTTTACACAAAGAACTACAGACAACTAAAGACTACTGAAGGTGGGAAAAATAGTTTTTGCACCCCAACTGGTTTTTAATACTTAATGGTCTGTCCCACAAAATACATATTAGTAACATTATATGGAGCAACTAGTTTATTTTAGCTGCATCACTATGTTAAAGATTCTATTTTAAAACACAATTGTTGACTGATGTTGTTGAGATTAGGACTTCCCAGGAGAAGGCACAATAATAGATTAATGGAAATTACTTAGCTTGACATACAAAGAAAGAAAATGAGATAAATATTCTAAAAACCTGAAACAAACATAAGACACATGGGGTAGGGTTTACAAAAACCCTGAACCTCATAGTGCAGACCTTGAGAAAATAGAGAGATGCAAAATAGGCAACATTTGAGAATATATTCACTACACACCTTCCAAAATTCATAAAAAGCCTCTGTTGCTATATATATTATTTATAAATAATCCTAGAAATATGGGTCAAAGCAAATAGTCCCCAGGCCTAGGAAAGTTGCTTAACACTAAAGACAAAGACAGAATTATAAAACACCCAGACTGCCCAAAGGTATGTATGCACCCACTCATAAAAGCACAAGCACACACACACACAAGCTTGCACATGCACACACACACACATGCACGAACACACAAATGTATTCATACCCACAGAGACAGACAGAGAGACAGACAAAGAGACTTTCCCAATAATTTCATAGGAACACAAACATGCAGAGAAGAGACATATTTTCCTAACAGGAAGGAGAAGAGAGTCTGATGTCACAGGAGCATAAGAGTCAGATTTTAAGTAGGAGACATCAAGTAGATGGAGCACTTTTCATGCAAGTTATTAATTTGAATGGATTTAACCTGAAGTCCAATTGTGGGAAGCAACAACAAGCAGACTGAATAAAATTCCAAATCATCACTTGATCACTAAGAAAACCACAGAAAAAATGCTAAAGATGGTGCACATCTTTAATCTCAGTACTTGGGAGGCAAAGTTAGGTGGATGTCTTTGAGTTCTAGGCCAGCCAGAAGCACACAGTTAAACAGTGTCCTTAGAGTCCTTAAATTATGCAGATTTAGAATGATTTCCTCCTGTTGATTGAATCATACATGTACTCATTAGGAAAAACCTTTCCATTCCCTCTGTCATATACACACTTTGAATACTATAACTTACATGATATGCCAGTGTTTCTGGGATGCTAGAACACACTCCTTGAGTATCAGGCATTGATAAGAGAGATGTGTTTGTTGTATAGAAAATTATTTTCTCGTATAAGCATGTACTATATACTTAAAGAAGTTTTCTCAATGTTTATATTTAGACAAATAGTTTTGTGAAAGTCTTCAGTGCTGGAGCTGATAGAATCCATGGCTTTGAACATTTTTTTCAAGGAGAGATGCTAGTGTCTTTAACATCCACAGCTCTAGCTTGCTGTCCTGTGGATAAGGTTGAGATGACCCAGAGGTGACACGCTTAGAACAAAGCCCAAAGCCAGTCTCCTCTACCTAGTACACAGCTCACAGTGTCTGGGTGCTGATTCAACTGATGTGGTCTATCCTCAATCAGTACCCTGTCCCTTTCACTTTGATTTTGGATAAGAGAGGCCATAGTATAAATCATTGTTTCCAGTTGTCTACTGAGAAGATATGGTCTGGCTATATCCTTTTATTATGTTTCTAAAAAGGGTTCTTCTTGGGCTTTTTTGTTTTTGTTTTTGTTTTAGTTTTTTTGAGATCAGTTCTCTTATATCAAATAGATGACCATAACTGGGAAAAGTTCGATGCTGTAGCTGGAATCAAGAGATGTCCACCAATAAAACTATATCAATTTCCTAAGATGTTTGCTAACTTTCAAAGACAAAGTTCAAATCCCCAGAAGTTTCTGAATTCTTGTAACTTTTGCTAAATTGTATGTCAAAAAAATGGGTACAATGACCAATAAGGGAAACATGTCAAATTTAGAAAGAGAAACCTCTTGGTTTCTCTTTTGGGCAGGTAAGGATCCCCCAGTTTGAGAGATATCTGTGGTGTAGACATGTCAGTCACCAGTGTAATTTTGTGTCTTTTCAATGTTTTAATCACCTTGCTTCCATGTAAACACATGGTGGTGGATAATTTAGCTTTATGCCTTGATCATTTTGTGATTTTTTTTTAGAGTGTAAAAATGCCACACTAGGCACAAAGCTGGCTTAGGTTGAAACTTGGCATCAAGGGTGACACCAGCTGTTCCTTGTAGAGCCATGAGGGGCAGCTTCAAACATAGCACAGACACAGCTCTCTGTAGAAACATAGCATTTCTGTGGGTGGCTGCTATGGGAACATGACTAACAATATGTACAGCCTGGCCACCAACTTCTGAGAACGTTTTCCAAAAACATTTTCCAGAACTGAACTGAGATTGTCAGGTATCTATATAGAGTAAGGGGGCCCTGAAACTGGTGTAGCAAGAGCCTTGAAGGGCTTGGGAGAGAGAACGACAGTTATTCATGAAAGAAGGAGAGTCCACTCAGTTCTGAGACACAACCAAACTTGAGGTCAGTAAGTGGAAATCACAACTCTAAATAAAAGTCAGGGTTGGCTTTTAAAGTAGAGGAAGTGTGATGTTAGAGTGAGTGAGTGAGCAGCTGGGAAAACAATGTCAATCTGTCCTTAGTCACTTACATTTCATATAAAAATGTGTCCAGTAGATTGACATTATACATTGTAGTTTGACGTAGTCATCAAAGGGTCACATTGTAATAGCTAATACTCAGACACTGAACTAAGCCCTGTTGACCAACTCTCATTCACCACCTATTAGGATAAGTGTTCTGAAGGTGTTGTTCCTACTTAGGGGATATTGGCCCTGGGATAGGTAGTTGATTTCTGATTGACTGCTCATATATATTGACTACTGCTGGTCTACAAAATGTCTTGAATCTCTAGAGAGTGATTTCATCCCAATCCAATCCTTCCCCCTAGGGATGGAGTTACACTAAAATAAGAAAATGAGAGCTTCGACAGATGCCCCAGTGTAGGGGAATTGAGGGCAGGGAGGCAAAAGTGGATGGGTAGGTGGAGGAACACCCTCATAGAAGCAGAGGGAGGGGGATGGGATGGGATCTTCCAGGAGAGGGGGAAAACAGGTAAGAGGATAACACTTGTAATGTAAATAAATTAAAAATAAATTAATTAATTAAAAGAAATAAAAAAGAAAATGAGACAGCTACATCCTCTTCATTTTCTTCTTCTCCAAGTGACCTCACACTTTAGCTCCTGCTATATTGAACCATCTGCCAGAATACTGCACACAGATGATCCTTAATATCAGCTTGTTTTTGATCTTTTGGTCCCAAAACTGTGAGTATCCAGGCATAGTGACACAAGGCTATAAGTATAACACTTATACTTAAGTGTCAAGGCAGAGTCAAGAGAATCAGTAGTTAAGGTTACTCTCAACTGTATAAAGAGTTTAATGCCAAAGGGGCTGCAAGACTTTGTCTCATAAAGCCATCAACCAAAGAAAAAAATTGTGTTAAACAAACCTCTTTAGTTTATAGAGTATCATGTGTCTTGCACTTGGCTTAATAATATGAAATGAACTATATTACCACTTACCTACTATGCTTGGTCTGATAAACAAACAAAAAAACACTGACATACAAAGGTAAAGATTATATACATATTAAATAGAAGTATACATAATATTTTATATTTATATTACATGTAATATATTATATATTTTATCTCTTCTAAATACTTTGCTTTATCTCCTTGTGTGTCTTCATGTTGAAAGCACTTCTAGTTCTCAAGAAGTGCCTCACAATCTAATTTTGTAAGACTTCTTGTATCCCCTCTGATTTTCCTGTCTCAGTAAGTTTTCAAAAACTATGTTATATACACATATAGATGTAAAATATTTTACATTATATATAATGAAAGTATACATACACTTTGCTGATCCTTGAAAAGGAAATCTTTGTATCAGCTTGACAGTATATGTGTTCTTAACTCAGAAAGCCGCATATTATTGTCCTTTGGGGTATATTTAAGAGCTGTCTATTTCTCCAAGCATCAACACTTTCTTGAGATAGATTTAACTATGTCAGAAAAAGTTAGAAATGGCTCCCTTTTTATCATCAGTTCCTAATTTTTCTGTGACTCTAGTCAGTGACTCTTAATTGACATTCCCAATGGTGTTTATCAGGGAAAATGCAAAATTTTAATTAGTTAAGATGCTGAGTGACAACATGGGACCTCCACAGAGTGTCCTGAGCTCATAGAATAATTTTTCATGGAAGAGCAGACTTAGTTGTTGTGACAGGCAACACACCATTTCCCAGAATGATCTCCATCTGACCAAGGGAGCACAATAAGTATGGGCTCTGCTATTACCTAAACCTGGTGCTATTTTCCAGCAGTGAGCCAATAAATACATATAAGGCTGCATGAGAAGTCCACGGTGTTCTTAGATCACAGTCTCCACTTGGATTCCAGGGAGGATTCCCTTCAGTATCTTCGTGAATGGAATTCCAAGTTAAGACTTTTTAAGTATTATTACACCACCACCACCAAGGATCAGGGAACTTCAAGTAAAAGGGAACAGAAAGATCATAAGAACAAGAAGTAGTGACATCAAGTAAACAATGTTTTCTAGAAACAACAGGGCAGTTGTACATATGAACTCAGAGCAATTGTGACAGCAACATAAGACTTGTGCCAGATAAAATCACCTAAGTTTCATCATGAAAAGAGAAGGTAGAGTTGTCGTCTCACCATTGGGGAAAAAAAAATAATACCTGATAGATCCTGAAAGAGGGATAGTCAACTTTACTTATTGGAGTGGCTTCTGGTAGATCAACTGCTATCCAAGGCAGGTCTCATTTCTAAGAGTTGGTGGGCAATATCAACTTGACTGGATAGGGGGGAAATGAAGAAAAATCAAAGTTGGGTGGGTCGGGCGGTAAGAGTAGATATAATGGTTATGGAAAAAGTTGACTATCATGAAAGACATACATTGTATGATAATCTTAAATAATTAACAAAAGTATTATTAAGACAACACCAATAAAAGTGGCCCCTTTGTTCACTGAAATGATATATTTGATTATGAGGTTTTTATATTTTAAAAAGTGTTTACAAGCTTGTAAGAAGAAAGTAAATTAATTGAGAAGTAAATCTGAAAACATGTGAAGTACTGAAGTACACAATTTCCCTTAAATAACAGCAAATGTCAATGAAGTTGGCTGGCATCACAGATACAGTGAACAGTTGATCAGATGTCAATCTCAGAAAATAACGGTGAACAAATGTCGGTGGGTCGGCTGACATCACAGATATAGAGATGATCAGATGTCACTCTGAGAAAAGAAAGAAGACTTGGAGGAAAATGTAATTAGTGATTTAAAATGAGACCTTTTAAATATCAAAGACAATGAAAAGTTCTATGGATTGCTGATTTAAAATATATTTTACTAAACTCTATTCATGGGATGCTTTGCCTTAGAGAATAAAATATAAAGTCACATCCTGTTAAATTACTGTAAATTAAATTATTGTTAAGAGAAAAATGAGTGCACTGATATTATGATTATCATGTAACAGGTCCCCAGACCTCAGCAGGACTCCTTGATAGAAACACTACTCAACCTATAGAATGCAGCACGTGGACAGCACTACATGCCAAAACAAAGACCTAATACTTCAAAGTCCCTAGTTCTGGGAAAGTCTCTAAATGTGCTAACCTCGCTTTTTGTCTTCTGTAGTCCCACTTCTAGATAACAGATTTTGTTAATTGAAGTATGTCAATCCTGAACATGGGTTTTTTTGGTTGGTTTTTTTTTTTTGGTTCTTTTGTTTTTGTTGTTGTTGTTGTTGTTGTTGTTGTTGTTTTGTGCTTAAAACTCACCCTGAGAAAGGCTCAATGCTATAATGGGATCCTGAACACCCAGAGTAGTTGGTGTCTGGATAATAAAAACTTTCTATTGTCAATTTAAAAATGTAACACAAATTTAAATTTCATAATAATGATGAAAATTGCTATTCTGCATATCGTATACAATATTTCCATAGAACTTACATATACTAGAACTCTTATTTGAATTTATATGTTATTCAAATTTAACTGAGTGTCTTGTAAGCTTGCCCACCAACTCTTAGAAATGAGACCTGCCCTTGATAGCAGTTGATCTACCAGAAGTCACTCCAATAAGTAAAGTTGACTATCCCTCTCTCAGTATCTACCAGGTATTATTTTTTTCCAGATAATGGTGAGACAACATCTCTACCTTCTCTTTTTATGATGAAACTTATGTGGTTTTATCTGGCACAAGTCTTGTGTTGTTGTCACAATTGCTATGAGTTCATATGTACAACTTGGTATATTTTGCCTATGCTCAATTGCCTTAGAAATAAAGAACTTTCTAGTACATTTTTATATCACCCAAAGTTTTAATAATAAGTAATACACTTAAATTCAGAGAAAATGTTTCTTCAAAGCAACCTGATAGACCAATGAGGAATGCCTGCAGTCTATAGGGAATTAGTCCAATTATAAACACAATATGTCTAAAAGGAAAGAGACGACTTGAGAGAAGCAGGAGAAAAAGCAAACTCATTTCATTGCCCTGTTGTTATGGTTTCAGGGAATGTTTTGATTTGAACTCTCTATAAACGTGTAAAATGTGTCTGTGCTTTCACACAGGGATAAACTGAGAGAGAGAATATGAAGGGTGATAAAGGTCAATAGCAACTCAACATTTAAGCAAGACTTAAAATCTGTGCAGATCAGAACAGATGAAGCTCGTGTGTGAGAACTGGTTTTAAAATGTGAAAAAAAATGGTATTAAAAAAGGAAAAGGTATTTGTCGCGATGTTTAGGTGGGAAGGCCCCTTTGTGAGAGGTAATGTTGTCACCTTGCAGGATTCATAAGGGACAAACCTCATATGTCTGTGAGGGGATTTCTATATTGGATTTATTGAGGTGGAAAAACTGCTCTAAACATGCATAACACCGTTCTATAGGCTGAGGTCCTGGACTAAAAACAAACTGATCAGCCCTATCATTCTTTGTTTCTTGAATGTTGATATGATGTGACCAGATGCCAGCTGTTCCCGCTGCAGTGCATCCCTACCACAATGGACTGTACCCTCAAACTAGAGCCACAGTGAATGTTTCTTTCTTAATATCTTTTTTTGGGGTAGAAATTTTGTTGCAAAAAACAAGTAACTCATATAGCCATGATTGTAAATTTATATTTAATGCTAACCATGGTGACAGAATTCATAGCTTCTTTGAGTGCCTATAATACTGTTTATAATAAGATGTTAGTGCTTTGATCAGTGAAGTGGAAACTTAAGGGTTCTTTGGAGAGTCAGATACAGTGGATTGTGTTTGCTGGGGCAAACACATGAAGGAGTGTGTTCCTGAAGTGGACACAAGGGAGACTAAGGCAGACTGATGAAGGAACATTTCATTGAAGCAGACACAGGAGAGAGGATGTTCTGCTAAAGCACACACATGAAAAGACACATGATGAAGGATTCTTTGATAAAAACACAAATGTATTGGTCTGCTTTACTTGAATAGTTGAGCTTCATTTGTCAAGACTCCACAGACTCAAGCAGATTGGATGTATGAGCTAAGGCAAGACACATGGAGGACACGTGATGTTTGGAGTGTATAAATAGGACTCCACGGAGTGACAGATACAGACCTTGACTTGCTGGCACAGCTACTATGCAATGCTTGTGAGTCTCATGTCTTAGCTGATCTTTACTTCCTTAAGAAAGGCATAAGTGAGAACTTCTCCTGGTATCCCTTCAGTTCCCTTCTGTCCACTCAAGCTGAGGTTGAGGCTTGGCTATCTCTGCTAGGTCATGTCACCACTGCTGTTAAGCAGATTCTACTGAACTGGACTGCTGATGTGTCTGTGAAGTGTTTGTGAGTGGATTAAGGTGCCACTGCCTAATGACCTATGAACTGAACTTCTGATTTTCAGGCAACACAGACAGGAATTGCTCCAAAGGAACTTTCTAAGTGGTCCACTTCCCCTGTATCCTTTCTTTTCCACAACCTCTGATGGGTGATGGGCTACAAGGAAGGTTAAAGCATTTAAGAACCATCATTAAAAATAAGGATTGAAAAAATTAAAGTTACAGATCTGGGTTCTTCAGAAAGAGATTTAGTAAGACAGTGTGTCAGGTAGTTACAAAGACTGAGAAATTCACACAACAAGCCATTGAGTTGGAAAACCACAGAAGCCAAGGGCATGTCAGCAGGGCCAGGGCAGCTGGTGGTACAAAAGCCCAGCTTAGGTGAGGGTCTACAATCATAAATGTGGACTCTGTGCAAGTTTCAGAGTTCAAAAGCTGGAGAACCTGGAGCTCTGAAGCTCACAGACAATAGAAGAAAGGGGTCTTGGTTACAGGACAGGGCAATATAATTTTCTGTCTTTCTCTTTCAATTGTACCCTAAGCCAATTAGAAAGTACCCAGTAGCTGAAGGCAGATCTTTCCTACTGCATCCATGAGTTCACACTTCAATCTCCTGCAAAAACAGCCCTCTGGAACTGCTCTACATAATGCTGTAACATCTCTATGAATCTTCCTTCATCCAGTCAAGTTTCTATCTAAAATTAAGCACCTCACTCACCAATCAGGCTTTTAAATGATATATTGGTAACTGTATAAATGGATGACCAGATTATGTAACACAGGGCATTCACCTTGTCCCAGTGTTTATGGAGTTGTTTTGTATTTCATGACTGGCAAGCTGTCTATTCCACACAGTAACTAGTGGAGTATAACATTTTTCAGAAACAAATTCCTAAAACATACACCATTGCAGAGCCTTTCAAATCGCATACCCTAGAAGGGACTGAATATTTAACAACACTGCCTCAAACACAGTTGTATATTGATGAGATGCTTTTAAACTTGCCAATCTGTTCATGTCACAACAGGTGGAATGCTACCTGCAGCTTTTCTTTGTTACCCCAGTGGTCTCATGTCGCTCATTCCAGACCAGTGGCCTTGTTCCCTTCTGGTGTACTGCAGTGTGTAGTATATAACACTAACTTAAGAGTCTTGAAGAAAGCAATGGCTTCCTTTTGTCATCTTAGTTTGTATTTTCCCAGCTAAGGAAATGCATTTTGTAAGCATCACCTATAAATGTGTTAATGCCCGTGGATGCTATACTACAGCTTCTACAAAGGAGACTTCAGGATTGAAATGCATGACTTTGTATATGATAATGGGAGTAAAAGCTTAAGAATGAAGTTTTAACTCTGGAAATCAGTTTATCAGAAAATTAGACATAGTACTACCTGAGGACCCAGCTATACCACTCCTGGGGATATACCCAGAAAATGCTCCTACATGTAATAAGGACACATGCTCCACTATGTTCATACCAGCCCTATTTATAATAGCCAGAAGCTGGAAAGAACCCAGATGTCCCTCAACAGAGGAATGGATACAGAAACTGTGATACATATACACAAGGGAGTACTATTCAGCTATTAAAAACAATGAATTCATGAAATTCTTAGGCAAATGGATGGAACTAGAAAGTGTCATTCTAGTGAGGTAACCCAATCACAAAAGAACACACATGGTATGCACTAACTGATAAGTAGATGTTAGCCCAAAAGCTCAAAATAAACAAGTTACAATTCACAGACCACAGGAAGCTCAAGAAACTGAAGTGTGGATGCTTTGGTTCTTCTGAGAAAGGGAACAAAATACTCACAGGTGCAATAAAGGAGACAAAGTGTGGAGCAGAGACTGAAGTAAAGGCCACCCAGAGACTGCCCTAACTGGGGATTCACCTGTAAACAGACACCAAACCCCAACATTATTATGGATGACAAGAAGTGCATACCAAAAGGAGCATATCATGGTTATCTCTGGAGGGGCCCTGCCAGAGCCTTACACATACAGAGGCAGATGCTAGCAGCCAACCATTGGACTGGGCATGGGGTCCCCAATGGAGAAGTTGGAGGGTGGTCTGGAACTGAAGGGGTTTACAGGCCCATGGGAAGAACAATGATTTTGGCCACCCAGATGCCCCAGGACCCCCAGGGACTAAACCATCAACCAAGGGGTACACATGGTTCCAGCCAAAAATGTGGCAGAAGAATGCCTTGTCAGGCATCAGTGGGAGGAGTAGTCCTTGGTCAGGTGAAGGCTCAATAGATGCCCCAACAAAGGGAAATTGAGGGTGCAGAGGTAGGAGTGGGTTGGGTGGAGAGGCATATAATTGGAGGCAGTGGGTGGGAGGAGAGGTTGGGGGTTTTCAGGAAGGAGGGAAACCAGGAAATGTTCTAGCATTTGAAATGTAAATGAAGATTATATTTTAAAAAAAGAAAAAGAAAAAAAGAATGAGGGTTTTATGGATTTTTTTTTTTTACTTATTTTCTACATTTTGATTTTTAGATTACTTTGTACTCTTCCATGTCAACTTGATTTCAATTAGTTGAGTAACAGTACATATTTTTCTATTTATACTTCAATGAGCCACCATTATATAAGACATTGGTCAGACATTGGCTTAGTTTTCATTGCTCCATTTAAGCAATGACTGCATGGATTGCTAATTTTCCTTGAAGGATTTTTTTTTATTGAAAAGGGAAGTAAAAATACTTTATGAAAAATTAAAGATTTATGTGGAAAATATTTCAGATAAAATAGAAGAGATACATAGAAAAACAAGTTAAAATTGACAATTTTCATAGAAAATTAAAGAGTAAAGTGGTAGACATGTAAAACACTGCTAAATTAATAATTCCACTTTCAATCAACTTAGGAATACTTTTATTCCTACCATTATTACATCTATATAAAATTTTCCATGATAAGCTTCAATTCTAACATGTTTACATTTTTTAACACCTAAAATTTTTCTACAATTTTTCAGAAATATTTTCCATGAAAATCTTTCAGTTCTATCATAAACTGTTTCTATTTCTTATTTCAATTAATTTAGCAATGTTTTACATGTACTTGAAGGATTTTTAAATAATTTTATTTTGGATTTGTCAATTTTAGTTTGTCTTTTGGGGTGTCATGACAGAAGAATAACCTCAACTAGGTTTTAATATTTTGATGAATTTATTCTCATCTTTTAAAAGCATAGAATGTAAAGGAAAAGATATAGATGAGAGCCGTTGCTTAAGCTGGTCTGGAACCCATTTAAATCTCAACTAAATCACGATGAGCACAGTACCATCCACCATTTGGCCTTTCTTCCATGCTTTGCTTTCTAATCACATGTCTCAGACAGAAGCAGCATCAACAAATGCATCTTCTTTGGTGAAGCGTGGAACTTCAAGTTATGTTGGGCCATTTAGTAAAAAGCAGCCAGTGTGTAGCCACTCATGAGCCAGAACATGATGTGAGATGTAGTAACCATGGAGACTGTGAACTCACTCACATATAAGTACTGAACACAAGATATTGTGGGTTCATTATGGAATTCTGAAAGTAAGGTACCAAGAAGATCCTGTTGACTATGGAAGGGAGTATGGGAACCAATGTTTTAACCTGTATCCTCAGCAACTTCTAAACATAAAATGCACTTATGCATGTGGATTTATATATGAATTTAGTGTAATCAAGTCAAATACTTTCTCAGCTCTGTTTTTTTGTCATGTGAAATAAAAAACAAGTTTTATGGTGAGATATATCACCTTCCTGCTTAGAAATAAATGATTTATGAGAGCCTTAATAGTTACCTCAACATCCAATCTCTGAAGGATATTGTCTTTTTTTGTTTGCTTGTTTTTTTCCCACCTTTTTTGTTTTTGTTTTGTTTCATTTTTTGAGACAGGCTTTCTCTTTGTAACCCTGGCTGTCCTGGAACTCACTCTGTAGACCAGGCTGGACTTGAACTCAGAAATCTGCCTGTCTGTGCCTCCCAAGTGCTGGGATTAAAGGTGTGCGCCCCTACCACCCCTTCTCCCCCTCCTCCCCCACCCAAACAGGACATTGTCTTAAAGAAAAAGTTCTTATTTTGAAAATCTGTTGTACCATACCTAGGGTGATTTTATTATGCTATTTTAATTTATTACACAAATTAGTTCTTTGGACATTTTAAGTTAGCACAAAAATAGAGCTATCTCCTCATGGTGAGTTGACATTAAGATGACCCTGCACCCCAAGGAAACACTTGAAAAGAGAATTGATTGAGACTCTGAATATCAGCTCTCAAAGAAGAGTGGATGCAAAAAAAAATGTGGTATATATGCACAATGGAGTACTATTCAGCCATTAGAAACAATGAATTCATGAAATTCTTAGGCAAATGGATGGAGCTGGAGAACATCATACTAAGTCAGGTAACCCAGACTCCAAAGATGAATCATGGTATGCACTCACTAATAAGTGGATATTAAGCTAGAAAACTGGAATACCCAAAACATAATCCACACATCAAATGAGGTACAAGAAGAACGGAGGAGTGGCCCCTTGTTCTGCAAAGACTCAGTGAAGCAGTATAGAACAAAATCAAAACAGGGAAGTGGGAAGGGTTGGGTTGGAAAACAGGGGGAGGGAAAGGGACTGATGGGACTTTCGGGGAGTGGGGGTCCAGAAAAGGGGAAATCATTTGAAATGTAAATAAATATATCCATAAATTTTAAAAAATCCAAAAAAAAAAAGACTTGAGAGGAAAAACAGACATGGGAGGTAGCAGTAGGGAAAAAGATGGTTCGCAGGGCATCATGGTACTTGTCTTTAAACCCAGCAATTAGGAAGCAGAAAGGCAGATCTCTAAAAGTTTAAGGATATCCTATTCTATATAGTAAGTTCCAGGATAGTCAGAGCTACATAGTGAGAGAACCTGTCACAAAAATGAAAAGAAGGAAGGAAGGAGAGAAAGAGGAGAGAGAGACAGAGAGAGACAGAGAGAAACAGGGGGCGGGGCATGGGGCATAGAGAGAATGAATGACCACACAAAGTAGAAAGGTCTTGTGAGGTTGCAAGTCAATCAATCATGTCCCTTTTTCCCAGTCAAGAAATAGTATCTGTTAAATTTCCTGATCAGTGATTTCTGATAACTAAAATGAAGAATGAATACAAAATCCGTAGAAAATTCAAAGTAGCCTTACACTCTGGTTAGCAAATCACACTAAATTAAGGCATGCATTGATGACCTTGGTGTCATACGGTCCCAGATACAGAGAACTCCCATTAAGAAAGAAGGGACTTCTGTTTCTTTTTTTTCTTTTTCTTTTTTTAATATCCAATATATATAAAGAACTCAAGAAGTTAGACTCCAGAAAACCAAACAACCCTATTAAAAAATGGGGTGCAGAGTTAAACAAAGAATTCTCACCTGAAGAACTTCGGATGGCAGAGAAACACCTTAAAAAATGCTCAACTTCATTAGTCATTAGGGAAATGCAAATCAAAACAACCCTGAGATTTCACCTTACACCAGTCAGAATGGCTAAGATTAAAAATTCATGAGACAGCAGGTGTTAGTGAGGATGTGGAGAAAGAGGAACACTCCTCCACTGCTGGTGGGGTTGCAAATTGGTACAACCACTCTGGAAAGCAGTCTGGCGGGACTTCTGTTTCTATTTTGTGGAATAGTTTGAAGAGTATTGGTGTTAGGTCTTCTTTGAAGGTCTGACAGAATTCTGCACTGAAACCATCTGGTCCTCTGCTTTTTTTGGTTGGAAGACTTTCTATGACCCCCTTCTATTTCTTTAGGGGTTATGAGACTGTTTAGATAATCTATTTGATCCTGATTTAATTTTGGTATTTGGTATCTGTCTAGGAAATTTTCCATTTCCTCCAGATTCTCCAGTTGTGCTAAGTATAGGCTTTTGTAGTAGGATCAGATGATTTTTTGAATTTCCTCTGTTTCTGTTGTTATATACCCCTTTTCATTTCTAAGTTTGTTAATTTGGATACTATCTCTGTGCCCTTTGATTAGTCTGGCTAAGGGTTTATCTATCTTGTTGATTTTCACAAAGAACCAGCTCCTGGTTTTGTTGATTCTTTGTATGGTTCTCTTTGTTTCTACTTGATTGATTTCAGCCCATAGTTTGATGATTTCCCGTCTTCTACTTGTCCTGAGTGAATTAGCTTCTTTTTGTTCCAGAGCTTTCATGTGTGCCATTAAGCTGCTAGTGTATGCTCTCTCCTGTTTCTTTTTGAAGGCACTCAGGGCTGGTGGGGTTGCAAACTGGTACAACCACTCTGGAAATCTGTCTGGCAGTTCTTCAGAAAACTGGGCTTGTCACTTCAGGAGGACCCTGCTATACCACCCCAGGGCATATACCCAGAGGATTCTCCAGCATGTAATAAGGATACATGCTCCACTATGTTCATAGCAGCCCTATTTATAATAACCAGAAGCTGGAAAGAGCCCAGGTGTCCCTCAATGGAGGAATGGACACAGAGAATGTGGTGTATATACACAATGGAGTACTATTCAGCCATTAGAAACAATGAATTCATGAAATTCTTAGACAAATGTATGGAGCTGGAGAACATCATACTAAGTGAGGTAACCCAGTCTCAAAAGATCAATCATGGTATGCACTCACTGATAAGCGGATATTAGCCTAGACTCTTGGATTACCCAAGTGATAATCCACATATCAAATGATGTCCAAGAAGAACAGAGGAGTGGCCCCTGGTTCTGGAAAGGCTCCGTGCAGCATTATAGGGCAATACCAGAACAGGGAAGTGGGAAGGGGTGAATGGGGGAATAGGGGGAGGGAAGAGGGCTTATGGGACTTTCAGGGTGTGGGGAGCCAGGAAAGGGGAAATTTGAATTGTAAATAAAAATATATCGAATAAAAAATGGGAAAAAAAAGAAAAAAGAAAGAAGGGACTTCATACCCTACTTGCTTATCTAGAATATACTTCCTCACCTGGCAGGGTATGCTATTCTGCTATTGAAGAACATGAAATGTCCCCTTTTCATTTTTAAATAGGCATTTGTCACTGAAGACTTTCCAGTCCTCTTCTTTTCTCTACTTATACACACTCTGCTGCCTCTACAATCTATTTACAAGTTTCCCCTCCTTTCTCATCTCATATAACATTTTTTTTCTTATTTACCAACAAAAGTTGTATTTAAAGGGAGGAAGATTTTTATATGTTTACAACAAAAACTCGTCCATTTCCCACACTTAGTCTGTGTTTTAATTTTTTCCATCACACCACAATGGGAAAACTATTCATCTTTGCACACCTGATCTCAGTTAGATTCTGTGGAGATCTGCGTTTCCAATTAGCCCTTAATTCTCCTCCACTGCCACAGCTGTCTGCTGAATCTTCACATAAATATATCGCAGGACTTTCTCTTTTTATTTTTTTTTATTTTTTTATTCGATATATTTTTTATTTACATTTCAAATGATTTCCCCTTTTCTAGTCCCCCACTCGCCGAAAGTTCCGTAAGCCCCCTACACACACACACACACACACACACACACACAGAAAGAGAGGGAGACAGCAGAGAGAGCAAGAGAGAGAGAAAGAGGGAGGAAGAGAGAGAGAGAAAGAGAGAGATAGGGAGGTAAAGAGGGAGGGAGAGGGAGGGAGAGGGAAGGAGAGGGAGAGGGAAAGAGAGGGATGGAGAGAGGAAGAGAGGGAGAGAGGAAGGAAGAGAAGGAGAGGGAGGGAGAGAGAGGAAGGAAGAGAGGGAGGAGAGAGAGAGAGGGAGAGGGAGGGAGAGGGAGGGAAGGAGAGGGAGAGAGAGGCAGGGAGAGGGAGAAAAAGGGAGAGAGAGGGAGAGAGAGGGGTCAAGCTGTCTAGAGAACCAAAGGAGTAGGAGAGGGAAGGGTTGTGGATATGTGGGGCTGTTATTCTCACAGAACACTTAACATCTGATTATTTTTCCAATGTTAATTGTTACTGTGACTGCCAAATTATTTACTATCAAGTGATTTAATCAAGTTGGCACCCACTAATACATCCATTTCTGCCATTCATTTTCATCCTGTTTCAAATAAACAACTGGGGACAGCTATAGCATTGCCTTTAATTTAGAAACCTTTAGCTAACAGCAGAGACATCATTGAGGCTCTGAGAGTTTTCCCACTGTGTGCATACTAAAATAAAAATCTGTTTGTAGTTGCTGTTGGTAAGAAATGAAGGTTTTTTACATCCTTGGAAAAACTGTCAAGAGGATTTGCCAAGCCAACACCTCTAACAATCCTGTTTCCTCTTTTTGTAAAAATTCTTGTCTAAGAAGTAAATGATGGCTCGCTATTGTGACCTTTTCCACTAACCACTAAATATTGAATTAATGCCAGTGTATGAAAGTTATGGGTTCAATTTGTGTAAAAATCTATTAATTTGTTCTGTATGTATGAAATACCAGTCCACAGTGAAGCTTACAAGTTGTTTGAATCAGACCATGCAATTAAGCATGCTGACTTAGATATCAACAGTTTCATTGTTTTATCTATAAAGTTGAACAACATATAGTTGTTAAAGTTTGTGGAAAAACTAAATTTTCATTTAAAGAATAGACTACTCCTGGGGAAAAACTAACAGTCTTAGACTCTGTAAGCTATAATTATGGTAATGTATACCCATTGGAGAAATAGTGGCATTAATGTCATGCCAGCAGCCAACGTCTTTATGATTGGACTTAAAGCCCATTCCATAGGAAGAAACTTGCACCTGGTGCTGCAAATAGTCTTTGCCACCAGCAGAGAGCCACTGCACACATGAACTCATAACATGCACAGTACCTGTATGAGCTCAAAGCTGCTATAAATCCAGTCTAGATGAAAGTGTACCTTATGATCCTATACCCTAACTGAGGAGCTATTTGGCAATTGCTCTTGGATCAAGGAGGAAGGATTTAAAGGTGCTCTGAAAATTAGAAATAATTGGATATTGAATCCAGCATTCAAGTTTTATAGGGTACATTGAGTAATTTTAAGAAGAACTTGCAATTTCATATTTCTTTGAGCTAATACTTGTTCAGAATCTATAAAATTTGCAATGTAAAATTTATTAGGTTCCAAAGCTCCCTCTACAAGGCTTCATAGACTAGAGAGGAAGGCAGATGTGCTAAAATAAATAAGTACAGTATTTTATGAAGGTTGGCAGTGAAATGAGGTCAAAGAGAAAAATTAACTTTTGCCAGAAAAAAAGAAAGCCTTGGCAAAGTTTGTCTAGAGGGAATGAAAACTCATTTTAGCCTTAAAGATTAAATAAAGTTCAATAAATGAATAAATGATGGGGAAGTGAGTGAGGTGGCAGCAATAACCCAAAGTATCTGGATTTAGGAAGGTAGAGAGTGCTATCTTGTTGGTCTTGCTGCTCTACAGGAGACTAGCTATACAAGCAAGAAATCTCACTCAAACCTCTCTAACAGATTAAAACTTTAAAAAAAAAAAGTTTGCTATTACAAGTCCAGCACATTCTAGTCTTTTGAATATTGACAATAAATCAAAATACATACATATACACATACTCATAGCCTATATATGTGTATATATAAATATATACACACTCATATACAACATCTATGTATATAATCATGTGATAGGCAGAATAATGACTCTGAATGATCCATTTTTGAATTCCTAGAACATTTTCTATGGCTGAATTACACTCTGAATGTGACTAATAATCTTGAACCAGTAGGTACCAACTTGGGTTATCCGGTGAGTTCTAATGTATTCACAGAGATCCATAGTAGAGGGAGAATACTTTAAAATACAGTATTGGAGTGAGGCAGAATGAAAAAGACTTCTAAAGCCTCTGCCATAAAAGATGGAGGATGCACTGTTTGGGTTGGATGTCTGTGTCTGTCTGAGTCAGCTGCTGGGTGGAGCCTCTCAGAGAATGACATGCTCCTGTCTGCAAGCATAACAGAGTATCATTAATGGTGTTAGAGGTTGGTGTTTGCCCATGGGATGGGTCTCAAGCTGAGCTGGTTATTGGTTGGCCACTCCCTCAGTCTCTCTCCATGCCCTGTGCTTACATTACTTGTAGATAGGGTAAATATTGGGTTGAAAGTTTTGTGGGTGTGTTGGACTCTTTTGCTCCACTAGGATCTCACTTGGGGAGTCTTATGGAAGAATAGGAGGAAGGATTTTGGGCCCCAAAAGGGATAGTAACTCTACAGGAAAATCAACAGAGTCAACTAACCTGGACCCTTGGGGTTCTCAGAGTCTGAACCACCAATCAAAGAACATACACGGGCTGGACCTAGGCCTATTCGCTCATATGTAGCAGATGTGCAGCCTGACCTTCATGCGTGTCCTGAACAACTGGAATGGGGACTATCTCAAAAGCTGTTGCCTGTACATGGGATATTTTCTTCTAGCTGGGCTCCTTTGTCTGGTCCCAGTTGAAGAGGAAATACTCAGCCTTGAAGAAACTTGAAGTACCAGGGTAGGGTGATTCCTGGGGGAGGGAGCACCTGCTCAGAGGAGAAGGCAGTATGGGAGAAGGATTGTGGGAGGGGGTGACTGGAAATGGTCAGTGAACAGGATGTGAAGTGAATAAGTAAAAAAATAAATAAAATTTAAAAAAAAAATGAAGGATGGAACCAGTACCCATAGAATTCAGAAGGCCTAAAGAAGCTGGGAAGCCACTGGAGGCCATTTCAGACCTCCTGGACCCTGAAATAACAAACCTAGATACTTTTATGACCCTAAGTATCCGCCAATTTGTTTCAGCTGTAATGTAAAATAAATATAATCTATAACAAAGCAAGCTGCAGAGGAAAATGAATTTTGGTGTTAAAGAGAAAATAACTGAGAGATTCATGCAATATTGCTTTTTGCAAACATCTAAAGAAAAATTCAAGTAGCTTATATGGTGAGCCAGCTAAATTTCCTCCTAGTTTATCTTATATGTTATGTCCTCCAGAGCCCATCTAACCATCACATTTGAAAGCCAAGGTTCCTAGGATTCTGATGGGAGTACCAAAAATGAAAATAAAACACAACAAAAGCTCAAAAACTTTGTGTGGTTGTTTCCTTCATTTGTTGATGGTACGTATCCCAGAGCATGCTGGCATTCTGCAATCACTGTTGCAAGGTGAAATGGAGTATGAAATAACATGGAGAGGCTAGCCAGCTGTGTCACTTGGGCAGGAGAGGAATGAAATTGGAACCATTGCTTGCCATGAATCCAAATATAAATGCTGCTGTGAATAGGCAGCTGCTGCCTGCTATTGACGTGGAAGTAAGCACATTTTAATATAAGATGATGAGTAACATGGGAATGCTACCTGTTTTACAATGGAACGGAGAGCCTAATCCTAATGACTAGACAAAGACTGTATTAACACATGATGCTAGTAACTGAACTTAAAGAAAATCCTTCATCTTTCTTACATATCTAGGAGATGTAGAAGAGGAATAGTTATTCAACCAGAAATCAGCATGGAGCTGTTTCTTTTCTTTTCTTTTCTTTTCTTTTCTTTTCTTTTCTTTTCTCTTCTCTTCTCTTCTCTTCTCTTCTCTTCTCTTCTTTCTTTCTTTCTTTCTTTCTTTCTTTCTTTCTTTCTTTCTTTCTTTCTTTCTTTCTTTCTTTCTTTTTTTTCTGTTTTAGACACTGACAGTTCCTTCCCAGGGTTTAGAGGACTCCAGTGAGTGTTCTTTGTAGAGCTGAGAGGAACATTGTCTCATCCCAGCTCAGAAGGGAATGCCTGATTAGACTTTCCCATGGGAATTATTTTTGATCTAGGGACACATGATCTGAGTTGGCCTAATCTTGTTTCACTAACCTCTGATAGCTACTTAATTTGATATGTCTACTTCACTGAATTAAGTGATTTTCAGATAATTGGTAAAGCATTATTTCTCAGTTTATCTATGAGGGTTTGAGGGTGGACTGGCATTTTAATCAGTAGTTAAGTTTCATGGTTCATATTGATCATCAAGTTAATGAGCCCAGATTCATCTTGGTGACCAGTTTTTGGTCATGCCTGAGGAAGATTATCTAAATGCAGTTATTGGAGGTGGGATGACCCACCCTAACTGGAGAAGGACAAGGACAAGAACCGGGCTGGAATCCTGGAGTAAATAACATTAATTAATTAATTGACTAATTAATTAAAGGAGGAAGCTAGTTAAGCATCTGTTTTCATCTCTCTGTGAATGCAAGATGACAGACAGGCTCCTGATACCATGACTTCCCCATGCTGGACCATCATACCTATAAAGTGCCAGTTAAAAGAAACCCTTCTTTCCTGAAACTATTTCTTCTTGGGCATTCTGCCACAGGTAGGAGAGTAGTAATGGATTCAATGTGGGTACAATAGATCAGTCCTCATTCAGTGTATGCTGGCAACATCCCATCTGCGGAGGAACATGACAAGCCAGAGATAAGTGTGTTTGCCCTCTTGACCTGGATCCGGAGGGCCCTGTGTTGCCATCTTTTTATCTGGATCTGAGTTTTTTAGACTCTTGAGTTTAGGAATTGTGTTAGCTTTTCTTGTCTCAGGTCTCAGGCTATTAGTCTATGACCAGAAGTAACTCCATTATCTCCCAATTGTCTGAAGGACTTCAATTATGCAATGTTATTGGCTTCTCCAGGAGTTCATCTTACAGATGGCCTGCCATGGGACTTTTTGGTCTCTGAAGTCACAGAAGCAAATTATCCTCATAAATTTCATCTCATATATACTTGTGTTTCTCTGAAGAATCTCAAATAACACAGTTAAAGACATATTTGTATAGCAAGGCTAACAAGTGTCAGGGCAAACCCATCTAAAAAGACAACATGAAGGCTCTTTGGACAAGTGTGTGCATGGTATTTCTTACAGAGTCTTATGAAATGCCATGTAATAGATTTCCCAAGGGTCTCACCACTGAGCTTGACATGACTGTCACACCTTAAAAGAAATTTACTATAAATTGTTTCCTGACCTCCTTGTTTCCATCTGTCATAATTGCCTACTCAGGATCTGCTTTTTTAATTTTTTTTTTTTGAGACAGGGTTTCTCTGTGTAGCCCTGGCTATCCTGGAACTCACTCTCTAGACCACGTTGACCTCAAACTCAGAAATCCGCCTGCCTCTGCTTCCCAAGTGCTGAGACTAAAGGCATGAGCCACCAGTCCCCAGAAGGATCTGCTTTTTTAATGCCTTATTTTAGACTTCTTACTTTTGACAAACTTGATTTTTAAGTGTATAATAATAATAATAATAGTTATTATTATTATTAAATATATATTAAATGACTATCATTAAAGACCTAACAACAACAATAATATAAAGGGAATTAGCTAGGGAATGAGATATAGCAAATGGAATCTGATTAACATGAGAGACAGTCCACGAGCTAAGTACAGGGATAGTCTTACAAGACTTAGATTCTACCATGTTACACTGTTCTTTGTGTCCACAAACTAATACACAGTCATTATTCCCCAGCTCATTGAAGTTGTGTCTATTTTCTGATTGTCAGAAAGTCTTACAAAGAACATAAGGGGCAGTCAAGATTTCCCCACACTGTAGATCTAGACCCTCCACATTGAGTTCACTATCCTGGAAAACCTGGTCAATGCCTTCTCCATCCTGAAGCCTGAGGCTGACACCACTGGCTCTTGACTCAACTACACAGAACATGACTTTGTAGGCTTGTTTTACCTGGAGAGATTTCACAAATGCAGGGGCCAGTTTTCATCTCAACCCAATTAAATCCTCATGCCTGGGTAGATCTATCTCAAGCATGGCGTTACCTAGATGTCCCTGAATTGCCCCAACATGCCAAGGTCTTCCTAGGAGAATTCAGGAAGGAGCCATGCTAGCAATCTGTTGGTCTAAACACTACTTCCTGACGTGTTAAGAAGCAATTATACATCAAAACAAGGAGTGACATTGTCCCACCCTACAACAGAGTATAGGCTCAGTGTCTCAATCCATTTTGCCTGCATCCTTGACAGTTTACTTAAAATTACTCTAACACTTAGCAGCAAAAATCTGGACTGTAAATGAAGTGTTATGTTTGAAATTTAAAATGGGACTTGTCACAGACAAAGGACACGAGTAAATAATCGTTGAAATCAGAATAGTTCCAAACATTGATGTAGATGTGTCAACAAAGTCGATGAACTATAATTATGTAAAGATCACAAGGAGGTCTGTGTCAAAGTTATACATGAAGATCTTTGTGCTATGTTGATCAGCTTTCTTTCTATAAAACTAAATTTGTACTGAAAGCAAAGATGCAATTAAAAAGAAGGTCTCAATTAAATGGCCCAAGAGTGAGGGCTGCATCAGTGCTTGTGCATTGACATGGCTGAAGGAAATGTATAAACCTGGGCATGTGTAATGCTAATCTTTCCTTCTACTCACCAAATAGCTATGATTTCTCATTAAAGTAGGCAGCTCTGGATGCAGTAATAAAAATTCAGTACATTTGTTTACTTTAGTTGAAGCTTCAGAAATTAATTTCTCCAAAGGCATACAATGCTGTTTTAGTCAAACCATCTGCTCAGAATCCTTTGGAGAAAAGTATATACACTCAAGTACCTGTAATTATAGAATCTCTTTAGCTTTGTGGAAATTGTTCAGGAGGGGCAGCAATCTTATGGTGACAGCTTTATCTATTTTTTTCTAAATTCTTTGTTTATATTCCAAATGCTTTCCCCTTTCCTGGTTCCCCCCTCCCTATATGTCCCATAGGCCCTCTTCTCTCCACCCATTCTCCAATCACCCCTCTCCCTTTTCTCTGTCCTGGTACTCCTCTACAATGCTGTATCAAGCCTATCCAGGATCTGGGCCCTCTCCTTACTTCTTCATGGGAGTCATTTTATATGCTAATTGTGTCTTGGATATTCAGGGCTTCTGGGCTAATTAATATCCACTTATCAGTGAATGCATGCCATGTGTATTCTTTTGTGATTGGGTTACCTCACTTAGGATGATATTTTCCAGTTTCAACCATTTGCTTAAAAATTTCATGAATTCATTGCTTTTAATTGCTGAGTAGTATTCCATTGTGTAAATATACCACATTTTCTGTATCCATTCCTCCTTTGAGGGGCATCTGAGTTCTTTCCAGCTTCTGGCTATTATAAATAAGGCTGCTATGAACATAATGGAGCATGTGTCTTTATTGCATGCCGGGGAATCCTTCGGGTATATGCCCAGGAGAGGTATAGCAGGGTCCTCCAGAAGTGTCATGTACAGTTTTCTGAGGAACCGCCAGACTGATTTCCAAAGTGGTTGTACCATCTTACAGCCCCACCAGCAGTGGAGTGTTCCTCTTTCCCCACATCCCTGCCAACACCTGCTGTCTCCTGAGTTTTTAACCTTAGCCATTCTGACTGGTGTGAAGTGAAATCTCAGGGTTGTTTTGATTTGCATTTCCCTAATGACTAATGATGTTGAGCATTTCTTAAGGTGTTTCTCAGCCATCCGAATTTCTTCAGGTGAAAATTCTTTGTTTAGCTCTGTACCCCATTTTTTTGGTGTCAATTTTTTTAATATTTTTCGATATAATTTATTTACATTTCAAATGATTTCCCCTTTTCCAATATATATAAAGAACTCAAGAAGTTAGACTCCAGAAAACCGAACAACCCTATTAAAAATGGGGTACAGAGTTAAACAAAGAATTCTCACCTGAAGAACTTCGGATGGCGGAGAAGCATCTTAAAAAATGCTCAACTTCATTAGCCATTAGGGAAATGCAAATCAAAACAACTCTGTACCCCATTTTTAATAGGGTTATTTGGTTCCTTGGGGATCTAACTTCTTGAGTTCTTCCAAAAAAGTGTGTAGCTTTATCTTTTAATATCATCCTATTGGTCATCTGTTCTATATGGAATGATCTCATTGCCAACATGAGCTTCTCTCTAGTGGTCTGGCTGTTTGTGATATCACATCATAACATAATGATAAAGGGACTATTTAAAAGAAAGAAGAAAACAGGAACAGGGTGCATCTATATCTCTTCAAAGTACAGTAGTTTATTGGCATGTGGTTCACAAGACATGTCATAATGTGTAAGAGGTTACTGAAAATTCTTGCACATTGTTTTTATGTAATTGATATTTCTTATTCATGCTATCTTTCACATCTCTCTATTATATGGTGTCTACCCATATTCTTTCCGACAAGTGAGGGACTCATTGGCTCTTAGGAAGAAGTCCTCCAAACCATGCTATGAAAAGTGAGCCCTTTACTCATGAAATGTATATTCAGACCGTACTCCTGCTTCTTTCTCTGGGATGGTCATGCTTTGTAGAACTCTTTAACTGCTTCATAACATTTCTACTAGCATTATCTAGGATTTGAATCCCCTCATGTGTAAAGAATAGTGTGTAGGAGATGTTAATAGAAACTTTGCTCTGTTGGAATGGTCCACAGATGATGACACTCAATACCAAAATGGCCATGTTCAAACAATGCACCACTAATCCAAAGGCAAACTGATTTAATAAATAAAAATATCCTGTTCATTTGGAATTTCTGAGATACTACTATTAGCCCTATTTGTACTTAAACTATTACTTGTTTACATTAAACTCATATTTAAATTTATCATGTTTTTATCTGGACTCTTTATACTAATCATGGTTTCCAAAGAATATTTTTCTGTATGGGCTGGAACCGATAAAAATGTCCATGACCTGAAATGTTACTAGAATTTAGCCTACATGCTTGAGGATGAAATGTGTTGGTAAATGAGGTATTTATTTGATTTTATACTTTTCTCACAAAAGAAATTAATTTTGATATTTATGAAAGTACAACTTATGACAGACACATTGAAAAATAGTATTTGTGCTTTGCTTATTTTAGGGTAGAATTATCCTCTATCCCTCCTAGGCTATAAATAAATGATTTTCTTGAATCCCTGAGCTAAATTGTTTCTAAAAGTATCTTTGCTACAGTTCACAATGATAGGAAATGCTTTTTAAAAATGATTATTATAGAAAATGACCACTGAAATGAGGTCATCATATCTGGCTGAAGCAGGTGGTGCTTGCATTTGGTTTTAAAACTTGATTTTGATTTCTGATCTGGGGATGAAAGTCATAAATTAGTACATGTTCTTGGCATGTGCATTTTTAAATTTAAATCAGAAGCTTAGGCAAATATGCCCAGTGACTTTAGATTAACTTTCCTGATATTTTTACACTAAGTTATAGAGAAATGAATTATTATGTTTTATATATGTTATTTATCTGTCTGTAAATGTAAACAGAATCTATACATTTTTCTTTAAATAAATATGAACGAAGATTAGGAAATTATAAATAACCAATTATCCTTCAAAACAATTTTATTGTATCTTTTGGATTTCATCTTGTCAACTTTCTAATCTTCTAGTCCATTTTGTTTAATGTTAAGAGTGACCTGATATGATTAAGCTCATACCCCACAAATTATTTTTCATAACTGAGTTAAAATATACCAAAATTAAAATTCTGTTTTTGCATCAACCATGTTTTCATTGCCTCCCCTTCATGACACCAACCAAACTCAAACTCTAGGCTGCTTCTTTAATTTGAACATGATCATCTAGATAATTGAACCACCAGCACAGATCGGCTTGTTCTTCTGGTGTGGCTGACGAAGAAACACTTATTCCAAGATAGTAAATCCACTGATCAAATTTAAAGACTAGATGAAACTCTCATAACAAATACTTAAGCAACACTTAAGTAATAGCAATACCAAATGTTTTAATGCCTACAGATATTGAAATAGTTCAGTCTTTTCAGTGAACTACTTCCTTACAGACTAAAATAGTGTGCTATCATTACTGTCATTTAATATGTGAAATCACAGGCTCAGGGTTGTGAATGTCTTGTGCCTGAAGCTATCACATTAGTGAGAGATGGGTACTCATTAAGTTTTGAACCACAGCCTATGTCCTTTCTCATACTTTTCTGGGAAAAAAAGTAAATGACCATGTTACAAGGAAAAGAGTAGAAATAATTGCATGGCCCATAGAGAGACCAGCTGCTATCCACTGCATAAAGAAATGGGAAAAAGATCTTCTACTATGCAACCTTTAATACTGTACGCTCCATATTCTGAGTAGAGGCCCCAAGTCTCTTTGATTCTAAGAAACCACATTGTAGACAGCAGTACACCCTGACCTCAGTAACTAGAGGCACCGAACCAAAGATAAATTTTACAGGATCACCATGTGCAGTCTCTTCTCAGTGAAGTCTTCTTCGAATTCCCCTTCCCAAGATGACTCCCACTCTCTTCCAAATACCACACACACACACATGCACACACACACACACACACACACACACACACACAGAGAGAGAGAGAGAGAGAGAGAGAGAGAGAGAGAGAGAGTCATAGAAGCTGTGGGTACTTGCATAATACTAAAGCAGTCAAACTTTCTGCACAAACTGGGAATGTCCTTATGAAGTTCCACCCTAAAACTGAGGACCAAATGGCCACTGATAGATTGTTTATGCCCAGTGGATGACCCTACAGCATCTATATACATATAGATTATAACACCAATTGGAATCCATGGAAATAAGAGGAAAAGTGGGAGAGGGGAAGAGGAAGGGGAGAGAAAGGTTGAGAGAAAGACAGCCAGGGCCAGGGCCAGGGCCAGGGCCAGGGCCAGGGCCAGGGCCAGGGCCAGGGCCAGGGCCAGGGCCAGACACAGACACAGTCACAGTCACAGACACAGACACAGTCACAGACACAGACACAGACACAGACACAGTCACAGACACAGACACAGACACAGACACAGACACAGACACAGACACACAGACACAGACACAGACACAGACACAGACACAGACACAGACACAGACACACAGGGACAAAAAACATAAAATTATGAAGGGCCTGTGATAGTGGGCAGAAATTGAAGGGGACAATAGGAGATAGATATGGTAAAACAGTGTCATATACATTTATGAGATTCTCAAAGAATAAGTAAAACTATAGTTTTAAGTTTTTAAGTACTCTCAGCTCACTCAATGCACAGCTAAGTAACTACCATATATTTTGTTGATAATCCACCATTTTTATTTTTTTTCTTTTTTTTATTCGATATAATTTATTTACATTTCAAATGATTTCCCCTTTTCTAGCCCCCCACTCCCCGAAAGTCCCTTAAGTCCCCTTCCCTTTCCCTGTCCTCCCACCCACCCCTTCCCACTTCCCTGTTCTGGTTTTGCCGAATACTGTTTCACTGAGTCTCTCCAGAACCAGGGGCCAGTCCTCCTTTCTCCTTGTACCTCATTTGATGTGTGGATTATGTTTTGGGTATTCCAGTTTTCTAGGTTAATAACCACTTATTAGTGAGTGCATACCATGATTCACCTTTTGAGTCTGGGTTACCTCACTTAGGATGATGTTCTCTAGCTCCATCCATTTGCCTAAGAATTTCATTAATTCATTGTTTCTAATGGCTGAATAGTACTCCATTGTGTAGATATACCACATTTTTTTGTATCCACTCTTCTGTTGAGGGATACCTGGGTTCTTTCCAGCATCTGGCAATTATAAATAGGGCTGCTATGAACATAGTAGAGCATGTATCCTTATTACATGATGGGGAATCCTCTGGGTATATGCCCAGGAGTGGTATAGCAGGATCTTCTGGAAGTGAGGTGCCCAGTTTTCGGAGGAACCGCCAGACTGATTTCCAGAGTGGTTGTACCAATTTGCAGCCCCACCAGCAGTGGAGGAGTGTTCCTCTTTCTCCACACCCTTTCCAACACCTGCTGTCTCCTGAATTTTTAATCTTAGCCATTCTGACTGGTGTAAGATGAAATCTCAGGGTTGTTTTGATTTGCATTTCCCTAATGACTAATGAAGTTGAGCATTTTTTAAGATGCTTCTCCGCCATCCGAAGTTCTTCAGGTGTGAATTCTTTGTTTAACTCTGTACCCCATTTTTTAATAGGGTTGTTCGGTTTTCTGGAGTCTAACTTCTTGAGTTCTTTATATATATTGGATATTAGCCCTCTATCTGATGTAGGATTGGTGAAGATCTTTTCCCAATTTGTTGGTTGCCGATTTGTCCTCTTGATGGTGTCCTTTGCCTTACAGAAACTTTGTAATTTTATGAGGTCCCATTTGTCAATTCTTGCTCTTAGACCATACGCTATTGGTGTCCTGTTGAGAAACTTTCTCCCTGTACCGATGTCCTCAAGGGTCTTCCCCAGTTTCTTTTCTATTAGCTTCAGAGTGTCTGGCTTTATGTGGAGGTCCTTGATCCATTTGGATTTGAGCTTAGTACAAGGAGACAAGGATGGATCAATTCGCATTCTTCTGCATGCTGACCTCCAATTGAACCAGCACCATTTGTTGAAAAGGCTATCTTTTTTCCATTGGATGTTTTCAGCCTCTTTGTCGAGGATCAAGTGGCCATAGGTGTGTGGGTTCATTTCTGGATCTTCAATCCTGTTCCATTGATCCTCCTGCCTGTCACTGTACCAATACCATGCAGTTTTTAACACTATTGCTCTGTAGTATTGCTTGAGGTCAGGGATACTGATTCCCCCAGATTTTCTTTTGTTGCTGAGAATAGTTTTAGCTATCCTGGGTTTTTTGTTGTTCCAGATGAATTTGATAATTGCTCTTTTATATAAGCGATGTTTTAGAGAATTTACATGAGAGGCAGAGAAGAAGGACCTGCAGGAGACAGTTAGGAAGAAGCATGTTTGGCTAGGAAGAAGAGGCCTGTTGATACCTGTACTGGAAATGCAACCTCAGTGTACCTGCTGTAATAGAACTGCTAACAGGTATTTGGTATGAGTGAGAAGCCTAGATCTAGACCACGGAACAATGGCCAGGAGGATCTGGGCTTATGCTACCTCTTACATCAATGATATAAGTCAATTGCATGGTCCCTGTATCCTGTGGGAGGACACATTTGCTGTGGACACAGCAGACTTTTGAAGATGTTCTTATTTCCCATAATATTAACTCCATGTGTATGCTGTTGAAAGTTCTTTGTATCAGAAGCCTAGTGTCTTCCAACACTCCCTCACACATTCATCTCTATTCCTAGAAACAAAGTCACCACTTTCTTCTTTGACTGCTAGGTTCTGATATTTGAACTCGGATTATTAGCTCTTCCTACCCTCTGGTACCTCCTCCCCAACCCAATCAATGCCCTACCCTCATCCTTCTCTGTAACTATCCCAGAATCATTACTTTCTGTTCAGTTCTGTGACTCATTTACCCTAACAGGGGTCCTCTATGTGACCACCACATTGGTAATATTCACTGGGGTCTGTTGGATCTTAGTTGGTCCTCAACTGAAGCCAATGATGCCCTTCCTCCTTGAACAGGAGCCAATAGTACAGTAGTGTGGCATGGGTACAGAATCACTTCTTGTGTTGTTTACTTTCATGTTTCAAGAAATATTGCATCACTGCTGTCTTCCTTGAGTTTTGACTTAGGTCTGACCATCACTACTTTATTGATTCACTCCTCTATTTCTTCCCATATCTACAACATAGCAACACAAAGCTATTTACTGAACCAGTATCTTGTATTTGCACTATTGTACCATGAAGACACCTTCAAAACCAAGACACTAATTTCAAATTTATTTACATTTCTAAATTGTTTCTATAATGGGAACAACTGCCGGTTTTAGATACATAGTTTTAGATGTGTATATATTAGGTATATATACATATTCGTATGAACACACATACACACACATACACACACACACACACACACACACACACACATACACACACTCCTGAACTGATTGCAAATTTAGCAGCCCAAACCTAAAACCAATGGTTTTAGGATAAATGGTTAAATCTTATTACTAAGCAAATAAGGTAAATATTAGATTCCTCTATTTGTGGAAAACAGCTCTTCCTCTCCGAAGATCATCCCTGTCATGTGTATTTGCTTTCTTAAGTCTGTTCTACAAGCACACATCAACACACATCATCCTGAGAATGCTCTTGACCTTCTGTGTTAACATGTTTCTGTCTTTCCCTATCTCTGTTTATCTGTCTTTGATTATATTGTTTTATCAGTTTCTGAAAAAGATAATCTGAATATTTTTATTATACTTTCAGATTGTATTGAACTTTTGGCTTGACATAGGCTTCTACATCAGAAATATTTTTTTTCCATTTTGAGACTTGGGTTTCTCACTTTTTTGTTCAGGTTACTGTTAGAAGTCTGATGCCCTCAGATGCCCAAATTTTATGAAGTTATTGATTTTTTTCTTTCCTATCTCCCTCAGGCCTTTCTCTCAAAATTGAAACTGGTTCCTACCAGTTTTGCTAGACATTTCATGTGAAATTAATCATTTCCATGCATGAATGCCCAGAACTTTTCAACACCACTCCAAAGTTCTAGTGTCATTGTTTGGGTAGTGTTAAGATTTTATCTTTCAACATTCTAGAAAATTTCTTTGAACATTTAGTGTTGAGATTTAACTTTCTAAACCATTTGGTTTTCAAATATCGGGTACACAAGTAGTCTGGCATCTGACTGAAATCCACTTTGACCCAGCAGATACAGGGAGGAGCTCAAGAGTCCTAATAAGCAGTCTGGTAACTCTACTGGTACTGCTCTGTTGACTACGGAACCCACCCAGAGAGGGGACTCTGCTCTTGAGGAAAGATGTACCTTGGCTCCAGGACTTCATGAATCCCTGCCTCTTCTTTTATTTTTAATCTCTTGATGAGTTTTATGTTTGTGAAAGTTTAAGAAACTCTGTTCTAGAGGACCTTCTCTGAGAATAAAGAAATGTTTCAGAAAGGCTAGACTCACAACACGGTAATCGCTCTAGTTTATTCTGAGTTGCTGTGATAAACATGAACCAAAGCAACTTGAAGAGAAAAGAATTTGTTTCATCTTCAAAGTAACAGTCTATCTGTAATGGAAACCAAGGCAGGAAGGAACCTGAAAGCAAAAACCTGGGGCAGAAACTACTGAGCAAGGCTGCTTACTGACTCATATCCAGCTACTTTTCTTTTAAAAGGTAAAAGGGCTCATAGGGCCGGCCCACAGGTATAAGCAAGCCATTACCCAAAATATTCTGAGCCCTCCTAAATCAATCTGCAATCAAGAAAATGTCTCCACAGATATAGTCACAGACCAATCTGAGGACAACTTTCTTTAGCTGGGGTCCACAATTCTCAGCTGTGTCAAAGTTAACAACTAATATTAGCTATCACAGTAATACAGTTAAATTGTGACATGGAATTTATTATCCAGTCTGCTTAAAAGACATTCACAATCCAACAGTGTGGATAATTATTCCAATAGTGTTTTGGGTTTTCTTGGGTTTGTTGTTGTTTTGGGTCTTTCTTTTTTTTTTTTTTTTTTTTTTTTACTTTGGTACTATGTGTGTGTTCTTAGTGAGTTCTTCTCCTTACTGTTTCCTAACAATCTAACAATATCTTCTCTGGTAATAAAGCTCAGCCTTTCCTGTCACCAACTGTCTTCTCTAACCCTACTCTCTGACCCTACTCTTCCTTCCCCTAGAACCTCTTCCTCCTCTGTCTCCTGGAACTACTCTGCTCAGACCCTCATCCTACTGTGACTTTCCTGTCTCAGCCTCTGTTGGCCTCTTTATATCCACCCCCCCCCCAGTTCCCACAATTCCAAGAGGCAACTAACACTAAGGGCATAGGGTCTTTTAAAGGGGAAAACATACAAAATTAAAACATACTACATTTCCCCCAATTTGTTTTAGATACTAAATGTATACTTTTGAAGTTGCTGAGGGCCATCCCTGCACCCATGCTACTGTTGTGATTTTTGCTTCTCCATTCTTTCCAGTGTCTTTTCCAGGGCCCTAAGGTGACTGATGTGATCTCTCTGTTGATTTCTCAGGAGTACATACACAACTGAGATAAGAATCTAACAGCCATGTGTGGGATGGGGTAATTAGGGGTGCATGAATTTCTCTTCTGCTCAGTTTCACTGTGCTAGAAGTCTTAAGAATCATGGTTATAGTTTCAGTAAGTTGTACTTATCACCGTGATGTCAAAGATGACATCAGAACATATGACATCCAGGTGATTCAATTGATTGACATTGCATAGTTACACAGTAATCTTCCAAAATTCCAAACAGTTTCTATAAGTACAGATAGCAGCTACTGTCTGTCTAGTTCCCTTGGTGTTGCATTTTTCTTCATGAGTTCAGGGTTATTTTCTCCATGGATTTGGTGCTTTCTGCATGTCTAATGTAACAATGATTGGGGAATCTAAATGACTTCTAACTCACACTGACATAACCAAGTACCTTTTTAAAAAAATTATTAGAAATATTCTTTATTTACATTTCCAATGTTGTCTCCTTTCCTGATCCACCCCCCCCCCCAAATCCCATAAGTCATCTGCCCTACCCCTTGTTCCCCACTCAAACCTCTCCTGTTTCCCTGTCCTGGTATTCCCCTACACTGCTGCATCAAGCCTTTCCAGGACCAGGGACTTCTCCTCCCTTTGGTATCTAATAAGGCCATTCCCTGCTGCCTATGCATCTGGAGCCATGGGTACTCTTTGGTTGATGGTTTTGTCCCTGGGAGCTCTGGGAGTACCTGGTGGCTTATATTGTTGTTCCTCCTACGGTGCTGCAAACCCCTTCAGCTCCTTGGGTCCATTCTCTAGCTCCTCCATTGGGGATTCTGAGCTCAGTTCAATGGCTGGCTGAGAGTATCCCCCTCTGTATTTGTCATGCACTAGCATAGCTTCCCAGGTGACAGCTACATCTGACTCTGGTCATCAAGCAATTGTGAGCATCCACAATAGTGTCTGGGTTTTATAAATGTATATGGGATGGATCCTTAGGTAGGGTAGTCTCTGGATGGTCTTTCTCTCAGACTCTGCTCCATACTTTGTCTCTGTATTTCCTTCTGTGGATATCTTGTTCCCCCTTCTAAGAAGGACCAGAGTATCCATACTTTGTTCTTCCTCCTTCTTGGGCATCATTTAATATGTGAAATGTAGCTTGGGTATTCCAAGCTAAAATGGGGTACAGAGCTAAACTAAGAATTTTCACCTGAGGGTTATCGAATGGCTGAGAAGCAGCTAAAGAAATGTTCAACATCCTTAGTCATCATGGAAATGCAAATCAAAACAACCCTGAGATTTCACCTCACACTAGTAATAATGGCTAAGATCAAAAACTCAGGAGACAGCAGGTGCTGATGAGGATGTGGAGAAAGAGGAACACTCCTTCCTCCACTGCTGGTGGGACTGTAAGCTGGTACAACCACTCTGGAAATCAGTTTGGTGGTTCCTCAGAAAACTTGGCATAGAACTACCAGAGGACCCTGTTATATCACTCCTGGGCATATACCCAGAGGATTCTCCAGTGTGTAATAAGGACACATGCTCCACTATGTTCATAGCAGCCCTGTTCATAATAGCCAGAAGCTGAAAAGAACCCAGATGTCCCTCAATGGAGGAATGTATACAGAAAATGTGGTATATTTACATAATGGAATACTACTCAACTATTAAAAACAATGAATTTATGAAAATTTTAGACAAATGGATGGAACTGGGAAATATTGTCCTCACTGAGGTAACCCAATCACAAAAGAACTCACATGGTATGCACTCACTGATAAGTGGATAAGGCCAAGTACCTTGAAACAGTCTGATGACTTCATGCATAATGGTGTCAAGCACAACAATCTAAGATCCATGTCTTACTAGCATCCTGAAGGACTGAAGAATGTGGGAAGAGCATATAACCTTATTGTAATCACATACTTGCTTTGTATATTTCTCTCTTCAAAGCTCATCTAAAACTTTACCTAAAAACTTTTTTAAAGTGCCAAGATTTCTCTATGCAATAAAACAAATGTGTTTGAATTCACTTACATAATGTACATACTTGAAAGAAAGTTGATGGGAAACAGATTTTGGTTTGTCCTTATACAGTCACAAAAACTCAGAAAGACCAGAAAGACAAACCATTGGGAAATAATTTTCTTTTCTCCTTAATCTCATTAGGTTTATGTGGCTTCAGAGACACCAGTGAAACTGCCATCACTTTCTCTCAAATGGTCCATCTGTTCCTGCTGTTCAGTCCCCTACTTGAAGGCTGAATCCTTGGGCTTCCCAATTATTCTCAGTGCCCAGCTGTAATGGTGGCAGAGGGAGTGGTAGAGGGAGGCATGTGGACCCAAGAAATGGTGCCTGGCTGTCATGAAAATATGTCTAGTAGGAAATGCAAAGACTGGAAGAAGCAAAATTATAGACAGCATTGCCTGAGCTCTGCAATTATCCGAAGTAACATTGGAGTGTCTCCGATTCCAGCAGAGTTTACTTTCCTGTGTACACAGTTTTTTCATTCTTTGTATAACATCTGAATACATGGACTCCATTAAACAATAGAAGTGAAGGAGGCTGTCTTTATTTTGGATCTGTTGCTGTGATTATCATATACTAAAGAAAAGCAGCTTAAAGCAGAAGGGGTTTATTTGGCTAACAGTTCCAATTCTAGTCCATCATCATGGGGAGTCAGGGCAGGAACTTCAAAGAGCTAGTCACACCACACCCACAGCCAAGAGCCAAGACCAATGACTGCTCACTGGCTTGCTTGTGCTCAGATTGATTTTCCTGTTCATATACAACTCAGGACTCTTTTTAGAGAATGGAGACGCCCACAGTGGGCCAGGGCTTCCCACATGAATTAACTTCATTAAGAAAAATCCACCCACAGAAATACCTATAAACCAACTCAATGTAGATAATCCCTCACTGAGATTCTCTTTCCTGGTAACTCTAGGTTGGTTCGAGTAGATAATTAAAGTAGATCATCACAGAGGCTAACATTTATTGAGTACTTGCTATGTATCAGGAATGATATAGGTATTTTTATTTCAACCACATCAGAATTTCTGTGTCATGCTATCAACTTTCTATGGGTAGCTAAGAAGGAGAGGCAGTCTTCAATCTTTTTAAAATACTTACATTTAATTTGCATTTCTTTTGTTTTTATTAATTTATTCATTTACTTTACACCCCAATTGCCACTCACAGTCTCCTCCCAGTCTCATCTTTACAAATTCTTACCCTCATTACCACCTCTTCTACCCAGAGAAGGGGAAGCTCCCCTTATGGGGACCCTGAGACATCCAGTTGCAGTAGGACTAAGCTCAGTCTCTTCCACTGAGGCCCAACCAAGCAGTGCAGTTAGGAGAAGTGGATCCAATAGGAGGCAACAAAGTCAGAGACAGCCTCTGCTCCAATTGTTGGGGGACCCATATGAAGACCATGCTGCACATCTGCTACAAATGTATAGGGGCTTAGATCCTGCCCTAGCATGCTCTTTAGTTGTTTTTTCAGTCTCTGTGAGCCTCCATGGACCCAGGTAAGTTGACTCTGTAGGTCTTTGTGTGGTGTCCTTGACCCCTGCGGTTCTTCCCCCTCCCTATTGCTCTACAAGATTCTCCCAGTACCACCTAATGTTTGGCTGTGGGTCTTTCCACCTGTTTGCCTCAGCTGCTGGATGAAGCCCCTCAGGAGACAGTTATGCTAGGCTTCTGTTGTAAGTGCAGCGGAGTATTATTAATAGTGTCAGGGATTGGCTTTCTCACATGGGATGGGTCTCAAGTTGGGAGGGTCATTGGTTGGATAGTCCTTCAATCTCTGCTCTGTCTTTATCCATGCACAACTTGTCAGTAGGACAAATTTTGAGTTGAAGGTTTAATGAGCAGGTTGATGTCCCCTCCCTCCATGGGAAGTCCTGCCTGGCTTCAGGAGGTGGTCACTTCACCGTCCATGTCCATTGGTAGGAGTCTCTGCTAGGGTCAGACCTTGTTGAGAGCTTTTGATGCTGCTTCTAGAAGTTTGGCATTTGTCACTGCACTCCAACAAGAAAGTGGGCTTAGACAAGAATAACAGTGACCGGGCGGCAGCGGCAGCAGCAGCAGCAGCAGCAGCAGCAGTAGCAGCAGCAGCAGCAGCTGGTCCAGAGGAAGGGCCATCAGCAGAAGAACCAAGCGGACAGGGTCTAGGCAGACCCTGCGCCCACGACCACTGGCCATCGCTGGCCAGCCAGGCTGCGAGCAGCGGAGGATTTACTGCGCTTTTCACCACACAGAAGCCACATCAGAACTCTGCCTCCCGCCAGTCAGATACGAGGCCTCCATATTGGTTCTCGGTCACCAGAGAAATCAGACTGAGGTACGCAAATATAACCCGAGACCAACATCGCGGGGGTCTAAGCCTGACGGGCGTTGGCCTGCACCCAGGCCCTGGGCTGATCGGGGGAGGGGGGGCCACCAGGGTGCAAACCCGGCCAGGAGGTTCCCCCCCTCCCCCCGCCGGCGCGCGCGCACCACCGCCATTTTGCCTAAGGGAAGCCAGAGAGACCTAGCAGGCAAAACCAAACCAGCTAACAGGCATAGCCCGAGGCGGACATAGCAGGGGTCTCAGACGGTCAGGCCCTGGACTGCCCCCAGGTCCTGGGTTGCTCGGTGGGCCATCTGTGTGCCGACCCGGCCAAGAGGTTGTTTATCTGGGCCGGTTTGCGCACCACCTCCATTTTGCCTATGGGAAGCCAGAGAGACCTAGCAGGCAAAACCAAACCAGCTAACAGGCATAGCCCGAGGCGGACATAGCAGGGGTCTCAGACGGTCAGGCCCTGGACTGCCCCCAGGCCCTGGGCTGCTCGGTGGGCCATCTGTGTGCTGACCTGGCCAGGAGGATGTTAGCCCAGCAGACTCTCCCAGCACTCTCAGGGAACTCACGCATGCCACCATCCTAGCCACCTGACAGACCCAATTAACACTCACAGCTGAGGGGAACTTTGCTCGGACATTGGCCTGCCAGGCTTTTGCCTAGACTCAGGGCCTGAGCAGCGAGGCTAGCCTTGTGTGCACCAACCCGGTTGGGAGTTCCGCTGCCCAGCAGAGAGATCAACACGCAGAAAAGGTCCCTGCAGCATACAGCCTCAGTACTCCCTGAAGGAGCAAACGGGCACCTTCTGGCTCACAGACACAATCTGGGGCAAAGAACACTAGGGCTGCAAGGGCACCCAAGAGGAGGAAAGCACATTAGCAATCTGCAACAGGGGAAACCCTGCCCTCCAGTGGTGCAGAAATAGCCCTAGAGCCTCTCAGGAGGCTGAAACACCAGCCAGAGACAAGACCAATTAGCTCCAGAGAACAAGATGGCAAAGGGCAAACGCAGGAATGCTACTAACAGAAATCTAGGCAATATGGCAGCATCTGAACCAAACTCTCCAACATCAGCAAGTCCTGGTTATGCCAACACACCAGAGAAACAAGATTTGGATTTAAAATCACTGTTCATGATGCTGCTAGAAGAACACAAAAAGGACATGAATGAATCTCTTAAAGAAATACAGAGGAACATGAATAAGCTAGAAACCCGTATAATGGAAACACAGAAAACACTTAAAGAAATGCAGGAGAATAAGGCCCAAGAGATAGAAGCCAATAAAGAAGAAAGGCAAAAAAACTTAAAGAAATGCAGGAGAACTTGAGTCAACAGGCAGAAGTCATGAAAGAGGAAACACAAAAATCTCTTAAAGAATTACAGGAAAACACAGACAAAAAAATGATGGAACTGAGCAAAACCATCCTGGACCTAAAAACAGAAGTAGAAACAACTAAGAAATCACAAAGGGAGACAACTTTGGAGATAGAAAACCTTGAGAAGAAAGCAGGGGCCATAGATGCAAATATAAACAACAGAATACAAGAGATGGAAGAAAGAATCTCAGATGCCGAAGATACCATAGAAACCATTGACTCAACAGTCAAAGAAAATGCAAAATGTAAAAAGCTTGTATCCCAGAACATCCAGGAAATCCAGGATACAATGAGAAGACCAAACCTAAGGATTATAGGTATAGATGAGAGTGAAGATTTACAACAGAAAGGGCCAGCAAATATCTTCAACAAAATTATGGAAGAAAACTTTCCTAACTTAAAGAGAGAGATGCCTATGAATATACAAGAAGCCTACAGAACTCCAAACAGACTGGACCTGAGCAGAAATACCTCCCGTCACATAATAATCAAAACCCCAAATGCACTAAACAAAGAAAGAATATTAAAGGCAGTAAGAGAGAAAGGCCAAGTAACATATAAAGGAAGACCTATCAGAATCACACCAGACTTCTCACCAGAGACCATGAAAGCTAGAAGATCCTGGGCAGATCTCATGCAGACTCTAAGAGAACACAAATGTCAGCCAAGACTACTATACCCAGCAAAACTCTCATTCACCATAGATGGAGAAACCAAGATATTCCATGACAAAACCAAATTTACACAATATCTTTCCACAAACCCAGCTCTGCAAAGAATAATAGGAGGAAAACTCCAATACAAGGAGGGAAACTACACCCTGGAAAAAGCAAGATAGTTACCTTCCTTCATCAAACCCAAAAGAAGATAACGACTCAAATATAAAAAGAACATCAAAAATGACAGGAAGTAATAATCACTATTCCCTAATATCTCTTAACATCAATGGTCTCAATTCCCCAATAAAAAGACATAGACTAACAGACTGGATAAGGAAACAGGACCCTACAATTTGCTGTATACAGGAGACACACCTCAGTGTCAAAGATAAAAACTACCTTAGAGTAAAAGGTTGGAAGACAATCTTACAAGCCAATGGTCACAGGAAACGAGCAGGAGTAGCCATTCTAATATCAGATAAAATTGACTTTCAACCTAAAGTCATCAAAAGAGACACAGAAGGACACTTCTTGCTGGTCAAAGGAAAAATCCACCAAGAAGAACTTTCAATTCTGAACATCTATGCGCCAAATGCAAAGGCACCCTCATTCGTAAAAGAAACTTTACTAAAGCTCAAAGCACACATTGCACCTAACACAATAATTGTGCGGGACTTCAACACTCCACTTTCCTCAATGGACCGATCGGGAAAACAGAAACTAAACAGAGACACAGTAAAACTAATTGAAGCTTTGGACCAATTGGATTTGACTGATATTTATAGAACATTTCACCCTAAAGCAAAAGAATATACCTTTTTCTCAGCACCTCATGGTACCTTCTCCAAAATCGACCATATAATTGGACACAAGGCAGACCTCAACAAATATAAGATGATCGAACTAATCCCATGCCTCCTATCAGATCACTATGGTGTAAGAGTGATTTTCAATAGCAACAAAAACAACAGAAAGCCCACATACACATGGAGGCTGAATAATACTCTACTCAATGACACCTTGACCAAAGAAGAAATAAAGAAAGAAATCAGAGACTTTTTAGAATTTAATGAAAATCAAGGCACAACATACCCAAATCTTTGGGACACAATGAAAGCAGTGCTAAGAGGTAAACTCATAGCCCTGAGTGCCTCCAAAAAGAAAATGGAGAGAGCATACACTAGCAGCTTAATGACACACCTGAAAGTCCTGGAACAAAAAGAAGCCAATTCACCCAGGAGGAGTAGAAGGCAGGAAATCATCAAACTCAGGGCTGAAATCAATCAATTGGAAACAAAGCGAACCGTACAAAGAATTAACGAATCCAGGAGCTGGTTCTTTGAGAAAATCAACAAGATCGATAAACCCTTAGCCAGACTGACCAAAGGGCACAGAGAAAGTATCCAAATTAACAAACTTAGAAATGAAAAGGGAGATATAACAACGGAAACTGAGGAAATTCAAAAAATCATCAGATCCTACTACAAGAGCCTGTACTCAACACAACTGGAGAATCTGGAGGAAATGGACAATTTCCTTGACAGATACCAAATACCAAAATTAAATCAGGACCAAATAGATCATCTAAACAGTCCCATAACGCCTAAAGAAATAAAAGGAGTCATAGAAAGTCTTCCAACCAAAAAAAGCACAGGACCAGATGGTTTCAGTGCAGAATTCTATCAGACCTTCAAAGAAGAGTTAACACCAATACTCTTCAAACTATTCCACAAAATAGAAACAGAAGGAACACTACCCAATTCCTTCTACGAAGCCACAATTACGCTGATACCAAAGCCACAAAAAGATCCAACAAAGAAAGAGAACTTCAGACCAATTTCCCTTATGAACATCGATGCAAAAATACTCAATAAAATTCTTGCCAACCGAATCCAAGAACACATCAAAACGATCATCCACCATGATCAAGTAGGCTTTATCCCAGGAATGCAGGGTTGGTTTAATATATGGAAATCCATCAATGCAATCCACTACATAAACAAACTCAAAAAAAAAAAAAAAAACCACATGGTCATTTCATTGGATGCTGAAAAAGCATTTGACAAAATTCAGCATCTTTTCATGCTTAAAGTCTTGGAAAGAACAGGAATTCAAGGGCCATACTTAACATAGTAAAAGCAATATACAGCAAACTGGTAGCCAGCATCAAACTAAATGGAGAGAAACTTGAAGCAATCCCACTAAAATCAGGGACTAGACAGGGCTGCCCCCTCTCTCCTTATCTTTTCAATATTGTACTTGAGGTACTAGCTCGGGCAATTCGACAACATAAGGAGGTGAAAGGGATACAAATTGGAAAGGAAGAAGTCAAACTATCATTATTTGCAGATGACATGATAGTCTACCTAAGTGACCCAAAAAACTCCACTAGAGAACTCCTACAGCTGATAAACAACTTCAGCAAAGTGTCAGGATATAAAATCAACACAAGCAAATCAGTGGCCTTCCTATACTCAAAGGATAAACAGGCTGAGAAAGAAATTAGGGAAATGACCCCCTTCACAATAGCCACAAACAGTATAAAGTATCTTGGGGTGACTCTTACCAAACATGTGAAAGATCTTTACGACAAGAACTTCAAGACTCTGAAGAAGGAAATGGAAGAAGACCTCAAAAAATGGGAAACCTCCGATGCTCATGGATCGGCAGAATCAATATAGTTAAAATGGCCATTTTTGCCAAAAGCAATATACAGATTCAATGCAATATCCATCAAAATCCCAACTCAATTCTTCACAGAGTTAGAAAAAGCAATTAACAAATTCATCTGGAATAACAAAAAACCCAGGATAGCTAAAACTATTCTCAGCAACAAAAGAAATTCTGGGGGAATCAGTATCCCTGACCTCAAGCAATACTACAGAGCAATAGTGTTAAAAACTGCATGGTATTGGTACAGTGACAGGCAGGCAGATCAGTGGAACAGGATTGAAGATCCAGAAATGAACCCACACACCTATGGCCACTTGATCCTCGACAAAGGGGCTGAAAACATCCAATGGAAAAAAGATAGCCTTTTCAACAAATGGTGCTGGTTCAACTGGAGGTCAGCATGCAGAACAATGCGAATTAATCCATCTTTGTCTCCTTGTACTAAGCTCAAATCCAAATGGATCAAGGACCTCCACATAAAGCCAGACACTCTGAAGCTAATAGAAAAGAAACTGGGGAAGACCTTTGAGGACATTGGTACAGGGAGAAAATTTCTGAACAGAACACCAATAGCATATGCTCTAAGATCAAGAATTGACAAATGGGACCTCATAAAATTACAAAGTTTCTGTATGGCAAAGGACACCATCAAAAGGACAAATCAGCAACCAACAAATTGGGAACAGATCTTCACCAATCCTACATCAGATAGAGGGCTAATATCCAATATATATAAAGAACTCAAGAAGTTAGACTCCAGAAAACCAAACAACCCTATTAAAAAATGGGGTACAGAGTTAAACAGGGAATTCTCACCTGAAGAACTTCGGATGGCGGAGAAGCATCTTAAAAAATGCTCAACTTCATTAATCATTAGGGAATTGCAAATCAAAACAACCCTGAGATTTCACCTTACACCAGTCAGAATGGCTAAGATTAAAAATTCAGGAGACAGCAGGTGTTGGAAAGGATGTGGAGAAAGAGGAACACTCCTCCACTGCTGGTGGGGTTGCAAATTGGTACAACCACTCTGGAAAGCAGTCTGGCGGTTCCTCTGAAAACTGGGCACCTCACTTCCAGAAGATCCTGCTATACCACTCCTGGGCATATACCCAGAGGATTCCCCACCATGTAATAAGGATACATGCTCTACTATGTTCATAGCAGCCCTATTTATAATTGCCAGATGCTGGAAAGAACCCAGGTATCCCTCAACAGAAGAGTGGATGCAAAAAATGTGGTATATCTACACAATGGAGTACTATTCAGCCATTAGAAACAATGAATTCATGAAATTCTTAGGCAAATGGATGGAGCTAGAAAACATCATACTAAGTGAGGTAACCCAGACTCAAAAGGTGACTCATGGTATGCACTCACTAATAAGTGGATATTAACCTAGAAAATTGGAATACCCCAAACATAATCCATACATCAAATGAGGTACAAGAAGAAAGGAGGAGTGGCCCCTTGTTCTGGAAAGACTCAGTGAAGAAGTATAGGGCAAAACCAGAACGGGGACGTGGGAAGGGGTAGGTGGGAGGACAGGAGGAGAGAAGGGGGCTTATGGGACTTTCGGGGAGTGGGGGGCTAGAAAAGGGGAAATCATTTGAAATGTAAATAAAAAATATATCGAATAAAAAAAAAGAATAACAGTGACCATGGGGCTTTGTTTACTACTTTGCTGAATTATTTCCTTATGTAATCTTTTTGCTTATTGCTCTGCTTAGTTACTTTCTTGTGTGTTCTCCTTGTTTACTGCTTTGCTTAATTTCTTTGTCTTTGATCTATTCTCATGTGTTTTGGATATGCCTAGAATGATATAAAAGCAGGCTAAAGAGAACTAAATCTGCTTCAGCCTAAGTATAAAGTACAGATTGCAGTCATGTTATAATTTTGTCTAACGTTTTCTTTTTCAATTCTCACTCCCTTGCTTGAGACCTTATTGACTGTTTGAGCTTGGGAAAATTAGCTTACCTGTTTGTTCTAACACACACGCACACACACACACACACACACACACACACACACACACACACTGTTCTAAGCAACATTTGGTTTTATTTATCCACAGCATGCATTTTATTCTAGGTTCTACCTATCCACAGTATGCTTATGTGGTTCTTGCCTATATTAAACATATCATTGTGCTAGTGTCAGTTGTAAATAGAAGTTTATTTAGACTTAATGAACTGAAAAGAAACTTGAAAAAATAGTTTTCCCCACTTTTCCAGTTGAGCGTTTGATAATAAGAAATTTTTCTTTGACATTGTTCATTTAGCATTAGTGGTTTTGAGAATTTAATAAATTTTGATTTAGTTGCATAAGGGAAAAGCAATTTTCAGCATGAATGTAGCTCATGTTCCAGTGGATCCCCCCCACACACACACACACATGCACATACAGACAATGCTAACTAGGCTTGATGGGTTTTAAAAAGTTACATTGAAGTGTGAGTGGCATGTGGTGGTAGGGCTCTAGAAAGAGGTAAAGGCAGTGATAGATAGATAGATAGATAGATAGATAGATAGATAGATAGATAGATATAAATAGATACAGATATAGATTCTAAAGGAATAAATTAAAACATATTGTAAAAGAAACATTTCAAAACAACATTTGTAACCCTTTAGATTTCATAGACTATGTTATGAAAGTTAATCTGCCATGGCTATGTCACCTTTTGAACACTGACAATTAGCATGTTTTATTAATAACCTCATTTAGAATGAATGCATGGCATGATTGCACATTTGTAGTACTTTCATTTCACCATGATTTGTAACCTTATGACCATTTATATGTATATATAAAATCTTACTGACTGGAGTAATCTTTGTCTAATTGTTTATTATTTACGATGGCAGCTTGGAGTTCAAGTTTAATCCAAATATAATTCTGCCCCTTCCCTATACAAACCCTATCGAGTTACATAACTTCATTAAGCCTTAGCTCTAGATCAATAAATTAAAACACTGATTCAAGAAGGCAGTAATATTGCATCATGTAAGATATGTAAGGAAATGAGCTTGGTTAGAAGCATATCTATTTCTAATGAACATTTGTTATTACAACTCTTTGTAGGTGACATGGAATAGCTAACAGAGGAGATACAAATGCTGATGGAATGTTCACAACATTTTTTATTCTAGTGCCACTTAAAGCAAAATACACCAGGATACAATCCACAGAACTCAGGAAGGTTAACAAGTCAAAGGGCCCAAGTTAAGACACCTCAATTCCATTTGGGAGGAGAAGAAAGCAATCACAGGAAGGTGGCAAGAGGAAGGGTCCTCAGTGGGAAAGGAAGCAGGGAAGGGAAGAGAGGAACATGATCAGGTATTGAGTGGGAATAACAGAACTGAAGCCCTGAGGGCCAGCAGAAAGAATGGAAACAGACAGCCTATGGAGGTAGGAGGTAGCGGGGACATCTTAGAATGTACTAGAGACCTGGCAGGTGAGAGTGTCTCAGGACCCAAAGGGAAGGACCTTTGATGAAATGCACTATAGTGGGGAAAGGGAACTTGTAGAGCCCACTTCCAGTAGAAAGACAGGGTACCAAGAGGAGGGGTGGGGTTGCCATCCCACAGTCAAAATCTCTGACCCAGAATTGTTCCTGCCTAAAAGAACTGCAGGGACAATATGGAGAGGAGCCTAAGGGAAAAGGTCCAGTGACAGCGCCAAATTGGGATCCAGCTTAGGGGTCCCAAGACCTGACATTATTACTGAGGCTATGGAGTGCTCATGAAAAGGATCCTATCATGACTACCCTGCAGAAGACCCAACAAGCAGCTCAGTCAGATGCAGATATTTACACTCAACCATGGACAGAAGCTGCTGACCCCTGTGGCTGAATTAGGGAAAGGCTGGAGGAAGCTGAGGAGGAGGGTGACCCTGTAGGAAGACTAGCAGTCTCAACTAACCTGGACTCCAAGACCTCTCAGACATTGAGCCACCAACCAGGCAGTACACACCAGCTGATCTAAGTGCCACCCCCCCTCACGCATACAGCAGAAGACTGCCAGGTCTGAACTCAGTGAGAAAAAATACACCTAACCCAAAAGAGACTGGAGGCCCCAGGGAGTGGAGAGTTCTGGTGGGGGGTGGTGTAAAGACATCATCATGAATACAGGGATTGCGTGGGGGGGTGGGGGGGTATGGGATGTGGAACAGTCAGTGAGTGGACCAGGACAGGGATGAAGTCTGGACTGTAAAAAGGCATTAAATTAAAAAAAAATTTAAAAAAGCAAAATACAAAGAAGAGAATGTTTTCTGATATCATACCTTGCTTTCAATAACAAATATCCTATGTTTTATGGTATAGCTTAAGCACAAACACTCATATCTTTCCTCCTTGCACAAGGAAAACATTATGTGTGTCACATGAAACTTCACTTCTTTTTCAACACTGTACTTTTCCAGGGGCACACCCACAAACCATATGCCCAAGAGAACACCCTCTTCTACATTCTGTACCTAAATCCTCCCTCTAGGGAAATCCTCTTTCTTCTAAGGCTGATGTGTGCAAAGAAATATGCTGTTGTTCATTACTTATTTAACAGACTAGAGGAGTAGAAGGAATCATCTATATCTGCTGTCAATTGATTTTGCACTGATAAAGTAGGAAGACAACTCTTTTGGACTTTGTTGTAGTTGATGATGTTGATGATGATGATGATGATGATGATGATGACTTAGTTTCTTTCACAAAACAGCACCATATATACATATTCATTTGAAGTCCAAGTTTTAAGTTAGTGCATTTAAGGTGAGATAGTCATATGCCATTAAGGCATATTTGGAGAGAAGAAATGACAGCTGTCAATCATAAGCAAGAGTCACTTTTATAAAGCCAGCTTACGCATCAGTCAGTGGCATGGATCCCAGTTAAACCTCACTTCAGGGCCTTCAAGGCCATTCAAGTTTCCTCAGTTGAGAATTCCCTGTTTAGCACTGTACCCCATGAGATTGCACCTCACACCGGTCAGAATGGCTAAGATGAAAAACTCAGGGGGCAGCAGATGCTGGAGAGGATGTGGGAAAAGAGGAGCACTTCTCCATTGTTGGTGGGATTGCAAGCTGGTAAAACCACTCTGGAAATCAGTTTGGCAGTTCCTCAGAAAATTAGACATAGTTCTATCAGCAGACCCAGCTATACCACTCTTGGGCATATACCCAGAAGATGCTCCAACATGCAATTAGAACACATGCTCCACTATGTTCACAGAAGCCTTATTTATAATAGCCAGAAGCTGGAAAGAACCCAGATGTCCTTCAACAGAGGAATGAATACAGAAACTGTGGTATTATTTACATGATGGAGTACTATTCAGCTATTCAAAACAATGAATTCATGAAATTCTTAAGCAAATGGATGGAACTAGAAAGTGTCCTCCTGAGTGAGGTAACCTAATCACAAAAGAACACACATGGTATTGTACTCACTGATAAGTAGATATTAGCCCAAAAGCTCAAAATAAACAAGTTACAATTTACAGACCACAGGAAGCTCAAGGAGGACTGAAGTGGGGGTGCTTTGGTTCCTCTGAAAAAGGGAACAAAATACTCACAGGAGCAATAATGGAGACAGTGTGGAGCAGAGACTGAAGTAAAGGCCACCCAAAGACTGCCCTACCTGGGGATTCATCCTATAAACAGTCACCAAATTCTGACACTATTGTGGACAGCAAAAAGTGCATGCCGAAAGGAGCCTGTTATGGTTGTCTCTGGAGGGGTCCTGCCAGAGCCTTACACATATAGAGGCAGATGCTAGCAGCCAACCATTGGTCTGGGTGTGGGGTCCCCAATGGAGGAGTTGGAAGGCAAACTGGAGGAACTGAAAGGATTTATAACCCCAGGGAAAGAACAATGAGGTTGGCCACCCAGACGCCCAGGACTCCCATGGACTAAGCCATCAATCAAGGGGTACACATGGTTCCAGACAAAAATGTGGCAGAGGAATGCCTTGTCAGGCATCAGTAGAAGGAGTGCCCTTGATCCTGTAAACGCTCCATAGATGCTCCAGTGTGGGGAAATCGAGGGGAGGAGGTGGGAGTGGGTTGTGTGGAGGAGCATATGCTTGGAGGCAGGGGTGGGAGGAGGGGTTGAGGGTTTTCGGGGAGGGGGAAAACTGGGAAAGATTTTAGCATTTGAAATATAAATGAAGATTATATTCAATAAAAAAATAATAGAATAAAATTCAACAAACAAACAAACAAACAAACAAAAAGCCCTCTCAGTTCATCTCTTTCAGCTTCCTCAGTCCCTCTGACCACCTTTCACTATATAGAAAACGTACAAATCCTTATCCTGCAGGGCTTCCTGAATCTTCAATATTTCTGTCTGCAATACTCTTCCATCAGTATCTGTAGCAGCACTACAACTCCTCCATCAGTGTTTAGTTCAAATTTTTATAAACTCCCCCAAAACAAAGTACAGGACCAATCAAAACCTAGAAATCTTACTGTACCGTTAGCCACACTAAATTAATGGGCCTTGAGGGTGTTACCAAACTGTATGCCCCCCTTACATTTCTGTGGGTAGATAAAACTGTCTATATATACATCCATTGAAATATCTGTGCTGTATATATATATATATATATATATATATGCATACAAATATAATACAAAATATGTGCTATTGATATCAAAACTAAATCCCATCTTTAAATTAATTCTAATTTATTTCCCTCATAGAAGAAACCATTAGGGAGAAAGTTACATATTTTTTTTATACATTGGTTTCTGTTTTTCACATAATTAGAGTGGTTTGTTTTGTCAGGACATATTGTTTCTAAATAACATATAAATTGCATTTTTATAAGCAGATTCTATTATTCAAGTATATATATTCAGTGATTTAAAATGAAATATATCACAAGTAATTTGTGATTTCTATTAATCACCATAATAATACAGTTCTTATATGAAGAGAACAATGTCAAAGGGACATGTCCTACCAGGGAGGTCATTATTGTAGTGCTTAAGGTTCACAGTCAGGTAATGCTGATTCTTATTTTTCTCCTTTGGGAGTATACACAGCACCTTCAAACACTGTGATAGCTACCTCGTGGGTCCAAAACTCCCAGGTCAGTACCAGAGTGATTGTTCCATGATCTGTGACTCAAGTATGTGGTGTCTTCATTCGCAGAAATCTCCACATATAACTAAAACAAAATGTCTAGAACAATCTACAGAAGATAATGACTAGAAGTGGTTGATACTGTGCTCTGTCCTTTTCATATAAAACTGAAAATGACTGAAGCGGATCTGCTATTATTAGGTTCTACCCCCACAAACACATGGTGGATAAACCATGTATGCATAAATTTTTTGCAACCTAGTTTGGTTCAACCTCTCCTCTAGTCCACTACCCAGCAGAGGTGGTAGAAGAAAAGAGTTATTAGGATATGGGGAAACGACCTGTTCAGTAATAGTTCTTTGGAGATGATATTGATCTTCTTTGGCAGCAGTTCAGTCCTGTAGCAAATACTAAATATGACTCAGCAGCTGCTGAGCAGTCCTCTAGACAGGCAGACACCAGGTACTAACCAGCAGCTTCAGTTCAGTCCTTTTGGTAGACAGACACCAGGCATGGACCAGCAGCAATAATTGAATCCTGAGGAATCCACCAGGCTCACCAACCAGCCAGAGATGAGGCTGCCACATGGAAGTGACAAGCAGCCACAGGAACCTCATGAGCAGTTCTTGGCCAAGTTTCTCCCAATGATGGCATTACCACCAGTTGGGCTCAAAAGTACAATGTAAGGTGAACCAATACATATATATTGTTAGCGAAGAATAGCAAGGCAGAGCAAACCACTGTCTTTGGAGTCATATTTATGCTCCTTTATCCCTGGTCCGGTCACATGTTTGCTATAGCAAAACATTCCTTCCCCTGTGTCTGCTTCAGGAAAACATTCTTTCCTGTGTCTGCTTTAGCAAGACATCCTTTCACCTGTGTGCCCCAGCAAAACATCATATGACATAATTAACTTTCCAAAGAAACTAGAAGTTTCTACTTCAAAACTGTACTCATCTACCCTTTGATTTTCAGTTTGGTCATATGACTGATGGTTTTGATATTGGACTGTTAGAGGAGACAATTTGTGCTGTGTCTTTCTGATGGTTTCTTTCTTTTTTTTAAAAAATTGGATGTTTTCTTTATATTTCAAATGTTACACCCTTTACCAGTTCCCCCTCCCTGAAACCCCCTATTCTATCCTCCCTCCCCCTGCTCCTATGAGGGTGTTCCTCTACCCACCCAACTCCCACCTCCTGCCTCCAATTCCCCTACTCTGGGCATCTATCAAGACTTCATGGGATCAAGGACCTCTCCTCCCATTGATGCCTGACAAGTCAGTCGTCTGCTACATATGCAGCTGGAGCCATATGTACTCCTTGGTTGATGGCTTAGTCCCTGGGAGCTCTAGGGGGTCTGATTGGTTGTTCTTCCTATGAGGTTTCAAACCCCTTTAGCTCCTTCAGTCTTTCCCCTAACTCCTCCATTGGGGACCCCATGATCAGTCCAATGGTTGGCTTCAAGAATCTGCCTCTGTATTTGCAAGGCTCTGACAGGGTCTCTCAGGAGATAGCCATAACAGGCTCCTTTTAGCAAACATTTCTTGGCATCCACAGTAGTGCCAGGGTTTGGTGACTGTATATGGGAGGAATCCCCAGGTGGGACAGTCTCTGGATGACCTTTCCTTCAATCTCTCGCTACACTTTATCTCCAAATTTACTCCTGTGAGTATTTTGTTCCCCTTCTCAGAAGAACCAAAGCACCCCCACTTTGGTCTTCCTTCTTGGGCTTCATGTGGTCTGTGAATTATATGATGGCTTCTTATTCTCTTCGTTGTCTAGCCCTTGCCATGAGAGCAGTATGTCATGTGTATGCACTTATCCTCTGGCCCGAAAGAGATAACAAACACATTGAGCTATCCCACATGACCGTAAACATAGTTTGAGTTCAACCTAGACTGGCCAACTTTTAGCCAGCATACAGATTTCACAGTGAGAAATTGTGTCTGATAACAGTTTGGAGATCATCTGCTAAAGAAGGTGACTATCATAAGGATCCAAAGTGCTATACCTAAATTGTGTTGCAGAAAGTGCTTATGATCTTGTGTCTGTTTCCAGAAAGGCTACTCTGTATCTGGAGATACAGAGAGAAATGAGGGACCTTATTATTGGGCTCAGAAAGCTTGTAGACAGTCATGGAGTTTCTGTGTAATTGAAAGAAGTAGGCTATTATCACAGCAATGGAAGACAATACAACAAATCATTACCACACACATTAACAAGACACCAGGCTCATTTGACAAACAGTAAAAACAGCTCTAGAGCTTCAGCTTGAACTTATGAGTCCAGGCTTTTGCCTCTGTGGAAACAGAGAGTTTCTGGCCTCCGCTCATCACTATACTTAATGGAGCTGTGTTCATAGAATCTGGCTCTCTGGAAAACCACATTTCTTCAGAACACAACTGAAGTACCAAGAAGAAACTCTTCCAAAGCTTCTGAACAAACAAGATAAATACCATAACTTCCATGTACCAAACTTCACATATTTCATTTATAATATTTGCTCTGAGATTTGCTCACCATCCTGAGAGTACTTGTAAATTTCACATCAGATTTTAGAGTGGCTGGTGGACATGAATTCAGGTAATAGTGAGCATAAGCACAGATTTTATGTGGACATAGAATGGAGATAAGTGTCACTCTATAGACCCATGGAGATTGCGTAGTTTCAAAGAAAAATCCATGTCTATGACAGATAGGGCCAAGGCATACAGTGGAGAGGAGACAACTAGCACCTAGAAGGTGACTGCGTAAATATTTTCAGATTGATGATCTTGCAACCAGCATTCCATTTCCCTCTTTGCTGTTTCTACAGTGGTTTTCATCATCAACTTAGCAATGTGGTCTTTAAAAAGTACCATCTCTGCCCCCCCCCCAAATCATTTGCTCATTTGAAGGTCACTGTTACCACACTCTTACCTTCTCACTTTAAGAGCTACCTGTATTTTTTTTCTCAGATTAAATGCTGCCCCCATGGAGAGTGAGATTAGCAGTTTACTTTGCAGAGTTGTGTTGGAGATGCCATGCACATAAAAATTCCATTTCAGTATTGACATCGAGAATGGGTGAACGATGCAAATTAACTGTCTGAATGTCAACGTTCTGGAGAATGAGTTTTCATAGAAGAATTAAGTGAAGTGACTCTGGCAAACATTCAAATATTTCTTCATCAAAAAGTAATGACAGAGGCTATCTCTAAACCTTTTGTCTCTCTGTGGAATATGTTCACATAACTGGACTGCCTTGTCTGGTCTCAGTGGGAGAGGCTGCACCTAGCCTTGCAAAGACTTAATTGTGCCAGAGTTAGGGAATACCCAAGGGGAAAGGATGAAACTTCTAAGAGCAAAGGGGAGGTGGAGGCAGGGAGGGACTGTGTCAGGTGGAGACTGAGAGGGTCCAGCAATAGATATGTAAAGTGAATATAAATAAAGAAAAAATTCAAAGGGAACATTTTTTTTTAAAAAAAAGTTGCAATGCATCACCTTAAGAATTTAACTTCTCTGAAATCACAAAGCACCTCAAAGTTATGCTTCAATTAAGGGAATGAATTACTATTTTCAATTTCTCTGATATATAATGTTTGCCCAAATAGGCACTACCTTAATGTTGTCAAAACCTTCCAAATTAATACAATTAGGGAAATACACTGTTTTTAATTGTACATGTTGAGGGGAAAAATGTTGGTCATAGCATTTCATATTCCAGATACCAAATATCTGGCCTGATTTGTTTCAATATCTGAACTCTATTGGCCATCACATATATTAGAGAAATAAAAGATATGAATCACAGTTGGTAAGAAGGCAAATCAGGGCAAATGCAGCAGCAGCCTGCTTTCCTGAGCAGTGACCTGATCCAGGGGAGGATCTCTGCCCTGTAATTACCATGTCCTATTACGCATGATTGTAACTATAACAAATTTGTATCTGGCAATAATCTGCGTTTTGTTCAGGAGACAAATAGGTTTGCTTGTTTAGCAGATAAAGCATCTTTTGTTCTTTCTTTTCATTTGCCAGATGATCAAAAGGAAATTTTTGTTCTGCAGTTATTTCTCTTAGTAAACATGGAATGCAATTTTTAAAAGCTATTTTTAAAGTGGTTTGCATTGGGAGGATTTAAAGGACTGTAAACCACTATGCTGTGAGCAAGGAGCAAGCTTTCCTTCTAAAAGGGGATATTTTCTGGATCAGGGATGCATTTGAAATGCTAGCAATGAAACGAGGCTGTAACTCAGTGGCCACTGGTCATGTGCAAGAACCTGGACTATTTTCAAGACTGATAGTAATGATGATGATGATGGTAGTGATGGTGACGTTGTTGTTGATGTTGCTGTTGTTGGTAGGGGTGGTAGAGGTGGTGGTGATGGTGGTGGTGGTAATGGTGATGGTGGTGATGGTGATAATAATAAATAAAAACTGCTAATATAATAAAATTGCAATACGGTGTTTGAATTTCCAACATAAGGATGTCCTTATCTCAGACTCTACATTGGTCACCAATGCTTATTGCCTCAATTTATAAAACACAGACTGAAATCCCCAATTCTGAATGTTTACTACAATAAATGTCACAATAATTTGTGTCAGTTTCATCCTTTTATGTTAAAATGGAATTCAAATTCATTTATTATAAAATCTCAAGGGGCTGTCTTACAAACATGGCTTATTCAGTCAAGTGTAAAGATATGTCATGCCTCTGGAAAATCTGTTTCCCAAAACTCAGGTTTCTGAAAACACATTTACCTTTGTCATGGCATTTAATTAAAATTCCATGCCTTCTTCCTGTGTCTCACTTTTGTCATTTGTAAATTACTTACTGAGTATAATTAGAAACTAATTATAAAACAAAATTATCTCCCTACTACAGGAAAACACAGAATTTAAGATGATCGCCAAATTATGGTTTCAAAACAACTTTTCCTACCTTCTTGTAACACACACACACACACACTGTAAACATGTACCCACATACCATACATACACTCAGCACACACAGGCCACACTTATTTATCGTCTGTCCCTGTCTCTCTGTTTCTAGTGTGTTTGTCCTTCCCCTCCTCCTTTCATCTGTCTGCATCTGTCTCTCTATTGGTGTCTGCAGTCCTTTGGGGTTGATGAGTTACTGAAGTCACTTCTATTTTGGGTCATTTCTCTTTGCCATAGTGATTGTCTTCCAGTGTCCTGGCAGCTTCAGGTCTATTTCAAGACTGCAATTCTGTCTAACCACATGGTATACAGAGAGAGAGAGAGAGAGATGTTTCCTACAAATTTCTGTTTTTATAATTGCTTATTATTCACTTATGTTTTTCTCACTTTATGAATAAAATGCCCCTTATTGCATATTAGGGCAAAATCTTCAAATATTTTCTATGATTACTCTGAGTAAAGCCTTTTTTAAGTATGGGAGAACTAGTACTTTGATTAATATAGGATGTTTGAAAATCAATGCCAACATCTAAAAAGATGGGCTTAATATTTAATAGCATATTTTTAAAGTTTTGGTGGAAAATGTGCTTCAAAAGAGCTGAATTAATGACAGCCATGAACTTCTCTATAAGAGTCGACACATCTGTCTCTTATGTTGTTAGATTTCCTTGACCCTTACTAATATAGTAGATAATAGCTTTAAGGAAGTGAGTGGGGTGGGGGAGATAGGGAATTTTTGGAGGGGAAATGAGGAAAAGGGATAACATTTGAAATGTAAATAAAGAAAATACCTAATAAAAATAAATGTAAAAAATAAAAAATAAAAATAAAATAATTGCTACACACACACAAAAAGAATGTTTATTGCATTCATATTTCTTATGATATCTCATGGTGTGTAGCTTTTTTAGTGTTTCTCTGATTTGTAGCTATGTCTTCTAACTTTGTTGAGATATTTTCTGTATTTTGTCATGTTGACATAGCAGGACTATTTGATTTTGACACCAAATGTCAATTAGTCAACCAAACTCACAAAAAAGGTCTCACATTTTAAAATTCGGGTTGTTTCCTCATGCTTCTACTATGTCATGGAGTTCTCTTGCCTGAAGTGTGCTGCAGGAGTCCCAGTAAAATTGGAACCTTAATGTGGTTTTTCATTTGCATCCATGTTTGCTTTTTCCCCATCCACAGCACAATTTTCTTTTCCCCAAATCTTCTGAGACTCCATTAAAACCACTGGCCTATCCCACTCATCTATCAAATGGCTGTTTAGACAGTTGTTCAGTCGAAACGCTGAAGGGCTTTAAGATTACAGCAGTGGTGGGAAACTGGCTTGTGCTTTGAAGTACTGTATCATACCCAGCAAACCGATAAAGGACATAAACTGAGGTCACAGCAGGGAACCACCGCTCTTATGTGCAGTTTTCCTTTAGCAGGCAAAAGTAACTCTGCACTGGGGAAATACTATTCTTGTTTGCTATGCTTAGTTGTAGAATATGTTCCAAGTTTGCACAGGTAACAATCCTTTCCTGACAGCATTACAGTGTGTAGATGTGACAGTTGAGGAGAATTTGCTAACAAATGTTAAGTGTACCCAATGAGCTACCCAATGATACTACCCTCCTGTGTTTTGTTTCTAGCAGTGGGAAATGGAGGGGTGTGCTGAGCTCCCAAGCTTGCCTTCCTAAGCATTTAAGAGGATAGGCAGCCTTCTCTCTCTCTGCTGTATAGACACCTTCTCGTATCACCCTTGACACTAGCTATTACCCAAGGAGCTGAAGGGGTTTGCAGCACCATAGGAGGAACAATGATATGAGCCACCCAGTACTCCTAGAGCTCCCAGGGACAAAAACATTAAAAACATAAATAGCCAGATAGTACACAAGGAGTTACTCATGGCTCCAGAAGCATAGGCAGCCAAGGATGGCCTTGTTGGACATCAAAGGGAGGAGAGGCCCCTGGTCATGGAAAGGCTCAGTGCATCAGTGTAGGGGAATACCAGGACAGGGAAGCAGGAGAGGGTTGATTGAAGGTCAGGGTGAAGGGAGATGGCTTATGGGACTTTGGGGGGGGGGGACTAAGAAAGGGGAAATCATTTGAAATGTAAATAAAGAATATATCTAATAAAAAAGGGAAAAATGTTAAAAAAAGAGACCTTCCTGTAAACTAGTGCCTTTTCAACACCAAACTGCCCTTGATATATTATGACTGTTTCATGTGTTGATGAGAAACCTTGTTATAATTAATCAATCTTGGCTTTCTTTAGGGGAGGGGTGATGAAGAAAACTGCTATCCATAGCTATGAAAATGACAAGAATTTAAGTTACCATGAAATCTGTGTGCTTTAATTCTCAACAACAAAAGAAATTCTAGGGGAATCAGTATCCCTGACTTCAAGCAATACTACAGAGCAATAGTGTTAAAAACTGCATGGTATTGGTACAGTGACAGACAAGTGGACCAATGGAATAGAATTGAAGATCCAGAAATGAATCTACACACCTATGGTCACTTGATCTTCGACAAAGGAGCCAAAAACATCCAGTGGAAAAAAGACTTTTCAACAAATGGTGCTGGTTCAATTAGAAGTCAGCATATAGAAGAATGCGAATTGATCCATCCTTGTCTCCATGTACTAAACTTCATTCCAAGTGGATCAAGGACCTCCAGGTAAAACCCGACACACTGAAACTAATAGAAAAGAAACTGGGGAAGACCCTAGAGGACATGGGCACGGAGGAAAATTCCTGAACAGATCACCAATAGCTTATGCTCTAAGATCAATAATTGACAAATGGGACCTCATAAAATTACAAAGTTTCTGTAAGGCAAAGGACACTGTTAAAAGGACAAAACAACAACCATCAAATTGGGAAAGGATGTTCACCAACCGTACATCTGATAGAGGGCTAATATCCAATATATACAAAGAACTCAAGAAGTTAGACCCCAGGGAACCAAATAACCCTATTAAAAATGGGGTACAGATCTAAACAAAGAATTTTCACCTGAAGAAATTCAGATGGCCAAGAGGCACCTTAATAAGTGCTCAACATCATTAGTCATTAGGGAAATGCAAATCAAAACAACCCTGAGATTTCACCTTACACCAGTCAGAATGGCTAAGGTTAAAAACTCAGGAGACAACGGGTGTTGGTGAGGATGTGGAGAAAGAAGAACACTCCTCCACTGCTGGTGGGGCTGTAAGATGGTACAACCACTTTGGAAATCAGTCTGGCGGTTCCTCAGAAAACTGGACATGACACTTCCAGAGGACCCTGCTATACCTCTCCTGGGCATATACCCAAAGGATTCCCCGGCATGCAATAAAGACATATGCTCCATAATGTTCATAGCAGCCTTATTTATAATAGCCAGAAGCTGGAAAGAACCCAGATGCCCCTCAAAGGAGGAATGGATACAGAAAATGTGGTATATTTACACAATGGAATACTACTCAGCAATTAGAAACAATGAATTCACAAAATTTTTAGGCAAATGGTTTGATCTATACAATATCATCCTAAGTGAGGTAACCCAGTCACAAAAGAATACACATGGAATGCAATCTCTGATAAGTGGATATTAATTAGCCCAGAAGCCCTGAATACCCAAGGCACAAATCGCATAACAAATGACTCCCATGAAGAAGTATGGAGAAGGTCCTGATCCTGGAAAGGATTGATCTAGCATTGGAGGGGAATATAAAGACAGAGGAAAAAAAAGGAGGGAGGTCATAGAATGGATGGAGAGAAGAAGGTTTATGGGACATATGGGGAGGGGGGATCCAGGAAAGGGGAAATCATGTGGAATGTAAACAAAGAATATAGAAAATACAAATATTAAAAAAAATAGCTCTCCTCTGACATTCATAGACACACTGCTGAATGTAAATGTCCTCACACAAATATATAAATAGTAAATAAATAAATGTTTTTGAATTAAAACTGTGTTCACTTAAGCATACAAGCTCTGTGTATCTGTTTTGTAAGATTCTGCTACAAGTATTTCAGTTTGAATAAAATTATAAATGGTATTAAGTTTTAATTTTGTTGTCCACATATCCTTTGCTTCTTTATAGACACATAATGGATTTTTCACACTGGTTTCATAACCTGATCACTTCCTAAATATAATTATTAATTCAAGAACTTTATTTTTTAAGATCTCTTCAATTTTTCTATAAAAGCAATTATACTGTTCAAATTTTTTGCAATGTTAATGCTTGCTTTCTGACTTGTTTTTCTTTTTAGAGAAGTACCTATAACTTTTGGCATATTAAAATTAAATGATCTATTTTCATTTTAGCATAGGAAAAAAATAGCAAATTGCCCACTACAAATAATACCATGATTTGTAAAGGGTTTTGGTGAGTTCTCCTCATTGACTGAAATCCTTTCTATCTTCCTTTTCTTACATGAATCTGTTAAATTTTTTCCTGACACTTTTTTGATTGATTTATTGATTGATACAGACATGATGTTGTCCTCTGTAACATGTTAATACAGTGAGTTGTACTGATCATGCTTTAGTTCATGAGCTAGACTTGTGTCCCAAAAATAAGCTCTAGTTAGTCATGGTGTGAAATCCATGACAACTATTTATATTTTACTATATACATTCTTTTCACGTATTGCTTAGTCACAATGTATGATATTTTTGTTACTAAAATTATAATATGTAATTTTATACATTGCTAACTATATTATATCTGCTAGCATTTTATCCAGCATGCTATACATATATTCATAAGATAAATGGGTACATAGTAATTTATTGTGTATTAATTATAAGTGCCTACTTCAAGTAATGATAAGAATACCCTCCCTGTGCTACAGTGTCAGTAGAGACTCTGGGGAGACAGTATTTGGTTCACATCATGTATTGTTTGAATGATAATGGCTCTCATAGGCACATATATTTGTATGTATTGCTCCAGGTTTTACTGTTTAAGAAGGAGTAAGAGGTACAGGTACAGTAAGACACCGTTGGAAGAGGTGTGTCTTTTTGGAGGAGGTGTATCACTGGGGGAGGGCTTTGAGTTTCAAAAGCCCATGAAAAACCACTCTTGCTTTCTCTGTCTCTGTCTCTCTGTCTCTGTCTCTGTCTCTGTCTCTGTCTCTCTCTCTCTCTCTCTCTCTCTCTGTGTGTGTGTGTGTGTGTGTGTGTGTGTGTGTGTGTATCAGGATTTAAGCTTAGCTACTGTTCCAGTGCCATGCCCTCTTCCTTGTCCCCATGCTTCTCACCACGACGGTTACAGACTAATCCTCTGAAACCATACACAAGCCCACAATTAAATGCTTTTATTTTATAAATTGCCTTGGTTCTGGTGTCTCTTTATATCAATAGAACATGAACTAAGATAACTTTCAACTGTAGCCAGCACTAAGAAGTTCTAACATTCCAGCTGTTGTGACAGCTGAGCAGAAGAAAAGTGTATTCTTACAGGGTTCAAATTCTTGTATATTCATGTGATGACACATGAAAGCCACTTTAAATTAGTTATGTGACAGACACCTCTACTGTAAGACAGACAAATATCAGTATGAAATTTAAAACCAAACAGATGAATAATTCTTTGAAAAATTTATTCAGTATTCTGTATATAGACAATAAAAAAATAGTAAAATTGAAGATTTATTAATAAATAGATCCAAACAGAGAAAACAAAAAGATGGAAAGGAAGGAGAGTGTCCAAATCCTGGGTGATAATATTGTTTCTCTGAGCACAGGCATAATTATAGGGATTTCTGCTTAACATCCAGAGAAAGCTTGGAATATCTACTCTCAATGCTGCATCTAACACCACACAAATGCCTTGTACAAAGTTATCTTAGGTAAGAAAAAGTAAGGCATAGAGAGCACAAGTGAAGAAGCAAACTGATTTTTTTCTGATGATATAATTGTATTGAAAAACCCCAAAGAATTTAGGATCCTAAAATAAATGTTTGGCAAGATTACAAAATATAAGTTTAGCACAGAAAATGAACTACATACTTCTATATAGTGAGCCACTTGATTTAAAATAAAAATCTTACCTTAAATAGTACACAGACTATAGAAAATATACATGATATAAACCTAATGATATAAACACATAGATACAAATAATGTGTACAGTGATTGTAGCAAAATGTATATATTACTGACAGTAAAGAATAAAGACATGGTGATATTGTACAACACCAACTAAGAAGACATCTATGTGGTTCCATTAGTTAGGAAACAGAAAATTTCTAAAATAGGAACGCCTCCCAGAATCCCTTTCACAGCATACCTAGATATGTTATTTTGATAACTCTTCAACATTCCAAACCCCAGAAAACTATATTATTCTCTGGAGGAAGGTAGCATTCTAACATCAAGAAAACAGAAAATACATAGTCATTTCTCATAAAAATCATGCATTGGAAAATATCTAGAAAAATGAAACCTTTTTCATTAGTGCCATGTATAAGAGGGAAAAAATCTACCATGCATATATTAACAATAGTTACCATGTTCTTTTACAGGTGTATAAATTTAAAATGTCAAGTACATGGAAGTCAAAACTGAGCAGAATATATTTTAACAATAAATAATTTAGTTATAACATTATTAACAAATAATGTTATATTAATATAATTATAAAATATAGGCTTTGGACTAAATAATATAAACGTTAATATTATTTAAAAGCCATTAAATTATAAACTAGTGTAAAGAATTTTGTGGATCTCATTGTAGAGAAATTTTAATCCAGCAACATGCTTGCTCTGGCAAGGAATCGTATCCAAGTTCTTCTAGGCCTATGTGATCTGACTGAAATACAGACATGACTTTAGTATATACTAGGTCTATGTGATCTGACTGAAATACAGACATGACTTTAATATATACTAGGTCTATGTGATCTGACTGGAATACAGACATGACTTTAGTATATACGAGGTCTATGTGATCTGACTGGAATACAGACATGACTTTAGTATATACGAGGTCTATGTGATCTGACTGGAATACAGACATGACTTTAGTATATACTTTTAATGTAAGATTAGTTTTTAGAAGGAAGCAACCATATTTGAAAATGTTGTCTAACTGGGGAGCAGACAAGGTGATGAATCAGAGAAAGATTGGACAGAAAGAATCAGAGATAGGATACATCCAACTCTCATGAGAACAGCACAGGAAAGAGAAGCCATTTAAGAGTTCATGCAGTTCAGTGCAGGTCAACAGAGACAGCAGAAGCCGGAGAATAAAGGGACCTAGAAGAATAGAACAAATTGCAAGGGTTAGTTAGAGGCCATGCAGAACAATTCAGTGAGAAGCTGAGAGGAACCAGATTGAAGCAGTTAGCTTGAAGAAGCATTTGAGCCTGAACAGCTGAGTTGAAGAAGCCAATCAGAGATCACAAAGAGCTAGAAATGGTGCATATTCAGCAATAATCCTCCAAGATAAAAATTACATCAGACAACTAAAAGATATATTTAGATACCATGTGTATTTTTATTAATTTACTAGAAGAAAAGTAAATAAAAAAACAAGGCTGACTTATTTCTCATGTAGGTTTATTTGGCTTTCTCTAAAATCACATCTGTGACTAGAATTTGAGTTTCAGTGTAGTTATTAGCAATAAATTATATTGTTTTCATTATACATTCTTATATGTATATAAATACATGCATTTATAAACATATATGGCACAAAGATTGATATGATGCAGGAGTAAAATTTGACAGTTATTCTCAGTCACTGTTGCTATGGAAACATGGCAGCTGACAGATTCATAAAATCTGAGTCCCCTTGTACTGACATTGGTACAATGTCTCCAATTTTGTTCCAGACAAACAAAATAGCCGTATTCATACTTAGGTCTTCAAAATTATACTTTCACAATGCAAACTAATGGTTCATTTAGAAGTCATCTACTTTCTAATTTAAGCCAAATTCAATTTTTATTAAAGTTAATTTACTTTAAATTTCTCCTTGAAAACCCATTAAATCAAACATAATATAATGCATATGAATTATAGTCTGTGAATAAATTCTAGACTTCAAACAGCCTAGTATAAGGTTCTTTAGAGAGTGTTCACTATAAAATTTTAAACTTAAAAGATTTAAGTGGTAAATGCTTAATATAGTCCTCAGGAGTTATATAAAACAGCTCATTGATTTTAAAGCAAAAGTTGATAATAGCTTGAAATAAAACATAAAAACTAGATCTAAATGGTTACATTAAACTAACTGCTATTGAGTATGGCCAAAAAAAAAAAATGAATTCATTAGATGCCTATTAACTTAGTCATCATAAATGACGCACATCAAACAAATTTTAACTATCCTAACTCATGAAATTGTTTACAGTAATTGAGGGTTGAAAGGGAGTCTCAGATGGTCAAATGATGGCTTTATAAGCCTGAGGACTTGAGTTTGGTTCCCTAGCACTTGAATAAAAAGCCAATCACGCACATGTTACCCAATCACAGGGGTGATGACTTAGGCAGATCTCAAAGGCCTCATGACCACTGAGTTTAACTGAAATAGGGAGGAACAGATTCACTGTTTATCTACTATGTGAACATTTTGACTCCCTTTTAGAAGTTGTACAAATTACATGGCATCATTGTAATTCAAATTGTGAGCCCCAGAATCTACAGGTATTTTAGGAGTATGTCTTCATCATGTGATCCTGGGACCTTAATCTATAGTGACTACACAACAGTGTTGAAACCTCAGGTAATGGGTTTAGGAAGAAAACAACAACAACAAAGCCCCAAACAAAACACTATGGTTTTCATAAGTAGGAGATGAACTATTTTGAGGCACTCATTTACATGTCTTTCTATTTAACTCACAACTACATATGGAGCTGCAGTGTACAAATGTGTTGGAGAACCCTGCTATTAAGGTAGCAGCCAAAACCTAACCCTTAACCCTAACCCTAACCCTAACTCTAATCTTAACCCTAACCCTAACACTAACCCTAATCCTAATCCTTAACCTTAACCCTAATCCTAACCTTAACCCTAACCCCATTCAAGACCAGATGGCTTTCAGAGCTTGGCACAAAATGGGTGACTCCTCTCAGCAGGGTTTCTCCCTCTCTGCCTTTGTCTGGGGATTGTCCCTGAACACAGGTGGCTGCCCTTGTCTGAAAAGTGACCATGTACAGAGCTCTCTGCAAAGATGCATATCTCAGCACACAAGTCCACCTCTGGATTCCTGCTCCCATGATAATTAGGTACTGTACTAGAAATGATCAGCCTTTCCTGTTCACTTGATGCTATGACTAATTAGCCCTTTCCAACTGTACCCCTTTAAAAAAAAAAAAAAAAACCTTCGATATCCTATCTCTGGGACAACAAAGTAGATTAGTCTTGCCGCAGCAGTCTCTAGAGTTTATTCCACCACATTCATGGCTGTCAACCCTGTATTCCACCCTTTGTCAGAGCAGGTGAGTGGCCCACTGCCTCTGAGGGGAAGTTATGGTGCACAAATAGATCCCAGGGGCAATGGCTTCTTAGTTCACTGACCCCCTTTGTTTTATTGTCATACACTTTGATGCACTGAATAAAAATTGAGGCCCTGGACCTAGAGAGATGGGTCAAAAGTTAAGAATGCATATGGCTTTACAAAGAACCAAAGTTTGATTCCTGTAATCTGATCCCTACCAGGTAGCTCGAAACCACTTATAACTCCAGCTCTAGGGTATCTGGCACCATTTCAGTTTCTGAAGGGACATAGACTTTTGTGCACACATACACCCATACACACACACACACACACACACACACACACGTACACACGCACACACACGCACACACACATACACAAAATTATGCACAGAAATACATTTTTAGAGATAAAAGATCTCAGGGCCTGGTCCTATTGTGAGCTCATTATCTCAATATCCATTACAATATCCATAACTACAATGTTAATCTTTACAATATTAGTCTATTTGACTTCACAGTGTTGTTTGTGCTTTCTGTTACTAACCTTTGCTCCCCAAATTTGAAAAACAATAGTCATTATCTCATAGTGTCTAAGTTATTGGTTATATCTCCGCAAAGTCACATGGCCAATTATTAGTATTACAAACATTTATATCATGTTCCTTGGGAACCAACACCTATTTCTACAAGCCACCTTCCACAAATGATCATCTTAACCATTTTGAGCAGGTGGATTTCCAATTACAAATGATTAGATCACTAATTTTCTTTTTTGTTTTGTACTGTTTGTTGTGTGTTTTTTATTAGATATTTCCTTTATTTACATTTCAAATGTTATCCCCTCTCCTAGTTTCCCCTCCAAAACCCTCTTATCCCATCCCCCCTCCCAGCTCAATGCCCCAGTATAGGGGAATGCCAGGACAAGGAAGCAGGATCACTAATTTTCAAATTACTATCCTTTTTAAAACTGCTTTGGCATTTTCAATTTGAGAAATACTTAACAGAATTATATCAATAAACATTATGGTTTGAATCTGATATTCCAGCCACATTTCATATATAAATGCCCCATTGTGTGATTCTGGGAAGTAGCAGAAACTTTTGTTGGTGTCTTCCTAGTTGGTAGCTAGGGATACCTTTTAGGTTTGTGATTTTCTGTGGTTGGTCTCTTTCCCTCTCTCCTTCCTATCTATCATGAAGTGAGTAACCTCATCCACATGTTCCCACTAGCATAATATTTTGTTTATCACGGTCCAGAAACAAGAGAGACAAAGACTACAGACTGAAACCTCTGAAATGACCAGCCAAAATACTTTAAGTAATTGTCATACATTTCCATCACAATTACAGAAAATTAACATATTATCTAATGATTCGCTAGGTAAGTGCATCAGTTAGCTTTACATTCTGTGACAAAATGGCCTTTGTATCAATTTAAGGGAGGAGAGATTAAGTTGGGATTACTGTTTTAGTGGGTTCAGTCCTTGGCAGCTTGTTCTCATGCACTATAGCAGAGAACCATGAGGGCATGAGTATGTGAGAGGCTTAGTTATGGTATCTATGGCTCTGATAAAACACTATGATTCAAAACAACTTGGTGAGAAAGGGATTTATTCAGCCTAAATGTCCAAATCACAGTATATAATGAAGAAAGACAGGGCAAGAATTTGAAGGCAGGAACTGATGCAGAGGATATGGGGGAGTGCTGCTTACTGGCTTGATCATAATGGTGTGCTTGGCCTGCTTTCTTATAGCACCCAAGACCTGAAGCTTAGGGTTGGCCCCACCCACAGTGTGCTAGGCTCTCCCAAACAATTCATCAGTCATGAAAATGTACCGCAGGCTTACCCACAAGCCAGCCTAGTTGGAGGGTTTTCGCAGATGATGTTGCATCTTCTAACATGACTCTAGCTTGTATCAAGTTGACATAAAACTATCCAGTATCAGGGTCAGAACAGGAAGCTGCCAGAAGCACAAAGCTAGTTTTCTTGCTTTCTCATTTATGGGCTTCTATGATACCCAGGTCCCAAGATCATGCCTGCCATTCACACTTAGAATGTTACCACCAATCTTCACTGAGTGTGTCCTCAGAGGCCCACACTGGGCCATGGTCAATCTGACTATCTTTAACCATTATTATATCAATTAGAGCACACACAATAAGCCTTTTCTACAGTAATTTAGTAATAATGTGTAGCTGAGGAGACTGTGAAGTTGTAGTTATTAGTTAAAAATGTAGTCGATACATTATCTTGCGAAGGGGCTGAAGAGAATATATTCCTACAGTAGAGCATATACTCATCTCTAGGGTAATTACTGGGTGCTCATGAGAAGCCTCTATTCCTCCACATTTAATAGAGTAGTTTCATGATGACACTGATAATTGCTTTCTTTGATAAAAGTCATCCAGTTACCTGACATCTTTTGTAATAACCTAGGTTAGATGCTACAAGATCCATCTCTCTCTGATGTATTCTCTTGCAAAGGAGAGAGACACTTATGGTCATTGTCTCCTCCAGTGAGGCTGATCAACCATCACCTTTACTTCCTTCATTAGTATTTATAGTGTATAGAGCATGAGTTGATGTATTATAGTGATTTATACTTCTATTTATAAAATTATATTTATAATGATATTTAGAAATCTCAAGCCTATTCCATGGGTAAAAGTCCTCACAAACTAATCTGAAAAGCTAAGTTTGGTTCATAGGACATAGTAGTAGGAGAGGATCAACTTCCACTAGTTGTCCTCTGCTGTTTTCCACATATGCACATGTGGATACACACACACACACACACACACACACACACACACTTTCACACAAACATGCATGTGCACAGTCACAGGCACACATGTGTATGCTTAGACACACATGCACATGTACATTCATGTAATATATAAACAGAAAGAAAACTGCCTATGTATAAGTATCATATAAGTGCCCATATTAGCATGGAGGAAACTTAGTTTATACATAGTGATTATATTGGTTTATTTCAGCTTCTGTCACAAACAACTCACACTGGATAATATACACAATGATTAATTCTCAATGTTTTAGAAGCTGGGAAGATTCAGTGTTGGATGAGGTTCATTTCTCTTATGATGTAATATTGCATTCGTGTTCTCCTGTATTAAATGTAAACAAAATCCTCCCATGATCTTTCATACATTTACTAACATTAATCACATCCAAAAGACTGCACTGTGTAACATAATTACTTTAGGGTCTTGTTTCTACATATTACATTATGCCCACAGGAGTGGTTTTATATATGTGAATTATTGTTCTGTGTGCTCAAGATCTGGATAATAAAAACAACGCACAGAAAAAGACATGGAGTAGGTTTTCTGGATATAAAGAGGACTATATCCAATTCTGTTCACAATGTCCTATATTTTATGATGAGAATGAACTGTATTTTAGCTACAGTGGAGTAAAGAAGGAGGAAAAGGGAGCTAGATTATATCGGAAACCTAAGTGAAGCAATTTCTCATAAAAAGCGTGTGTGTGTGTGTGTGTGTGTGTGTGTGTGTGTGTGAAGGGGTGAATATCTTCACTAATATAATACTCTAGAGGAAGAAAAGATATTATAAAGGCATACTCAAAGATGTCAAGCACCTTATACTTTGTGAGTCATGCCCCAACTAATCCCTCACATTAAAAACTTAAGCCCATACCTCATATCAACATATTCACTACTGAAGAAGATTAAATTTATGAGACCACATGGTAAGGGAGGGCAGAAGATACCTAGATCCCTGCCTGCCACATGACTTGCCCACAGCAGGAGCCCCTATGATGTGCAAGTATATGATGGAGAAATAGGTGAGAAAGAGAAATGGAATAGTTTGTGCACAGTGAAGAGAGGAGGAACTGGAGACTCAAGGTGGGGAGGAGTAGCCTGTGTTGATACTGGAGGCTATGGTGAGGTTCCTGACTGTGCTGACACCGAGGACCATGTCTGGGTCCATGGCCTAGCAGCAGTAGGAGTCCATGGCTTACATTAGCACCAAAATCCATGTGGGTGTCCCTGGTCTGGGTTGATACATGGGACCATGTTAATGTCCAAGGACTTTGTAGAGTTGGCCCTGCTCCTCAGTGTTTGCATCACTCTGGAGAGCTGGCCACATCCCTGATTGGCTGGAGTTCTTGGAAGAGTAGGCCCTGCACCAGACCTGAGTAACACAGTAGAGCTGCCACTAGAAGGTGCTGCACAGGTGAGTTGGACCCAAGAGTATGATGCCAGGAGAGCCGGCAGTACCCCTTGTCTGCCATGAAGTGGTATGGGCCTGGGAGCCATGCCCTCTTCCCTCAACCCTTGGTACCCACAGTGGACAATGGAGATGGTCCCAGGGATAGTAGAGAGGAAGAGCTGGCTTTGCCTCTCACTCGCTGCAGCACTCTGGAGAAGGGGCCCTGTACCTCACCTGGGAATCACAATGGACATAGTCCTGGTAGCAAAGATATGGGTAATCTGGCCCTGTGAGTGTGAGAGCAGGGGAATTTTTGGTCCTGCTCCCAGATCGCTGCAGCATTGCGTGAGCTAGCTAAGACAGTACTGACAGTTTGCCCTGGTAGCGTGGGTGTGGAAGAGTTGGTGGGCCGACCAATCAGCAACCATGCAGGCCCAGTCATAGGGTTTTAAGTTAGCCCACCAAAATATATCTATGCATTGCCGGGGTGCATGAAGGGGCTGGTTCTGCTGATTCAGCACTGTAGGATCTCTTTGACACAGGGCAAACCCTTCATATTTGAGAGGAGTCCTGGTGACAGTCCAGTACTGATAATGTAGCAGAAGCCAGAGACCTTGAACCAGACCTATGATTCATTGCAATGAACATTTGCAAATAAAGATGTATGGACAAATAAGTATACTGGGATACATTGTAAAACAGGACAGTTTCCATGACAAGATATTTTGTATTGTTCTTTTTTTAATTATTTTTTTTTATTTTTAACTATTTTTTCTATTTTCTTTTGGTGGGGAGGATGCCTGGGAAGAAGGGCAGATACAAAGGGATGGGAAAATAAGTGGGATTGGAGTATATGACACAGAGAAATTCAATAAAAAGTTAAAGAAATAAAAAGTAACCCCCAAAATTACTAATAATGGAATCAGATAGATAGATAGATGATAGATAGGTAGATAGATAGATAGATAGATAGATAGATAGATAGATAGACAGACCGACAGATAGATAGAGGACCAATTTTCTGAAATTATCATTTTGAAAACAAAAAGGAGAGTAAAGAAAGCAATGGGACCAGTGGTCATACAGATCACTAAATGTTAGCCATTGCATTCCAAAGGTGAGACTATGATGTCCTTTAGAAGGTCCCCCATGGGTTTCTAGGGAATTGTGCTAGATGTCTGGGTTAATGGTCCATGGAAGGATAAGCCTGGTGAAGTGTAGAGACATCATGCATATGTCTGGATTGGTAATCATCAGAGGTCTGTCAGTAGGACATTATCCTCCCCTATTCCTTCTGTTTCTTCTTTAGGACATTTGGGTACATGGTCTGCATAGCCATAGACATAACAGTCAATTCCTATCCTAATCCCTTGCCTTCCTCAGAAACCTGTGTCATATCACCAGGAAGCAAGACTTAGTGCAAGTGGTCTAATCTAACTAAGGTTGAGCTGGTAGGGGCATGGGGCCTCCACCCTTACATTATAGTCTATTTGGTCCAAGAAAGTATTCTGCAGGCTACAGAAAGAGAAATCTGGACACCAACACAGCCACAAAATCCTACACTTACAATCTGTCTTGCCTGCAAGACGTGCTAGGGCAATAGTGGCATAGAACTTGTGGAAGTGGTCAACCAATTTTTTTGTAAGGCTTGAACCATCTACAGTGCCTGGATGGCCACAAACCAGAAACTGGGTAGCCCAGAGTGTTAGGGTAGAACCAAGCATTGCTAGTGGGAAAAATCACCAAGCATTACTTGTGGGAAAAAAAAATCAATGAAATGATTCCTAATAATAGTCCACTATAATAATAGTTTGGTGCCTTGTTCAGTAGTCATCAGAGAGGTATCTTCTGGCAGCAGAAAGGAGTGAGAACAGAGACTCAGAACTAGACATTATGCAGAGATAGAGTATGCAATTGAACATCTCCATTTTGCCCCTCCCCTCAGAGATCTGGGAATCCAATGGAAGGAAAAGAAAAATTGTAGGAGTCCAAGGGGTTGGAGATACAAGAATAATATCCACTAAGCCAGGTCTCACATGGGCTCACAGAGACTGAAGCAGCAAGCACTAGGCCTACATGGGTGTGTACCAAGTCCTCTGCCTATATCTTACAGCTGTCAAGATGTTATTTTTTTATGGAACTTAGAACAGTGGGAATTGGTATCTCTGATTCTTTGCCTGCTCTTGGATTGCTTTCCTCTGATTGGATTGCCTTGTCCAGCCTAGATAGGGGGAGGAGATTTGCCATATCTTATTTTATCTTATCTTGACCTGTTTGGATATCATCTCTTGGAGACCTGGTCTTTTCTGAAGAGTTAACTGAGGAAGGATGGATCTGGGTAAGAATGGAGGTGTGTGTGAGGGGGGTGTTGGATAACTGGGAGAAATAGAGGAAGGGAAAACTGGGGTTAGAATATATTATATCAGAGAAGAATCTATTTTCAATATCTTCAAAAAGAGTGAAAAATTGAATGATCTTAAAGTATACAATCCAAGCAGAATTCTACTTACAACCACAGTAATGTGTCACAAGTGCCTTTAAGAGTGTTTTGATTAATATTTATTAATTAAATTAATTAATTAATTTATTAATTAATTAATCTTAGGACTTGAATTACCTCAAGCCCAATCTTGAAAGCAAAATGTACACAATATTTAAATGAAGAGATTATATCTCTTCATGAACACATGGACTATGAAATTCAAATTCTCATATTATCCACAAGTCACTTTCAAATTTAGCACAATTACAATACACCTTTCAACAAGATGTCACAGACTTACACTCAAACACAGAGTTTATTCTGGAAATATAAAATGAATCTATAGGGTTCAAATGAGGACAAATTTATTGAACCATTTTAAATACCTAATAAACACATTTTCTCTAAGTCCAGAACAGAGTTACTAATCCCTGGACTATTCTATTTCACCAAATGGGCTGGAGTTCTGCCTATCCACTAAAGAAACATAGTCATTTTCAATGTTTAATGCCATCATTTAACAATATGTTAAGTCATTTTGACAGATCTATTGTGTTTTCGACAAAGATGTGAGGTTTCACACGGGGAAGTTTGGGTGATTCTTGTGGTCATATCATTCCTTGTTCCTACAATGCTATGAAGACCTAAGACCTAGTATAAGTCCTGTAGTGGGATGTTGTCCTGAGACCTACCTTCTTATTTGGTTTCCAACTTGTTTGATTCTTTTGTCAAAATGTTATGGACAGAGCTGCAAAATTGCAGTCAGAGCTGTGAAAACTTCCAGCAAACGGATGATCTGTGAGCAAATACCTGTTAATTTGGTGGATAGTATATCCAAGATGGTGGATAGTATAGAAGCAAGCTATAGGCACAAATTCACACATCCCACTTTGGGCCATGCACAGAGCAATGGGTTAGAAGCTTATTGCCTCAGAGGAGTTCTTCTTTATATAAGAAGACTTTATGTATAAGAAGACATAATTTCCTGAGGATGTCAGCCAGAACAACCAAAGCCAACATGTCAGTCAAAGATTAGAATATGAACATCCAGTAATGGCTTATTGAATTTAGCCTCTTCCAAAGTTCTGACTTTTATCTTTCTAACACATGAAACTTACTACTTCGCAGTCTTTCCTTAGTTTGCCCAACATATGGATTAAAATCTAAAATAGCAGCTTATTTTCTGCTGCTTCTATGTTAAAAAGTCTCAGTAGGTGTTAGAATCTGCATTTGCATTTTCTTCACTAACAGTCTGAGATTAATTTTCCACCCTTCTTTGCTGGCAAACAAATGTGTTGTGATAAAACATTGCTGATTATTAGTGACCTCTGTGTTCTAAGAAAGCACAATTGAAGGCTCTTTTCTATTCCACTCATCTCAGACATATGTAGAAGGGCCCACCTGACCATAGACAGTGGAAAATGAAATTACATGTCAATCTGCTTATCATGGAAAACAGTCAAGCACTTGAGATGTGCATTCTGACCACATGTAAAACCTTCAACACCATCAGGTCTGTCTCTTAGAAAGAATTTTCAGGAAATAGACTCTAGGACAAGAACTATGTGAAGCCTCTTAGAGAAGAATTTGGAATTACTTTCAAATGTTACATGTGACAGCTGATTTGCCTTGTTACTGAAAGTAGGGTAGTAAGCAGCTCTGTGCAGAACTGTGGAGATGGGACAGAATTTAGTGTTTTCCAAAATCAGGAAAATGTAGTTGGACCTTTGTATCTCTTCATTCTCTTCATCTATTCCTTGGAGAAGCTGATGAAAAACTCTTCATGAGAGAGGCCATTACTTTTTTTTTTACATCAAAAATTTTGAATATATTGGTAATAGGCATGGACCTTAATCATATACAGAGTTCTTTTCTTATTAGATAAACACTGATACCCCTTATCATGTGCTCTTAAAAACAAGTGCTTGCTGAATTGCTTAAGTCTATTATAGTATTCTTATTACACATTACTGTATAATAGAGAGGCCATTTCTAATGAGACACAAATCTCTAGTCATCCATGAGGTTTCCAGAACTTAATATGGGAAGGAGTTGTATAAAGCAGCCCTAAAGATGAGATCTCACTCTCCCCCACAAGCCTCCAGAAGAGTTAAATTCCATGTGTGTACTTAGGTTCTGTCTAGTGAGTTCAGTAGTCACACAAGACTCAACGACCACAGCAGAAGGTATGATGCCACACAACTGGTTTCAGTGCTCAGAGGAATTCTTCAAATGGTAGATATTTATGTGTGTCAGTTATAGCAGAAAAATATGGGGGAGATAAAACTGAAGTTCTCAAATTCTTTCCTAATGAAAATGTTAAAATATTGCATTTATTTTACTTTAGGTACTGTAAACACAACTCTGTTGAGGAAAACAAATCAAATTAATCAGCCACACTGAGGCCTGTTATGGCCTGAAGAAAGTGAGGGAGAGAAAAGTAGGGGAGGGACCCTGGAAAGTATAGAATGGAAGAAAGGGGGAGGTAAAAATAAGGGTTTTATAAGGCAAAAAATAAATTAATTAAAATTCATTACAAGTAAACCTGTAATTTAGAGCCTATAAAAGAACTCTGTTGGAAATGAAATGTTACAAAGTAGTTATCCTAGTTTGTATTCTTTTCCTGTGATTTATCACTGACAAAAATCTTCTTGGAGAAGAAAGGACTCATTTTATTTATGTTTCTACATTACAATCTGTCCCCACGGAAGCCAGCACAGGAACTTCAGGCAGGAAATGAAGACAGGAACTGAAGAAGATACCACAGAGGAATTTTACTGCCTTTCTCTTCAAGACTTGCCTAGTTACCTTCCTGATACAACCCAGTAGGGCATGAGCCACAGTGAGCTAGATGGGCTACCTTTCTGATATAACCCAGGACCACCTGCCAAGGGATGACCACACTCATCGTGAACCAGACCCCAGACCATTCTGTATCCATTAGCAATCAAAATCAAATCAAAACAAAACAAACAAACAAACAAAAAAACATCCTGCAGACATGTCCACAGGACTATCTGATGAAAACAATTCCTTGACCCTTGACTGAGGTTCCCTCTTCTCAGGTTTGTCTAAGCTCATACCAAAAATGTACAAAAACTAACTAGAACAGTAAAAATATACATAAAAGATGTATAATTAAAATTATGTTACTTAAACTCTATAAATTAACTGAATTTTGAAGACAAATAAATTATATAGTGTAATATTTATAACATTTTACCAAGTGAGTTGTGTGGTGACAAGAATACAGGTATCAGCAGAGACATGGCGACTCCTGACGTTTTTGAAACCCTTTAAGGAGTAGCATGTAGCTCAAAGGCAGACTTTGTGTGAAGAGTAAGTTATTATAACCCCTGAAGTTGTGAGTAAATTGGTGCAATACAGAGTTCTGTGTAGTAAGCCCAGTTGCAACCTGTAAACTTCCAAGTTTCAACCACTAGAAGTAAAAATTCTGTAAAAAGAAGTTGTTGTGTTTGACGGTGGGAGAGGTTATTTCTGTGTTAATATTATGGTGAGTATGCTACTGATGGATTCTGATTCTATGAGAAAGAACCCGCCATTATAGTCTGTAATCCAGCCTATATGACTGGGCCTTTGGGACAGTGCTCCATATATAAAGAGTACTCTGTCACTATAACTAAGCTTCGCTTGTGGTACCTAGTCTTGACTAGTGGGTACTGTTCACAGGTAGAATTTTTGTGAAGTTGCTTCCAAGGTGCATATCCCTGGGAGAGAGAACTCACTTGAGAGATACCTGTCTATGTGGGCCATACTGAAATTTCTTTGGAATGTGTGCTCGTTGTTTTTCACATGCTACCTAAGAAAATCAAACCTGAACGCCCCCCCCCCCCCCCGAGCAAAGAAAGAAAGAAAGAAGACGGAGGGAGGGAGGGAGGGAGGAAAGAAGGAAGGAAGGAAGGAAGGAAGGAAGGAAGGAAGGAAGGAAGGAAGGAAGGAAGGAAGGAAGGAAGGAAGGAAAAGAAAGCCCCCTTCTCCCTCAGTGCTAACTGAGCACTTTAATAAACCTTGGAATCTTGCTAAGGTTTTGATTGGTGGGAAATGATTGCTAGACCAAATCCAGTATCACCCAACATTATAATACAGAGTGTTCTTAAGGATGGAAGAAAAAAACAGGCAGTTAGCACTTGCAGTCACTCTAATCTCTACCTTTTAATTCTCTGACCATGACATTTTTACACTGTGGATACAACACTATAAGATCACTGTTCTTTGAGGATATACATTTATTTTGGAAAAATGATGCTATATATCACAGGATATAATATCTAAGTGGCACACCAATTCTCAATCAAGATCCATACAACCAAGATGTGAGGTTGTTTTGCTCTGATGACCAGAACCTGTGGGATAATTGGCAAGAATTGAGATCATGGATTCACAGTCATGTTGGCTTTCCTATAAAATGTGATTCTTGATAAATTAGATGTTCTGAATCCTTATATAACATCACTGGCTCAAAATGTTTATCTATGAGCAGAATAGTGGTGCCTAGAAGATGCTATTGTTTCTGATAAGGATAAAAACAGCTCATTCCAGCATAGAGCTCTCTATTAAAAGATTTGTCGGGCTCCCAGACGCTGAACAGATCTGACAGGCAGTGCCAGGTACACAGACATATTCCGAGTCTAACATTGCTTGGGTCTCAGCCTATCAGGCTTCTGCCTGCACCCAGGGCCTGGGGAGCTCGTTGGGCCGTCTATGTGCCAGCCCTGTCGGGGGACGTTTGCCCTGCAGATGATCAGCACTTGGAAAAGTTCCCCGCAGCATCTGCCATTTTCACTCCCTGATGGAGCAGACAGGCAGCACCAAATTTCACAGAGAAAACCCGAGTAAAACATTGTTTGGGACAAGACACACCAAGACTCCAATGGCACCCAAGAGTAGGACAGCACATCAGTAATCTGTGCCAGGGGAAACCCAGTAATCCAGTGGTATAGAAATAGCTTTACAGTCTCACAAGAGTTTTAAGCAACAGCCAGTGACAACAGGACCAACTAAGGCCAGAGATAATGAGATGGCAAAAAGCAAATGTAGCAATGTTACTAACAGAAATCAAGGCAATATGGCAGCATCTGAACCCAATTCTCCAACAACAGCAAGTCCAGGATACACCAACACACCAGAAAAACAAGATTTGAATTTAAAATCAGTGATCATGATGCTGTTAGAGGAACACAAGAGGGACATAAATAAATCTCTTAAAGAAATATAGGAGAAAAATAGATCAAAAGGTAGAAGTCCTTACAAGGGAAACACAAAGATCATTTAAAGAAATGCAGAATATGGGTCAACGGATAGAAGTCAATAATAAGGAAATTAAAAACCCACTTAAAGAAATACAGGAGAACTTGGGCCAACAAGCAGAAGTCATCAAACTCAGGGCTGAAATCAATCAAGTAGAAACAAAGAGAACTATACAAAGAACAAAACTAGGAGCTGGTTCTTTGATAAAATCAGCAAGATAGATGAACCCTTAGCCAGACTAACCAAAGGGCACAGAGACAGTATCCAAATTAACAAAATTAGAAATTAAAAGGGAGGTATAACAACAGAAACTGAGGACATTCAAAAAATCATCAGATCCTACTACAAAAGCCTCTACTCAATGCAACTGGAAAGTTTGGAGGAAATGAACAATTTCCTAGACAGATACCAAATACTAAAATTAAATCAGGACCAAAGAGATCATCTAAACCGTCCCATAACCCCTAAAGAAATAGGGGACCTCTCTTGGGCATATACCCAGAGGATTACAAGGCATGCAATAAGGACTGTATGACAAGAACTTCAGGTCTCTGAAGAAGGTAATCGAAGAAGACCTCAGAAAATGGAAAAACCTTCCATGTTCGTGGGTTGGCAGGATTAATATAGTTAAAATGGCCATCTTGCCAAAAGCAATCTAAAGATTCAATGCAATCCCCATCAAAATACCAACTCAGTTTTTCATAGAGTTAGAAAGAGCAATTCTCAAATTTATCTGGAATAACAAAAAACCTAGGATAGCTAAAACTACTCTCAACAGTAAAAGAACTTCTGGGGGAATCAGTATCCCAGACCTCAAACAATACTACAGAGCAAAAGTGTTTAAGACTGCATGGTATTGGTGCAGTGACAGGCAGGTAGATCAATGGACTAGGATTGAGGACCCAAAAATGAACCCACATATTGGTCACTTCAATAAATGGTGCTGGTTCAACTGGAGGTCAGCATGCAGAAGAATGCGAATTGATCCATTCCTATCCCCTGTACTAAGCTAAACTCCAAGTGGATCAAGGACCTCCACATAAAACCAGACACACTGAAACTAATAGAAAAGAAACTGAGGAAGACCCTTGAGAACATGTGCACAGGGAAAAGTTCCTGAACAGAACAATAGCTTATACTCTAAGTTCAAGAATTGATAAATGGGACCTCATAAAATTACAAAGTTTTTATAAGGCAGAGGACACTGTCAAAAGGACAAAATGGCAATCAACAAATTGGAAAAAGATCTTCATCAACCCTACATTCTACAGAGGGCTAATATCCAATATATACAAAGAACTTAAGAAGTTAGACCCCAGAGAACCAAATAACCCTATTAAAAATGGGGTACAGAGCTAAACACAGAATTTTCACCTGAAGAATTTTGGATGGCTGAGAAGCACCTTAAGAAGTGTTGAACATCATTAGTCATTAGGGAAATGCAAATCAAAACAACCCTGAGATTTCACCTCACACTAGTCAGAATGGCTAAGATTAAAACCTCAGGAGACAGTAGGTGTTGGCGAGGGTGTGGAGAAAGAGGAACACTCTTCCACTGCTGGTGGGAGTGTAAGATCGTACAACCACTCTGGAAATCAGTCTGGCAGTTCCTCAGAAAACTGAGCATGACACTTCCGGTGGACCCTGCTATACCACTCCTGGGCATATACCCAGAGGATTCCCCTGCATGCAATAAGAACACTTGCTCCACTATGTTCATAACAGCCTTATTTATAATATCCAGAAGATGGAAAGAACCCAGATATCCCTCAATGGAGGAATGGATACAAAAAATGTGATATATTTACACAATGGAATTCTACTCAGCAATTAAAAACAATGAATTCATGAAATTCTTAGGCAAATGGTTGGATCTGGAAAATATCATCCTAAGTGAGGTAACCCAATCACAAAAGAACACACATGGAATGCAGTCACTGATAAGTGGATATTAGCCCAGAAGCTCTGAATACCCAAGACACAATTAATATATCAAATCATTCCCAAGAAGAAGGAAGAAGAGAGTCTTGGTCCTGGAAAAGTTTGATGCAGCATTATAGGGGATTGCCAGGACAGAGAAGTGGGAGGGGATTGATTGGGGAATGGGTGGAGGGAAGAGGGCTTATGGGACTTATGGTGATGGGGGAACTAGTAAAGGGGAAATCATTTGGAATGTAAATAAAGAATATAGAAAATAAAAAAGAAGAAGAAATGGAAAAAGAAGATTTGTCACATTAAGATATAGGAGGAGTTCATAAGTATCCTTGATTAGAGTCAATTGAATTGAATGAGAAGAGGTTGCTACATCAATGTTGGTGATTAGGAGTGTCAGCCAGAGCTTTTATTTCTGCTTTGATTGCTGCTCTGTATGTGCCTATGATGTCATGATTAATAAGCCTACCAACAATAGAAAACAGAAAGATTTCCCAAGCAAATTATCTTATCTACCTGGTTATTTTAATCACAATTCACAGTTAATGTTATCTGTGTGTAAAATATACAATACAAAGATTTCTACTTTGTATACTTGTGTTACAGGGCATTGAACCTAGAGCCTTGTGATCAGGAAATATGGGATATGTATAATAACGATTAGGGTAAGATAGAAAGGTGATTAAATCAAGGTTGTAACTGAGGCTGCATTATTTTTCCAATATTTCTTTTTCAAAATCGAGACCCTGAATCTCTGGTTCTAGATATAAGTTATATAAATCCTCATCTAAATCTAGCACACCCTGTAATAGAATGTCTTGATGCTGTTAATTGTTGCATAATAAGCCATAATAAATCTTAGTAACACACATGAAAGTTTATTAGTTGCTGCCATTATTTTGTTCTATGGCTGGGCTCAGCAGGAGGGTTTCAGTCAGATACTGAAAGAGCTGTCATCATCTAAAAGCAAAACAGGGCTGGGTTTTATGAAAAGTTCACCTTGCTATCAGCAACTGCTAGATGTTTGGAGGGACTTAGCTAGATTATACAGTTTCTTTGTGAGACCTAACTTCTGAAATCAGGGCAGAAGATTTCCCAAGGTGAATGTGCCATTAACAAGTATTTCAAAATGCAGGAGGTTAGGTCTACCCATCTTGCTAGATTTAGGTTGTGCAAAAGCTATATAAATTCTGTTACTTAATTGTGAGGTTTGCCACCTCTTAGGGAATGTTAGGAAATAAGAAACTATGAAGACATCTTTGGAATGCAGTTAATCACAATGACTAATAAAATCTGTAGAGATAGAGTTTACTCTATAGTGGGTTTATTTTATGTAGAGAGTATAACATGTATGACATTTGTAACATATATTCCTAGAAGACTTTTATAGATAAAGTGTAACCATATGTAATTGGCATTTTCAGATAATTACCAGTTAATATGAAGTACTGCTATGTAATTAGCAATAATCTACCATTTTCTTCAAACTTGCATATTGATCTTATCTTGGTGAGGACTTGTTTAAATAATCTGATTTTATAGTGTTCCCAGAAACAGACAAAAATCTTGAAAAATCTTATGAGAAAGATAAGGAAGTGTATGGTTGAGCAAACTATTCTACAAACAAAGAAAGAAAAAGCGTGGCCTTCATAGTAAAAATGATGAGACTATTTAAAAAAATGTGATAATATGAAGAAGACACTTTTGCTTACAGAACAGACTTTGAGCCCCAGTTCTGTGCACTATATTCACTTTCCCCTTTAAAAAGATAGACATTACTTTTCTCATTGTATCTACTAAGTAATTAAGGACAATATTTTCCTTATTTATGATTTCCACCATTGCACTCTAAAAAGTATGGAGTAGAACATTGCTTATAAGAAAGTAGCCACCTGACCAGTGCAGTGTTTGGCACTCTCTGTGTATATTTCAAAGTGGTTTCTATCTGAAAAGTTCAGAGACAGGAATTCTATATTTAGAAAGATTAGAATGAGTGATCATCACTGGAATGTGTTCCTCTAGATTCCTAGCCTTAAAGAGTTTAATACTGAAGACAACTACATCCTGCCATTTGTCCTCAAGAATGAGCCCTGGAAGTTGCTTAAGCCTGATATTGTACAGATTGAGACCTTCACTTTCCAAATTTTTGGTAATTACAGCCGAGATCATGAGTGCTTTGTGGACATTAGTAATTAAACAAACTGGTTAATTCGAGAACTTTTCACACTAACTTTTAACATTTGTCATTATCACATTGTACTCAAGGGAAACTTTTTCTACTACAAATAAAAAATTATACTGCTGAAAGAGGAAGAAACTCAAATCAATCTGATACATTTTAATCATTATGAGTTATTTCATTCTATGTAGCTAAATTACTTTAAGAATGTGCACTAATTGCCTACCTCATTCTTCTTCTCTGTCAGCCTTTTGTGTTCTGAAGCAGATATCTGCCCTTACAGTGGGACAGAGATACCACTTCTTAGAACTGTGGATAGTGAATTTGTCTTCACACTAATGATGATTTCTTAGCTCTTTGATAGAACTAAATTTCACTTCTTGCTGATTGCACTAAATAAATGTTTGTGTGGCAAAGTATTACATGAGTTTGAAATATGGATCAATAACTTTTATTTAAGTAACAAGATGATTTGCAGCACATAGTAGACCAATAATTTTAGCAAGGTCTTATTCTGGGTATTTTGGTATGATGTTGAAAGGTGAAATTCAATAATTAATAAGGCACCATTAGCTATGCCTTCAGTTGAAATGAATCAAAAAAGACTGACATAGACAATGTTCAGCACTATGCAAAAGTAAATAAATAACTGCCCCCAAGGTACTGCCACCAAAATAATATTAATGTAGTCATAATTAGAAGTGGAACTTTAGGCTGCCCACAAAGAAATACACTATCATTACTTACTGTGCAACGAGTCACCACACCTTGCCTTTATAGTTTTTGAAGAGTTAAGACAACTAGAACAGAGCATTGCAATTTTTTGAAAAACAAAGACATAAACAGAGAAAAGTAGAACAATAAAGTGAGGCAGTGATAATAAATCTCCCTTTCCAATGGGGAAAGACTAGCTGACTGTATGGTTAAAAGAAAAAAGAAAAAGAAGAGGAGGAAGAGGAGGAGGAAGAAAAAGAAGAAGAAGAGAAGAAGAAGAAGAAGAAGAAGAAGAAGAAGAAGAAGAAGAAGAAGAAGAAGAAGAAGAAGAAGAAGAAGAAGAAGAAGAAGAAGAAGAAGAAGAAGAAGAAGAATCACATTCTCTCATCTTTGGGTGCATGTGCATGCGTGCATACATACTTGTGCGTGCGTGTGTGTGTGTGTGTGTGTGTGTGTGTGTGTGTGTGTGTGTGTGAATGTGTGTGTGTCTATGTAATGCCTGTAAATCACAAATATTCGAATTACTTGTGTTTAATTGAGATTATGGTGTTTGTTCTCATATGTATAGTTGTTTTGCCTGCACATATGGCTGTGCACCACATGTCTGCACATAGAGGCCAAACGAGGGCATAGAATCCTCTAGGACTGAAGCTACAAACAGTTGTGAGCTACTACATGTGTGCTGGGAACTGAACCAGGGTCCTAAGGTAGATCAGCAAGGTCCCTTAACCACTGAGCCATCTCTCCATCTCCAATACTAAGTTTCTGAAGAGGAAAGATATGTGCCTGGAACCCCACTTCCATTCAGGTTTCTTTGTTTGTTTTGATAATTAACAACAAGAAAGCAGAAAACGAGAAAATGAACAAAGAAGAATAATCATAAGACAGATGGGAAACATTGAAAACTATATGATATATTATAAATGGAAACTAAGCTATATCAGTGTGAAATAACCCTGTATTAGCTGTCAAAATCCAAGTTACATGGTGCAATTCTCACTGTAGAATAAAAACTTTGAAAGAGTCGAGTGCTATTTTAAATCAAGCATGATATTGAATGCCTATAGTCCTAGCTCCAATGAGGTAGAGGAACGAGGAACATGAGTCCAAGACCTGCCTGGATTACATCACAATTTTCTGTCTTTAATAAAGTAATGCATAAATGCATACTTTAATGCACAAATAAAATGATAAAATAGGGGCACTTTAACACAATAATCTTCTTAAAATGCCAGTATATGATAATTCATGCCTAACAGGGTTAGCCAAGGTTAGATAAAATATCTTTTTTTTATTCGATATATTTTTTATTTACATTTCAAATGATTTCCCCCTTTCTAGCCCCCCACTCCCCGAAAGTCCCATAAGCCCCCTTCTCTCCCCCTGTCCTCCCACCCACCGCTTCCCACTTCCCTGGTCTGGTTTTGCCGAATACTGCTTCATTGAGTCTTTCCAGAACAAGGGGCCACTCCTCCTTTCTTCTTGTACCTCATTTGATGTATGGATTATGTTTGGGGTATTCCAGTTTTCTAGGTTAATATCCACTTATTAGTGAGTGCATACCATGAGTCACCTTTTGAGTCTGGGTTACCTCACTTAGTATGATGTTTTCTAGCTCCATCCATTTGCCTAAGAATTTCATGAATTCATTGTTTCTAATGGCTGAATAGTACTCCATTGTGTAGATATACCACATTTTATGCATCCATTCTTCTGTTGAAGGATATCTAGGTTCTTTCCAGCATCTGGCAATTATAAATAGGGCTGCTATGAACATAGTAGAACATGTATCCTTATTACATGGTGGGGAAACCTCTGGGTATATGCCCAGGAGTGGTATAGCAGGATCTTCTGGAAGAGAGGTGCCCAGTTTTCGGAGGAACCGCCAGACTGATTTCCAGAGTGGTTGTACCAATTTGCAACCCCACCAGCAGTGGAGGAGTGTTCCTTTTTCTCCACACCCTCTCCAACACCTGCTGTCTCCTGAATTTTTAATCTTAGCCATTCTGACTGGTGTAAGGTGAAATCTCAAGGTTGTTTTGATTTGCATTTCCCTAATGACTAATGAAGTTGAGCATTTTTTAAGATGCTTCTCCGCCATCCGAAGTTCTTCAGGTGAGAATTCTTTGTTTAACTCTGTACCCCATTTTTTAATAGGGTTGTTTGGTTTTCTGGAGTCTAACTTCTTGAGTTCTTTATATATATTGGATATTAGCCCTCTATCTGATGTAGGATTGGTGAAGATCTTTTCCCAATTTGTTGGTTGCCGATTTGTCCTTTTGATGGTGTCCTTTGCCATACAGAAACTTTGTAATTTTATGAGGTCCCATTTGTCAATTCTTGATCTTAGAGCATACGCTATTGGTGTTCTGTTCAGAAATTTTCTCCCTGTACCAATGTTCTCAAGGGTCTTCCCCAGTTTCTTTTCTATTAGCTTCAGAGTGTCTGGCTTTATGTGGAGGTCCTTGATCCATTTGGATTTGAGCTTAGTACAAGGAGACAAGGATGGATCAATTCGCATTCTTCTGCAAGCTGACCTCCAGTTGAACCAGCACCATTTGTTGAAAAGGCTATCTTTTTTCCATTGGATGTTTTCAGCCCCTTTGTCGAGGATCAAGTGGCCATAGGTGTGTGGGTTCATTTCAGGATCTTCAATCCTGTTCCATTGATCTGCCTGCCTGTCACTGTACCAATATCATGCAGTTTTTAACACTATTGCTCTGTAGTATTGTTTGAGGTCAGGGATACTGATTCCCCCAGATTTTCTTTTGTTGCTGAGAATAGTTTTAGCTATTCTGGGGTTTTTGTTATTCCAGATGAATTTGTTAATTGCTCTTTCTAACTCTGTGAAGAATTGAGTTGGGATTTTGATGGGTATTGCATTGAATCTGTATATTGCTTTTGGCAAAATGGCCATTTTAACTATATTGATTCTGCTGATCCATGAGCATGGAAGGGTTTCCCATTTTTTGAGGTCTTCTTCCATTTCCTTCTTCAGAGTCTTGAAGTTCTTGTCATAAAGATCTTTCACATGTTTGCTAAGAGTCACCCCAAGATACTTTATACTGTTTGTGGCTATTGTGAAGGGGGTCATTTCCCTAATTTCTTTCTCAGTCTGCTTATCCTTTGAGTATAGGAAGGCCACTGATTTGCTTGTGTTGATTTTATAACCTGCCACTTTGTTGAAGTTGCTTATCAGCTGTAGGAGTTCTCTAGTGGAGTTTTTTTGGGTCACTTAGGTAGACTATCATGTCATCTGCAAATAATGATAGTTTGACTTCTTCCTTTCCAATTTGTATCCCTTCGACCTCCTTATGTTGTCGAATTGCCCGAGCTAGTACCTCAAGTACAATATTGAAAAGATAAGGAGAGAGGGGGCAGCCCTGTCTAGTCCCTGATTTTAGTGGGATTGCTTCAAGTTTCTCTCCATTTAGTTTGATGCTGGCTACCGGTTTGCTGTATATTGCTTTTACTATGTTTAGGTATGGGCCTTGAATTCCTGTTCTTTCCAAGACTTTAAGCATGAAAGGATGCTGAATTTTGTCAAATGCTTTTTCAGCATCCAATGAAATGACCATGTGGTTTTTTTCTTTGAGTTTGTTTATGTAGTGGATTGCATTGATAGATTTCCGTATATTAAACCAACCCTGCATTCCTGGGATAAAGCCTACTTGATCATGGTGGATGATCGTTTTGATGTGTTCTTGGATTCGGTTGGCAAGAATTTTATTGAGTATTTTTGCATCGATGTTCATAAGGGAAATTGGTCTGAAGTTCTCTTTCTTTGTTGGATCTTTGTGTAGTTTTGGTATTAGCGTAATTGTGGCTTCGTAGAAGGAATTGGATAGTGTTCCTTCTGTTTCTATTTTGTGGAATAGTTTGAAGAGTATTGGTGTTAAGTCTTCTTTGAAGGTCTGATAGAATTCTGCACTGAAACCATCTGGTCCTGTGCTTTTTTTGGTTGGAAGACTTTCTATGACTCCTTCTATTTCTTTAGGCGTTATGGGACTGTTTAGATGATCTATTTGGTCCTGATTTAATTTTGGTATTTGGTATCTGTCAAGGAAATTGTCCATTTCCTCCAGATTCTCCAGTTGTGTTGAGTACAGGCTCTTGTAGTAGGATCTGATGATTTTTTGGATTTCCTCAGTTTCTGTTGTTATATCTCCCTTTTCATTTCTAAGTTTGTTAATTTGGATACTTTTGCAGCTTTGGTTCAATAAGCTCTTTGGGAGAAGAGCTAGCCAATGATTTCACACAGAAAGACTTCCCAAGCCTTTCCATTTCTATCAAACATGAGACTCCACTATCAGGATGTATTTGTCAGATCAGCATCACATTCTATCTTGTCCGGCTTCCTTCCCCCTCCCTTCACACACTTCTCTCCTCATAACTCCAGCTCAGTGTGTTCTTGCTTAACCAGCCAAATGTTATTATACCAACAATACCCATTTGACAATCGGTCTTAGTGAGATTTAGAAATAGCAAGTAAAGATGGTAAGAATCATAGAGCAGTCTGGAAGAATTTTATGGAGAGGGGTGTTAGACCTCTATTCATAGACTTCAGGAGGGACTCTTAGTAAGAAAGACCCAAAAAAATGAGTTACAAAAGCATGAAGTGCTTTGGGAGAACCATTTCTTTCTAGAAGGCCTCATTGATGAAAACCACTAGCATAGCATCTGCCAACGTCAAGGAATCCTGAAAAAGAGCAGGGTTATCCTTAGGTTTTAACCTGTCAATTTGACTATCTATATTTGTCATGTGTGAATCGTGTGTGTGTGTGTGTGTGTGTGTGTGTGTGTGTGTGTGTGTGTGTGTGAGAGAGAGAGAGAGAGAGAGAGAGAGAGAGAGAGTGAGTGTGTGTGTGAATGTTTACAATACTCAGGTTCATTGTGTGTGGGCAGAAGCATTTGCATGCCCAATGAAGAGGTCAAAGTGCGACATTTTCTCATGTAGGTATACGTTCTCACTGAGCATGGAACTTTATGATTCAGCTAGTCTGGCTAGCCAGCTGTCCTTGGGGGATCTCTGCCTCCTAAATATTGGAATACAGGAGGACAGCCAGGTCTGCCTGGTATATGTATGGTTTTCTAGCAACTAAACTTCTGTTCCCATGCCTGCTCAGCAAATGTATTTTGCACCCAGCCTTACTCTTTGGATTTGCAACAAAATTTCATTGTATTCATTCATTCAAAGGGAAGTACAATTTGAATATTTTAGGCAAAAGTGAAACAATCTTTCTTGGTCATTTTCCATAGGTGGCACAGATAATATTAAATCCTTTGAACTTTGTTATTTATTCCAAGAGTAAACCTTTAACAGACTACCATGGCAGGAATAAAATAGAACCTTATTTATTTATTTGTCTATATTTTACTTAACTGGTTAGTTAATCTAGCCAATGAGCTATCTATTTAATTGTGAAAAAATGGTTTTGGTTAAGTATCATCCTGAGTGAGGTAACCCAGACACAAAAGGATGCACATGGTATGTACTCACTGATAAATTGTCCAAAAGCTCAGGATATCCACAATACAACTCACAGACCATATGAAGCTTAACAAGAAGGAAGACCAAGGAATGGAGGCTTCAATCCTACTTAGAAAGGAGAACAAAATAATCACAGGAGGTAGAGAGTGTAAGGGACCTGGAAGAGAGGGGGGAGAGGTAGAGGAGAGAAAGGGGGGCAGGGTTAGGTATGGGAAGAGATGGGAGAGAAGTGCAGATGGTCAGGAAAAAAAATAGAAATATGTAGCAGCAGGGGTAGAGAATGGGGGAGGTGTAACCACTAGTAAGTCCCAGATGCCAGGGAAGCAAGAGGTTCCCAGGACCCAACTGGAGGACTTTAGCTGAAATACCCAACAGAGGGGAGTTGAAACCTGTTGAGACCACATCCAATAGATGGGCACGGCCCCCACTTGACAGACAGGCTCAGAACTGTTCCTGTCTAAAGGAAATGCATTGACAAAAATTGGAGCAGAGATAGAAAGAAAGGTCATCCAGAGACTACCCCACCTTGAGATCCATCCCATCTGCAGACATGAAAACCCTGGCACTATTTCTGATGCCAAGAAGTGTTCCCAGACAAGAACCTGGTATGACTGTCCTCTGAGAGGCTCTGAAAGCACCTGACTAACACAGGTGTAGATACCCACAGCCAACTATCAGTCTGAGCTGAGAGATCCCAGTGGAAGAGTTAGGGGAAGGCCTGAAGGAGCTGAAGGGGATTGCAAACCCATAGGAAGAACAACAATATCAACTAACCAGAACCCCAAGAGTTCCCAGGGACTAAACCACCAACCAATGAGTACACATGGAGTGACCCATGGTTCCAGGTGCATATGTAACAGAGGATGACCCTATCCGGCATCAATGGGAGGGGAGGCCCTTGGTCCTATGGTGGCCTGATGCCCCAGTGTAGGGGTATGTTAGAGTGGTGAGGCAGGAGTGGGTGGGTGGGTGGGGGAGCACCTTCATAGAGGCAAAGGGGAGGGGGATGGGATAGGAAGGTTGCAGAGGGGAGACTGGGAAAGGGATAATATTTAAAATGTAAGTAAATAAAATAACCAATAAAAAAGAAAATAAAATATCAAGATAAAAAAGGCAAAATATTCTAAATTTTAAAATATTCTCTCTAAGTTCAAAATTCAGCTTTGCAGTAACATTTTAGTTGTAAGAACTGATAGTTTTTTGTTTTGATTTTGAATACTCATACCCAATGATTATTATCCAATATTTCATTTGAAATTGGCATGTCCCTTGCACATATCTGATTGTTTGGATATATATGTGCAGATAGTGTGCTGGTGCTATTTCCCTTGTAATCATCTTATGATAATATCACATTTTAATATTTTATCACCAATACTGAGCAAACACAAGCATCTCTAAGGTATATAATTCTCTTCCCATCCCCATATTTTTCTTTCTAGTAGGGAAGAAAAAGAATACAATGTTGAAAAAGGAAGTCCAGGGAATTGCAGGTTTTATTTTAACCTTAAGAACAAGCTTGAAATTTGCTCTGCAAATGGATAAACCGAGTCTAAAAATAGTAACACACTTGTGCTGACAGATGGAGGTGTGGAGAGAGAGGAGTGTGCCTGGCAACTGCTGCCTGAGGCGGTTCCATCTGTCACCAGGTCCCTGCGATGCCTGTACACTCAAAATTACCTGGTCCACTAACGGGCAGAGGTTCATTTTTCCACTATTCATTTCAGTGGGAGGTGGGCTAACCCTCTCACAAGGATCTCTGCAGTAATGGGAATGGGGAATAACCAGGGTCTATATTCATGGCGCTAAAACATTATCATTTTGAAGACATCACCTTTCATTTTTGTCCCCAGATATCATACCTAGGACATAGAAGGACAGTGATGATGGGAATGGTAGAAAGAAAGAGAAGAAAAGGAGAAAAAAGAAAACATCTCCTCTCCAAACATTTTCTTAAAAAAAATAGTTTATTTCCTTCCCCCTCCCAATAATAAATTAAGCCACTTAAACAATAGAAAATATCAAATTCATTGCTCTTATTTTGTGGGCAACACACCATCTGATCCTAGGAACTGCAGCCAGACCACCTGGGTTTGAACCTAAGCCTCCCTCCACCAACACTGGCAACCCAGGTATGTTTCTGACTGGTTTTAGCCTCAGTTTCTCAGTGTTAAAAAAAGAATTAATCATCATAGCTATGTCAGTGTTTTGCAATGAGACTCTTAAGTAGTCCCTGTTACAAGATAGTCACTCATCAGCCTCCTGCTATGCACTGAGCCAGAGGAGGGGATACCAGTGTGAATTTGCTGAGGCCTCTCAACTGGTCTGAAGCAGAGAAAGAATGCAAAATGTATTTCTTGCCACTGTGAATTCAGGTAGACTCCCCAGGACCAAAGCACGTTGTCTGTACCCAATGTTACCTCTGTGATCACAGAATGAAGCTTGTCTCCAGTGCACAAGAACTTTGTACTTTTAACAGAAACAGTTTTTTGATATTTTGGCATCAAAAGATTGAAGGTTCTGGGTTTATAAGCAAAACCATCCTTCACAGGGTCCTGTCTTTGTTCACTTGGTGTGTGTGTGTGTGTGTGTGTGTGCACATGTGCACATATACAAACATCCACATTTCATATGTAAAAAGTAAGTAGTATTTTAATCTATATAATCTGAAGAAGACCAAATAATATATGTTTAGTGTCAATAAATAGGAGAAAAATAAGTTGGTTTATAAATTTCACACCTAGTATACTTTAAATTCAATGAGTAGGTAGCAGAAAAAAAATACCCTACATAGATATCTTGTGTATGGATATATATATATATATATATATATATACATCAGCAACTTGGGGAACTGGCCATTGATTAGGGCACCCACTGTTCCCCTGTTTTTCATAGCAAGTCATGAATTGTCCACACTGATCCTAATTCCAACTGTAATAAACCTGGGGTCATTCAAAATGTTGATCGTATTTAACAGTTTGTGCAGTTAATACTGTGTGCCGAGTCACAACACATTGACAGGGAATTGATCAGACAGACTCATTCAAGAGAGAGGGATAGAATCACTTTTCCCCACATTCTTTCTGGTCTCTTCAAAGCCCTCGGACTGCCATGTTCAATTCAAGTACAGGTTTGATTCAGTTTGCATTCAGGCCTAGATGTCAAGATGGAATAAGCAAGTGTGAGAAATAATTGCTGCGTCTTAGGACAAAACCATTGAGGAAATGACAACAATGATTCCTTTCTTGTCTTTCGTGCTTCTCTGGGCACTCAGTTCCCTTGAAAAATATTAAATTAATAGAAATCATTTGCATTGGATCTCTCAAACAAGCAAACATAGCACAGCTGAAAAAAATTTGCCACGTGTTTCAGTATGTATGTATATATACACACACATACATACACACACACAAACGCACACGTATTTCAGTATGTATGTATATATACACACACATACATACACACACGCACACAAACGCACACGCGCATACACACACATACATACATACATGCATGCAGCAGGCCTGAAGTTTCTAGGTGTGTAGGGATATTCCAACTTGAAGTGTAGGAAGAAGATACAAACTTCCATTGGTTGTGTACATTGAGGGAAGCAGGCTAAGAAGTCACTTCATTGTAAGTGTGTTGGCTTTAGAATCCATCCATGGCTGAGTGGCAAGGGAGAAACCTAACTAATAGACTGGGAAAGCTCTCTCTAGGAAACCTTGACATGCTGCCTTCTGTGTTAGCTACTTTTCTGCTGCTGTGATAAAACACCATGACCAAGTAAACTTGGAGAAGAGTTTATGGTGGGCTAGGGCTGCAGGCTTGTAGGAGTCCATCAAGGCAGAAAGGTATTGCAGCAAGTAGTAGCTATGGTGGCTGGAGCAGGAATTGACAGATCTCATTTTTAACAAGAAACATGAAGCCACAGGTCTAGGGTAAGTCTATGAACTCTCAAAACCCACCCCCAGTGATGTGCTTCCTCCAACAAGGCTGCATTTGCTATTCCTCCCAAAACAGCATCACTACAGGCGAACAAATGTTCAAAAGACTGAGCCTATGGAGGATATTCCTCAGGTAAACCACCATACCCTCTGACATCTCCCTTCCCAGGTTTTCTCCAAACCCTAAATTTTACTGATCCCCACCCCCAGTACTTGGGCTCTAAGGAAATAGCCAGTGTAGATCTAGCTGTGAATTTAGCAGTGAGAATGAAAACTTTCCCTATCTTGTAAAACCTACTCTGTGAAGATTGAGATAGTCACTGGCTCTTCCAATAGCATCCTCAGTTGGCAAAATGACTTTAAAAAATAATTGACAATATTACATCTTGGAGAAATATTTCAACAATAACTTGGCTACAGAAAGAAGCTGCTTCCTTTAGTGCCTGAAGTGAGTACTGATTCTCATATGTCCTGCAGAGAGCTCTGGTTTCCTGGTTGATTTGAATTTCACTGAACCAGCTACACTCTGTCACTTTATTGTCCTTAAGAACAAAGGTACACCTTCATCAAGATGCTATCTGGGGCCTGCCTAGGCTTGTAGCTTGAGGAATGACAAGGGAAGGGCCACTAAGGGATTAGTATGTACCTCTCCAGCAATGACTCTATTTTCTAGGCATTAACCAGCTGTGTGTCATCGTATATACCTTCCTCACATTTATTTCATAACAGGTACAATATTCTAAAATAGGAATGAATATGGATGTCTTTAGATTCACATTCATATTCAGTCAAAGGAGTGAGGTTCAGTTGATTTGGTAGAATGTAGTGAAACAACTTAAAATGGCATTTGTTCTAAAATGGTGGCATTAGAAGTACAAAGAGCAACATATTTTACTTTAATAACTCAAACAACATCGCCTTAATAACTTCATCAGTTAGAAAACCTTCTGGATTAATGCTATTCTTCTGAAGCATTGCTCTATACTTGATTTAGATAGAAAACCAGGCACATATGAAAGAAAGGCTTGCCCTTTCTTTTTGTTTCAAAGAGCCAACTAGAAATTAGAACATAGGCATATTTAAGGGGAGAGTGATGGATCCGATGCTGGGGTCTTCATGTCCATTGCTGTTTTTGTTTGGTTTATTTCTTTTTGTTTTTTGCTTTTTCTTCTAAACAGAGTGGAAGCAATCACTTTTGCATGTGATAATGTAGACCCTCAAAATAAGAACTGCTAGTATTTTCCATAAAAGAAACATTTCTGTTTTTAAAAGACGTAAGCAAGTTAAGCTGCAGAAACATCACAGTTGGTAGAGTACTTGACAGGCATATGAAGGCTTGAGTTTGCTACCTAGAACCAACCTGAAAACCAGGGATGAGAGAAGCTTTGGTAAACCTTTGCACTAGGGAGACACAGAAATGGGTACCCATTAGGTTCCCTGTCTCGCCAGCCTAACCTCTCGGCTTGTTTTAGGCCAATGATAGGTCCTGTCTCCATAAGAAGGCAAGAAGCTCCTGAGGAACGATACCTCAGGGTGACCTCTGGGGCTCTGTGTATACGTGTATACATGTGTGTATTCTCACACACACCCACACAAACTCCCCATATGTACACACGTGTGCACACACAGTGACACATATACTTATAAACTAACTTAAAAATATATTTTAATAAATATATTAAAATATACAGGTAAGTTGCCCCAAAGTTGCATCTCCCTAGGGTTCTGTCTGATCCTTATGCTCACACCACACACATGTACACACAAACCTAAGTTTGAGTCCCACTTTGATTAATCACAAGCGATGGACTCTTGAGTCAACCAGTGTTTTTCTCAATTGCATTCAAATGAAATATCTGCCTCCTAGAAATATTGTCAAGTCTAAACATAGATTGTAAATGATTTAATGTTTGTCATTGTTGATGTGCAGCATAAATGCTATTATTTGAAATGACTACATAGTGTTCTACTTTATGTATGCAGTTAGAGAAGTAAATCTGAAATGAAATTAGAGGGTACGTACTTAGTTTTGGATTTATAGTTTAAAAATAAGCAGAATGATATTTTTATTATAACTGCTCAGCTAGTGGACTGTTATATAATTAATAGATTCTGTATGATCCAATATATTTACTGTTAGAAAATTAATACTTTTAATTAAATAAATATTTTAATATGTTATTCATTATTAACCTTTAGTCAGTAAAAACAAAGCAAAACATAAAACAGTAGAAGAACCACCTAATTTCCCTCAACTCCCTGATATTAGTTGGGTGTCTTTCTTGTCTAGCTGTTGAATAAACACAAAGATCTAGGGAATAAATAGCATGGTGAATTAAAGTTTGCATCCAATTAGCAGCTAGTTTGTGTAAACGTAAGCCTTCATACTGTGAAATCAACCACACCTCCCTGATGTTCATGAAGAATGGCGCTTAAAGGGTTAACAACACCCCATAGGATGGACAGCTTCTTGTGCACATCATAATCACATGACCATTTATAACATGGAAGTCTTTAGAAAAGAATAGGTTTGGAAGTATATGCCCAGTTCTGAGTGTGTGATCAGGAATCCTGGATGGTTATGGAATAAAGAGTCTACTCTAAAGAGAGATGTCTGCCCACTCTTCTTTGTCCTCTTTCTGACTCTGTGTTTACACCTGCATGCAGGCTTGCCTGTGGAAAAAGGTTGGCTGAGGAGCTGCCACTGCCACACAGTGTCGGCATTTTTTTCCCACACTTGCCAGGAAAAAGGCAAGATCACTGCTCTAAATACCAAGCTCAGAAAATCACTAGACCTTGAGCCCATTTTATTAAAGAATAAACATGCTTTCTCAGACAGGCAGGAGAAACAAACCTGCCCATTAAGGTGTGTCAAGTAATACTCTTTGTTGGAATTATTGTGGGAACCTCTGCCATGCCTCCTCGTAATGCCTGCTTCAGAAGTCAGATGACAGACAATTCCCAAAAGATGGCCATTTTAAACAAAGTTTTATCACAGTCTTCGTTTCTATGTTCAGGATACTTAGGTAGTTGTGTGCATTCATTTCTTTTTTCTGTGTGATCCAGTGTGTATGGACATGTGTGTATGGGTAGACATGCACGAGGGTGCAAGGTGTTCAGAGGTGGACTTTCTATATCCTTTTAGATTGCTCTCCACATGATATTTTGAGTCATATGTGTGTGTGTGTATGTGTGTGTATGTGTTTATGTGTGTGTATGTGTGTATGTGTGTGTGTCTGTGTGTATGTGTGTATGTGTGTATGTGTGTGTATGTGTGTATGTATGCATGCATGTGTGTGTGTCTGTGTGTGTATATGTGTATGCATGTGTGTATGTGTGTGTGTGTGTGTATGTGTGTGTATGTGTATGTATGTGTGTATGTGTGTGGATGTATGTATGTGTGCGTGTGTGTGTGTGTGTCTGTGTGTATATATATGTGTATGTGTGTGTATGTGTGTGTATGTGTATGTGTGTGTGTGTGTGTGTGTATTCTCCATGTTCACTGATTGGCTAGCCTTGTTGGCTTCCAATGTCCCCCTTTCTATTTCCTCTGTCTCCTCCTAGCTCCCTCACTGTTAAATTCCCTTTCAAATATTTGCCTTTTGGGCAGTAAGGAAAGCTTCCAGCATGAGCATTGAAGCCAGGCATGCAGGTATCCACATTGCAGATATGAGAAACATTTGAAAAACACAGCTGGGAACACCAGAGAAAAATTGTGCCTATTTTACAATCTCTCTCAGCCCTAGCGCTGTTAATTTTTTCTTGCTCAGTAAAGTTTTCTCTTCTGCACTGAATCAAGTCCCAAAACAGTGTAATCTCAGGGGTCGATGTAGAGAGGATAAAGGCAGCAATTTTTCACTCTAACACCATTAAGCCACCTTTCTGAAACACGTGATACTAGCTACAGACATCTGCCTCTTTCTAGTCAAACAAAAATCTTAAATTTAGTTGAGAAAAAAAATTCTGTGTTTCATTTTCCCCCAAATTTGAAAAATTGATCACATAAACTAGGAATTGTTTCTGTATTTAGAGCCATAAATATCCAGATTCTATAGAGGTTCCTGTTGAATGCTATGACTTTCAAATCAGGAGTCAATGAGGCTATGTTATATGGAAATATAAGCATATTCTCTTCTTTTCATATTTCCTGTATATGAATTATTCATAAGTAAAAATATGAGATTTATTTTCTAGCATGAACATGGACAGAAGTGTATTATAATCCACAGAATTTACATCTTAACAACTATCTTGGTATCTCAAAGGGGTCATAAGGAAAACATAATGATTTTCATGATTTTTTAATCAAATATTTCTCTAAGAATGTTTGGACTGTTCACCACTGTAACAGATGCCCAGAGGAAACTGGTTATTCATATTAAAAAGGGGGCTCAGACAAAAAGAAACCACAGCAGAGATTTTCTTGTGTGTAAGGTTGAAAAGAACAGAAAGAAACATTGTATCTAAATCCCAACACTAATTATTAAGCCAAATTCTTCTTCCCACGTTACATTTACTATTTTTGTTCTGTGTAAATAGTAATTGCAGGCCATATTTTATAAAGTATCCATCCTTTCCCAATCCCTAGATACCTTTGTCAATAGACCTGCAGCTGTGCCTGTCTCCAATGTCAAAGTGCCCTATGTAATTCTCAGGCAGTAGATTTCTAGACCAGGAACATAGCAAAAGATCTCATGAATCTAGTGATGAGGTCACAAGAAAAAGGTGGAAAAAAAAAACCAACACATTTTGTTAAGCTTAACTAGGTCGTTCCTGGAGGTTAGCACAGATGGTAGATGCACCCCAAAGCAGGATGAGGAATACTCAGCATTGGCAAGCTATCTGTTTTCTGCGGGACAAAGGTGCCATTAGCACTGCAAGGGAAAAGTGATCCAGGAGTAAGGTCCATCACTTATAAAAGTCCATGAGAGATGAAATGCCTCCTATGTTCTGAACGGGCTGACTTTAGAGTAGCATGTGACTGGATACAGTAGTCTGTAAAGTCCATTCTTATACCCGGATTGCCTAAAGCTACATAGACAAAGAAGAACCTGTTAACCACACTATCCAACAAGCCACCCCAAGCCAATTAAATGCACCCCAACTCAGTTACCTTTATTGAAACTCTGAAAGGTCCATAGTCAACTTCCTCAGCCTAAGGCACTATGTGAGCTTCAACAATGAACATGTTGAATACTAACATCCAGCAGTCATAATCAAGTGTGCTTAAAACATCTTATATTTCAAATAGACAATGATGTAAACCTATTCCTGGGGTTCTCCTAGAAAACCAATAGAAACCATAGGTATAGATAGCTCATCGGAGGCATTTTCCTTTAATGATATAAAGAAAGGAAATGAAGAAGGCATACAGATGTTTATTCTGGTTTTTACTCATTTATTTTTATTTTATGGGCAGTGATGTCTCACCTGCATGTTTGTCTGTGCACCACATGCATGAAGCATCCACAGAGGCTAGAAGAAGGCATAATATTCCCTGAAGTTGTAGCTGCAGATGGTTTTGAGCTACCACATGAGTGATAGTTGTCCAGCCTAGGTCCTCTAGAAAAATAGCTCACGATCATAACCACTGATCTTTCTCTGCTTCGCATCTTGTTTTTTGTTTGTTTATTTGTTTGGTTTTTAGTGAAAGATAGTACCATATATATGGTGACTCAGACAATCAAATGAGGATTAGTTATATTTCTGAGAATATAAATAATATTTATAGAGAATAGTTGCAGGGAAGGTGCCATTCTTGTCCAGAGATGGTAGGAATTCAGGGAATTAATATAAGTTCTGTCCTTCCATAAATGCCTAAAACTATATAATCCACTCTTTAGTAGTAGAATTCTATCTACATTAAAATATTAGATATTTATTTGTGATGATTTCTATCCTCAATAAAATATGATATGATATATCCAGGTGAGTGACAATTAAATGAGAGGGCAGATGGGAGATGATTGGAGAGAGAGAGAGAGAGAGAGAGAGAGAGAGAGAGAGAGAGAGAGAGAGAGAGAGGAGGGTAAGGAGAGAGGAAGGGTTGACCAGGAAAGTTAAATGTAACTTTGATTTTTTCAAAGCCTACTTTTAATGATGGTTATTAAACTCTTTAACCTCCATTCTAACCCACCAACCACCAGAGGTAGTAGAAAAGAAAGGATATGGGAGAAGTAGACCTGTTTAAAACTGATTCTTTGGAGCAACTCCCATGTGTGTTGTCAAGATATTGGCAGTTCAGTTTATAGGTCAGCAGTGGTAGCTTGATCAACTTGAAAACACTTCGTGGACATACCAGCAGTCCAGTTTGGTAGAGTTGAGATAGCAAACACAAATCAGCAGAGGTGGCACTGCCTATCAAAGAGAGCCAGGCCTCAGCCTCAACAGGAGTCCACAGGAGGGACCAGCAGGAATCCAGAGAAGTTCTTGGCTGTGCCTCTCTCGGAAAGACCAACAAGCATTGCACAGCAAACACTCTAAGCAATTCTACTCCATCACTGTTTGTGGAGTCCTACTTATACTCTCTCCAAATATGTCCTCCATCGGTCTTGCCTTACCTCATGTAGTACCTCAGCAAATGAGTTTGACTTAGCAAAATCCCACGTCACTCCGTCTCAACTGACATACTCTGCCAATCAGCCTGAGTCCAAGGAAGTAGCAAGAAACTGTAGCATACCACCAGAAGGTTTTTTTTGGGGGGAGGATGCACTTCTCTCTATGGAGTCCTGAGAAATGGAGCTGAACTATGCAATGTCAGGTGGACCTTTACTTGTATGTCATTAGCAAAGAATCCTTCATCATGTGTCCCTTCATGTGATTGCTTTAGCAGAATATCCTTTCACCTGTGTCTGCTTCAGCAAAACATTCTTTCACAAGTTTGCTTTAGGGAAAATGTTCTTTCACCTGAGTCCACTTCTATGAAATATTCCTTCACGTGTTTGCTTTAGCAAAACACAATCCAACACAACTGACTTTCCAAAGAACCTTAAGTTTCCACTTCAGTTGAGGTATTGTTTGGAAGCAGTGTTGTCTATCTGAAAATTATGATGAATAATTTAAGTAGAGATAATCAAAAATCATTGTACTTTTAAATCAGAAAGACTTTAGAGTGAGTTGGTTCAAAGACAGGAGAAATTGGACATAAAATATGCAATGTTCTTCTGAAAGTTTAATGAAGACAGACAAGAAGGGAGAAAGTACACTATGTGTGTCAGGGAAGACTATGATGATGGCTGTTGGATTGATGGACAGGGAAGACATGAGAGACATATGGAGAGAGGAAAGGTGGTCCAGTGGATGGGCTAGAGGACTGGGTATCAGTGAAGACCTATACATTTGTCCTTCAAATTTACAAAATCATGTTTGAAGGGCAAGGAGCCTAAGAGGGAAATGATGAAAGTCTGAGCATCAGAACATCCAGAAAATGAGAAAAGAACAGTCAAGTCTACATGAGCGATCATACCGCGATGATGTAAGCCAATGAAACCAGAGCCAATATTTAGAATATTAGGAAAAAAATCAAATAATTATAGTTTCTTCCTAAAGAAACAAAAGACTTACTCAAGAATATGGCTGGAAGAGTATAGGGAAAGGAAGTCCCCTAATGCTAAAATATCACAATTACAGAGCAGCTCACAGTTAGTCTACATTTACTTACTGGTTCTACAAAACACATGCTCAAGGAAAGCACCTCAGATGATGGGCAGCTAGTAATGCTGCAGTAATTTTCGGTTTTGTTCCCCTTCTCGTTGTCAGTCACCCCTTCCACAAGTAGAGTGTACAGCCACTGGCTTCTCACCACACCACCTGTATATACATATGCATATGCAAAAAGGTATTTTTCTTCATCGTGGAACAGGTAGAAGCAACAGTTTAGGATTCTGATAAGGTTATACCTGAATGGCTGTGCTCAGTTTGAAAAGATTAATGCTACTACTAAACGGATTTATTAATAATTATACATGTAAATGTATTTAATCCTTAGAATTATAAAAGGGAGACAGTTGATAGATTAGATAGATGATATATTGATAGATAAATGGGCAGGTAGATAGATAGATGCTATGTGATTTGTAAGGGATAGAAAAATGAGAGATGATATGTGTTAAATGATAGATGGAAGATAGATAAGTACATTAATGATTGATAGATTACAAAAACATAGCTTATATGTGACAAATAGAGTCAAAGATAAATATAGGGGTTTCAGATAAATATATAGATACATAGTTAAATACTAAATAATTGATCGATAAAGATATATAATAAATTATTGATAATTATAGAAAGTTATATTATAGAAGGAAAATGATAAATAAATTGAAGATTGACTAATATAAGGTAAGTTGATATATATATATATATATATATATATAATTTTATACTTAATTTTCACATAAGCAAAAAGATTGATTTTCCCTTGAATTTCCCATTGAATTGTCAATTATTCTTTTAAGTAAGACTCCTTTAAATAAGACATTTCATAATATTAGCATACTTTGCTGAAACTGTTGTCTCTAAATGGTGAAGTTCCCCCAGACATTTATTCACATGCAGTGAGTCAAGAAAAGTTGGTATCTCAGAATACTACTGGAATTTCCATAGGATTGTTATAGGAAATCTGAATCTTCTAAGATGACTCTGGCCATCTTCAGGCATCCTCAATTTCTGCAGACTGGTGACTATAAATGGTACATTGGAAGAATATTCAGTGAAACAATTGAAAGACATTTATAGTGGATACATAAGAGAATTTGAGTTTTTACTGTTTCTGTTTTCTGCTGAGTGGCTGGGTGGTGGTTTGAATGAGAATGGCTGCCTAGGCTTATATGCTTGGAAACTTGGCCCACAGTTGGTGGAACTGCTTGAGAAAAATCAATAGGCTTGTTCTGTTTGGAGGATTTGTGTCATTGTGGCAGGCTTTGAAGTTTCAAAAACCCATACCATCCCATTATGTCTCTGCCTCTTACTTGTGTATCAAGATACAAGCTCTCCACCATTGTTCAGCATCATGCCTGTCTGTCTGCTACCATGCTTCCCGCCATGACACTCATGGACTCTAACTATCCCTCTGAAGCTGTAAGCCCCAGTTAAATACCTTCTTCTATAAGTTGCCTTGGTTATGGTGTCTCATCACCCCAACAGAAAAGAAACAAATGCGGCTTGTTAAAATATAAAAGTGAGTGTGTCATTATATCAAGGAAATTAAGTGAATGGGAAGTTTGTGTTCTTGTCTATTCCTCTACTCAAACCTTGAAAGAATGAATGTTGATGTTGCCCTGATATGAATGGAAAATTCCTGTTTTACATTCAAAAAGGTAAAATTTACCCTCGTTTAAGAATTCCCAAGCACTTTTTAATTATATCTGTAATACTTAGCTATGTTCTACTTATCAATATGAAGTTTTTTCTGAAGGTTAGTCATAAAGAGGGATCTCTTGAGAATTTAAACTGGACCCCAGAGTAGGAAAATAGTCAGAAATGCAACCATCATCTTTTGCAAATGCATTCTCTAAAATATTCAGCACTCCTCAATTACCCACTGCAGTAATACTATGTGATCTAAATGCTTAAAATAAGTCTCATACTTTGATCTAGAAGAAAACCTTTTCACAAATAACCTATGGTGGTAGCAAATTAGAATAAATGAACACCTGACTTTGTAAGGAATAATGGTCAGGCTAATGAGTTCTAGAATTGAGGTATCTTGGCTCAAATCCTAACTTTCCATTTATTTGAATCATAGAATATTGCAAGTTTTCATTATATTTTAAATAAGCTGTCAAAGTCAAACTTTACCTAGTTTCAAAGGAATTAATGAGTCATGACTCCAATTTAAAAATTATCTTCCAAGATGTATAATTTTCTTTGAGAAGCGATAAATCAACGAGTACTTACTGAGTTAATTTGTAAAAGAGTTATGATTCACAAAATCCTGATTTGAAAAACACAGTTAACAACTCTGGGCAAGTTCACCAAATGTGATTTTCTTTTCCAGGTGTCTTTGTCTTTAATGATGGAAGAAAAAAGACATGGAAACTATGTAAACTAAAACTTTACATAAAAGCAGTCTTTAAAACTGCAATGAGTGATAAGACAATATTACATAAGGTTCTATTAAAATAGTTGCTGCAGGGAACACTCACTACTCTTTATTTGTATAAACAAGGCAAATGACTAAGCAAATTTTCCCCTAAAAACACCTGTGTACAAAGTCTGTATTTATTGTCCATTATAGCAGCACTTCTTTTTTGGCATGTTTTCTGGCCAAGTCTGAAATAAAAAGTACAGAGCTAATAGTTTTTGCTTCTATATAATAAACGTGGATCTTCATAAATAACTCTATTTTCTGACCCTCAGTTTTTCCTACTCTAAGATGGGACTGTCTGTGGTCCTTCTATAGTAAACTATTTATAAGAACTCTGGAGATATCACCATTCCCTATTTCAAGCTATATTACAGAGCAATAGGAATAAAAATCTACATGGCTTTGGCATAAAAACAGACATATTGATCAATGGAATAGAACTAAAGACCCAGATATAAAAAGACACACCTATGAATATTTGATATTTGACAAAGGACCCAGAACCACACAATGAGAAAAAGAGAGTGTCTGCAACAAATGGTGCTTGTCTAACTGGATGTCTTCATGTAGAAGAATGCAAATAGATCCATATCTGCATAAAGTTTATGACCAAATACTTCAAAATAAAATCAGACACACTAATCTAATAGAAGAGAAGGTGGGGAACTGTCTTCAACTCATTGACACAAGAGACAAATTCCTGAACAGAGCACCAATTGTTCAGACATTAAGATCAACAATTAATAAATGGGACCTCTTAAAACTGAAAAGTTTTATAAGACTACGCACGGCACATACAGGACAACATGGCAGACTAGAGAACGAAAAAAGATCTTCACTCACCCTACAACCAACAGAAGACTAATAACTAAAATATGTAAATAACACAAGAAGTTAGACACCAACAAACAAAACAATCAAATTTAAAAAATGGGCTACAGAACTAAACAGAGAATTCTCAATAAAGGAATCTCTAATGTTCAAGAAACACTTAAAGAAAACCTTCAAGATCCTAAGTCATCAGGGAAATGTGAATCAAAATAACTCTGAGATTCCATCTTTTACCTGTCAAAATGGCTAAGAACAAAAACTCAAATGACAGCATATGCTGGCAAGGATATGGAGCAATGAGAACATGTTTCCTTTGCTGGTGGGAGTGGAAACTTGCACAATTATTTTGGAAATAAAATTGGTTGTTTCTCAAGTCATCCCTGGCCATATACCCTAAAGACACCCCACTATCTAACAGGGATATTTGCTCAGTTGTGTTAACAATAGCTTTATTAATAATATGTAGAAACTGGAAACAACCTAGATGTTCCTCACCTGAAGAATGGATAAAAAAATGTGGTCCATCTACACAACGGGATACTATTCAGCTATTAAAACCAAAGACATCAGGAAGTTTGCAGGTAAATGGATAAAACTTGAGAATATCATCCTAAGTGAGGTAATCCAGACCCAAAAGTCATGCATGGTATGTACTAACTTATAATTGGGCATTAGTCATAAAATACAGGATAACCATTCTACAATCCACAACCCCAAAAAACTGGGTAAGAATGGGAGCCCAGGGAGAATATGTGACTCTCATTCAGAATGAGAAACAAAATAGTCATCAGAGGTGCATGGAAAGAGGGAACTGGGTAGAAGAGAGGATAAGGAGGGCTACGGGGATGTCAATCAGTTTTAGGGGGTTGGGGAGAGAGCTGGAAATGGGGGATGCATCTGTGGGACTAGCTGTGGACCTAGGATGGGGAAATATATGCAGAACCTATAGGGGTAACCTTAGTTGAGATTCCAACCAGCTGGGGATATAAAGATAGAAGTGACCTCCTCCTGTAGCCAGGCAGGACTTCCAGTGAAAGGAAAGGAGCACCTACCCACAAAACCTTCAACTGAAAATGTGTTCTGACAACAAGAATAACAGGGATAAAGGCAGAGGAGAGACTGAGGGAATGGCTAACCAATGACTGGTCCAACATGAGACAGATCCAATAGGAGAGAGCAGACACTATTAATGATTGCCTGCTATGCTTGCCGAGAGAAACCATTCTTCTCTCCTGTACAAAGCTCAAGTCCAAGTAGATCAATGACCTCTACATAAAACCCATTACTCTGAAAATAGTAGAAGAGAAAGTGGGGAAGAGCCTTGAACACATGGGCACAGGGAAAATTTTCTTGAGCAGAGCACCAATAGCTTATGGTCCAACATCAAGAACTATCAAATGGAGCCTCATAAAATTGCAAAGCTTCTGTAAGGCAAAGGACACTGTCAATGGTCGAAATGGCAACCAACAGAGTGGGAAACGATCTTTACCAACCCTACTTCTGATAGAGGGCTAATATCCAATATATATAAAGAACTCAAGAAGTTAGACCCCAGAGAACCAAATAACCCTATTAAAATGGGGTACAGAGAAAAACAAATAATTTTTTTATTTATTTTTTATTGTATGTATTCTTTATTTACATATCAAATGATTTCCCCTTTTCTGGAACCCCACTCCCCAAAAGTCCCATAAGCCCTCTTCCCTCCCCCTGTTCTTCCATCTACTCCTTCCCACTTCCCTGTTCTGTTATTGCCCTATACTGTTGCATTGAGTCTTTCCAGAACCAGGGGCCACTCCTCTGTTCTTTTTGGACATCATTTCATATGTGGATTATTTCTTGGATATTCCAAGTTTCTAGGTTAATATCCACTTATCAGTGAGTGCATACCATGATTGATCTTTGAGACTGGGTTACCTCACTTAGTATGATGTTCTCCAGCTCCATCCGTTTGTCTACGAATTTCATGAATTCATTGTTTCTAACGGTTGAATAGTGTAAATATACCACATTTTCTGTATCCATTCCTCCTTTGAGGGGCATCTGGGTTCTTTCCAGCTTCTGGCTATTATAAATAAGGCTGCTATGAACATAATGGAGCATGTGTCTTTATTGCATGCCGGGGAATCCTTTGGGTATATGGCCAGGAGAGGTATAGCAGGGTCCTCTGGAAGTCTCATGTCCAGTTTTCTGAGGAACCTCTAGACTGATTTCCACAGTGGTTGTGCCATCTTGCAGCCCTACCAGCAGTGGAGGAGTGTTCTTCTTTCTCCACATCCTCGCCAGCACCTGCTGTCTCCTGAGTTTTTGACCTTAGCCATTCTGACTGGTGTGAGGCAGGCGAATCTCAGAGTTGTTTTGATTTGCATTTCCCTAATGATTAAAGATGTTGAACATTTCTTTTTTTTAAAATATTTTTTATTCGATATATTTTTATTTACATTTCAAATGATTTCCCCTTTTCTAGCCCCCCCACTCCCCGAAAGTCCCATAAGTCCCCTTCTCTCCCCCTGTCCTCCCACCCATCCCTTCACACTTCCCCATTCTGGTTTTGCCCTATACTGCTTCACTGAGTCTTTCCAGAAGAAGGGGCCACTTCTCCGTTCTTCTTGTACCTCATTTGATGTGTGGATTATGTTTTGGATATTCCAGTTTTCTAGGTTAGTATCCACTTATTAGTGAGTGCATACCATGATTCATCTTTTGAGTCTGGGTTACCTCACTTAGTATGATGTTCTCCAGCTCCATCCATTTGCCTAGGAATTTCATGAATTCATTGTTTCTAATGGCTGAATAGTACTCCATTGTGTAGATATACCACATTTTTTTGCATTCACTCTTCTGTTGAGGGATACCTGGGTTCTTTCCAGCATCTGTCAATTATAAATAGGGCTGCTATGAACATAGTGGAACATGTATCCTTATTACTGCTGGGGAATCTTCTGGGTATATGCCCAGGAGTGGTATAGCAGGATCTTCTGGAAGTGAGGTGCCAGGTTTTCTGAGGAACCGCCAGACTGATTTCCAGAGTGGTTGTACCAATTTGCAACCCCACCAGCAGTGGAGGAGTGTTCCTCTTTCTCCACATGCTCACCAACACCTGCTGTCTCCTGAATTTTTAATCTTAGCCATTCTGACTGGTGTAAGGTGAAATCTTAGGGTTGTTTTGATTTGCATTTCCCTAATGACTAATGAAGTTGAGCATTTTTTAAGATGCTTCTCCGCTATCCGAAGTTCTTCAGGTGAGAATTCTTTGTTTAACTCTGTACCCCATTTTTTAATAGGGTTGTTTGGTTTTCTGGAGTCTAACTTCTTGAGTTCTTTATATATATTGGATATTAGCCTTCTATCTGATGTAGGATTGGTGAAGATCTTTTCCCAATTTGTTGGTTGCCTATTTGTCCTTTTGATGGTGTCCTTTGCCTTACAGAAACTTTGTAATTTTATGAGGTCCCATTTGTCAATTCTTGCTCTTAGAGCATACGCTATTGGTGTTCTGTTCAGAAACTTTCTCCCTGTACCAATGTCCTCAAGGGTCTTCCCCAGTTTCTTTTCTATTAGCTTCAGAGTGTCTGGCTTTATGTGGAGTCCTTGATCCATTTGGATTTGAGCTTAGTACAAGGAGACAAGGATGGATCAATTCCTATTCTTCTGCATGCTGCCCTCCAGTTGAACCAGCACCCTTTGTTGAAAAGGCTATCTTTTTTCCATTGGATGATTTCAGCCCCTTTGTCGAGGATCAAGTGGCCATAGGTGTGTGGGTTCATTTCTGGATCTTCAATCCTGTTCCATTGATCTGCCTGCCTGTCACTGTACCAACACCATGCAGTTTTTAACACTATTGCTCTGTAGTATTGCTTGAGGTCAGGGATACTGATTCCCCCAGAATTTCTTTTGTTGCTGAGAATAGTTTTAGCTATCCTGGGATTTTTGTTATTCCAGATGAATTTGAGAATTGCTCTTTCTAACTCTATGAAGAATGAGTTTGGATTTTGACAATTTCCTTGACAGATACCAAATACCAAAATTAAATCAGGACCAAATAGTTCATCTACAGAGTCCCATAACCCCTAAAGAAATAGAAGGAGTCATAGAAAGTCTTCCAACCAAAAAAAGCACAGGACCAGATGGTTTCAGTGCAGAATTCTATGAGACCTTCAAAGAAGACCTAACATCAATACTCTTCAAACTATTCCACAAAATAGAAACAGAAGGAACACTACCCAATTCCTTCTATGAAGCCACAATTACACTGATACCAAAACCACACAAAGATCCAACAAAGAAATAGAACTTCAGACCAGTTTCCCTTATGAACATCGATGCAAAAATACTCAATAAAATTCTTGCCAACCGATTCCAAGAACACATCAAAACGATCATCCACCATGATCAAGATGCAGGGTTGGTTCAATATAAGGAAATCCATCAATGCAATCCACTACATAAACAAACTCAAAGAAAAAAACCACATGGTCATTTCATTGGATGCTGAAAAAGCATTTGACAAAATTCAGCATCCTTTCATGCTTAAAGTCTTGGAAAGAACAGGAATTCAAGGCCCATACCTAAACATAGTAAAAGCAATATACAGCAAACCGGTAGCCAGCATCAAACTAAATGGAGAGAAACTTGAAGCAATCCCACTAAAATCAGGGACTAGACAGGGCTGCCCCCTTTCTCCTTATCTTTTCAATATTGTACTTAAGGTACTAGCTCGGGCAATTCGACAACATAAGGAGGTCAAAGGGATACAAATTGGAAAGGAAGAAGTCAAACTATCATTATTTGCAGATGTCATGATAGTTTACCTAAGTGACCCAAAAAACTCCACTAGAGAACTCCTACAGCTGTTAAACAACTTCAGCAAAGTGGCAGGTTATAAAATCAACTCAAGCAAATCAGTGGCCTTCCTATACTCAAAGGATAAGCAGGCTGAGAAAGAAATTAGGGAAATGACCCCCTTCACAATAGCCACAAACAGTATAAAGTACCTTGGGGTGACTCTTACCAAACATGTGAAAGATCTGTATGACAAGAACTTCAAGACTCTGAAGAAGGAAATGGAAGAAGACCTCAAAAAATGGGAAAACCTCCCATGCTCATGGATCGGCAGGATCAATATAGCTAAAATGGACATTTTGCCAAAAGCAATATACAGATTCAATGCAATACCCATCAAAATTCCAACTCAATTCTTCACAGAGTTAGAATGAACATTTCTTTCTTTTTTTATTTTGCTTTTTTTTTATCTTATTTTTTTATTGATGTATTTATTTGCAGTTCAAATGATTTCCCCTTGAATGAACATTTCTTAAGGTGTTTCTCAGCCCTCCGACCAGCAGAGGGAGAGAATCCCTGCAGTCATATTTGCTGCCTGCCAGAGCAGAAGAGAGTCACTAGGTACTGTATCACCCGGAGCTTTAGATCTCTGGGGGGTGCAAACCACCAGGGTTCTGCCTGTACCCAAGAACTGAGCACATAGGCGGTTTGTCTGCCAGTCTGCCGGGCGTGGGGCCTGTGTCCTGCCTGGTGACCAGCAGAGGGAGAGAATCCCTGCAGCCATATTTGCTGCATGCCAGAGCAGAAGAGCTTCACTAGGTACTGTATCACCCCCGAGCTTTAGATCTCTGGAGGTGCAAACTGCCAGAGCTCTGCCTGCACCCAGGACCTGAGCACACAGGTGGTTCATCTCCCAGCTGGTAGGTTGTGGGGCCTGTATCCTTCGTGGAGAACAGCAGAGGGAGCAACTCCAGTGGCCAACTTTGTGGCCTGCCAAGGCAGAAAAACATCACTAGGAACAAAGAATTCTTAACTGAGGAATACCAAATGGCTGAAAAACACCTAAAGAAATGTTCAACATCCTTAATCATCAGGTAAATGCGAATCCAAACAATCCTGAGATTCTACCTCATACCAGTCTGAATGGCTAAGATCAAAAACTCAGATGACAGTAGATGCTGGCAAAAATGTGGAGAAAGAGGAACACTCCTCCATTGTTAGTGGGATTGCAAGCTGGTACAACCACTCTGAAAATCACTCTGGTGGTTCCTCAGAAAAATCGATATAGCCTGAGGACCCAGCAATACCACTCCTGGGCATATTCCCCAAAGATTCTCCAACATATAACAAAGACACATGCTTCACTATGTTCATAGCAGCCTTATTTATAATAGCCAGAAGCTGGAAAGAACCCAGATGTCCTTCAACAGAGGATTGGATACCGAAAATGTAGTACATTTACACAATGGAGTACTCTTAACTATTTAAAACAATGAATTCATGAAATTGTTAGGCAAATGGATGGAGCTAGAAAATATCATCCTGAGCGAGGTTACCCAATCACAAAAGAACAGACATGGTGTACACTCACTGATAAGCGAATATTAGCCCATATGCTCAGAATACCCAAAATACAATTCACAGACCACATGAAGCTCAAGAAGAAGGAAGACCAAAGTGTGGATGTTTCAGTCCTTCTTAGAAGGAGAAACAAAATACCCATAGGAGAATATACAGAGACAAAGTGTGGAACAGAGACAGAAGAAATGACCATCCAGAGACTGCCCCACCTGGGCATCCATCCCATACACAGTTACCAAACCCAGCCACTATCCTAGATGCCAAGAAGTGCTTGCTGACAGGTATCTGATTTAGCTGTCTCCTGAGAGGCTCTGCCAGATCCTGACAAATAGAGAGGTGGATACTCACAACCAACCATTGGACTAAGCACAGGGTCCCCAATGGAGGAATTAGAGAAAGGACCAAAGGAGCTGAAGGGATAGGAGAACAACCATATCCACCAACCAGAACCAACAGAGCTCCCAGGGACTAAACCACCAACCAAAGTGTACACATGGAGGGACCCATGGCTCCAGCTGCATATATAGCAGGGGATGGCCTGGTCAGACATCCCATAAGACTCATAGGAGGAGAGGCCCTTGGTCCTGTGAAGGCTCAGTGCCCCAGTGTAGGAAAATTGCAGGGCAGGGGTGGGTAAGCGGGAGAACACCCTCATAGAAGCAGGGTGTGGGGGAATGGGATAGGGGATTTTCAGAAGGGAAACCAGGAAAGGAGATATCATTTGAAATGTAAATAAAGAAAATACTAATAAAAGTAAAATTAAAAAAAAAAGAAACAGAAAAAAAAGACCTATAGAGTCAAATAACTTTGACCCATGGGGGCTTACAAAGACTGAACCACCAACCAAAGAGCATGCAGGGGATGGACCTAGAACCCCTCCCTCCCACACACACACATTTGCAGCAGATGTGCATCTTAGTCTTTTTGTGGTTGCCCTTACAACTGGACCTGGAGCTATCTCTGTCTCTGTTGCCATCCATAGAACTGCCTGGTTGGGCCTCAGTGGGAAAGGAGGTGCTTAGCCCTGCTGAGATTAGATGTTCCTGTTGGGATGGTACCCAAGAGGGGCTTCCCCTTCTCTGAGGAGTAGGGGAGAGCGAATTTGGGAGGGATTTACAAGAGAAGGACTGGGAGGAGAGGTGTGGGGAACTGCAATTCATATATAATGTGAATGCAAATAAACAATGAAAATAAAAGAAATTAAATGAGGGTGGTACCTAGCTGAAGGAAAATGGTCAGTGGGGACCAGCCTTTGAATGATATGCCTTACCTCTGATCTCTTATCTCTGACTTTCTTCTTCCTAGTTATTTTAAGGATAGCATTCTCTGCTGTGCCTGTCCACCCTGATCTTCCTTGCCAGCATCCGAAGAACAATAGGGCCAGCAAGTTATAAACTGGATCTCTGAAGCTTCCAGTCACGATTCTGCTTCTTTAATTTGTTTATGTCGGATAAATTGTTCCAGTAACAAAATGACTAACACAATATGCTAAGACTAAATGTGCCTTTTTCCACTTTCATATTCTGTTTGCTCATTATTTCGTTATTCATTTCCTTGGAATTATCCTTTTATTAATTGACATGTTTAGCCATTTATGTGATATTCTGTGGTAATTTGATATATGTGGGCAATTTGCTGATCAAATTTACATAATTAGTATTATCACCCCCTTCAACATTTCACTCTCTTTTGAACTATTTAAACATTTTTTTTTTTTAGAATTCATTTTTACTATACAAAGACATTTGAAGGAATGAAAAGATGACTTTGTGGGTAAGAGCACTTGCTCTGTGAAGATCCATAAACACACTTCAGCCAACATGTGCACAGGTTCACACATGTGCACACACACACACACACACACACACACACAAGTAAACATACACTGCCCGCATCACAGTGTATAAAATTAATCAATAAAACAAATACTTAAGTGTTTTGAGCATAGCTCCCTAATCAGTCTTTTTCTGTTTTTGTGTGTGCCTGCACACATGTTTGAGTATTCACATGCATGCAAACACAGATCCCAGATTCCAGGTCAATTATCTTCTATTACTTTTGACTTTGTATTTTACAATAATATGTCTCCCGGAACCTGGGGCTCATGGATTTATCAAGACTAACCTCCTGTCTCCACTTCCCTACAGCTAGGATGAAAGGCATATGCCATTGTTCACAGCTTTTTATACAAGTTCTGAGGATCCAGACTGAAGTCTTCATCTGAATTTTGTAGTCTGTAACCTCACTGAGTCTGAAATTAATATTCCTAACCATGCTATATAAAATCTTTTTCTCTATATATAAAATTATGTGATATGCAAACATGGATGACCCTTTCCTATGGGAAAGAACTCTTATTTCTTTGTCTTGTTGATCTGGAAAAGACTTTTAAACAATATTAAATCTCATGATCTGGAAGTTTCTTGTAAGTTTAAACATAATACAATCAATGTGATCCACTCTTAGAAGAGAAACTGAGACTATTTCCTTTAAAATCAGGAATGAGACAGAACTGTCCATTCTCCCCTTTCATATTTGATGTAGTGCTCAGAGACTCAGCTATAGTATTTAGACAAGAAAAGTGAATAAAAGGGATAAAAATTGAAAAGAAATCTATACCTATTTATATATGATGGGATTCTTTACCAAAAGACTCTATATAGATAAATAGAAAACTCTTAGATTTTCTGTGTTACATATGTGTAAGTACATAAAAACATATTTAATAGTGAAAATATAAAATTCAGTGTGATGCACCATAGCTTCCATTGCCATTGGCTACTCTAACTGTATAGAAGTTCCCTGAGTTACAGTCTTTGGCCTGGTTAATTTCGGTGTGTGAATTTTCTTATAATTTAAAACATTTTTATAATAACGTTTCCAATATTTTTAAAAATATTTTAATTAATTTAAAAATCATATGGAGTGCAAAGTGGGATGGATATTTTATATTGGGAAGGCCTTTTATTTTGATAGTCATCTTAGTCTGGATAGGACTTCTGAACAGCATGACCTATGTGAACAGCACAAAATTTAAGCATCATGAAATCTATCCATCTAACTATTTTATTTGTAGATAGTTCCCCATGAGAATTGAAAATATTCCTCTACAATGATTTGCGCAGCATAAATACTTGCAGGCACTTTTGCATAGAAGCCAACTCTTTGGAAATGTTCAAATCCTCACAAGTAGTTTGGCTGATGAAAGGATTGTGGTTTCCCCCAACACTGGAAGAAATTTAAGGTAGCAAAGGGAAAGCTATAAACCCAGATTGCAAAACACCTGCATCTCAAATGACCACATCCAGCAAAAAAGGCGGTCCAGAAAGAGTTAACCCTGTGCGGTGTTATGGCCTCCTAAAGGCCATGTGCTGAGGCTTGGTCACCAGCCTGTGGTACAACTGGGAAGTTATACACACTTTAGGATTTCAGACATAGCTGGCGAGAGTGGATTTTCTTGGGCTGCATTTTGTTTCTAATGCTTCTCTCTCGGCTCCATCATGCTTTCTCTGTCATGATGTTCAGCTGTGCCAAAAGCCTGATAGGAATGGATCAAGAGACTCACAAATGGGAGACTCCGAAGTCTTGAGACAAGATAGGAATTCTTCCCTTATCCTGATTTCTTAAGTATTATATAACAGCAATGGAAAGCTAACATTTGATTGTATAAAATTCTAGAAGAAAAAGAAGTTATTACTTAAATGCTTTTTAGAAAAGATGATTTTCTGGATATGGTAACCTTGGAGGACTGAGATCATGAGGTCAGGGAGAGTTACCAAATAGCTTGATTCGGGTACACACAATGGACTAGGTTCATTCACTTTGTGGATAAAACAAAAACAGTTACGTGAGTATTTGTGGACACCAAACTGTATACTTTCAAAAGCCAATTTTTACTATTACATTATTTGGGTTTAGCAAGCCATTTAAAAGCATGCACACATGCTCCCACAAACACACACACACACACACACACACATACATACACACACATACACACAAACACCACACACATACACATCATGCACATATACAAGGAAACAGTAAAAGGGATTTGGGAGGTAGTGATTGCATGTGGTCCTGGAACTTGGAAGAGAGAAGTGAGAGGATTGATAGAAATTCAGGCAAGGCTTAGAGAATACACAGGTTATGAGTTCAAGCACAGCCAGGGAAAGATTATTAGACGGTCTCAGTAAAATAAATGAAAATATAATAAACACTAACAAATAAAAAGAGCAAAAGCATTGCTATTAGCACTCTATCCATCTACCCAAAAAATTCACAATGTAAATAACATGTTCCAGAGAGGACAATCACATTTAGGTGAGATTTGCCTTTAATGTTTTTGTAACATCTTAAGTAGTAAGATAAAAGAGGGTCTCAAGGTACGCATATGATCCTATTAGATTTTGATACATGCCTCTGCAAACAATTTTCAAAGTCAATGGTATTCTGGAAAGAAGCTTTAAAATGTAACAAGACTTCACATGTTTCAGATAAAACAGATAAAGACAGAACTGATCCCATGGGAAGCCCAGCATGTTTCCATTTGGGAGATCAGTCATGATACAAAGATAATCTTTAGCCACAAATTTTCTGTTAGCCAGGAATGAAAAAGACATCATTTAAAATATTCAATGAAACTGACAGCCTGTATTTTAAGGCTAGTGTGAATCCCTATTTCTGCCAAAATCAGTTTTAAAAGGGCAATTCTTCTGAGAATGTTTCTTCGGATATTGCATTGTTAACTGAAACCATCACAGCACAAGTTAATTCTCTTAAAATAATTAACAAGTGGGAAATCTCATTAAGATTTTGGGATCTCTATCCAAGTTTGAAACCATTTGTCCATCTGGGGATAGAAGTAGACTAAATCCCACAGAAGCATATAGCATACAGTGGCTATTGAGCTGATGGACTGATCCCACATTCTCCTAGCTTGTCCCTAGGCTGTACACTGTCTAAATAATGTCACTAGGTCAATTATTAGCAACACTGCCACCTTCTCCAATGAGTCATAAGTTCTTGTCTCACTACCCTTACCTAGTGCTTCATTTCATTCCATACTAGGAATCTCCCCTTCTCAAATAAGATGAGAACAGCCCTTGAGGCAAAATTATTTTCAGTGTTCATAGGCTGTATTTTGTAGACTAACCACACATATCAGACTTTTAGGTTTCTTATTTCCAACCCATTTGATGTTATTCTTTAACTAGGACACATTGTTTATCAAAGAACTAACATCCTCTAAAGTTGGATTCAGTTCTTGATACCCTCATCATGTTAATTTATTGGTATCCACAGTTGGATATATTTTAATAGATACATTTGACTATCACAGAAGACATTGACTAATTTGAGTTCTAGAAAAACTAAATCAATAGAAAAGCAGAGATGACAAAAGGGAGGAAGACCCATTGTTCAGAAGTTAATTTCAAATGAACTGAAAAAGAAGTAAGATTTTTCCTACAACATTGTTGAGTACACTCTAGATAATTGTAAAGCATCTATAAAACAGATCTAGATCTATGAGAAATCTCAATGATGAATATCAAGTGCAATAAAGGAGAGAAAAGTGAGACAGAACATAAAATTATGATTTCTTTGCTATTAAAAAGATGTCTTTATCTGGTAGGAACCCAAAGTAATGCCTGAATTGAGACTTATAATTTTCCATTTCCTATGATATTCTGAAAAGTATTTTTCATTTTCATCTTTTATTTGCATTTATTAGATTTGACTTTACTTTTAGGTAGACATGTACTGAAGATATGTTGACATGATCAGGTGTCAGTGGGTGCTAGAGGAGATCATCAGATCCCCTTGAGCTAGTTACAGGAAATTGTGAACCACCCTGCATTGATACTGAGAACCAAACTCTTGGATCCTCTGCAAGAGTAGTACACACTCCTAATCACCGAGCATCTCTATAAGCATTCACATTCACATTTTCATTAAATAAAAGTACATTTGTCCTCAACCACCAGATTGAACAGAAGCTTAAACTGTAGACCAGAGCACACTATGACCTGTTGCTGCTGGTTTTCCCACAGGAAGCCATGTTACCTGAGTTTTCTTCTTCATCCTTTGGAGGTCCAGTTTTCCTCAATGGCAAAACAGGACACAGCAATTTGGTCTTCCTTGATCAGTACACTGAACTGAAATAATGCCATGAATGGGCACATGTGTATGTGGCATCCACTGAAGTAAGAACAACCTACCTGTGGCTACCCATCTACCATAGAAAACTGACTCTCATTCAGCAGCCACCAACTGCCAATAGCTCCTTAGCTAGAAGAGGGGCTTTGGTAGCTCCACATACCCCATGAATGCTGAAATATTAAACTGGCTTGATCTTGTATAGGTAACAGTATCTGCTGTGAGTGCAAGTGTGCAGCATCCATGTCAGTACAGAGTATAGCACTACACACTACTCTTCCCCTCCTCTGGCTGTTTCCTTCTTTCTGCCTCCTATTCTTTGTCATTCCCTGAGTCTTCATGGAGGGGGGTAGTGGGTGATATAGGTACCCCATGTATGGTTAGGCAGCCCCAGTTGTTTACTCTTAATAGATGTCCTTCAACAGAAGAATGAATACAGAAAATGTGGTACATTTACACAGTGAAATACTACTTAGCTATTAAAAATGATGAATTCATGAAATTCTTAGGCAAATGGATAGAACTAGAAAATATCATTGTGATTGAGGTAACCCAATCACAAAAGAATACACATGGCGTGTACTCACTGATAAGTAGATATTAACCCAGAAGATCTGAATATCAAAGATACAATTCATAAACCACATGAAGCTCAAGAAGAAGGAAAACCAAAGTATGGGTGCTTCAGTCCTTCTTAGAAAGGGGAACAAAATACTTATGGGAGCAAAGTGCAGAGCAGAGACTGAAGGAAAGGCCATCCAGAGACTATCCCACCTGAGGATCCACCCCAGATACAGTCACCAAACCCAGACACTATTGTGGATGCTAAAAAAAGGCTTGCTGAAAGGAGCCTGATATAGCTGTTTCCTGAGAGGCCCTGACAGAGCCTTAAAAATACTGTTGGATGCTTGTAACCAAGCATTGAGTGTGGGGTCCCTAATGGAGGAGTTAGAGAAAGGACTGAAGCAACTGAAGGGGACTGAAACCGCATAGGAAGAATAATATCAACCAACCAGACCCCCCAGAGCTCCCAGGGACTAAGCCACCAACCAAGGAGTACACATGGCTCTGGCTGCATATGTAGCAGAGGATAGGCTTGTCAGACATCAATGAGAGGAGACATCCTTGGTCCTATGAAGGTTTGATAGATGCCCCAGTGTAGGGGACTCAAGGGTGGGAACTTGGGAGTGGGTGGGTGGATTAACGAACACTCTCACAGAAGCAGGGGGAGGGCAGTTGGAGAGAGGGTTTCTGGAAGAGAGGAAACCACATAAGATAACACTTGAAATGTAAGTAAATTAAAATAAAAAATTAAGTAGTACTTGCATTTTTCCACTAAAGCATAAATGAAACAAATTACCAGATGCCTTCTTATTAGAGCCCCATTTTTATTTCTGATTATGAAATAAATTGTGATATATGACCAGTTATGTTTATCATACTTAATACTTTTAACAGTTATGTGTATTCGCCACGACCTACTGCAATAAGTGCCATTTCTGACCAAGCTTGAGAGCAACACAAATGAGCAACCATGATTTAGACTCCAGGTAAGGATTTGGGAAGATTAACATGCAAAATCAACTAGCATAGTGCTTGGCAACTGGAGCTCCTCCCTCTAAATCTGTTCTCCCTACCTGCGTGCAGCCTTCTGTAAAGACAGTAGAGGAAGCCATTCATCATGGGGATTTTTACTTTATTAGACAATCCATTTTTTTTTCTGAACTACTTTGCAGAAGGGCAGCTTAGGTAAAGTTTTTCCCCTCCTATAAGAAACACTGACTAGGTTGCATATAAAAATGACAGGGCAGCAAAACTGTGCCTTTGTGGTACATTATGAGAGACTATAAAATGGTCCATGCTACATACATTACCTTAACTGGACTACTGATTCTAGCAACACAACCAGTGCTTGGTATGCATATTTTAATTGAGGTCCTGAGAGTCCTTTTGGGCTGTTTCTACAACCCAGTACACAAAACACATTAAATGGTCTGTTTATGCTTCACCATTATAATCATACTATTTTAAAGTCAACCAAAAGATGATGGCTTGTCATTTGTGCATAATTCTCATTTCTGGTACCTGAAATAAAATAAAAATAAAAGCTTTTCCCCTCACTGAATAAAAGCATATTTTTGTCTTGATGAACTTTTAGTCTAAAGGTCTATATCTTGCTAGGAAATATGGGAGGCATATCCTTATCTTATATCTATATGTCATATATAGACAGACACATAGTCCTACCCAAAAGGTAAGACGTGATCAGATAAAAGTATCCCTAATGGCAAATGATCTAGTATTACAACCACCTATCAACATCTATTCTGCTTGTTCAACATATCTGTTATTCCTACAAGTTGAGCTGATAAAAGATACATGAAGAGCATGAAAATTTTCAACTTGCAACAGAAGCATTCTTATGCCATTACCTTTTAGTAGGATAAATTGATACTGTGATTATGCGTAACATATTCTAAATGTGTTTATAACATAAATGTAATAGCAATGTGCTGTATTACAGGTCTTCTGTAAGTTTATCAATTCCCTTCTTCAACACTGTCATTTCAAGTTCTGATAACTTGCACTCCTCATATTAACATTCCATTTTCATCAGTCTTTATATTTAAAAAATCCCATGCAAATGCCCTAAAGCATTAACTCAATACTGATGCCTGATTTAAAAAAAATAAGTGAATTATCATTTATTAAAGTTTATGACATTTATATTGTTTATTATTTTCCTGGTATCTGAGGGAGATATTGAAGTCTTATAACTTTATGGTTTCTTTTCTTACTTACTGTGTAAGTTATAATTCAGTTGTATTAATAGCTGTGATGGCTCATATATGATTGGCCCAGGGAGTGATCCTATTAGAAGGTGTGGCCTATTAGGAGTAGGTGTGTCACTGTGGGTATGGCCTTAAGAACCTCACCCTAGTTGCCTGGAAGTCAGTCTTCTACTAGCAGCCTTCAGATGAAGATGTAGAACTCTCAGCTCCTCCTGCACCATATCTGTCTGGATGCTGCTATGTTTCTGCCTTGATGACAATGGACTGAACCTCTGAGACTGTAAGCCAACCCCAATTAAATGTTGTCTTTTATAAAACTTGCATTGGTCATGGTGTCTGTTCACAGCACTAAAACCCTAACTAAGACAATAGCAGAGGGAATCAGGTGCATTCAGACTTTTATACCTATATACTCTAGTTAATATCAACCTGAAATCATTACAGAACAAAGTTGGTAATTTTTTACCAACTAAATATATATGAAATATGAATATTCATGGATAGTTTTGCTTTTCAGAAAGTAATCTACTTCTCAGAAAAACAGCTAACACAGCAGACATCCATTCAAATGTTTTGATTGTAAAATTGGACTCTTGGCTAGCTCTTGGCTTGGCTTCTAAAACTTTCTATATCTGGCAAGGTGGCTGCACATAAAGACTGCTCCATGCAATGATTTATGATGGACAGCTTCAGGGAACATGGGATTTTGCTGCTTGCAAAGTGGAGAATATCTATGTGGCTGGCCTCTTAAAACTTTCTGTAGGGAAGACATCTCATAGAAAGCACTGCATATTTCATACTAAGAGAGAATATGGTCTATGAGACCACACCCAGAAAAGAAGAAAAATAGAGATCTGTGTGTCTCGTCCAGACTCCTCCGTGTGTTTCTTCTGCTTGCCCAGCTGTGCATATTTGCAATGTTGATGTGATACACTTGCACATATGGCTCTGTGCAGGTTCTCATGAGTCTCCCCAGCCAAGCACTGAACAGATGGCATTAGATGCTCTCTAAAATGCTATTTAATTAGTATAAATTAAAATACTAAATTTATCTTTTCCAATCCCTCAATGCTTGGGTATTGTTTTCCTTTATTTTCTCATATCACATATTTCTTCCTGTGTAAAAAAATATCTTCCATTGCTAACTATTCTCTTTAAAAATCCCAATTCCACTCCATCACTTAACAATAACCTACCCCACTGCGTGTCAGTTCATGTGTTCCCTTGCTCAAAGGTTTCTGATGAGCCATTCACCCCAGTGGAGAACAGTATATTATAGCTACTCACTAGATTGTCTTGCTTCTCTTCTCTGTTCTCTTAACACCATCATAAATCTACTGTCTGCCTTGCCTCAGTACCCCCTTCCCTACTTGTTTCATCCGAGGCATAATTGCAAAGAACTGGGAAGTTTGTATTAATATTAATCTTCACATCTTAGTGGTTACATTCCTCATAATTATTCATGAACTGAAGATATCTAAGAGGACAATTCTTTTATTTTAATTACAGAAATTTATTTTTCTTTTTTTCTTTTTTATTAGATATATTCTTTATTTACATTTCAGATGATTTCCCCTTTCCTTGCTCCCTCCCCTCTGAAAGTCCCATAAGCCATCTCCCCTCCCCCTGTTCCCCAATCAACCCCCTCCCATTTCCCTGTCCTGGTATTCCCCTACACTTCTGCATTGAGCCTTTCCAGAACCAGGGGCCTCTCCTCCCTTTGATGTCCAACAAGGCCATCCTCTGCTCCCTATGTGTCTGGAGCCAGGGTTAACACCGTGTGTTACTATCTGGTTGATGGTTTTGTCCCTGGGAGCTCTGGAAGTACTGGGTGGCTCATATTATTGTTCTTCCTATGGTGTTGCAAACCCCTTCAGCTCCTTTGGTCCTTTCTCTATCTCCCCCATTGGGGACCCTGTGCTCAGTTCAACACCTAGGAGGCTTTGCTAGTGCCTGACAAATATAGAGAGGGACACTCAGTAAGCCATTGAACTGAGCACAGGGACACTCCCTCTCTAAACCACTGTAACTGATGTGGTGTCTGTTGAAATGTTAAGCTTTTGCACCAGGCTAGCTATGGCACAAACCACAGGATGACATGGCTTATGCATTGGCTGTAAGGTATCTATCTACCCAATGAGCTGGAGGTTTTGTATATATCTCACCTTTACTGTGGAAATTTCCCAGTTGCTATTCCAGGTAGCACATATCTAGATTAATGAAGAAAAAGAGGAATATATGGTGTGCGGAGGGGTGGGGGGGTGTAAAATATTTCTCTTCCAGACCAATAGCTGTCCAAGATTAATAGGAAAAGGTAAATACTAATTTAGATTAGTAAATACTGTAATTAATTAGGAATTAATTGTAAATTGGTAAATAATAAAGGTAAAGGCTTATTTAGATTGTATAAAGGTGAAACTTACCTTTAAAGGTAAAGACTGAATTAGATCACTAAGGATTGATCACCAATGACTGTAACAAAGGCCTGAGCATGTTTGTGTTGAATATGGTCATTTCATAATGAAAATGTACTTGGTTGTTGAGTAGAGGAATGTTTTGTACTATATAGGATGTTTAGGTCATTTGAAGTACTCATTTCAGCATAAATTAGGGGTGAGAGGACCACCTTCCAAAGTTTCGGCTGTAATTAGTAAGTCTGATGGAACGAGGAAGTTAGTTTTTAGCAATATCTATTATTATACCTTACTGCTGCTTCTACTGCTCTGGACACCATTCTTTGAAATGCTGGAGAGACAGACCCAAGCCTCTCCCACATAATTTCATAGGGCCTGGGTAAGACTGAAGTAGTCTTATTTACAAGTATATGAGATTTATGACTTGTTCGAGACGTGCATTGAATTGAGCACTGGTCTCACAGCTGCAGACAAGCTCAGTGCTGGCTGCCTGAATAAGAAAATGTTATCTGCTGCATCTATGACATTCATCATAGCTTTTAAATAAAATTTTTGGTGGCTTCACCATTTCTAATATATTGGAAAACAAACTACAAAGGTGTGCTTTGTAAGCCACAACAGAGCTGTTTAATAAAATATTAATCACTTCAGATCATACCAAATAGCATAAACTATTATGATAAATTTAAGTATAATATAATATTTAATTTTTCTCCTCAATCTTGAATATAAAGTTAAAATAGGAAAAAAAGCTCATTTTTCCTAAAAGCATTGCATACAGAAGAATACAATCTACTATGAATTAATCTACTTAGATAAATGGGACCTCATGAAACTGGAAAGCTTCTGTAAGGCAAAGGGCATAGTAAATAAGACAAATAAGCAACCTACAGATTGGGGAAAAATCACTAACCCCACATCCAATAGAGGGCTAATATCCAAAATATATAAAGAACTCAAGAAGCTAATCACCAAAAAACCCAAACAATCCAATCAAAAAATGGGGTACAGAACTAAACTGAGACTTCACAACAGAGGAATCTTGAATGCCTGAGAAGCACCTACAAAAATGCTCAAAGTACTTAGTGATCAGAGAAATGCATATCAAAAGGACTCTTCGATTCTACCATACACCAATCAGGATGGCTGAAATCAAAACCTCAGCTCCATCCATTTGTCTAAGAATTTCATGAATTCATTGTTTCTAATGGCTGAATTGTACTCCATTGTGTATATATACTACATTTTTTTGTATCTATTCCTCTGTTGAGGGACATCTGGGTTCTTTCAAGCTTCTAGCTATATAAATAGGGCTGCTATGAACATAGTGGAGCATGTATCCTTATTACATGCTAGAGCTGGAGAATATCATCCTAAGTGAGGTAACCCAGTCTCAAAAGATCACTTATGGTATACACTCACTGATACATGGATATTAGCCTAGAAACTTGGAATACCCAAGACATAATCCACATATCAAATGATGACCAAGAAGAAGTAAGGAGTAGCCCCTGGTTCTGGAAAGGCTCAGTGCAACAGTGTAGGGTAATACCAGAACAGGGAAGTGGGAAGGAGTGGATGGGAGAACAGGGGGAGGGAAGAGGGCTTATGGGACTTTCGGGGAGTGGGTAGCCAGGAAATGGGAAATCATTTGAAATGTGAATAAAGAATATATTGAATAAAAAAAGAAAAAATCAAAACCTCAGGTAACAACACATATTGGTGAGGATATGAAGAAAGAGGAACCCTCCTCCATTGCTGGTGGGATTGCAAACTGGAATTTTGGAATTTCTGGAAATCAATCTGGAAGTTCCTCAGAAAATTGGAAAGAGATCTACCTGAAGACCCAGCAATATCATTCTTGAGAATATACCCAAAAGATGTCCCACCATGCTACAGGGGCACATGTTCCACTATGTTCATAGCTGCCTTATTTGTGATAGCCAGAAGCTGAAAACAACCCAGATGTCTCATGACAGAAGAATGGATACAGAAAATGTGGTTCATTTACACAGTGGAATATTACTCAGCTATTAAGAACAAGGATATACTGAGTTGTGCAGGCAAATGGATGGAACTAGAAAATATCATCCTGAATGTGGATGATAACTCACAACCTAAAGGACATGCATAGTATGTATTCACTAATAAATAGATCTTAGCGCCCACACACACACACACACACACACACACACACACACACAATTGCCAAATACCTAAGCTATAGTCCAGAACTCAAAATGGTCAACAAGCTGAAGTGCCCAAGTGAGTACTCCTCAGTCCTACTTGGGAAGAAGAAGAAAACAATCACAAGTGGGGAGGGAGGGAAGAAGGGAAGGAGGGAAGAAAAGTGGACAAGTGGACTGGGTGGGGAAGTGGTGGTGGGGAACCTGATCTGGTATTGGGTAAGAGAAAAGAATTGAAGCCCTGAGGGCCAGCAGAAAGAATGGAACAGACAACTCTTTTTTTTTTTTTTTTTTTATTATTCGATATAATTTATTTACATTTCAAATGATTTCCCCTTTTCTAGCCCCCCCACTCCCCGAAAGTCCCGCAAGCCCCCTTCTCTTCCCCTGTCCTCCCACCCACCCCTTCCCACTTCCCCGTTCTGGTTTTGCTGAATACTGTTTCACTGAGTCTTTCCAGAACCAGGGGCCACTCCTCCTTTCTTCTTGTACCTCATTTGATGTGTGGATTATGTTTTGGGTATTCCAGTTTTCTAGGTTAATATCCACTTATTAGTGAGTGCATACCATGATTCACCTTTTGAGTCTGGGTTACCTCACTTAGTATGATATTCTCTAGCTCCATCCATTTGCCTAAGAATTTCATGAATTCATTGTTTCTAATGGCTGAATAGTACTCCATTGTGTAGATATACCACATTTTTTGCATCCACTCTTCTGTTGAGGGATACCTGGGTTCTTTCCAGCATCTGGCAATTACAAATAGGGCTGCTATGAACATAGTAGAACATGTATCCTTATTACATGGTGGGGAGTCTTCTGGGTATATGCCCAGGAGTGGTATAGCAGGATCTTCTGGAAGTAAGGTGCCCAGTTTTCGGAGGAACCGCCAGACTGATTTCCAGAGTGGTTGTACCAATTTGCAACCCCACCAGCAGTGGAGGAGTGTTCCTCTTTCTCCACACCCTCTCCAACACCTGCTGTCTCCTGAATTTTTAATCTTAGCCATTCTGACTGGTGTAAGATGAAATCTTAGGGTTGTTTTGATTTGCATTTCCCTAATGACTAATGAAGTTGAGCATTTTTTAAGATGCTTCTCCGCCATCCGAAGTTCTTCAGGTGAGAATTCTTTGTTTAACTCTGCACCCCATTTTTTAATAGGGTTGTTTGGTTTTCTGGAGTCTAACTTCTTGAGTTCTTTATATATATTGGATATTAGCCCTCTATCTGATGTAGGATTGGTGAAGATCTTTTCCCAATTTGTTGGTTGCCGATTTGTCCTCTTGATGGTGTCCTTTGCCTTACAGAAACTTTGTAATTTTATGAGGTCCCATTTGTCAATTCTTGCTCTTAGAGCATACGCTATTGGTGTTCTGGAACAGACAACTCTTGAGGTAGGAGGTTGGGGGGACCCTCCAGAATGCACTAGAGACCTGAGAGGTAAGAGACTCTCAGGACTCAAAGGGAGGGACCCTAGATGAATTGTCATATAGTGGGGAGAGAGAACTTGTAGAGCCCACCTCCAGCAGAAACACAGGGCATTAAGTGAGGATATGGTGGCTATCTCACAATCAAAACTCTGAGCCATAATTGTTCCTGTTTGAAAGAACTGCAGGGAGGGAAATGGAGAGGAGCCTGAGAAAAAGTAGGTCCAACGGCAGGTCCAAAGTGAGATCCAGCTCAAGGGGAGGTCCCAAGGCCTGACACTATTACTGAGGCTATGGAGCGCACACGAAAAGGGACCTGTCATGATCACACTCCAGAAGACCCAACAAGCAGCTGAAAGAGTCAGATGTAGATATTTGCACCCAACCAATGGACAGAAGCTGCTGACCATTGTGGTTGAATTAGGGAAAGTCTAGAAGAAGCTGCGGAGGAAGAGAGACCCTGTAGCAGGACCAGCTGTTCCAATTAACCTGGACTCTCAAGATCTCTCAGACACTGGACCACCAACCAGGCAGCAGACACCACCTGATATGACACCCCAAACACATGTACAGCAGAGGACTGCTGGGTCTTGGTTCAGTCAGAGAAGATGTACCTAACCCTCAAGAGACAGGAGGCCCCAGGGAGTTTAGAGGTCTAGTTGGGTGAGGGTTAGGTTGCGGGAATGGGGACATCCTAGTGGAGACAGAGTGGTGGGGAGGAGGTATGGGATGTGGAACAGTCAGAGGGTAGACCGGGTTGGGGGGGAATAAAATCTGGAGTGTAAAATAAATAAATAAATAAATAAATAAATAAATAGTAAAAGGAAGGAAGGAAAGGAGGAAGGAAGGAAGGAAGGAAGGAAGGAAGGAAGGAAGGAAGGAAGGAAGGAAGGAAGGAAGGAAGAAAAGAACATAGCAGTCCAGAGAGTACACTTCAGTGGTCAGAGTTGAGAAGAATTGATAGGTTATGTCCAAGAGAATACTGATTACACTCTAAAAATGATTTAGATAACACACATTAAGTTTTTCATGGATAGGCATCTGTTGGTAATATTATTAAAAATGTCTATTTGTATTATATGTTATCAGTATTGTTTGTTGATCATACACTATGCATCTGAATAAAGTTACAAGCCTGTGTGTGTGGATAAAATATTATAGCAACAAAGTTGCATAGACACAACTGTCATTTCAAAGAAGATGAGAGATGGTTCACACTGGGGCAAAATATGACTGTCCATAGTCCATGAACACATACATAAGTCACCTCAAATTTCACGTGGGTAGAGCTTGATGAAGGTTTTTAGTAAAAGAACAAAGAAAGTCATAAATCAAGATACGTTTCATAGACGTTGGTGGAAACACTAAATAGGTAAGATGAAGCAAAGCAGGGAAATTTTGTTGGAAACCTCAGATATAACCTGGCAATATTCTTGGCTTTGTGACTATTTGTTTGTTTGGAAAATGGATGAATTGTTTGTGCATTCTAAATGATATACTCAATGGTCATAAAGGTGACCATAAACATCAGATTACAGAGAAGAGTAGAGAAGGCTAAAGATGGCCAGAGGTAGTTTGGCTCTACACTTGAAACATCCCAAACTCTCCAATCATGGAGGTTCTAATCAGCTTTGCTGAAGGTTCTGTACAAAGGTGCTGCTTCAATCTGGCCTCTTTCATTCAAAAAAATTTTAAACAAAACAAAAAAGCAAGTAGACATTGTAATGGTCTTCAGTAGAAACACTGCAATAAAGTGTTCTTTTATGCTGTGGGCTAGAGGAACTGGTTCATAATGAAAGCTAATCTGCCTCTTTAGTGTAAAGCTACTTAGAATAAAATAGAAGGAAAAAATCTCAAATGAGATAACCAAGAAAACATGCAAAAACATACAAGAAGTAAATTTTCTTGCTGTCATAAGTTTTACACCTCCCTCCAGGAAGGAATCGGTTTGTAGAAAAGAGCTACCTAACACCTCTTCCCTAGCATCTCTTTCTCTGGAGAATCCTATGATATTTGGCTTATTTGATTTGTTTCTTAGAGAAGCAAAATAATACTCTCCTTAAAGAGCTTTATTTAGCTCCAGTGGCGTGGCTGGGGATCTTGACTACACAGAGTGTTCAGCCTACATGATACCCTGGGTTCAATCCTCAGAATCTAAAAGCAAAACATTAAAACATATATCAAAGTTCTAACAGTAAATTAATCTGTTTAAAGTCATGACTTCTCCATCTATTAAAGAGGCTACCTTGGATAAAATATATAACCTTAGTGTATACCATTTTTCACATGTTATTAAGGTACAGATGAGCCCAGCTACATTTCTCTTTATAGATGTTTTGAAAACATTAGCTTTAATGTAATATAAATAGGATTGTCATTGACATACAGAAATCATATTGCAAATGTTAATTTTTACCTTATAATTTGTTATTATGCATTATTATACTGTAATATAATTTAAATAAATCTATACTTACCACATAACACTTTCAAATCTACTATTACAATTCTGAAAATTATTTAGAAATGATTGTAGACTTAAGATGAATAGCCTCAAATGATGCCCAAGAAGAAGGAATGAGAGGCCCCTGGTCCTAGAAAGGCTCAGTGCAACAGTGTAGGGGAATACCAGGACAGGGAAGTGGGAAGGGGTGGATTGGGGAACAGTGGAAGGGAAGAGGGCTTATGGGACTTCCGAGGAGGGGGGATCCTGGAAAGGGGAAATCATTTGAAATGTAACTAAAAAATATATCAAATATAAAAAAATAGAAAGAAAAAAGATGAATACCAAAATGTAATTTTCTAAAAGACAATGAAAATGTTTTTAAAGTCCACCTTTTCTGCTTCTTTTTCTTTCTTCTCCAATGATCCCTGAGCTTTAGGAAGAGAATTTGTGATGGAGATGTCTTATTTGTGGTTGAACATTTTTTAGTCTCAGTCTCTGAACCCTAATCAGTTGTGATTCTCTATATTAATCACAATTTAATAAGAAAAAAGCTTCCCTGAAAAAGCCTGAAAGTTGCACCAATTCATATGTATAAATATGTATAATGATAATTTAGGTATTAAGTGTCCTGTTACTACCATGTCTATTTAGCAGGAAAATAGCATATTCTTTCCTAGGGACAAAGCTTTAGGACCACAGATTTGGGGAACCAAAATGGTACAATATATGAATTTTTTTCTTGTGGAAGGAATGGGCTTTAAATCTAATAAGAGAGTATTTGGTTACTCCTATATTGTCAGTGCTATTTTTTCCCCAGTGGGAATGTCTTGCCAGGATAGTTATTATATATAGCTCACAGAATTTAAAAAAAAATATGAAAGGTAACCAGTAAGAATGAAGCTTCCAAGTGAATATCAGCTTGATTTCTCTATTGCTCAAGTCTGTGGGATATTATCAGATTCAGATGGTAACCAAGAGCATTGGCAATACCCTATAATGTAAATGTATGCTGGTCTATTGTGCATCGTTGTTCAACCCCCACACAGGTATCTTGCTTCTGAGATGGACTTCTATTTGCTACCCTGTGGTAAAAACTGGAGACATTACTGCTCATTGATATAAGGTAACTCCTTTCTAAAATGTTTCTCTCTCTCTCTCTCTCTCTCTCTCTCTCTCTGTGTGTGTGTGTGTGTGTGTGTGTGTATGTGTGTGTGTGTGTGTGTGTGTGTGTGTGTGTGTGTGTAGTTTGGGTATATCTGGTGGTTAAGGATGTAGAACTCTTTAAAAAATATTTCTCAAACTTTTGCTTTGTCTTTTGAGAGCTTCCTGTTCAGTTCTGTGTCCCATGTTTATAAACATGGAAAAATATGTTTTCTTTATGTTTAAGTTATTGAGTTGTTTGTATTTTGTAAATGCTAACCTTCTGTACATGTAAATCAGGTCTTTTTCCTATTCTGTAAGCAGAGTCTTCATTTGAATAATGTGTTATTTATCTAAGAAGATTTTCACATTTCTAGAATCCCATTTATTAAATCCTTGTCTTAATGCCTGAACTTTTACATTTTTTTAATATAACCAAGGATTAATCCTAAGTTTCATGTGGTAATTCCAGACCCTGGATAGCCAAAATCATTCTGAACAATAAAAATAAAAACTGAAAAAGAAAACTGCAGGAGGTATCACTATTCCATGTTTCAAATTATACTATAGAACTTAAGTATTAAAAATAACATATTGTTGGCATAAAAGCAGAAACATTTATTAGTGAAATATAATTGAAGACCTACAAATGAACATATATTCTAAGAGAAACCTGTCTTTTAAGGCCAAGAATACGAATAAAAAAAAAGAACAGTATTTTCAACAAATGATGCTGATCTAGCCAGATAACTATGTAGAAGGGTAAAACTTGGTCCTTATCTTTTACCCTGTATGAAACTCAACTCCAAATGGATCGTTGACCTCAGAATGATACTTGATAGCCTGAATCTGAAAGAAGGCAAATCAGGAAATATGCTTGAATTTCTTGGCATACCAAAGGATTTTCCTGAATAGAAACTGAGAGCATAAATTCTTATGTTTTGTTGCTTGTGGTTCCTAGGTATGGCTAAGAAAGGACTTTGTAAAAGTGAATGTTATATTAAAAAATAGTGGCATTTTATGAAAGTGAAAATCATGAAGACATTTTGCTGAAATCTAGATTGGTGGGATAGGGAAGTACAAGTTGCATAAAGAGAAATTTCAGGGTAGCTAGTATATTCTACATAATACTTTAGTGCAGTATGTCATTTTACGTTTTCCAAGAGCCACAGGGTACATAAAACATTTGTCTCAATTGTGGACTCCGATGATCCTGTTAAGTTCTGTGGGGTTATGCCTTTACCAGGTGAACTAATTGATTAATGCTGGATGGGGGAAATCATGTTATCGTGATGTGCTCACTGACAAACCCTCCTGGATCCACTGGATCGTTTCATGGTCATGCCAGTGGTCTTGGAAAACTCATTGTATCACAAAGTAAAACAAAATGAAACAAAACAAAACAAAAGGAGACAAAACAAAAGGGTATGAACTTGTAAAAAAGGACTTTAGGGAGGAGGTGTTTGCTGATGATGTACAAGGAATGCAAACGTGGCTGAGAGTGATTTGAATGCATCCTATATATGTACAGAGTTGTCAAAGAATAAGTTTAATTAACAAGAGAGATAATTGAAAAAATTATGTAAGAAAATAAAGTTTAAAAGACTTGAAAGACATACATATTTTAATGCATTAACTGATAACTTTAAATTTTCAGTAAACAAAAGTTATGACTAAAACATGAAAGTAAATAAATACCAACAGGTATTAAAGAATTCACATAATTCTTTAATATGCATCATCTGCATAAAGAAAATCATTTGATTTCTAAAACATTTAGAAGATCTTAAAACTTAGAGATTTAGTTTAGTGTAACAAATAAATGGAATATTTTACCCTCCCTGATTTGATGTAAGTATTTTGGATCATTTCAAAACATACTCATATTAATAAAATTATCTATAAAATTTCACAAAATTACTTGAGACTTTATTTCCAAAAGCAAGGAGAAAAGTATTTACAAAATATTCTGAAAGAAATAAAACTCAACATATGCATTCACCAGACATAAAAATCTAATGGCAGCCTTAAAATTTATGCTGTTTATTTTTGTGTAGTATAATAATTCACAAATCCATTACAAAGACCACAAGGAGGCTTTAAGAATAGCACTGAGTATGCTTATGAAAAGGAATAATTATTTAACATATGCAAAAAGGATAATTGATTACACAATATAAAAAGATATTTAATTGTTATTTGTTTGTGTATGTATGTAAAAGAGACTGAATCTATATGTATGAACATGCACATATACATACAAGTAAAATGTAAGTGTCTCTAGAAGAGGGCACCTGATTCCCAAGAGATGAAGTTACAGGCAATTATGAGTAGCCCCACATGAGAGCTGAGAACCCATCCCAGGTCCTCTGCAAGAGTCGCAATTGCTCTTAACCACCAACTCATGTCTCCAGACTCTGAAAATGTAATTTTTAAAAATATCCCCATACAAGAAGTAAAAATCAGCTGGAGAGATGGCTCAGTGATTAAGAGCACCGACTGCTCTTCCAGAGGTCCTGAGTTCAAATCCCAGCAACCACATGGTGGCTCACAATCATCTGTAATGAGATCTGACGCCCTCTTCTGGTGTGTCTGAAGATAGCTACAGTGTACTTAGATATAATAAATAAATAAATTTTTAAAAAAGGGGGGGCTGGTGAGATGGCTCAGTGGTTAAGAGAACTGATTGCCCACCTGAAAGTCCTGAGTTCAAATCCCAGCAACCACATGGTGGCTTACAACCATTCATAATGAGATCTGACACCCTCTTCTGGTGTGTCTAAAGAAGTAAAAATAATAATAATCTACTGATAAAGGAAAACAATATTTAACATTATTAGTAATTTGAGAAAAGCAAATTGAGACGACAATGAGATCCTATTTTATATTGATTAGCTTAGAAAATATACAGAAATGTGACAAGCATAAAATATGAATGTGGATACAAAGACCAAGAACATAGGTTCTGTGGACATTGTGATTGGTGCAACCACCTTGGAAAACAGTAAGCCTTCCATTCATAGGAAACATAAACTATCATTTCAGAGACCTTTGTGTGCTTTGACCATCTGTCACAACAGAAAACCAAGTTATCTTAATTCCAACTCCCATCAGTCACTGGGAAATTCAGCCAGATATTTAGATAAAGGAATGTATCAAATAATGTGGGTATGTCCATATGTGCACAATGGAGATTGTGCACGGCTCCCCCCAATACAGTGGACAATATAAAATCATCTATAAAGTTAGAAGGAGACTTGTCATAAATATTCCATAAAGCAATAATCAGTTCCTGAGTTTCTATTGTGTATCTAAGCAGAGGCTACACGGTTTCAAAGAGAGCAATTAGTCCTATAAGAGTATGCCAGCATAAAACCAGCGCCATGCCTGTTTATGTGAAGAAAAATTCATTGTGTTACTGACTTGGCTCAAAATGCCTGTCACTGAAATGTTGCAGAGTGGTAAGATGTCTGTCCTTCAAAGGTAAAGTCAAAAAAGCTGTATGGTCTTAAAAAGTGAACTGTTGAGAAAGCATTTGAAATGACAGTCTCCTCATAAAAACGTCCCTTGGAACAAATGCAAACACTAACTCAAGAGTAACACTAGTAAATGTAGCATTCAGGAAGAGGCAATGAATAAGGGCCTCAGTTATTACTTTTAGAGGTTGGTTACTGGCTAATACATTTGTTTTTAATCTGAGGTAAATGTGTGTCCTCTTGTCAATGAATATTAAACAATTAGGAAGTATTCTTTGTGAACTAGGCTGGTGCCGTCACTTCTTATCAATGTTTTTAAACAATTCAATTAAGACATAATTCCATTACTTTCCACTTCCTTTTCCTTCCTTCACCCTTGCCATATATAAAAATAATATATAAATAAAAGCCCATTTTTCTTCTGTGTATATAACTTCAGAGATGACCACTTTGTACTTGGTAATCAATTAAACAGCTTATCATTTGGATAAATTAGCTCTCCCTCTCTTGGCTGTCATTAACAGCCTGTAGTTATTTATCTCAGGGTGGGGACTGTGAGAGTTCTCCATGCCACATTAGCTTGTCTATTGTTGTCATTGTTCTTAACGCATTTATTTTCATAATGCTCAAAGAAAAGTAAGAAATGGAATTAACTATGTCATATAGAATAAAAGAGAAAATATTTATTTGTTTCTTAAAAAGCACAAATTTAATGACTAGCCCAACTTGAGACCCATCTCATGGGCAAGAACCAATCTGTGACACTATTAATTATACTCTGTTATGCTTTTAGATAGGAGTCTAACACAGCTGTCCTCTATGAGTTTCGACCCAACAACTGACTGAAGCAAACTGAAAGACCCAAAGCCAAACATTAGACCAAGTTCAGGAAGTCTTGTGGAAGAATTGGGGGAAGGATTGAGAGACCTGGAGGGAACAGTGACTCCATGTGAAAACCAACAGAATCAACTAACTTGGACCCTTGAGGGTCTCCAGAACTGAATCTCCAACCAAAGAGCAAGCATAGGCTGGATCTAGGTCACCTGCACATATGTAGCAGACGTACAGCTAGGTCTTCATGCAGGTCCTCCAACCATTGGAACAAGAGCTGCTCCTGAATCCGTTGCCTGCCTGTGAATCCTATTCCCCTACCTGGGATGCCTTGTCTGGCTTCAGGGGGAGAGGTTGTGCCCAGGCTTGCAGTGACTTGATGTCCCATGGAGCCTAGCATCACTGTCTCCTGTGTGACTTTATTCAGCTGATAGAAACAGATTCCAAGACCCACAACCAAACATCAGGTGGAACTTAGAGTCTTGTGGAAGAATAGGTGATAGAATTGAGTGAAGATCAAGGACACAGCAAGGAGACCTACACAGTCAATTAACATGGGTTCATGGAGCTTACAGAGACAGAACCACCAACCAAAGAGCCTGTAGTGGTTGAACCTACATTTTACATACATTTGTAGCAGATGTGCAACTTGGTCTTCATAGGAGTCTCCAAATAATTGAAGCTGAGGATGTCTCTGACTCAGTTGGACCTCAGTGGGAGAGGATGAACTTAGTCCTGATGTGACTTGATATCCCAGGGCAAGATGATACCCAAGGGGAACTTCTCATTCTAAGGAGAAGAGCAGGGGTATCGGAGAACAGGAATTTATAAGGGTAGTACTGGGAGGAAAGGAAGAAGGGGGCTGCAACCAGGATGCAAAGTGAATAAATAAATAAATTAATGATGAAATCAGACAAACAGACAAATACACACACACACACACACACACACACACACACACAAATAGCCTATTCTGAACAATAATTAAGAGTAATTTGGAGCAATAGTTATTTCGTTTATGACAGTTTTCTTAAATTAAAATCAAATATAGGATGCTGTACAAGATATAAATTTTAAATGTTTCATTAATGAAATGGTTTATTGAATTGAAGTATTATACTAAAATGTCATATTTTGCTAAAAATCTCTCTGGGTAGTACTTATCTTTTCTTGAAAATTTTCCAGTGAATATATAAAAGTGATTAGGATAGAAGACACAAAAACAAAAGTAGACCCACTTCCCAGAAGGCATTTGTGCTAAGCAGTCTAGAAATGCTAACATTTTTAATATTCTAGGTTATCTCTAGTAGTCTCACTTTATATATAACTCAAGTTCAGAAAGGTTAGCAATTTACACTGGTAAGAGTTTATTGGTATAAAATATAGATTTAAGCCAAGGTTGATGTATTTCAAAGTACTTGTTTTCACTCTCCTAGACTACATTCATTCTAACATGGCAAGGCTATCAACATTTTACATTCTCCAACACAAAGTCCCTTTATAAAGGATTGATTTCCGATTGTTATTCTGATCTGTTCCTTGTGTTTATTTGGCTAATAAGCTTACAGTAAGCGTTTTCTCTATGCAAGTTCCGATGTCATGATGTGAGGATGGAGGATGGGAGTTATGGACTAGAGAGTAGTTATTGGCAGGTACAAGAAAATAGGTACAGGAGGAAAGGAACCGTGAATAGAATTGCCCAAAGAGAACTAACTGTGGCTGCCAAAGTGACATCTTAAAACTGGCAGCAGGTACTCAACAGGCCAGGAGAGTAAACTGTGGATAATGGTTACAATTATAAATAAACAATAACCACCTGGAAGGAAAATGTTGAAGTTAGTGAGCTTGAAAAGTTGGAAGCAAAGAGTAACTCTCCTCCTTATGAGCCATGAAGACTTGAACAGCTGTAAACAAGCTTCCCTGTGCAAGAAAATGATAATGCCATTTATTTTTATAAAATCAGGAGATTGTATATTCCCATAAGTGGGGTGTTTGTGTATCTACCCAGAACCCACATGTTGAAAGTGATCATCAGTGTGATGGCTGAGAGCTGATGCTCTGCCCTCTCCCTAAATAGCTTCAAGATACACCTGCCACTCTGATTAAAATTCTATGTCTGACTTATTATAGAAGAGAGATTTAATGAACTGTGTAATAGAGCTGATGGTAGCTGAACATAACACAAAACCTGAGATGGGAAAAATGAATGCAAGATTGAGGGAGGATAAGAGGAGAGCTTCAATATGTCCATATTCAGAATAAGATGGATCTATTCACAGTGTAAGAAGTATGAATATGACCTGGAATAACCTTGGAGAGAGATAACAAATGACCAACAGGTAGAAGATGGCTGCCAGATTAGGAGAGAGACAAACATGTTTCATTCCACTGCCTCTTTCTTAATTCACATTGCCTGGGAGGTCTTATGCAGGCTTCTCCAGGAATACACAATCACCAGGATATATGGAGATTAAAAAAGAGATTTATTATGGGAACTGACTCATGTGGTTAAGAAGGCCAAGAAGTCCCTCTGTATGACGTGTGTACCCTGGAGACTCAGGAAATCTCATGGTCTAATTCATCCTGGGTCTGAGGTTCTGAAAGCCAACAGAGGCTGTGACGCAAGGGCTTCTGTCTAAGAGCATGAGGAGAAGGAAGTTTCAGCTGAATGAAGCAGATAATTCCTCCAAGGATTGTAGGACTTCAACCCACATTAGTAAGGGGACATTTTACTCAGTCTATCAATTCAAATCCAAAATGTTCTCACAGGTATACTTAGAAATTATGTTTTCTGGGCACCTTTTAGCCCAGGGAAATTGCCAAATTAATTATTATGCCAGAGAAGTGGTTTATCCAATTAGTAAATGTTGGAAAGGAGACTAGTAAGGTGAGGTGATTCATTTCTTTCTAGTGTCTCCCAACACTAGAGAGGCAAAGGCAGGTAGGGCTCTGTGAGTTTCAGGCTAGTGTGACCTTAAAGAAAGAAAAGAAAGAAAGAGAGGAAGGGAGGGAGGAGGAAGGAAGGGAGGGAAAGAGAGAGAGAGAGAGAGAGAGAGAGAGAGAGAGAGAGAGAGAGAGAGAGAGAGAGAGAGAGAGAGAGAGAGCTTGGCATAATCAATAATCACTCAAGTAGCCAATTATCTCTCTCATCTTCCAGATTGAAACACTAATCTGTTTACAAAGCTGACCTCTCTGTCCAGTGATGCTTAGAACAGAAAAGTGAGCTTGTCTAACCATGAAGTGAGAATTTGAATAAATGGGAATTCACATCACCTGGAGGGATGAGCAACCAGCACCACTGCATTGGAGAGCAACTCTGCCAATATTAATACGCTCTAGAGGGAATGATGTAAGCTGCTTATCTCTGCACCAGAAGATCTCCTCTAGAGCTAGATAAAATCTCACAGCAGTCTCTCACACATGAATAGAAATATTATAGTAAGAACACTGATCACAACACTTGGGAAAACTCCCACATGTTGGCCAATGGGCATAAGGTATAGCCATATAATAAAATATCATGTGATATTAATATTCATTACCTACAATGATTTTATCAATATTTATAAAATGTTAAAACAACATATTGGATGAAATATACCATTAGCCAAATTTTGGAAAGCTACTATCCATATTTGAAGTTATATTTAGTTTATGAACATGTATAAATGTGAAAAAGGTTAATTTGGACATAAAGAGTGACTAGGGTGATGATTGTTTCTGGAGATGGAGTACCAGTTAAATTGGAAACAGAATCATCTGTCTAAACATACTTCCTATTTCATCCTAAAGAGAAGGCCTTTCAGGTCCCACCCACTCCTATGCTCTACCTGGGATTATACACACTTCTGGAAGCATCCATCCTTGCTCCCATTCTCCTCTTCACCCTCTCATACACATCTCCCCAAGGAGAAGCTATTTAACTCACTCATAAACTAGGGAACGGATGCTTTCCTCCTTGGCCCCAGCCTTCTGCTTCTGAAGGTTCCACCTCTGTGTGACATGCTTCTGAGATGAATACTAGGACTGGTGGGATGAGTCTGTTCATGTGAGTAGAAAGGTCTAGGAAAATCCTTTGTCTTTGATCCAGTTTAGCTCTGTTCTCATGTCTTACAGTTTCATCCCCCACCTTCTTCTCTCTTGAATTGTTCAGTTGGTTTTTCAGGACTGGAAAACAGAAATTGCTAGCAATGAGTCTTCTAAAACACCAATATCCCCTATACTCCTAAATATATATATATATATATATATATATATATATATATATATATATATATATATATATATATATATATATATAAGAGGTGTTAAGAGGGGTTAATAACACTGAGCCACCAACTAGACAGCATATACCAGCTGATATGAGGCCCCCAATACATACACAGCAGAGGACTGCCTTGTCTGGCCTCAGTGAGAGAAGATGCACCTAACTCTTGAGAGACTTGAGGCCCCAGGGACTGGGGAGGCCTGGTGGGGTGGGGTGGGGTGGGGTGGGTAGGGACATCTTATTGGGGTCGGCGGGGGTGAGGAGGAATGGGAAGAGGAACTGTCAGAGGATGGACCATGAGGGGGATAATGACTGGGCTGTTAAAAAAAATAAAGATTTTTTTTAAAAAAAATTTAAAAATTATTAAAAATATGAAAAAAAGATATAGTTAATAAATTGAATAATTTTTATAGCTTAATCATTAATAAACAAGACATTACAAATTCTGTAATATAAATGACAATTGATAGGCCAACTACTACATTGGTTCTTAATATTTCTAGATCTAGAAAAAAATCAGTCGCAAAACATTGTTACCCTCGTTGGACTTCTGGGGTCACTAAGGCTAAACCACTTAAATGAAAGCCACAGGGGTTGAATCTTATGGACTAATCTGGTCCCAAATCTATTGAACTTCTGTAGCAACTATGCCTAAGATTGAATGCCTCTCTGATTCCCAACCTTTGGGAAAATCACTAGTTATGAAATAAAGGGCACTTGGGGTTTATCATGAAGTTGCCAACAGCTCTTTGGGAAGCCAGTGGCAAAGCAAACAGCTGCTCTTCTTTTCATGCATGTTAACCCCTCTTATGATGGCCTGAAAGCTCTTTTCTAGAAGAGCACACATCAGGCCAAATAATTTCACGTTAGAATAAGACTGACTTTCTTAATTTATCCCTCTTGTTTCAGGGAGCATTACATAACACCAGGAGATGTGTTATGGTGGGGGTCGCATTATAAGTCCTGGCAATTTCTCGAGGGTGTTAAAATGCAATACAGTGCTCTCATTTTTAAACATCAATACAAAGTGTGAAACAGAAAATGAAAATCAAAAGTATTCAAAATAATACTGGTTGCTTGGTCATTGGTTTGTGGAGATGTATATAAGAACTATTTTGTTAGTTTGCAGAACATACTGTCTTTCTAGACCCTTCCCATTCCCTAGGTTCTCAAAACTGTTTTGCATGTGATAACATTTTCACAAGTGCTAAAATAAAGTGTATGTGTTAGAATTTCCTGGCAGTTGCAATTGCTAATTATCTGTGCACCCAGAATGTGCTAACAGGTCAACCACAGAGACAATTATTATGGAATTCTTATTCCTTCAATATTCCCGCAGCTATAAAATCTCAACAGTAAATCTCTGCTTCACTTCTTGAGGCCACAATGGCCAGAGTTCTTCATCACTTATCACAGGGCTATTACATCACAAAGTTCACGAGAAGCCATTTACCATCAATGAAGCTCAAAGGAACCATTTGTATAAACAGTATACTGACAGCCCCTTCCTAGAATTGTGCCACCCAGTTATCCTTCCCTAGCCACCTATTTCCCTGCCTACCCTCATCTAGTCCTTTGAATAGTATACACATTGGGTTTTACTGGCTTCTCAAGCATTGCAACTTCAGCCTTTACAGGTTCTGTATTTCTTGCTCATTCATTCATTTATTCATTCATTCAACAAACATTCTAAAAGTGTCTTAGGCCCATTCTTTGCTATATCAGACACTAGTGCAGTTCTTAGCATCTACTTCATCTTGCCTGAATAGTACTATAAAAACAGTTGCAAGTGGGACTGGAAAGATGGTTCAGCAGTGAAGCAATAATCCCCAACTGCAGTTCCAGAGGATCCTGTACCTTCTTCTGGCCTCTGTAGCTACCAGTTATGCAAACAAAATATCAGAATACAAATTAAAGTAAGAATTAAGCATACAATGAAATGCAAGACTGTATTTTGTTGCATTTTTGGCAGTATTCACTAAGAAGAAAGACCAACTGAGGAAATTGTGTGCATGAAAACTAGAACTCAGTAATTTTAGAAGTTTTGTAGTTCTGAGGACAGTGAAAGAATCTTTCACAAAGCTCCTCCTTCTGATGGTCCCTCATCCACCCAGAAGAACCAACCAGGGGCTGACACATAACATATGATGGGCCTTTGGGCCTGGAGATGGAATACTTTGGGAAGAGATTGAAGAGTTCAAGACCTAACTTTTGTTGGATCTTTGTGCTCTCATCCTGATCCATTTCAGAAAGAAGGTTACTATCTTGCTTTTTCCAGGGTGAAGTTTCCCTCCTTGTATTGGTGTTTTCCTCCTATTATCCTTTGTAGGGCTGGGTTTATGGATAGATGTTGGGTAAACCTGGTTTTGTCATGGAATATCTTAGTTTCTCCATCTATGGTGATTGAGAGTTTTGCTGGGTAAAGTAGTTTTGGCTGGCATTTGTGTTCTCTTAGAGTCTGCATGAGATCTGCCCAGAATCTTCTAGCTTTCATAGTCTCAGGTGAGAAGTCTGGTGTGATTCTGATAGGTCTTCCTTTATATGTTACTTGGCCTTTTCCCCTTACTGCCTTTAATATTCTTTCTTTGTTTAGTACGTTTGGGGTTTTGATTATTATGTGATGGGAGGTATTTCTGTTCTGGTCCAGTCTGTTTGGAGTTCTGTAGACTTCTTGTATATTCATGGGCATCTCTCTCTTTAGGTTAGGGAAGTTTTCTTCCATAATTTTATTGAAGATATTTGCTGGCCCTTTAAGTTGTAAATCTTCACTCTCATCTATGCCTATAATCCTTAGGTTTGGCCTTATTGTGTCCTGGATTTCCTGGATGTTTTGGGTTACAAGCTTTTTGCATTTTGCATTTTCTTTTAACTGTTGAGTCCATGGTTTCTATGGTATCTTCAGCATCTGAGATTCGTTCTTCTATCTCTTGTATTCTGTTATTGATATTTGCATCTATGTCCCCTGATTTCTTCCCAAGGTTTTCTATCTCCAAAGTTGTCTCCCTTTGAGTTTTCTTAGTTGTTTCTACTTCTGATTTTAGATCCTGGATGGTTTTGCTTAGCTCCTTCACTTGCTTGTTTGTGCTTTCCTGTAATTCTTTAAGAGATTTTTGTGTTTCCTCTTTCATGACCTCAGCCTGGTGACCAAAGTTCTCCTGTATTTCTTTAAGTGATTTTTTGCATTTCCTCCTTATTGGCTTTTGTATTCTCCTGAATTTCTTTCAATGATTTTTGTATTTCCCTTGTAAGGGCTTCTAACTTTTGATCCATTTTCTCCTGAATTTCTTTAAGTATGTCCTTCATGTGTTCCTGTACCAGCATCATGACCAGTGATTTTAAATCCAAATCTTGTTTTTCTGGTGTGATGGGGTATCCAGGACATGCTGTTAAAGGAGAATTGGGTTCAGATGCTGCCATATTGCCTTGATTTCTGTTAGTGATGTTCCTGCATTTGCCTTTTGCCATCAAGTTCTCACTGGTTTTAGTTGGTCTTGTTGTCAATGCTGGACTCCCCAGTGCAAGCTGCCTCTTCCCAGCTGGCCTCTGGTGCACAGCTGACCTCCTGCACTGCCTGGAGACAGGGTTCTGTAGCCCAGGCTGTTCAGATCAGGAAGCAGAGACCTGAAGGCTCCTGCCCAGGGCCTGCTGAACTCACCAGAGCACACTGACTCCTCCCAGCCAGCCTCCCAGGTGCCCCTCTGGCCTCTTGTAGGGCCTGGAGATGTGGTGTTGTAGCCCAGGCTGTTCTGGATCCCGAATCAGAGATCTGAAGGCTCCCATCAGAGGCCTCAGGACTGAAACCTAAGCTCTGTGGGGCCGGACCCACTGGAGCAAGCTGTGTCCTCCCAGCCTGCCTCTGGGTGCACAGCAGGCCTCTTGCACTCCCTGGAGACTGAGTGCTATGGCCCAGGCTGTTCAGATCCTGAAGAAGGCACCTGAAGGCTCCAGCCCGGGGCCTGCTGGACTCACCAGAGCACACTGACTCCTCCCAGCCGGCCTCCCGGGTGCCCCTCTGGCCTCTTGCAGGGCCTGGAGATGTGGTGTTGTAGCCCAGGCTGTTCTGGATCCCGAAGCGGAGATCTGAAGGTTCCTGCCAGAGGCCTCAGGACTGGAACCTAAGCTCTGTGGGGCAGGACCCACCCACCGAGCAAGCTGTGTCCTCCCAGCTTGCCTCCAGGTGCACTTCCTGGAGACCTAGTGCCGTGGCCCAGGCTGTTCAGATCCCGAAGCAGACACCTACATGCTCTTTCTATGATGATCATACATCCCCATATGTACCAAATCAACATATCTGGCTGAATTTGAACTGGAATGTCCAGAGGAACTGGAAGACAAAGAAGGACTAGAAGAAAAGAACATTTCCCATCTCTGCTCCTCTCTTGATTTTTCAAGACAGGGTTTCTTTATGTGTGCCTGGTTGTCTTGGAACTAGTTCTTTAGACCAAGTCGACCTCAAACTCAGAGAACTGCTAAGAATAAAGATGTGTGCCCCTGGATAAGGAATGCTTTTAAACAAGTAAGTAGTGATGAACAGAAAGACATCAGTAAATTATATTTTGTTTTGGTTCACAAAAAAAAAAATGCCTCAAAGAAAATAAGCATATAAATTGCAAGTTATGTACACAGGTTAAAAATAATTATAAATTTAAAAATCATATAAATAATTATATATATGAACTCGATTTAGCTTAGTTTCTGAGTGATTATTTAACATATTCAAGGTTCTAGTTTGGTTCCCCACAGGAAGAAAACATGGAACACAGACTCTATAAAGTATTCTAAGTTCCAATTTTAAAGCATAGATAATCCAACAGAAAGGAAAGTAAAACACAAAACAAGCAATTCTGGAGGATGGGGTGACTGTGTATGGATCAATCCCACTTGGATAAGAAATGATTAAAACAATGTGCAGTAACATAAATGATGTGGCAGGGAGTCTTTGTTTTCTGAGGTATATCCCCACACCACAAAACTGACAAAATGCACTTTGAGAAGTATCATATTACATTCCCAAGTTGAATATTCTTACATCTGAGGCTCAGTGATTATATTTCAAGTCAGCCAATGAGAAATATGAGTAAAGATAATATAACAAGGAAAATGTAAGTAAAGACAACAAGAATATTCAATATCAGAATGTTAGTAACATTCATTTGTCACCATACCAAGCCTGGAGACAGATTCTATCTCCAGATATATCTAGGTTTGATTAAAGAACAGTGAATGAGCAAATAACTCACAAAGTGGAACATGACACAACTGTCACAATTAACAAATTATGATAACATGCAAAAATCTCAAAATGTTAGAAAATTAAAATAGGACTTAAAGATGAATCTCAAATGATCAAAGGATGATATATTTATTTATTAAATATATGTATATGTAATTATGGTAGACAAATAGAATCAAGGCGATGCATCCTTGCATCATGTAGCTGGAGGCAAACCGGTGAGATAATTAGTAGGGCACATCAACAACTGAAGGGCATGCTTAGGAATGCTTACTGTATTGTTTCAAATAATTAGGTTGATGAAAGTAGTTCAGAAATTTATCAAATGAAGAAACTGTGTCATATCTCTAGAATCTAGATTACACCCATTCTATGCCTCTCAGAAAGAAGAAGACACAAAAGCCATAAGACACTGTTTTCAATGTCAACACTAAGACACTGAAAACAAAGAAGTGGGGGATTCCAAACTGAAAGAGTTGTAGGTAAATTAAGAAGGTTATTGGTCACAGTTCTTGGTATCTGTTCTGGTACATTTGAACTTAGAGGAACATCAAGAAGAAGGGGGAGGAGGAGGAGAAAGGGGGGGAGGAGGAGGAGGAGGAAGAGGAGGAGGAGAAGGAGGAGGAGGAGGAAAAGGAGAACATTGTTTAAAGATTTCAAGGGTAAACCAGATAGCCTTTTATCAGTATGAGGTATATATAAGGATTTCTGATCTGTATATATACCGTGTGTGTGTGTGTGTGTGTGTGTGTGTGTGTGTGTGTGTGTTGTGTGTGTGTGTGAGATGTACATGTATATATGAATCTATATATGTATGTATTTAAGCTTGTGACTTTTTTTTGCCTCAGTCTCTCAAATAGCTGAGATTACAAGCTTGTGCCACAAAGCTTGCAACATTATGTCTTTTAATCCTTGCTACTTGGAATGCTTTCCCATTTAACAGATGAGAAAATTGCTGAGGGCTTACCTGCTGTACTTCTCCAGCACGGGTGAAAAATGGGTCATCTTAGCATCATTAATTCTGAAAAATAAGTGGATGAAATGTTAGAAGAAGCTAGCTGCCTGACAGATATTGTCACAGATAGATACAGCCCAAACACAAAGCAGGTGGTGATTTCTAGACTCCACTGAGTCTCTGATCTCCTGCCATGAGCTGTAAAAGAAGGCAACAGTAGCCAGGGCATCCTAGTCAGGTACTGAGCAGGAAGAGGTGTTGATCTTTAGGAGAAGAGGCAGGGAAAGTAAAGTGTAATTGTTTTTAAAACTTTCCCTGGCTTGACCATGGTTAGAAATATTTTATTTGAAAACCATTGTATATACATCAAAGGTCAACTGGGAAAATAGCTTCTTAAAAGCTCGAGCTGGACAAGCAATAGGAACTGAATTTGCATATTCAGAATCCAAATAAAATTCAGTCAAAGCTAGTCATAGCCTGTCAGTAATTCTCATGCCCCTACAATACAATGGATAGTGGAGACAGAAGAATTCAGACAATTTGTAGGTTACCTGGTTACCTGGGCATCAACAGATGACCCTACTTCAAACAGGTGGAAAGTGGGGACTGGCACTTAACATTGTCTTTTTTAATTGGTGAACATTACATATAAAACACACACACACACACACACACACACACACACACACACACACATTCACTGAAGATGGGGCAGGAGGAAAGACAAAAATTTAAAAATAAATTTGTGCCTACAAATACCATAGCGGATTATTTGTTAAGTACAACTGGATCAGTGACATGTGTGAACTATTACTCTCTCACTTTATTTTGACTCTTGACATTAATGAAATACAAACCTTTAAAATTCTCTACTTATCTTTTTACCAGAAAGCAATAGGATGATTTAGCAGCATGAAATCATGAAATTAAAAGGCTCAGCCTTTGAAGTGTTTTACAGCATTTGCTTTATGATTTGCAAAAGGAGAGCAGTTAATATAGCAGTCATGTCTTCAGCTATTACCTTGAATAGTGGTGAATTAGAGAAAGTCTTACATTATTCCATTCAGTGAGAGCAATCCTGATCTGTGTCTTTTCCACCTAATCCATGCTGACATGTCAGGCAGGTCTATAGCTTTCTCATTCCTTTAATAATCTAATTTTGTGTCAATACCTCTTTCAGGCATAAAAAGGTATATTTATCTACACTAAAGTTTTTTTTCCACTACTGTCTCTAAGCTGTCACCTACCCATAGCTGCAAACTGATCTCATTTGTAGAAAGTCACATTAGCAGAGCCATTGAGGTAGATTCATCAGAGGATAACAGCCGCCCAATCAGGAGCCATGTAATAATAAACTCTATTGGGAGAGAGAGAGAAAGAGAAAAAGAGAGAGAGAGAGAGAGAGAGAGAGAGAGAGAGAGAGAGAGAGAGACAGAGAGACAGAGAGACAGAGAGAGACAGAGAGACAGAGACAGAGACAGAGACAAAGAGGTAGATATAAACAAGTAATTAGTGAAAACTTCTGTTGTTGCCACACCTAAACAATTGTTTACTTTTAATAATGTTCATGTAAGTTTCAACTGAGCATAATTTTCATATCTTCCCTTCAATAAATACAGTTTTCTTTTTCTGAGAGGCCTTAATGGGGGAACTTTGAGTCATAGTGTAACCATTTCAAAAAAAAAAAAAAACTGACCAGAGGAAAAACAGATATGATGTCTTAGCATCCCCAGAGAAAACAAATTCAAAATCCCAATGTCTTGACCATTGTCACCAAGACCAGGACACTTATTCTAAATCAGTGAATCAGACAAAAATCAGTGTTATCTGTCATTTAGCCATGTCCTTTGAGGTGTCTGAGAACTGCAACACAAGCATATGATGGATTTCTTAGTGGGTTTCGTTTAGCAGAAAATGTCAGAGATATTTGATGACCTTCTGAATCAACTCTGGAGAAACAGAGGCCTGAATAATTGTGTACTGATTCTTGAGTTTGTTATGATATTGAACAGGTATGATTTTTTTCTGCGAAGCTCATTATTATATGTAAAACTCCTGTCATCTCTTTTTAGATTTGTCACTATGTGTGAAAGAGACATTTTATAATTAAAATTATTAAAGTATATTCTTCAGTCAGAGAGGAGCATGGGTAAGTGACATACAATTTAATGGCTACCGGCAAATACAGAAAAAGAATCCACAATATTCAAGGTAAGTTATTGTGTGCAATGTAAATCCATTGCTCTGAAAGGCTACCACTCTGGTGTGAAGATTTTTTCTTTAAGAATGCAATAATTTCTTTTTTGTGTGTGCATTATTATTTATTTTAAATTCCCCTAACTTTTTTTAACTAGGTCAATTACATAGAAAACTCAAGAAAAGGAAAATTTTATTTCTTCTCTGCCATAATATATCTAATTATCTTCACTTTTTGGAAATGCAGCAGATAGTATTAAAAGAATGCTCCTGTCCAGTTGTCCAGATATGAGACATATCAGAAGCAGAGTATACCTCCTATGGTGTGAATTATTGCTCCCACCTCTTTCTCCATTCTCTTGCTCCCCTGCTTCTAGATTCAAGTGAGAAAAGGAATTAAAGGAAAAGCTGAAATTGATTTTCCAACTACTTATGTAGCTCCTAGAGTCTACCCTCAGTATTCAGTGTCCTTTGAGTGACATATGCCAAAATATGTGCTTTTTGTGGAATCCATGGCTGAATGGATTTCCTTGTGTTCTTCTCTGCATCATTTTCTGTGCAGCACTATCTTCTCATTTATCCCTGTTCTGCCATCTTGGAATCCAACCCACTGTGTTCTAAGCTGGGTTATTCTCATTGAAGGCAAATTACCTTTTCTTAATCAAATCAGTTGTGTGTTACTGTGACCATTGGGCCTAGGAACATCACCAGGAAGTTCTAGCTACCCTCAACAGCAGCGCAAAGCCTTCCCATATCAAGAACATCTATCTTGGTTTTCATGGACAATGTGCCCATTAGGCTCTTAAAATTCTACATAGGGCACCTTGCCACAGTAGCCCCACTTGGGCACAGCTGACTTTCTTCAGCACACAGTTCTACCCAGAAGGAGAAGATGGGTGTTCTGTCCTCCTCATAGCCCAGTCTTCCACAGTTGTCTGATGAAGAGTTCTGGCCATCAATCAGCATTCCCCATAATGAACTTCCCTGGGGCCAGGGCAATAGGGCACTGAGAATCTGGGAGTTGGTTGGATTAGCTCTGAGTATTCTATCAGGTGAGCTCTCCTGCAGCCACTTTTGGCTGAAGATGCATTTCACAGTGTTTTTGATTTGTTTGTTTACATTCAGTAGACTAGAGGAGAGAAGCCATTCTCTCCCCTTCAAGTGGGAAAAACAGGTTAGGATGATTTATGACAGAATAGCATAATTTCATGATTTCTGTTTTCTTCATGATATGAAAAATGAGATTTCCATGAAGGCTATCAGAGAAGATGGGAAGGGTTACACTTAATAAGAACGGAGGTGATTTGAAAATGATTTTTGTAATATATATACATACATGCATGGAGAAATCACATAAAATGCCAGAACAAGTCAGTTTATTTAAGTTAATGAATGGATTGCCTAAATGCATTGGAATAGAATGTCAAAGACTGTTCACACATGTTATTCTGTGTCATGCCATGTTCAAATTGTAAATATAGAAAGGAACATGATAAGAACCTTATTCGTATTGTATGGCATTCTTATGGTATTTGTTTTCAGCACCATAAACAACTGCATTCTTTCAACAATGGCTTCTTGCCTCTATTCCTCTCTGTCTCACTCTATATAAGTGTGTTTGTATATGCACATATATCGTTTGATACATAATTTGCATATAGTTAAGAATATATATATTCTTAAAGATATGTGTTCATATGTTATTTTTATATACTGTATTAGAAAATTAAAACTATCACAAAAATATCTGAATATTTACCCGGGCATTTTTTTAAAAAGATATTTCCAAATAAACAACAACAAAAATCTTTTGTGAAGCAAATGAAACAATAAATGAAGAAACAACCTAAAGAATGGGAGAAAATATCTGTAAATTATTTGTCTGAGAATGAGTCAATATTCTAGGTGACAGCAAGATGGCTCAGGGGTAAATCTGCAGCATTCTTGCGATCACTCTGGAGCACAGGTACAAAAGGAAAAAGAGGATTGATCCCACAATGCTGTCCTCTGAGCTATGACATGTACACTACCATGAATGTACATATACACATTCATGCACATACACATGCACACTCACATCAATATTTTTAAACACCTAAAAATATTCAAAATATAGAAGAAATTCAACTTAATGGCAAAATAACTGAGTAATATGATTTTTTTAAACAGGCAAAGTGGGTCTGAAGAGATTGCCTAGTGTTTTTGAATACTTACTACCATGGTGGGTGGCCTAAATGCTGTGCCAGCATCCATATATATGAGCCCATAGCTACCTGTAACTCCAACTTCAGTACATCTGATGCTCTCCTCTAAATTCCTTAAGAACCTCTGTTCAATGGCACATACCCACCACAGGCATGTATCCAAGTGTGCCCAAGTTAAAAAAATAATTTAAATTAAATTTGAAAAATAGGCAGGAGATGGATTGGGATGTAGTTCCACAGTAGAGTATTTGCTTAACATGCATGAGTTGTGACACTTAATAGCAATGTTAGAAAAATAAAGTAAAATAAAAACTGAGCAAAGGACCCAAATAGACATTCTCCAAATAAGACAAACAAATGACCCACATATAAATAAAATGTCTACAGAACCACTAATCATTATTTTTGTGCACCTTTAAACTAAAATACAATATTATCTCATATCTGGTGGCATAGATATTATCAAAAAGGCAAAAGATAAGAAGTAATGAAAGTGAACCATACATATAGTACATGGTTTGTGGAAAGGTAAATTAGTACAGACATTATAGAACTAGCATGGAAATTCCTTTAGAAATTTAGCATAGAATTATGAAGTCCAGCAATCCAGCTGCTTGGAAGATATTGAAATAAATGGAAAAAATATTGAAGACACATCAGCCCTCCCAAGTTTATTGCAGGATTAGTAGCTTCAGTGGCCAGGATGGTAATGTTAATTTGAGAGATTGGTCAAAGGCTTCAAATTTTAAGTTAGATAGAAAGAATTAGATAAAGATACTTATTGTATCACATAGTGACTATAGTTAGCAATACGATTTTCTTCTTAAAAAATTTAAAAGTATATATAGTGAGTTCTCATAACAAAACTGCTAACTGGGGCAACTAATGTACTTATCAATTACCTGGATGAGCCAGACTATAATGGATCTATATTTCAAAATAACATTGCACATGACAATTATATATATATATATATATATATATATATATATATAGTACATATATGTATGTATATGATGTTGACCAGCTGAGAAGTAAGTATGTAATGGGCTCTGTATCCTACCATAGAATACTTGTATGCCCATGTTTCCTGCTGATATATATATATATGTGTGTGTGTGTGTGTTTGAAAGAGAGTATTAGTGTGCATATGAGTACGTGTGTGCATGTGTGTCTCTGTGTATATGTGATTATGTGTATATGAGTGTGAGTGTGAATGTGTGTGTGTGTGTCTGTGTTAGTGTATGTGTCAGTTTGTGTGAGTGTATATGTGAACATGTGTATATGTCTGTGTCTCTGTGAGTATGAATCTGTGAGTGTACATGTGAATGTGAGATTGTGTATGCGTGTAAGCATATATATATATATATATATTTCTCAATCACATGTTGGAAGGAGACAAACAGCTCATGCCAATTGACCTTTAACCATCACACATGTGTTGTGGTATTTTTACATGCATATATACACACAAATAAAAATATATAATTTTTAATTAAGGCTATCAATATAGCCTTTAAACATAGGGGACGGAAGAGGGCTTATGGGACTTGCGGGGAGTGGGGATCCAGAAAAGGGGAAATCATTTACAATGTAAATAAAAAAATAAAAAAATAAAAAAATAAAAAAAAGAGGCAGGTTGCCAAAAAAAAAAAAAAACATATTAAATGCATCCTTGGTAGATAATTGAAAGGACAAGTTACACTTTTCAATTGTCCATGAGCTGTTTCCCAATCTAGCCTCAAATACAGCACACTTGTGAAGTTATTTTTAGTATCCTAATTCCTTTTCCAGTTGCTCAGTCCACAGATTGACATATCTTTGTAAACAGTCTTTGGGTGTACTTAGAGGATTCATAAAAGAGAAAGGGGCATTGTATTTTCCTGGTTTGTGTGTGGATGTCTCACACCTACTTTACAGGTCACTGACTACTACTTTAGTGTTGTACTGCAGCTGCTCATGCCGGTCAATGTCTTCTCAAGTTGCATCTTATGAATATTTGGTGATGCATGTTTTCTAAAGCTGAGGCATCATACTAACACACACAGAGAAGCACAGGAGAACTTTCATGTTCTTTCCTTAAATGCTGCATACTGCTTTTGCAGGGATGTCATTTCTTCCCACTTGACTTCCTTTGGACTACAGGAAGACATTTCCTTCATGAGTCCTCTAATTTGGCTCATAAATGGCTTTTGTTTGAGTGCTCATATAAAACAGTGTAATTCCCATTTCCACAGAGGTTGCAACCCAGCACAGTGGTTTCTAATGGTAATCAGCAGTTATACTCAATGCTTGCTCTCTACAGGCACACTTTCTTTACATTTAGCACTCAGATATACTGAGTTTCTCTTCTGAAATTGTCTGTTATTTGTGTCTACAGAGAAAGGTATACAAAAGAGAACTTGCCTTCTTTTAGGCAAAGTGTGACAAGAAAGTCATTCAGGTAAATGAGCCACTTGGCAGGATTAAGAACATGTTGAAGAATTAGGCAGTTGAGGGCAGGGGACAAAGGAAACAAGGGAAAGACTATTCAGCTCAGCACTCTTGCATAAGACTTGACCTGCTCAACAGCATGGAAACAGCTTTGTGGATTACTACAGACATATATTTGTGTCTGTGTTTACTGCTGTCCTATTCACAATAGCAAGGGAATGGAATTGACTAAGCAGTCCATCAACAGAAAATGCACAGTGAGGAAAAAACGTACGTACGTGTGTGTGTGTGTGTGTGTGTGTGTGTTTGAAAGAGAGTATTAGTGTGCATATGAGTACGTGTGTGCATGTGTGTCTCTGTGTATATGTGATTATGTGTATATGAGTGTGAGTGTGAATGTGTGTGTGTGTGTCTGTGTTAGTGTATGTGTCAGTTTGTGTGAGTGTATATGTGAACATGTGTATATGTCTGTGTCTCTGTGAGTATGAATCTGTGAGTGTACATGTGAATGTGAGATTGTGTATGCGTGTAAGCATAGATGTGAGTTTGTATGAATGTGTGTGTGTATGAGTGTGTGTGTGTGTGTATGTGGGTGTGTATATGTGTACATGTGACAGGAATTTACTCAAACATGAATTATGAAACATAAGGAAAAGGAAAAGCACTGAAAACATTATCTTATGTGACAGAACTCAGACTCAGACATTATTTACTCTCCCTCTCATGTAGATAATCGCTTTTAAAATTTATATATGTGGGTTTATGTAGGAGTGAGTGTATGGAGCCAAGAAACTAGAGGATGGAGAGGCTTTCAGGGGAAAGATGTTTGGAGGGTAACAGAAATGAAAGTAGAGGGGAAATACTAGTAGGGAAGAGTCCAGTGCAGATGGGAAGTTCAAAAGAGAATTGAGGGGAAGGAACAAATCCAGCAATACACATGAGGATTTCATGAAGAAACTGGTTTTTATGTATGCAAACTAAAGCACAAAGAAAACTTAAAAATTAATTTTCAGAAGGCATAGTGACTAAACACTTTAAGACAAAATCATTGCTTTTACTATGTGTAGTTATGGGCCTTGAATTCCTGTTCTCTCCAAGACTTTAAGCATGAAAGGATGCTGAATTTTGTCAAATGCTTTTTCAGCATCCAATGAAATGACCATGTGGTTTTTTTCTTTGAGTTTGTTTATGTAGTGGATTGCATTGATGGATTTCCGTATATTGAACCAACCCTGCATTCCCGGGATAAAGCCTACTTGATCATGGTGGATGATCGTTTTGATGTGTTCTTGGATTCGGTTGGCAAGAATTTTATTGAGTATTTTTGCATCGATGTTCATAAGGGAAATTGGTCTGAAGTTCTCTTTCTTTGTTGGATCTTTGTGTGGTTTTGGTATCAGCGTAATTGTGGCTTCATAGAAGGAATTGGGTAGTGTTCCTTCTGTTTCTATTTTGTGGAATAGTTTGAAGAGTATTGGTGTTAACTCTTCTTTGAAGGTCTGGTAGAATTCTGCACTGAAGCCATCTGGTCCTGTGCTTTTTTTGGTTGGAAGACTTTCTATGACTCCTTCTATTTCTTTAGGCATTATGGGACTGTTTAGATGGTCTAGTTGGTCCTGATTTAATTTTGGTATTTGGTATCTGTCAAGGAAATTGTCCATTTCCTCCAGATTCTCCAGTTGTGTTGAGTACAGGCTCTTGTAGTAGGATCTGATGATTTTTTGGATTTCCTCAATTTCCGTTGTTATATCTCCCTTTTCATTTCTAAGTTTGTTAATTTGGATACTTTCTCTGTGCCCTTTGGTCAGTCTGGCTAAGGGTTTATCTATCTTGTAGATTTTCTCAAAGAACCAGCTCCTGGTTTTGTTGATTTTTTGTATGGTTCTCTTTGTTTCTACTTAATTGATTTCAGCCCTGAGTTTGATGATTTCCTGCCTTCTACTCCTCCTGGGTGAAATAGCTTCTTTTTGTTCCAGGGCTTTCAGGTGTGTCATTAAGCTGGTAATGTATGCTCTCTCCATTTTCTTTTTGGAGGCACTCAGGGATATGAGTTTTCCTCTTAGCACTGCTTTCATTGTGTCCCATAGATTTGGGTATGTTGTGTTTTCATTTTCATTATGTTCTAAAAAGTCTTTAATTTCTTTCTTTATTTCTTCCTTGACCAAGGTATCATTGAGTAGAATATTGTTCAGTTTCCACATGTATGTGGTTTTTCTGTTGTTTTTGTTGCTATTGAAGACCACTTTTACTCCATAGTGATCTGATAGGAGGCATGGGATTAGTTTGATCTACTTATATTTGTTGAGGTCTGTCTTGTGACCAATTATATATGGTTGATTTTGGAGAAGGTACCATGAGGTGCTGAGAAAAAGGTATATTCTTTTGTTTTAGGATAGAATGTTCTATATATATCTGTTAAATCTAATTGGTCCAAAGCTTGGGGGGCTAGAAAAGGGGAAATCATTTGAAATGTAAATAAATTATATCGAATAAAAAAATTTTAAAAAAGACAAAATCAAAACTTTAGGTCTAGTTCTAACATTACCACTGGAGCTCACCTTTGATCCTTTATCTATAAAAATGGTCATTGCACATCTTTTCCTGGGATCACAAGGTTGTTGTGAACATTACAAAAGACAATAAATAAGAAATCTTATAAAGCAGATGACAAATGTGCATTTATAACCCATTTAATTACCCACTTAGACTATAAGGCATGTCCTGTCATATGGTAGATTCTGGGCATTATCAAAACATAGTACTCCCTTATATTGTTCATTTACAGGAAAGTTTCTAAATTGTGTACCAGACACAATGGTAGTCTCTTTATCTACATACATATGACATCAAGAGTCTTCTTGAGAGGATAATGTATGTGAATAAACTTAATAAGGTCATTTACTCCTGAAAGAAATGTTACTTGAACAAGTAAAAGGATTAAAATGAAAAACCAATTGGACCTTCCCTTGGCTCATCGGCAAAAACCTGATCGTGGTTCTTAGAGCACTGCCAAGTGAGAGGGCCTGGTGAATAATCAGGCATCCAAATGAAACTGATGCTAAGATGAAAGGGGAATATTCACTCAACACTCAACACTAAAATATAATATTAGAAGTGTGAATGGATGGTGCCAGGCAGTGGTGGCACATGCCTTTAATCCCAGCACTTGGGAGGCAGAGGCAGACAGATTTGTAAGTTTGAGGCCAGCCTGGTCTACAGAGTGAGTTCCAGGACAGCCAGGGCTACGCAAAGAAACCCTGTCTCAAAAAAAAAAGTGTGAATGGCATTTCCTCCTCCCCTGATTTCCCCCTCACTCTCTTTGTACACATTCATGGAGTATGCATATCTATATTTTGACAAGAAAAGAAAAAAATTTTGGTAAAGTAAGTATTCATAATTTATAAATTTAATAACTTTACCCCAGAATGTCTTTGAATTTTAAATTATTATTGCCCCTTGGACCATTTTGAGTTATACCTCTAGAGAAGTTTATATTTCTTAGGAAACATATATAGCCCTCAACCAATCTTAGCAAAGAAGTAAAAAGGGCCTCTTGGAGCAGAACAATCTCTCATGAACATGGAGTCCTCCTGATGGAACACTGGGTACATAGTTCAGGACCACAAGCTGCTCATGTTCATTTATAATCCCAGCATGCAGGAGGCAGATGCAGGAAGATTGTCACTTGGATAAATAAGGGGATGTTCTCTCAAAACTTCAAAAAGAAAGGAAGAAGTATAGAAAGAAAGGAGGGAAGAGGAAGGGAATGGAAAAGAAGGAGGAAAGGAAGGAGAAAAAATTCAAATATCTAACAATAACCACAGACTTTCTTGATTCTTCAGAGAGGACGTGTAATTTGGAGAACTGATTATGGTTCAATAAGTAAAGTAAATGACCTTATTAAGGTCATTTACTCCTGACCTTAGGTTTTTGGCAAAGGGCTTGTACAGATACTGAAACCTCAAAAGATTGCTTCGTTCACAGTAACAGGAGCCCAGGGGTCTACAAGACCCTCTGCTCAGTCATTAGTTTTATCGAAGCTTTGCCCGGCTTTATAAGAGATGCATTATCATGGTATCTGCCTCATGCATTTTGACACTTGCTCTCCCTCAGTCATAGAAACTGACTCCTAGGCTTGGCCATTTATATCCCCTGGAGACTGCAGTGTTGCAATTGCTTTTAAGAACATTTTATGAAATCATTGAATATTTTCTACTTTTAAAAAAACACAGGTCTCTCTTCTTTCCACTGGATATAAATAACATGGTGTGTCATTACCACCAAAGACAATGCAAAAGAGTGTCTTAATTATGCCTGCTTTTATAAAATGTATAGAGTTATATAGAGAATTTGGACCATATCAATCGAAATCTGCTTCTGTTATAAACCAATGGGGGACATTTAGTTATTTCTTCTCCCTTCTATCTGTGTATACAAACAAATGTCCTTGTCATTAGCACAAGATTTTACAGGCATGCCCCTACCTGGATGCAGTGTCTGTGAGGGGCATAAATGAGCACATGTCTCTTAGTGATTGAGGGCAAAGTAAAAAATCTGTCTCTGTTATCCTCACCATCTGTGCTGAAAGTTAGTTCACTGGGATGCTCCTGACAAAACCTAATCATGTCATCAGATGTATTAGGAATATGTGAAGTCACTATTAAGATCTGAAACTACTCAAGACAAAGGCAAATCATTTTAGATACACCTGCCTTTTAGAGGTCAAACTCCTGTATCATCCTCTCGTTCTTTAGGAAAAAGATAACCCAATGCTCTGTGGATCATTTATTTGCCAGAAAACAATATAAAAATGGCCATTTACAGTTGCCCCTGAAGCTGAACTAGGCTGGGTTAGGGAAGGAAAGCAGCTCACAAATAAAATTAAAATGGCCTTTGGAATCCTAATCAGAACACTGGGTCCGTGCTGCCTACTTGACTGGATTTCAGTGGATAGCATATGCTTTCTTCTCTGGCTAGCTGAGAAAAATCCTCTCACAAGTATGTGTGCAATGGTCAGTCCACATTGGAAGAAATTCACCTACCCTAGGCAGACAAAAGCTGGAGAGGTTTGGAAAAAGGAGACAAAGATTCATGGTGACTCCTTGGCTCTTATAGTTCCAGCACCCAATTATGGGAAGAAATCTTCAAATGTTTTGATCTTCCTTTGCCACTTGATCTTTACAAGATGATGGACTCAAAGCATGAATTTCCCAAAGAAGCTGTCAACTCCTAGAACTACATGACTTAGTTAGTAGGGATCCACGCTCATAAGCAACTAAGCAAAAGGACAAGTTCCTGTGGCAAGAATGAGATCAACGATAATAAAAATCTGTCCTCCTAGATGATAACATTTAGTAATAAGAATTGGAGAGTGATCTGTATGACAAGAACTTCAAGACTCTGAAGAAGGAAATGGAAGAAGACCTCAAAAAATGGGAAAACCTCCCATGCTCATGGATTGGTAGAATCAATATAGTTAAAATGGCCATTTTGCCTAAAGCACTATACAGATTCAATGCAATACCCATCAAAATCCCAACTCAATTCTTCACAGAGTTAGAAAGAGCAATTATCAAATTCATCTGGAACAACAAAAAACCCAGGATAGCTAAAACTATTCTCAGCAACAAAAGAAAATCTGGGGGAATCAGTATCCCTGACCTCAAGCAATACTACAGAGCAATAGTGTTAAAAACTGCATGGTATTGGTACAGTGACAGGCAGGAGGATCAATGGAACAGGATTGAAGATCCAGAAATGAACCCACACACCTATGGCCACTTGATCCTCGACAAAGAGGCTGAAAACATCCAATGGAAAGAAGATAGCCTTTTCAACAAATGGTGCTGGTTCAACTGGAGGTCAGCATGCAGAAGAATGAGAATTGATCCATCCTTGTCTCCTTGTACTAAGCTCAAATCCAAATGGATCAGGGACCTCCACATAAAGCCAGACACTCTGAAGCTAATAGAAAAGAAACTGGGGAAGACCCTTGAGGACATCGGTACAGGGAGAAAGTTTCTGAACAGAACACCAATAGCGTATGCTCTAAGAGCAAGAATTGACAAATGGGACCTCATAAGGTTACAGAGTTTCTGTAAGGCAAAGGACACCATCAAGAGGACAGATCGGCAACCAACAAATTGGGAAAAGATCTTCACCAACCCTACATCAGATAGAGGGCTAATATCCAATATATATAAAGAACTCAAGAAGTTAGACTCCAGAAAACCGAACAACCCTATTAAAAAAATGGGGTACAGAGTTAAACAAAGAATTCTCACCTGAAGAACTTCGGATGGCAGAGAAGCATCTTAAAAAATGCTCAAATTCATTAGTCATTAGGGAAATGCAAATCAAAACAACCCTAAGATTTCATCTTACACCAGTCAGAATGGCTAAGGTTAAAAATTCAGAAGACAGCAGGTGTTGGAGAGGGTGTGGAGAAAGAGGAACACTCCTCCACTGCTGGTGGGGTTGCAAATTGGTACAACCACTCTGGAAATCAGTCTGGCGGTTCCTCCGAAAACTGGGCACCTCACTTCCAGAAGATCCTGCTATACCACTCCTGGGCATATATCCAGAGGATTCCCCACCATGTAATAAGGATACATGCTCTACTATGTTCATAGCAGCCCTATTTATAATTGCCAGAAGCTGGAAAGAACCCAGGTATCCCTCAACAGAAGAGTGGATGCAAAAAATGTGGTATATCTACACAATGGAGTACTATTCAGCCATTAGAAACAATGAATTCATGAAATTCTTAGGCAAATGGATGGAGCTAGAGAACATCATACTAAGTGAGGTAACCCAGACTCAAAAGGTGAATCATGGTATGCACTCACTAATAAGTGGTTATTAACCTAGAAAACTGGAATACCCAAAACATAATCCACACATCAAATGAGATACAAGAAGAAAGGAGGAGTGGCCCCTGGTTCTGGAAAGACTCAGTGAAACAGTATTCGGCAAAACCAGAACGGGGAAGTGGGAAGGGGTGGGAGGGAGGACAGGGGAAGAGAAGGGGGCTTACGGGACTATCGGGGAGTGGGGGGGCTAGAAAAGGGGAAATCATTTGAAATGTAAATAAATTATATCGAATTAAAAAAAAAAAGAATTGGAGAGTGGGGTTGTGAGAGTGAGGGTAACCCTACACAACAGTGAGCCTCCATGCAGGGAAATGTGTGGAGCCATGTACTGACGTCAGAGGTGCAGAACCAAATTTGTGGTTGAAAAATGATAATAAAAAAGTGATGTTGGGCTTCAAGTTAAATAACAGATACCATTCTTTTAAGGATGGGACAGGGATACTGGTTCTAATAAGGATAGTATTGCAAAGAAAAAAAAGCAAGACATTCACTAGGAACAGAGAAGGAAGGACTGTGATGCATTTAATGTCCAGGAAAATCATTGAAGAGAAAGAGTAATGAGTTTCAGACCACCCAGATGCCAGAGGAAGATGAGCCCACCTGGCCAGGTTTTGTACAGACTTGGGAAAATGTTTTCATGCAATGGCAAGCATCTGGATCATTTTAAGTTGGAAAGTTATAAAATAAACTTGGATACCCATCAAAGATGATGTAGATATTTGTTGAAGTGTTCTAAAATGTGGGAAAGCAATTCACAAAGCCAAAAGCATTGTTGAAATGTGATGTATAAGTAACTATTATTAAAAAATAGTTTTAGTTAGTCCACAAGGGAAGAGTGATTGAAATACAGTAGTAGAAAGTGCATTTTCAAAAAAAAAATACCCCAAATGATGGAAACCCCTTGCAATCATTTACAAAAGCAAGATATTTGTCTCATAATAGTGAAGATGGTTAAAGTGGGTTACAAGACCTGTCAAGGTAGAGGCAAACAGAAGCCTTGGCTAGCAAGCCTTGTCTGGATCAGTAGGGGAGATCTCTTGGGGGAACTGATGCCTGAAATCATCATTTGCTTTGCTCCTTCTGGTTCTGTTCTGTCAGTAATTTATCATGGGACCTTGAGTGCAGGTTTTAAACTCCAGGGAGCCATTTTAATTAGTAAATAAAAGATAATGCAGCTGGTTGATTCTCAGCTCTTCCACTCACAATGCATTCATTCATTGCCCATAAAATTGCTATATATAAGCATGTGAGGGAAAATCATGTATGTGTATTTGCCCTTTCCATATTTGGTTCTTACCAACTGAAGGTCACAATTACATATTCACGGCCATCTTTGAACTGTGACATTCATTGTGTCATTCATGTGGTGTTTTGTTGTCAAAGACAAACTGTTCTTGGCACAGTCACCAGGTCCTTTGTCCTGTAAGCTGCTCGTTAATTGATGACTTTGTCTTTTTCCAGAAAAAAATCTTTACATGTTCTAGAAAATACTGGCCAACTCCATTGAAACAAACTCATGGTCATTTTCTAGGTTTACCCTCAAAGGTGTCCTTAAAAAATAGTCTACTTAAACACAAGTTCTTCCCTACCTCTTAAGGGGAATTTTCCTGAAGACACATGGGTGTTGGTATCCAACTTCATTACCTTAAGACCTCATGTATTTGTAACATTCTTGGATCAGACTCAGTTAGATGCAACAATTACTGAAATGAGTAGATAGGAATAGAGATATGAATTCAAGTTCCATCTGTCATTTGAACGTCTTTCTAGTATAGCATGTAAATGACACACAGTCTCTGCTATGAGTAGTTATAGATCATATAAAAATAAAACATTTCTGTAAATAAATACATAGCAAATCTAAGACAATTGTCATCACAGGACATAAAGTTACCAGCAACAAAATACAGAGAGGCAGGAATCCTGTCTCCCTTGCTACATACTCTGAATAACACCGGTAGGATAAAACATGCAAGAAGAAATTAAAGATATCTGAGAGATATAGATGTTTATCCAAGTAGAAAACATGGAAGCTTTGGATTCAGGCATAACTGAGTTAGTTCAGTGCCTTGGTAGTTCTAATAATTATAGACAGTTATAGAACTTCTACATGTGTAAAATAAAGATCATAGATACTTTTCAATGAATTGTTATATTTTACCAAAGAGTGGCTATTATAAAGCCAATAGTATGGGGAGTCTTTAATAAATATCATATGCAAAAGATACATATGATCATGATGTCAGAATTTTTAAATGGTGATAAACCAATTTAAACCAGGCCAATTACAGCAGTATACATGAGTACAATACCATACAATACATGCATTTATTAAATATTAAGCAATGCATTCATTATTATAGAAAAACCATAACCTTTCTTGGTTTTATAGAAAAATATTATTTTTAAAGTATGTTTATTAATTAATTTATTTATATATTTTATTTTTTCTTTTATTTGATATATTTTTTATTTACATTTCAAATGGTTTCCCCTTTTCTGGTCCCCCACTCTCTGAAAGTCACATAAGCCCCCTTCCCTCCCTCTGTTCTCCCACCTATCCCTTCCCACTTCCCTGTTCTGGTTTTCTCTTATACTGCTACACCGAGTCTTTCCAGAACTAGGGGCCACTCCTCTGTTCTCCTTGTACCTCATTTGATGTGTGGATTATGTTATGAGTATTCCAGTTTTCCAGGCTAATATCTACTTATTAGTGAGTGCATACCATGATTGATCTTTTGAGACTGGGTTACCTCACTTAGTATGATGTTCTCCAGATCCATCCATTTACCTAAGAATTTCATGAATTCATTGTTTCTAATGGCTGAATAGTACTTCATTGTGTATATATACCACATTTTTGCATCCATTCTTCTGTTGAGGGATACCTGGGTTCTTTCCAGCTTCTGGCTATTATAAATAGGGCTGCTATGAACATAGTGGAGCATATATCCTTATTACATGCTGGAGAAGCCTCTGGGTATATGCCCAGGAGTGGTATAGCAGGATCTTTCAGAAGTGACATGCCCAGTTTTCTGAGGATCAGCCAGACTGATTTCCAGAGTGGTTGTACTAATTTGCAACCCCACCAGCAGTGGAGGAGTGTTCCTCTTTCTCCACATCCTTGCCAACACCTGCTATCTCCTGAGTTTTTAATCTTAGCCATTCTGACTGGTGTAAGGTGAAATCTCAGGGTTGTTTTAATTTGCAGTTCCCTGATGACTAGTGAAGTTGAGCATTTTTTAAGATGTTTCTCCGCCATCCAAAGTTCTTCAGGTGAGAATTCTTTGTTTAACTCTGTACCCCATTTTTTAATAGAGTTATGCTCATGGATCAGCAGTATTAATATAGTTAAAATGGCCATTTTGCCAAAAGCAATACACAGATTTAACGCAATACCCATCAAAATCCCAACTCAATTCTTCATAGATTTAGAAAGAGCAATTCTCAAATTCATCTGGAATAACAAAAAACCTAGGAGAGCTAAAACTATTCTCAACAACAAAAGAAATTCTGGGGGAATCAGTATCCCTGACCTCAAGCAATATTACTGAGCAATAGTGTTAAAAAACTGCATGGTATTGGTACAGTGACAGGCAGGCAGATCAATGGAACAGGATTGAAGATCCAGAAATGAACCCACACACCTATGGCCACTTGATCCTCGACAAAGGGGCTGAAAACATCCAATGGAAAAAAAGATAGCCTGTTCAACAAATGGTGCTGGTTCAACTGGAGGTCAGCATGCAGAAGAATGGGAATTGATTCATCCTTGTCTCCTTGTACTAAGCTCAACTCCAAATGGATCAAGGACCTCCCCATAAAGTCAGACACTCTGAAGCTAATAGAAAAGAAACTGGGGAAGACCCTTGAGGACATCGGTATAGGGGGAAAGTTTCTAAACATAACACCAATAGCTTATGCTCTAAGATCAAGAATTGACAAATGGGACCTCATAAAATTACAAAGTTTCTGTAAAGCAAAGGACACCATCAAAAGGACAAATCGGCAACCAACAAATTGGGAAAAGATTTTCACCAACCCTACAACAGATAGAGGGCTAATATCCAATATATACAAAGAACTCAAGAAGTTAGACCCCAGAAAAACAAATAACCCTATTAATTTATTTATTGTATTCATGTATGTCATATACATGTGGTCAGAAGGTAGTTTGAAGGAATCTCTACTCCATAGGCCCTGGGAACTGGACTCAGGCCATCTTACTCCAGTGAAAGTATCTTAACCCACAGAACCATCTCTCTGACCCAAAGATGGAAAACATCCTTTCAGTACTCCACCAGTAAGTTCTGAAATACTTAGTGTTACTAAGTTGGTAAATGTTTTCTTCTTCCAATTTGAGAAGTAGTCTACTCTTCTTTAATGCCTAGCATCTTTACATTTTCCCTAGTAAACACCTACTCAGATATGGAATGAAAGGGTGAATAAAGAATTGGGACCAGCAAGATAGCTCAGGATGAAACATGAAAATCTGGCTTTAATTCCTGGGACCCACATTGTTCAAGGAGAGAACCAACACAAATTGTCCTATGTACGCTGTGATGTGCACATACAAACACATATATACATATGCGCAATCACACACTCAGACACACAGTAAAAGAATAAATAATACATAATAATCTTTTAAAAGAATTATAACACACTGTAGTGAAATTTTAGTACAAAAAAATTCCATTTTAAAAGTCCTTGGTGCTAAAATACAAAATGTGAGTTATTTACCATAGTCACTAATTTTTGAGTATATGAAATAATTTACAATGTCAAGAGGTAAATAAGCCAGCTATAGTACTACTCAGAAATCAGGAAAAAAATCATAGTTTTGATGTCAGTCTGGAAAATATATACTTCCTACATACCTTTAAAATCACCTGTATTCATCTACAATTGAAGTCAAACTTACTTTGAGACATGTGTTGATAGCAGCAAATAAACTGTCTATATAGTAGAAAAATTAAAACGCACATAAGCTAGTTGATGCATAATCAACATCTAGCTAATAAATATGCATATGTGCATATTTATAACACTTCTGTCTTTGCAAGCTGAGTTCTTAGTTGAAGAAAAACAGTTTTTCAGGCAGTGCAGGTTTCCAAAGGCTGAAACTCAAGCACCATCTGGGACTTCTGGCTTATTGCTCATAGTTAACATAATTACATAGGTGAGACCAAAAAATCTGTACAATATGGTACTGAATTTCTCATAAATGTGTTTTTAAAAATCTTCCTGTTTGTAGAAATGAGAACTCTATCCTCAAATGTCATATAAGAGTATAATGTATGTTCATGCTGAGACTTATTTAAAGAAGGATAAGACTCTCAGTCCATCCATAAGGAGTGCAGAGAAATATTTGTGATTGTACACAAATGGTCCTTATCCTGATAGTTGCAGTAAAAGAAAAAAATAATATCTACCATCTACCATTTCCAAGTCACTGTATTCTCTGCTTTGGGAACAATCCAGATATCCTGATGTCATCTAAAAGGAAAATAATCTAAGGATAGGAAATGAAGCTAATAAGAGTCCCCTAAAGTACATAAGTTAGGGGGAGGGGTCTGATCAGTCTCCTGCATGAGGGCTCTTCCTTCCAGTCATCAAGTTTCCCTACTACAAACTACTTTGCTCATAATAAAATAATCATATATTTTAATTAAAATACATATTTCTCATATGTTCTAATACTGCTTTCTATTTTAATGAAAAAGTCTAAACTTGCTGTACATTTTCGGGAATGAAATGTGATTTCCTGTCAGCTTGAAACTTCCCGCAATGCTTTTCCTGAAAATCCCTGAGGCATTTAGATCATTTGAGGCAAGTGATCAGTCTGAAGACCATTGCACACCTGATGGGAAATAAGTAAAATCAGGCTTTGAACGTGAGGTAGCAGTGCAAGGTCATATGGGAGTCTTGAGGTGACACTGTATTTCATTGAGTCATAATCTTATTAAATAATCAGAAGTCAGATCAAGGGATCCAAATGTACACTGAATTGGCTACTGCTACTTTTGAGATAGGGATAAAAGTAAAGCTTAGTTTCTTAGTCTCTTGGAGATTCTGTAACAAAATGTCATAAACTGGTTGCTTAACGTGACAGAAGTTCAATTATTATACATCCGCGTGCTAGAAAAGGCCAAGGTAATGGCTCAATGAGGATATAATGAAGACTGTCATAATAGGTATGGTACGTGGGCCTATAAGAACACTAACTAGTTTATCATGAATGATTTCATCTTCATGACCTCACCATTACCAAAAGGCTATACCCACTCATTCTGGGTGTATTCTAATCTTAACTTCATAATAGAAGTTAAGATTATAATATATAAGGATATAAGGGCCACAAACATTCAGAACAGAGCAACCAGAACATATATGCTAATCTGAGAGTGGGTTAGCAATAATATCCCTGTGAAGATAGGTCCAAAGCATCATTGATTATAAAGATACTATCATTAAGATATACATGGCCCACAGGAAACTGTTTTCTGTGAATTCTGTCTCTTGCTTGCGTCGTCTCTATTTATGTTTGCTTCAAATGATTGCTCTGAAGTTTTCTTCCTTAGTCCACCATGCCTGTTTCTTGGGATCAAGGAACTCTGTTCTTTATGTTTCAATCCTAGCTGATAAAGTTTTAGGCCATTCACTCCTATTTTATGGCTTACACTTTTTTTTACACCTACATTGTTTCATATCCTTTACAGTTGCTTTCAGGAAAAACAAATACAGGAAGTCATTGCGAAGACACTGCTAACTGACAGCAATGGGAAAAAACTTGATTTTCAATCAAGAATCTATAAATAATTATATTTGTCTGGTATCAATTATTTAAGTTACCTGTTTGCATCATTGAGTCATTTGAATTTTTATCTTAGATTATATTAGTATTAGCTAAGTAACTCAATCATTTCAAGCCAAACAAATTTCTAGATTGGTCTGTTGAAAATTCCAAATATTCTAAATTCCTGATGTAGCAGATTATAGGAAAACAGTAAGAGGTAACTATTTGCCAAAAGAGATAGAAAGACTTAAGAGCAGCTTTGGCACATTGTGTTAATAACTCAAAATTGAATGTCTTGAATAGCACAGCCCAAGTCCACTTGTAGTGACTCATGTATTGAGCTGCACTTGCCAACCTCAGGCTTGCTACAACTACACTTTGGGGAACTCCTGGAAGACCTATGATCTGAGTTCATGCTCAAAGGCAACGGACAGATGGCAATCTGTTTCCTGTGCCTTGCAGTGAGTAATGATTGGTTTTGAATTTTATTTGTTCTTTTTCAAATCTGGATAAAGCATGAAAATGTCCATGAGTCCTAGTGGGATTCTCTGCCACGACATTTGGTACCTGTGGACAAATATGCCCTCTAGTAATATAGCACAAACAGAAACACAAAGGTATGTTTTCCGTGCCAAAGGAAAACTAAAATTGCTAAACCATCAATTTACATTCCCGCATTTCTTAGCAATGTTTGATAAAGTGAGGTCTTATTGGGGAGATTTCAGGAATAAATAAACGACAGCAGTCTTGTACCAAAACTGTGCATCATTGGCAGAAAGTCTCATTCTTTAACTTTGAGATTTAGAACCAGAAAAGCAATGTCTACCATTAGTTTTTATTACAAACCCAGCTTATCTTTTCCTGACATAATAGTTCTCTTTGTATCTATGCATAAAGCAGGGAAGATTTGTGAAACACAGGCTCCATTTGACTGCTCATTTGTTCAGGAGGCTGGCTTATCATTTAGATTCCTGTAAGAAAACTGTCATCTCGAGCTTCCTAAGGCAGCACCTCAGGATTCTCTGAAATCTTTCATTTATTTGTGGATTTCAGAAACAACTTCAGATGCCAATCTAAAGAAAATATTAATACATGGAGTCATCACATTTTCAAAGGCATACTCAGGATTGGGTCATTCAAAAACATTCTAATTCATGGTTAAAGGTACCATTCAAATATTGATGTTTTAGCTCCTAGTTAATGTATTTTGTTGCATGTTCTATGTTTGTATAATTCCTATAGGGAGTCGTATGTCTATGACAATTTTTCTTATCTTAAGGATTTTAAATGTAAAAGTAGAAATTTCCAAGCCTTACAAATTCTAGTTTTGGTAATAAACAGAAATTGCAAATGTTAATTTTTCAGGGCATCATGTGAGGATCCTACAGGTATGAATAGCACAATAAAGTTTGCTGCCATGGACATAAGCATTTAAGCCAGCACATATTGAACGTTGATAAATTTGTATTAAATAATAAAATGACATAGTCTTAGTTATAAAAAAAAACTGTAATGCTTGGGAGATGTTTATTTAAATAGATTGTGTTCTACATTGTTTGACATAATAATTATTATTTTGTTAGATTTAACTCATAAGCTTTAAAATTCTATTCTGCCCAAAAATGTTATTCATTTGTATAGCTCTCTTTATGTGTATGCTAACATATGTGTGCTTGCATACAGATGCAGAAGGAAGGTGCTAAGATGCCTGATTGTTACATGGTCCAATAGTTAGGCTTCATCCATAGGGCTGGAGAGTTCATATAACACAAAGAACAAAAGACAGTGAATGGCAAGTGTTCTGATGGTGGCAGAGTCTTGAGTCTCTCCTTTCCTTTGTATTAACCACCTCCAGCTGACTGAGGCTTTGGACGTTTATACCATCAACAACACAAGGTTCTGTGCCTCTGTGAAGCACCTGTATCAGAAAGCAATAGAATACATCTAATAAGTTGATGGCTTATCTTTGGGACTCTTGCAGACAATGTAGGATCTATTTACAGGGTATTTACAGGATCTATGTTACTCCTTACATAAATTCTAAAAATACCTGAACTATAGGGAAAAGGTGCCTTTAACGCAAATTTAATTACATTTTTAATTACAAGAAATTATATGAAAATACTCTCTTGTTTTAGACTGAAAAATGCTCTCTTAATTTCATCTCCTAATCCCAAGGACCTTTAAATATATGTGTGTATAAATAATACAACAAAGGAATTCCCTGAGTATGATTAACTGAAAGTAGTTGAGATGGAAAATTTATCCTAGATTACATTGCTGGGCTCTAAATATAACTATAGGGTCCATATCAAAGAGAACCTGAAAGGAGAAAAAAATTAATGTGAAAAAGAGACAGCAACTAGAATTACTTGGTCTCAGCTTAGGGATGATGGCAGACACTAATGTATATAGTAGAAATACATGCTCTCTTGAAGCCTCTAGAAAAATCAAGCCCTAGTCACCAATATTAACTTCAGGATGCTCATACCAGATTCTGACCTTCAAAACTGTAAAGAAGTAAATTTGTACCATTTTGACCACCAAGTTTGTAGTACTTTGTTATAGCAGCAGAAGATACCTCATACACTTCTGTGTGTATGTATGTATGTATGTATGTATGTATGTATGTATGTAAATAAGTATGTATACTTAAACTATAAATATTTTAAGAAGCAAGATAACTCATTTTGTACCTTTGCTCCACTAGACCACAGCCTGAAATACTGAACAATTACTTTTACCAAATGAAAACTCTGTAAACCATGAAGCTGCCCTGTACTGAATGGCAAGTGTAGTCAACCAACCGATTTACAACAGAGAAAATGTACTTGTGTCGATGTGATGCCTGTCTGTATGATAGTTACTCTTGTGTGACAAGGCTGGCAGACCTCATAAAAGGAATAATGGTAAAATAGCAGGCATATCTGTTGAGCTAACCCACAAGGTCCACAATGCTATGGGAACATACATAGCTGCACAGTTGGTATTTTTTATTAAATATTAAAAGAGTAGAAAACAAACTATACTTTTAAAACTGAAAAAGGATTATCTTAGAATTAATTCATAGTTATGGAGTAAGCATGAATATTTAATATTTAAACTCAGCTCTAAGAGTGAAAGAATTCTGCCAGAACATTTTTCAACTAATTATAGAAACTCTAATTCTCATTAAAGGAATGAATTATAAAAGTGTAACTGATTCCTTCAATTTCAGCCAATCCTTTTATGTCTGGAATAGTGATTTTAAAAATAAGATCCATGCCATACTTTTAACTCTGAATCTTTTCTGATGTTTTCCCCACTTGTTGTCTGTGCATCTTTGCAAACTGTGCATCTGTCACCATGCTTATTGTCACCATGTCAGTAGTGTCTTCCTGAGGCACCTGGGATGCCACCAGCTGAAAAGGCCCTCGGGCCCAGTCTCATACGAACAAAACTAACAAATCAAATCACAATGTTTCCAGTACATCTGAGTGCTGCCATCTAGTAGATGGGGCGCTCATCTCCTCTCTTGCTTTGGCAGACAGTATTTTCACATCACAAGAATGTTTGGCTGACTGGTATAGTTCTTGGGGACCATAACTTTGCATGGTAGGAATAAATAAAGGAGTACTATGAACATGAATATCTTGCTAGAAGTTGTAAGGACATATTGAAAAGTCTTTTAAAACATAATACATTTTCAGCACATGCATAGCCATTTGTCAAGGAGGACCTATACAGACTCTGCCTTGGGCAAGACTAGACACTCAGTCTAGATTGAGCTCTCCACTATATCTCTTACAAAAGTCCTCTTCTTCCTAGACCCATTTTTTTTTTACTTAAAGACTTTTAGTTTTTTTAAAATTTTTTTATTCAATATATTTTTTATTTACATTTCAAATGATTTCCCCTTTTCTAGCCCCCCACTCCCCGAAAGTCCCGTAAGCCCCCTTCTCTTCCCCTGACCTCCCACCCACCTCTTTCCACTTCTCCGTTCTGGTTATGCTGAATACTGCTTCACTGAGTCTTTCCAGAACAAGGGGCCACTCTTCCTTTCTTCTTGTACCTCATTTGATGTGTAGATTATGTTTTGGGTATTCCAGTTTTCTAGGTTAATATCCACTTATTAGTGAGTGCATACCATGATTCACCTTTTGAGTCTGGGTTACCTCACTTAGTATGATATTCTCTAGCTCCATGCATTTGCCTAAGAATTTCATGAATTCATTGTTTCTAATGGCTGAATAGTACTCCATTGTGTATACATACCACATTTTTTGCATCCACTCTTCTGTTGAGGGATACCTGGATTCTTTCCAGCATCTGGCAATTATAAATAGGGCTGCTATGAACATAGTAGAGCATGTATCCTTATTACATGGTGGGGAATCCTCTGGGTATATGCCCAGGAGTGGTATAGCAGGATCTTCTGAAAGAGAGGTGCCCATTTTTCGGAGGAACCACCAGACTGATTTCCAGAGTGGTTGTACCAATTTGCAACCCCACCAGCAGTGGAAGAGTGTTCCTCTTTCTACACACCCTCTCCAACACCTGCTGTCTCCTGAATTTTTAATCTTAGCCATTCTGACTGGTGTAAGGTGAAATCTCAGGGTTGTTTTGATTTGCATTTCCCTAATGACTAATGAAGTTGAGCATTTTTTAAGATGCTTCTCCGCCATCCGAAGTTCTTCAGGTGAGAATTCTTTATTTAACTCTGTAACCCATTTTTTAATAGGGTTGTTTGGTTTTCTGGAGTCTAACTTCTTGAGTTCTTTATATATATTGGATATTAGCCCTCTATCTGATGTAGGATTGGTGAAGATCTATTTCACCCAGGAGGAGTAGAAGGCAGGAAATCATCAAACTCAGGGCTGAAATCAATCAAGTAGAAACAACGAGAACCATACAAAGAATCAACAAAACCAGGAGCTGGTTCTTTGAGAAAATCAACAAGATAGATAAACCCTTAGCCAGACTGACCAAAGGGCACAGAGAAAGTATCCAAATTAACAAACTTAGAAATGAAAAGGGAGATATAACAACGGAAACTGAGGAAATCCAAAAATCCTCAGATCCTACTACAAGAGCCTGTACTCAACACAACTGGAGAATCTGGAGGAAATGGACAATTTCCTTGACAAATACCAAATACCAAAATTAAATCAGGACCAAATAGACCATCTAAACAGTCCCATAATGCCTAAAGAAATAGAAGAAGTCATAGAAAGTCTTCCAACCAAAAAAAGCACAGGACCAGATGGTTTCAGTGCAGAATTCTATCAGACCTTCAAAGAAGAGTTAACACCAATACTCTTCAAATTATTCCACAAAATAGAAACAGAAGGAACACTACCCAATTCCTTCTATGAAGCCACAATTACGCTGATACCAAAACCACACAAAGATCCAACAAAGAAAGAGAACTTCAGACCAATTTCCCTTATGAACATCGATGCAAAAATACTCAATAAAATTCTTGCCAACCGAATCCAAGAACACATCAAAACGATCATCCATCATGATCAAGTAGGCTTTATCCCGGGAATGCAGGGTTGGTTCAATATACGGAAATCCATCAATGCAATCCACTACATAAACAAACTCAAAGAAAAAAACCACATGGTCATTTCATTGGATGCTGAAAAAGCATTTGACAAAATTCAGCATCCTTGCATGCTTAAAGTCTTGGAAAGAACAGGAATTCAAGGCCCATACATAAACATAGTAAAAGCAATATACAGCAAACCGGTAGCCAGCATCCTAGACCCATTTTATGCTCCTAAAAATGTCCTGGAGAGAAAGACTTTTGAGATCTACTATGGACATTGCAGAAACCCATAGAAATTTTATGCATTAGATTTGCCTCAGAAATGTTTGGAAAAAGTATCCAAATATTATTTCATTCTTTGTGAGATGTAAGCACCTATAGAACTAAGGGGCATGATTTCCTGGGTTTGAGCTCACACTCAAAAGGATATGTGTTCCATTGAGCTGGATCTTTGGAACATATGTAATGAAGCTGATCAGGGGCAGGGTTCACAAAGAACAGTAAAGGCTATGCAGACAAGAGCAACTATACCTGGACTCCACGGTGGTGCTTTGCCAGGGACTCTGTTCATCTTCATACTTCTTAAGCTAGTCAATAAACATCACATCTCACCAGCTCCTCATCAATGCTAACATCCTTAGAGTTAAGGAAGACACTTCCGATGGCTTACGTATACAGAAGGACTTTTATCTCTCATGCATGCTCAGAAACAGTACCAATCCTGTCCAGCAATCCAAGCAATTTATTGGGTCTGTGGTTTTAGAATTCTCACACCATGGCTCCTCAGACGTGTTCCAGAACCTGAACCAAACCTTCTCCTTATGGTTTTAAGGAACAGCACCTGGTACCCAGTAAATCCCCGAGTAGCTGAGATCCTGACAGTTGCCATCTGGAACCAACTACCTAATTGCCCCTTCTCCTCTTGCTCTCATAATTGGTATACACCCACGTTTTGGAGAACAGTGTCACAAGAGGCACAATTGAGGATCATGACAAAGCTGAGAAAACGCAAATCAGACTAATGTTTATGTACATTTCACAATGTCAAATTGTCTGTAACTTGTTTCAAAAATATTTTATAATTGTTTAACAAGATGCACAAAATGTTAAAAAGAAATCTCTAATTATTAGTTTTCTAATGTCATTGTTCCTTTGCAGTAGCGTGCACTGTGATCATTAGGAAATCTCAGAAAGTTCTACTTTGTTCTGTAAATGAATGCCAAGTTGCAACAATCAGGCATTTTTAGGATCTTGAATGTACATAGACATTTTCCTTGTCTCTTAGCAAGTTTTATACCCTACTGGGTGACATGTAAATTACAGACTGGGCCACGTCTTGTGGCTCTGTTTCTTGCCTGATTCTTTAACAAATTTTTTTGTTCATTTCCTCCTTTCTTCACGAGGAAATATATACCACCATTGTCAGATAGTTTGGCAGAAAAGAAACTACTGTTAGTGATCAAAACTTGTTAAGCATTATCACGGTGAAACCAAGTTCCTCACCAAGGGTCCAAGGTGGGGGAGGGCAAGAGACTATTATAGTACTTCTTGTATGTGCATTTAATGAATCATATGAATTATAAAGTGCTAACAACCTGAATCTTCCTGAAAGGAAGAAAGAAATACCAGCATCATGAAGACATTGTCTCTATCTTTTGCACAGCACTCAGAAGTCATTATGACCATGATCACACTGGGGGCGGGGAATCAGTCTTCCACATTTCATCTGCCTGTTGGCCAACCTCTTCCCCTAGACCCTTGAAGTCCTTCTGGTTCATTATGAGTTAAATCTGTCATTGGCAATACTATTTTATGTATTCTTTGAAATGTCCTTACATATACAACATATCTTGATCACATCTGCCTTAACCCAACCCAAAGTCACCTTGTTGTATATACAACAGCCCAAGTCCTTGCTGCCTCTCCCACCATTCAATGTACACATCAGCAACAATGACCCCTGGATGCCATGACGCAATCAGCATGGGTTGAATGCATGTTGTCCTCCTGAAGTCAATGCTGAAATCTAATCACCATTATGATTGTATCAGAGGATAGAGCCGTTTAGACTTGATTGAAGTATTTCTCATGAAGCTTTCTAAAAGAGGACAGAGAGCAAAGCACCTGCAATTTCAATATGTAGGAGGCTGGAGCAGAAATGGTGTTCTAAGTTCAAAGTCACCTCACGTACCATATGGAATAAAAAGTACCAACTAAAAAGTACAAGATGGGCTGACACTAGACACAGAATCCAAGAGTGTCTTTCATATGGAGATAAATGTCTACAGCCATGAGAAATAAATAATATTTGTGGAACTGTGATATTCTGTGATAGCAATCCTCCCCCCAAAATAACTGAGGTAATAGTATTTTTGGAATGATGAAAGGAAAGAAGGCAATTTTAGTATTTTAGACTCTCCAAAATAGAGAGGTGTGGGCCCAGACACAGTCAGGGCATCATCTCCATAAGTGGATCATGTTTCTGAAAAAGATTCTGCCCTGTCACTATACTCATGGGAGATAAGGAGCTTCCCCTCCATATCACCAACTCCAGCTACTAAGATTGACTTGGGCACATACAATTGTAGTTACCTAAAGGGTGTTCATGTTGTGATCCACCTGAGCTGCAAATGTGTCACCTTCCATGGTCAGAGAGATTCTGCAGGTGTGATGAGGTAACAAATTCTGAGATGTGATCACCCTGGGTTTTCCAGGTCTCCTCATCAATCTCATGAGGAGAGGAGGACAGACAGATAGTATAAGAGAAGCATATGGCTCCCCATTGTAATTTATGACAGTGGGAGGAGAAGGCAGTAAGCCAAGAAATATACCAAATCCTAGAAGCAGGGAATGTCCCCAAATCTGAAACAAGGACCTCATCCCTAGAAACACAAGACCTGTATTCTGACAATAATCTGAGTGACCAGAAAATTGCTTCTGTAGAGACTTCACAGAGAAACGTAGCCTGCCAACACCTTGAACTTAATCTGGTAAGAGTCAGATTTGCCCAGCTTCTAGACTGTAATATCTTAAATTCTCTGCTTACTTTAGGCTAATAAGGTTCTGGTAGTGTATGGGTTTGGGAGAGGGCTGTGGTGCATGTATAGGAGACTCACTTTGGTTGTTCTTCTCTGTCATTCTTTACCTCATTTTTAGTTTTCAAACAGGATGTCTCACTAGGACCTCACAGATGCATCAAAACAATGCATCTAGGATGGTATTTTTAGGCTACCAGATAGATAGATAGATAGATAGATAGATAGATAGATAGATAGATAGATAGATAGATAGATAGACAGATGTTTTACATGGGTGTTGGGGATCATAATTCAGTACTAGTGTTTGCATCTGGCTACCTGTGCTATCTCTAATAATCTGTTAAAGGTGGCAATAAGAAACCAACATATGGATTCTCAAAAGTCTAGGTGAGAAAATGCAATAGCATAAAAAGCAAGTAGAAAAAGCAAGTTTAAAAAGCAATTGTCCTTGTGTCCTGGTGCAGTGTGCACACAAACTCACTCTACACTTTTAAAGCCTAGGCGCCTGTAGAAGGAACAAAAACATCATCATATGTGGATCTAGTTACAAGGAAGCTACTCTCTCTAAGAACACATTCTAAATTTGTTTTGTTCAAAATTGAGAATATTTCTTAGCAGCAAGATCATGCTAGCACATCTATTTATTCCATTCTGTCAACAAGGACTCTCTGTCTGTCTGTCTGTCTGTCTGTCTGTCTGTCTGTCTCTCTCTCTCTCTCTCTCTCTCTCTCCCTCTGTCTCTCTCTCTCTCTCTCACACACACACACACACACACATATATATATATGAGGGTATGTATATATGTGCATATACATGTATATACATATCCATATATTATAGACACACATATATATAAATGAAGGAAGCAAAAACAGAGAGAAGTATCTACAGCTCTCTGTAAGTTCTATGCTGTTTACTCCATGCAGTACACCAGTTGACAATATTTCACTTTTCTTTTTAGTGGCTAGAAAGATGGCTCAGTAGTTAAGAATATTTGCTTCTCTTTCAAGGAATCCAGTTTCAGTTCCCAGCACCAATGTTAAATGGTTCACAATTCCTTATCACTCCAGTTACAGCAATCTAATGCCATCTTCTGGCCTCAACAGGTACCTACCTGCATGCATGTGGTATACATAAAGTCATTATTTGCATATGCATATATATCATAAAATTGATAATTTAAGATTTTTATATTGCAATTATTCTGATATAACTCTCACATCTGTGAGAAAGAAAAAAAGATATAAGCCAGGAATCTTTTATCTGGTTTACCCTTATGGTAAAAAACTAAAATTATAGTACAATATGACAACACAACAATGTCATATTGACAGTGGTAAAATGAAAATTATACAGTATTTCCATGCAAATCCAATTCCTTTCTGCTTTATCTTAATGTAGTAATGTTCGTTTCTATGAGTTTGCTGTTAACATACTACATACTACAAGTTACCTAACATGCATAACAGACATGCTACATAAATATAACCATATAGAACATAATACATTGGATATCTTTTTTTCCTCAATTTGATTTCCTATAGGACCATCCAGATCTCTATATAAACTGGGATTTTGTTTTGCTTTGTTTTGTTTTTGCTGAATCATATTTCTGGTTTATCAGTTTGTTTAGTCAACTAGCCCATGAAGGATATCTGTGCTATTTCTAGCTTTGTAATAAAACTGTTACAATATTTACCTAATGAACTGGTGTGAATACAAAGGTTATTTTCTATGAGATACACACAGGAACACAACTGCATGCAGTCCCAGCATATCTAGTGTTTTAAGTTCTTCCAAACTGCTTCAGAGTGATTTACACATTTTACATTCCTAAGTAATGGATGACTGATGGTAGACTTGTTTTCCCGAGGCAGGGTTTCTCTGTGTATCCCTGGCTGTCCTGGAACTCACTCTGTAGACCAGGCTGGCTTGGAACTCAGAAATCTGCCTGCCTCTGCCTCCTGGGGTTAAAGGCTGGGATTAAAGGCATGTGCCACCACTGCCCGGCTGATGGTAGACTCTTAATTTTAACTAGTTATTGGTTTTATTACCCTTCTTCATTCCATCATTCTGACAGGCATACAGTGAAATATGATGACTTCCACTTGAATATTTCTGATAGACAATAATGCTTATCTTTTATCTTGAATTTATTTTCATATAAACCTTTTTTGCTGGAATGACTACTTCTGTCCCTGTTCATTGTCTAGTTAGAAAATAAATTTGTCTGCATTTGAATTTTAACAAGTTTTAAAAACCATATTCCACGTTTTACTCTTTCAACAAATACCTTGTTTGCAAACAGAGTCTCCCAGCTAACAACTCATCTTTAAATCTTTTCAACTGGGTGTTTCTCAAATCTAATGATACAGTGAACTTAACAAATTTCCCTTTTGTAGATTGTACTTTTAGTATGAAAATTAAGTGTTCTTGCTTTGTTTTAGATTTCAAAGATTATTTTCGTATATTGTATGATTATTGTGTTTGAGTTTTGCTTCTGATGTTTAATTAAAGTCTATGATCTACAATAAAACATGTTTTATATAGTGACAGACAATCATCATTTTTAAACACATGAGTATCCAGGTGTTAATGGTATTATCTGTAGAGAATGGGGTAGCGTATCTATTTTTCCATTGAGTTATTCAGCTTTGTAAAAGAAAAAGATCATTGGACATATTTGTGCAATATATGTGTTTTTTTTCTATTTCATTGAAATAGAATTTTTTTTTTGCATCCATCCCTCCTCCATCAAGTACATGCCTGGAATTACTCTAATATTATGTCTTGAAGTGTTATAGACTAATTTCTATTCCTCTTTGATTTTCTAGTCACTTTTTAGTTTTTCTGGTTCTCTTCCACTTTTATGTATGTTTTAGCCTAATCCTGTTGGTATCTATAAAATACTCTTGCAGCATAGGAAATATATCAAACCTAGTATGAGTCTGGAAAAGTCTGATCTCTTTACTGTGGTAAGTTTCCAATTCCTGGCACAGCAGGTGCCTGTAACTCTCCATAGTCTCTCATTTCTTCCATTAGAATCTCATCACTTTCAAACACCAATCCTGTGTATGTTTTATTAGATATTAGGCTGAGTACTCCTTTGTTTTCTTTTGAGTAAATTTCAAATGTAAAATTCAATATTTACATGTATACATATGAGTATAAAAATAGTATTTTACATTTTGATCTTTTATCCTGAGACTTTGAAGGAGATTTGAGTTCTGGGTTTGTTTTTCTTAAAAATCAATAATATATTTTTTAATGAACATGGTGTCACATGCGGGTAATCCTGGCAAGCAGGAGGTTGAGGCAGGTCATAAGCTTTCAGGCTATCAAGAATACCTAAATTGTGTGTGTGTGTGTGTGTGTCTGTCTGTCTGTCTGTCTGTCTGTGTCTGTGTGTGTGTGTGTCTGTCTGTCTGTCTGTCTGTGTGTGTCTGTCTGTCTGTCTGTGTCTGTGTGTCTGTGTGTGTGAGTCTGTCTGCCTGTCTGTCTGTGTCTGTGTCTCTGTGTGTCTGTGTCTGTGTGTCTGTGTGTCTGTGTGTCTGTGTGTCTGTGTGTGTGCAGCAGAGCAGTTTTACTTCTTCCTGGCTAAGCTGCTTGTTTTATCTCTTTCTCTCTTGCCTACTGCATGAGCCAGCACTTTCTGCACAGTATTGATTGAGCGTGGACATGTCTGCTTTCCAGTTCTAGGGATAGACAGGGTTCTGGTAGTTGGTTTTTATCAAATGAATTCCTTTAATATTCCTATTTTTCTGAGCACCTTTGTCAAAAGTGAGCATTGGATTTTGCCATATTTTTTTCTTGCTTTAACTGATAGGATCATAGGGGGTTTGGGGTTTTTTTTGTTCTTTTGTTTTCTTTTTAACCAGTAAATACAGTAAATTATAGCGATCAATATGATTTTCAAATTTAGGACTATCCTCACACCCTTAAAGTAACTCCTGCTTTAGGGCTAAAGAGCAGTAGTTAAGAGCATTCTTGGGGCTGGAGAGATGGCTCAGTGGTTAAGAGCACTGACTGCTCTTCCAGAGGTCCTGAGTTCAATCCCCAGCAAGCACGTGGTAGCTCACAACCATCTGTAATGGGACCAGATTCCCTCTTCTGGTGTGACTGAAGACAGTGACAGTGTACTCAAGTAAATAAATAAATAAATAAATAAATAAATAAATAAATAAATAAACAAGCAAATAAATAAGCATTCTGTTCTTGCAGTGGACCCAAGGGTGGCTCACAACCATCTGTAATGGGACCAGATTCCCTCTTACTCTTCTGTTCTTGCAGTGGACCCAAGTTCAGTTCCCAGCATTCATGCCAGGTGGCTCAAGACTCACAGCTGCCTATACTCTAGTTCCAGGGGACCCAATGCCCTCCTCTGGTCTCCATTAACTCTTACATTCCTGTGCACATGCCACAGATGCAGGCACAGACAAACACACACACACACACACACACACACACACACATAATTAAAAAATAAAAACTATATTTTTTTAAAATAATTCCTACTCAACGTGAATATTTATGTCTGGATTGTTAGCCTGCAGTTTTCTGTTTATCTTCTCTGATTTGGGTTTCTAGATACACTAGCCTCCTAAAATGAATTAGGATCACTCTTCCCGTGATTGTGTCAAGTCACTTTTAATTTATCTTTAAATATTTGAATGAATTATTTTTTATTTTCAATTTTATTTTTTATTTTTTACTTATTCACTTTACATCTCACTCACTGCCCCCCTCCTGGTCACTGCTCACCCCTCCCACGATCCTTTCTCCACTCCTCCTCCCCCTTTCCTCTGAGTGGGTGGGGGGTTCCTCCTTGGGATCCCCCCACCCTGGCACTTCAAGTCTCTGTGAGGCTAGGAGCTTCCTCTCCCACTGAGGCCACCAGACAAGGCAGCCCATCTAGAACACATTCCATATACAGGCAACAGCTTTTGGGACAGCCTCTATTCCAGCTGTTCTAGACCCACATGAAGAGCAAGCTGCACATCTACTACACATGAGCAGGGAGGCCTAGGTCCAGCCTGTGTGTGCTCTTTGGTTGGTGTGAACGAATTCATTAATGAAACCATCTGGGCCTGAAGATTTCTTTTTATGAGAGGACTTTCTCTAATTAAAAATTCTATTTCCTTGGTAGATTTGGAGCTTCCGGTATCAAATGTGTCTGTACTCTACCAGTTCAGTTACATAATATGTCCATTTCCTACAACAACTTTAACTATCACACTGAGGACAATTTAAGAGCAACATAAATGTATCATTCTGCACTTTTGAAGACTGGAAGTTCAGAAGAAAGACGTCATCAGGGCCTTGCTCCCTGTGACACCTCTGGAGACACGGAGAAGGCACCTTCCAGCTGATTACCCAACTCTTCATTTGGGTGACTGTGTGACTTCACCTCCACCTTCTTTGTTACAGGATATTTGTTCTCCTAAGATCACCGCCATTCTACACCTATGCATAAATTCCCCTGTCTGTGTAGACATCAGTCATACTGCATTCAGTATTATTTGAATACCTCAACTTACCTGCAAGGACTGAGACATATTCCTATTTTACTGCTAATTGGTAATTCATGCTTCTGAATGTTCTGTCAGTCTTGCTAAAAGGTTTATCAAATTTATCGAACCTTTCAAAATGGAATTCTTTATTTCACTCGTCATCGTCATCATCATCACCTTTGCTTTCTGATCTTGCTTATTTGTATACTGTCTTGTGCATTTGTGGGCTTGTTCAGGAGCAGAAGTGTGTCTGGTGATCAGACAATGATTTAAGGATTTATGTCTCTTGCTACTACTGAGATTAAAAGCATTCTCATAATTGCCAGATGCTGGAAAGAACCCAGGTATCCCTCAACAGAAGAGTGGATGCAAAAAATGTGGTATATATACACAATGGAGTACTATTCAGCCATTAGAAACAATGAATTCATGAAATTCTTAGGCAAATGGATGGAGCTGGAGAACATCATACTAAGTGAGGTAACTCAGACTCAAAGAGTGAATCATGGTATGCACTCACTAATAAGTGGATATTAACCTAGAAAACTGGAATACCAAAAACATAATCCACACATCAAATGAGGTACAAGAAGAATGGAGGAGTGGCCCCTGGTTCTGGAGAGACTCAGTGAAGCAGTATAGGGCAAAACCAGAACAGGGAAGTGGGAAGGGTTGGGTGGAAAAACAGCGGGTGGGAACGGAGCTGATGGGACTTTTGGGGAGTGGGGGTCTAGAAAAGGGGAAATCATTTGAAATGTAAATAAAAAGTATATCGAATAAAGAAAAAAGTTTTATATAAAAAATAAATAAAACACTTTTGCAATAATTTTCAAGTATTTCAAAAGGAATTAATTTTTTGTACGTTATGAAGTTCTATAACCCTACTAAAAGAGAATTAAAATTGGAAGGAGATGAAAACAAACAAACAAACAAACAAAAAAGCATTCTCACGGTGATTTTTACCTGGCTTCTCAGCATCAATGTCTGCTCAGTACTATTGCTATTACAAGCCAAGAACTTTCGTTCCAGAGCCGCTTCTCTCCAGACCCATGGCCTTCTTGGTTTGACATTATTTTGCACTTCTTTTCTCTTTACATCCTTGAGAAGGAAGCTTACATCACCGACTGGTACTTTTCTTATGTATTCATTTGGTACAAAGTCATTGCTTAATAATCTCTAGAAAATGGAATATACATCGAACTTAAAAAAGCTTTTTAAAGTTTCCTTTAGATGCCCTCCTCTTTGAGCCATATATTTAGAAGTGTATACGGGCTTTTGCTTGGTTTTTGCTGGTTTGCTGGTTTGCTCTGAGATCACTATGTCCTGCTTCTCACTATGAAGCCCACACTGGCCGGCCACTCACACCGGGACCTGAGTGAGCTTACAAATGGGCGCCTGTAGGATGACACGCTGGCTAATAAGTCTTCTGTTCTTGATTTTGCTTCTTTATTTTCTATTGTGTGATTTCAACTATTTTAAATTTGCTTACTGAGTTTGGCTTTGTGCCACAGGATAATTGCCCCAGATCTGAGGATAGTCAGGCAAACCTGACCTGTCTTTTCGAATCATTTTACCAAAAGTAAGTCGTCCCCACAGATATGGAAATCATTGAAATGAGAGACCAACTCTACTTTTATAATACCCATTTATAAAAAGGTGAAGGATTATTTTAACATCTCTATCATCTCAGTTCAGGGCTCCTGCTAATTGCTTTGTGTTACTTTCCCCCTTTGGTTTGAAACCTTCCTGGTTATTAGCCTGATGCATAATGTCCTCACAAGCCTGATGACTAAGAATAATTGAAGACTGAGTCTTACTTGTCTGCTTCAGTTGGCTTCTTGCGGGTCAAAGCAAGGTTTCTCTATTACCGCCAGTGCGTTAGCCTGATAGGCTCCCACATTGCTTCTGGTGATACCTAAAGGGAGAGCAGTCCTCACTTCAGCCTTGCTAGGGAGGAACCACAGGCTCCTTTCTGGCCTAACTGAGAACTCCGTGGCTATGCCTTCAGCAATTGGCACCAAGGCTGTCACATGACCTCATTACTTCTGAGCTATAGGCCCCCTCTAGATTACCATCAAGGTTTTCCTGACATCAAGGCAGGAAGCTGCACATGGGTTGCTATGGGCTATAGGAAGCTAAAAATCTCTCCACCCACTTCACTCTCATAACATCTGTGTGGCATTGTGACTGGTTGGGAGAACCCACCATTGGTGCTGGCTTGTGGAAAGGTGAATTTCACAGGTACTGTGCTGAGAGCAGACAAGAGGAAGGGTATGTTGCTTCTTCCTGGAGAGGATGAAAGTCCCGTTGCAAGCTTCGTCTTCTCTGCTCTGTGGGCCCTGAGAATGACGTGTGTCCTTCCAGCTCAGGACACTGGAACATGGAGTTCCCCCTTAGGTTTGGTGCTATGGTTTTCTCCACTAACATTTGACCATCCCAAAGTGTGTATCTGTACATTTTCTGCCTGCCTAGGCTGCCTCAGTCATTTGGCTAGAGACCCCCACCACATTCCTTGCATTGTCAGGCCCCTACTTGCCCTCCTTGCTTCTGCCAGATTTTTTTTTTCTATTTACAATTCATAATACAGACAGTCCTAGTTAGACTTGCAAGAGGCAAAAGGGGAAATTTTTATTTATTCCATCTTCCCTTTCCTGGTCGTCTCAGGGTATTCATTTTTAGTTTGCTTTTCAATTAGAAAAGAAAAGGCACAATGTTCCAGTGCCCTCTTCTAAACAGAGAGTGGCTACCAACGGTGTCTTGATTTCTTTCTTTGCAAAAAGAATAAATAAATACAGCCTGTTTCTGTTCAAAGAGATGCCGAGCAGACAATAGAAAGCAAAGGTGGTCTTCGGGTTCTGAAAACTGCCTCAGAAAGATGGCCACTGTCGCAAGTTTTGAAACCTTTTTCTGCTCATAGGGTCTAACAGGTGGGAGATGGTGGAGTCCCGTTTAAGGAAAATGAGTTACACAAGACAGGAGCTAGTTAACAAAGGACAGGACGCTTAGAAGAAAGCAAAAGAGCTGGATAGATAGATTGACACAAGTGACCATGCCTGCACCTCCTGTTTTGTTGTAGAGGACAAATAGAGGGTCTTCCAGGGGATGTGTGTGCCGCCAGTAGGGGCAGCGGAGAAGCCAGAACTGCCAGAAGTGAGCCTGTGAACGCAGCCAAGTGGATGAACAACTTCAGGGCTTAGACTTGGTGTTCACCAGAGGAAGCAAGGGGCGGGGCTGGGCTAAGGGGAGGGGAGTGAGCAGGGAGCAACTGTGAAAGGCACGGAAGGCAGTCCCCGGAGACCTGGGAGGGAGGCGGGAATTAGGCTGAAGGGTTAAGTCCAGCCAGCGGTCCTCAAGATCTGAGCAGACCACAGGAGGCGCCACCTGGACATCTCTGCAGCGCTTGGTGGCCAGGAAGGAGCGAGCATCAATCTCTGCCGCGGGTCTCAGCCACCGCTGCTCCAGCCTGCAGGTCTCTGTCCTCGCGCAGGGCGCTCCGGGCTTCTTAGCCTTAGCCAGCGCTTTTCTCTGCCTGCGATCAACCATGGATGTCAACTCCCTGCTTTCTGTGCAAAGGTAAGAATTAGCTTCTCCATATGCCTAATGTGATGTTCCTCAAACTCCGCTGGGCTCTAGAGATCGCAGGCAAAGCTGCTTTTCACCCTTTACTTTCCCTAGAGATTCCCATGGCGAATTCAAGTCCCTGTATGACTGAACCTTGGGATCAGCCCTTGGGAGGTGGGAGGGCTTGGTCTCTGTTAGCGACCCCACCGGGTGCCCGGCTGGGTGGGGCCTGTGTGCTGGAAAGGCACCCGGTGAAGGACAGCCAGGTGCCTGCCTCTGAGTCTGGGGAGTTGAGGTCTCCTCTGCCCAGCGAGATAACTGGTGAACCGGACTTTTAGTGTGTGTTACCTGGAGCAGTTTTGTGCCTTGGCTTGGAATGCTTTCCAAATGCTTTCCAAGACTGAGAACAGAGACCTGGGGGATCAAGCCCATACTGGTTTATCTCCAAGTCTGTTGACCTTAGTGTTTGTGGCTTTGGGGTGAGCTATGATGTGTTGTAGGCTTGGGGAAGGGGGAAATCTCTTAGATCTCTCACTGACACCTAACCTGAGCCCACCTGTAATCCTGGGCAGAGCAGACCTCCTTGGTCCTTTGGCATCTCTGAACCGCTAGTTCCACCTAGTGTCTGAGTCCCCTCCCCAGACAGGTAAGCGCAGCCACCTGAGAGATGTGGTTACATTATTTTGCTGTTTGGTCTTCTGTTTCCTCTCTCCTTGCACTTGTTCTTCTCCCCTCCAGACCTAGCTGGAGAATTCGATACTCTGTGATTTTTGTTCTTCTCCCTAAAAATCCCGGGGTTGAACTGAGGCTATCTCTCAGGTGCCGCCCAGCTGAGCAGGTAGCATTGAGCCCTTTGTGCGCTCTCTGCCCAGCATGGAGCTGAGTGTGCACAGTTCACACCTAGAGATCCTGGCACTGTTGGACGCTGCAGCCTGGGCTGTCATGCTGAGATTCCACACAGCCCACCCCGGCTCAGTGCTAATCTTGTAAACTCTTACTTCTTATCTCTCCACCCCACCTCACCCCTCCCCCAACCAACCCTAAAAAAAACAAAGGTAGTTATCAGCTGACACTGTCAGGCACTGAAATAAACAAGTTGAGCTAGAATTCTTGGATTGCATTAGAACACAGGAAGAACCAATACTCACCAGCTAAGGCTTGCACACAGTAGCCAAGATAGAGGGTGAACTGGGATAAGGCTGAGGGTCCCTGAGGTTACATACTGCCTTTCAAAGGATCAGAGCCTGTCATCTACAGATGCAAGTTTTTATGTTGTGTGATAGAACTAGCTTTCTCGTCTTCCCATCGGTGACCCACCTCTGTGAATCTAGCAAAGGGCTTTGAGGTTTCTGCACAGTGCCTGGATCCTCTCTTAAGTTAGTCTCTAACAGGAACAAATGAACACTGTCTCTCTAGTTCAGCCTCATGTCTGGAAAAGCAAGTGCTATGAGAGGGAGGATTTTAAAAGCTTAAAAAAAATAATCATTGCTGTCGATTTAGGTAAAAATGTAACAACATTTTAAAAATTGAGTACATAAGAGGTTTGCTATTTACTGCCTGGAGAAATAAATGGTCCTTAGAATTGAAGGCTAGGGATACAGCTCATTTAGAAAGCTCCAGTCTTACGTGCACAGGGGCCCTAAGTCCAGTCCTCAGTTTCTACCCCCATGCCTACAAACTGAAATGGCAAACTAAGTAGTCCCTCAATTAAAAAAAAAAAGGTGCTTACTTTAAATGCACATTTTTAGATTGTCATGAGTGTGGCTCAGTCATGATTCAATTTCCTTCTAATCCTGGAACATTTTCTAAAGTATTAGAAATAAACCATTCCGATAACTTATTAAGATCTTTTATGGGGTTCGTGCCAAAAGTGGCTTTGTAAAGAGCAAACAAACTAATTGAAGGCCCATATCTGAATCTCGATAGCATATCTCCAGAAATAAACCTTCTGAATATTACTACTTACTTCTTCCTGAAACATCACCTCTCCCCTAAGTCAGAATAATAGTCTCATCTATTGTAGCATCTTTGTCCATTTCTTTACTTTAGTGCAAGTAAGAATCATAATTTCTTCTCCCACCAGATCTCATGAAAGGCCACTGGAATTAACTTTCCATATGTATTCAAAGGGAAAACTAGAACTGGAACTGTTACCTGTATGCTCTGTGTCAATCCCTAGACCTATTTAGGAAAGATTGAGTTTTGAAGAACTGACAATTGGATATTCTACACAAGTGTTTTTAAGAAAATGGCAAAATTATCAAGTTATAACAAATCATTATTGATCAAGCATGTATTGTACAAATCAGAAACATTCTCAGTATTTAATAAAGTCGGTGATTAAAGTAACAGCATTTCTTTTAAGCAAGATAAAATAATTTAGACATCTATTCAATAATGCACAGAGAAAACAACAAGATTTTGTAAAACAGTTTAATTATAGGATACATTGTACTATTAGAATTTTTTTTTTTTACTTTCTTGGTGGTTTCAGTTAAAACAATGTAAGTGGAACGCTAATCAAGCAATACTCTGGTGCATGATTTCAAAGCAGAATTTGAACAATAATTTGGTAACTTTAAAACATGTTTTGACAGTTCTATGAGATTATAATCTATTAACCTTGTATTTACAAATGTTTTACCTTATTTTACTGTGATGATTTTAATTTTCAAATATGTAATAAGTTGTATGATGCAGATTAAAGACTTTTAAAAATCACTGCAAAGAGAAGCCAGCGAATGTCTCCAGTAAGGAGATCAAGCACTAGAGAAATCAATATCCTTGCAGCAGATGTATTATAAACCCAGAATTTCATGTTTTCTGGCTAGTAGTCTGGTAGAAATAAAATGCTTATAAAAGAAAATGAAGCCTTTTGATTTGGCTTGGCTACTTTTACAGCTAAAAGTTTTGTGAGTATTTCTTCACTCATATGTTTTATGAAGTTTATTTCACTAAATCACATAACTAGGTGTTTAGGAAAAAATAATCAAGGTTCTCTCCTAAACAATTTTTATAGCAGTTATTCCTGCATCACAGTTACCCTTTACAGACACAAGTCAGTGTCGTCTACATGAGCAACTGTGTGCAGAATCACATTTAGAATTTATTAGGTGTCATCTCATATATTAGATTATTTGATCATCACATCCCTGGGAGTTAATTATAACAGATATTACTTTTACTTCCTAGCAAAATCTTTGAAGCCAAAGGAAATTTAATAAAGTAAATATCGGATTTAGAAGTCTACATACATAATACCTAGGACACCTCAAAGTTCTTCTGGTTTCAAGTCTACCTTTTTTTTTTCTTATATTGACTATGAATTTACAGTTGTTTTTAATAGGAGAAAAGAAACGCTGGCTTGACCTTCATGGTAACATCATTCTCAGACACATAGGGGCAGCCTGAGTGCAAGATGGCCTTCAGAGCACAAGCCTTGAAATGCTCTTTAAAAAAGTTACAATAGAGTTTATTTAGGGTGTGGGGAGGGGGAGTTGAGGGGGTAGTAGAATCAATCAGAGAAAGAGAGAGAGGGGGCAGGGGGCGGAAGAGGAAAAGAGGAGGAGGAGGAGGGGCTCTCCATAAGCACAGAGGGAGAAGGGGAATGGGGAGAGTGGGGGAGAGGATAAGGGGCAAGAGAGCAGAAGAGCAGCAAACCATTTTTTTAATCTATTCCATATTTGAGCTAGAATTTGAAATTGAAGAGTTATTCTCTTTCCCAATGTTTGTTTATGTTTTTATACTACATAGGGTTGATCTTTTTGTTTAGTTGGACATCTTGGATTTTATTCTAATCACATACTTTATATATGGGCCTATGAAGAAGAAACCAAAAGTTCATTTTGAAATATGTGTTCATATATATATATATGTATATATATATACATATACATATATACACACACAAACATATATATATACACATACATATGTGTGTGTGCATGTGCGTGTATGTGTGTTTATGTATACATATATGTCTGTATGCTTATATGTGAGTGTGTGTATTCATATATGTTTATATGTTTGTGGGGGTATGTTTGTGTGGTGTGTTATTGATTTCATTGTCCTATAATTTTTATTTTACCCAGCCTGAAGTTTCATTTAGCAATAGACCACCCATATTGTTAGGAACTAGGAGAAAAATTATTTTTAATGTACCAAAATAACTCCAAACTGTACACTAACCTACAATATATCTTTAGTGAACGTTTATAGGTTTTCAAATTTATAGTGAGGCAGAAATTCAGGGTCATAGCTTCATTTCTGTGTCCTCTTTACAAATGAGCCTGAGGAAGTACTGGTCAACTCTTTGAATGTGTGTGTGTGTGTGTGTGTGTGTGTGTGTGTGTGTGTGTGTGTGTGTGTTGGGGATGGGGAATGGTAAGAATAAAAACAAATGAAATGCTTTTTCATTGAATGTAACATTCTTTCCAAAATCCAGCCCTGAGCTGCATTGGTATTTCTCCAGTTCATAAAAACCAGGGAATTACCACTCCAGAAGTAACTTCTTATAGAAAGAAAACCCAAGAATTCAGAGTCTATTCAAACGTACAAGATTTAAAGTATCAACAGTACTTCTGAGTAATGGACACATAGTGAAGAAACAGAAATTCTCAAAGCAGTTTCTAATCAAGACAACTTTATAAATACTCATGAAGTTTATCATTGTTTCACTGTACTGGCTTAAGGGCACATGGCCTCCATCTCAGTGGTTCCTGTAAGACAACTCTTAAAGAGCTTCTTGTCCATAAGGGACTCCCACAGCTAGCATTGTCTGTCTGTGAGAGAGTTCTCTACGTGGAATTTTTGGGAGGAAGGAAGAAATGGTGGTGAATTTGATAATAGAATATTTATGTCCTTTTCATGAAATAACAGTAGTTATTCTCTATCTCAGGTGCTCATTGGCTCCTCCTAGATTTTCTGACACATTCAGGAACTATACTGATCATCTGGGTCCTTTTTGTTTATAACCTTCTACAATGTCACCCCTCCTATTATGCCAATGATGGGTAATTAGTCCCTATAAGAATGAATATGTAACTCCCTTGACAGAAAAAAGATCAAGTCATATGAGACAAGTGAAATAGTTCTGTAAGAGAACTGAACTTGGAAGAAGGGCTGTTTCTCTTTAAGATTCCCCCCAAAGGTAAAGAAAAATGAGTTTACCGTAAGTGCTTCAAAGGATTCTCCTTAGTGAAGAAGGTGACCCAGCACCTAAGAGCACCTGCCACCTAGCAGTTATCTTGGAAAAAAGGATTTTTAGGAGCTCTGTGACTAGTTTTATCACCTGACTAAAGGAATAATAACCAGCACCTGAGAATACTGTGAGGTGAGTATCACAAGTATAGCCTTGTGTATGGGGACTGAGTAACAGTGGATCTCTGTTTATGAATTACCTGGTGATCCCATCTAAAACAAACAAACAACAACAACAAAACCGCTAGGTGCTGAATTTATAAGATACTTTGGATTTTTTTGCTTATCTTTTTCTAATCTATATCTTCATATTTAAAGTTACTGAAGACAGTCTATTAGCACCTTTTAAAACAGCACCTAATAATCTCTTTTAATGTAACTACCTCACCTGGGTATATTAACATTGTAGATGGGGCTAGATTAAAATCGCCATCTAGCTAGCTGTTTTTTTATTTGTACAGTCTGCCCTCTTTTTAAATTTATTCTTCCTCTTGTGTACTTTACTTGAGGTTAATTGGGAAGTGCTTATGACTCCATGCTGGCTCCTTCGCTGACTTACTATTTATAGTTTGCTAAAGCAGAAGTTGATACCACAGAGCTTAGACTACATGTCTTTAAATCATAAGGATGTACTTTCAAATGATAATGTATCCCTTCACATCCAGGTTAATTATACATTCAAATTCTCTCCTTCGGTTGGTGTATATTTTATCTTTACGAATGGCATAAGCAATGTGTGTCGTCATATTTCTATCAAGTCACTTTTAGAATACAAAGTATATTCTTATATACAAAGTATACAAGAAATAAAAAGTGTGATGTGTTTTCCTTCACTTCTGAAATTTTGGATAATTTGTTCTCAGAGAATTGGGCTCTTGTTTGTGTTAGTAGCTTCTGTTAAAAGCAAACAAATAATAATAACAAAAAAAGAAAAACTTTCTTCAGTATTTCCTGTGGAGAAGGCCTGTTAGCAATGAATGTTAAGATTACTTTTCCTGGACTTTGTGAAACATACTCTTTTTAAGTATGTAGTTCAAAATAGAAAGCTATTTTCGAGGAGTTTTTGGGTTAGTGTGCAAAGTAAAGGGTTTTCTGTGGCATTTTCTTACATACTTTGTTTTTCTTGGTCCTTCTCCTCCACTCCCCCAACCACCTCCACATCTCCAGCTGGCCCAGTTACTCCTTTTCCATGTCTAGGGTTTTGTATTGCCTTTTGTTCTGTTGCTCTCCTTTTAAAAACTTGGTCTTTCATGATCACCTTTCTAGTGATCCATCTTCCATACCTACACACACACACACACACACACACACACACACACACACACACGTAAATCTAAGAGCCACATGGGAAGAAAGCATGCACCCTATTGCCTTTCTGAATGTACATTTTAGGAAATGAATTCTAGTTCCACCTATTCCCCTAAAAATCTCATCATTTTACTTTTCTTTAGGATGAAAACTATGCAACTGTTGTTACATTGACCACATGGTCTTTATCCACTCTTCGGTTGGTAAACATTTACTTCTTAGTTATTATGTACAGCAATACATGAGCAAGTATCTCCCCAGAACGCGGTAGTTCTATTTTTTAGGTGTTTGGTTTGGCTTTTTGTTTTCTTGTTTGTTTGTTTGTTTGTTTGTTTGTTTGTTTGTTTTGAAATCCATAAGGCTTTCTAGGGTGGCTACATGTACTGGCTGGTTTTGTGTGTCAACTTGACACAAGCTGGAATTATCACAGAGAAAGGAGCCTCAGTTGAGGAAATGCCTCCATGAGACCCAGCTGTAAGGCATTTTCTCAATTAGTGATCAAGCAGGTAAGGCCCATTGTGGGTGGTGTCATGTCTGGGCTGGTAATCTTGGGTTCTACAAGAAATAGAGCTGAGCAAGTCAGGAGAAGCAAACCAGTAAGTAACATCCCTCCATGGCCTCTGCAACAGCTCCTGCTTCCTGACCTGCTTGAGTTCCAGTACTGACTTCCTTTAGTGATGAACAGCAATGTGGAAGTGTAAGCTCAATAAACCCTTCTCAGTCATGATGCTTTGTGCAGGAATAGAAACCCTGACTAAGACACAAAGAAGTTTAGATCATACCAGCAGTTCACAAGGGTTGATCATTTTCTACGTCATCACCAACATTTGTTATTATTTATTTTCTTGATGTTAGCCACTCTTGTCATGGTGAGATAAAATTTTGAAATAGTTTTCATGTCCATTTTTTGTGACTAGTGACGTTGAACATTTCCCAAATATTTATTAACCATTTGTGGGTTTTTGTTTTGTTTTGTTTTTTGAAAACCCTCTGTTGAGTTTATTAGCCCATTTGTGGGCTACAAGATTTTGTTTTCTGTATTTAAGTTTTGCAGTTTTATATATTCTAAACATTAAAAACATATCTGTTGTATGTGGAAAAAGATAGTTCCAATATTTTATAGGTGCTCTGTTCATTCTGGTGTTTGTTCCCTGGCCTTGGAGGTTTGAAATTTAATCTAATTTGTGCATTATTATAATAAATATTTGTGCTATTAGAGCCCTTTTCAAAGAGTTCTTGTCTATGAGTACATTGATGGCTTTTTGTATTTGGTTTTGGTTTTATATTTAGTTATGGTTTTGGCAGTTTCAACATTTCAGGTCTTATATACAAATACCTTTTTATTAAATTTTTTAATTTATATTATTAAATAATATAAAAAATAAGTAATAAAAATATTTTTTGGTATGATTACCCCTTCCTGGGTTGCCTTTTATAACACCCTCTTCATATGTCTCCATGGGGCTAGGGGCTGCCAGCCTTTTCATTAAATAGGGCTCTGAGGGGAGGCAGAAGACCTACCATGCCTCTTTACCTTTGTCATTGGGTGTTTCTTCACAGCCTTTTCCCCATGGGAGATTGTACCAAACTGAGTAGAGCACTTTTCTCGTGATAGAGACACCTCTCCCTACTGGTATCCAGGGTGCTGCCTTCTCAGACTCTTAACTCTAAATCAGCAACAGGAAGTATCATCTTTAGGTCCTCCTTGTCATGCTCTGTTCTCCTCCACAGCCTGTGGTACTGTGCTTGTCTCTGAACAGTGCATCTGCTCCTCTGTCTCCGTCTGGATCAACTCTCTCCATTTTGCTTTTCTCATCACACCATTATTAATTACCATGTCACCTATCTTTTGTCCTCTCCAGTTTCAAGAATTGTCTTATTTAGAGCAATTTGAATATAATGAGCCAAAGAGTCAGATACCATCTCTATCATATTACCCTGGTGATAGTCTCTAAACTTCTTGGGTCGAAGATTTGCTGACATTAATTTAGAAAAGGTTCAAAATGACTTCTTTAAATTTACTTCCTACTTTGGTCTATTTCTTGCTTTGCCCCCAACTTCAACCTTTCCTTAGCAGAGGTGGCTCAGTTGGTGATTGGCAAAAGCCAATACTTCACTGACTTAGAATTTTCATTAGCTTTCATCATACAGTTCTCTTGTGAGTTTGCACACTGTCCACTTGATTCACCACAGTCATTCAAATGATAATTACTCTTTAATTTTTAACAGTTCCAGCATGTCTATCCTACTTTGTTCTGCTTGTTGTTTTTTATCCCTTGTAAATATATTTTATATTGTTTTAAGAAGCTTGGACTGTTAGTTCTCCACCCAAGTCAGAGGTAGATAGTTGACAAGGAGGAAATAGTTTTAGGTGTCTAGTGCTACTATAATAAAGAGATATTATATATCATACTGAGCAAGGCATAGGAGAAGGAATATGGAAGGCTTGATCATGTTGAATCAACAGCGAGGAAGCAGAGAGTGGAGAGGGATTTTCTAGGCTCTTACATCTCGAGGCCCACCCTCAGCTAGCTCTAAAGCTAGCTAGCTTCTAAAGGTTCCACAGCCTTCCAGAATGGCTCCACCAGCTAAGTATTGACTGCTCAAATACATTTTTCTATGTGGGACATTTCTCATGCAAACTATAACACCTTACTTTTATCCCTTTCATTTTAAATACAACAAATAGCCAATTTATTGAACTATTTCATGCTTATTGTGGATAGGTATAATTATTTAAATTTCATAGAAGAATTATGGTTTCAGATACTCAAATTGGTTAAAAAAATATTAATTGTACTGCTTTTCAAAGCAGTTCGGTTTAAAATAATACTTATCTCTGTTGCCTCACAGTTCATAAGTCTGGTGTGCATCTTGGAATGACAGCAAGTGTCAACAGGACACATCCTTTCCTGGAGATTGTCCTAAAGGAACTGGATCCTTCTCATTTCTATAGGCTGCTATACATCAAGCCATATAGCTACCAGCTCCATCTGAAAATCTAGCAGTTCTTGTGTGTTGGGGTCATATAACATCCCTCTGACTCTTAACCTCTGGTATCTGACCTTCTCTTCTGACTCCCTCTTATACTATTAATAATACGCACCCTGGATAATCCAGTGTAATCCTTATATACTAAGGCCATCTAATTAATTCCATTTTAAACCTTACTCCTCCTTTGCCCCAGAAAATAACATGCTCACGGATTCCAAGGACTAGTCACCAAGTTTCTTAGGGGGTATCACTGCCTGTCATAGACAGTAATTGAACTAAAATTTGACATTTGAAATGCTATAAGGAATTATTTCTTCATTTTTCTCTTCTCTTTCTCCCTGTCTCTTCTTTCCATCATTATTAAGGTGAAGAGACAGCACCATTTGTTCTTCTAATATCAAAAATGAGTCATTAAGTGTAGAAGAGATTAAATCTTTATCCAGTTTTCAAAGACTGCTCGATTACATGAAGGCTGTACATGGAGAGCTGTTGAAGTCCTTCTTTGAAATATGTTCACTGAAATGGTATTGTTGGTATTTAGCTTTTTTTTAGGAAATAGAATTAGTTGTCTTCCTAAGTATAGGGTGAGACCATTCTTGAGTTTCTTTTTGATATATAGCCACATGGTATAATTTGTCCATTTCTGTATTTTAATAAAAATAATGAGATTAAACCCTAAACTTCCTATTTAGTGCATTTACTAGCCTGTGCTGCAGTTAAAAGAACACTGGCTTCAGAATCTTTTCAATAGCATAGTACTTGAGAGCAAAGCTAGGTAGGGCAGACTGCTAAAAATCAGAAGATCCCCAGGTCTATTCAAGAGTAGTGACATTAAGAGGGCATTTAAATTTGTTGCTGCTGTTGTTGTTGTTGTTCAAGATATAAGAAGATATCGGGAAACAATGGAAACAGACACCCAGGAATTTGTAACACTTCACACACACAAAAAAAAAAAAAAATGAGAAAGTAACCAGGAAGAAGCTTCTGCAAAATGCCAGTTGACATATTACTGCATTCTCAATGTGTGTAGCAAGGAAGGTGCTGAGTATGCCTACACCTGCCTGTGTGTTAACCTTTCATGCTTATTGTGGATAGGTACAGTTATTTGTCTTAGCAATAGCTTCATTTCTGTAATATAAGAGAATGACGCAAAAGAGAAAAGGTGGGAGAGATTGGGGAGGAGAGGAAGAAAGAGAGTAGAGAGATGATTTGAAGACTGGAGAATGATTTGAAAATGAACAAATGGAGCATTGTTGTGCATGTTCCACTGAATTGAAACATTTGTTCCTGGATGAAAGAGGAGACTCACAAACTTGAAGCAGTACCAGGAAGTAAACGAAGATCACCATGTCCTGGAGAACATTGCCTTGGAAGATTCTTGAGGTCCCTTCCCAACAACATAAAATGTAGTGAACAGTCCTGGGGGTGGAAACTTTAAGCAGCCAAACTGTGAGAACACATTTGTTTAGACTGTGGCGTTGCCTGTAAGTGGAGGAGGGAACCCTGGGTTTGTAAGGCATCATTTAAGTTATTCCCATTCCTTGTAAAGACACCATCACTCATACACCTTTTGGTAACCCAATGAAAAACTCTCTGGTTGACCAATTTCAACCAATATTGGTGTACCATTATTTTGTCTGTCATAGGCTCTCTCTCTCTCTCTCTCTCTCTCTCTCTCTCTCTCTCTCTCTCTCTGGGGTGATTAGGTAGGTGTGTATGTGTGTTTGTGTTTGTGTTTGTGTGTATGTGTGTGTGTGTGTGTGTGTATTACATCTCTCCAGGAAGACTGTCACAATACATGTGCCTGTAAGGTAGGGAATGGGTCAGTTGACTACCATAAATATATAAGGTACAGGTGCCATCAATCATACATGACAGTATTTCCCTTAATATTTACCAAATATTCAACAGTATTTTCTTTGTGTTCTTAGACCTCTCTGTCTCTTTTAATAACAAAAGGGCTATTGCCCTCTCGAGAGTCATGCGTGAGTCTGAAGCTTACTGTAAAACCTTTCTACTGTCTCTTCCGGTTGTGGCTGCTGATTCCCAGATGCTCACTGGCAGGCAACTGCCTCTCTGCTTACTTTGAAAGTGGGACACTAAGATCTGTTCCATTTGGAGTGCAATCCTTAGTGACTCAGCTTCTTCTGGAACAAAACATCTTTCTTTCCTGGGTTTTCACTACCCCCTCACGACACTTTCTCTAAGTAGGACTGGCTTCCCTACTTAGGAGCACTACCAAGGAGTGCTCTGGCTATCTCCTTGTCTTTTGAGGTCAAGTTACTATAGCAAGATATGTTACATGTGTGCTTTATACTCCTTGCGATTGATATTAACAGTAAAGAATTAACTTCATCAAATTCATTCCACTAAATATTGACTGCTTTGAGTGAATATGCAAATAAAATGTAATAAAAATAGCCAAACCAACAGTCTTGTTCAAGTTGAAATAGAGATAAAACTTTATGATTAAAGAGTCGTACATATGGATCTAATTGATTTAACTGAGTGTAATTCAAATGTAAAAGAGACCTGTCTACAAGTTAGCTCCTGTATCATGAAATCACCAGCATTCTCCAACTTGGTATTTTGAATTGTTAATGTATCTATAACAGAATGGCAAGCACTCAAGGCATTTCTGTTCTGGGTCTACTTGTTTAGAGTCCTTTGCTTAGAGACAGACAATGACAACCTGGTTTGGGGACTGACTCTAGACTATGCAAGGGTTGGCTGATAGAGAAGAGTATGAACAGACCACAAATACCATTGACCAAAGCTGAATGTTCTCAATATATCTAAATATTTTTGACTTCCGTTGGCTTCTTCTACAAGGCCATCATTGCTGTTCATGAAATATATTCTTGAAAGAATATGTGCTAAAACCTTATTGACATTTCTATATTTAGCACCATACCTGTAACCCAGTTAACAAGGCATTTTAACTATAAAATCCTTAACACAAAAGCATGGAACCCACTTTGAAAAACCACCCAGTCAAACATCATAATCAAGAGTACTTTGTAAACATGTTTTAATGCCTTGTGCATCTGCACTTCGTGGAAAATCTCTCAAAGTTTTCATGTTTCACTGATAGTGAAGTCTTCGGTGAAAATTCTTGTTCTAAGATTGAGACAACTCAGTGTCCTCCAATGCTGGTCATTAAAGTGGTTCATATGCATCATAGCTAGATAGGAATGCCTTTCCTCCTTTGGAATCTTGCATGATTCTCTCTGGTCTCATGAAGGCTCATCCTCAGGGAGGAATCAAGCTCACTTCCAACTTAGGGGTTCCTGGATATTGTTTTGGAAGTGCTTGGCATCTTCTGCAATCAGGACATGCTCACTATCTCTGGGAGACAACCAGAGGTAATAGTCTGTAACGCTTTGGAAGTCTCTTGCGCAAACCTTGCCAAAAACTCAAAAGATAAATCTTGTGCATGGTGTTGGGATTTTGGTTAGATGCTCTTTAGCTCATGGACGCTGGATTGTCACACTAGATGAGAAAATGTCATGGAAATTATATATGTCTATTTATTCAGAGACTATTTAAAACAGTGGTTCTCAATATTCCTAATGCTGTAACCCTTTAATATGGTTCTTCATGTTGTGATGATGCCCAAAGCATAACATTATTTTCTTTACTGCTTCATAACTGTAATTTTGCTACTGTTAATTGTTGTAATGTAAATATCTGTTGTTTTCTTATGATCTTAGGCAAAAGGGTTATGGCACACAGGTTGAGAACTACTGATTTAAAGTCTATCGTGTAAGGAAATAGTGGCACTGATGTAGCAAACATAGTACAAGAGCACAGTCTTTAGTTCTCTGTAATCTAAAATAAGAATGGAGATGAAGAGAGGAAGCCCCTGTAAGCTAACTATTGACTAAGAAAGTCTTAGACTCTCAGAACAAATAACTTTAGCATAGGCTTTTTGCTAATGTTAGATTGTCCAAGAACTCTAATTTCCTAGAGTAATGTCTTCAGAATTTTTTTTCTAATTTGTGATTCAGTCTCTGATCCTTTGAGCAAAGAATCATTTTCAAAGTCTCTTGGCAGTTTACAAAATAGAACTATCTTCCTGAAGGACCAAGGAGCCATCTCTTTGAAATGTGAACAAGAGAGAGAAAGGTGGAGAGAGGGGGGGGGGAGAGACAGGAAGAGAGAGAGAGAGAGAGAGAGAGAGAGAGAGAGAGAGAGAGAGAGAGATGCTAACTTACATCTCTGAGTTCTGTGAAAGAGCCAGAAGCTGTTATTTGTGAGTATCTCATACCAAAGTGTAAAACTATGTCAGCTCATGGAAGTATAAGGACATGTGCTCTCCCTTTCACTATGACTTCTGAGCAAGTCCTCTCCTTGGTACTCCTGCTGTTAAGAAACTCTCCTGGCTCTTTCCAGCTTCTGGCTATTATAAATATGGCTGCTATGAACATAGTGGAGCATGTATCCTTATTACATGCTGGGGAATCCTCTGGGTATATGCCCAGAAGTGGAATAGCAGGGTCCTCCGGAAGTGTCATGCTCAGTTTTCTAAGGAACCGCCAGACTGATTTCCAGAGTGGTTGTACCAGCTTGCAACCCCATCAGCAGTGGAGGAGTATTTCTCTTTCTCCACATCCTCCCCAACACCTCCTGTCTCCTGAGTTTTTAATCTTAACCATTCTGACTGGTATGAGGTGAAATCTCAGGGTTGTTTTCATTTGCATTTCCCTAATGACTAATGATGTTGAACATTTCTTAAGGTGCTTCTCAGCCATCTGAAGTTCTTCAGGTGAAAATTCTTTGTTTAGCTCTGTACCCCATTTTTAATAGGGTTATTTGGTTTTCTGGGATCTAACTTCTTGAGTTATTTGTATATATTGAATATTAGCCCTCTGTCAGATGGAGGGTTGGTGAAGATCTTTTCCCAATTTGTTGGTTGACATTTTGTCCTTTTGACAGTGTCCTTTACCTTACAGAAACTTTGTAATTTTATGAGGTCCCATTTGTCAATTCTTGATCTTAGAGCATAAGCTATTGGTGTTCTGTTCAGGAACTTTCCCTCTGTTCCGATGTCCTCAAGGGTCTTCCCCACTTTCTTTTCTATTAGTTTCAGTGTGTCTGGCTTTATGTGGAGGTCCTTTATCCACTTGGAGGAATGGATACAAAAAATGCGGTATATTTACACAATGGAGTACTATTCAGCCATTAGAAACAGTGAATTCATGAAATTCTTAGACAAATGGATGGAGCTGGAGAACATCATCCTAAGTGAGGTAACCCAGTCTCAAAACATCACTCATGGTATGCACTCACTGATAAGTGGATATTAGCCTAGAAACTTGGAATACCCAAGACATAATCCACATAGCAAATGATGTCCAAGAAGAAAGAAGGAGTGGCCCCTGGTCCTGGAAAGACTCAGTGCATCAGTATAGGGCAATACCAGAGCAGGGAAGTGGGAAGGGGTGGATGGGGGAATAGGGGGAGGGAAGAGGGCTTATGGGACTTTCCGGGAGTAGGGAGCCAGGAAAGGGGAAATCATTTGAAATGTAAATAAAGAATATATCGAATAAAAAAAAGAAAGAAACTATCCTGGCCTGTGCAAAGTTAAGTTTAGACTTCCGTTCTGCTCTCCCTCTCCATTTCAATGACCTTAAACAATGTGTGCTTTTTGTTTCATCTCTTCCCTCAGACTTTATTTCATGCTTCAGGCATGTTTTTATAATCTAGAATATAGGAGGATGGAGTGAATGCTAACAGAGATAATGACAGTGCAAAGAAGAGGTTGGAAAGCAAATCATACTTAGCTGAACTGGAAGATTTTCATATTGGAGTAAATATCCAGGATAAAGAGAAAAGGGTTGGAAGATCAATCCAACTTACCTTTGGTTTGGGACATCTGGGATTGCTTTTAATGACCAAAAAAATTGAACTACAATTCCTACATGGAGGAGGGGGAGAAAGCAGATCAGATGAATTTCAATAGATACAAAAAAAGTGCATACAGATGCCCAGCAGCTGTGGATGGATTCTAAAGCTTCATGTAGGAGTAGGGTGATGAGAGGAAATATAATTCTAGACTGAAAGTATCAGAGAGATGAGATCCTTTAGGATAAATAGATGAATAGAATAGTGCCAACACTTGACCACTTTAACCACTATACAATATCTAGTTGTGATTGAATTCTTGGCCTTCTTATATAGAATAAAATCACAGAGGTAGTGTTAAAAGAGGTAAATTCCAATTGCTGGTGTATATGTGTGTGTGTGTGTGTGTGTGTGTGTATCTGTGTGTGTGTATCTGTATGTGTGTGTCTATGTGTCTGTGTATATGTGTGTGTGTGTATATGATATGTATATGTGTATGTGGAGGAGACAGTATGTGTGTCTTTGTGAGTGTGTGTGTGTGTGTGTGTGTGTGTGTGTGTGTGTGTATGGTATGTGTATGTGGTATGTGTCTCTGTGTGTGTGCCTGTATTGTATCTGTCTGTTTGGCATGGTATGTGTGTTGTGGTGTGTGTGTGTATGTGTATGTGTATGTATGTGGTATGTGTACGATATGTGTGGTGTGTGTTTGATGTGTGAGATATAATGTGATGTGTGTGTGTGTGTGTGTATGTCTGTGTGTGTATGCTTTCCCATGTCCCTCTCAGTTCTGAGAAAGAGAAAAGCAGATGAAAACTATTAGCCAGTTTGAACAGTGGGTAGAAATTGTTTAGATATATGGTCAACACTGCTCAGCAATGCTGATTAAATTCTCTAGATAATTGTCTCATAATAAACAAGTCTGTATGCGTTGTTCACCCTGCTGCAGACTTCCTGGCCTTTTGTAAGCTTTTCCATCATAATTATCTACACCATGTCTGGCATGCTGCTGTCCCCTGGCATTTCTACATTGGTCTTAAGCACAGTGCAGCAGGCTATACAACTATGCTTAATGCAAAACCCAACTCTAATGAAAATTTGATCTCTAGTTTTATTGCTGGTGCTCTTTTCCTTTTAAATATCACAATTATTCAACTTAGACAAGATATCCACTGCCCTTCTCTGGTCATCTAAATTATCTATGAAAATAGGCAGTGCCACTTTTGTTGACATTTTTTCCCAATGCTCAGGAGTAATAGTTTTCATAGCAACTGTTAAACAATCAGACTACAGTAGTACCCTTCTGGCTTCAGTGCTTAGTCTAAAATATTATCACCTCTAACCCCAAAGCAACAAAAACACCTGCGTTGGACTGAATGGACTCATAATTCCTCTCAAGACAATCTCTGTTTAGACAACAAAAACAGCCTAGGTGAGCAGCAGATGTTCATTGCTAATGATCCAGGTGTTCCACTCTGCTCTCATCATCTAGACCCTGCCCTCTTCATTTCCATTTTACCAGTATTGCTCTGTCTTGCATTGTTTGAAGCTGTGAGTGAAAAACTTACTTATTCAGATTTACATGAGTTATGTTTCTATAATATTCAATATACAACAGTTTGCACCCATAAAGCTGGATAGTGCTATATAATGGGCTGGGGTGTATGGGGTGGGAGTGGAGAGAGGAAGATACAGGATTGAGTTCCCAAGTCTAAGATGGTATTCTATGGGGCCTTCTGAGATAGTTCAGCAGTTAAGAACACTGGTTGCTTTTCCAGAAGTCCTGAGTTCAATTCCAGCAACCAGATAGTGGCTCATGACCATCTATATAGAAATCTAATACCCTCTTCAGGCATGCAGGTATAGAAGCAGACAGAGCACTAGAAAGAAAGAAAGAAAGAAAGAAAGAAAGAAAGAAAGAAAGAAAGAAAGAAAGAAAGAAAGAAAGAAAGAAAGAAAGAAAGAAAGAAAGAAAGAAAGAAAGGAAGGAAGGAAGGAAGGAAGGAAGGAAGGAAGAAAGAAAGAAAGAAAGAAAGAAAGAAAGAAAGAAAGAGAGAAAGAAAGAGAGAAAGAAAGAGAGAGAGAGAGAAAAGAAAGAAAGAAAGAAAGAAAGAAAGAAAGAAAGAAAGAAAGAAAGAAAGAAAGAAAGAAAGAAAGAAAATGGTCACTTATGACCAGATTGGTTGAATCCACTCTTTGAAATTTTCCTTATATGGCAACAGAAAAACACATTGTTCCTCACAGCTAGGAAATGAAAGAGGAAAAGTGAAAAAGACACTACAGTCTACTTCAAGAAAATATGCCCACAATGCCAACTGCTAAATGTCACATGCCTTTTTCAGAGTATCATTCAAGGGACACAGTCTTTAAATGCTAAAGATCCAGACTATAGCAGCATCTGTGTCTAAATCTTGTCATTGGATCATAGGTACAGTTGGTTATCCCATACACATCAGGCATTTGGGAAATATGGGCCTGCAGATTATAAGCAAGCATGTCAAGAACTACTCTCATCTCAAAGTAGGTGAAGAAGAAAACATCCTGTTCTCTTAGGTGACACATCTTAGCTTAAATAATCCTTCCCAAGGGAAGACATTTCTCGCCATGATGCTCTTCTTTATAGGACACAATCCATTACACTCTGCCTAGAAACAGTAAATAAACCCACAACCTGCTGTTTCCTTCCTGAGCCACAATGAAAGAGGACTTCTACACTCTGAGACTTCACTCCTCCTACATAATCCCCATGGAAGCCCCATTTGTTTACAAATATAATTTGCAAGAAATATTAACTTCGCAGGATTTCTCTTGGAAATCCGTGATGGCTCTCTTGCCATATTTTATGCAAGAAAACAAGTGTGTCTGAAGTTACTTAGCAGCGAGACAGTCTTTACATAACGACTGTGGCTGAGTTTGCTCACTTTCTGCTGTCAGCTCACTCTTCCCAGCAGCATTTAATGAGGCAGCAACATAGACCTGCTGCGCCAATGGCTCTATTGTCCTAATAATTAGGAAACATGCTCATCTCTCAGCCTCAGTAAAATTCCATGCTCTGCTTTCTCTGGAGAAGGCAAAATGCAGTCTCCAAGAAAAGTTTCCCGAATCTTGGTTATTTGGGAGTTTATAAAGTTATAAAAATCTAACATGGGCATTTATATTCTGCACATTTTGAGATCTCCTTAGAGAGCACTTTTTTTGTTGATATGATTCATGTAGACCATTATACTAGTCTTCTATTAATAGATGTATGAAGTTATAGATGTGTAAGAGTCTGTATGTCAGTTACTTTTTTCTCATTATTTATGTTTAAAAAGCAAAGAAGACTAGCCTGATCCATTCTTATCTCAGAAACAAGACAGATATTCAGTTAGCCTTCGATGGAGGTGCTAGACTTGTTGCCTCCTGGCCTCCGACTCATCTTTTGTAAGAGAACATAGTAGTGCTAGACATAATAAGAAAACTATGCCAGGGAGCCCACAGTCATTGACAGTAAGTAGGATGGAAAACTGCAATTGAATACCAGGACAATGACTGGTAGTACTCAGGGAATGGCTTTGTTACTAGGAATAAATGTGCTTAAAAAGAAGGAAGGTCACTAGATACCATTTTAAAGGTCTTCACAGTTGGGCTAAATAGTAAATCTTATAAGAGAGCCTTAAAATGTCCTATCCATGTGTGTCAAAATGTAATTTAGTCAGTTATAACCCAACAAAAGGTTTTATTATTTTATTCAAGAAGATTTTTTCCCTTCAGATACACAATTAGAAAACTAATACGATATTAAAATCCAAACATTCTTTACAACTTGAAAATGCTTTAACTAGTAATTTTGCTCCCACACTTTTTATGAGGGGAGAAATGCAGCTATACTTTCCTCTGTGTCAGCCCTGGGCATTTAAACATTAGACTTTAGGACTCAAATGAAGATTTGTACCTCGTCCATTTATTGACAAATTGGTTTGTTTTGAGATAAGTGAAACTAATGTGAGAATGAAGAAAGGAAATATTTTATCCTTTCCCACATTTTTGTACCTCATGCTAAAGTCTGATGCTTTGAAGTTGTTTCTGAAACCAAGCTTGACAGCAGGGTTGTGGTAAGATCAACCACTCAGCTTCCCTCTACAGCACAGGGTTGTGCTAGTCAGGCTCTAATAGTGTACAACTTCTTTGTGGCGAAAGCTCTTTAGGTCCTACACAAAGTATTATCCACCCCATTCCATGTCTGAGACATATAACAGCACTCTAGTAAAATCAAACCTATGTACTCAATGACAGAGCAATGTTATATTAAATTTTTAACAAATGAATCATGATTTAATAACATTATCAATAAATTTGCATCCTATATTTCTTTATCTGGCTATTTTAAGGACCTGATTTATTTTATTTTATTTTATTTTTATTCTTCTTTCACATATTATATCTAGGCTATAGTTTCTCCTCCATCACCTCTCCTCAGTCTCTCTTCCCACCCTCCCTTCTCCCCTCCCCCCCCCATACATCTACCTTTGCCTCTCTCAGAACAAAGCAAGCCTCCCAAGGACATCAACCCAACAAAGCATAATAAACTATAATAAGACCAGCCACCATACCATCACATCAAGGCTGGACAAAAAACCCAGGAGGAGAAGGGTTTCACTATCGGGCAAAAGAGTCAGAGACAGCCCCTGATCCCACTGTAAAGAATCCTAGCTACTCCGCCACAGCATATACAGAAGACCTAGGTCAGACCCATATAGGCTCTCTGATCTCTTCCAGGTTCCCAGTCAGTTGGAATTACCTGCTTTATTTTAGAAGAAATATGCTATATGCTTATTTACTTAATATTTAAGCTATATAAAACTACTACTTATACTACATAATATCAGCCTTACTATTGATGTTATTGTTTTGGCTATAGCTTATTCTATAGTGTGAAGTTACTTTTTCTTTAGGCTGGATCATGACTACTGCCTTCTTTATTGCACCATTATTATATGCTTCCTATATATGCAAGATATACTTTAAAAGCTAAAACCATGATGTATATATACTCTAACATTTTAAAGGAACAATTCAGAATATTATTTGAAAAAGCTCACATTTAAAAATAAAAAGTAGGGTGGGGACAGTGACTAAGATGTAAAGTGAATGAATGAATGAATGAATGAATAAATAAATACAGAATAAATGGAAAAAATAAAAAATATATATATGAACTGTGGGGCTAGCTCTGCCAACAATCTTCATGTAAAATGGAAATGACCTGACTGACATCTCAAGATTGGCATGCAAGATGAGTGTGCCCAGATTATAAATGTAAATCTAAGATTTCAGTGCCTAAAATTTTCAAGTACTGACAAACTGCCACAAGGGGATAGTTGATGTCTGACCTCATACGGCAGTTGCAGCTGATATCAGGGACACTGAAAATATCGTATAATGCTCCCTTCAGGCTGCATGTACCAGTTCTACATAAAGCCAATAAACCCTGGATTAGGTTTGAGATCTATCTGCAAGAGAAGTAATTAGGTGTATGCAAATATTCCAATCTCCCTCCAAATGCCTAAATTCCAAAACATTTCTGATCCGAATCAATTCTGATAGAGAATCCGTAAGCTACATAAAACTACTACTTATACTACATAACAACCAACCTTACTGTTGATGTTATTGTTTTTGCTATAACTTATTCTATGGTGTGAAGTTACTGTATCTTTAGGCTAGATCATGACTACCGCCTTCTTTATTACACCATTATCATACCTGGAAAACTTTTCAGTCAACAAGCTGGGCCTTTCTTTTTGGTCTCTGTTCACAAATATTCCCCATTCCCTTTCATCATACAATTTTTCCAACCTTACAGCCCACTGGCACTATTATTCTTTCTAGTTATATCATTTCTGACATGATCATGTAACTGTTAAATGCCTGTGAATTTTAGTTCTAGTATTTTTCTTAAAAAAGTCATTAATGAATCATTTTCCCAGACACAACTAAAATTGCTAATACTTCTTTTTAGAATTGTTCATCTTATTTCACATGTATAAATGCTTTGCCTGCTTGTGTGTATGGGCAACATATATATTCTTGTTTCTTGTGCAGTTGATTAGAGGCCATTGATCATCTGGAAGTAGAGTTATAGATGGTTGTGAGGCACCATATGGGTGCTAGGATGCAAACCCAGGTCTTCTGCAAGAGAAACAAGAACTCTGACCTAATGAGCCATTGCTCTAGCATGTTGATAAATATTTGAAACTTACCAATAAATATTTGAAACTTATCAAAAGAACAGAAGAACAGACAGTATAAAAAGGAATTATGAATAAATACCACCAGACTAAAAACATATTTAAAAGATCTTTTTAAATAAAAGTCAGTAAAAAAAAATCTATGGCCTTAAAGCTTCAAAAATCAACAACTTCATCAAAGCAAACAAGTGATATTTTGGATGTGTCAGAAACACTAATTGCTAGTTTAAAATTTTGTGCTCCATGAAAATAGCCTGCAAGAGTAAATGGAGGTATTTTCATCTCACCAAAGATGATCAGTCATCCATACTCATCCCTCTCTGTCCCACATTAGGTCTTACTGCTGTGAGGTGTCTGATACGGCTCTGCTAGCTTCACTCACAAAATAAAATTGCTTTGTATTCTCATGAGTTACCAGTGGCTATGGGGCAATAAGGTAAATATTATTTTACTGACAGCTACATTTCACCTCCAACTAGGCTGGATAGATATTCCTAGCCATAATGTGTTATTCCTGCATAGTTATTGTCATGTCATGGTACTGAGATTTTAAAGTCTTATACTATTAATTTTCATTCCAAAAGTAACTTGAGCTTACACACATACATTACATACTAACCTTAGCTACAAATCTTTCAAAGAACAAATGTCTAAAATGATATATTGCCTTATTATTCTCATAAAATATAGTCAGAAAAAAGTGCATAAAATGAGTTGGGAAGGCTTAAGACTCTTACCTACAAAATGAAAGCTATTTCTGATGAATGAAGGTGTGATGAACAGTCACAAATACAAATCCATTTTGACCCGTCAACCCAAGTCGGACACCATACAAGCAAATGTCTAGAATCCCTAGACCCTTTACTGAGTTTTCAAGTATTTGCTAGAACATGACCATTTAGCCACTGGTATGCAAAAACTGGCATGCTGTGAATCTTTCTCTTCTTTTAAATGATACTAAAACTTCTTTCTTTTTTTCCCCATCCTCTCTTCTCTGGCTTCCTCTCCAAATCTGCTGGTGTTTCTAACCCCTTTATGGTGGGTGTGGTCCTCTCCATCAGCCATGTGGGTAGTTGAACCAAACTCTGCTACCTGCCTTTCTGCTGCCCTGCCGGTCAAGAGACACTGCCAAGAATCCAGGTTGGTTGTGGGGCTTGGGGTCCAGGGGATTATAATGCCAAGTCATGATCAAGGTCTTCTTCATGTAAGGCCCCATGAGATTCCAGGGTACGTGGCTGAATAGTTTGAACCTGACATTCTAGATTTACTGGTTGATGGAACAGTTGTAGAAGTACAAACCATGGTGTGCACCTGGCTTCTTGTTTGCTGTTGCATTTAACCTGTGTTCTATCCCTTCAGTGCCCAGTCCCTTTCCATCCTAAAAGACTCTAATGCATTAGGAAATATTTCAGTACCACAAACCATTATGTTCCTCAGTGCCTTCTTCCAGTTTAAAGCTCTCTAAGATATTAGGAGGCACTCCAATGCCATCATTAGACAGGTGAAGAACTTTACTTAGGCAGAACTCTGTGTCCCAAAACTTAAAATCAAGTTTGCTTTCTGCTGCATCTTCATGCAAGTCCACACCCACTGTTGTGTTTATTGATGACCAACCTCCGAACCTGATCAGAAACCTGAAGGTAGCTTCCCATGCCTATCCTTACTCCCAGTCTTCATTGCTTTTTCTCTATACCCAAAAATTTAATTAAATAAGAAAATCCTATCAGAAAGAGTTCTCCAAGACAGGGCACCATGTGAGGACAGCTGAGAGTCTAGTGAAAACTGCAGACTAGGAGGCAGGTTCTTCCAGACCAGGTTTTTCAGATCAATAACGATCTGAAAAAACACAGACTTTGTGACTCAGTGTCCTTATGAATATAAAAGCCTAGTAGTCCCTACCCTGCCATCACACCAAAACAAGGAAATGACAACTGTAAAAGTCCTGTCGCAATGAGTAGTGTGTCTGTTTTTCATTGAGGTTGCCTTTTTTAAGAATATTGTGAAGTGATTAACATCAACCTCATTTAGCAGAGATTAATTCTCTCGATAAGAATAAATATCATTCCCAGGGTCAGTGCAATGAAAACCAACTAGGAGCTCAACTCAATTATTTTTTTTAAGATATCTTCTTTATTTACATTTCAAATGTTATCCCCTTTCCTGGTTCCCCCTCACCCTGGACTCTCCCTATCCCATCCTCTCTCCCCCTGCTTCTATGAGGGTCTTCCCCCACTCACCCACCCATTCCCATCTCCCTACCCTGGCATTCCCCTGCATTGAGGCATCGAGCCTTCACAGGACCAAGGGCCTCTTCTCCCATTGATGCCTGACAAGGCCATCCTCTGCTACATATGCAGCTGGAGCCATGAGTCCCTCATTGTGTACTCTTTGGTTGGTGGTTTCATCTGTGGGAGTCTGGGTGTCTGGTTGGTTGATATTGTTACTCTTCCTATGGGGGTTGCAAACCCCTTTAGCTCCTTCAGTCCTTTTTCTAACTCCTTCATTGGCAATCCTGTGCTCAGTGCAATGTTTGGCTACAAGTATCTGCCTCTGTATCCACATTTTGGTCTTCCTTCTTCTTGAGCTTCATGTGGTTTGTGAATTGTATCTTGGGTATTCCAAGTTTTGGGGTTAATGTCCACTTATCAGTGAGTGCATACCAGGTGGGATCTTTAGTGATTGGGTTACCTCACTCAAGATTATATTTTCTAGTTCCATCCATTTGCCTAAGAATTTCATGAATTCATTGTTTTTTATAGCTGAGTAGTATTCCATTGTGTAAATGTACCATATTTTCTGTATCCATTCCTCTGTTGAAGGACATCTGGGTTCTTTCCAGCTCTGGCTATTATAAATAAGGCTGCTATGAACATAGTGGAGCATGTGTACTTGTTATATGTTGGAACATCTTTTGGATATATGACCAGGAGTGATAACAGGTCACAAAACAGGCCAATCCAAGTTTTTAAAAACACACTATGCCATAATGCTCTATACCCTCCACAGAGAAAAAAATGATGAAATCTGACTTATAAAAACAGACTGTGAATCTTTTCCTATAGAAGATTTTTAATGTGTGGATACTTTTACACTTTCTTCCCTCACTCCTAAAGGAATCAAATACTGAAATTAGGATATACAGACATTTTGTGTGCGCTAAAATAAATAAATAAGAATTTAAAATGTAAATGTTTCATTTGGACTCCATACAGTCACTGGCACTTGCATGTTGGGGGAATTGGTTTCACATACTTCTCCACCCACTGGAAGAAAAAAAAAAGAAATTGAGATTAAGACTTCGTTGTTGATATTCTACTTACTTGAACACTAATAGAAAAATCCTTGATGTGATGTCATAATTGAACCTATCATATTTATGGAAGGATGACTAGTTAGAGGCACTGTTGTCTTTCACGGGATCTTATGGTGAGTCAAGTGCTCTTTCCATGTTCAGAACTATCATATGTTATACAGATAAAATTTGACAATTCTCACTCATTCCCATTTAAGTTTTAAGTACAAATGGAATGCCCTAAATGGTGGTTGCCATGTGTGGATGTTGATAGGTAAAAATATATTACTGAATCATGATTACTGTTCAGATAGTTTTGCCATAGAGAAGGAAAAAAAAAGATCAATTCTTTTCTAACTATATAAGTAGCCATCCAGATAAGTTACAAAGCCCTCTGTTATGATAACAAAACAAAAACAAAAGAAAACAAAAATAGATACATCTAAACAGTGTTTCAAAATTCTTAATTCCAAAATGTAGTACATGTTAAGAAGCAATCTGAGAACACATCTCTCTATAAATTTAACATCTGTGGATAGATAGTATAGAGTTCAATAGAAATAACACAGGGGAATTTCAGAGTTTGAAAGTGCACCCATACAATAGTAGATGCATATTATTCCTCCAAATCCATAGAATTTACATAAAATGTGAACCTTAACATAGACCGTTGACTTGGGGTGATAATAATATGCCTTTGTAGGTAGATTTGCCAGTTGTAACAAGCAGAGAAGCCTGGAAGCCATGTTGGTGTCTGTGTGGAGGAGGCAAGGAGCCTATTGAAACTCTTTGTGCCTTACTCTCAAATATGCTGGAACTTGAAGCACTCTAGATAAATCAAATTATTTGGGAAAAAAGTAAAACAAAACCTTTTCCAGTTCAAAAAGCATAAACAAAGAAGAGAAGATCTGAGAGAATAAACTATAAGATGAAAGCTATGTCAGGGATCCTTGTTCTATGGAGAACTTTAATTATCAAATACTTTAGACCAATAACTTTTAATAAAATATGAACAGTGGGCTCACTGATTTATCAGGGTCAATCTCACATTCACCAATTACTGTCTGGTAGAGGCTGAATTACCTTCCTCCCCCTGGTATTGTTATTGGAATTTTCTTTCTATTGTCAAGTATTGGCAGGTAATTCAACTGTGGAGAACAATATGACTCCTTATACGTGCACTCTCCTTACACTTGTTTTGCTGCTTTTAATATATCCCTCCTCTATTTTAAGTGTATTTTCCTATTTGTACTCCTTTTGACATTTAACAGACTGCTTTTTAAAGTTTTTAAATGAAAGTACATTTGTAAGGAGGGAGCTGAGTTTCTTGAGCCTTGAGGAAGAAAACCATAACTGTAATAAGAGGTATATTTTATAACAAAAATCATTGATGCTAAAATGCATGCCAAAGTCTGAGACCAGAACAACCCACCCAAGGTTAGTCCCAAGCCTTTTCTTAAGGTCCCTTCTAAATCATTGCAAAGTGCCATTATAATACTTTCTGCTAATCAGTCTACCAATCTTGGCCATGTTAAATAAAACATTCTCCTGTACCCAACAAAGAGTTTAGCTAAAGTCCTGAGCTCATTAGGATAATGGAGGAAAAATGAAGCCATTAGAACTGGCAATTTTACACATTAGGATGCACTCCTTAAAAACTTTGTGACACAGTGTTATTTTACACAGTATCAGCAGTGCCACCAAGCAGTCTCTGAGAACTGCCACTCCTCTTGTCTCATTGTTCAGAGTCAATCAGTCCAGGTAACTCTCTGAGTTTAGCTTCATTCCATTACTCATGGACATAGACGACTGTGATATAATCCAGAAGTCTCAGGAGAGAGATGCAAGAGAGGCGAGATGCAGATTAAAAGGCACTTGCCTGGGATAATGGGATTCTCCCTAGCAACATGGATGCTTTCACTGTGCCAAGCGGCTTCTGGGCTAAGGCAGGAAAGTTTCCTGGCTTTGTTGGCTTTCCTGTTTCTTCCAGTCACATCACTCAGGCCCATCTTCACTGTGGTAAACCTATGAGATCCAATAATAATAATGTGTATGTATATATCAGAAATCTCATTACATTTGAAATGCAAAAGCTATTTACGAATCAGATAACTCATGAGAATTGTGAGCACCAATTGTGCCTTTCTTGTTCTTTCATCTTTAGATGATCTCTTTCCAAATATCCTCTTATCACCCATTTCAAACAGAGAACCTTCTCTAGCCATGAAATAATAGATGGGAAATGCCCAAGGAAATACAGGCAGGAAAAAGAAGGAAAACACACAAGTCTATTTCCATATATAACTACTATTAACTATTTCATGCTTCTGTATAAAACTGTACATATATTTATCCTTCAACTAACTGTTTGATTTGATGCATAGTTACTGAGACCTGCTAAACCTCAGATATCAGTCTTTGACTGGGAATCTCACATGACAAGAACCCAACAAAGATACACATATTTATATAGTTTATAATCTACAAGAGAGGCATATAATGAAAAATGACATGAGAAATAAATACATTGCATAGGGGGTTAGGGACACTAGGAGCAAGTTGAGTAGCCACAGTGGTCAGAGAAGCCTCCATGAGGATGTGGAAAGGACCTGAGGCAGGCAGTAACCTGAGGTGTGCCAACTCTCTACACAAAGCACATCTCCAGTGGCAAAACCTACAGAATGCTCTACCACAGCAGTGGTGTCTAGACTGCTCTAGTAAGATAAGAACTTTTGCATGGACAGAGTGCCAGAAGGGGAGACTCTGAAGGGAACAAAGTCACAGAAATGGCATGTAGTCCAAATGGGTAGAGTTTTGTAATCTTATGACAAGTACATTTACTTCTTCTAGAAGTACAATGTAGAGCTACAATGAGTTTCTAAGCACAGAAATGACCTGACCGGTCTTGTATTTAAAAAGTAATGTCCCTGTGTTAACAGTTACAGTGTTGTACTTTATCTTAAACATTGATTCTTTAAAATGGAGTATTTCCCCATGTCATTATGTAAGGAACAGCAAATCATCTAAATATGTGCATGAAAACACCATCAATAGATACCAAATGTATCTCTTTATGATCAAAGCATTATTTCTCAAGTTTTTCAATTAAAAATTAGTTAAATATCCCCACCATAAAATTTTATATATATATGTCATAATATATATTAGAAGATTGACAAAATTATATGTATATATATATACTTATACATGTATATGTATACACACACATATATATATACATATATATACATATACATGATATTTTGTTTTGTTTTATTTTTGAATCAGGGTCGAATTATGTAGTCTTGGATGGCCTGAAACTCATCTTTGTGGAGTAGGCTGGCCTTGAATACATAAAGATCTACTTGTCTCTGCTACCTGAGTGTTGGCATTAAGGGCATTGCCACCATGTCTGGCTTAAAATATATTTATTTAAACTACCATGCATAACTCACTCATTATCTTTCTAATGCTGTGATTAAAAACTATAACCAGGACAACTTATAGAGGAGAATTTATTTGGGTCTTATAGTTTTAAAGGGTTAAAGACCTTGGCTATCACATTAGGGAGTATGGTATCAAACAGACATGTTCCCAAAGCAAACAGCTGAGAGGTCACATCTCAATCCATAAGCAGGTAACAGAGAAAGAGAGCTAACTACAAATGTCCTTTGAAACTATAAAGGCAAACCCCAGTGACATAGTCCTTCCAGCTAGGCTAAGCCTCCAACCAGCTCAAATAACCACTAACTGGAGACCAAGTATTCAAATGCCCAAGAATTATGGCAGTCATCTTAATCAAATTGTCACACATAGGTCTGAGGCAAGAATATGTTAAATTGGGGGATATTCCAATATCTCCCAATACTTGGATGACTTTCCAGAAAATCCATGAATGTAAACAATATAAACTGTTTTTTATCAATGGCATAATGTAATAGTTTTCCTATTTTGAATTATCAAAAAAAGTGTCCTTTTTCCTAGTTACTAACAATTATTTGTTAAAGTTTATGCCTGATTTAACATCACTGGAAACACTGGAATGGTCCACAGCTGTCTTCTCCCCAAACACACCTATCACTCCTCTTCCACCCCTGCAAGGATCATGGGTAGGGGATTGGGGAGTCGCTAAGAAGTCTCAGATACCTGGGATGTGGGAGGCTCTTAGGACTCAATGGGGATAACCTTAGCCAAAATGTCCAACAATGGGCATATGAAGCCTGAAGAGACCACCTCTGGTAGCCAGACAGAACACCACACCGCACCACACACACCCATGGATGAGTGGAAACACCAACTGGTACAAAATTTTCAACCCAAAATTGCGCTTGTTTAAAAGAAATGCAGGGACAAAAATAGAGCAGAGACTAAAGGAAAGACCATCCGGTGACCAGCCCAACTTGGGATCATCCCATAGGTGGGTACCAATCTCTGGTGCTTTTACAGATGCTATGTCATACTTGCAGACAGGACTCTAGCATGACTGTCCACTGAGAGGCTCTACCAGCAGCTGACTGAAACAGATGCAGATACCCACAGCCAAGCATAAGATGGAGGTCAGGAACCCCTATGGAAGAGTTAAGGGAAGGATTGAAGGAACTGAAGGGGATAACAACCCCACAGGAAGACCAACAGTGTCAACTAACCTGGACTCCTGAAAGTTTCCAGAGACTAAGCCACCAACCAAAGAGCATACACTACACAGGCTGGTTCCAGGCCCCCAGCACATATGTAGGAGAGGGCTGCCTTGTCTGGCCTCACTGGGAAAGGATGCTTCTAATCCTATAGAAACTTGATGCCCCAGGGTGGGAGGACACTCAGGCGAACCACCCTCTCAGAGGTGAAGGGGAGAAGGAGGGGAAAGAACTGGAAGGGGTAATCGGGAGTGGGGGCAGTATTTGGGATGTAAATAAATAAAATTAAATTAAAACAGAAAACTTAGGTTTGAGTAACAGTTGCAGATAGATTTCTTGAACACTGGGACTCTGGGAACTGGCTGTGTTTGAACTGACTTAGATTTGTCATAGAAGCAAAGACTGAGGAGTATTGGTAGCAAGCAGAGAAGAAAAGGGTAGGTACCACACAGTGTCAGGAGCAGCAAAATAAATCTAAGGCCATCATTGACGGCATTATAACGTCAGGCTATATATTAATACTCAACTTCCTGTCTACAAAGTAGGTAAAACTAAGTAAATATACCATGGGCTATAAACACTGAGAATGTGGAAACTTTGGGAGAAGCAAGTGGTGTGACTGAGGTAGTTTGACAGAAGTACGGAGCAGGAGGGAACTAAGGTTGCGCCCATGAAGCACTTTCTAAGTTCATCTGGACTAAGATCTGATGCAGCTGAATGAAGTCACCGACACAATATACTTAATCTTTGAAGCTGAAACTCTATTTTTAAAAATGGTCAACATTTGGTAGTTTTCTAGTTACTATAGTATTCCTACTGTAAGCATCCAGAGTCATCCCTGTATAAATACCTATTCATGAAAATTAACTCGCAACAGTAATGTAAACTGACTTTATGTTACTAGTTCATGTTTCTGAACATATCATTGGTAGCACATATTTAGAAAGTGTTGGGAACAACAAAAAAAGACTTATTCTAAGTATTAGCATTTAACTTTCAGACTCTATTTAACCATAGGGAGAAACTAAATTTAAGGTCCCAGGCCCTAGAACTGAACAGCTTCTATTATAAAAAAACAGTTGTCTAAGTTCAGATATCTCAAGGACAATTTTCTCTATCTTGCTATCAGGGTCAAATTAAGTTAATGTTTCCAGGTCCAGAAACCTACTCCTATCCTGACTGACAGAAACTCCATGTTCTACTCCTTATGAGAAAATATGATTAGACAATGCTACAGTTCACCCTGTTCCTTTCACTTTATAGCCTTATCCTTTAAATATGTTGTGCAACACTCCTTTTGGGTCACAGTTCACCTCCTAACTATATTCTGTGACCCTGATTGATCAGTAGTGGTTTGATTACAATAGATTTTTGTCATCTGCATTGACCTGGTGGGTGTTTGAGTTATGTAGGATTTAAGCAGACCCTACAACAAAAGAATCCCCCACATACACAGCTCTAGTTAACACAAAAAAGTGCCAAGTCTTCAGGTTCTCTGGCTGGACTCCTTCTCTGAGCAAGGTGGTACAGTTTCCAAATTCTGTTTTAGAATCTTGGTGAAGCCAGAGATTCTGAAGCAACATTAAAAAAAAAGAACATAAAATCTAAAAATCTGCACAGTATTGATTAAAGCTGTGTGTGTATTGTCTGTCATCACCTGGTTGGTAGAAATAGCATAAATCTGCAAAGCCCAGGATCTGACACACAGAGCCTGCTCTGCAAATGCTCTTCATCATCATGCATTATCCATAACAGTATGAGAGAGCACAGCCATTTTCATATCTGAACAGTCATTGTTGGTTGTATTTCCTATTGTAACCCAGTCATTTTGCCTAGTACCTAATTAAGATGTATTTTCAGATTATGGATAGACATAGCTGATAGATTTTTGAGATCTCCAAATAAAAAGCTTTAATTATACAATATTCAACACAATTCTCAGTATGAAAGACTTAAGTACAAGGAGTACTGAAAACGGAGAAATTACTAGCTGTTGGCTTTACAAATTATATTTCAAAGGAAGTAGCAAGACTATAATCATGCTTTTGTTCTTTATCTGCTACTTAATCGCTGAGATTGAATTAGAGCATAGTTAATTTGTGGCCATTTTCTCTTCCAAGAAGAACCCACTTGTTTTATGATTATTAATGAACAACCTGTTGTCATCTCTTATTGTCATCACCAAGCACTTCAAAAACATGGTACCCAAGCTTGACTATGCAAGTATATTGTGTGTGATCCAAGGATAAAACAGATAGGAAAAGTCATCAATTTTTTTTTTGGACAAGGAAATACCTTTCATCCTTTAACAATGCATCACAATGTTATATTATTGCTGATAATTTCTAGTGACAAAAGATAGGAAGGTGTTCATTTTTACTTGTGACTATTAGAATTTTTATTATTATTTCACTGGTAAACTATATCAAAGGAGGTCTACACCTCATTCTTCAGTTATTTGAAAACCTTTCAATATTAAAACAGGATACATAAAAGATGATCTCCAAATATGTTAAAGGTTGACTAATTGGATCATCTGATAAATTTATGAAACTCTTAACAGCTCATGAGGATTCAATGGGCCTTTTAACTACAGCTGGATTGGTGAAGATCTCAATTTGCATGGATATCTTCAAAATGGGGTAGCAGAGGAAAGGGGGTATACATGGGCACAACATTAAAATAAAAAAATCACAAAGTCTTGCCTAGTTAATAAAACTAGAAAATACTATGTAAATAAATTTGTTTTTGCACCAGATATCTGTAATTGGCAAAGGCAGATTTTATGTAAGCCATTATAATAGGTACAATTGACATCAGTACAGATTTTGACTTAGCTCTAAATATACTAAGAGGAAATTTATAGACAGGAACTTGGATGAAAGAACCACTGAAAGTGTAAGTATTAGGAAGGGATATCAAGGATGGGGGAGTCTGTAAAACTTAATTGAGTATATTTGCTAAAACAGGCCAAGGACAGCATCAAGGGTGAAGGGATTTGAAAGCTGGTCAGAAACCCAATGTTATATGCTTTTTGGCAAACTCTGGTAGGGAAGTTGATTATTAATATAAAACTCCGTAGGCCAAGATCCAGGCATAGCTGAAAAGGGTGCTCACAGAAGTCAGGCTAAAGCTTAATCAAAACCAAAAACCAAGCTTCAGTTAAGAGATGGCTCAGTAAATAAAAGCAAGAGATACTACATCATGTGACTTGAGGTTCAGATTAGTTTCTGAAAGGTTGACCTAAGTACCTGATCTCACACATTTAGCATGCAAATCCTTTTGAATGAGGATCAAAATAAGAACATTCAGTGGAGCAATCTTTCATTTTTGAGCTGGGCAAATACATATTTTAAATTCCTCTAAATAATTCTGGATCTTAAATTGATATTAATGAGCATATCCCAATTGCTCACACAAGGCCTCTTCAGATGGGTCTGAATTGTTTTCTTCCAGTGTTGAGATGAGAGGATTTAGAGCACAAGGCTTGACAAGGCTGAGACAACCAAACAGCAAATGATAATCACTACATTTTACTGAGAAGTGTCCTTTAAGTGGTGAGAAATCAAGGGCAAATCTTATTTTTCCCAATCTGGCAAAAGCATTTGACTTTAAACTGTGTTTAGCAACAATAAAGGTGGGTCTTTTTTTTTCTCTTTTATTAGAACTATCCTGGGAAATACTTTAATTTGTCTTCTCAGATACGGCTTATCCTACCATCTGTCACTGCTGCCGAAAATTAAACAGTGAATGCAAACACATGTTTGTGTCTAATCCTTTGAGATTAACTGATTTCCCAGAAAGATGGGAGCAAACAACCCCAGCAATTGCTTGCTGCCTTGCTTTGTCTTGGGGTCTCTGCAGTTGCTGTATTTTTAAAGATCGTGTTGTAAAGGGAGAGACAGAGAAATATTATACATAAATTGGCCTTCTTGACAAGTGCTGGAGAAGATGTTACTCAGGATGCTTCTGAGACACAGAGGACAGTGAGTATCTCACTTCGTAGATAGAGGTGGGAATACCAAGGAATGTAAATGTGTCTGTGTGTTCCTAGGGTTTGGAAGGGTGTTGAAGAGGGTTGTGGTCTCCATTGTGGGGAGAAGGCAAGAAGGAGAAACCTGAGTAACTTATCAGCTGGGATACAACTGATAGAGGAGGGATTGTCATGAAAAGGGGAGGAGAATTAGTTAAGAATATTCCTGGGTGAAAACATCCTGATCAAAAAAGATCATGGCAAATTAGGATGCATATCACTTAATATGGTTAATATGGCAGACAAGTACTTTTCAGACTCAGTGGGCACGGAAGTCACTTAGCTTCAATGCAATTTTTTTATAGTCTAATTCCATAATTGTAAGGAAGAACCTGAATTCCCAGGTTTCTAAGGAGTCCAGGAATCATACAGCTAGTGCTGGTACCTGGACCAAGTTCTGAGTAGAAATACATAGAAAAGTCAACATATGAAATACTTGTCTCTGGAGAAATCATGGGACCCTTGATGTTGACCTTTTCTTCCACTGCACCTGAGTCCGTAATGGATGCAATGCAGTGGCCCCTGAACACCTCTTTTGTTCACAAATGCCATTTTATGTTTCTGGAAAGAAAGCTGCTTGATAGAGGGCCAGCTTAAAATCGCTACTTTACATATTTTGCTTTTATATCTTCTTTCTCACTTTATCTTCCTTCTCGTTGAAACTGATTCTGCAGCTTCCACACAAAAGCCAGCCTGAAAGGCTAACCTTAATAAATACTTCCAACACTCGTCAAAAATCAAAGGAAAACCTCCCAGGGAAGATGTACAGGCTTTCCCATTAGAGAAACGTATAAAACTGTAATACACACCTTTGTGCGATTCTTCTCATGTCAACTTAGGCTTGTATTAGTAAATGTGTGAGTTTCATGTCACCACCATCTTCCCTCATTGTGTAGCAGCCCGAGTTTAACCTCTGTGGAGACTAAACACAAAATATTTATAAAAACTTAAATATTCCATCTCTAACCCAAAGGCCATGGAAGAGATGGAGCCAGTGGTAAAGTCACATATTATTGGAAATCTACACCCATATAGCATAATTTTAAAAGGCAGATATTCCTGTATTTTTATGGAGATTAAATGTCCTCAGAGCTCTGTATTTGGTGGTTTGGGATATGAGGACATATATCTGTGTCCAGCGTTGGTGTGGTGAGGTTGCGCAATGCATGCCAAGAAGTAATGCACTCATCAAACTGACTTAAAACCTATGATGTCATTCTATTTCTTCATTTAATTCTCCAACTAGTAATCAAGTATATGTATATGTATATGTATAATGTATATGTATATGTATACATACATTTGCTTCTATAGTCTTTACTGAGCAAATGAGTGAGCCTTATAGACAAGTAACAAAACTCCTTTGTGAATCTTTACATCCAGTAACTGTGTCAAAAAGGAGAGAGATCACCTCTAAGAAATTGTTGGGCAGTTTCTATTTCTTCCTTTTAGTGGATGAGTGAACATTTCTAAAGCTTTTGAGCATCATACCAGGCTTTCTAAAGCTTGTCAGTATATGCCTGGTGGGCAGCTATGTAATTTCAAGGCTTATATTTCACTCCCCATTTTCATATCACCTGCTTGCTGACTTGGGGTCTAATTGACTCATTCAACCAGATGACTTTCCTTCTCAACAGTTACAGCTTGCTGACTTGCTGTCTTTACTGTTTCTTATCAGCAATGAGTAGCCTGGGACCTTTCTCAGTTTTACTTCTCAGGCCTTCTAGGGACTCTAAGCCTGTAAAAACAGATGCAGAATATGCCTAACTCTGCACCCAAGTCCTAGAATGAGTGGTATAAGTGATCTACTAGCTCACCAAAGCAAACTGGGCATACAACAGAAACAGGACACAGAGGTCTCTTCCTGAATTCCTGCCCATGGGGCTTGAGTGACTCCTAAAAGGAAAAATGCATTATTTTCTCTATCCACAGATCAGTAATTGTGGGCCAAAATTAGCTGGGCTGTGGTCTGGTCTATCACATGCTAACAATTTGTAACCTATATTAACTTCCTATTCCTTCTTTGCATTTGTCTTTACTCTGTTCCTCCATATCTCTCGTGTTTCATCCATGACTCTTTCATTTTTCTTTTTTTTCCCATTGCCTTCATTAAGCAAGAAAAATGTGGGTGCTGCACCTTTTCTTTCTACTGAAAGTGTTGTAGTAATCAGATATCAATTATTCAGAAAGTAGCCTATGACAATTTCACACTCTCTAGAAACTTTGCTAGATCTAATAATTTGTCACAGAACACAATCATTTACCATAATGAATGAAAAAATGCCAACAGAGTACACTCATACCCTGATCTATGAGATCTATTCATAACCTCACACTTAAGAGTGGGGTACTATTAGGAACTTGCTGCTGTTGAATTGATTTACTCTTTTTTTTAAAAAAAAAAATGATTTTAAGGGCTAGAGAGATTACTCAGCAGTTAAGAGTTCTGGCTGCTCTTCCAGAGATCCTGAGTTCAATTCCCAGCAGCCACATGGTGGCTCATAATCATCTGTAATGGGAACCAATGTCCTCTTCTGGTGTACCTGAAGACAGCTACAGTGTACTCATATAAATAAAATAAATCTTAAAAAAAAAACTGACTTTAATTCAGAAAATGTTCATATGAAGCCATTTGATAATATTTCAAAAGAAACTCTTTATTAAATTGTGCATATTCTACATGATGACCAACAATCATGGCCAAACACTTGACTTAAGACATGAGAATATCTTCAGATTCCAAACTGTCCTATTTTTCAGAAGTAAAATGATATTTAAAATGTTTATAAACTTTCACAGGACATTTTAGCATTTAAAGGGGGTTTTAATTTTCTACTGTCAATTTTGTAATGAAAAAAAAATTCAAACCTTCAGGTTTTACCCATGGCTTAAAAATATAGCAATAATTCTACATCTTTAAAAAATGTGCATGCCTTGCTGTTCATAGACCCAGCAAGGTTCGGTGCAGATGTAGAGAAACATTTCAAAACTTAGACGCAGACAATTTGAAGGACACTCTGCCACCAGAGAGATGCTGGGGGTAGCTGGCCTTTGCTTGGCTCACATTCTTTCTGGTGTCATGTCACACTACATCTCTGGCTAAAATGTTTTACCTCCATTTTGAAAAAAAAATGAGATGAGTGTTTTATGACATGTTGGCTTGGCAGAGCTGAATTAATGCGACAAGTGAGAAGGCTTTATTTGGTTTTAAAACCTGCTTAAGAAAGGCGGTTACCATTGTCAGGCGTCAGACAGATGGGACTCTGTCCATTTAAGCACTGTGGGAAACAATGGTTCCTGCTTGCAACTTTCTGTTCAAAATACAACTGCCCGTCCTATTTCCAATTCCCAAAGCGATCCCAACAAGAAAATGCCAGTTTGAGCAGGACTAGTTGACTTGAATGCAATCAAGAAAAAAAATGGATTTGATGGCATGCAATATGTGATTCATTCTGCATTTCTAAGGAGAGAGATGAGTCACTGGACTGACTGTATTCTCTTTCTTTTGTGTTTGGGGCACACAGCAACGTGGAGCCACTACTGATGCATGAAGGTTCGGAGCCACAGCAGATCCCCAGCAGTGCAGCAGGCAACCTGGCTGGCTCCATCACAGCCTGTAAAAAGGTAACCCTTCCTCATGACAGGTTCTTCCTGCTAGTGGATCAGTACCTAAGCTTAGCCTTTTAAACTGTTTCCTTATGTAGAAACAACAGAGACAACCAAATGACCTAAGTTCTGCTTTCCCAAGTGTGGCTTGATGATACTTTTTAAAATGCAATTCATAGAAATAATATAATTGAACAATGCCCAAAATCTTAACTTGGAAATTATAAGCCTCACTGCCTCATCAAGCCAATACTGCCTGTTCTTCAGGACCTGGGGGCAATGGTATCCATAGAGAACAAACACTTGCATATGGGCAGTCTTCCCAGGTTTTGAATGGCTTGACCTACTGTTCTGAACTGTATCATATTGAAGAAAACTTTGCTTACCAAGACTAGAGTACGGCTCTCCATGAGTTGGGTATGCCTGGCTTACCTTAGAAGCAGAACTGCATTTTCTAAAATCTTGGCTAGACAACTGCAATCTTCTTTCATACTACTTGCAGAAAATTGTTTGTTAAACAACTATTGTTTCACAACTATTTAACAAATTGTTAAACCCAGTTTAACAACCCTATTTTTTATTTTGTCAATTCAACTAAGGCCCCAAACTTAAAGCAAACTGTCTAAAACCTTGATTCCCCCAATTGATATTTTGTCACTATTTAATGCTAATTTATGGAAGACAGTATATCTTGCATGTGTGTGTGTGTGTATATCAAGTTGTTTAGTACTGTGTCCACTTAATCAGCTAATCAGCTTATTTATTCTTTTATCTATGCTACGTTTTTTACAAATTGATAGTTTTAAAGTATAAAACAATTAGCAAGTATATATACTTGTATATAATATATAATATATATATATAATATAATATACATTAATTATATAATATAATATATGATTATTATATATAATAATACATAATTAATTATATAATATAATATATATATATATATATATATATTAGGAAACAGAATTAATATGGAAAGGAAACAGTAAACACGATTTTCTCAATGTATGTGTAACAGTTTTCCTTAGCTGAGACAGAACAACCAAGATAAATAAGTTTACATAGGAAAGATTTACTTCAGGCCATAGTTTCAAAGGTTCAAGTCTATGGACTCTTGACCCTGTTGTTTTTGTGTTTGTACTGAGTTAAATAATGCTGTAGAAATGCATGAGAGTGAAGCCAAGTGTCCTGTATCCCCTTCGGGGGCATGCCTCTACGATCAAACTCCCCTCCACACTCTACCTAAGTGTTCTGCATCCTCTTTTGGTACTATAATCTTGGGATCAAGTGCCTAAACACAGCCTTTGTGAGCCACTTAAGATGAAATCGAACTCACCTATTCACTAAAAACCAAACAGTGAATAAACCTATCTAATTAAAACCTCTTAATAGGATATATTATGATTTTTTACTGCTATACATCATCTATAGAGGAATTAATACTTTAAGTCCCAATTATTAGTGTAGGATACTGAGATGAGATCCTACCACTCAAAATTATTTTGAGCTTTTTTTTAGAGGAGTAAGAAGCAACCTTCAAACATTAGGTATATTTCTAAGTCTTCAACTTCAAATCATGCAGTACTTGCCAGATACTATGAATTTCACAGAGCCAGTGGATTTTCAATGCATGCTAATTTCTAAGGCATATACATTCCTGTTGGTGGGACTCTGTGTGGTATTTAAAAGGAATGAAGCCACAATGCTTGGATCTGACAGCCAGCTCCTCGTTCATTGTGAATTGTCTGATTTGCAGCAAATGACTAGTTCTGGATGCCTCAATTTCCTCATCTGAAAAAAATGAAGATAATGATGTTACCCACTTCAAAGGATTGAGATAAGACCAGAAAGAGGCAACGGATGTCAGGTGCTGAGGACAATATCTGGCACATTACAAATACCCAAAAAGAAAGATTACCTCCTACTAATATTATTAAACAGGATAATTTTATCAAAGACTGTACAGTCCCAGATAAATAACTTAATAATGAAAGAGTAATTAATGATGTTAGCTTCATTACTATCATTTCTAGGGAGTGGGGAAGTGGCCATGTTCTTTTCTCTTTTAGAAACACATATCTAAAAACTACTGAACTGACACCTAGTAGAAGCTGGGTGTTTACTCAAAATAATTAATAGCAGGTGGGAATGATGAAAAGTGCCTTTGTAAGAGCAATGTTAGGCCAATTGGCTATATAGCCCAATAATGCCTCGATGAAAACAAATTAAACTCCATTCTAAAAGATTTTATCATATACATGTAATATTTCTGTATACCTATATGAATCTATGCATAAAGACATTTATATACATATGTATATTTATGTACAGATAAGATTTAAATGTTTTAAAAAATAACCCCATTTATTCTACAGTTGTTTCTGAACAATTGTTAATAGGTTTAATCCTATGAAACTACCTATTATTACAATCCCAAAGTGATCAAACCTAGGCAGATTTACAAGGTTCAACTTAAATATCTTCTAAATCCATCTAGATCTTGATGGTAGACACAAAGATGGTAGATACAAAGACAGCTCACAAACTGCCCTCAACAGGAAAATGTGTGATCTAGTTAACCGATAACTCTGTTTTCTCACGTGGGAAGTAAAGCAGGAATTCACAAGTTAATTATAGTCTTGTCTCAAGACAGTCTAGCATAGGCGAGAAAGAAGGCTTCTCTGCAATAATGAGAGACGACATGGAAGGAGATGAGAGGCAAGGTGGGCAGGAACCAGGAAGAGTCAGGGGAGGGGGAACCTGTAATCGGGATAAATTCATGTGAGAGAAAATCTATTTTCAATAAAAGGAATAGAAGAAACAAGAGGTAAGATAGAGCCCAGAGGGCAACATTTGCTATGGAGAAGTACATCTGATTCAAACCCAGTACATGATGGTAAAGATCTGAATGGCTACACAAAATATCCATCCAATGGTGTGCTGCTACTTAGCCAAGACCTTTGTGTACTTCTTTTATATATACATATTTTTTTCTATATTCTTTGTTTACAATCCAAAAGCTTTCCCCTTTCCCAGTTCCCCCCTCCCCTTATGTCCCATAAGTCCTCTTCTCTCCATCCATTCTCTTATCTTTCCCCTCCCTTTTCTATGTCCTGGTACTCCTCTACAATGCTGGATCAAGCCTTTCCAGAATTAGGGCCCGCTTCTTCCTTCTTCATGGGAATCATTTGATATGCTAATTGTATCTTCAGTATTCAGAGCTTCAGGGCTAATTAATATCCACTTATCAATGATTGCATTCCATGTGTATTCTTTTGTGATTGTGTTACCTCGCTTAGGATAATATTTTCCAGTTCCATCCATTTGCCTAAAAAATTCATTGTTTTTAATTGCTGAATAGTTCTCCATTGTGTATATATACCACATTTTCTGTATCCATTCCTCCATTGAGGGATATCTGGGTTCTTTCCAGCTTCTGGCTATTATAAATAAGGCTGCTACAAACATAATGGAGCATGTGTCCTTATTGCATGCTGGGGAATCCTCTGGGTATATGCCCAGGAGAGGTATAGCAGGGTCCTCCGGAAGTGTCATGTCCAGTTTTCTTAGGAACCATCAGACTGATTTCCAAAGTGGTTGTACCATCTTACAATCCCACCAGCAGTGAAGGAGTGTTCCTCTTTCTCCACATCCTTGCCAACACCTGCTGTCTCCTGAGTTTTTGACCTTAGCCATTCTGACTGGTGTGAGGTGAAATATCAGGGTTATTTTGATTTGCATTTCCCTAATGGCTAATGATGTTGAGCATTTCTTTAGGGGCTTCTCGGCCATCCGAATTTCTTCAGGTGAAAATTCTTTGTTTAGGTCTGTACCCCATTTTTAATAGGGTTATTTGGTTCCCTGGGGTCTAACTTCTTGAGTTCTTTGTATATATTGGATATTAGCCCTCTATCAGATGTAGGATTGGTGAAGATCTTTTCCCAATTGGTTGGTTGCCATTTTGTCCTTTTGCCGTGTCCTTTGCCTTACAGAAACTTTATAATTTTATGAGATCCCATTTGTCAATTCTTGATCTTAGAGCATAAGCTATTGGTGTTCTGTTCAGGAACTTTTCCCCTGTGCCTATGTCCTCAAGGCTTTTTCCCAGTTTCTTTTCTATTAGTTTCAGTGTGACTGGTTTTATGTGGAGGTTCTTGATCCACTTGGAGTTGAGCTTAATACAAGGAGATAAGAATAGATCAATTCGCATTCTCCTGCATGCTGACCTCCAGTTGAACCAGCACCATTTGTTGAAAAAGCTGTCTCTTTCCACTGGGTATTTTCAGCTCCTTTGTTGAAGATAAGTGACCATAGGTGTGTGGATTCATTTCTGGGTCTTCAATTCTATTCCATTGGACCACTTGCCTGTCCCTGTGCCAATACCATGCAGTTTTGAACACTATTGCTCTGTAGTATTGCTTGAAGTCTGGGATACTAATTCCCCCAGAAGTTCTTTTACTGTAGAGAATAGTTTTAGCTATCCTGGGTTTTTTGTTATTCCAGATAAATTTGAGAATTGCTTTTTCTAACTCTGTGAAGAACTGAGTTGGGATGTTGATGGGGATTGCATTGAATCTGTATATTGCTTTTGGCAAGATGGCCATTTTAACTATATTAATCCTGCCAATCCACGAACATGGAAGATTTTTCCATTTTTTGAGGTATTCTTCAATTTCCTTCTTCAGCGACCTGAAGTTCTTTTCGTATAGATCTTTCACTTGTTTGGTTAGAGTTACACCAAGATACTTCATATTGTTTGTGGCTATTGTGAAGGGTGTCATTTCCCTAACTTCTTTCTCAGCCTGCTTATCATTTGAGTATAGGAAGGCAACTGATTTGCTTCAGTTGATTTTATAACCTGCCACTTTGCTGAAGTTGTTTATCAGCTGTAGGAGTTCTCTGGTGGAGTTTTTTGGGTCACTTAAGTATACTATCATGTCATCTGCAAATAGTGATAATTTGACTTCTTCCTTTCCAATTTGTATCCCTTTGACCTCCTCATGTTGTCTAATTGCTCTAGCTAGAACTTCAAGTACTATATTGAAAAGATATGGAGAGAGAGAGGCCAGCCTTGTCTAGTCCCTGATTTTAGTGAGATTGTTTCAAGTTTCTCTCCATTTAGTTTGATATTGGCTACTGGTTTGTGTCCTTCTATGCTTAAGGATCTTCACAATGTATCTCATTTATTTCAAATATTTCTTATATGTGTATTTAAATAATTGCTTAGTGGTAATTGATTAGTCAGAGACACACACCATTTGGGGTGGAAATGTTTGAGGCTGGGGAAATGGCTCACTGGGTAGAGAGCTTACTGTGAACTCATGAGGACCTGAGTTTGGATCCCCAGAACCCATGTAAAACTCAGAATACAACAGCAAAAACACTTGTGATAGCACGTGCCCCTTCCAAATGGGAAGCAGAAAGAGTAGGATCACCAGAAACTCCAGATGCCAGAAGTTGTTGTGCAATATACACAGCAGTAAAGAACCAGAGAGAACTTGTTGCAAGCCAGACAGAAGGCAAGGACTAACACCTAAGGTTGTCCTACGCTATCCACATTTGTACTGTGCTCTGGCACACCTTCACCCACACCTTTAAACACACAACAAAGTAACTCACAATGCTTAACCCTTCTATAAACCCATTACTAAGCTGCTTAGAAATAAGACATTGAATAATTCCATACCTTTATTCTCTTTACTACCAGTTAATCTCAGTGATCGCTGATCATTTTCAAATCTTCTTAATCACAGACAAAGGGACTGAGGAAGTGAACATCTCATATTCATTATTGTACATTCACAGACTATTAGGTCTCATGCCTGGGGCACTTGAGTACAAATGTAGCTCTGGTACAGTGGAGATTGAAGCAAGTATTCAAGGCCAGCCTTGATTATATACCTGATCATCCTGGGACATATAAAGAGACATTGTCTTAAAGGTATACACACACACACACACACACACACACACACACACACACACTGCATTCCAAAGCAGATCAAAAGAACAGGCTGATTGCATCATTGCATCATAGAGGAAGCAAGGTTTACAATCCAGCTGGATCAACCTTCACAGTCAGAGTTTAGTAAAAGTCACAAGGGCAAGTGGAACTAACAGGACTCCCCAAACTCACTGAATGTTATAGCCTCAACCTTACTACTTATTGAGCCCTCTTATCAGAACTGACATATTGCTAAGGCAGCTAGTAGAAGAAATAAGGTAAGGATCAGAGGATAATGTATTAGATACATAATCACTCACTGAGAAGCACCAATGTGTTGATTTCTTTACTGTGTTTCACAAGGAATCTCTCAGGGCCTCAGAATCTCACCCAGCTCCTCTGATCACTGGAAGCTATGGCTGAAATAAAAAAGCCACAGTGTCAGCAAATACACCTGGATAGAATTATTCAAATGGGGAATTCTTCCATTTGTATATCTGACATTGAGAGACTGCTTTTCCAGAGATTTCATATGACCACATAGTAGTGGTTTCAGACAGTGTCTGGAACTTTGGTAATAGAACTTCCCTGCTCTTGACAGTGCTTTAATGTACAAAATAAGCTACATGATCATGCTAACTCTAGACACAGAAATGCCCCTTCTCATATTTTCATAGTCTGGGTATGTTTCATATATTTGAATGTGCAGGTGTGTTTGTGTGTGCAGACACATTTATGTGTGTGCAAGTGCATGTGGAGGAGGTGCAGTGTGTGGTGTGTGCATGCATGCATTCATGCATGCATGCATGTGTGTGTGTGTATGTGTGTGTGTGTGTGTGTGTGTGTGTGTGTGTGTGTGTGTGTGAGTGTGTGTGTGAGTGTGTGCGCGTAAGGTTTTAGTTGTCTAGCTAAACCCTAGATTCCACCCATCTCTCTCTCTGGGCTAGAACTCACCAAGGAAGCTAGGCTGTCCAGCCAGTGAGCCTCCAGAATTGGTGGCTTATCTTCCCCCTCCCTAGCCCTGGGATTACAAGATAATATTGGATTTCTGACTTGGTTGGTTTTTAATTTAATAAAATGCTTAGGAAACAGATTTTGATTATAATCTTCTGACTCCCTGAAGTCCTCCCAAAATATGATTTCAAATATAAGTTCTGGGCAATGAGTTCATACCTCCATGCTTATGTAGAAGGTCTTTTAATGAGTAAGCTATCACCCATCCCCTTACCTCTCCTTTTAAGAGCTAGGATTACCAGATAAATTTATGCTAAGATGTTCATTATTGAATGTCTTAATATAGTAGAGACAAAATACTGCTGCTGCTGTTCCAACTGCTGCAATCTCCCCTGTCTTAACTGACATTAATAATAAAGCTTGAGGTACCTGGACATGGCCTTAGACACTTGCTGAGCACAGGGCAGTAAGCACAGTTATTGGTCCATCCAAGTAGAAATGTGTGTTAGTCACTTGCCTGCCACAAAGTGAGCATGAAGGTCTAGGATGCATTTTAATGTTTAAAAGGTTATTGTCAAAGCTGTGTAGGTTAAATGTGGGATTCACACAATGCCACAGAAAACCAGGAAGAGTTGGGGTTGGGAAAAGACCTCATCATTCCCTCCCAGTGAAGCTTGATCAGCTTTTCTCATAGCACTAATACTCCACTTATCATAACTCCTTATGTAATAAACAGAGTCGGATAAGCTGATCCACAAGGATGTTCTACTATATAAGTCGTTATAATTCTATACTCATTGAACTTTAAGTGAAAAGTCCCTATTGTATTCTTATATGATCAAAAGTCTATTATCACAAAGCAGTGGACTCAGGCAACTATCTGAATATGAAATCCACCCAAGCACTGGAACTCCATCCCAGGTTCTGGATCTGTGTGTGTGATGTGAGGCTGAGGGGCACATCCCATGCGATTTCTCACAGATTGAATACTCTCATGTTCCCTTTTCCCTTGAATGCACTGTACTCCCACAAAAGTAGAGCATTCTTAGCTCTCACTTTATTTCATGAACCAAAGATTTACTCTTTTAGATAAGAGTGGAACCAAGTTTTTAACTAGGATTGATATGAAGAAAGATTTTGAGAGAAAAACTGACATCCCAAATATCTTTCTCTTTTAATTTTATTTTAATTAACCATCCTTAAGTGTGGAGTTATCCAAGGCAGCTGACAGAGAACCCATTGGGTGCCGAAAGACAGAACATGATTTGCTGATGATATCTGATTGTACTCTTCGAAGTTTTAAGCATTCTTTCCTGTGACTGACCGTTAAAGTGGCTTAATTGTGCTTCATGTATATCCAAGGAGGGACTGACCAGGTGCCTCCTGATGTTTCCTTTCATTCTGTAAAACACCCTTTCATCTAAACTCCAATCTTTTTGGCATGCAATTAACAACAGCAATTCAATTAATATATGAAGGAACACACATTCAAATGATCCAACTCATATCTCTAAGGACAGAACTGTTTGGAGCAAAAACCCAGCATTGCATCCAAGAAGCTAATGATTTTACCGAGCCAGACAGTCATATAGTCACACAGTGGAGAACAGTTATGGTGTTCTGTCTGTGTTAGTAATAGCTTTTCCCATTCAGATTGGAAATACTTAAAGAATGAGAGAATGAACAAAATCAAAAAAAATAATATGCTGCAGTCTAAAAAAGGGACTGTCTCCATCTATTCTGTAAAGTACATGGAAGTCCCTGCATGGTCTCTGTGATCCTGTGCTTTTCATATTCAGCATCTGATACAAAAGAATGGCCTCATCACTTTTTGTTAAAATCACTGGATAGATGCTCTATTTTATATCCATTCTAGAGCAGTAAAGAAATGGAAACTTGGTGAGGGGCAGTGATGGAGCTACAGCTCAGCAGCTAAAAGCACTAGCTGCTTTTCCAGAGGACCTAAGTTCAACTCCCAGCTCCTATATGGCAGCTCACGACCATCTGTAACACCAGTTCTAGGGGAACTGGTACCAACTTTTGGACACATCTGTCATTGAAAGTACATGGTGAACAGACATGCACATGCAAAAACACTTACACATATAAAAACAATAAAATAAAATAATAATGAATGGAAACTTTTTAAAGGATATAGAAAGTTATCATATAAAATGATATTTAAAGACAGCTAAGTTAGAAATTCTAAAGGCATATTTTTTTGAAGCCAAAGATTACTAAACTCTGGGATGTCAACAAGGGCCACTTAATAGGGTGTGGTAAGGGTGATATATAGAGATAGAACCTGTGTAGGAGCAGTAGAAAGGGAGAAAGGGAGACCATGGATGAGACATGTATTTGAAGTCAAAGTTAATAGAACTGCATGGCAATGAAGGTTACATATAAGATAACCTCTGAGTATTTAGGCCAAAACATCTGGAGTGGTGATACAGTCGGGAATATTCAGAGAGGCATGGAGGCCAATGAGGGAAAGGAAAAGATAGCCATGAGTCCAGGATCTCTCTGTAAGTGAAGAGGATACACCAAGATTCCCTCTGAGAGCAATTTCACTGACCGCCTAAAGAAATTTCTGCACGTCTACAGCAAAATCGCATATAGAAGGCTTCAGGGTTGCACTGAGGACAAAATGCAAATAGTGAAGGCTTCCAGCAGGGACTCATTTCCTCTGCTGTCAGTAAAAGCAGGTCACAATGCTAAATGTCTTCTCTTGTCATTGGAGCAGTTAAGTTCACCCCAAACCCAAGAGGAGAGGCTGCTTGTGCCCAGCCAGTAGTTTATTCTTGGGAAAATTTAACACTGTGACCATTTGCGGGATGATCTATCTAACTCTATCCATTGTGACTTAATTTTCAATATGAATATGGTTTACCTCTGTATTCCAAAAGTTAACGTAATGGAGGACTACTTTTGTGGACTCCTCCCATTTTCCTCCAATACTTTTGCTATCTAATGCCTGAGAGTTGACAGGTATATTCTTACGTCTATTGTGCTGTTTGAACAGCCAGCAAAGGATCTTGCCCAACTCTTTCTTTCTTTTAAGTGAAAAAAGTAGGACTCTGAAAATCCAAAATAGCTTAGAATATTTTGTGAAAATTGAACAATACTATGCTTTTCTAATTACATTTTTCCTTCTGAGTACTTGCAATTACCATAAACTTTCTTTAAACTGTAATCTAAATATATCTATCCTGGATTGGAAGGGGTCTTGAGTTTTGAAAACACAAGCTGGCATTTGCCGTTCTCTTTCCCTCTTTGGGTACTTAGGAAAAGACTTCCCACTCTGCTCGCTGTCAGCAGCATCAAAGTCTCTTTTCTCTCCATCCTATATCTAAAAACTCCTTCACTTTAGAAGACTATAGTGTGCTTTCTCTCCTCAGACAACCCTGATAGCATAAATCTTTTCTCATTTCCTAACAGGTTCATCCTTTTGCTACCGGGCCTAGTTTTCCATTCAGAGAGTTTCAAAGAAGAAAGAAGGATATTGTTGAAGTTTTGAGTGTACCTTTGGCTCAGACATCTCTGAGAGAGCCTCATCATTTGCTTGCCTACATTTCCTAGGTCATTGTTTCTCCACCCGTGGGTCATGACCCTTTGGGGGTTGACTAAACCTTTCACAGATGTTGACTGAGATCACTGGAAACCGCAGATACTTACAATTCACAATAGTAGCAAAATTACAGTTATGAAGTAGCAGTGAAAATAAGTTTATGTTTGGGGATCATCACAACATGAGGGACTTATTAAAGGGTCACAGCATTAGGGAGGTTGAAAACCACTGTACTAGGCTCATTTCTTTCTTTCATGAAGGTCACATACCCTGAAAGAACTACCCCAAGGCTCATGCTTTCCTAGACCATCCATGAGCAAATGTATCTCTTAAGTTACATACATGTCTACTGCAAAGTTTCTAATATGCTTTATGTTTCCAATGGCTTCTTCCAGAAAAGAAATGTGATTGAGAAAGAAAATTACCTCTTTCTTTTGGTTGTCAGGTGCCAAAATTTATGTATTTATATTGAAGTGACACATCATTATTAAAGTTATGTTCTTTTGTCCAGTGGTAAATTCTTTACTGCCTATAACTTTCATACCTATACAAAATAATCTAAAGTCAATAGCAGGCTTTGGTGCATCATGAGTGTGTGTGTGTGTGTGAATACATATATCCATCATAACTGATTTTCATATATTTTGCATAGTTTATCATTAAAATTATTTCCCTTCACCAATCTTACAAATGTACCATGATTCACTGATTCCACACAGCAATCAAATAGCAACTAATCAATTTTCTGCTTCTTATAAACCTAACTTATGTTCAGCCATTGATGGTCATTTATAAATTAGGCTATATCTTTCATTTCCTGAGTATGTCTGCATCTGCTATACCCTTGCTTCATACTCTTTCTTGCTTTATACCCAAACCTGGATATACTAATATGGGAAAAGCTCTGATCATATTCGTAAGTGATTTTTTTCCTGGGCAGGTGAGATCTGTAGGATATCAGAAGTAGACAAATCTTACCTGAAACTTCTCCACCAGTCACAAGAATTTCCCAGGTTCTAAACTGTCCATTGTCCTCTTAGCCAGATCTCACAACTACAGTGATATACAGTGTAGCTTTCAGGATATATGTACCTGAGAACTATAGGCATAGTAACAATCTGTCTGGGATATGCTGAAACTGCACTGGTCAGTGCTTGGCATGTGAGGGTGCGTGTTAGCCCAGGTTAGCATACAAAGAGGCTAAGCTATATACATGGAGTCATTAATTTCACCCCCTTTTCCCATGAAGCATTTCCATTTTATACTCCCTTATATATTTATGTGGTATTTGTCAGAGAAGAATGTTTTCAAGTCAGTATATCCATACTTATTCACCAACAACAAACTTAATTAGACCATGTACTGATACTAAAAGCATTTCATAAATAAGTTCTCTCCTGCTATAAAGAGTAACTTAGCTGAGGCCAGTCTTCAGTCAGCCATGTTGCATAATTATCTGGAGGTACTGAAGATCGTCCCATTTCCCCTCTACAGCAAGGGCAGAAGGCATTGGCTTCCCCAGCAATGGGACTTTTCACCTACTTGTTCTCTAGGCTCTGAGTCCTCCTTGATGGAGAACTGTTTTATTCTAAATACTGAAAGAATTCCTTTACCTTGACATACTTTTCTAATTATCAGTTAGAATATATTTGAGTCTTGTCAGGTGCTCATAGCATAATTCAAGAATCTTTTACATCCAATGAAAAAAGAATTAAAAAGTATATCCCGTGAATAATCATTCATACATGAGAATCCAGTTCTCTATTGTAAAAGGACACACAAGAACTCAGTCATCCAGTTAAATTATCATTGAAAGGAAACTGCTACCTTGACATTTGGTTAAACCCAGTGGGAAAGGTTTTTCAATGCCACCTTTCCTTCTACACAATAATTTTGTTTGTGCCATTGTTTCTGCTCAGTAGTTTGGTGTGCTTTAAATAGACTATGTGCAATTTCCCTTTGGAATAATGGATAGGTGTTTTATCCAAGAGTAGAAAACAGAAGGCTCCAAAAGGAAAGTCAGCAAAGGCATAGATTCAACCAACACAGACTTACATGTATGAAATTTAGCAAAATCCTCTGAATTCTAGGCCTGGGTATATGCATATGTGTGCTAGACTTCTAAGTTATTATAATGTAATTCAGTAATTAGGTAATCCGTTGACTAAACAGTCCAAAATTATAGTAAAAAGAAAATTTAAGAAAAAAATAATAGTAGTGTGTTTCCAGACATTGAAAATTCTCTGTCCCAACTTAGCTACAGATGCTTTCTTATCAAAAGATAAAAGGTTCTTTTTCTACTTCTGGGAAATTTTATTTCCATCACGCCTCTTCCTGAGCCATTTTGGGCTCTTTTCTGTCCTTCAAATGCCTGCTTCTGCTTTGAGCCTCTGTTTGTGCTCTTGACCTCTGCCTGGGCCACTGCTCTTTCTTTGGATGGGAATGTGACTGACACCTCAATTCATTCAGATCTCTGTTCAATGTTATCTTTACAGCCTTCAAAATTCTTTTAGCATAGTGTTAGAGAAACCTGCCAAGATACACTTTCCAAAATAGCATCTTTCTTCTTTGAAGTCTTCGTCTGGTATAGATCCTTCCTATAGTGTTTGTTATGTGACATTTATGTTTATCAATTATCCCTTTTTTCCTGCAACAATAGAATGAAGCAAGACTCTACATGTAGCCCTATTCTTATTTTGCCTATTGATTCCCCAGTTAAATAAACAAAGCCTGGTGGGAAGACAGCAAGGTTATGCAATTAGCTGAGTATATGAACGTTCATAAAAAATCTAGCATGCATTGCATATCCTTCTCTTATAATGGCATCAACAGTTAATAGCAAATATAGGGTCCAGTAAATTATTTTAAATGTTTTATTAATGATATACATTATTTCATAATTTCTTATATATTAATATTGCATTTAATTATTCTTCCATTTTTTATTACCTTTTTCCACCCCTATCAAACACCTCCTTCCTACAAGTCCTTTCCACAATTCATGTCCTTTAGTTTTGCCTTACTTGAACAAGGCTATCTGTATAACCATGGGACTAGGGCTTTCTATTGGAGCTCAGTGGTTTCACCAGTGTGTACACAGTGAAGTCAATTCCCCCCCCCCCTTCTTTAATAGTAGCCATCAACATACTGGTGAATGGTAGGGTCCTATGAGTCCCTCACTAACCCATGCCTGAGTGTGGATACACCCACTGTTGTGTAGACCCAGGACAGGCATTAGCAGCTGCTATGAGTTCACAACTGTAATAGGAGATGGCACTCAGCAGCCTATCTCTGTACATTCTGGCTCTTGCATTCTTCCCATCACCTCTTCTTGATGGTTCCCTGAACCTTGATGTAGCTGGGATAATTGCCTTGTATAGAGCTGAACATTCAACCTTCACTTATTCTCAGCCTCTTGAGCATCCTGAGTATCTGCATTCATCACCACTCACTAGAAAGAAGCTATTCTGATGGATGTTGGGAGTGGTATTTATCTATTGGTATAAACATAAATATTGTGAGACCAATGGGTAAAAACATTCCCTTCTAAGCACGATGACCTAAATTTTATCTCTGGAACCCTATGGTAGAAGAAGAAATCTAATTCCATCAAGTTGTCCTCTAGTCATAGGAAACACATACATTCACAGACACATATGCATGGGTGTACATGAATATCCACACATGCACATGCATAAACAAACAATTAATTAATGAATGAGATCAATGTTAAGAATAGCTGCTTAGAAGATAATTTGACATTATTTCAGGAAGGCTCGGCTCCCTCCTAGAGCCTGTGACCTCCTTCATCACAGGTCTTTGACCAGCTTTACATCATAGGTGTAGACAGTACCATGTGGTCTTGAGTTCAGTCATAGAGTAGTTGGTTACTCCTTCAACAGTTATGACACTATTGAACAAGTGTCACATGGCACATCTTACATGGCAGGTTGGTATTGTGCTTCGTAGGTTTCAGAGCTGGCTAAGTAAAAATATTGGTATTTTTTTCTCCCTCAGAAGCTTGCACAGTGATTTCTAACTCTGTAAAAGCCATGGAGAAAGTTTTCAGCTCAGATCTATCTTAACTTCTTTGTGACTTGTGATCATGGTATATGGTAGCTTTAACAATAAGGTCTTATCAGCTAGTTCTGGTGGGCATCCAAGAAGAATGGCAGAAGCCTGTACCATTTAGGAGACCCTCTAGAGCCCCCTAACTGACAACTCATAAAAGAAATTCATAACCCACATCTGGTCCTGAGATTTCTGTTTCATAATCCATAGCTGCTAAGTTAAGAATATAGTTTCACCTCCAATGCTAGATCAATCCTTTCCAGGAGCAGGACCCTCTCCATACTTCTTCATAGGAGTCATTTGTTATGCGATTTGTGCCTTTGGTATTCAGGGCTTCTGGGCTAATTAATATCCACTTATCAGAGATTGCATTCCATGTGTATTCTTTTGTGATTGGGTTACCTCACTTAGGATGATATTTTCCAGATCAAACCATTTGCCTAAAAATTTTGTGAATTCATTGTTTCTAATTGCTGAGTAGTATTCCATTGTGTAAATATACCACATTTTCTGTATCCATTCCTCCTTTGAGGAGCATCTGGGTTCTTTTCAGTTTCTGGCTATTATAAATAAGGCTGCTATGAACATAATGGAGCATGTGTCTTTATTGCATGCCGGGGAATCCTTTGGGTATATGCCCAGGAGAGATATAGCAGGGTCCTCCGGAACTGTCATGTCCAGTTTTCTGAGGAACCGCCAGACTGATTTCCAAAGCAGTTGTACCATCTTACAAGCCCACCAGCAGTGGAGGAGTGTTCCTCTTTCTCCACATCCTCGCCAACACCTGCTGTATCATGAGTTTTTGACCTTAGCTATTCTGACTGGTGTAAGCTGAAATCTCAGGGTTGTTTTGATTTGCATTTCCCTAATGACTAATGATGTTGAGTACTTCTTTAGGTGCTTCTCGGCCATCCGAATTTCTTCAGGTGAAAATTCTTTGTTTAGATCTGTACCCCATTTTTAATAGGGTTATTTGGTTCCCTGGGGTCTAACTTCTTGAGTTCTTTGTATATATTGGATATTAGCCCTCTATCAGATGTAGGGTTGGTGAATATCCTTTCCCAATTTGATGGTTGCTGTTTTGTCCTTTTAACAGTGTCCTTTGCCTTACAGAAACTTTGTAATTTTATGAGGTCCCATTTGTCAATTCTTGATCTTAGAGCATAAGCTATTGGTGATCTGTTCAGGAACTTTTTCCCTGTGCCCATGTCCTCAAGGGTCTTCCCCAGTTTCTTTTCTATTAGTTTCAGTGTGTCTGATTTTACATGGAGGTCCTTGATCTACTTGGAGTGAAGTTTAGTACATGGAGATAAGAATGGATCAACTCGCATTCTTCTGCATGCTGACCTCCAATTGAACCAGCACCATTTGTTGAAAAGGCTATCTTTTTTCCACTGGATGTTTTCAGCTCCTTTGTCGAAGATCAAGTGACCATAGGTGTGTGGATTCATTTCTGGATCTTCAATTCTATTCCATTGGTCCACTTGTCTGTCACTGTGCCAATACCATTCAGTTTTTAACACTATTGCTTGAGGTCAGGAATACTGATTCCTCCAGAATTTCTTTTGTTGTTAAGAATAGTTTTAGCTATCCTGGGGTTTTTGTTATTCCAGATGAACTTGAGAATTGTTTTTTCTAACTCTGTGAAGAACTGAGTTGGGATTTTGATGGGTATTGCATTGAATCTGTAGATACCCAGAAACAAATACTGCTGAACAATAAAAGAAACTGCTAAACACACCCAGCATCACAATGAACTTGAAACTCGTTGTATCAGGTCAGATGAACTTTTCACAGAAAAGTCTACTATGAGGTACACGTGACATTCTGGAAAATTCTAGATTCTAGAGATGAAAATAAGATGAAATCTCAAGGGCAGAGTCTGTGTAGTTATGTGTGATTTCAGCATTTGGAAAATAAGGACACAAATTGGGACTTAAAGCTAGGTATGCCTTCAAAACACATTCGTCCATCTTGGTTTTGGTAAGTTATAAAGAATGAGAGACAAGGAAGGATAAGAGGAGACAAATAATTACAGCATGACTGGTCAGAATTCTACGGGTTCCTGACTCTCCCTCCCACTTAACATTCCTGTCTTGGAATATTCAAGCATCTGTAGTAAAATGCCACGGGCACATTATTATTGTTGTTGTTATTGTTGCTGTTGTTATTTCATCATCATCATCATCATTATTATATGAAGAAGTGATGTTACTCACAGTCCCAGATGTGGGAAAGTCCATGGTATAGATTGGGGCCTATTTTTTAATCACAGACAAAGTGGTGTGTCTATATTCCACAGAGGATAAAAGGGATTATGGAGCCTCTTTAAGAAAGATGCTGATCCTCTTAATAAGGATTGAGTCCAGCTCAGCCATCACCCCAAACAGCACCACCTCTTAATGGAAACATATCAGGGGTTTGAATCCAACTCTAACTTTAGAGGGATGCAAACATTCAGATGATAGAAACACTTAACCCTTACATTCTTCATCACAGCATCATGTGGACTTCTCTATCATATGAACCATTGTAGTGACACATTCTAATGCTCCTTTGTTTCTTGTTTTGCCTCCATAAATATAAAGGTCAGTTCTATACTATGCACAGTATGCTCCCCAGAGAACAATCCAGAACATGCACATTAAAAGCTCTGCTAATGTTCAATGTGTAGAAGAAAAAATAAACTTTGTAGAGCAGACATCGGGAATAGAAATAGGCAAAGAGGTGTTCCAGCTGGCACAGAACTGGCAAACCAACAAAACTGGGAGAGTTAGCATCACTTCTGAGCTAGGAGTCAAATTTCCTTTAGAGTTCCAATTGGAGAAGGAGGGCGTTTGTATATAGACACAAAGACGTGAAGATGACAACAGCAGGCCCAAGTGTCATAACCACTCGTTAGAAATCTGAAAAGAAAAAAGAACTGAATCAGGAGAGAGGGCTGGCTGTGTCATTCTTCCAGGTGATGACTAAACCCCATGATCCCCTGAGCTCTGCACAGAGAATGATTGCAGGAAGTAGAAGGAACAGTATTCCTCTAAGAACTACTTATGAGAGCATGAGGGAAAGAGAGAGAGGCAGTCCTTCCCAACTTTTCAAATATCTCTAAACAACTCAAATCTGCCTTGCAACACACCCACCAAGTGCAAGGACTTTTTCTGCCTCTTGACCCCAAATAAAACAAGCCTCTTCATTCTTGGACTGTTTTGACTGGGTTTGACATTCCTCAAAACACTTTCTTTGCTTCATATTCTTAGGAGCACTTTCCAAAGTTGCATTTGGCTTTTTATGCATATTTTAGTATATTTTGCCATAGCGCCTCACCTTGACCAGGCTACCCTTGCTCTTCATATCCTCCTGCCTCCATCTCCCTCATGCTGAGAAGACAGTGTATGACTTTATGTCAGTCTTCATTTTTCCCAGTGTCTCACTGAGTTCATTTGTGAGCCCAGTGAACGTTCCTAACTGACTGTCGGCAGGAGACAGAAGAGAAGGAAGATTAAAATAAGGATGGCACATCACCAACCAAGGGAGGGAGAGAGCTTGTCAGATGCTGGCAAGATAAAAAAAAAAAAAAACTGCTAAGATGGAACACAGATCCTCTAAATTCCACTGCCTGCCTCTGCTAAGAGAAATCACACATCAATCAGCTGCCTATTCAGTTGGGTGATCTTGGTTTTGTAAACATCTTCCTATTCGGTCCCAGGACAACTTTCTCAAGTGGCATTGTTATCATCAAATGACGCAGGAACTGTCCCTCAGAAGTCCATCAAGTTGTCCAATTATATTCAGTAAGTGCTTGAGATGAGGAGAGACAATTTGTAGTCCTTCCTCCAGATCTTACAAGCTAAAGGTGAGCATCTTCTCCGATCTAAGTTACCAACCAAAGAAGCAGGCATTGCTCAGCCACAGCAGGACTGAGTCTAATTTCTATGAGACACTTCTTCCTTCTCTGTCTCATACCAAAACTGAGGACCTGCATCTTGGCACTGCTTGTTGTAATGAAGGCAGTTGACTATACCATGGAGTGGAAGGCTTTCTTTCTTTCTTTCTTATTCAGGACACTCTTGGAATATTCAGACAAACTGCATCATTATCGTTTTAAACTTGGGGATGCGCGGCACACAGCATGTTCCTTATTAGCCCTTCATCTGAAATAGGCAAGCCTGGAACTAAAAATAGCATAGAACTAAATGAGCCGTGGAGAACCTGGTGAGCGCCTCTCTTTTCCCACTCAAAAAAAAAAAAGACTCCCTCAGCAGGAAGCTATATTCATAAAGCTTCAAAAACATTAAATGTTCAAGCACATACTTTTTTTTCAAGCACTACTTCTAGTCCTTTGTTCAAACCATTAGGCAAAAAACAGGATACAATCGTGTAACCCACTAGGCTAAACGGTTTATTGAAGCTATCATGTCTAATTCTCTTTCCTTCTTCCCTTAGCAGTCTTTTTTTAAAGAAATAGTTCTCATATTGTGTGTATGTGTATGTGCCTGACTGTGTGTGTGTGTGTGTGTGTGTGTGTGTGTACATCATGTATGTGTATGTTCCTGTAAAGGTTGTAAGAAGATCTCCTGGAAATGTAGTCACAGACAGTTGTGAGCCACTCAATATGGGTGTGAGAAAATAAATCCAACTCATCTGCAAGAGCAACGAGTGTGCTTAGCTTCAAAGCCACCTCTCCAGCTCCCTCCTTCTTTCCCTCTCTTCCCCCAGTTTTTCCTTGTTAGTTGGGTTTTTTGTTTGTTTGTTTGGTTGGTTGGTTGGTTGGTTTATTTGTTTGGTGGTGACACGGTTTCTCTGTGAAGCCCCAAATGTCCTGGAACTCACTCTGCAGACCAGGCTGGCCTTAAACTCAGAGATTTCCCTCTGCCTCTGCCTCTGCCTCTGCCTCTGCCTCTGCCTCTGCCTCTGCCTCTGCCTCCTCTGCCTCTGCCTCCTCTGCCTCTGCCTCCTCTGCCTCTGCCTCCTGCCTCTGCCTCTGCCTCTGCCTCTGCCTCTGCCCCTGCCCCTGCCCCTGCCCCTGCCCCTGCCCCTGCCCCTGCCCCTGCCCCTGCCCCTGCCTATCTCTGCCTCTGCCTCCTAGTGGGCAGTGCTGCCTGGCTTTCCCCCACCCTTTTCAGCTCCTTCTTATTGACAGGAAGTGTGAAGTATGAAAGGGAAGATTACATTATGCTTCATACAAGGGTAGTATTTAACTCGGATAGTGTGATGTAATGATTTTACTCAGGGAAACTGAGGCCAGAAGCAAGAAGGGATCAAGAGTTAGGTGACAGAGAATCAGGACTGGCACACAACTTTCAACTAGGGTCCTTAAATTAGAATAGATGACCCCAATGTGAGATGCATGAGATAACACTATCTCACAAAGATTCTGGCTTGAGATGAGGCCCTGATACCTGAGAGGCTGGCTCTAAGACTACTTTTGTGCCAAACAAACCGTGGACCCCTGAGGTCAAGGGCAGAGAAAATAATAAGTTTTAGAGATGGCCACCATTGGTCAGGTACTTTAATATACAGGAACTGTCCCACTGCGTGTACATATGTTAGTTTCACATGGTAACCCACAAGTCTACAGAGTTAATTCAAATAATAAATTAGAGCGTTAGCTCAGAATTCCCAATGAGGTGCCATTTTGTTAATCATTAATGTTAATGTAAGTAATTCCAATTGAGATAGACAAATATTTCAGTGATAATATAGGTGTATATGTAAAAACTTGGCACACAAGCCTGAGGACTGAGGTTCAGATCCTCAGCACCTGTGTAAATGGTAGGCGCGTGGCAAACAAAACAGCAGCAATTCCAACTTCAGAAGCCAGAGGCAGAGCAACCCCCAGAGAAGCAGCCTCCTGAGAGTAGCAATTCTGGTGATCTCTGAAACCTGAGCCTAGTCAGGGTTTCTATTCCTGCACAAAACATCATGACCAAGAAGTTGGGAAGGAAAGGGTTCACTCAGCTTACACTTCCACACTGATGTCCATTGCCAAAGAAAGTCAGGACAAGAACTCACACAGGGCGGGAACCTGGAGGCAGGAGTTGATGCAGAGGCCGTGGAGGGATGTTACTTAGTGGCTTTTCCCCACTGGCTTGCTCAGCTTGCTTTCTTATAGAGCCCAGGGCCACCAGGCCAGGGATGGCACCACCCACAAGGGGCCCTCTCACTCTTGATCACTGATTGAGAAAATGCCTTACAGCTGGATCTCATGGAGGCATTTGCTCAAGGGAGGCTCCTTTCTCTGTGATAACCCCAGCTTGTGTCAAGTTGACACAAAAAGACTAGTCAATACACTGGGTTAGGTTGAGAAAACCTGCCCTGCCTCAAAGAAGAGTGGAAAAGCAACCAGGAATGACCAGTGACATCCATCTTAGGCCTCCATGTGCATCATTTTACACACAAGCATGCCAACACACATGGAAAATATATGCCCGTAAATACACAATCGAAATTGGAAGGAAAGAAGGAAGAAAGAAAGGAAGGTAGGAAGGAAGGAAGGAAGGAAGGAAGGAAGGAAGGAAGGAAGGAAGGAAGGAAGACAGGAAGGAAGACAGGAAGGAAGGAACAAAGGAAGGAAGAAACGATAATTACTAAGCACAAGGAACAGGCTGGATAGCTTCACATCAGACATCCCCTTCCTCGGCTGTAGGAATTTCTACATGGTAGGTGACAAATGGTAGGCTGACATGTGGCACTTCCCATCTACCACTTGGAAAGTGTGGCCACTTTATACACACTGAAGGGGCCAAGTGAACTGCAAACCAACTCCACTCCTCAGGCTGACATAGAAGAAAGATCAGTAAAATACTGATGTTGATTGTTGATACAATTTTGTGTTGTAACCACAATATTAGAAACCCTTTGTCAGTCAGAATGTAGACAAACATGATCTATAGCCAAATTTTTGAAGCATAATCTCTGAAATGATGAAGAGCTGATTCTGGTTCCACTGTTTATTGGGCTGCACTGTAAAGCAGGATTAGCCAGCGTGTTCATCTGGTGTCTGTGGTTTAAGCTCTGATGTTCCTAGGATGCAGAATTAATGAGTTTTTTTTTTGTTTCATTGATGAAGTTCCAAATCCTGAAGATCAAAGAAAGGCCAGGGACAAGCACAAAGTAGCAGTGGTCTAATGATAACATAAATAGGCTTCAAACTATATGCCTATTAGAAATTATAATCTCATATTATCACTGAGTGGATTAATTCAAGTATATCATTTATACCAGAAAAGTTTCTCTTTTTTAAAGGAAAGTGTTATTCAGGAAACTTAACAAGGAATATCTGACCTTAAATGAAAGAACATAAAATACATTTTTTTACTTTAAAAAATTAGACAACAAAAGATGTTTCAGGAACACTCAAGATAAGAATATTTAGGAGGAATTGATGGTAGCAATGTTCAGAGAACTAACAAACAGACCCTTGGTGCCCTCAAACTAAGTCCAAGGTCAAGGTCTGAACCATGTGGAGCAGAAACCCAAGACCCACAAACTGTCTGAGCATCAAGGTCTGCATCATCAAAATTGCAATGTCTGTGAAGACCTTTATCCATGAAATCATAGTATCGTAACAATTCTAACTGAATTTTAATAGCTCAATTCTCAGAACTTCCTAACCCTGCAGACAATACTTGCTGTAACTGTCAATATGACAAAATGCACAGTGAAAATTATACTTTAGACCAGAATACTTCAGAAAGTTTGCCTTCACATATCTGAAGTTATTCCACTTCACTGACTTTTCTGAAAAGTCTCCCAAATGTTTATCATTATTTATAGTTCCTTTCAAGTCATAACCAAACCATGTTCTGAGAAAACCATACCTGCTTTTTGGATGCTTCACACATAGCTCCTCAGTGGACTGCCCCCCACCCCCACTGCAGCTCCTCAGTGAACTTCCTTTATGTTTCCATCATATAATTTTTTGATCCGTTCTCATGGGTGCAGAAGCTGAAAATCATAGCTTACGTCATTTGGTCCAGCTTGTCCTGTGCTCACATTCCAAACAAGATTTGCAAACTCTATTCTATTTGGAAATAAACGTGAATGACAGTTTTATGCAAGGGTCTGGATTTAGAAACTTAGAAGCCTTTCTGCTTTAAGTGAAGTTAATTAAAGTTCTTGACTATTTTAAGTATATATATATATATAATTATATCATCAACTCAAAATTTTTTTAGCATCTACAATAATTTAGATTTCTTTTTATTTTATCTACTTATCTTAGAGGGGTTTTTTGTTGTCATGTGTGCTTGTGTGTGTGTATGTGTAAGAGAATGGGGTAAGCACACATGTGTGCAGGTCGCGGTGTACACTTACACATGAAGGTCAGAAGGTAACTCCAAGTGCTTTTCTAAGGTTCCACTTGCCATTCCTTGAGATAGCCTGGCTTTTATGTGGGTTCTGAGGAAGAAACTCAGGTCCTCCTGATTTTATTGTAAGCACTTTACCAACAGATCTTTTTTTTATCAACATCTGCTTCCTTATGTTTAGCACAACTTTTAAAATGTTAAACACTCGATAACATATTCATTAATGAAATACATATGGTTTTCAAACAATAAAATTTTGGGGTGAGAAGAATTTGAATTTATTTTGAATGTTTGCAAATCTCTTCAACTGCTTTTTTTTTTCATTTTTGTCTTTTTATGTCTTCTGCTTTCTCACAATGCATCCCAAGGAACAGCTTCCACTCTCCCCATGCCTCCTTAAGAGAGGACAGCTTTCCTACGCTCTCATGGGTGCTTCTGTATTCAGTCATCTGGGCTACCACAAGTCACACTGTTTCTAGGAATGTAACTGAATACTCAGAGAAAATGAACGTTAAAGTAGCAATGCTGCATTAGCCTTATTAAGAAGTGTCTCCCTCTAAGAGAAATAAGGAGGATCACTGCCTGGTTTCATCTTCAGAAACATCACTAAGTTCACCATTCAGCTACCTGCTCATGTCCACTCAAATTATTATCTCTTTATGTTATTCCAAAAGAAAGATGGAGAGAGGTTTGCCATCCTTGGGTAACAATAAATATTGACTAGGAAAATACACACAAGTGAAATCACACATCTGGCGGGGGGTGCTATAAAATAGAGTTTCTGACTTATATGTGTTAACTCTACTCTAAAACAAAACTAATATATTTCTGTTTTTATAGGGTAAAACAGACAGTATTTCGTTGTAATTGGGTTAGAATTCTATTTTAGAGGCCATTAGCTGATTGGTTATATCTATTACATTGCTTAAGGGAAGGCTGTAATCACAAATTAACAGACACTCACCTTAAAAGAGAACCATGATTAACATTGGGAATCTTAAATGAGAAGCATGTGTTTACACTGCTTAGATAAGTCATATTTAAAATTGAGTCATCTGGTTACTTAAGAAATTGTACCTTCAAAAAATTTGGCCCTGAAAAACATGTTCCTTATCTTTGCTTTGGAAACCCAAGACCAAAATCTGCATTTATAAACCATATCTAGTTTGGTTGATATGGGTGTTTAATTCTTTTTATTTTGGCATACTATTTCTTTTTTAATATTTTTATTTTCTATATTCTTTGTTCACATTCCAAATGATTTCCCCTTTCCCAGATCCCCCCTCCCCATATGTCCCGTAAACCTTCTTCTCTCCATCCCTTCTCTAATCACCTCCCTCCTTTTTCTCTGTCCTTATATTCCCTTCCAATTCTAGATCAATCCTTTCCAGGATCAGGACCCTCTCCATACTTCTTCATGGGAGACATTTGTTATGCGATTTGTGCCTTGGGTATTCAGGGCTTCTGAGCTAATTAATATCCACTTATCAGAGATTGCATTCCATGTGTATTCTTTTGTGATTGGGTTACCTCACTTAGGATGATATTTTCCAGATCAAACCATTTGCCTAAAAATTTTGTGAATTCATTGTTTCTAATTGTGGCATACTACTTCATCATAGGAAAAATGCCATTTACTAGTGGAACCACATTATTCCTAATATTTTTTAACAGCCTGGTACCTTAGCTGTTCTAGAAGAATTGTGCCCAATTTCATACCTATTTTAGGGCAATCAGAGGAACAAAGAGTAGGCAGTGCAGCAAAAATGAAAACATGAGTATTTTAAATAAAAAGTATTCATACTTGTGAAAGTAACTTCACTAAAAATGAAGCTTCTATGCTCACTGATGACTGGGCATTACATGAAAGCAATTACTAGGTTGAAAGTTATACAAGAGCCAAGCACACACGGGTGTTAGATTTGAAGAACTATAAGGAACATCGATAACATCAGCAAGCCAGGTCCTAACAGAGTGTTTTGTACAATCTAATCCAGCAGGTTTCTCGCTCCACTTTGCCTCACCCAGCTGCTCAGAGGAAAGCCAGGAAGAAAATCACCTGCAGGTTTCCAAGTGGAAAGTGGCTTGTTTCGATATAAACCCTTGCTGGGCAACCCTGAAAGGCTTTTTGTCTGTGTCCCCCAGGTTCTTCGAAGCAATAGCTTGCTGGAGTCCACAGACTACTGGTTGCAGAACCAGAGAACGCCTTGCCAGATTGGATTTGTGGAAGATGAGTCGGAAAACTGTGCTTCCGTAAGTGTGTGGAACTCTGGGGGCGGGGCGGGTACTGTCTGGTAATGCAGAAAACTGAAACATGTACCTAGGACAAAAACTTGACAACATATAATAACTTCTTAAACACAAGGTTAGGAAAGTATCCTTTTTGAAAATATGTTCTCATGCGGACAGATCACACAGTAACAGACAGCTAGTGCTTTTACATTGATGCTTCATTTAAATAGATGAAGTAATGTAACCATCCCCATGAAAAGTGAGAAAAAAATTTATTCTGCAAAAGATGACCCAGACATGTGTTCAGAAATAGAATTGTACTGGAAGAAAAGTCTAAAAACTTAACAGCTCTCTTGGATTCTTTCCAACATGTTTTGTAACTCTTATTAGAAGGTGTTTTCTGATCTGAAAATTGGGTAAGAATTTTCCAGCATTCTTATGACTTGAGCCCCACCCCCCAACCTAAGAAATAAAAAAGGCATGAATTTTAATGCACTGAGATGTAAAACCTCTGAAAGGCAAGAAGTATTTTTATAGATAAGCTATATAATTCTTAGAGCTTAGACTATAACTGTCCATTGTGTGCATTTGCAGTGATGCGCCCCCTATGGGCTGTACTCTGCATTGCGACTGAAATCACCTAGCTCTTATGGGGTCATGAGGACAGAGACTAGGCAGTATTTCCAAAGGGGGCAGAAATGTAATGTATTTTCCTGACTAAATTGAGAGCACCACCTCTGAGATATTCCTGGAGGTAAGTTCTATACCGGCTTATCTGTTTCAAAAGAAAAGGGAAAAAAAGGATGAATGGAAGGATGACTGTTGGTATGCACTGAGCGAAGCAGGCCTGGCAAGCTGGAAGGAGCATTTCACACAGTGGGATCTCACCGCACGAGGGGCAGATGCCACCCAACAGTCTTACACTGCTCTCTGTCTCAGAGAGGGGAGCAGACACAAAGTCCCAGCCCCTATCAAGTAGCTATTTGCAGATATACTCCTGCTAGAAAAGGGAAAACTAATTTTCTTCAATGGGGGGAAATCAACTGCACTCCTAGGTAGGCCCAGGAGTAGTTGGCCTACACAAAATGGACTCCAGTTTTGATTGATGAGAGGGGGTACTTTTTGGTTACTTTTGCCTTATTCATTTTGTGTTTGCTTTGATTTGCATTTTGACTGTGTGTGTAAGAGAGAGACAGAGACAGAGATGGCAGGGATGGGGAGAAGAATATGAAGTTGGGAGGTGGCAAGTTAGGATCTTGGAGGAATTAGGGGAGAAGAAATGATAAAAATGTATTTTATGAAAAAAATTAGTTTAAATGGTTTTAAAAGAGTTACTCTCTTGGGTCGACAACTTCAGCTTTCATCTTTTAGTATCTGTGTGGGGTGTGTGGGTGTGGGTGTAGTGTGTGTGTATGTCTTTGTGTTGTGTGTGTATGGTATCTGTGTTTGTTGTTATATTGTGTGGTATGAGTGTGGTATGTATTGTGCTGTCTCTCTCTCTCTCTCTCTCTCTCTCTCTCTCTCTCTCTGTGTGTGTGTGTGTGTGTGTGTGTGTGTGTGTTATGTGCATGGGATTGTGGTGCTTATCTTTCTCTGTATGTCTGTATGTGTGTTATGTATGTGTACCTACATGTGTATCAAAAGTGTGTGTGAAGAGTGTGTGTGTGTGTGTGTGTGTGTGTGTGTGTGTGTGTTTTACAGATCTATGCATGTGGGGTTAGAAACCAGAGATCAACATCACACGACCCACACCTTCCACTCTTCCTTCTTCCTCATTTATCGTTTTAGGAAGGGTCTCACTGAGCCCAGAGCTCACTGGTTGGCTGGTCTGTCTGGCCAGTGAGCTCCAGAGAGTGCACCTGTCTCATCCTGCTCTCACCTGCCCTTCATCCCCAGTGGTGGGGTACAGACATGCACAACCACCCCCACTTTTATGTTAGTGTCAGGGACCAAAGTTCAGGACTTTATGACTGCAGAGCAGGCACTTTACTGACTGAGCCATTTCCCTTGCCCTAAACATTCAGTATTTTTATCTCTTGTCCAGAATTTTAGTTGCTGGTCTAATTTTTCTTTTATTTTTCTTTTGTTGAAAGATAAGGATTAAGTGACAAGTAATTTATCATCATGTCTTTTTTGTTTTTTACAAATTTAATTCTGGGGGTAGAAAAATCCAGGCATTTGTGATGTGGACATCCAATCACACAACTTCAAATAACAAAGGATAACAGATCAGTAACCATGCTTTCGCCAAATCATCATCCCAGTAATTCCTGTCACTACTGGAATGTGCATGAACGTTGGACCACAAGAGGTATTCTGTACACTCTCTATTTGGGATGGAGTTACAGGTCTACAGTTTGGAACACTAACATTTATAGCCAGAGCATCTTCCTGTGTACAGACTAACACTTCTATCCACCATCAATTTGGACTGAGAAAACAGAACTTCCTTTCTCCTTTGTTCCTTTCTGGTGTTGGAAATTGCAAACACCAGTTGAGGTTTAACTGCGAGTTCCTGCTGTTGTTGCTCTTCCTGATCTTTCTAAATGGGGGCAGGGAGAACCAAACAAGTACAAGACTCATTAGAATATTTGTTCCTGAGACTTCTCAAGCACTTGTAATGTTTGAAGCTAATATAAAACATTAAAAATTATTCATGCCTATGAAACAAAAATAAATTTTAAGAACCCTATAAACAACTAGCCTCTTTGGCTAAATGTATCATTTAGTCACTTTCCAAATTCATTCTTTTAGCGTTTGAGGTTCCAGGGTAGGGAGAAGGTTGTGAGAGATTGTATGGTGATTTGAATAAAATTGGCCCTCATAGGCCCATAAGAAATGGCACTATTGGGAAGTGTGGCTTTATTGGAGAAGGAGTGGCTTTGTTGAAGGAGGTGTATCACTGAGGGTGAGCTTTGAGGTCTCAGAAACTCAAAGCCGAACCTAGTGGCTCACAGTCTTCCCTTTGTGCTGCCTGCCAGTCAGGATGGAGAACTCTCAGCTCCTTCTCCAGCACCATCTCAGTCTCTGTACCACCATGCCTACTGCCATGATGATAATGGACTGAACCTCTGAATCTGCAAGCCAGCACCAATTATATGTTGTCCTTTATGAGAGTTGCCATGATCATGGAATCTCTTCACAGCAATGGATATCCTAAGACACTAGGGTTCCATATTTCTAAGAGACTTCATAGCTACAGGTCAACTAGGGTAAACTATAGGCATATTGGACCAGGAGAAGGAAATCCTGACAAAACAACCATGTGACAGAACCAAGCAGTCAATAGAAAGTATTAAATCACCTTTCAAAGCTTTTTCCTCAGTGTGGCTGGGTGGACGCATCTATACTCTCAGCTACTGGGTGACCTGGGCTAGAAAATAAAAACCTTATCAAATAAACAAAGGGAAAAAATGAATTTTCCCATAACAACATGAAAATGTAATGTAAATGCAAGCGAGCATGGTGTTAGATATTTTTAATCACGGGACTCTCAGAAAGCTAAAACAGGAGGATTATCAGGTAGCCAATTTGAGCTACATAGTAAATTCCCAATGAGCCGGTTAGTAGTATTCTGTTTCAGATGCCTCCCTTTATAAAAAAAAAAAAAGTGTAATTTAAAGGAAGACAAAATAGTATGATTAAAAATAATCTTTTCATTAAAGTTTAATTTAAAAAAATCAGCATTATAAAACTATCTCAGCCTTAAAGTATTTACAGACAGTAACAATAGACCCTGAGGGGATGCTGTTTACTGCTCTGCTGCCTTTTTGTTGTTCTGGAAGACTTAACATTAAGTGAGCTGCTGTTTTGGCTATTGTCCTCACTTCAATGAGTAGCTAATTTTATATGATTGGTTTGGTGTCTTTTGATTTTTTGGTTTTTTTTTTGTTTTGTTTTGTTTTTTTTTTGAGAACCAGCCTCAGGCTTGGAAACTATTGGGGTATTGCTACTGTGTATCAGTACAGATTTTGTTTCCAAACAGCAGACCATGAGGTTCAGTCATTTCTTCAGGGTGGCAGACTCATCTGTCCCACAGCAAACATGAAGACCATTCCTGTTCCTCTCCTGTTGCAGTGACAAACACTGTGGATTGAAAGCAACTAAACAGAGAAGGCACTCATTTCAGCTTACACATCAAGGACGCACAGTCCAACCTTGAGGGAAGTCAGAGCAGGAACTCAGGGGAGGAAATCGGAGACAGGAGCCATGGAGGAATGCAGTCCACTAGCTAATACAGCTCAGGAGTTACCAAAGAATGATACCGTCTACCCTAGGCTGAACCATCCTGCATTAGTCAAGAACCAAAACATTCTCCCTATGGGCAGACATGCCCAGCGACCAGTCTGGTATAGGTAAGTCCTTACTTGAGGCTCCTCTCAGATAACTATAGGTTATGTCGAGTATATGGTTTTATATCTAGATGATTTCAGCTAACCAGAATAGATTCCAAGAACAGTGTGAAGCACTCAGAAACACAATAACTACTCCACTTCCAAGCAGGAGAAACGATGATACCAAATTGCCATGACCCAAATGGCCACTTCTGCTGAAACTCTAAGCCAAAACAATACTCTCTGACCCTTAAAGCTTTTTTTTCAGGTACTTAGACGAAGTGAGGAAAAGCTGCCTTATTTGGCCAAGTGCAGTCCCTCTTCAAAATAGCATTCCTTTGTCACTGAAAAATTTTAAAGAAAACCTAAATACCACCTACAGAAAAGCAAAAGCCATCAAATGCAGGTGAAGGTTGGCAGAACAGAACCAAACCTCTGTGTTGAGGTAGAGATGCTTACTTTAGCAAGAATCTCACTTGGGCTGAAGGGTTGCTTCAGCAGGCAGCCTCTTGGAAGGGAGAGATGTTAATGAAGGGTTTGTTATTTAGTCACATTCTTCTTCCTTCTGTCTGAAATACTTCCAGGGGTTTTAATAGTCACGACCTCCATTATGTCCAAAAGAAAGGAACCTCTTGGAAGGCTTGGTCCTCAACCCAGCTCCCAGAACCATGAGATGGTTCTGATTAACCTTGCCCCACCCTAAACATCTGCCCCCTCAGGAAATTCAAAATTCCCCAGGGAAAGCATTTTGACCCTTAGGAAAATAAAATTTCCACCAAATATGACTAAGCTGCCAGAAACCAATGAGTTGGGAAAACTGCTTTATTATGACACAATTAGGAAGGCTTATATATCTCTATAAATCAGGTCTTGAAAGACTATAGAAGCACTTTGGAATAAGGGCTTCCTGTGTAGTTATATATTAAAAGTAGGTTGTAAACTACATTAGACAAACAAACCAAAATATTCGGTGCACAATAGGAATTACATAGCAATAGTCTGTTTTAATTTAGATTTTCACTAGATGGATAGATTCTGCAGCCATGGAGAAGGTAGGTTGATAACTAGTTGAGGTGAGAGAAATGTTCATTTGTTCTATTATCCTAATGATTTTAACATTGGCATGTTTCCCAAAATATTTTGTATGCCTTAAATAATTGATATGAAAGCAAGAAATTAAACAAGTTAATATAATGCAAACACAAGAGTAAAAGGGAAAAAAAACCCTAAACCTATAAAGTTGTGTGTATGTATTAAATAATTTTATTGAGTAACAGTTAGTCAAGAATAATTGCACTGGTATTTTTTGGCTTGAGCCCCTGGGCTACTGAGAGTGTGTATCATTTACAAGTGAGGAGAAGGAAGAAATGAGGGAGGACTGAAGGAGGGAAGAAGGGGGACTAGACATTGAAAGGTGGGGGTGGTTGAATATAATTTATTCATTCAAGGTATGTATCTGGATATAGAAACTGGAACTCAGAAAAATCAGGGCTAGAGATTTAAATGTCATCAAAGGATCTTGGAGAGCAGAGATCCTTGTATTGAGGGGTTGGGGGAAAATAGAAAGAAAGCAGTTTGCAAGGAGTCTGAGACACTCAGAATATACGCATGGCTGATGCTCTGCACACACAGGGCCTCAGACATAGCAAGGGGTTATCACTTTTGTCTTCAAGCCTAGATTTTAAGTGCAGGAAAATAGTCTACAAATCTCAACATTTTACCATTTAAAAAAAAAAAACGTAGTTGGATGAGTAGATCTGGGTGTGCTTAAAAAGCCTGAGTGTTTACATCATTTATCAACTATTTTTAATTCATTTTGACAGAACACATTATTAAAATAGCTCAGAATAACGACATGTCTCAAATGTTCAACACCTCCTTTCATTATTGCAGTTTTTCTCTGAGGGAACAGCCTATCAATCAAGAATAGGCAGCAACAATAAATAATTATTCTTATTAAAATACCTCTAACACCTGAAGGGCATGACTACATAATTTTCTATTTCTTTTCAGAGTTGTTTGTTTATAGCTACCTGTCTTCCGTATTCAATTATTCTTGATATCCTAGTGGGAAAGGTGAGAATGAATAGTTGTTCTTTTTTTTAAGATCTTATATACTCAAGGCTGAAAAATACAAATATTAATAGGTGATCTGGCTAATGAGCACACTCAAAGGTATCTGTTTTATATTCCCAGAAATACTAGTTACCTCTTTTGTGACAATGACACAGGTTTACTCTAGAGGTTAAAGAGGAAAGGAGAACATTCTAAATATAGAAGCAAAACTTCTGTTCTTCAATATCAGTTGCTATATTTTCTAATAGAACAGGGACAGCTCTCTGCACATTTGTTCATAGTGTGTATAAAGCCACTGGTTTTAATTGGACATTCTAGAAATATTTTATATACTTTCCAGAAGCATCTGCAATAGCTGAACTAGGTGAGAGTTAACACTTGACAGAGGTGAGTGACATTTCACCTACACCCTCACTTCAGCCTTTGAAAAGTATTTGTTCTGTGACTTCAAAACCACCCTTCTCCCACTCAGACTCCTCTCCTGCCTTTATGATCACTATTTGTAAACTTCAAGCAGGACTTTTGCCCCTCCCCTGACCCACAACCCAGAACTTGACTTACTGTTTCCTCAAGATCTGTCTGGATGCTTGGTCCGTTCTCATTTGATGATTTCTTTGAGCCTATTTTATCCACACCTCTTGGCTTCAGCCCTGTCTCATGATGATGACCACCATCTGGTAGACTGCAGAATTATTTCCAAGTACCAATTATCTATACCCACATGAACACCCCGAATTTAATACAACTGGAGAGAAATATCCAGTCAAGCATGCACTGTGGCTTGCATGTGCCTCTTTCTCAGATTACTATCCAAAGTTTTTCCATTTTGGATAGCTTTGTAATCTACTCATTATCCCAAGTCATAATCCAGAGTGACATTAATCTTCTCTTTCTGTTTCTCCTCAACCTAAATTGGTTATGAAAGCCATTTTGACTTTTAAATTCTATTTATGACCTTTCAACCTAATTGTAATATGCAAAAATTAAAAGCAAAGAGACGGGAAAGCAGCAAGATACCAGGCCCAGATAACTTTTCCTCTTGAGATATGCTACAGAAGCTAATTTCTAGATTGAATTTTCCTTGTTACAAATACTGAAATCCTCAGTTCCCCTCTGCCAGCTCCACACCACTTAATTCCTCTGGAGGCTGATGAATTTGTTTAGCACCTAACTCAGGACCAAGGCTCTGGATTTTCACTGAATTGGTTATTAATTCCAAAGGAATTGATTCACCATCTTTATCCTAATCTCTGCCATGCAGAAAGTCAGGGTCATAACAAAACGCTTTGATAGTGGCACATGGGAAAACACACAATGTTCATTTCCCAGAGGCTGAAGCTATATAAGTTCCAACACAAGAATCAATGATAAGAAAGCAGAAAGACTGAAGAGGTAGCAAAGCAATTAAGAGTACCGGCTGCTAATGCTGAGGACCCCAATTCAGTTCCTAGCACCCTCAAGGTGGCTCTCAACCATCTATAATGCCAATACCAAGTATTTGTTGCCCTCTTCTGGCCCTTGTGGACACGAGGCATGCATAGGGTACACATACATGCATGCAAACAAACACTCATACACAAAAAAATAAAAATAAAAAGCACAGGAGTGTCTACCTGCATGCAAACACACATGCTGTGGTTTGCATGAGGAAGTCGGAGGATAACTCACATGAACCGGTTCTCTTCTTCCACTATATGTATTCCAGAGGTTGAGCATGGGTCATCAGCTTAGTGGTATGTACCTTTCCAGGCTGAGCCTTCTACCCAGCCTGATAGCAGATACTTGTAATCCTAGCACTGAGGATGCAGAGAGGTGGTTTGCTAGCCAGCCTAGCCCAGCCTAATGGAGAAACTCTGCACTGTTGAGAAAGCCTATCTTAAAATGGAGGTAAGTCAGCATTGTTAATTCTGAAGTTGTGCTCTTGCCTCTGCATTCATGCACACAAATAATCATATGCCGATGCACTAATACATATTCACACACAAAAGAACACAGCTATGTACAAACATACACACAGACACATACACACAGAGTGAGGAGGAAGGAAGAAGAGAGGAAGGGAGGGAGTGAGGGAGGGAAGGAAAGAAAGGAGGGGGGAAGGGAGAGAAGGAAATGAGAATCAGAAGTTTCTAGCTATTTAGCTTTTGGGTTGTTTTGTATAAATTTAAGAATGTCAACATTTGTACAGAAACTGTTCCCAGATATAGCAGTGACTGTGGCTTACTTGGTAGAATGGTTCCCTAGAGCCTTGGGTTTGGTCAGTAGCGCTACCTCAAGTGAATCAATACTGATGTTATAGAAAAATACATGGACCAAACAAAGACTGGAAAACTCTAGTTAAGAGTTGTGAGTAAAGAGAGATGCCACACCCCTGATGCCTCGACCACATGGCTGCCAAAACAAGACCCAAACCATAGCAACACCAACAGACAGGCTAACATGGATGGGACAAATTTCATGGGCTCCATCCTCAGAGAAAGAGCCACAGGCAACTAAGGAATGTGAAGAAAAGGAGTTTTCCCAGGGTTGAACACCCTAATGTGTCATTCAATTCTGATTGGTCAACCTAATTTATGTATATGCATATGTATGAATATATATATATATATATATATATATAGTGTGTGTGTGTGTGTGTGTGTGTGTGTGTGTGTGTGTGCATGTCTGTGTGTGCAACAATAATCAAAGAAAACAGACATGGATTTGAGGGAGAATAGGGAACACAGCAAGGATTGGGTTGGAGAAAGAAAATAATGTATTTACTTTTGTTTATATATTGTGCTTTCTAGCTTTATGTTTTTACAGTATTTCTCAGTGTGTGAATGTATATGTCTCTGGATATACATGTGTTTCTTGTGCTTTTTCTTTGGCTTGTGGTTTTCCTGTTTCTTTGTTTTGTCTTATTCTGGTTTGGTTTATTTTGTTTTATCTTGTTTTATTTTTCTAGATCCTTGTTTACTTTCTAATGAGACAGAGCAAGAAAGCATGTGGATGTGGGGTGGGGCAGGAGGTGAAAAGGATTTGGGAGGAACTGGGGGAGAGAAAACCATAATCAGAACATACTATATGAAAAAACTATTTGCAATAAAGTAAACTCTTCTAGACTAAGTAACGCTAAAGAAATGAAAAGCAAGTCACAATTTGCATCTAGCTTGATTAATTTTAAAGAATTTGAAGGAAAAAAAATCTTGAAGTGGACTTTAACTTGAGACACCCTTTGCAAAGTATATAGGATTTACAGAAAGAGACATGTAGTGCAGAGACAATACTGATCAGGAAGAATATTTTGAATGAAGTCTAAATCAGGAAATCCAGGAGTGTAGCCAGTATGGTGTGGATAGGAAGGACTGCTGGGAGACACTGCTGGAAGGGAAATCTGAGGTCATATGGTAATGGCATCCTTCTCCACATGACAATGGACACCAATGATTCCTTTTGCTGGTGACCCACCATGTTCTCCATCCTACACGCCTATGCAGCCACGTACAACCAGCTGTGCTGGCTGGATAAAATGAGGGTCTCTGTAGCTATGTCAAACACAACTTGGTCAGCCAATGGAGATATCATTCATTCACTGTCTGGTATACAAAGGTCCCGCCCCAAACAGTGTGCTTCCCCATGTATTCATCAGTATACAGGCAGCTCAGAGAGAAAATGAGCAGGATTACACAGTCTGGCTGCTGCTCTCCAGGAGCCCCAACTGGTCTAGTTTTCATATCTTTGACACTTTTCTTTATGAATCCTCAGAGAAACATGATAGCATTCTTTACTTTACATCAATATCCCCCACACAACATTTCTCAGCTGTCCTTAGTGTGGACTGACAGCTGGATGTCAAAGCTGATCCACTGAGAATGTCTCTGTGCAACATCCAAACCCTGTGCTCCACTGTGAACCCTCTCTGAGCCAGCTAGAGCCAGAAAGAGCCATTGTATCTCAGCTAAGAGTCCTCACTGTGAGGTTCACTTGCCCCTGGAAAAACGTAGAAATATGGAATGGTTGAGTGAGGGGTGGATATACAGGGTAGGAACATGTGCAGAGATGAGCCTTCCATTGACCTTTCCATCTATCCCATGACCTTGACTTTTATCAGTTTCTTTGATTTGTCTAGTAACTTCACCTAAGTATTAAAATTCACTTAACTGGAGAAATGGATAAAAGTTACAATTTATGGTTCTCCGAGTAACTTGTAAACATGGGCTGGTAGGAAACGAAGGTGCTGTCCATTGGTACTCGGCTGGCTTCTCAGGGTGTGGAAGGTCTTCCAGTGAGCTGGGAAAAAAAGACATCTGAGTCTTACTATTGCCCTATCTCACAGCCAGGGTAATACTTCAGCCTTACAGGCACACCAGACATAGAGAAAGGTCACTGTCAGTTCCTAGCCTTCATAAATAATAACTGTAGCATCTTTTATTTAATACTTTAGGGTATGAAGAACTCTGGTGACCTCTGGCTCCCAGTGACACCCAGAAACTGTCACTGGGAACCCTAGAATAAATGAAGCACCCTTTCCTAAACATAGATGGCCATGTGCACTCCCACAGAGTGAATAAGAGGCCGCAGAATCTGGGCTACAAGGGTACAGTCAGTTTTAGACTAGTTTTAGTAGAGTCTCTAAATAAATATTTACCTGTACTCTCTATGACCTTTAGATCACTCCTTAAGAATTAAAATGGTGTTTTCACTATGTTTGCTAACTTTTCTTACATTTCTAGAGATCTGGTTCTCAGAGATCCACATACTCCCCTAGCAGACCTGGAACTGGGTTCTTTCATGAATAAAACAGGTAGTGTGACTGAGAAATAGCATCTCATTGTTGTCTAAAACCAGCCATTGTGAAGAGAATTGCAATTTTTACAGGAAGAAAAAGCAAAAAAGAAAGAAAGAAAAAATAAAAACAAAAAAAAGTTAGGGGTTCTAAAATATGGAATTTAACTTCAGAATTCGCTTGTGTTAATAGTATTCTAAAAACATTTAACAGGTCGCATGCAGTGTACAAAGCATGTGCTAAATGTTACTGTATCCTACTGACTGCTTGATTATAACGGATCTCTTTTCAAAATAAGCCCACAAAATGAACCATAAAGTGTACATTCTTGTACTATGTGAACTGTCTTGTGATGTAGTGTTTAGCTGAAGATGCTTAGAAGTAAAGGCATGATAATTATGACAGGCACTAGGTACCTAAAGCTGGCTTATTCTTTGTCTCACTAATTACACAGGAGGCCATATTATCTATGTTTGCCATTCCTGTATTCCAACATAATCATGCCCTCTACCAACAGAAAAGAAAAAATGAGGCTTGCACTCTTTGAACAACCGGAACTTTTATGTATTTTGACCCAGAAAATAATAGATTGGTATATATTCACTAAGGAAATTTCACTACAGTTTTAATAACATTGATACATAATCAAAGGTAGAGCCCAGCATGCATGCACACATTCACACACACGTGCACTCATGCATACACACACACACACACACACACACACACACACACACACACGCGCGCGCGCGCGCGCGCGCACACACACACACACACACACATACACTACAATTAAGAATTATAATTCTTCTCAAAAATACCAAAGTGGCTGTAAATATATGAGCTCAAAATTTCTCTCAAAAGTTAAGACTCTTTACAAAAGCTTCTTCACTGTTCCTAGAATTGTAGTGTTGAAGGAAAGTGAGACTCTGCTTAAAAGGTGACAAGAGCCTATTTTTGCTGCATACACACACATACATTGGTTCACTCTGGCCCTCAGTGTGGGTTCTGTTAACTCAGCAGATCGCTACTGTCCTGAAACTCTATGAAAACACGTTCTGTTACATGACCTAAGAGGAAAATAGTGTGAGGATATATTTTTGGTTTACCTTGGCAATGTCAAAGAGAATTCATCAATCAATGTCACAGGCTCTTAGCTACTCAACTTTATGCACTGTTTTTCTCTGGCCGCCAGTTTGTCTGGGTAGATGCTCTTTTCCTGTCTAGCCCAAACTTCTTATTCTTTACATAGCAAAAATCACTTTGATTCAAAGCAATTATAAAGAAAAGAATTGAGCCCAATCAGATGCCAGGCCACCAAGGGGGGGGGGGTAGCTTCCTGAACATTCACGGTGTTCTTAGGTTAAAAAAGCACTTTACAAAATTAGTCAATGATGAGCAATTAAGAAATTGCTGAAAGAAAGATCTACAGGATACACAAGACGAGGCAGAAACAATGGATTCCTGCAGGGTAGGAAAACCCGCATCATATTGTTTGAGAACCACAAAGCAGTAAGTGATTTATTACAATAAAAAAATATTTGTATGCAATGCATTAAAAATGTGAAGTGAATTAATTGATCTGGCAGTTTCTGTCAGGTAACCCAAAATATATCTTGGTATATTTTCCTCTTAGGTCATCCTACAGAATTGGTTTTCATGGAATTTCCAGACAGTTTGATAATTATGGAAAATGTATATAGGCAAAAAGCTCACTTGAAAACAACTGTGGAATGATTTCTCCTTGGTTGCTTTTATAGTTGCCATGTTGTTTTAATGATATCAGGTCTCATAATGCCATCCAAGCCGACTTGAAAATCCTCCTGCCTCGACCTCTCTAGTTACAATCAACCCTTTCCACTTGTCTCTTGTGTTTAAGCATAGTGTGTCGTTAATGGCAAGACCACTAAGAGGTGTATTGATCTTCAGAGTTTTTCAATGCAATTAAGCAATTATTATGCACTGCCTACCACAGACATGGGGTTTAGAGGCAGATAGACAGATAGACAAAGGGATGGCTTCCTGGCTGCTGCTGCATCCTCTGTACCCTGTGAACATCATTTATTAGGGTTTCCAGACTGCCCATTGTTTCTTTAAGCCTTGATGATAAATGAGATGATTGACTGGATGCAACAACTGGTATGTTTCTTTTTCAATGAACAAAAAGCTTATCAGAAATAATGACAGGAGGTTCTCAACTGGTTTCCTGGACCAAGAAACTGTGCGGCTATAGGTTTCCCAGTGAACAAGTCGCTGGACTAGGGGTAAGAGGCAGGGCTGCATCACCCAGGGACATGCTCCTCCCTTAGCTAGGTAAGTGACTGTTGAGGGATTTCAGAACTGTATTATTATTTCTTTCAAGTGCTTTTCTGGGAATGTTTCTGTTGTTACTGTCTGCTATGAGCAACTATGACCTTTCGAGTAATGCCTTCCTCTCTGAAGTGTTTTTACTGCTACTTTGGCACCAAATTCTTATGGAAACATCATTGTAGAGGAATGTGCAGTGCTGAAAGCTAATAGTTTGTCTGAGATCACATAGTGATAGAATTGGTACCTTAACTCAGATTTTTCAGTTAACAAAGGACAAGAAATCCCTTCCTTGCTATGTCAGCTTCTATTTCAGTTACTTTTCTATTGATGTGACAAAATACCATTAAGGGAAAATATGTAATTCATCTAGGAGTTCTAGGTTAGAGGATGTCTGAGTCATGTTTCTATTTCTGCACAAACATCATGACCAAGAAACAAGTTGGGGAGGAAAGGGTTTATTGAGCTTACACTTCCACATTGCTTGCTGTTGATCACCAAAGGAAGTCAGGACTGGAACTCAAGCAGGTCAGGAAGCAAGAGCTGATGCAGAGGCCATGGAGGGATTTTCCTTACTGGCTTGCTTCCCCTGGCTTGCTCAGCCTGCTCACTTATAGAACCCAAGATTACCAGCCCAGGGATGGCACCACCCACAAGGGGCCCTCCGCCCGCCCTTGATCACTAATTGAGAAAATGCCCCACAACTGGATCTCATGGAGGCACTTTCCCAAATGAAACTTCTTTCTCTGTGATAGCTCCAGCCTGTGTCAAGTTGACACACAAAACCAGCCAGGACAGAGGCCATGATTGCAGAGCAAAGGCATGGCAGCAAGAAAGGCTGAAAACTCACATTTCAAATGCAAGCCAGAGGCAGGGTGCAGTGAGGATGTCATGAGGCTTTGGAGGCCTCAAAGCTCACACCTGTGACTTACCTCCTCCAACAAGACCACACATCCTAATGCTCCCCAAGCAATTCCACCAACAACAGACTAACTATTCAAATGTATGGGGGGGGGGGGCTGTTCTCATTCAAACCACCACACCTACTGAATAAAACATAGCTGGGCAATTGAAATGCTATGATCTTACATCCATAATTTCCTAGAGATCTTATTACTAAAATATACTACACTACATCTCTAAAAATGGTTCCACTATCTGCTTTTAAAATTAAGTTTTATTGAGACACAATCCCTTCTATCATCTTTCTACACACACACACACACACACACACTCAAAGAGAGAGATGGGGTCAGAGGCAGGTTCTGAGTAAATACAACAGAGAATCTATGGGTTGCAAACCCAAACACTTGGTTATTTTATATACACCATTTATCGTCTGTTCTAAAACAAAGGCAGCAATTAGGAAGTTAAACATCACTTCTCTGGACTGATGGTTTAGTTTGAAGAACACAGAGTTGAATTTGAAGAATCTCTCAGAGATTTTGCACTGTGTTGGGAAAACTTCACTCTCCAGAAAAGTCTTCAGATGGTCTATCTCTCATCTCCACGATGTGGCTACTTTTCAATTAAGGATTTACTTATTGCTTATATTGATACTTCTTTCAGAATGACCTTGTCATAATAAGATCCCACATATGCTGCTATTGTTTCAGGTAAATGTTTGGTTTTCTATTACTATCAGTCTCTAATTATAATGTAGCCAGGTGTCACACCAGGGCCCTATGAAATCACAGACTCCATGGCATCTTCCATTACTTAAGTTTGACAAAACTAGACAGGTGCCCTGCCGTCCCCCTCTCTCTCTTGGAAGAGTAAGGTGGCATCTTTTGCAAGAAAGATAGTGGTTTCTGTGTGCCTCTAGCTCCTTTTCTCAAGGCTGTAATTACTAATGGTATTTTTAGTCATGTAAACTCTAATTTTCCTGCCCACTTTACTACAGCCTGTGAATCATGAACTTTTGGAAATGACAAAGGCTGTGGTGGGAGAGATTTCATATGTGTCTTATGTTGCATGGAGGAACTCAAGCATGTGTTACACTATCAGAAGAGGAAATTGGGACCTCAGTAATTCAAACACTTGTGATAAGGATAAGTTTCTGGGATTTAGGCTTAAAGAAATTCTCCACTAGGGGAAATTACATACTCACTCTTAAGTTGTTGATAATTTTGTAAAAACAGACACACCTACATATAACAAAAGATTGAGTGTTAGAAACATTATCACACTTGTAGCAGAGGAGAAATAATATAAAAATCTCCTCATCTCTGAGATCTATTTTGTGATTCTGCAATAAAATATCTGTTTACTTCCATAGTGGACTTCTATCTACTTTGAGAGACACTGAATTATTGCCTAGGAGCTATGGTTGTGGTTATGATACTAATAGCTTCTACCTTCTGGGAATTAAAAAAAAAAGTCTTGGCTTTGGAATACAATGATCTCATTTTTCCCTGATAACATTGATTATCTAATGCTGAATATAAACTTGATTGGCAAGAATACATAGTCATTAATAGAAAAAGGAAGGGTACAAGAGGGAGGGAAGGAGAGGGGGTATGGAGGGAAAGGAGGATAGTCATGTACAATGACATCAGATTGTATTGAGGGCATTACTTCAAATAATTCTAACTTCTAATCAAATTTTACTACAGATGGTAATATAGAACAGAAACCATAGATCTGAAATCACACTAATTTATATCCATTGCAGGTGTTTTAAACCAACAGATAGTTTATTCATACAGATATTAAAGAAATTTTACTTTGTGCATTTATTTTTAACTCATCAAAAATGCACCTCACTTGAGAAGAATTGTGCTTGACTAACAGGTACAGGGGTTCACTAAAGACATGTTGAGAATAAACTTGCGGGACTTAATACTTGTCTTCTCCCTACCTGACTTTGAACCTTTGACCTTAATGTAGGAGAGCTGTCTCTTTCCTACATGTATGGGTCAATGAGGCTAAGGTTATTGGTTTTTTCATTGTTTGTTTGTTTGCTTGTTTGTCTGTTTTGGTACTGAAAACCTTAAATGATATAAGAGTATCTAGTGGCATGGCATTTACTGAAATCCCTTCCGGAGGCTCCGAAGCATGTAAACTTTCTCCCAATTCAAACTTAATGCTTACATACTCACACATATGCATTCAGTCATCACCTTTTAGGCTGGCCCTTCTCAGTGTATGTGATTTCATGCATGACCCCAAAGTTCTTCAGTCCTGACTGCATCCACCATCAGAATATAGAGTAGTGTGAATTGCCAACTTTGTTCTAGGACAGTAATTTATTCCAGAAAGACAGAAATCTCCCTCACATTACAAGGAGGAAAGGATTCCTTACTCTTCCATCAGTGGACTGTGAGATGGTAGGTCAGACACTTGGGGGAATTTTCTCTTCTTTAAGATACTTAATTTTGACTAGATTCTCTTACATTTCTTTTTCATGACTGAGAGCCTACAGTTCTCTGATCATCTGTTCTAGTCATTGCAAAAGCATATGGAGTTATTTGGTAGCATAAACCTTTCACCCTGTTTCCAAATTTTGTGTATAACACTTTCAGACACAGGACAAAATGAGTGGTTATCCCTGCTCAGACTCGCAGATGGAAAATTCCAAGACTGACTTTAGCAGGCATCAACTTAACTACAAGGAAATCTGATGGATAAGTCATCTGAATGCTCACTCACCCGTGTGTCTGATTTCTGAAACTTCCAACAACTGGGCCTCCTCTGTCTCTATGCGGCCTCTCCAAATGGACACTGGGACATGGGATCTTCAAGTGATCTAGACTTGCTACATGGTAGCATGGGGTTTCCAAAGAATGTGGACCAAGTCCCAAATAGAGGCTATGCTACATTAAGCCTGCCTTCATAAGTTATATAATCTGTAAACACAGCATGTCTAGATAAAGAATAAAATAACATTGACCCGACATCCTGATAAGCATCCCTAATACCCTGCAAATATATGTGTGAGATGGTATACATTGCCGTCTAGCTCTAAAGGAAAATGTAATGTAACTTTCAACAGCAGCTTCTCAATATGCTGTTTAGTTTAGTGTGGACGTAATTAATCTTCCATGGTTCCTACCTTCTTGAACATCTAGTATTAAGAACAATTCATAATGCTTTATAAAAAAAATATCATTAACAACAGTTATAGTAGATAGAAGTTCAGTTATCTTTAAGATGGGGAGGGGACACAAGGGAGCCATAGTATGGTGAGCAAAACTAAATGCCCCAATCTGGTTTCATGGATGGTGGGATTTTTGTATTGTTTGGAAATGGGGAGAAATTAATTAGACAAAAAGAATAGGCTGAAAATTCTAGGCAGATGCAGAAAGAGCCAAAGGCAGGTGCATATAATCCTAAAGTTCCTTTAACGTCTGCATTAAGGAGAAATTCGAAACTATTTTACAAAGAAATAACTGCGTGTTCCATGCTTTTACAGTCAGAATCCAACCAATTTTCCTTCATTTGAGACCCACAAAAATATTAAAATTTAAATGAATAAAACATAAAATATCTGAACTGAGAAATGAGTTGAAATTGAAAATACAAAAAATACTTTCCAAAGATAATTAAGAAAACACTGAATTTAAATTTTTCAAATGGCTACAATATTAATGTTTCTCAACTCTTCACCCACGTAGCTTGTTGGCTAGCATTTAGAGACATAGACTCCCAGCTGCTTGTGTGAGATTAACAGCTCAGTCTTCCAGTCTGGTGGCCGTGGGTGTGAATAATTTGTGAATTCATATATCATTCTAAATACACAGCAGAATCTATTTTCCAAGTGAACCCTGACACTGGCATGCGACTCAGGGAAAACAAACATATCTCTAAGGGCTTAAAAGTGATGGAGACTGATTGCTCACCGTTCTGGACCTGAGGCCCTAGCTTAGATAATATGTAACTAAATAGGGGATTGTCTGTCTGATCCTCGGTCTGATGACTGTCTAGCTCAGACCTCAGGAGACCCTGTCAATTTTCAAGCCAAGGTGACTTTAACAAAGCATATGATATAAAGTGCTGTCCTTTGAATTCCTTGCCTGGCTTATATGGTTTGTTTTATGTTCTGTAAGCATAACTTGTGATTCTTTTTTATTAAATCAGTGTTCTTTCATCTAAAAATATAAAACAAATTTACTTGCTCTGAAACTGAGAGCACCTGTGGATGTTTCTAATAGTGACCAATAATCAAATGGGACTCAGCTAACTGAGACCTCATTACTTGAGCACACAGAAGGTGAGAAGGTTCCCTGCCTTACTGATTAGCTAGGGCTTCTATTGCTATGATAAAATGCCATATTTATAAACAACTTGTGGACAAAAGGGTTTATATCAGCTTATAACTCTCAGGTCAGACTCCAGTGTGTAGGGAAGTCAGGGCAGGAACTCAAGGAAGGAATCTGGGAGCATGCTGAGGCCATGAGGAGTAACTAGCTTGCTCCTCCTAGTTTCTTATAGAGCCCAGGACCACCGGCCCAGAGGCAGCAGTGTCAACAATGAATAGGGCCTTCACACCCAATCATTAATCAGTAAAACCACCACAGGCCTGTCTGATGAGGGCATTTTCTCAATTAAGGTTTCCTCTTTCAAAATGATGCTATCTTGTGTTAAGTTGTCATAAAGTCACTAGCGGCCACAGTTGGTATTTTATTTTATTTTATTTTATTTTATTTTATTTTATTTTATTTTATTTTATTTTATTTTATTTTATTTTTTGGAGGGGCAGGATCTCACTTTGTAGCCCTGCCTTCACCTATGTGGATCAGAATGGCCTCCGAATAGCTGAGCTCCACCTGCCTTTGTCTCTGAGTACTAAGGTGAAAAGTGTGTACCACCACCCCAGGCAAGCCTTAACCTCCCAACAACTTTGATGAAACAGACAACTAGAATGCCTCTTAGGCTGCCTTGTACCAGAAGAGTAGTTGAGGAATCTTAGTACACATTCCTGTGGCTTACACACTCAATGTCATACCCATGGAACTGAGTGCCAGATTACATGAAGGCATGAGAGTGTTTAGCACTCCAGGAACAGGACATTGATAAGGATATCAGAAGTTATTTAGCCACAGAACAGAGCATAAGGAACACTTCCATACTCTCCTAATCATTGTCCACCATTTTAATGCTTAAACGGATGCTTTAAAAAAAAATGGGTAAGTTTTGAAGGGATTAGCTGCTCTGATAAATCTAGACTCTAATGAGAATTTATTATGGATGAATGAATGTTCCTCTTGCTCTAAACAGCCCCACTACCTGAGAAATAAGTCCCTCTTTGCATGGAGACAGAAACGAATGTATTTTGTCACTGTCAAAGCTATGTGTACAGAAGCAATGGCGCAGTAATTATAGCCCTGGTCTCAGGATCTAGTGCCCGGCACACCTGAGCCTGGGGGACTCTGGTCTCTGTTTTCTCTGAGGGGCTGGCAGGGCTTTGCATCTGAGCATCCAAACAGCTTGACAGAGGGTAATTGTGTCACCTATTTAAAAGAGCTAAACCTCAAAGAGGCACAAATTACTATTTTATACAAACTGAATTATTGTGTGCCAAGGTGAGACTCAGAAAGAAAGGTGGGGATAGAACAGAAGGTGCCATTTGTTGTAAAGGGTGTTCTCCGTGGCTGGCGATGGAACCAGATGTCCACAGGCACTGGGGTAGCAGTGCACTGAACATGTCTCAGCGCAGGAGGATTTCAATAGAGTCAGCTACATACTGTTGAAAACCCAGTTCTGGGAAAGAAATGAGGGAGACAGAACTAGAGCCAGAGAGAGAGAGAGAGAGAGAGGGAGGAAGGGAGGGAGGGAGGGAGGGAGGGAGGGAGAGAGAGAGAGAGAAACAGAGAGACAGAGAGACAGAGAGACAGACAGAGAGACAGACAGACAGAGAGACAGAACAGAGACAGAGACAGAGACAGAGAGAGGCTCTTCTTAATTGTCTAGTTACATGGAGTTACCTGTCCCCACAGCTTTCTGGTTACTCAGCAGGGTTCTCCTTTGTTGAGAGATGCTAAGGTGATCTTTCTTTGTCCTTCTCAATCATGCACTTCATGAGCCTCAGGAGCCTCCTGAATACAGGAAGCATTTAAAGCTTTGTCCCACTTTGCCCCCACTTCTGTATTTTGGTGATGAATTTCCTCCTCCTTCCCCATGTTCCAGCTTAGAGAACCATTGTCTTTCTCAGAAAAGCTTCTGGAACACAATGAGTGTGTCCTGGACACTCATTCAGCCTCACTTGATGCTGATCCTAGGGGAGAGCTCACTGTGCTAAGTTTGTGGAGTTCAGGGAAGGGACTGCTCTTCTCAATGGTAGACCCTCAGAGCTTGCTGTGGGAGCCTTGCTTTAAGCCCTTCCCAAAGACCTTCTAAATAGTGCACCCTTGTGTTTCTATGTGCACACATGTGCATGCGTGTACACACACACACACACACACACACACAAACACACACACCATTACCATTAAGATTCATCTCTAGCAATCCAAGGGAGCTGTTCATTGTCAAGTTTACCAAAGATCATCTGTCTTTTCTGACAGTGTCACACTTGACCTTAAGTCAATGCTGGTGTGCTCTCTTTAAATGAAACCTGTTGAGTGCCTGTGGGAGATAAGATCACATTATCCTAGGAAGAGGTGTTAAAAGATGTAAGACTGCTGGGTCAAAGAGAAAGGGATTCATTTCTGTCTTCTAGAGGAGTCCAGCCAGAGAATGGACATGATGGTTTTGGTTTCCTGTTCTTCCCAAGGTCCAGAGGGTACAGTTGGTCCCAATGGCTTTCATGTAGCAAAGTTAACAACATAGCCAAGGAATACTCTGCTTAAAAACATCATTTCACAGAAGACCTGTTCTTTGCAAAGGGGATTGGATGAGAATGAGCTTTATCCTTCAAGGCTATTGGCTAAAGAGAGTACCAGGAGCCGGGCCTGTAACGAGCAGCCAGGGGTTTTCCTCTTTTGTTCTAACGAAGAACACATGGGAAGGCTCACTTCTTTATACCTTATCTGTTTATGTCTACCCTTGTATGTGCCGGTGATTTAGAGTCCCATCCTCTCGTGGTCTTGTGTTTTAAATATTATCTATGCCAGGAAGTTCAAACTCAAATGCTTAACAAGGAAGGTTACAAGGATGCGACAGACACCAGCAGTGAAGAAAGCCAGCATCTGCCACTAATGTGATCCCCTGCCATTCACTGTGCTAAATGAAGAAAATGGTTCATGTAACAAACACAGATGATGCCGAAAATGTCATTTCGAGGCCAAGTATTTAAACTATCCAGAATAAGAAATCAAAGAATCATATATGAGGCTCTCAGTTACTAAAATCTGATTGTCAACTAAAATTGCTGGATTATCTCATCCGCCCCAAATCCTGATGGCAAGCTGAGTTACACTATTTACAGTGTACAGTGCCAGCCTTGGCCATGCTCCCACTGACAGGAAGAGATGTGAGCTTGTCTTTCCTTTCCTGGTGGGAACAACTGCTCCCCAGCCCGGCAGCTGCCAGGCTGGGTACACTCCTGCTGCTTCTGTTTGAGTTAGCAACACCCAAGGAAGTTCTAAAATTCGAATAGCCCAGAGTTCTATATTCCAATTGTCGTGATTCTGTTTTCCAGCAATCTCTTCCTTCCCAGTTAAAGAAGATAAGTAATGTCAATCAACTTCACTTGCACTTTGACATCAATTAAATTATATCCTTAAAACTGTTATGTACAAATGTTTTTGTTTGGAGATTTGTAACTTCTGTTATATTAATACAGTATATTTGTGTGTGGTACATCATGGCTGGTTTTAATGTCAACTTGCCACAAACTAGAATATCCTGAGAAGGGAGCCTCAGCTTCAGACATATCCTAAGTTCTTTGATTTATGTGGGAAGATACAACCAGATTGCAGGCAGCATCTTTTGGTAGGACACATCCAGATTGTGGGCAGTATCTTTTGGTTGGACATACCCAGATTATGGGCAACATTTTTGGTAGCAACCCAGATACAAATGGCATCAGAGAATGTAGATCAGATAAGATCAATCAGATTGGCCTTACCTCTTGCCCTATGTTAATTTATCCTGATGCTACTGATGATTCCTCTTCTGATCTCAGAACCACCATTTCTTTCTAAGCTTTAATCAGCTTTGATTTTAAATCAGAGGGCTGCAACTCCAGAAAACTTCGAGGATTCTGATGCAATATTGAGACTGCTGAGGTACCCAAAATCGAGGTGACTGACCAATTAGTGGTTCTTACCTCCATCCACCTCACCCTAGTAGGAGATAGTCATTTTGGGATTCCTCTGAGTGTGGCAGTATCCACCCTCACATACCAAAGACTACCAGGTTCTCAGCTCTCAGGTGTGATTCTGCTCTAATTTTAAACGTGACTTTGTGTGTGTGTGTGTGTGTGTGTGTGTTATATGTATTTATAAATATGTTATATATGTTGTATATATATATATTAAATATACATACCTAAAGCCAGCTTTATATATATGAATAAATATGTGAACACATAAATATATGAACATGTCATTGTGAATGGATTCTGACTACTACTCAGAAAGTCTCTTTTGGGACACACTGCTTTAATTTCCTGTACCTGCATTGTCTGTCTTCTGTGCATTTTGGAGATAGCAATAAATAGCTCGTCTCTTTTTTTTTCAAGAGATTTTTCAAAAGAACTGAGCATCTGTCCTAGAGAAAGTATTATAAAGAGTCTGTTACCACTAGTATTAGCCCTCAGTTTTCAGCTGGTCATCATTTTAATCAAATTTTCCATCAAATCACTGAGAATCTATCAGAAGGGAAAATAGACAACTGAGATGGAGCAGTTGATTTTATTGAAGCACAGTTATTACAGTGTAAGGGTGGGTCTCACACTGCACAACTGCAGTTATTGATCAGAAACATAACAAAAGCACAGTCTCCTCCATGAAGGAGACATGATAAAAACTCTCCCATTATGATGTCTCCAAAACCTCATTCCACATCCCAGAATTATCAAGAAGAGCATGAAATAAACCCCACAGTGTGCTTGCTGCTGAGAGCAATACTGAGCAACAAGAAGCTTTAGTTCATGACTTGACTATGAATCGACTTTTTGACTCCCAGAGCATTGGGAAATCTGATCTCACCACACCTCTCCCACTGCTCTCTTCTGCTTCAAGCAGTCTCCTTTCCAGTTTCATGACACATACTCTTACTCTCCTCATCCCCCCTTCCATGAGACCTCCTTCTTCCACAGCTATCTGACCCATTAAAATTCATGGTATCTACTGACACTCACCCCAGTATAAATACACGTGTCTAAAGGTTAGACCCTGGCAGAAGAGGTGACTCGTGGCTAAGAATGTTAGCTGCTCTTCTAGAGGATACAAGTTCAGTGACCAGATCATAGGGTAACTCAACACTGCCAAAATCCAGTTCTAGGGGATCTGATACTGTCTTCCAGCCTGTGGGTACCTGCATTTACATGTACATAGCCACACAGAGATATGGCTCATTTTTGTTCTGGTACTGACTCCCACCTGTCAGAATGGACAGGACTGCACATTGCACATTTCCTCAAACGTCCAAATAATGGTTCTTTTATGATTTAATGCAATCATATAGAACAAATCATCTCAGGTTATTTTAATTTATCCTGCAATTTCATTCACTTTTTTTAAAGATTTATTTATTTTATTATATGAGTACACTGTAGCTGTATAGATAGTTGTGAGCCATCATGTGGTTGCTGGGAATTGAACTCAGGACCTCTGCTTGCTCCGGTCCCACTTGTTCCAGCCCAAAGATTTATTTATTATTATATGTAAGTACACTGTACCCCATAAGACGGCATCAGATCTCATTACAGATGGTTGTGAGCTACCATGTGGTCTCAATCGCTGAGCCATCTCTCCAGCCCTCATTCACTTTTTAAAATGTATTTTACTTATTCCTTAAGAATGTCATACACATACATGATGTGCTTTGATTACATCCACACCCAATGTCCTTCCCTCCAAGTCTTCTTGGAACCCATTCCCCAGATGGGTTTTCACCTACTGAGGTCAAACAGTGCTGACAGTAAGTTGAAAATGTGTGTGGGTGCAGGGCCAGCCACTGGAGCAAGGACATTTTACATTAACCTAGAACTTTAGCAAACCAGGTATGAATTAGCTTCTTGTGTGAAGACTAAGGAATGTCAGTGCCTCAGTTTATTCCCAAGGCACGCACGGCCTCCACACTGGAGCCATGAGCTCTGTGTTGAGTAACATGCCAAAGAATTTCATTTAGTCCATTCATTCCAGATAAGAAATGTACTAACATACAATAAAAATTATTTGAACTTTACAGGGATCTAGACATCCTTTCAATCCTGTTTATTGAAATTACTTTTCAGATCCCATTTTTGTTTTTCAATTTCTTTCATCTGTGAGTGTGTAGTATCTGCATGGGTATATATGTATGTGTGCATGTGTGTGTTCAGGTCACACACACATCCCTGGAGAGGGACAAAGACTTAAGTCAGTATGGCTTTCTTCAGCTGCTTTTCCATATTATTAATGAATTAATTCGTTATTTTAAGACAAGGTCTCTCAGTGAAACTAAAACTTGATATTTCAGCTAGACTAGCTGGTCAGAAAGATGGTATCCTCCTATCTCCAACCATAAATTCCTGAGTTATAGGTCATTACCATGTATGCCTGGCTTTTACTTGGGCTCTAAGAATACAGACTCCAGTCTTCACATTTTTGTAGCAAAATTACCCACTGAGCCACTTCCCAGGAGCATCAGCATGGTCTTCGGACTTCTAGTTCAGTTTTTTCTGTCTGTGTGAGCCTGAAAGTTAAAAACTCTGGCCATCAATTTCTTCATCTGTGCATAAGTACAACACCCATGCTGCCCTGGTGTGCTTGTTATGAGGGTGGAGTGGGCTGAGGTGAGGGCCCTCGGTTCAGGCCTTGGAGAGCATCGAAGCTTATCACTATTGTTACTACCTGGTGTTATAGCACAGTGACAAGCCAGACCTATCAAAGAATCCCTTCATTCTGCATCTATGCATCCTGCTTCACACGTGGCAGAGAGATCTATATTTCTGCAAAATATTACTCTGCTAAATATCAATCAGACATAGTTGGCCATTGAGTAGGCCTCTAAATAAATGTCCCTCCTCTATTTTAAATTCCATGACACTGGGGAAAACGAATTGGGGAATGGAGAGATGAGTCAGTAATTAAGAACCTTGGCTGCTCTTCCAGAGAGCTCCTGTTCATCCCAGCACCACCTGGCAGCTTATAGCCATCGCTAACCCCAGTTCCAGGAGATCCAATGTCTCTCCTGAGCTTTTTGGGTACTGCTTGCATGAAGTGCACAAACAGATATACAGGAACCACACTCACACACAAAAATAAAATAAAATAAAATAAAATAATAAAATAAAATAAATCTTTAGCTCAGTGGTTAAGAGCACTGACTGCTCTTCCAGAGGTCCTGAGTTTAAATCCCAACAACCACATGTTGGCTCACAACCATTCGTAATGGGATACAATGCCCTCTTCTGTTGTGTCTAAAGACAGCTACAGTGTACTCATATACATAAAATGAATAAAATCTTTTTAAAAAAAAGAATTTTAAGGTAAGCAAGGAATAGTAAGCCCAATATATATTTAAAAATCTGTATTCAGATCCTATTTTTCATAGAAGAAAGAAACCTCTTTGCAGCTCTTCTCTCTCCCTGCTCCATTACGACAGCCTTTGCCTTCCCTGGCTGGATTAGTTTCAAACACATCCAATTTCCTCTAATTCCTGCTACTTTAGACCATAATTATAGCTCAGCTCTATCACTTGTAGAAATCAATTCAGAAAGTATCTATAAACACACAGTTCCTAATATGGGAGCAAGCAATGAGGCATGGTATGGACACTCTGGGAACAATTGGTGTGTTATTAGAGGTTAAATATGCATGTATCACACAACCTAGCAAGATAATAAACATCTGCAAAGTCAAACAAAAGGCCAAGCTCAAAGAAAAACCTTAAACTATGGCCACATCATCTTTGGATATCCTTTGCTAAGACCATACCTTTCAATAGAAAGAGGTACCAAGAGTCTCACAGCCAAGATGACAATGGCAGAGTACAGTCAAAGGTCATCTTATGTTTCCTGAAGTCTCACTCAGAACGATTTAAAAAATAAGCATTTCCTTGAAAAGAAACAAAATTTAAAAATCGGACATGTAAAATGTGTATTTCCATATAATAAAATATTATTCTCAGTAAAATCTAATGAACTACTAACAAATACGTGGTAGAGTTGAACTTAAAAACATTATGTTGGCCAATCATAATAAAACTACATATTATACATATTGTTACATTTACATTAAATGTCCAGGATAAACAACTTTATAAAAGATATAAAATAGCTGTGTAGTTGTTTGTGGCTGTGGAAGGAATATGTGAAAATGGCATTTGACTGCTATTTGACTATTTCCTCTGAGAATGAATCAAGAGGAAGATATCTTGTGACTTCCTATATTACTGTCTGCCTTAATGCTATAAGACTAGATTCTTCAATGAACTGACCTCACCATTTCAACTAAGTTGGCTGACCAGAAAACTCTTGGGATCTTCCCATCTCCTCTCTCTAATTTTGGGGTTATAGGGACTGGCAGTCTTGCCTGGCATTTTTCTAAGTGGATACAGGGGATTTGAACTTGGGTCTTCATGTTGACATAGCAAGTACTCTTACCCACTAAGCCATGCCCTGACTCTCTTACCCTCTGTTTGTATATGCACACAGAAAATTTTTTCAAGCAGATTGATCCCAAATAATCACCTAGAATCACTTTTAAAATTGTTTTTAAGATACCAGTAAAGTTCATTTTATGTACGGTTGGTTAAAATATCTATTTTTTTACAATTATCTATAGTTTCTACTGTGTGTCTCATCACAAACTGCTCAAAAAGCTCTTCCAAAAACATTTCAAATGTATTTTTAAAATATTGACAGTAAGAAGAAGCAGAGAAGTCTGACAGTTCCGAGTGTAAATAAAACTTGTATTTTGTATGATTGCTGCAATTATTTGGAAGCAGTAACTGCATACCAACGCAATATAGTCAGTCCCAACGAGTCATGATGTGTGCTCTACAAAGGCTGACAGCATGACACCATGCCAACACTGATGGAAGACTTTTCCATTTAGCCAACCCAAACTGCTAATCAGAGAAAATGTGACATTTTGAGAAGATAAATTAAGGCCAGGGTCCTGCATCTAGCAAAACTCTTTTGCCAGCAGGAAGGAGACAGACAGGTTTTTTTTTTGAAAGCACTGTAGGGCTCAGCATTTTGATGCTGTCAAATTAAGGGATCTTCTCATGGCTTCCATGGGCAGATGGCTGCATTGTTTTAAGCAGCTGAAAGGATCTGGTTTTCTTCAAAAATAAACCCTAAGTATATGCTTGGTCATAAGCAGCATCCAAATGTCCAAATTTTAAAGGCAATTTGACATCCTGCTTTTAAGGAATTGTTCACAGGAAACATCTCTATAAGAATAAAAGGTTTTAGCTGACTTCAAGAGACATGGAAGCATTAAAATCAAAGACATGCCCTGGCTAAAATATCTGGTGTCATCTATCCTTCTGCCAGTGACTGCTCATGGTGGGTACACAGCAGGGTGGTATCTCCATACTGTTGCGTTTGCCTCTCTGGATACTCTAAAATGTTGGCTGGAATTAATACGCAGCAACTAAAACCTGTCCACATGCAATACCGATTTAGCACTGACAGCGTTCACCAACTATACTTATGTGCTCTCGATTAAATTCAAAGTTCAAACTTGTTTTTTTTAAAAAAAAGATTTTTTATTCAATGTATTCTTTATTTACATTTCAAATGATTTCCCCCTTTTCTGGGTCCCCACTCCCCGCAAGTCCCATAAGCCCTTTTCCCTCCCCCTGTTCCTCCATCTACTCCTTCCCACTTCCCTGTTCTGGAATTCCCCTCTACTGTTGCACTGAGTCTTTCCAGAACCAGGGGCCACTCCTCCGTTCTTTTTGGACATCATTTAATATGTGGATTATTTCTTGGGCATTCCAGGTTTCTAGGTAAATATCCACTCATCAGTGAGTGGATACCATGATTGATCTTTTGAGACTGGGTTACCTCACTTAGTATGATGTTCTCCAGCTCCATCCATTTGTCTAAGAATTTCATGAATTCATTGTTTCTAATGGCTGAATAGTACTCCATTGTGTAAATATACAACATTTTTTTGTATCCATTCCTCTGCTGAGGGATACCTGGGTTCTTTGCAGCATCTGGCTACTACAAATAGGGCTGCTATGAACATAGTGGAGCTTGTGTCCTTATTGCATGCCAGGGAATCCTCTGGGTATATGCCCAGGAGTATTATAGAATGGTCCTCTGGAAGTGTCATGCCCAGATTTCTGAGGAACTGACAGACTGATTTCCAAAGTGGTTGCACCATCTTGCAATCCCACCAGCAGTGAAGGAGTGTTCTTCTTTCTCCACATCCTCGCCAACACCTGCTGTCTCCTGAGTTTTTGGCCTTAGCCATTCTGACTGGTATGAAGTGAAATCTCAGCGTTGTTTTGATTTGCATTTCCCTAATGATTAATGATGTTGAACATTTCTTAAGGTGTTTCTCAGCCCTCCAAAGTTCTTCATATAAAAATTCTTTGTTTAGTTGAGTACCCCACTTTTTAATGGGGTTATTTGGTTCTCTGGGTTCTACCTTCTTGAGTTCTTTGTATATATTAGATATTAGCCCTCTGTCAGATTTAGGGTTTGTGAAGATCCTTTTTCCAATCTGTTGGTTGACGTTTTGTCCTTTTGACAGTGTCCTTTGCCTTACAGAAACTTTGTAGTTTTATGAGGTCCCATTTGTCAATTCTTGATCTTAGAGCATAAGCTATTGGTGTTCTAATCAGGAACTTTTCCCCTGTGCCCATGTCCTCAAGGGTCTTCCCCAGTTTCTTTTCTATTAGTTTCAGTGTGTCAGGTTTTATGTGGAGGTCCTTGATCCATTTGGAGTTGAGCTTAGTACAAGGAGATAAGAATGGATCGATTCGCATTCTTCTGCATGCTGACCTCCAATTGAACCAGCACCATTTGTTGAAAAGACTATCTTTTTTCCCACTGGATGACAAGAACTTCAGATCTCTGAAGAAGGAAATCAAAGAAGATCTCAGAAAATGGAAAAATCTTCCATGCTTGTGGATTGGCAGCATTAATATAGTTAAAATGGCCATCTTGCCAAAGTCAATCTACAGATTCAATGCAATCCCCATCAAAATCCCAACCCAGTTCTTCATAGAACTAGAAAGAGCAATTCCCAAATTCATCTGGAATAACAAAAAACCCAGGATAGCTAAAACTATTCTCAACAGTAAAAGAACTTCAGGAGAATTCAGTATCCCAGACCTCAAACTTTACTACAGAGCAATAGTGATAAAAACTGCATGGTATTGGTACAATGTCAGGCACGTGGATCAGTGGAATAGGATTGAAGATCCAGAAATGAACCAACACACCTATGGTCACTTGATCTTCATCAAACTTGTTTTTAAATGAGTAAATTATTTCTGGTTTTATCTGACTTCATGTGTTATTTATCTCACACAAGTTGCTGTGATCTGTAGTCCAACTAAATTTATTTTATATTACATTGTTTGAGTGGATCTTAATGCCAAACTTTCATGTCAGATTTTCATTACACAGACAGACAGACAGACACACACACACAAACACACGTTCTAATTGAGATTACCTGACTAAATACTCCACACTATGAAACAGAGAAAACAGCATACTATTTATGAGCATTCATATAAATATGTTTGTGTGTGTATGTGTGTGTGTGTGTGTGTGTTTGAATTATTGAAGAGATCATTTTCTGGCTGACATTTATTCCCACACCAACATGTACATAAGGAGAAGCTAAGAGACGCAGAAGCATCCTGTGAATGCCACATCGAGAGTCCAACCACAGAGGCAGCATTGCTAGGTATGCAGGGTGGGGAGTGTCTGAGCTCCCTTGGGATGATGTGCTTCCATCTGCTTCAGTCAAGTGCTGGAAGCAGATGGAACAACGCGCCTGCACAGAGGCGAACAAATGCATTTTACATGAAGAGAAAGGAGCTTGAGTTCCCAGGCAAACATCACCACCTCTAGTCTCTCCTCATTCCCAATCATTGGTCTCAACATTTTGTTTTTGATTTTCTCATTTATTTTTCCTGTGTCTTGGGCAAATGTTCCTATGTAGAAAGGTGAAGTTCGTCTAAGTACTTTACATCGTTGTCCATTGCTGAGCTGATGCCCTTTGGCTAATTCTCCTGCAGGGTCTCTACAGTTGCCTTTGTCACAAAGCACTTCTGCTGAGGCCCCTTAAATAATCACTTAAACCAGGAGAGATGACCAAGATGCAGTATCTGTCTCCTGGGCATGTATACCATCTGAGACATGGGTTCTACTCCATTCATTCATTCATTCATTCATTCACGTTAGGCTGGAAGAAGACACCACAGTTAAGAACACTCGTTACTCTTTCAGAGTACTGGAGTTCAGTTTCCATTGCTATGCTCCATACAGCTCAGAATGGCCTGAAAAATCTAAGGGCAGGGAGTTCAACATCCTCCTCTGGCCTGTTTCCTATTCCTGTTTCCTTCAGAAACAGAAATTCTGTAAACACATTCCAGCTTCCCTCAGCTCCTTCCTGGGTTCATTTGGCACACTTGGACTTCCTCACACAGGCTGAGAACTCTGTGCCATCTGTTCAGGGACGGAGGCGAGCCAGCACAGAAGTTATGCTTTGATGTCCACTGGCTGCTAGCTCCCGCAGCCCCAGTCCCCCTCCCTATCACCCTATCTCCAGCCTGCAGAACCAGAGAGCAAAGTCCCTCAAGTTTTATGATTTACCCACACGGCACTAGTGTACCAATACCTTCCACAGAGGCTTATTTCACCTTCTCCTTACCAAAAGTTTCCATTGCAAACTTCTAGCCATCAAGTCGGGAAACAGCAAAGGCTAACCCGTAAGTCTTTCTCGACACTTGTGGTGCAACATGTATAGCACAAAATTTTGATTTCCTCTCTCATTCAATCCCTCTAAAGGGTTAAAAGATACTCAGAGTTTTCACTAGATCAGAGGAAAGGACTTCCTCTTGGGAGTCCTATTTCTTTGGGCTTCACAGCTGTGTCTTCTCCTCTTCACATGCAAATCCTCTTGCCAGATCATTGTTCATTGGATGTAGATCATGGAAAGATCACCCATTTATTATGTGAACTTTCCCCTGGGCTCATCTCAAATCTGTCTTCCCTGGGATGGCATTTGTGACTAGCCCAACCATCCCAACATCATTCTCCATGACACACAACTTGTCAACTCTGCCTCAACTCATGATGTTGTTTATCATTTTAGGGATGTGTTCTCCCTCCAGATACCTACCTCCACGAGAACAGGAAGTGTGCCTTGTGTGGTCTGTCTTTTGAGCACATAGCCCAAAGATCATATACCATGAAGAGAGTGAACACTTTGTCTCTTCTCAAAACTTCCTATTCCTCCCTACCATTTCCCAGCGCTTCTATACAGAGAGCTGTGTTGTCAGTTAGAGGTCTGCATGAATGGATAAATGAATCCCAAGAAAACAATCTGAAGTCACAGGGAGTTAGATTTCTAAACAGCAAACTAACCATATGGACTATTTCAACAAGAAACAGATAATTGTGAAACTGTCATAGGTGCACTTACAGAACTCTCCAGATACATGGGGCTTCTACTGTGAAGGCCCTGGACAAGAAACATTCTCAAATGATTATGTTGCAAATTTTTCAAAATGTAAATATTTTAGCTCTGATTTCTACTCAGACTCTCACTGTATCTCGTTTTCCCCCTAGAATCACCCCAGGCTTTTGTGCGCTCTGCCAAAAGAGAAAGTGAATGGGGTTGTGCTTATGAGATATACTCTGTGTGGCTTTGGGCCCTTTCCTATGCACATAAACTATTGCTGCATGAAGGAATGGCTCCCACAGAACGTGACAACTCAACCAATCACTGTGACATGAAGGGGTCAGTTCAGAGATTATAATCATATTAGTACATACTCCAGTTCTCTGTACTCAAAGCACAAAACTGGAGTGAGCAGAGCTAGCCTATGTAGAATTTCCAAGCCATCGGCCATGTAAAATGTAAATACAAAGCTGGCTTTTTAATAATGCTCATTCAACTGAAAGTGCTCTCTGGAAGGGATTTTTACCCACTATTACAGCATCAATATTTATAAAGAAAACATTCATTTTTATTTATTCAGCAGAATCTCACAAAAAATTACCATCCCAAATTTTTAATGTTTACAAAGCACAAAACATAAGAACTCTACAAGAAGTAAGACTGTAATACCTCAAACATAAAAGGAATTGGGTGGCAGCTTCCCACTAAGATGGTAATTAAAAAAAGAAACATTGCAAGGTTTCATAAATTGGAGTTTGAATAGCTGAAAGATATTCACTAGACTATATAAAACTAGGTTAGGTCTTCACTTTCCATGGAGAAGATAATATTCTAAATCTGCTACTGAATAAGAGCTGATTAATGAAAAGGTGTTATGGAGGCATATTGAGTCATTAAAATACCACTTTCTAGATATTTTTAAAGTTTTCAAATGAGGGGTTCTTTCTCTCCTCTTCTCTCCTCCTCCTCTTCCTTCTTCTTCCTCTCTGTATCTTTCTGTCTCTGTGTCTCTCTCTGTCTTGGTATGTAAGAGGATGTGAGGAGTGAGGGAACTGGGGAGGGGGTAGGTCAGAAGACCACCACAGGAATTGGTCCTCATCCTCCACTTTGAGACAAAGTCTGTTTTTATCAACTCTACATGTACCATGATTCTAGAGATTCTCCTGTCCTACTGGCAATTTTGCCCTAAGGGTGCTGGGATTACAGATGTGTACTATTACATCCAGCCATTACTTTGTTTCTGTGAATTTTAATTCAAGCTTGCACCCACTGAGCCATCTTCCCAGTACCTACATTTCAGATTTCAAAAAGGATGTGTGTTTCCATATATATAATAAAACTGTAATTCTTTTTCTTAAAACAAATTATCATGATTGTGAGTGTGTGTGTGTGTGTGTGTATACATCTGTGTATGTATAGGTGTATATTGTATGTATTAGGCTCTAAACATCCTGACTTGATATCCTACCACAACAATACAGAAAGAAAAACATTCTAGCCAAATATAAACAGGTAATTGGCATAAATTAGCAAACTTTTCCTGTCACAGCTCATAGCAAATGAACGAGTTTCTCTCTATATAATTGAACCCTGTATTGGAGGTCAGATAATCGCTATCCTAAATGGCTTTCATTTGTCTCTGTTGTGCTTTTTCCTACTGTGATACTCAATAATGAGAGTTTTGTGATGCACATAATGGCCTTTTTAAGGCGAGTGGAGGATCATTGCAGTGGTTCACTGTCTGCAGTGCTGACTGTGTGGTATAAAAACCCTGAGCACTAATGGAGATTGAGCCAATTTTTCCAAGGTCAAAATTCCAATTACTATGTGAATCCTCAAATCGTTCTAGATTGTGAGCCATTTCTGACTTCCATTTACTCTGCTTGCATTGCATTATCTGCAAAGGGACACAGGCCCCATGACTCCCAATTTTCCTATCAGAGTGTCCTGAGGAAACAGAGCTTAAATCAAAATGAAGGAGCATCTCACAGCCTTCTCTCTCCCTCATACCCATCAAGCTGTCTCAACAAGTACCTACTATGGTACTGTGGTACAAGTACCATAGGATGCAGTCATGTCACCCAGGAGGCTTAGGAAAGTCTAAGAGCAGAGTTCTTAGTCATCCTGTGTGCTCCAGCTTCTAAAGCTTTCACGTATAGACTACTCTTCTTGTCATTTTGCTGCTGTTGTTGCTGCTGCTGTTTTAATCTAAAAATAAAAGGGTTGATTCAGGGAAACCCTGGCCTTGTGCAAACCAATTGAAATCAGAAGACTCCACATATCTTCAGGCATCTAATAAAGTTACACATACTACTAACATCCTGATGATGTGTTGCAAAAATTATTTAATCCTGTCCCTGGGTTTCCACCCTATCTTAGATCACTTAGTTCCTGGATCAAATATATACACATCCTTTATATTTATAAGAAGCCTTAACCAGCACTAGAGCTGAGTAGACATCTACCCTCTATACTATTAGAATCCACTTTGCTGTTGATAACCCTGAACTATTACTCACTGTGTTTCCTCTGGGCTGTTCTTAACTCCAGCCAACCCTCAGGGCCGTGTTTTTATGGCTCACCTAACCCATGGTGGCTTCTTCTTCCTCCTCTGTCTTCTTCTTCTTCTCATATTTCCTTTTGAACCCAAAGCCTGGGAAGCTAATCTCCGCCTATGTCTCTTCTGCCCAGGTATTAGCTGTAGACATCTTTATTTACCAATCCAAAATAACTTAGGGGCAAGGTGATACAATGGCACTTCATTCTACGAGCAGATTCTGTGGTCTCTGGGACAACCAGGACTTGGGGGCCCAATACAAGTATTATAATACAAGCAGCATCATGCCAACCCACTACAATGCTGTTCTGTATTTTATATATTCAAATAAAGTTATTAAGAATAAAATTATTGAAGAATTTTAACAAACAGAGGACCTCATTCATGTCTTCTTATTTAATATAAGCATTCTATGATTTTGTTTCACACACTTCTTCTCCCAGCCTGGGCTACAGTCAGATCTTTCCTCTGTTACCAGATAATGTGTTTTATCTCCAAGCAATGCTCCTTCTGCCTGACTGTGGACATTCACCTCATGCCTGCTGAACAGATTCTTCCCAACTTTTATGAACCTGTTGTACCTCCTTGAAATTGTTTCTTAATCCTCCCTACAAACCCCATCCCATTGTTCATAGTATTCATATATCTGTATGATGTTTAAAGTTTGAAATTCTGGTTGGAACATGTTATTTCATTATTGCTTGAAAATAATAATTAACAATGTACCCATTATTTTAAACTAACTGATTTAGCAATCTAAGATGAACAATATAGGACTGACTTTTATACAACTAGAAAAATTAAAAATAAACTCAAGCACTCAGGCAAACATAAACCATTAAGACATATATTACTAGGTGAAATGGAGAAAAATACTCATGATTATAAGCAGGGTCCCAAGGCATTACAAGTCTCTTTAATTTCTTTCATGTTTCTTTTCTATTTCATGATGATTTGATAATAGTCTAAACCTGAAGATTTTGCTGTGACTTGAGCAAAATCAAGAAATGTTTGACTTTGTTGGCCTGTGAAAGCAGAGAGACATTTGCCATGACAGTTGGGACATGTGTGGAGGAGGTTGGAAATCCTTGCAGAGGCCCAAACTGAAATGATGGTCTCCGTGTCAAGCTATAGAAACTGGCTAAGACTTTCTGTGATTGCTTTTTTAATTTTGTTTTGCTTTTTGTTCCCTAACAGGATGGATAGATTCTTCACACAACTGAGTGTCTTGCTTTCTCTTTCAGGTCTGCTTTGTGAACCTGGATGTCAAGAAGGATGCCTGCATCACAGAGAACCTGCAGCAGGTAACAGCTGGACCTGGAGCTCTCCAGGAGACTGTGATGATGGGGAGACTCCGTCTATAATGGCCTTCTTAGAAGGATAGATTACATCATCACTCCCCCATTTCTCTGACCTTGCCCTGCAGCTTTTTATACTGTTACCCCATGATATGTTTGAAAGTCACATTTCCAGGCATGTAGAACTGTTCAGGGAAGCATCTGCCCTCACCCATCAGCATCCTAACATGACTCTTCCTTCATGTTCACATCATAATCTGGCATGCCTTTTCCAAGGTATCTTATAACCAAGTAAAGGGAGCCAGCCATTTCCTCTGGTCCTTGGGATTACTCTTTCCATTCGGTCTATCAGATCTCATCTCAGCTGTGTCCATTGTCTTACCCTTATCATGGGCTTGAGCTTTCTGCACCTCATAACAGCCAACTTCCACCCATCTCATCTGAGATTGACCCCTGGTGTAAATGCTTGACTACATTAAGCACCTGAATGTTCAGTTATTTAGAAGCTGAGAATGCCTCTGGTACAATGGAAAAGCTATGTCACAGTTTGTCATTGCATACCCAAAGCTGAGAAGTTTGACCCCATTGGCTATAACAACATAATATTTAAGGTTGAATCATCACAGAACAATACACAAAAGCTTCACTTAATTGACACTAGATACTCAGTTATTCAGGAACCACTCACAGCATATGCAGAATTTGAGATTTCTCAGTGATATATTTTTTCTTGGTATAGTTGAATCAAACCTCTCAACCTGATACTCACAGGGATTGCTCTCTATAATCTTTTACCAAGTTCCAAATATTATCCTCTGTGTGGCACTAGAGTTTTCTAAGCAAGTTGTGCATATAACTTTATTCAATGAATTACTATATGGAGTCCATCAGAAACAGGACAGAAAGGATAGAAACAAGTTCCCATTATAGTAACTGTTTAAATAGCTTATGGAGTGATTTAAGAGAGTTTCCAGTTATAGCTTAGCTCATATAGCCTGATATGATTTGTTTAAGTTATCACTGTTTATGCCATAGGTGATTTATATATACATGAAGTAATTATGACATCTCATCCACATACAGTTCTATTACAGATTAAATAGAATAGGATGTCACAAATACAGGTTTTACCAAAGTGCTTAGAACATAGTCAAAGTAGATTTTATTACTATTGAGTTTACTGAAACAGAAGGTTACTAGTAAGTAATTTTGCTAATAAAAATTTAAGAGGAAAAATATTTCCAAACTACTGTTAATTTCTATTGTGTAATAGTAACTGCCAAATATTCACTTTGGAAAATTTAAAACCAGAGTTTTTTTAATCTTAAATTTTCTATGCCAACCTTAACTCTAATTATCTGTTCTGATTTCAAGGTTTCTTAATATTATTGAGATTATAATATAATTACATCATTTCCTATATTTTCTATTATCCTTCCAACTCTGCCTATGCATATTCCTGTGGTCTCATTCAAATTCATGCCCGTCCTCTTTTTGTTTGTGTGTGGGTTGAATGGGGGGAATGTGCTTCAGGGCTGGCCATTTGGTATTGGATAGCTGTGCTTTTCCCTGGGGAAGACATTTCTTCTGCCTTCAGCCTTCCTTAGTTGCCTGTAGTCTTCTATCTAGGGTTGAGACCTCCTGAGCTTTTTTCATTCCATGTTATCATATTTATTGCTGTCATCCTCATTCAGGTCATGTTTAGGCAGCCTTGATGGTGAGACTTCATGGGTATAGTCACTCTAACATTTCTAGAAGATATAACCTCACAGTAAACTTCTTATTCCTCTGCCCCCAACAATCTTTTTGCCTGTCTCTTCTACAACTGTCCTTGAATCTTATGGGTGGGAGTTGTGTTGTAGTGAGATATAGACTAAGCAAATTATATATCTAGATTCTAAAAAGTATTATTTTTACAGATGGAATAGTTTGGGAGTGCTATTTTAGAAGTATAAGGAATCCTCTGAACTAACAAAGAGTCTTACCTCACAGAAACTGGTAAACGTTTCACCAGACCTTCCAAAACTCATCAACTCCATGAATGTCCAACAGCCAAAAGAAAATGAGATTGTCCTCCTAAGTGGGTTAGCCTCTGGAAACCTCCAGGCAGATTTTGATGTTTCACAGGTAAGGAACATGGTTCTTGGTCAACTAGTCATTTAGTGCAGGGTTTCTCAACCTATGGGTCAAAACCCCTTTGGCAAACTTCTATCTCCCAAGGCATTTACATGATGATTCAAAATAGTTTCAAAATAACAGTTATAAAGAAGCAACAAAAATAATTTTATGGGTGGAGGTTACCACAACATGAGGAATTGTATTGAAGGGTCATAGCATTAGGAATGTTGAGAACCAAGTTTTCTGTTGTCAGATAAATATAAGATGATGCACATGAACTTGATCAGAAGAGTATACTCTATGTAATATAAGGCCTATCTCTATTTCTTCCCAGTAGCACCACTCAGAGCTTGATAGACTTATCAGTTCTAAGATTCCTAATGTTGTTTACCTGGGGCTCGAACACATATACTAAGGCTGGGTTATTCCACTCTCTGTTCTACAAAGTCTGGTAAATATTCAAAATCAGGATCTTCTCCCCTTTTAGGAACAAGTTCAGAATTCTAGTATATATCATTTTATTCTCATATCACCTAATAATATAATTCTTCTGGGACTTATTTGCTTCTCAAGAAATAGCAAATTAGCCAAGATTATAATAAGCATGTCAGCTTCAGGATGGAAAGGCAGTAAAATCCCATAAGAAAGTCAGTCATTAAAGCTAAAGCAGAAATAAAAATATTGTAATACTCTGCTATATCCTTCTTCATTGCTATTGTAAAAAAATCACAACACCACTTTGGTAGATGCACTTAAAGCTTTTCCATCAATTCAAAAGTATGCACAAGATATTCTATAATAATATCTAGTACAGGAATTAAAATATGAGCATTTGTTACCCATTAAATTGGTCATTTTTTCAAAATACCAGAAGCCCAGAAAGTCAGTCTTTTTTCCATTTTGACTCCAGAGACTTAGTAATATATCTCTACCTAGTCTATTTTCTTTATTTTTTTCTTTTTCTTTTCTGGTTTTTTTTTTTCTGATGCAAAAGCAAGAGGTTTATTTTCCAGTGCGTTAGGGTCAACCCTCAATTAGTCCCTCAAGGCAAGTGATGAGAAGGTTACCCCAAATGACTATTACAATTTTTCTACTTTTTAGGGGCACAGGTTACATCAGCAAGGTTAAAGTTTAAACTTATTGGCTAAGCATATTTAACTTTAAACCTATTGGCTAGCAAGCAAGAAATGCATTTGAACTCTTCCTGGGACTTTCCAGAGGGTCAGGTGACTATTAGTCAGTATATTCTGCATTTTTACTCAAAAAATGTCCCTGTGGGTGAAGAATGGGACTTGACCTAGTCTTGACAGAAGGCAGGTGGCTGTAGGCTGGTGGAATCCTCTAGGGCCCCTTATTCCCTGCCCATTTTTTTGTACAAGCTCCAATTTTGGAGCTACACTCAGGAGTCTCTGGTAACTAACTCATATTCTTCAGGTCCTGTCCTCAGGGTCTCAAATTGTTGGCACAGGACCATCAGCTGTGCTGCTCCTATTCTCTCTTTTATGAAGGCTATAGGCTTGCTCAATATGCAGGATCCAAAGGTCAACAATAGCAGAATAATTAGGGGTCCTAACAAGGTCCTATCACTTCTCTAATTGATATATCAGTTATAATAATAATTTTCATTAATGATGAATCTAGATTTGGAGGTGGGTATTGAAAAATGTCTCTAAGTTCAAATTCCCTTTATATTCAGCAAAGTAAGAATGACCAGATAAAAACTTTATGCATAAAATTTCTAAGTATTTATATATTGAGCCTGTTTTTCTCTGTCTCTATACCCAGGAATGAGCTTCCATTCAATTAAAGGGCCTTTCTTTATCTATGGAGAAGCTCCTTAATATAGCAAAGGAAACCCCAACTAGTTTGAGAAGCCAAACCCTGAGTAGACAACAAGTACTGTCTACCAACCCTTGGTTTGACCATGTATCTTCATGCTGGTGTAATCCTTCTCATTAATGAAACAAGAATCCCATAGTACATGATAAGTTGTTTCTTGTCAGCCAGAGAAACAATATTCCTGAATAGTCATCAGTTGGGATTTGAAGCTAAATAATTTGGGTCTCCCTGAGCCTGGATTCACCCATCTATGAAACAGAATAAACTCGTTTCTACTTTGAAACACCAACTTGAGAAATGAGATTGGTAAAAAGCACATTATTCAAAATGAGTTTTAGTTTTGCTAGAAATAAAAGAGGACAAAATTATAAAAAAATCCATCATACTACAAAAAACCCAAACTATTTTTCTCTCCAATATCCTCTTTATATTAAAATTGTGATGTTTATAATGATAACTTTTTAAATAATGTGATTAATGAATAGAAAAGCTTTACTGTTTAGTAACCATATATTCTTATTCTTGATTCTGAAGCTAATAAAATGGCTTGTTCACTATAAATTTTACATAAATTCTGCATAAATTTATGCTATATTTTAAACACATAAATACTGAAAACTTTCTTCCTCTCTACTTTGTTATACTCGGTCACTTTTTACTGATGTGCTCAGCTGCAGATAACATTGACAGTTGCAAGTATTATTGCAGGATCCCAGTTTCCTTCTCTTGCCTCCATGATAATTGATACTGACATTAATTGGGCCTGGCCTTGAATTGAACTTTGTAGACTCTGATTGACCTTAGTTAAGATTCTTAATTAAACATGACTGAAGATAGACATAAACACATAGAGAATGTATTGTCTCATGTAACTAAGCAAACACAGGGAGTAGAATACATGAGAGGATTTGAACCATGGTGACAGGACATGGATTTTTCTTATAGTCTCTTCCCTGCTTCCTCTCTGTAGGTCCTATTATGAGACACAAGGACACATTAGCCTTTTGTATTCAGGTTGACTAAAACTAAAAATTCAGGTAGTTCTTAAATGTCTTGAGTTCTCTTGGTTCTCGTGTGTTATGTATTTGTTCTTTCATTAATTTATTTATTTATTCACTTTACATCCTGATCACAGACCCTCTCCTCCCTGTACAAAGCCATTGTCCCATCCCCTTATCCTCTGAGAAGGGGGAGGCCCCGCCCACATCAAGTCATTGAAGGACTAGGTGCATCCTCTTCCACTAAGGCCAGACAAGGAGGCCCAGTTAGGGGAATGGGACCACAGGCAGCCAACACAAGACACTGAACTGCCAACCAAGGAACAAACATGGGTGGGACCTAGGCCCCCTACACATATGTAGCAAATGTGCAGCTTGATCTTCCAGTGGGTTCCCCAGCAACTGGGGCAAGGGATGTCCTTGAATAAATTCAGTTTTTATGAATGGCTTGAGGAATGTACTGTTCTGATTGGCCAGGCAAGATTCTTCCCTGGACTCAGAGATGAAATCTATAGGCCTTTCTCAAACAGTAATGGAAGCAGAAAATTCTCCTTCACAGAGGATGAGGACAAAAGGGGTAAATTATAGTCAACATATGGTACAGTGGTGTTTTGCCTGCAAAAATGTCTGTCTATACACCACATGTATGCCTGATGACCTTGGTTGCCAGAAGAGGGCATTTCTCATCTCCTTATCCTCTGAGAAGGGGGAGGTCCAGCCTGGGTATCACTCCACCCTGGCTCCACCTAGTCGTTGATGGACTAGGTGAGTTCTGTGAGAGTAGAGTTACAAAGAATTTATTAAATATCACATAGTAAGGAATGTTCAAAGTCAATCATAGCCATGTGCCACTATAGTACCAACTATCTGGAGGTTGAGGTGGATCAGAGGACCACTGGAGGCTAACAGTTTGAGACCAGTCTCATGTGAGTTCTATGTCATATAACAAGTAAAATGTTCAGCTTGTGCACCCTTTTCCAAACAAGCTATCAGGGCTTGCGTGTAAGTTCTATCACTTACATATCTTTTAGTAGACTCTCCATCATTTATCCTGAATCACATTACCTGTCTGAATTCTCCCAAGGCTTCCAAAGCTGCTAAGTCATTTTGTAGACACCACAACACATGTTTTAATAGGTCAGCAAAGCTGTGTCAACACTGCACCCTATCTTGGCAATCGTAGCAAGTATCTACTTTTATATAGATACTCTCTAATTGGCTACTTTGTCCCCATTAAAATTGGTAGTCTATTAATTCATAAATAAGATGTAGAGACTGGCAGAAACTGTGTGCTAGATTAGCTAAGGAAGTCTAAATGAGTAATCCTTAGAGATAGCCTAACAATACATTGATGGCTGACTAAGTCCTAAGTACTTGACCATACTGGGGTATGCATCCTGGAGTAGTGAACAAACTCAGCATTTTACTCTTGTGGAACTAACTTACAACTGCTGGCTGGACCCTTACTGTCTGTGTGTATTATTAAATATATAAGTACAAATCCAACAGTCCACATGAACAAGTACAGTGATCATCTAAGAAAATAATAAGAAAAAAATTCAATGGCCAATAGTTAAATAAAATATTAAGTACAATTAGTTACTTTCTGTTCCTGTTTGATTTCTTTTGCTACAATAAACACCATGCCCAAAAGCAACTTATGGAGGATAGGGTTAAGGTTTGGGTATACACATGCAGGAAATCATTGAGGGACATTAGGACAGAAAGTAAAGCAGAAACCACAGAGGAATGCGACTCAGTGTCTCACACTTGGTACTTGGTTAGCTTTTTTTTATAGCCCATGTCCTCCTGACCAGGTGTCGTCAGCCATAATGGGCTAGATCTCCCTCATCAGTCATTAGCCAAGACAATCTCATAAATATGGGCACAGGTCAATCTCACAGGCAGTTCACCTGGGGTTCCCTATCCCCAGGTGACTTAAGTTTATATCAAGTTGAAAAGAAGAGATGGCTAGGTCTCTTGGCAACCAAAGCAGATGTTTTGAGAAGCTTATCCTATATAACAGTCAGGTCTACTCCTGCAGTTGTTCTTCTGTGAGGTGAGGATGTAGTTATCCATGCACACATGAGTTTGCAAAGGCCTGGGTGTGGCCTCTCTGCTTGTCAAACTTGTCATACAAGTCTTCTGTGGATACTGAGCATTTCTTGTTTGGACCAGGAGACCATGAAGAAAAGGAACACATCTAGAGTGCGATAAACCTAAACCACAATGCAGGCTCTTCCAGTATGCCTACCCTTGAAAGGAAGACTTAGTTTTTTATGCCAGTATTTTCTAGTCTCTATCAGCACCACAGAATCACTAGACCATGTACGCACGAACACACACACACAAACACACACAAACACAAATGTATATACATATATATGTGCATTCACACACACACACACACACATATATATATATATATATATATATATATATATATCACATATTATTAGAATTCATAGGATTTGAAAAGTACCCTAGGAAACAGTAGTTCTCAGCCTGTGGATCATGACCCATTTGGAAGTCACATATCTGATTTCCTGCATATCAGATGTTTATATTATGACTCATAACACTAGCAAAATTATAGTTCTGAAGTAGCAATGAAATTATTTTATGGTTGGGGGGTCACCACAACCTGAAGAACTATATTAAGGGGTCACAGCATTAGGAAAGTTGATCACCGCTGTGTAAAGTGTTATAAAATTATGCAATATGTCCTTGTATTTTAAAGACTATAATTTTTTCTTTACTTAGCTACAACTCTTCAATTTTTATTGACATTTTAAAAGACTGTTTTTTTAAAAAGTACACTTTCTTCCTAAAAATCCCAAAGCTCTGTAACTGTGCACAGTTAATAAAATCTTTAAATCTATCTCAAAGTATTACTGGTTCATATGGCTTTGTTAATATCTCTTGGGCTCTTGCTACCATTTATATTGCATACTTAATTTAATAATATTAAGTAGCACACAAGAAATGATCTTGACCCAGAACTATGACAACTCCTTGTGATACCAGTTAATCATTCTTTTTACCTTTGACAGATACGGTAGGCTGCCTTTCTATGGTAACTGGGTGACTGTCCTGTTCGCATCTCACAGTATACATTCTATCTAACAGTCAGAAAGTGGCTGGTAACTTTTAGAATAGCATGCTTTGTCTAAGTTCAGATGAAAGGAAATTAATTCAGAACAAAGAAAGATTTATTGTTTCTCACCTCTTGGGGGAGATCATAGGTTTTGGGGTTCAGTGAAAGCAATACTCCAGTGTATCTCCAAGTCTGGGTGGGACCCTCTGAGTGGTTTCTTCAGAAAGCATGTTGTGATTTACTGGGTCTGGGCTGAAGTCTGAAATTGTGAATTTCAAAGGAGCATCCACAAACCCTAAGACTTTCAGTCCACACCCCATGCTTTGAAATGAACAGCTATGCACCACCATTCTTGAAAAACAGTCCAGATCACAAATGTGCATAGTTCTATCCCCACCCTGCAGTAGTCCCTGATCCCCTATGGGAATCATTGACTTCTTCATAAAATCACTTTCCCCATGACGACTCTAGTTGCAATATCCAATCAAATGTCCATGCACGACATATAGATAAGAAAGTTAAACTACTTTGGGAATTGGTATGTAGGTGTCTATGTGCAAGTATCCTGTCACATGGCCTTGTGCTCCCTATTTATGAACACACGACAGAACTGAGGGTTCTAAATCACAAACTGACTATCATTAGAGATGATTGATGCCAGCCACCCATGAGTGTTTTGAACTGTCATCTTTAAAAGGTGACCACTCTGATAATAAAATATTTATTCCCAAACATTTCTAATTCCACTTACGGATTCAATTGCTCCCATGTCCATTAAGTCTTATATCCGTTTTGAGATATTTCCTATAAAATCTGCTGCAAATTCACACATTATTGCTATTATCTTTTTTAAATGAATCTATGAGGACTGGGGAATTGGCTTAATGGGGAAGAGTGCTTGTTGTGGGAATGTGCAGGCCCGAGTTCAGATGCCCAGAACCCAAGGAAAAGGCAAGTGTTTCCACAGTGCACCCATAACCCCTGCTGGGAAGTATGAGCACAGGAGAGGGCAAGTCCTGGGGTCTTGGCCTGTCCATCTAACCAAAAGGAGAGGGGCCGGGTTTGAGAGAGACCCTGACTCAAAAAAAGGAGGAGTGGTTAAAAAAAATGGAGACACCCAGCAACAATCTCTAGCTTTCACATGTATACACTCTTAACATGAGCACCAGGGCTTACATACATATACCTGTGCGTATACATATACATTTGCACCTTCCGACTCACACACAGGGAACTATGCACACTCTTTGGGGGGGTGGAGCTTACTAGTTATTGCCCTGTAGCAATGAAAGCTTTTGCTGCTCTTTTAATGGACACAATATGAATCATGAAGATGAGGCCTGGGAACAGGCAGGCGGCCCATAGCGCTAAGCCTGAACAGTCTCATCGGGTCCACCTGCTCTTTCATCTGAGTCCCTTTGTCACACTGTCCTTTCTGTATGTCATTGGCCTATCTTCATATTTCATGTTGGCTCCTTCCTCAGGAGGACAGCACCAGTGTGAAGCCCGAATATAGTTGAGAGCTACTTAACTGCTAATATCTGAAACACCGACAGAGGGTTTGCCAACAACTATCAAGATAGCAAAGGATAATGTTCTGAGAAAGGGTCTCCATTTAGCCAAGAGAGTCAGCCCTGAGCCTGAGTACCCCTACTGTAAGCCTTTGGTGAAGCCTTTTTCTGATGCCAGTCCCTAGCCTATCTCCTCCCCCTGAGTATTTAGCCTACAAAACATAATATTATGACTTCTTTCCATTTTGACCCAAAAATCTCCTTTTAAAAGCTTCTATCCAGTGCTGTAACCCACAAGTGTTTTATCCAAGGGCCCAAGAACCATGTCTTAAAAACCAGTTCCCCTCTCCCCAGCCTCTAGGAGAAAATGGCAAGCTAGTATCTGTAGGCCATGGGCCCCAAGATAAAAAACATCTCACTTTTCCCTTCTGTAAAGACAAGCAGCAACCATAAATGGCCTAAAATCCGTGTTGCTTTTTGATTCATTGCAGTGCAGGTCTAAGTTCTGTGTTCACTCCAGTTATTACAATAATCACCAATAAACTCGTCTTTGCCTGCTCAAATTTAAACAGTAGATATTTTTTTGCTTCCATGAGAGAAAACTCAAATATATGATATAGCCAGGTGTTTTCTTTTAAGTAAAGCTTCCTTCTAGATGTGCCATATAATTAAAAAAATAAACCCAGGTGCTCTAAAGATATTTCAAATATTTTTAGGAGCCCCTCTCTTTTTCACAGGAGAGGTTGGAATGACAAAATAGTCACCAACATTGTCTCTTCCTGTCATTTTTGAGAAAGTACCTCCTTTTCTATCTGTTTGTAGTACCCTTGGCTACCAGATATCTGTTTGGTCCAATGTGCAAGAGGGAACAGACCAAACAGTACCAACTGTATCATCTTTGAGATCAACAAGTTCTTAATTGGTCTGGAAGTGGTGCAGGAGCGACAGCTCCACCTGGAGACGAACGTGTTGAAGCTGGAGGATGATACAAACTGCTCCCTGTCTTCAATCGAAGAAGATTTCCTTACAGCCTCCGAGCATTTGGAGGAAGAAATTGAGACAGAGGACTACAGAAGTGGTAAGACACTGCAGATAAACCAAGTGTGTCCTCCGAGAATACTCACCCCACCCCTTGCTACGACACTCTTGAGAAAAGTTTCAAGTCCTGTCAGCTTGACTGACGCCTTAGTCTCTGCTTGCTGAAGTCTGATGAGGCAGTAACAATGAAAGGATACTGACGAGCGTGCTGACTAAGACAGCTTATCGGTTGGGTGGATGCTGGCTCCAAAGGATGCCTTAGGGATGCTGAGGGAAATCTGTGTGCTCTAAGGGGAAACCTTCCAACACGCCAAGGGGATGCCTCTTCCCAAGAGGAAGATTAGTTTCCCTGAAACTGCCAACAACAACAACAACAACAAAAAAAATGTCAGTATTCTCAACTGGAATTAAGTCAGACTGGCTGGAATTCAAATCCTAGCACTTCCTTTGAGGCTGAGAGACCTAAGACTTCTCCCCGTTCTCTTTTAAGCCCTGGTTTCAAAAAGCGCCTGTAGTTAGTGGTGGTTGTGAGATTAGAAGGCACTGACTGACCCTGGAAAGTGCTCAGGAGTCATTTACATCCATTGGCTCAGTAACAGAACTCACTGTTCCTCCTCCCACCTTAAGCACAGGGAAGGAGATTGCACAGTGACGTGCTGTTGCTGAGTCAGGTCCTTTGCAAAGTTCACTACAAGCAAGGCTCCTACTGAAGTTCTTCTAACTCCCAAACCCTCCCTTTCTCCCTCCTTTCCCTAGGATGCGATCTCCTGTATCACTTTCCCAGGAAAATGATTACAAGCCATCATTCTCAAACACTTTTTCCCCACACCGTCCCGCGCCGCCCCGCGCCGCCCCGCGCTGCCCCACGCCATCCCACACCCCATGACTCCAGCATTTGTGTACCACAATAAAGATGTTTTATAGTACAACATTCCATAACAAAATTCAACATCCTTATCAGATTCATTTTACCTGACCCAACAGCCCCACAGCTGGATGCAAATTTAGAAAGTAGTTGTGAGTTTGGCCCATTAGAGTCTGCTACCTGAGAAGTAACAGTGTTTCTCAATTTCCCTTCACTAGGTTTGGAAACTATAAATGTGTCAGCTAATGTTTTAGAAAGTAAAAAGCCAAAGGAAGCTACCCAGGAAGGATGGGATTTCCACAAGGAAAAGTTGCATTGTGCTTTAGGGGAAAAATACATTAGAAAACACCGTATGCCCTCAACAAAAACAGAAGGGTCCAAGGAAAATACAGCAGAGAACACGGCCTTAAAAAGTCTCAATCCTTCAGCCAGGCCATCACGCTTCAAAAGTGAAGTGGTGGGAAACAAGCAGCCGGCCACAAACTACTGCCACCCTGAAAATATCAAAGGAGAAATAGAAACATCTCAGATGCTGTTCATCCCCAGAGATGCTTATCTCTCCATGGTTAAGAAAGAAGTACTTTCTTCATGTGGTGCACTGGCTGAGCAGGGAAGCAACCACAGAGACCATGACGCTACTCCAAACTCTCTTCCTCCTGTTAAAAATGGAGAAGCCACCACGGGAGAGTATGCTACAAACTTAGCAGAATCTGTCATGCAAGATGCCTTCATCCGACTGTCTCAGTCGCAACCCACACTCCCCCAGGAACCTGCAGTCAGTTTCTCTATGGGCAGTGCTCCGCTTCCCAGTGGCTGTTGCACAAAAGATATGGTGGTCCCTCATTCATGGAATGAGCTCCCCAAAATTGTCGTCGTGCAGAGCCCAGAAGGCAGTGACACAGCCCTGGAGCCAAGTGTCTCCTCCTGGCCTGACATGGGAGTGTCTGTTGAAACCTCAGGCACCTTTTCTGCAGACAGTTCCAGCAGACCCGCTCAAAGTGCCCTAGAAGTCGCATTGGCTTGTGCAGCCACTGTCATTGGAACCATTTCCAGTCCACAGGCCACAGAAAGATTCACCACGGAGCAAGAATCCCTGGTATCTACCTACGCCCAGAGAGGCAATGGGGTACAGCAAACTCAAGTGCCCCAAGTATTCATGGGACCTTCTACAACCGAATACTCCTTCCCATCAGCTCTATGTGGCATGACACAAGTGGCAAGTGCTGTCGCTGTCTGTGGCCTGGGTGAAAGAGAAGAGGTGACATGTTCTGTAGCCCCAAGTGACCTCTTGCCTACATCTGGGGCTTCTGAAGAAACATCCTCTGTTGGAAGTCTAGTGACAGAGAGGAGCCCAGAACTGGGGAAGGAAGCCATCGCAGAGGCTCTGCTCAGGGAGGCTACTCTGGTTTTAGCAAAGCCAGATGCATACAGCAGCATTGGAGAGCTCTTGGGATCTGTGAATCAGAGAATCATAGAAACCACATCCAAAACCCAGACGCTGTGCACAGAAAGTGTGCGAAGGAATGAACTGGCACACACCTTGTCCAATGTCATCCTCAAGTATTCCATAGATGAACTTCAGCAGAAAGATATCCTGGCTCAACGCGCTGAGGAAAGACATCCCTGCGGAACTCTGAATGCCTTAATGGAAAGTGCAAACCAACTGCTTCACGATGTGATCTGCTTCACATTCAAAAAGATGAATCACATTGTAACACTCGGGGAGCATCCCGCTGCCCTTTCTAAGGAGACCGTCAGTTGGACGGACTCAGAGCCCTTAAGTTGCCAGCCATTTGATGAGGCTGCTGGTCAAGCCTGGGTAAAAGGCTCGGCATGCTCCAGCAGCCAGCCTCTTAGCAGTGCACACAGCACTGGCCTTGTTATCAGGGATCTTGTAGAGGATGCATCTCCTAAGTCAAACAAGCATGGAGCAAGGCCAGAACTGGCCGACAACCCCAGTCTGCAATCTGAATTCTCATGCAGTCATAGAATGCTCGATGCAACTGCTAAGACATTCCCCAAGGAAATAAATCTGAAAGGGATTGTGGGAGAGGATACCAGGAACCATTATCCTACACTAAGTTATGACATCAATGAACAAAGAGCCGCTACAGAAGTAGGAAAATTGACAACAGCAGGTGGGGGCTGTATTGGTTTCCAGGAAACTGAAGATGGCATTGTTCCAAACACCCGAGAGAAGTATACCTGTACCACACCCCTAAACAACGAAGCTCAAGTAAACCTATCCTTGTTAGGGGATGATCTGGCCATGCCTGCTCAATCTATACTAGAGGCAAAGCAATCCGAGGTCTATGGCATCACAGACTTTGCTGAAGAATTGGCAGAGACTGTTGTCTCCATGGCAACCGAAATTGCAGCAATCTGCCTTGACAACTCCAAAGGAAAACAGCCGTGGTTTTGTGCTTGGAAAAGAGGGAACGAGTTTTTGATGACTCCTAACGGATCCTGCCGATCCTTGAAGAGGAAGAAGGAAAACTCAGGCGCTGGAAGCACTGTGAGGAAACACAAGCCACCTCGCCTCAGTGAAATCAAGAGAAAAGCCGATGAGCACCCAGAGCTGAAAGAGAAGCTGATGAACAGAGTCGTGGATGAGTCCATGAACCTCGAAGACATTCCTGATTCCGTCAGTACTTTTGCAAATGAAGTGGCAGCCAAGATCATGAACCTTACTGAGTTCTCCATGGTGGATGGAGTGTGGCAAGGCCAGAGTTGTTCCCGGAATCGGCTGCTGGGTGGCGATAGGTGGAACCGGCTGAAGGCCTCGAGTTGCGAAAGCATTCCTGAGGAGGACTCTGAAGCCAGGGTCTTTGTAAACAGCCTGGGTTTGATGAGTACCTTAAGCCAACCAGTTAGCAGGGCCAGCTCAGTCTCCAAACAGTCCAGCTGTGAGAGCATCACCGATGAGTTTTCCAGGTTCATGGTGAAACAGATGGAAAACGAAGGGAGAGGGTTTGAGTTGCTGCTGGATTACTACGCCGGCAAAAATGCCAGCAGTATCCTGAGCTCAGCAATGCAGCTGGCATGCCAGAAAAACGACCACCTCAACGTGAGACCGAGCTGCCCCTCTAAGCAGTCCAGCACAGAGAGCATAACAGAGGAATTCTATAGGTACATGTTGAGGGACATTGCCAAAGAAAGCAAAGATGGCGCCTCCAGCAGACGAAGCAGCCATGATTGGACCACGGGCTTGCTGTCTCCTTCTGCACGATTCCCGCTGTGTTACAGACAGTCATCTATGCCTGACAGCAGGTCCCCATGCTCCAGATTAACAGTAAATGCACCTGTCAAAGCCAACTCCTTAGATGGCTTTGCGCAAAACTGCCCTCAAGATTCTGTAAATGTACAGCCAGTCAGTAGGGCTTCCTCATCCGGCCTCTGCAAATCAGATTCCTGCTTGTATCGCAGAAGCGGGACTGACCAGATAACAAACATGCTAATTCATGAGACATGGGCCAGCTCCATTGAGGCTCTCATGAGAAAGAACAAAATCATTGCTGATGATGGTGAGGCAGCTAATGCCAGTCCTGGTCCTATTTCTGGAGGCTCTCCTTTGCAAGCAGAGAAGTGTGGCAGCAGATTCGCCACCAGCACAGGACATAGGGGGCCAACTCTGCTTGTACAGGAGTCTGTTGATTACCAGAGAAAGGATGCTATTACTGAAAGCAATCGTTCCCCAGTGTCATCTCCAAGCAAAACAGCTCCTGTTAAAATCCTAGAAGGATTTGATCCTAGAAGAGAAACCTCTGCATGCCACAATGCTGTTGGTCTCAAAACCCCTAGACGGTCACTTTGCTCAAGGGATGTGCCTTTGATTCAGATAGAGACAGATCAGAAAGAAGAGTATGTTGGAGAACCTGAACCCTTCCTTTCCCAAAGTGGCTCCCTAGAAGAAGCAGAAGGGCACCAGCCTGAAGAAGCCATCCCAGATGTGGCTAGAAGTGAAGACACAGCCCTGGGCACCTGTCAAAGCTCTAGGTAAGTTCACTACCTCGTAAACCATACAGGGCTCATGCTCATCAGTGTTTATATGTCACTTATGGTTAGCCTAAGTCTTAGGGAGGAACACAAGGGGTGTCATCAAGGCACAGAGTGAATCCCCAAGACAGTAAATGACCTCTGTAGGCCCCTGCACATGTGCAAAATAGGAGATATTCCTCTCACCTTGTACACTGACATTTTAGTCCATCTCTCCTATGGTCCTTGTTCTCCTCAGCTGCTGTAATTGTAGACAGAGGCCGCGCCCCCTCATATGCCTGCTGTTTTATTTTATTTAGAATGCCTGATCCTTCCATCCACATCCAATATCAATAATCCCCTGGGTAATCTTGTGGAATTTTATTCATATGCCTATAATAACTCTTGGCTCAAAACCGCTATGTTTTTATTGCATGTCACTCAAATACCAAAAGGTAAAGTGAATTCATCCCCACATCCAAAGGGATCAAGTCACCTCCTGGCCCCTATTGTTGGTGCTTAACTATGTTTCATGACTGATTACTTTAAAACCAGTCAGAACCTGATAAAGTTCTGATATACCTTACTGTTAGCTGGGAAAAAAATCCTTTGGGGTTATTTTGTAATTAACTGAGAATATTCCTTTGAACATTTCCTCAGTATTTTAGATAACAGAGGCAGTACTGAAAATGGGACAGGTAACTATTCGGAATTCAAAACCGATTTTATTCTATAAACAACTTTTTTTCATTTGAAAATAGCTATGTTAAATAAACTTTAGTTTTAGATTTTGAGATTAAATTTTTTTTGGTTTGCTTAATGGAGAACTTTTTTCTTTTCTTTTTTTTTTCTTTTTTCTTTTTGTCCCATAAGTGTCAGCTCTTTCAATGCATAGCATAACTGTCACCTGATCTATAGTGTCTCTGAAATTTTGGCATTTGGACAGTGCTTTTCCAGGAGATTGTACTTCAAGCAGGAGTAAATTCTCAATCGTGGGTAAGGTAATTCTTTCCCTCAGGCTGCCTAAGAACATCAGCTTCTTTGATAACTTCCACTTTCTGCACACTACTCACAAGAGACCACCGTACCATTCATAATTAAAGTTCAGTGAAACAGAAGACAAAAAAACTTAAAACAAAATTAAAGCTTTAGACATATACAATTCAATAAATAACCTGTATAGTCTTTTCAGAGATATATGTCTACCATTCATTATTTACAAAAAGACCACAGATTTTATATATATAGTATCAATAAGGTGAACACAGCTATTACTAAATATACACAGCTCTCTAAAATCTGGGGTATATTTGCCCCTGAGCAGAAGAGATCTATATTGAGGTACTAAAGTGCCCCACTAGAGAGTATACTACATGGTGTCTTAAGTACAGGGTCCAGTCAGACAGGAGAACTTCCTCTTAGACAATGCTAACAACTTTCCTTTCCAATTGGCTAGAACCCCAGAAGCACAGATGGAGAAGAGAAAAAAACCCAAAAGCACAAATAACCTTTGGCTACTTACAGTATTCATCCATGGTTTTGCTAGAGGGACTGTGGAGAACTGTATCAGAGCTAACAACACAAAAAGGCCAATGTATAATTTTTCAGAATTGTTGTAGTTTGAAATGCATACAAAAAAATAGAGAGAGAGATTTCAGCTACCTGACTTAATGTCAGCAAAAGCTGGGTGATGGCTAGTCAGTGAAGGTCACGGAATTAGGAAGCACTATGAACTAATCCTACAAGCTTTATGATTGTTGACACAATCAAATCATGATTATTACCACACAATTTTAAATTAACTATCATTGATGTTATTCTATACAAAGACATATCCTGGAAAAGTTTTAAAAGCTTTAAATCTTGTTTGAAAAAAGCTACAGCTGATTCAGATTCTTGGACCATATAGTCATTCAAGCAGGTGACCTCTCAGGTCATGATATAGATAAATGATTCTGCTTTTCATGCAATAAAGAAGAAAGGAAGTAGACTATCCACCCCAGAAATTCAGGAGTTGGCTCTAATTACAAAGCACAGAGACTAAAAACTGACTATTGTTTTTGTTTTGCAGAGCAATATAAATAATCACCCTATAACAGGAACTACTACACCACTTTAACCAGTATTGGCTTGAACTGGTTTCCTAAACTGTTTCGTTTTGCTTTATGTACTCATGAGTAGAAATGATAATAATTATAATATAAAATAATTCTTAAAGTTTAAATGATTTGTGTACAAAATGATGCTTAATGCAATACTTTATTATAAACAATCAATAAATCCACTTGGCTGCCATTGCTATTTACAGCAATGTCATTTGGGTCAAGATTTGTGGTGGCTTTTATTTCAAGAGAGGCAGATTTCCCCAAGGGGAAACCTGTCATGAGAGATGTAAGAGTCTTATTGAAACAAGACAATACCCAGGATGGCCAAGCAGAAAAATTAGTCACAGTTCAGTTAAATTTTCTGGGGTCAGAGTTGCTGCCACAGGATTTGATTTGTCAAAATAGTTGAAACTAGAATTCCACTTTCCATGGAAAAGTGCAACCAACTTGCATGCAAGAGTAGAGCATGGGGCATGTGCAGTCTGAATGCTGCTTGGTGATGGAGAAAGATTATGTCCTGAAGATACTTTAGGGTCCTCTCTGAGGGACATCTTCTTGGTTCTTTAAAATGTGGTTAGAATTAAACACATTGAAATAGAAGTCACTTTCTTACTTTTTGATTACTTGATTTTAAAAAAAAGTCACTACTGAGGATCCATTGTGAAAATCATTCCTAAATGGAACTCTCTGTTGATTCAATAGTATCATATTTTGAAGATGTATAGACTCAAATCTTTAAAGAAGAAAAATGGTATCCTATTGGTGGCCATCACTTTCTCCTTAGCACAGCGTGACATACAGTGAGGACTAAAGAGCAATTGCTTAACTTTTGACACATCAGTTCTAAAGCAGAAGAGATACGCTGACTCCTGAGCATGTAGAGGAGGTCCCAAGCACTGGAGGAATCTGATGTTTCAGTAGCATGCAACAGACCTGTACAAATATAGTCAACTGGTCTGTGACAAATGAGCAAAGTGATATAATTTAAAAGACAAAGTCTCTGGGCTGGGGACATGGTTCAACAGTTACCAACATTGGTTTTGCAGAGAACCTGGGTATGGATCCCAGCATCTACAATATAGGACTCACAATCATCCATAATTCTACTTCCAAGGAATCTGATGCCTTCTTCTGGCCTCTTCAGCCAATAGGCATGTACATGGTGTCTTGACATACGCGAAGGCAAACATTCATGTACATTAAATAAAAATAATCAAACATGTAAAAGAAGAAATATAGATATATATACAAAAGAAAGAAAAGGAGGCTTCTTCAGGAGTTTCCATGACAGCTAGGCACTGTGATGCCACATCTTCACTGTCAAGTTAGTTGGATTTAAACTCATATAGTACCCTACTAGATATGAAGATGTCTCCTGTTGGTTTAGTTAAGGAGGGAAGAGCCACCTTGAATGTTGATGGTATTATCATTTGGGCTGAGGTACCAGACCAAATAAAAAGAAAGCTTAGAAGAAGCCAGAGGACCACCAGCATTGTCCTCTCTTTGCTTCCTGACTGTGGATGTCATGTGACCCACTGCTTCAAGTTCCTGTTGCTTTATCTTCCCTACTATGCTGAACAATAATAGCCTTGCATCATGACCACAAAGAAGTTCTTTTCGCTTAGTTACTGCCGACAGAATAAGACAAGACACAGACTAAAAACATATTTTTTAAAGATATACCTGATAAAAAGGTTATCTAAAATGTTAAAATTCAAAATGTTCTTATATGTTGACAAATCTGTTATAAACATGAGACTGTCCTAATAAAGCGGAATGATTTCAATGAAAAGAAAAATCTCTCAGAATTCAGCAGTAAGAAATTATCAGAAAATAGACAAAGGTTCAAGGTTCGAAGGCTAGGTTCCCAGCTAGTAGGTATAATCGTTAGGAAGAGATTCTACCATGAAGGTTTCATGTGATCTTTGTAACAATCTATGATTAGATCCATTGTTTGACTACATTATTGGGATGGAAACTTAGAGGTTGGAAGAAGTAAGTTGAGAAGTACCCCTGGGGCTCTATACTATGTTTGTCTGCCACTTTACCTCTTGGCTGTCATGAAGAGAGCTACTTTGCTTTATCATCTGATGCTACAGTGGTGTTCAGCATTGCCCTGTGTGGGCCTAGAAGCATCATATCCAAGTAGCCATGGACAGAAACATCTTAAGTCATGAGCTTAAATGAACCTTTCTTCCTTTAATTATTTCTCCCAGGTATGTGACACAGTGATAAGAAAAAAAAGCTGTACATGCAGTGATTTGGATTTTGTTCATATTAATAGACATTCAACATATTCTGTTGTTTTAATTTGAAATTTCCTAATGGCATATGATAACTGAGCGTTGTGCAACTTTAGTCTAAAATGGATGAACGCTCTGGAAGACAGTTGTCAGTTTCTTTCAAAACTAAGCAAATTGATGTTCATTAAAAAATAATATATTCATACATACTCATATGCACTTGGAGTCTATATAAATATTAATAGAATTTTGTGAATTTATGAAAATTAATATTAAAACTGAGGTCAAGATAGATAAAAAGGCAAAAAGAGTCACATATAGCAACAGGGTGGGCCAGTGTAAAACACAGTCTTTTATGTTGTTTTACATTTCTTTACATGTCACTTCTGGTACAAAGTATAGGGAGAGGAGAAGCAGAAGAATGCTGTGCACAGGTCATTACACAACACATATTTCATTACACGTCAGTTTTATAATGTAATGTGATAGTAATCTATGCAGTGAATATAAATATCAAAAGCCCTGCAACAACCACTAAAAATTGTAAGCCAATAGTAGAAATAAAATTTAAAAAAATCTAAAAATTGATCAGCTAATTAAGTAGAATCTGGAGTGAAACGAAATATGAAACTCAGAACAGATGGGACAAATAGAAAATGAGATTATATATTTAAACCCAGCCTTATTGATAGTCACATTAATCATCAATGATCTAAACACTTCAGTTAAAAGCAGAGATTATCCTATTGCATAAAAATGCATAATCCTAGCATAAGCTGTGTTCAGCCAAAATATAAAGATTCAAATGGGACAAGAGTAAAAGGATGGAAAACAAAAATATTTTAAAAGGTCAAATAGACCTCAGGATAAAGAGTATTTCCAGGGATAATGATGTTTTATAAGCTAAGAAGGTCAATCCATCCAACAGAAAAATCTTCTTATGTACAGAACCACCTAAATGATAAAACATCAAATGATAATGTTTTAAAACTACAAAGAGAAATAGACAGAGAATTGTGCCAGAAACTTAACATTCTTCTCTTAATAATTTATGAAATAATAAAAATATGTGAACAGGTTAGAAATGTGTGTATATATTTATAAGAGAAGCAGCATCAAGAAAATTTCCACCGCCGGGCGGTGATGACACACGCCTTTAATCCCAGCGCTTTGGAGGCAGAGGCAGGTGGATCTCTGAGTTTGAGGCCAGCCTAGTCTACAGAATGAATTCCAGGACAGCCAGGGCTACACAGAAAAACTCTGTCTTGAAAAAACCAAAAGAAAAAAGAAAAAAAAAGAAAACTACACAACAAGGCAGATGCATATAATGAACTGAAGAGACAAGATTCCACCCACAAGTCCTGCTCAAACTCCCCCATGATAAAATCCAAGTAGAGAACAGGCAAAGTAGACATGAAATTCTATCAATGGCTAAAGAGCTGCTGCGAGAGGGAGTGCTGGTTTTCTTTACTGATGAGACCTTTAGTAAGCTGGCCACACCCAGGGCACTCACCACTCGAAAGACCAGCTGGGCTACACACTCAACTCATGGGGAAAGAAAGAAAATATAAAGAGGAAGACATCTCAAATTTGGGAAGGAGGGTGGAAAAGTGTAACGGGAGGAATTCAAGGAGGAGGATGAGTATGTTCAAAATACACTATTTGAAATTCACAAACACCTGATACAATATCATTAAAAAGAAAGGTGAGCATCACTCACAATCAACTCAAGCTATACAACCCCAAACAGTCTACTCCAGCAGAAAAGCATACAGTTTTTTCAGGTGTACTTAAAACATTTGTCAACATGTACCATAGACAAAAATGCAAGTCAATATATTTAAAGAAATCTAATACATATAGAATATGTTCTCAGGTCATTGTGGAGTTAACCCGAAAGTTAATGATGTACACAAAAGCATCCATGATAATTACAAATTGTTAAATCAGGAATTAACAAATTATCTTTTGCTCACAGGGAACATTAGAATAAATTCCAGATGAAAAAAATCATAAACCTGTTTAAAATTCATGACATGTAATGCTACTTACAGAAGAAATCTGCACTTTTAAGGATGTCTATTTTTTAATCAGAGAAATTTATTTATGTTCTAAGTGTCCATCTTTTAAAAAAACTAAAAATGATCATGGCTGGTGTGATATTCTCAGTGGGCAAAGCCTGCAGACCTGGGCTTGATCCCCAGGACCCACATGGTGGAAGGAAACCGAATCTGCAAATGTTGTTCTCTGATCTCCACATCCGTGTTGTGCTGTAGGCTTATCCACACACTTACATTTGCAAAATAAACAAATAAATGCAAGAAAAAATAAAATAAAAAATGAACAAATTAAATTTAAAAACTAGTTGTAAGTAAATAATCAGAATAGGAGTGCTCAGCAATGATAATAAAAATAAAGTGAGACAAAGAGCACAAATCAAATGCTCTTTTTTACCTCCAAGACTGGTGAATGCACACTTTTGTAGGCATTTAGCATTCAAAGAAAATTTGTGAAATGTAACAATGTCTGCTTTCATTTTTCCTTTCAAAGGGCTTTCTATGGTAATAAACAATGCATCTATGGTAATAAACACTGCACAACCCCTGCAGTGAGGGCTCTCACCAACTGTGTGCTTAAGCTGCTGCCGTCTACCTGCGCTGAGTGATATCTGCTTTCCATTTATGGTGATGGCTTCAAATAAACACAGTTGATTGTGTTAAAAGAATCCCTGACGTAGGGAAATCTTACAACTGTGATGCAGATGGTACGTAGGTGTATGAGATAAAATCTAGAGACTGCTGGGCTTGTTTCCAATGTGGCAACTATCAACAACTTCGATAAGGCCCTTGTCCTCCGGAGCACAGTAGGGAACTGAGAGGTCAGAACAGAGGCTGCCAGATGACACACTTCTGTGTCGCTCATTTGTACATTATTCACCAGTAAATAAGGAAAGCGATAAGATAAGCTTCTCCCAAAAGCAAATAAAATCTAGCACTCTGGCTAATCATGAGTGGTTCTGAATTTCCTTTCTATGGCACAGGTGTGAGGTTCATTGTAAATGGAGCATGAAATTGAGATAAAACAAAATGTGCTGACAGGCTCATCTGTTAACCTGGACAGTTTGTGGCAGTCGCTAGGACTCAGCTCCCTTAGCAAGAAATATCCCTGTGTGAATCTTTCTATAGTATAAGGACCTGAATTAAGAAGGAGTTGGGCCCCAAATTGTTTTTTCGCTCGTGAACAAATGGGTCCAAGGCCTTCTCCATTATTCCCAAGTTTATTTCATATAAACATTTTTAACACCATCTCCTTTAACCACACCCATCCTCTCTTCTATAGTATGGAAATCTTGACACTGTAGGAAGAAGATCCAGTCTTATTACGTGGGAAAGAACACTAATGGACAACCACATTGTTGTCTGAAGGTTTGAGGTACCTGGCCTGGCGACCTGAGTTTCCATTACTCGAGTCCACAGCTGGAAGATCCAACCCTCTCAGTTTTCCCTCTGACCCCCACGTGAGTCCCAGGGTATATGAACACCAGTCCCCACCTACACACACACACACACACACACACACACAAATATGATAAACGCCACTATACTCCAATGCTTGTTTTCAACCTACAGAAAGACTCCACCTGTGACCAACATCTTACCTGGTATGTGGAGACACAGGCTTATAGAGACCCAATGGGAACAACTTCATCTTACACCTCCTCTCTTGGTAATGATATCTTGATGTCTACAGTGACAGCCTTGAGACCAAAGGGGAACTTGAAGTGGAGGTCTTGAAAGAAGACATACCCCCAGATGAGTCCCGGAACCCTCTGAGCAGCAGCGAGGAGAGCACAGGCAGCTGGTCCCAGCTGGCCAATGAGGAGGACAACCCAGACGACACAAGTAGCTTTCTGCAGCTCAGCGAGCGGTCCATGAGGTACGTCCTCTTCCCTTGGCTTCCTAAGAAAGGCAGCCTCAATAAGGATTCCAAAACTGCATGTTATGGTCCCATGCCAGTTGCCCTTAATAGAACATGGAGGAAGAAAAAAGCCCACAAACAAAAACAAGGAGGCAAGCTCCCAGTTGAGCACAGTCCCTGCATATCATCATTGAGCTAAAAACTATCTCAATATCAAAGCAGGACTTGAATTACCTTGGCTATATTTTAAAAGTAAGCTGTGCACCCTTCCCTAAAAGTCATACTAGGTACATTCAATGCAAAGTTTGTTTAAATGAAAACTGATGTTACACTTCATGAGTTTGAACTTCCTGTCTGATTCATGTGTATTTCAGATGTAACCAAGGCTGGGTTTTACATGAAGCAAGTGTTTCCACACTATAATATACTGTTTACCCTGACATTTCCCTTCCTTTATCTTCTGTGCCCTCTGTACTGTTTCTGGAAAAGCTAGAGATGAGCATCTAGCTGTAACCACTAAAGTGATATTTTCTGTCCAAGATACTTTTGGCCCCAGGCCATTAAGACCACAGACTGTCCAGAGAGGGTGGCTGGAACGTGGAACCAGATGTAGATAAAAAATCTTTGAAAGTCCAATGATTGGCAGTAGAATCTAAGACACAGGGACATTCTACATTAAATAAGTGGTCTCAAATTTCAAATATTCCCACTAAATATCATAAAACAAAGACAGAGAAACAAAGATAACATTCATCTTTGGACTCTGAGCATCAGGTTTCATACTGTTGCATTTTCCAGAGTCTTGACTAAAACTCCAGACAAGAGCTTTAAGGTTCAAGAGTCTTGGTGACTCACACAAACTTGAGGGAGCAAAGCCCCATTATAAACTACACTAGCAGTCACTGTTGCAAGACCTTGCTTGGGAGAGAGATTGTTGCAAAGTACAGAATGTGTGAGGAGACTCAGTGGGTTTGGTAAGAATCGGATAGGTTCTATTTCACAAGTACAGCCACAGGAGTACTATGTTTCAGAAAGCATGGTCCACACTCATAAGTAGACCATATGTTGATCATACAACTTGCAATAATGATATTATACAATAGTTTTTCTCTATGAGACATGGGGTGCCACATGTTGCTCTTTCTTTGAGGTTGAAGGAACAAAACCTTACCCATCTTTGTATTTGTAAACTCTATTGTCCTCAAGGAAAACAAGAAGTCGAATGTATATTCTCATGGAATATACTTGTATGCTATAGAGACTTACAGAATATTCCTAAGAAAAATCTTCCTTATAACAAAGGGAGGCTATGGGCCTCTGGCTTCCTTCTAGATAAAAGAAGCAGGCAGATAACCTGGCCAAATTTTTCAGAAGTATATTCAACTCTAAGTCCATCCAATAACAAGAAGTCTTCATGATAAATACCCTCTCTTTAACCAGAATAAAAAAGTAAAGAGAAATGTTAATTTTTACCAATTATGTATGACCCACTTCAGACATTATAAATCAGCATCAGTATTACTGTGGTAAACTCAGTTGGCTTCTGCCTTGTGTCTTCCTTTAATTTGGTCAAACGCCAATACCAATGCAGAAGGTCAGGCACAAACCAATCATGTCCGGGGAGCAACAAAGTGCTCTCCCCAATGGAACATGAGAGTCAGCAGTGTGGCCAAGCATGGAGACAGGCATTATTAATATGTAAACTTTTGCTTTGTCAGCAATGGCAACAGTAGTGGCACTAGCAGTTTTGGCATTATGGACCTGGACATTTATCAGGAAAGCATTCCGTCTTCTCTCATGATTAAGTAAGTAGCCACGTGATTCAGTGACTGCCAGCACCGCTCCAATTCCATCCAGCAATCCATCGTAATCATGAAGGTTGTGCCCAGCCACCAACTCATTATGTCTGTGCCACTGTGGTTCCATGTCACAGGAGTGGAGGGCTAAAGCTCCAATCCATTACTGCCTGCTTTCTCGGTTTCAAACCTGTTGCTTACAAAATAGTCATTGCAGATAAAGCTTGCCAATATAATTAGAAATATATGTCAATTTCCTATTTTAATTTACAGAAACAACAAACAAAAAAAAACTATCTAAATTGTACCATGCTTCCTTCAGAAGACTATTCAATAATTAGCCCATGCTATAAAACACTATCATTTCAATAAAATTAAATATGAATGGCTTTTCCTTGGCTTGTGGACACTGGGGTTACCAATAGGAAATGTATCTAATGTCAAGGGTTGTCATGAGAGAGATGTCATTCATCCCCAGGCAGTAACTGTGCTCTCTCAATATGAGGTCTTCTCAGAGACCAAAAGAAAAAAGAAAAGAAAAGCACTTGGAGATGTACTACATAACAGGCCACAAAAGGGGGATCTGAGTCATAGCTACTTCTAGAATTCATGATTATCCTAGAAAATCAACTAAATTAGTATTCTAATTTTCGCCATGATGACTTAGAATATAATTTGGGTATTCTGAACTAATAAAGCCATCGAGGTCTAATGCTGATTCCTACTGTATTTCCCTCTGGCTAACTACAGACTCATTGATTTTATTTCACCACTGGATATGTGTGAAATAACATGTTCAAGTAAACATGATCTCATGCAGATTTGTTTAGGAGGGACCAAAAACAAATTCAACAAAAATTATTTTGTGGTAGATTAATTTTTCTCCTTTGGGATATATTAACTTGGCACTTTCTCCATCTTTCTGTGTGACTTCAAGAAAAACTTGTATTGAGGGAAAGCCAAGATCACCAGCATCCCTACTGAGCCTCCCACCATTACAAAATACCAGAAATTGCACCTACCCATCCTAGGCCATTTATGCTATGTGCAGAGAGATCAAGAAGAGACTCTGAATCCTTAGGAAACTGACATTCCTAAAAATAATTAGGTTTGAGTGGGAAATGGTTAAGTCTTTCTCTTAACTGCAAAGAAACTTACCTAACTAATGATATAGAATTCCCCCATCCAATGGAATGTATCAGCCAGACCTTAGTAGCATCAGAGAAGATAATCTTCTATCACTAAAAGACACACCTTTAAAAGGCCCATTACAAATTTCTAAAGGCTATAAAAATATAAGACATATACAGGCTTCACAAGATAGTAGCTTCTTTTCAGCTATGGAGCTACATGGCCTTATTTCAGAAGTTTTTACCAGCTCTCCCCACGACAGGGCTCTATAATATGTACACATCATACAAAATAACAGCAAGTAAAAGCCTCCAATAATAAACATGGTCATGGCTAATGAGTGGCTCAGTTTGGTTATGAGCAATATACAGCCTGCTCTACCAAATAAAAACAATGGAAAAGAGTAAAGTTCCTATTATTGAGACACAGTTATAATATTTAAGTTTTACAGTTTGTTGATTGTCTTTATTCCAGCTCACACAACAATCAGCATGTAAATGTATCTTCCTACTTTAAAATTCAAATGTATGTTGTTTTCACTGCACAAAGAAACACATTGTGATAAAATGGAAAAATATAGTCCATTAAGAGATAAATAAAAAGATGGAAAGGTAAAAAGATGGAAAGGGAGTTGCTGAAAAGAAAGATGTAATTCTAAGAATCTTCCCCACTGACTTTCCTAAGCAATGCCATTCGAGACCCATGAGAACTCTCTTTGGGGGTGGGGAACACTAATTTTAGACCCAAATGTCTTATGCAATACTCACCTGGATCTAATATGTTCTGTGAAACCATAAGAATGAGTTCCAGATGTTTGTAGCTCAGAAACACCCATCACCTCATCCTCCATTACAGCTTATTCTTCAGAAGCATTACCAACCATATACTGTTGTTTTCTCCCAAAGTGAATTAGTAGAAGAAAAGGAGATTCTTAAAGAACAATCAGAAAGCATAAAGGGTAAGCCATGTTCCCATCCTTTTGACACACAATTGCCTGTGGTGTCCCTTTGGAAAGCAGAGTAAGGTTGTGGTTGTGTCTGTTCAGAACATGCCTCTGGACTGCCAGGGAGAGCAGCCAGCCCCCAGAGGAGCCTACTGGTGATCAACTTTGACCTGGAGCCAGAGTGCCCTGATGCTGAGCTTCGAGCCACTCTGCAGTGGATAGCAGCCTCGGAACTGGGGATCCCGACAATATACTTTAAGAAATCTCAGGAAAGCAGAATCGAAAAGGTACCATGTTCGCTGTCTGGGTAGGATAACACGACACTGCTTTGTGGTTTTTATCTCATCAGGAAACCCAGTGAATGTCTGTGTGATCCACATGAGCTTGAAGTGTCTCATCTAGATTTCTCTCAAACAAACAAACAAAAAAATCTTGGGAATACTTTCAAGACCCAAGCTATGACTGGGTATTCACCAATACTGCTTCATGAACCTACAGCTTCTTACACAGTTTCTGATAAAGACAAAAGGAACTGAAGAGACAGTAGTTTTTTTAATGTTCCTAAAAGAAATTTTATATCATTTTGTATTGTAACCCTGTTTTTGCTGCAAAACATTCCTGAGTGATTCCTTATTTTAAACAGTGTCTCTCTCAGTTAAATAACATTAGGGTTGCAATCTTTAGGGTTTGTTGGTGGTGTTTTTTTTTTTAATGTGTGATTACACTCTAACATTCAGTGCCAAATTCCAGCTTCCTGAGATAAAAACCCTTACCTTCTTGCCCACACACTGGGAAATTTTAACTGTTTTGACATCTCTGTAACCCCAGCCAATTGGATTGGCTGCTGGAGAGATTGTTCCCTCCCCCATCTCTTAATTCCACCTCTCTTCAACCAGCACTTTGTTCTTTTTATGTTCAAGTCCACCCAACCCAGGTGTTCTAATTGTCCTTCCTTTGTTGTCAAAGTAATGCAGGGCTCCTTGCTTGATAAACACTCCTCTCAATTTCTCCATGCCTCACCTGTCTCATGCATGGACTAAAAGGGCAGAATTCAAAATTTACACAAGACCCTTCCCCAGCTATACTTGGTCCCACCAGAGGGAAGCAAGAATGTTCTCAAGAGGACAATGTTCCAAGGTTCACATAAAGCGTGGGTTTTATATCTGTGTGCCTTGCTGAGTAAAAGAATCCTCTGGTGCATTTTCAGGTGATTTTAATTTAATCCACCACTTTAAATGTGTTACTTCCACTCATGTAAGTCTAATAAATTCTCCATTTTGTAAGGGTAGCAGATATTTTATTGATGCTTTCATCTGTAAACCACATCTTAACTAGGTATGTGTTTATATCTACCAGGCTTTCAATTTGAGAGTGAATGTCTATCTTTGTAAATAGCTATGTTTCTGAGAAGACAGGGGATTCACTCCTGCTATCAGGAAAAATCACAGGATAATCTTGCGATATTCACGGGATAATCACGGGATATTCATGTCAATCAGCTTGTAGGACTTAAATATAAATGAGGGAGTCTTAAGGACCAAAATTTCCAGGTTTTTGTTCTGAGTCAGTGAAGGCTCTCTGCATACAAGGGCTTTGATATAAATGGCCATCAACCTTGGTTGTCTGTGACTGGTTTTTAAGAGTATGAATAGGAGCAGTAGAGATAGCATGTCAAATCAGGAACATTTCATTAGCTCCATTTCAACCTCCCATGTGCTGGTGTTAGAGTCATGTGCTAGCTTGTGTTTGTTCTGGGAATTAACCCCCAGGCTTCATGCATGTTGGGTGAGCAGTCTAATAACAGAATTACATCTCATCCCCAAAACCTTAAATCTTCATTTCTAGAAATGCTAATTTAATTTTCTCAGCAATTAATTTAGTCAATATGTATCTAATTATGGTGGTCTCATTTTAGTAACCTTCCCACTTAGTAAAAGCAGAGGTGTGAGGTAAAGGGGCAGAGGATAGTATGAACACCAGCACAGTGCATCTTTCCCAAGACTTCTTGAAAACTTGGCACTTAAATTCATCAAAAATGAGTCCCAGAAAAGGCAAATTAACAGGAACCCACATTCCCAGTACATTGTCAGTTGTCTAACGACCCACTGTGCCTACATTTCCCAATATCCCCTTCACTTGTATTTTATTTAAGCATTAGAAGACTACATGCCCTGGAACATAACACATTCAAAACACCCATCAAACATTCCCAGAGTACCATCTCCATGCTGGTACTGTTCTAAATTCCAAGTTCCAGACAACAAAAGAGACAAAAGTTCCTACCATCTCAGAACTTACACATCAGTTCAAAAAGGAAGCACCAATTGTCTCTGGAACATACCAAGTGGGTATCATTTATAAACAGCTATGGTAAAATAGGGCAGAGTTAATTCTGAATAAAGAAATTTGGATGTATCTAGAAAGTTAGTATCTGAACCACACCTATGAAAACAGAATCACCTGGGAAAGACTTCACAATTAAAGTCTGTAAATTCCTTCCATCTACTCAAAAAAATCCATTACATTAACCCTTTCATCAGAAATCTCAAATTGGGGGATGTTAGAATCACCCCAGAAAGCCTTCTAAACCCAGAGCCTTACCAGTTAGTTCAGACTCTCCACTGAAAATAAGACACAAGCACCAGGTCCTTGTGAAGGTCTAGAACTCTAGAATCCAGGCCAAGTTCAGAATCAGGGTTTTATAGGCCATAACTTCAGGGACAAAGTAGGGCCCCTAACTCTGCTTAGTGAAGTCTAATTTCTGCCTTGGAGCAAAGGATGGTGACAGCTTTCAGAAGTCTGCATTGAATGCTTCAAACTCACAAACACAAACACAAATACACACACACACACACACACACACACACACACACACACACACAGCTTGCTGCAATTCCCATAATAGTACTATAAATGGTAAAGAATCAAATCTATGAAATGCATCTGGGACTACAAAGTTCCAACAGCTAATGAGGCTGTTTTCATCAGATGAATGTGCCTGTGACAAAGTGTCACAGAATACATATTCTTGTGATTTTCCCAAGACACAATTTTCACTTTAAAAAAAAAAAGTCTAAAATCTATTGTTGTCTACAGAAAAGGAACTCAATTACTGTTGATTGTAAAATGTCAATACAGAAATGGGTTTTTGTTGTTTGTTTGTTTGTTTGTTAGTAGAGCGAGCTAAAATCCCAAATCCCTAACATTCCAAAGCTGATTATGACCATGAAATGCACGGGCTTAATGAAAGCTCTAGGGTCAATTGCTAGTAGAAAGTAGCTCTAAAAACAAGACAATAAATAACAACAACAACAAAACAAACTGGTCCTGGTGACCTGGTGGTAGCAGCTTGTAAATCCCAGTTACTAGGGAAGTTGAGGCAAGAGAACTGAAAATTCAAGTTCAGCCTGGGTGGTAGAGTTTATGGTGACCTTGAGCAATTTAGTAATCCCTTGTCTCAAAATAGAAAATTGAAAAAAGGTTCATGGGAGAGCACTTACCTAGCATGCACAGCATTCTAAATTCGATCCTGAGGACCATAAGGAGGAGAGATTGTAATATTGAGCTAGAAATGCCCTTTCTGTCTACTCACAACAGAGTATTTCAATTTCACTGTTGTTCAAGAAGGAAGCCCAAGACTGTCATGATCATCAGCTTCCCACCTGCTTCAAGGCTTCAGGATCCAAGATTAATTAAACTAATGCAACTGCTGCATTTTAGTGGCGTCAGATCCTTTGTTAAAGCTGTCTCAGTGAGGCATGCTGGCACATTCCTGTAATCCCAGTACCTGGACAATGGAAACAATATAATCACCATTAACTTAAGATCACTCTGGTCTGTGTAGCAAATTCTAGGATGGTCGGAGCTCCATAAGAGGACCATATCTCAGAAAGAAAAACAAAACAATAACAACAAGGTAGTCTAATGGGATAGCAGACTGACCTTAGGAATCAGCAGACATATTCTAGCCAATGGCCATCCAACAAACTACTAGTCGAGTAGCCTAACTCCAGGGCACTTTAAGCACTTTGGATCATTCACCAGAATTTTTGGTCCTCACCACTCTGAAATGTCCCTTTCAAAGGCCCAAGTAGATGGAAAGAAGCTGTAACATAGGTTCTGGGAAGAGCATCTCCTTCAGAGTTTTCTCCCCAAGCTTTGCCTCAGAGACAGAAGTGGTAAGGTGGTGGCAGAGTAAGCTAGGGTTTGCGGAATGAAGATACGGCAAATTCAGTGTAGATACACTTGTCCATTGATTTACTATTCATAAGATGTGTGAAGAAAGATGCACCATTAATAGAAGATTTTGGCAAAAGATCATGTGTGACTTGTCAGGGAAATCTTGTATGAGAAGTCTTGGCCTATGAGCATCCCTCAGTGGCTTCATAGAAGCTTAATGTCCAGGCTAGAGATATCTGTCTATTCTTCAGATTTCCAGGAAGAACTAGGAATGGTTGATTAATTGAATTAATCAGATGTCATAGCCTCCTCCAGCGCCTTTATTCACATCGTTGCTAATATTCTGATGCCTCCTGTTTCCACTCTTCTTCCATCCAAAACCTGACCTGGGTTTATATATACACAAACTGCAAGTAAAATTTCACAAAACCATTCTTTTTTTTTAATGTTTTTTTATTTTTTTATTCGATATATTTTTTTATTTACATTTCAAATGATTTCCCCTTTTCTGGTCCCCCACTCCCCGAAAGTCACATAAGCCCTCTTCCCTCCCCCTGTTCTCCCATCCACCCCTTCCCACTTCCCTGTTCTGGTTTTGTAGATACTGCTACACTGAGTCCTTCCAGAACCAGGCCACTCCTCCATTCTTCTTGTACCTCATTTGATGTGTGGATTATGTTTTGGGTATTCTAATTTTCTAGGCTAATATCCAGTGCATACCATGATTAATCTTTTGAGACTGGGTTACCTCACTTAGTATGATGTTCTCCAGCTCCATCCATTTGTCTAAGAATTTCATGAATTCATTGTTTCTAATGGCTGAATAGTACTCCACTGTGTATATATAGCACATTTTTTGCATCCATTCTTCTGTTGAGGGATACCTGGGTTCGTTCCAACTTCTGGATATTATAAATAGGGCTGCTATGGACATAGTGGAGCACATATCCTTATTGCCTGCTGGGGAATCCTCTGGATATATGCCCAGGAGTGGTATAGCACTCCTCCGGAAGTGACATGCCCAGTTTTCTGAGAAACTGCCAGACTGATCAGATAGAGGGCTAATATCCAATATATCTAATATATACAAAGAACTCAAGAAGTTAGACCCCAGAAAGCCAAATAACCCTATTAAAAATGGGGTACAGAGCTAAACAAAGAATTTTCACCTGAAGAACTTTGAATGGCTGAGAAGCATCTTAAAAAATGTTCAACTTCATTAGTCATTAGGGAAATGCAAATCAAAACAACCCTGAGATTTCACCTTACACCAGTCAGAATGGCTAAGATTAAAAATTCAGGAGACAGCAGGTGTAGGCAAGGATGTGGAAAAAGAGGAACACTTCCTCCACTGCTGGTGGGGTTGCAAATTGGCACAAAACCATTCTTAGCTGTCTCCATAAACAATTCATTCTTCGAGGTACTTGCATTATAAGCCAAACTTTTCCATGAAGGATTCACATCTGCCACTGAAGTGTCAGAATTAGACTGAGACAAAACCAGACAAGATAGTCATTCCAGACAACTACTGATTTCTCCAAAAGTACAGCAAAAGACACATGGAGCTAAATAAGATGGACTTCCATTGCTGCTGTCATGAATAGTAGGATGAGGTCATAGATATCCTACTTTACAGATGTATATGTGTGCTGTCAGTCCCCCTGTGATGAGTGACATTCCCTCTAACCATCTTCTATTTAGAAACTTGATGCTGCCATTTCCCACTCCAAGACATGTGGCCTTTAACCATTTTCATGACATTTCATTTCAGTTGAGAATTATTAAGCAATCATTATACATGTATGCATGTTTGTTTTTAAGTATATGTGTGCAAACATGCTATGTAAAACTGAAGAATACTCTTAGTAGTGGGCTTATCTTGAATGACTAGATATCTACCTATATTTCCTGAGAAATTACAATATCTTTGATTCTGTTTGGCTTCCTCTCCCTTCCATCACTCAGCAAATATTTACTGGCTCTTTATTGAAGGCAAAGGATAGAAAACCATGGTGAGATGGTGCCAACTCTGGGGAGATTACTAGCCATAAGAGAATGAACATCTCTTCCTTTACAAGAACCTAAAACTCTTTAAGACAATATTTATATTTCCAGATATTTACAGTTTCATTTTTCAGCCTAGATAATTTTTTATTTAGACTCTACCAATAAAAAATGAGTGGATACTGGAAACCACTCTTAAAAACATAACATATGATCTTAGTTTTAATAAATAACTCTTTCTCATAAAATGGCACCATATTCCTAGGGTGTCCCTTCAACTGAAGTTCCAAATAGAAAATCATTCTCTGCCATCTGAAGGCCAAAACATAATTGTAAAGAGCATTGGCACATATCACAGTACTATTATTCTAGATCTTATTAAATATCACTTTCTAATAAAAAAAAAAAAAGCATCCGAGTAAGGGATTTGACAGGCTGTCACACTGGACTTAAATGTGGTTTCAGAAACAGAAACAGAATATCATATAAGGATTTCCCACTCTTCTAAGGCTATCATCCAGTTATAGCCTAGAATTTTCCATTATGCCCAACTAAAACTGGTACCTACACAATCTGACATATCTAAGACAAGTCCTTGTTTGTCTTTAACTATTGCCATAGAGAAACATCTTGATGCTTAACCTTAGCATAGGGAGAGAGAGAGGTGCCTATCAGTATTAACTTTGAAAGCATTAGGTGAGCCTACCTAACCAGAAATTTAGTACTCAATTTATTTGCCCTAATATACATATCCAATAAGAAATGGGTTTGAAGTCCTGGTATTAAAAAGTCTAACCTAGATTTTAAAACACTAGCTACCTAAAAGAATGTTTCTTAAAGGAATTGTCCTTATCCCAGTCAGTCATGCACTATGAATAGAACTGGAAAATGAAAAGAATTTATTATCTGAAATGTCTAAAAAAGAAAAACAGACTGTCTTTGAAAAGGTCTCCTGGAAGTAAAGATGCTTAAACATAGACTCAAATCCGCACACAGTCTTTGGAAGTGTTGCTTGGTGAGATGCTGGTGAGGAGACTGTGATATGTGAGTCGTAACTCTGTGTCTTATTTTAGTTTCTAGATGTTGTGAAGCTTGTTCATCAGAAGTCCTGGAAGGTGGGAGATATATTTCACGCGGTTGTCCAGTACTGCAAACTGCATGCAGAGCAGAAAGAGGGAACTCCGAGTCTCTTTGACTGGCTTCTGGAACTAGGATAAGTCAGGCATACCCCTCAAAGAATTTCCCTCCTCTATCCCAGCTTAGATCACCGTGGTTTGCGCTAAATGCTCTGAAACTTTCTCAATACACAGCATCCCATTAGCAGAACTATTTAAAAATCTGCTCCAGTACCATGTACAAGGAATGAATCTGAGAGACTGTGGAATATAAAGGTCTGTACTAATCAATATCATCTTGGGCATGCCCAAACGGCTTGTATGAGAATGGTTTCAAAAAGAGATACTTCAGTGTGGACCAAATAGAAAAGTTTATAACAAACCCAGCCTCCCGGAAAGCTACAGTCACATCTATGTCACAATAGAGAGTGAGCTATAATGTCTCCAGCTGGATGAATCAAATAAAATCAAAGTCATAAGGTCACAGTAATTCTATAAATTATGCTAAAACTTTCATTGCACTTTATTTAATGGATTCAGGGGTTGTCCACCTAAGGAAATATTTAGGATATAGCAAGTTTCCATGCCTTTTTGTGATTGCAAAAAGATTTTCACTCTCAGATCAGTAATACATGCAAAAGTGTTATCAAAATCTATGTGAGGTGATTTCATTTATTTGCAGAGGCCAACAAGTATTGCACCCCTTCCCAAATGTCCCTGAGCTCTTCAAAAAACTAATGTCATTCAGTTGAGAAAGGGAAGCTCAAGGTTGGCCTTTTCCATCACTACATTTATCACTTGGGTAAAATTATTATAGGATTCTTGCCTAAAGGCAAGCTTTTAAACATAAACATAAATAGCCTTTTGAGGAAAAAAATACGCTTGTGTATTGAATTATGTGAGAAAAACCATTTGTTTCATTGTAAATTATAAAAAATTATCTAAATAATATATATTGAGTTGTTTTAGAGCTTCATAAACTATGAAGAGGTTGCTGTTTTAACTTTTAGAGTGTCATGATGCCCATTGGTGGTTGATTGTACCTTGAACGTATTAACATCTATATAGTGGACATGTTTCTCCAAAGATATTTATAATGATGGATTCAAGGTACTGGTCTTGTGCTTGAAAAGGCCAGCTAGGGATGCAGACTTTGTGCTGGGTGATATTGACACTAAATTAGAGAAATAGAAGCCTTTAACATATTTTTTTTTTATTGATAGCAGAGATGTACTCTTTTGAAAACTCTGAGTATCTATATGGCACTAAAAGTCTTCTTTCCCTTTCAACCAGCTATGCTCCATTTGCTTTTATTTTCTCAATCAGGAAGGTATTTAGTATGTATCTTCTGAATTACCATGCTTTTACTCTATTTTTAAAGCTTATAGAATAACTTTAAATGTGAACCAGGCCTCACACCATCAATGTCAATCTTACTGAGCTATCAATCACATCCTAAGACTATAAAAAAGCTTCCTGGCAAGCCATAACCTCCTTGCCCCATGACAGAAATCCTTTTCAGACCTCAGTGGGCATTCATCATATAGATGGTCCAGATTTAGGTGTATGTTCAATCTGACGAATCATTCGGGATTTGAAATCTACCCATCATCTCAAAGGGAACTGTGTGTGCTTCTTTGTGCTAATATATGAGAAAAAAAGATTTTTTTTATTGTTTTGACAATTCCAGAATATTGTGTGTAAACTCTTGTTGTGCTAGAATCAATGTTTACTTATCCTCCAAAGCACAAGTACTGGATGTAAACATGTGTTGTACCTAATGTTGCAAACTAATCAATAAATTTCTGTTGCCAAAATGTTATTCCATCTTTTTCTCTTAGACTCTAGAAACTAAGGTTTTAAGAGCTTTATCTAATTAAAAGAAGAAGAAACAAAGACAGAAAGAGTCATACTGTAAGTAGATGAAGATAGGTATGCCAATAAGATTTGCTGTCCTGATTTCAATTTATGATTAAGTAAATGTTCAAGACAATCTGTTAGCAATGGGAATGTTCATTGTAGATCATTGGTTCTTAACCTTGGCACTCTTCACATTTGGAACAAGATAATTTTTGTGGGGTATTGTCTTGGATATTATAGGATATTTAGCTGCATCTTGACCTCTCCTAATTAGATATTGAGAATTGCCTCTTTCTGACTGTAGCAATCAAGAATGCCTCTGGACATTGCCAGATGATTCTCCGGGAATAAATGCAAAGCTTCTTGAGGACCAATAAGGGTAACAAAGTGAAGGCACAGTGCCTGAGCCCCAATAAGGAAGGAGGACGGGCTGAATCCTTCAGTCTAAGGACCAGAAAACCAGGCATCCCCTACCCACAGCCCCTGGAGGCAGCCTTTACACAAAATCTTAGGGACCAAAGAAAGAGACATAAAACCAACATGGAGTCTGTGACATGAGCAAATGAGATGAATTTATCAAAGTCACAGGAAAATATATCCATGCTTTTTGAATTCTAGAAAGAAATTACTAGAGGACATGCAAATTAAGCAGTAAAGTTTGTAGGCAATTAATTCATAAAACAGAGCTGTGAACATGATTAGGGCATGGAAAATTCCCCAGGCAGACAGAGGATGTCATGAAATTAAAACAAAACTCTTGTCACTGCCATGTGGAGACGTTAGCTGAAAGGACTATTAGGGAATGAGTAACTAATTCAACAGTGAAGACTCCTAACTCCCAAGTTTTTCCCAGTCAAGCTAAAGGCGGTTCTCTTTAATAAAGAGGAATAAACAGGCTAGAAAGGAAGACACTCAAACCAAAGCATCAGGACAAGATAGTAAACCAAAGAATGTTTTATTCCATCAGACACTTGTAAGGAGGAAACCAGGTCAAAGTGTAGGGACCAAAGCTTAACAGAAGCTTGAATAAGAACCATGTTATCCCAGTTGATCAGTGGGTACTTTGGCTAATCATTTAGGATAGAAAGAATATAAATCTGTAGGGTCTGTCTCTGGTCTTGTTGGAGGTATACAAGCAGAGGGAGGGGCAGCAAACTTTGTGTCATATGAAGAAGGATGATTTCTGGCCATTACATTCCATGTAAGAACACAAATGTTTAGGAGGATGTCTCTGGTCATGCCTGCTGTCTAACATCACAAGGCTCAGGCAAAGATCATATTGTTGATATCAATGACTAAACAAATATTATTGATGAGACCATTATCTTTGACAATTTCCAACATCTGATGTCTTTCTTCCACAGAGTGGGAGCATATCATCTCATCTAATAAATGACCTCTTAGTGTCTGTGGAGTATCAGATACCATGCTAGAAAGCTAGAACAAAAGTCTAAATCACACCCACAAACTCATAGACCAAGGAGGAAATAGACACATCAATCTCATAAGGCAATGCAATGCTTGCAGTTATGTAATTCACTGTAGATTAAAATTTGAGAGATCAGTAGGCAGGAAGTATTTATTACTGTCTGGTGAGATACTGGACCACTCCAAGGAGAAACCATGTGAGCTTAGATTTTTATGTTTGAGAAAAGCCATTTAATGAAAGAAGGCAGTAAGAACTTTTAAAGATTAAAAAGAGTCCACTCAGAGAAAAGGTAAGATCACAAGTGACCGTCTTAATGTGTAGTTGGAAGCAGAAGGAATTTGATGGAATTGGTAATATTGTGGTGAGCTAAAGATTCACAAGATTTAAAGTCAGGAGTTTAAATTGAAAGCATATTTTAAGAAGATTTCTATCCATATATAGTTCTATCAAATCAAATCAAAAAAATGTGAATGGAAGAGAAATAACGTGAATTTGCATGAGGCCTACTGAGTTAGAGGTTACATAGGATAATACTATTAAAGAATACTTTGGTTGCAAGGAAAGGAATCACCACTGTCCTAATAACTGACATTCCTTATATAACACTACACTGGAGGTCCCACAACCAACCTCAGGCCCACAATGCTGTAATGGCTAAAGAACTCAGAAACTGTATGTTCACAATACAATTTGCTGCAGCAAATGGGCAGAAAATTCAGGCCAGGAAGCAAAAAAAAAAAAGACCAAGTTAAGGATAATGTAGTGTAGACTTCCAGGTGATTCCTTCCAGGACACATGCATAGGATGCTGTTCATTCTTTCGCAATGATATATAAGATATGTAACAGCACATACAAAATATGTCAACCAGGGGAATATGCTCACCTACACCTCAGTATCTAGGTCTTTTGTTGCACTTCAGTCAAATAAGCATGCTGCCCCTGAGTAACTGACAATATCTTTTCTCAAGGAAGCATCCCTCCAGACCAATAAATGGTAATAAATTATGTTGATGCCATATATTATCTGATAATACAGGAACCACATCTCCCCTATATGTTACAGATCTAAAAATAAACAGGAGAAACAGGCAGAGCATCCTAAAGATGTGCTAGTTAGCTTCAGGGGTCAAACAAGAGTCAATTCTATAACTAAGCTTTTGGGGGGGAGGGATGGAGGCATATTGTCAGCAATGCAGACCTCCTGAGTTAAGTCTTCCTGCAGAGACACTTACTGTCATCTGCTATCTAGCATGGCCAGTAAAGTGCATGTGCCTCCCTCTTTGATTGCAAGTTTGTTGAGGTAAGGACTTTATTCCATTCATCTAAGGCACCTACAGTACTCCTTTACACAGTGCCATTCTCCATAGCTGATGTCAAACTGGACTGGAAAAGTTAATAGATACATGGAATAGTACCATACCCATGGAGAATGAGTTAGTCTAATCTAGAAACTCTTTCAAAGACATGACCAGATGTTGGCTTCTGTAGAGATTCTAAAGCCATCAAGTTAATCAAGATTAACCATGACAGCAGCTGATAATATTTGATCATGAATTCTAGTAATACAACTTTGTTTTGAGGTTCTTCTTGGCTGACTAGAGAGACCTGCTAGTTGAGGTAAAATGCCATTCATGTTACCTAATGAAATCATTTTGTTTTTTCAGTAAATGAAGTCTATAGATAGTGGATTTTGATTTAAATGGAATGAGATTGTTTGACCTAAAACACAGAAAACACAGCATAAAGAATATTGCAATGATATTGGAATGGCTTTAAGTGTTACTCATCTGCATTATCATCAGAATTCAGAGGCCAGGTAGATAGATCTGAATGAAATGAATAGAGTGGGAGGAATCACTTAAGTCTAACCTAGTTCTTCACAAATAAACAAAATGTCAGTAGGGCCACCTAAGTGTTCTCTCATCAATACCACAAAAATAAACAAAACCACATCACCCCTTAAAGTCCGCACCTATCTCTCACTCTGTTCAGCTTTCACTGATCCTTAATAGGAAAGGAGGGGTGCTTATTGTTCTTCAAAGACATCCTTCATTCTTCATTGAAAGTTAACTCTTTTTTTTCACTTGAAAGATCCCCAGTCCTTTGGTGAAATCCACCCAATTTATTATTACATACTTTACTCTGCTTGTGACTCAAAATTTGGCATGGATTGTAAATGCTAAATGAACCATGATGCTCTTGGCGCACACACACATCCCAGGGGCAAAGACAGTTTGAGGGTGGCTGATGTTGTCCTTGAGCTGAACACCTGGTGCAAATTCAGCACATATATGACACAGCTCCCTCTTGCCATGTGACAAATGGCAGTCTGTGGCCCTCAAAAGATGGCAATGAGACTCCCTTCCTGCAGAAGAAAACAAAATGAATCACCATTTGTTGATAGAGAGGGAGAGTGAGCAAAAACAGACTGTTCTTTAGTTTCAACTCTTCCGAGCCCTTCCCTGAGCCCATCCCATGTGTGACATTTATGAAGGGTAAGCTTGACATCTATGTCAAATAACAGGCCAATTATTTTTGACCTGGCCATATTTTTAGTAATAAAGGAAGCAGACCACATGCTGACCTTTTGTGAAACCCACAGAAATGTCAAAAAAAAAAATTGGCTAGTTCCTTCTTCCTTCATTTTTATCAGCAAAATCTTATTTTAAATTTGAATGTGAAAGATGATATAAAATAAAAAAAGCACTTGTTTGGGATCACAGCTGTGTAGGAGAGCCAGCTCACTATTAGTTGTTTCTGAAAAATAGTTTTGTTAATAAAAGGAACAGGTACATAGACAATGAGACTTGTGAGGCTAATCCCAAAGTTGCATTTTACATTACAAACCCATGGCTGAGAAAGACTTGGGGAACATCACAGGGTTTGGGTGGTCTGGCGTCTCTGAAACAGGACTGGTTTTCCTATGAAAACTGGAGCACCGAGTTATGGTGCTTCATCTTATAAGTGCCTGAGGCAAGATACTAGAGATCAAATTTTGAACTAACATATGTAATATATGTATATATAACATAAAATATGTAACATATATAATATATGCAATATATGTAACCATAATTTATGAATTTATTTACATATGTAACTAATTTTTTTTTTTACTGTCGGAGCAGAAGTTTACGTAGCAAAGCAATTAAAGATTATTAAGTGAAGAGGCAGAAATGTAGTTAGAAAACTAAGCTAAAGAAGCACCACAGAAGAGGTTGGAGTGTGCTATCCACAGTAGGGAGCTGCATGGTGCCTTCAGCACCGTGGTGGATTTTTAAAAAAACAGGCAAAGTGGGGGCTTTATGACTTTTTATGAATTAAACTGTTCTTTGATGATTTTATACAAGTCTGTAAAGCATTCAAATTACCATCACTTCCATCTTAGAACATGTCCTTATCAAGGAAGGAAGATCAGGAAAGGATGTGGGAAGGAAGAAAAGATGATAGGTAAGTGAGAGATACAGTAAAAGAGAAGAAAAACAGGAAAGAGGGAGAGAGGGAGGGGAGAAGAAAAGAGAGAAGTGACCTGCTCAGCACATATGCTACTTTCCTAAGTGTAACATACATTATTTAACACTTTCAAAGTTTAATTGGTTTTCCTTTCTTTCCAGTGGTCTTGTACATGAATACAATATGTGGAGGTCATACCCATGTGACTTCTCCCTTCCAGCTCCTCCCAGAGCCCTTCTCCACGTCTTCCTACCTACTTCTTGTCCTCTTTACCTACTCCTTCCTCCTCTTCCTCTTCCTTATCGTCTCTGCTTCTATAACACACAGAATTCAATTAGTGCTGCCATATACACATGGGCAAGGGCTGTCTGCTAGCACATGAGCAAGCTACCATGGGTCATGTTGCAAGAAAACTTATACTCCCTCTGTTAGCCATCACCTACCAAAAATACCTAATCACAAAATACTTTTGAAATAGCTACTTTTAAAATGAGAAAATTGTGCACCCAGAAGAAACACGTTATTTAGATCATAAAATATGCCATAGTTGATACATATGAAGCTAATATCCATTTTGAATACTGCAAAGAACAGGTAAAAGCATAGCACCCATCCATGGCACTTAGTGAGTTTCTTGTTTAGCTTCCCATTATGATTCTCCACAGCTGCTCAAGGATGAGCTCCTGACACATTGATACCTCAATCAAGCCATATCGCTTTGCTTTTCCTTCATCCAGAGTCGAGAAAAACAGAATGGTTGGTTGTAACCACTACTAAAACCCACCCCCTCATGACATTTTCCAAACTGGATCATGCTTCTACATGAACACAAGGGTTGTTGACATAAGAACACACCATTGCATGAGTCAAGAGTATCTGTCTTTCAAAATGTTGAGGGCAATGCTGCAGTTATTGTAAATTCCCTGGCTGGCGAGTAGGATAACCTACAAGTGTAAGTGGGTTCATTTGTGGAAAAAAGAAATGCAGTTTCCTGACTTGACGGAGGTTGGAAGCCCTTTCAATGGAAGAGAAATCTGTTCATCTGCTAATGAACAGCTGGCAGGAATCTGGAATGGTCAAGGGCTGGAGACTTTGGGAATGCACACTAGCTTTCCCAAGAAGGACCCTAAGCCTGATTAGCTAACATTTTAATAATAATTTCCTTCTTTACCCTCCTTTTGCAGGTCCACATAGTTCATGGGGAGAGATTAGGGACCTAATTTGGGTAGAGAAATGGAGATTTTGAGGTGCAAGGGAATTCAGCAAGGAGGTAGAAACAACAGCTAGCAAACATTTGAGACCTTGTTCTTGGTAAGGTTCCGTGCAGTGTTTGAAATATTCTTCTTGTACTGGTCGATTTGACTCAAGAGTAGCTCTCTGAAGCAGATACTGTTAGAATCACATTGTTAGTGGAGTAATTGGAAGACGAAAGGTGTCAGCAGTCGCCTTAAAAACACAGGCAGAACCAAGCTGAGCTGGGGTCATCCTCAGGGGTGAACACTGAAGCTTCTACTCTCAACTCCTGCTCTAGGATTTTAATTTGGCATCAATTGAGGCACAAAAAGCCAGAAACTGGGAATATGAATGACAGGAAAAGACAACCGTACCTATAACAGCCATCTACTATTAGGATGGTTTTTTTTTGAGGGGGTCGGGGGCACCCATGTTTCTCTCAACATAAGAAAGTGGGAAAATGGATGAAACTGATTGGTACTTACCAAGAGCAGGTGGGTTGGGAAGCTGGAGCTGGTGACTTTTCCAAATGTGGTTTCCTTGTGGGAAGAGACTACACTCATCTATCGTTTGAATAAGCTGCCTCCAGGTCATCACTGTTTTCAAAGGTAACATGTAATGGTGTCCTTGTTCTGAGAAAGCAATGGGCCACAGCATTTTCCAAAGCTTTGAAACAGCAATAAACTATTACTAAAACAAAGAAAATGTGTTTAGATTCTCTAATAGAATTTTTAGATGTGCTGTTAGTGTGTGATATTTAACTAGAAGTAGCAATGTTAACGATTTCTAAGCATGATGTGTGGAATATCTCTTCAGAATAAAGCTTGAAGGAACAATAAAGAGCCTTCCACAGAGGAAGTTTGCAGCAGCCAAATTTTCAGCCTGAGAATAATGACCAACCAATAAACAAACCAGTAGAAGAATTTAAATCTGATTTTAGAGCTTGACTTTCAGAGGCAGGGAGAACCAAGGGTTGGGGGATTAACAGCAAGTCATTTTCAAAGCACAACTTATCAAGGTTGACTTATGGGATTAGGAAAACCTTCCATATGGCCAGCCAATGAACACAAGGCAGTGCTAAGGAAATGACCTCAGCACACAAATCTGCTGGTCACCAGTGACATGCTAGAAATGAAGCCTGACTGATCCCAATCTGTCCAGGAATAGTAACGGTGAGTAATGAGGAGGACCTTTGGCATGAAGCAACACAAAGGAAATTGGTCCTTGTTATCCAAAGCCGCATGGGTCATTGCCAAGGTAAAAGCGTATGACTAGCACATATGGTGGCCCCCGTACTGAGAATCCCATCTCCTTTGCCTTTCCTGGCTTTATTAATAGAAATCCACCTCCTCTATTTTGCCCCAGCAATCTGAGATGAGCACAGGCTGAACTAAGTCATCATGGCTCCTTACATCCTTAGCAAAATATTTGACTAGGTTGGAGAGATGTCACCATGTTTAAAAGTGCATAGTATTCCGGAACCCATGTTAAATGTCTCATAATCCTCTATAACTCCAGCTCCAGGGATTCTCACACCTCTGGCCTTTCACTCACATGTACCTACGCACACAAGGCACAGGCACATAGACACAACTAAAGATAAAATCAATATTGTTCAAGTGTGAGCTGGAATCTGAAGGGAAGGAACCATATTAAAATGATCATTCTCTCTTTCTCTCTCTCTCTCTCTCTCTCTATATATATATATATATATATATATATATATATATATATATATATATATATATATATATATATATGTCACACACACACACACACACACACACACACACACACACTGGCTTGTAGATGTTCTTTCACTTTCTATATATGTGTTCTCCCTCCTTATGAAAACTAATAAAGAAAGAAAGCATAGAGACAAGTAGTTTGGTGATGTAAATATTTCATTAAATAATATAAATCATAGTTGTTATTTGAACAAAATTATTGAGTTATTTTTTACTGTGTAATTTCTACACAGATGATAGATGATAGATAGATAGATATAGATAGATAGATAGATAGATAGATAGATAGATAGATAGATAGATAGATAAACAAACAGACAGATAGATAATTTATAACCAGACAGTGGTGGTACATACCTTTAATCAACATTCAGGAGACAAGCAGGTGAATCTCTGTGAGTTTGCGACCAATGTAATCTACAGAGTGAATTCCAGAGAGAAACCCTGTCTCACAAATAAATAAATTAAATAAATAAATAAATAAATAAAATGAATTGCATAAGCTATATAATAAGACACTATAAACAAATCTGAAAACTTACTTTTCAGTAAACCAGTATACCAAAGAATATTTACAATGAATAAAATATTTTACAAAAGAACCAGATTGAGTAAAAGCCCCTATAATCAAAAGGAGAAGGGGTTCACCAAAGGAAATAGATAAAGGAAAATGGCAATAATTTGTTTTCATTTGTTTTGTTTGTGAAAGAAACATGTGAAGAACCTCTAAGTACAAACTGAAACATAAATCATAAACTCAAATTAGCAAATATCAACATGATAGACAGACAGACAATATTCAATGTCAGGAAAGATGTGGACAATGGCTACCTTCGCTTCATATAAGAAGGGAAAATATTTAATCTTTGGGGAGAATGGTAGAAGATGATCAGAATAATACTTGAATACCTTTCTAATGTGTCAGTTGCTCTCAACTGGTTAAGGCCCATATTGTCTGCTTGCCAGTGCTGGCCTTAACTTCTACAACCCAAAAGAGGAAAAGCTTAGTTCAAAGATGAAACAACAACATCGGTATGTCATGAAAAACTACAGAAAGCCTTGAAGTTCCCTCAGTGTGCCAACACGTGGAGTCAGCTTGGACCTAGTTAGTACTCCAGCTGAAAGTTCAGTTCAGATTTGAAAAGGAAAAGATGTAAGATCTGTATGTAAGAGCTATAGGCAAAGTAATTCCAGGCAGGGGCGGGGGGGGGGGGGTGCCAGCAGTGGTCTAAGGACTGGAAGAGAGACTGCATGGGCATGGAGCGAGCATGGGAGAATGAGAGGGGCCTAGGGTGTGGAAGTAGCTGAAGCCAAAACATGGAAGGCCTTGAGCACACAATGGAGATTTGAGGTCTTACCAACCAATGTATTCTGTATGCATTTGTATAATTTTTGACCGGTTTGTCTTGTGTATCAATTTTATTGAGAATATTTTAAATTTTATTTTTTCAAAATAATTATATTCGAGTAAAACCACAAAGAATTCTTCTCTATTATCTCAGTATTTTAAGGACGGGTAGACTATGGCCATAGACCCGTTTATGGCCACAGCAACACCATTTGGAAACCAAGCAAACCAACAGATCCGTCAGTGGGATGTGGGGGGCACATTTTACGCTGAACCACATATACCTTGTAAGCAGCAAAGGGCCATCTTGAGAGAGAGAGCCAATGTCATCTCAGAACACTTGATGCTATTTTTGAAATGCCATCCTTAAATGGAGCCTGCTTGAAAATGATATTTAAGTATAAAGTGACAGCATTAAAACTAGCTGAAATATTTATAAACTTGGTTTTCAACTGTGCTGAGAGTATTTTTGACAGGTGATTCTCAAGGGAACTTTTCAAAGGACAAATTCAGAGGCCCATGAAGAAGGCTTATAATTGGGGGGGGGGTGTCTTCGGCTATACCTGAAAGCTGAGCTCTCAAGATTTGGGGGAGAACAGTAAGAATTTTAAGAAGGCAACTTTTGCATAATCCTTCTACCATTGTATTCTCTAACTCCAGTTCTCTATCTCAGCTCCATGAAAATAAAATTCTCAAAGGTTTTAGCATTGAGAATGTAAATGAAGAAGATACTCAATAAAAAAAATGAAAAAAAAAAGAAAAAATTCTCCCTGTTATCCAAGAGGAGTCCTCAGAGTGAAATAATTATTCAACTTTTGGTGTGATAAAGTTATAACCTAGTTCCTGTGGTTTCGTACAGTGTCTGTTCCCGCCACAGTTATTCTTCCCCACATCTTTAAATGGCACTGCAAAGCCCTACCCAAGCAGCTCTCTCTCCCTGTCCTGCAAGTTCTTCTACCATAGACACTTGAATGTCGCACTTCTGGCTCCTATTTGTCCTGTCCCAATGGCTCCTAGTTATGTCTTTTTATCTGCTTGCTTAGCGAAAGAGTAATGCCTTCTCAGCCTCCTTCTCAGGCATGAGACTTGGGTTCTGCAAACCATTGCATTCTGTTTTGATGGCTAAGAGAGCATGGCTGAGCCTAGAGAACTTAAGAAAGATTTAATGGACCACTGTGAACTAATTAAATCCACTGGTCAGAATGAACAAATACTTTTAATTTCCCATTAAGTGTGTGTGGTATTACATACCACTGTGTGGAATTTCAAGAAACTCAGATGTATTTCTTTCTGAACATTGTCAGGTCAGTCTGCTCCTCTTTTTAAACAGCTTAGTTAATATTTGAGTCAAGCCACACAAAGGCTGATTAATTGCCTCTCCTAGAAGATTTGCTGAATTTCTGTGAGATGAAATGTACATAAATCTGACATCTCTTCTTTAAGAACTGTTACCCCATGAAAGTTTATTAAGATAATACCTAAACAAAATTAACATCAGCATCACACTATCAGAGCATGACTGAGCACAAGCATATCACTGCAATAGTTCATATCTCTACGAATAGTACTTTTCTTGAAGAATTCAACTCAACTGAATTAAGAAAGGGCTACAACAGGACATTGTGCTGAGCAGTCCTTATATACAGGTTTTCCTAGCTTTGAAAAGGTGCTGTTTTTATTGGTTACTGATTATTTTTGATACTTTGACCAGTGTCTATGTCCCTGGGATTGTATCTAGGCTAGGTTGACTTCACCCAAAGCATATTGTACATGTGTTGCTGAATTGGCTTCTAAGATTCAGTCATTGACTATCATATAGAATACTCTTGAGAACTGACCATAAGGGAATTCTATACTCAAACCAAGAGAGCCTGAAATAACAATGCTGGAGAGACCATGTGTACATATTTCTGCTGACAATCCCAGTGAGCCTGATACTCAGGTCTTCCACTCTGAGGACCACATCATCAGGCAGAGATAACCATCTGTGATGACCATTCTCGGCTATCAACTTGAATACATACGGAATTAACTAAAGCCCAAATGGCTAGACATACATGTGAGGGAATTTTTTCTTAATTAGGTCATTTGAAATTAGAAGACCAATTTGTAGTTGGAATCTTTGAGGTGGGAAGAGACACCTTTAATCCAGATCTTTTGAGTTAGGAAGATCCACCTTTAATCTGAGCCACCCCTTCTGCTGGCAGCCTATAGAAAGGACATGGAAAAAGGAAGCTTGCTCCCTGACAGCTTACTCTCGCTTTTGCTAGCAAATCCATTCCTCTACTGACATTAGAGTCTACTTCTTTAAGATTATAGAATACATTGAAAAACAGCTGGGATATTCAGCCTCAGGGACTGAACAACTACTGGATTCTTAAACTTTCTCTTTGGGTAGACAGCCATTGTTAGAGTAGTTGAACTACATCCTGTAAGTCATTTTAATAAATCTCATATGTATATAATCTAGGCAGGGTTCTAATAACATATATACACAAACATATACACATATAAACATATATGTATGTTCATATATATTATGTATGTAAATGTATATATGCATATATGTATATATGCATATTGTATATATGTTGTGAGATAGATAGATAGATAAATAGATAGATAGATAGATGATATATAGAATACCATTCTATAGGTTTTATTTCTCTAGAGAGCACTGCCTAATACACCATCTCTTCTAGAAAACACAGAATGTCTAATGTAAAAAATTACTTCATGCCAGCATTTTCAGAGGCTAATTGTGTATCATAATAGCAAGAGTCTTTACTGCTCATCACAGACAGACTTTTAAGATTTCCCTTTTATATTCTTCAGCTACTGGGCACTTAGATACAACTCTCTGGCTCAGTTAGGATTCAGTGGAGTTTTATATTCCTTTCATAGTATTGGAGGTAGTCGGTAGTACTTGCAGAACATGAATGTGACCCTGGATCAGAAAATATTTTTCCCAACAGAAAATATTTTTTTTGCTCTACTATGAGTCATTTTGTTTAGCTTCTTAAACCCACAGAGTTTACAGCACTTAATAATGATAGCCTTAGTCAGACTTGATGGTATACATCAATAATCCCAAAACTCAACAGACTAGGGCTTGACTTCAATTTTGAGTGGCAACCCTATATGGGTGACATAACTGAACATAAGAGTCACCAAAAAGTGGCAATAACAAGATATTTCTGAACTGCAATAAAATTAAAAATGCAAAGCTTGTGCCCGTGGCAATGTGTGAATTCATGTCATTGCAACTGTGGTTCTGAATACATACTATGTACATTTTGCACCAAGCATACATAACACCACACAACACCAACAAATGTCTAGAAACACCCTGTTGCAGATTCAAGACTCTTAAATGTTATGAGTTATAATCATTCTTCCTGTACATACAAACTTCCCAGCTCCTATAGAACCATGATAGTTTAATTATGAAAAAATAGGGCTTTTATTGTTTCCCAACCGTTATTACTTGATGTGCTAAAAATTAGCATACCTCTGAACTGTATTGCCCTAGAATGTTTGATTTTTAAACTGTTGTTTGAGTTGCTATCTTGTATTTCATTAAAAAATATCATTTCGTCCACTGAATTTTGGTTTTGAGGTAGGACTGAATTTCTGTTTTCTGAAATTTTTCCATAAACATAGTTCTGCCTTTCTGTACTATAAGTTTATGGGAAAGAACAACAGAAGAACTGTTGGTTATAGAAGTAAATTATTGATAAATCCCCCAAAACCTTGAAGATATTTTGTATTTTATAGGATCAAATATTCATCTTTATGCAAAAATAAACAAGCATACCCTTTTGTTAGTGTGTGAATTTGCTTTCATCTTTAATAAGTGGCAACATTATATAAAGAGCAAAAGATTATTTTAAATTAATTTCTTCATCATTTATTATCAGTAAAAGTTGATTTTCATACCTAAGTTTTATATACCTGTATACCTTGAAGTCATATAAAAATATCTTAAGTTCCAAGAGTGGGGAAAATATTAAGAAGGCCTAGATAGGACTGGAAACATGGTTCAATAGTTAAGAGCACAGGATGCTGTTACAAAGAACCAGAGTTCTATTCCCTACAATCACAAGGTAACTCACAAGCATCGGTAAGACCTGTGTAAGGGAATCCAACGCACTCTTTCCATCCTCTGAGGACAGCAGGTACACACATGTTCCACAGCCTTACATACGACAACATACCCATATGCATACAATTGATTAATTGTAATGAAGACTTAAACCAAGGCAGGTAGGTTGAGAAAAAGTTCAAGGTTGGCCTAGCTACATGTCAAGATCGTCTCTCAGTAAAATAAAATAAACATATAAATGAATAAATAAACAGTGATACCCTTTATGAATCTGTTAGCATATCTTAAGCACTTTATGATAAAGGTGAGTATTTTTTTATCTTTATTCTTGCTTTCCTCAATAGTAACAACTTAGTTTTTAAACTCAAGTTCGAGTTTTATCCTATTAGGATCAAGTGACTGGAAGCCTGAGCTATTTAGAGAAGAGATACTTTGAAAAACAGCATCACTGTTACATAAGAGTCCTCAGCAACAGAAGTTGCTTCTCCCTCTGTTTTAACAGAAATAACACTCCAAGGAGAGAGCATTGATTTATTGGATCACTCCACCATCCCAAAGTTGAGGCAAATGGACTTGGGATAATTAACTAATAAATTTAGATCTTATCTAATAACCACAGGGGAAGGCATTCCCATAACCTCCAAGTAGCTCATTTTCATAGGATTTTTAATGCAAGTGTGGTAAGCATTATTAATAAAGTTTTACTATTAAGACAAGAAATACCAAAACACAAATAATTCTTCCCCAATATTTCTTTTCTGACCAGCCCATACGTGCTTATTAAACAACCTCTGTGAAAATACATCCGGCAAAGCAGCTCTTCATAGAACAAGAGAGTGTGTCTTTGTCCTAGTGGTACCTGATAGAAGTATCTGACCAGCATCTACCTCAGCACCAACATAATAAGTTTAATTCAGAATCTTCCTTAATAGAAGGTACACTTTCAATTTAACCTCCCCAAATGGCCTCAGTGAACTGAATTCTGAACTCTGAGAACTATTTATTTGAGGACAGAGACTGTTATTGGGTATTTAGGGGAAACATCTCCATGACAGATTCTCAACTGAACATCCAGCACTGCTGACTCCAGAATTTCTGCACCATTTGACAGGCAAACGAGCTTATTGCAATGGTTAACAAACAGACTTTATAAATCGTTTATGCTTTTTAAAGGGAAACTAAGCAAGCATTCTGGAGCAGATTTAGCCTCCTCCATACCCCAAATCCCTCAGCATTGACAATTCACCAGCATTTTCTTATGAAGAATGGAGGTTCCTGTGCTATTTCAACTTTCATCAATTACCCGAGTAAAAGAAAATTCGTGTTATAATTGAAGTCAGCAATTTAACGATCTTCCACTGAAAACAAAACAGAAATCATGATTATTTTGTATGTGCTTTTGTTGATATTAGTATGAGCAAAAGAAAAATCTATAGTTAGGCTCAGGTAAATGAAATATCATTGTGCTGAATTTCCCAATCTGACATAAGATAACCTCTAAGGGCCCTGTAAGGGCAGCCCCATGCTTGCAAGATTAACCTTCTGCTTAACTAAGATTTCACTTGCATGCCACTTTAAATGCTAAGCAAACAGCCATTATGCATTACTGTAGCTAAATATCCTAGGCAAAATAAAGCTATATTAAAATCACTGCTTTCCCCAAGAAGTCATTCTGGCTATCAAATAAAAATAATATTCAAGGACCAGTGACAACAAGTAGTTCAAACACTAAGTGTGTTAAAAGGTGTATTATCTTTTGTCCAGTATCAATTTTAATTATATATATATATACATATATAAAATTAAATTATATATACATATATATATATGAAGAGAGAATAGATGATAGATAATATAGATATAGCTAGAGAATTTCAGAATTTCACATACTGTATTTGCATGTATTTACCTCTTCAATTCCTCCCCTTCCCACACCTCAACCCTCCCACCCTTCCCCCCTCAACTTTGAGATTATGTTTTTGTTTGTTTCCTCTTTCCCCATCATGTCCAGCTCTTGCTGCCCAGCTAGTCTTGGAACTGGGTTTTGTTGTGATGTGTGGTCAGTCTACCAGAGGCAAGATCATCATCAAAGAAAATTGAATTTCTCTCTCTCTCACAACAGCTATCAAATGCCAACAACTGCTCAGCTAGTAACGGGAGTACATGTTCCCTTCCCTGCTCTATGCCGGGATGTGTCTGGCTAGAGCATGTGCAGTTCTTGTGCATACTGTCACAATTTCTGTGAGCTCTTATGTGCCCCACTGCCATGTTGTATCTGGAAAACATGGCTTTCCTGAAGTCATCCACCACCTCTGGCTCTTACAATCATTCTACACCGTCTTCTGCGGGTCCTGGACTAATAAGTAGTATGGCACCTCCGTGACTCCTGCATACTAGAATTAAGACACCCAAGCTAAGTGCACAAAAGGCACTTTTTTATCTTTTAGAAAACAGTATTTTTTTTTGTACAATACATTGTGATTAGTTTCTCTCCCCCAGCTCCTCCCAGTTCTTCCACCACCTCCCCTCCTACCAGAGCCACACCCTTTCTGTCTCTCTTTAGAAAACAAACAGGAACCTAAGGAACAATTCTAAAATAAAATAAGATAAAAAGAAAAACAAAACAAATCAGATCAGGACAAAATAAACAGAGGAAAAGGAGCCAAAGAAAAGGCAAAAGAAACACAAACACAAAGACACACACATACAGGAATCCAATAAAAATACAAAACCTGAAGCTATAATATATAAGCAAAGGACCTGTAAGGATAAAAAATAAAGAGAGAGAGGGAGAGAGGGGGAGGGAGGGAGGAAGAAAGGAAAGAAGAAAGGAAAGAAGGAAGGAAAGAAGGAAGGGAGGGAGGGAGGGAGGGAGGGAGGGAGGGAGGAAGGAAGGAAGGGAGAGAGAGGAGAAAGAAGAAAGGAAAGAGGAAGGGAGGAGAGGGAGAGAGGGAGAGAGGGAGGGAGGGAAGGAGGGAAAAGGAAAGAAAAAAAGGCCTGTCACAATATTATGTGACAGAGAACCTCCAAAGATGGTATTGAATTCATTTACTGCTGAATGTGGCCCTACCCTTAAGAGCATTTTGTTTCCCAGTGAGACTCCCTCAGAGAAAAACCTAAGGGGATTTTTTAAAATTAATTATTAATTGGAGCTAGCTTTTGCATCAGGGATGGGGCATGTTTCCACTTTTCCTTTCAGCTCTGGGGCCCTCCCTGGTGCAGACCTGTGTAGGTGTGTCCATGCTTCTCCATCTCTGAGTTCATATGTGCGTTGATCATATGATCGATACAGCAGGCTGTATTTCGACCTCATTTTCTTGGTGTCCTCCATCGCCTCTGACTATTACACCTTTCCTCCTCCTCTTTCACAGGCTACCTGAATGCTAAGGGGAGGGATTTGATGGAAACTTCCCATTTAGGGCTGAGACAATATCTTCCACACCCAGGATGCTCCACACAGTCCTCACCAGTTGCATTTACTACTGAGAATTTGAAACATGGCTGGATTTACTGGAGATATATTTAGTTAATACTAATACTACAGAGTTGACATCACAGCTAGTCAATGTACTGTGCTTGGCTTTCAAGCAGATGCTTTTATTACAAGGTCATGTTAATTATTCTACAACACATACAAATCAGGCCTGCCAATTGTGAGAATCGCTGATACAGGGAACTGCTCCTTTGGCAGGCAATTGAAGTAGTGGAAAACTTTCAAATGTAATTAGAATAAGATAGGTTCATGCATCTAACTTTTCAACCGGAAGTATAAATACAAATCAAGCATTTTTAAATTTAGCTTCTGAATAAAGATGAATCTGCCCTCCTGGCCATGGTGCTGTAAAAAGTCTTCATTTTTATGTCAGCCTGGGGGGGGGAGGGGTTATGGAGGGGTCACTCTATGGAGTCACCGTCAGGTGAATCTTTCTAGGATGGTGACATCTCATGCCACAGCACACGGAAAAGCAGAAGCTTGGCAGGTCACAGGAAAGATTCTTGAGATGCCCTGACCTTCAGGACAGATGGTCTCCTCTCCTAGCCATTCTTCAGGGCTATGCAGATCCAATATGCAATGAACATTGCTGTCTCATGCTATTTATTTGAGCAAGGAAGTAATTCAGAATGAGTATTGCATAGCCCCTGCAAAACTTAGCTAGGTTCACTCTACAGTGACTTGAGCAATCTATAAAAAAACAGAAAGATTTTTCTCTGTTCTAAAACATACATTTTTGAATGAGTTCTTTTATGCTTTGGGTAATTTTCTGTGTTTATGTGGTGAGGCCGTAGTTTCCTACTATTTACTCAAGCACTACCAAAGTTTATCCTCTTTTCTTGCATAAATGGGAAAATTCAGAAGAGATGAAGGTCAGATAGAGAGCCTTGAGCAGAGAAAGAGTCTCCATCCTGCCACTATCTTTGTGACTGATTGCATCCCCCACTTTTAGGGATTAATATAAATGTCTCAGTTCTGCTCCTGTACTCCAAAGAGTCACACATCAGAGGCATAGACCTGAAGAGCCAATATACTGAGAAGTACCAGTCTAAAGACACCACACACACACACACACACACACACACACACACACATACACACACACATGGGGAGAGAGAGAGAGAGAGAGAGAGAGAGAGAGAGAGAGAGAGAGAGAGAGAGAGAGAGAGAGAGAGAGAGTATCTAGAAGCAAAGGAGACACACTATACAGATTTGCCATCTAGTAAGTCTTTACTGTGTAACCCATATTGAGCTAAGCTAAGAGATAAAATGTCAAACAGTCTAGATGACACTAATGTCCATCAACATCTGTCTCTTTCCTATGCATTCAAGGATATGCTTCATTTTCTTCTGAAGTCTGGCTAAGAGACAACGAAAACTGAATAGCAGTGACATGCATCACTTGTCGCCTATAGCTCTGTAGCCTTTCTTCCTTGCCTCAGTTACCACGCACCACATGTTGAGGCTAAAAAAGTATGTGAACTTTCCACGGGGTCAAGTGCCCTGGAAGCCCAGAAAGAATTCTCATAGGTGGGAAATAGATTCTGTGTGACCCTCCTGAGAATCAAGGGGCATTGTTATCTGTCTGTGCCAACATTACCTTTCTTATCATAAATGAGAAATTAAATTAGGAGTTCTGAACATTCCCCATACTGCAACCCTTTTGTAGAGTTCTCCATGTTGTGGTGACCCCCCAGCCATAAAATGACTTTAATTGGTATGTCACAACTGTAATTTTGCTACTGATATGAATTATAATGTAAAAAATCTGATATGCAGAACATCTGATATTTGACACACACCCCTCTGGGGGGTCATGACCCACAGGTTGAGAACCACTGAACTAAATGATAGAGGGTTCCTGTCCTCTGTGTCCTTATATTATATAGGAAAATAATTTGCTGCATCTCAATGACTATAATAGTGCTCTGTTTCTACTTTATATAAGCATCCACTTCCAACAAAGTTCAAAAGATTATTTTCATATGAAAGCATGTATAAAAACAATTTAAGATATAATCCACTAAAGTATTTATTCTCAATACTCAATAATGATTTGAATTACATGCTCGAATTATCAGTGAGAAGGACTTACACTCATACAGGTTCTAGATGGTGGAGTCAGGCCAAGGCTTCAGCGTTGTTCAGAAACTCTCAGTTTCAGACTTTTAGTTTCAGTTAAATGTGATGGTTTCCTTTACCTCCTGAGACAAGTCTACATGTTACCCTCAAATTAAACACCGAGTCCAATGCTAAGGCTATTTCTAAGAAAAGATAATGAAATTTCTATTTCTGGAAATCTAGGGTATTTTAATCACATCTTTTTTTTTATTCGATAAATTTTTTATTTACATTTGAAATAATTTCCCCTTTTCTAGACCCCCACTCCCCGAAAGTCCCATCCTGTGGTGATCAGTTTCCTTTTTTTTTTTTATATTTTTTTTTATTCGATATATTTTTTATTTACATTTCCAATGGTTTCCCCTTTTCTAGCCCCCCACTCCCCGAAAGTCCCATACGCCCCCTTCTCTCCCCCTGTCCTCTCACCCATCCCTTCCCACTTCCCCATTCTGGTTTTGCCCTATACTGCTTCACTGAGTCTTTCCAGAACAAGGCCCCTTGTTCTGGTGATCAGTTTCTTATGTCACGAAGCTAGGCTACAGTTTAGCTTGCTGACTCCTCCAACAAACACTAATGTAGGTGTTGCTGTGAAGATATTTTGCAGAGAGCTAAACATTCTTTAAATGGTTGACTTGAGAGATTAACCTACACACTCCAAAGGGGCTTATATCAACTGACAGTCCTTTACAATGGAGCTCCCTCAGACAAAACAAGTAATAAGTTCTCCTGCAAACAGCAGCTTTAGCTTCTAAGTTGGGCACCTTCATCCTGATGGCCTGCCCTGAGGATTTATGATTGTTCTGCTCATCCTCAAAAGTACATGGCCCAGCTGCTTACTGCAAAGCCCTTCACCACCCCTTCCCATGCAGTTCCTCTCAGGGAAGCTTGACTAATACATTTCTCACCCTCATTAACATGTAAACTGTGGAACAGAGATATCTGTCTTATTCATTATGAATTCCTGGTACCTAGCAACATGGTGGGCACTTAACAGTCTCCCATTAAATAAATACTGGACAAATAGGGGAGGGAACGAATAAATGAATGAAACATCTGGTTGCTGAGGTAAAAACATGAACCAAAAATGAGAAATAATGGGGAAAAATCGATGCTACTAGAATTCACTTTTTAAAGGAGCAAATATATCTAATCATAGAGACCATGGGAGAACTGCAGTACAGCTGAGATTGCAGGGTGGAGATTATGGGAGCAGTGTATAGAGAATAGACAGTGAGCAGTTCTGCACACTTGAATGCAAACTGTTATTCTTTTAGACAGGAGCAGCTCCGTATCTGTCTTGTCTGTCTCTGTCTGTGTCTCTATCTCTATGGTGTGTGTGTGTGTGTGTGTGTGTGTGTGTGTGTGTGTGTGTGTGCGTGTGTGTGTCCTCTCTCTATGTGTGTATGTACATAAAAATGACAGATACATTACAGACAGACAGACAGACAGACAGACAGTACCCTCCTGAGCCTGCCCAATATCATCTGACTGCTGAAGCTAAGCAGAGTCAGCTTAGATAGCAGATAGTACTTGGATAGGAAACTACATGTACATTTTTATCCTCTCTAATTAATGTAATCTCTAAATGGTCAAGTTCTGTGTGTTCAACCCATCAGTTATTCCCACAGAGGCATAGATCGAACATTGATTCTAAATTAATTGAGTGCATGGTTACTCATTCACTTTCTCAGCCAGTCAGTTCATCAATGTTCACTACTAGGTCCCAAAAGTAAACCACATGCAGTACCAACTCACAACAAAAAGAGAAGCCATGTCTCCCAGTGGTGAGGCCAGGTGGAAAAGTGTTGATTACCCCCATAGTTGCACACATGTCTGGGGGCTCTGCAAGCCTTGGGGTTTATTCCTTATACGAGGACTATCTGATGAAGGACATTGACTTTTGTGAAAACTGCATGTAGGCTTGGCAGATTTTTCTCTGACCTCATCTCTCCTCTATAAGGTTGTGCCAGGGCCCTGGGGAGAGGATGAAAAAAACAAACGTGTTCTATCATAAAAATCTCTGTGAAGTACAAGGGACCGGCTAAGATGCTCCAGAGCCACACGGCAACACAGTGGCAGTGCCAAAAGCCACTTGAGATGAAGCAAATTCTAAAAATAGAATATGAGGGCATGTCCTCTAGAAGAAAATGAAAGGGCCAAGGAAGTCAGAAGAGGGACTGCTTGTCACAGCGCCCGCATCTGTCCAAGAAGCTGTGTGTCTGACAAATAAAAATTGATCCAGGGATAATTCAATTTCTAACTGTGTGGCCCATCTTTTTCTTCTTTTTCTTCTTCTTCTTCTGGTACTTCCATTGAACTCAGGGCTTATTCATGACAATAGGACACTCTACCACTAAGAATATCCCCAGCCCTGGTCTTTGTTTTACTTTTTATTTATTTTGACAGTTTCTCACTAAGTTACCCAGGCTGGCCTTGAACTCATGATTCTACTGCTTCAGCCTGGAAAGTTGCTGAGATTGCAAGCATGTACCTCTAGGCCCACCTGCTTAGTCCCTTTCAGTGTAGACCTTCAATTCTGTTACAGCTGCAATTTAAGCATCATATGTTCAAGTGAATCACATGAACATAATGTCAACATATACAAGAAATCTCTCCAGTTTGGCTTGGCCAAAAAAACCATCGTCACTCTGTGAGATCATCTGTGGCTATCCATATCCAGAAAACTGCCAATATCCATCTCTACCCTCAAGTTCTTCACCCACAGAAAATGGCCCCACAGAAACCGAGGTCACCAGTTTAACTAACTGACCAGGACTTGTTGCCACTGGTCTGAAAAACAGAGCCAGACCATGAAATTTACCTTCTGTACATAAACAATCCCACAGAACATCAACACAAAGAAGGTCACCCTATGACTGTGATGGATAAGACAGAAAAACAGCTCTGCTCTCTAGTCACATCTGAACAGAGCATGAAACATGCCAAGATACAGAAATAACTCAACAACCCCCTCTGCTGGCTCCTTTCCCAGTCCCAACCTTTGTCTTGCTGTCCTGGCCTTCCCTAAGCATGAACTGTAGGAAGATGCCCAATCACAGGATTAGCCTCGCATCCCAACAGCATCCAATCCTTGCAAAAGACAAAGCCTCCAAGCCCTTCTGAAAATAAAGCGGAGCCACAATCTTATAAACTCTTCCTATCAGTCTGTGTCTGAGATGCCCCATGGGTTCCCCAATGGCAGAACATCTCCCTCCAGGAAATAGTGGACTTGATTTGTCTCCAGGTAGTCTTTGGCTTGAAGGCACTGGCAAGAAGAACAATTATTATTGTTGTTGTTGTTGTTGTTACACTTGTTAGGGTTTATCATAGTTACTTTCCTTATTGTTGTGATAAAGGACTGTGAAAAACAGCTTGAGAAAGGGTTTATTCTGGCTCGCAGTTCAAAGGCACACAGCACCATGGCGGAGAAGTCATGATGACGGGGATTTGACATAGTGGCTCATATAGCACTCATGGCCAGGAAGGACAGAGCAATGAATGCATCCTCTGCTTGCTTTATCCATTTTATACAGCCCAGGACTTCAGCCTAGGGAGCTGTACCCCTACAGCTAAGGTGACTCTTCCTACAACAATCAACACAATCAATATTTTATACATCCCAGGACCTCAGCCTAGGGAGCTGTACCCCCTACAGCTCAGGTGACTCTTCCTACAACAATCAACACAATCAGTATTCTCAAGCCAATCCCTCACAGTCAGTCTAGACTCACAAAGAAGAAAATCCTCTGGGCACACCTCTGAAGCTAATGGATATGAAGGAAATCTGTGAGGACTTTGGTTGTTTTTTTTCATTTTGGTTCTTTTTCCATCAAGCAATGTCTGTATAAGTAGGTCAAACTCAAAAAAAAAAGTTAAAGAAAAATTTCTCTTTGGGGTAAGCTATAAAGCACAGTGTGGTTTTAATAAGAATGGTCCCATAAGTTCATATGTTTGAATCCTTGGTCCCCAGTTAGTGGAGCTGTTGTGGAAGGACTTAGAAGTGTAGCCTTATTGGAGAAAGTGTGTCACTGGGATTGGGCTTTGAGGTTTCAAAGCCTAGACCAGGCAGGGCCAATCTCTCTGTCTTTCTGCCTGCAACTTATGGATCAGATGTGAGCTCTCAGCTACTGCTCCATAGTGTCTGCCCGCTGCCATGCCCCTCACCGTGATGATAATCAACTGAAATCTCTGGTTTTCTACTTTGTACAAACTTTGTATAGACTATTAGAACATTGTCATGACAAGTCTTATGTCATTATATTCCTCAAAATTGGTTAAATTTACTCACAAACAAATTTTCTAGGCAAGTTACGGTATATAATTTGTAGCAGCTGAGATTTTATGCTAAAAGATCTTGCTTTCTGGTATATGATATTCATATTTTTCTGTTTCAATTCTTCTTCCATATCAGATCTAACAGCAAGATGGTACAGATATTAAAAGTATTGCTAAACAAATAATCCGAAACTGTAATTCAGTCTGTAATGAAATGCTTTATTTTGTAAGTTGCCTTGGTCATCATGACTCCTCACAGTGACAAAACAGTAATTGAGATACATGGAAAAGGACCTGTATTGCCCAGTTATAGATATGGGGTGGGGGGAAGAGCTTCAGAGACAGACGGTAAACTCAAAGCTACAGAAGTGTGAAGCATCTTAAGACAAGTAAGATCCAATGAGTACTCCTGTGAAATATGAGCTCGTTAAGGATGCTATGACAAAACGTTCACACTGAGCAGCTTAGACAGCTTAAACTTACTTGTAAGAGTTCTAGAGGTTTGAAGTCTGAGATCGACGTACATAAGCAGCTATTTCTTCTGATCTCTCTCTGTCTCTCTGTCACTCTCTGTCTCTGTGTCTGTGTCTGTCTGTGTCTTTTCATATCGCTCTCCCTCCTCCTTCCCTCCCTCCCTTCCTCCCTCTCTCCCTCCCTGGCAGACAAATGGACTCTTCATTTGGTCTCATGTGGTCTTTTCTTTGAGCACAAATAAGTGAGTCTCTTTCTCTGGTTTTCTACTTTGTACAACAGACTATTAAAACATTGGCATGACAAGTCTTATGTCATTATATTTCTCAAAAATGGTTAAATTTACTCACAAACAATTTATCTAGGCAAGTTACAGTATATAATTTGTAGCAGCTGAGACTTTGTGCTAAAAGATCTTGCTTTCTGGTATATGATATTCATATTTTTCTGTTTCAATTCTTCCTCCATATCAGATCTAACAGCAAGATGGTACAGATATTAAAAGTATTGCTAAACAAACAATGCTAAGTCATGTTTGTTTGTCTATGGCCATACCTCTCCAAAATGTGTCTGACCTTATCAAAAAAGGGAGAAGGGTTGATTAGTACTTATAAACATTAGCCCAAATGCTCAGGAAAGCAGCTGATGCTCTTCTAAATATAGGCCACCTGCTGTGCCTGAGGGTGTTAGAGAAGGGCTTTGGAGGAGGGAAGTCTCCATACTGCAGCATCAGCAAGGAGCCTTCTGGGAAACAATGGCACTTCCCTGTGCCCTTGAACAAAAGCTGGCAGTTAGCATAAGCCCCTTTGCTCAGACACAAGTCAGCACTGATACCAACCTCAAAATAGACATTCTCCAGTGAGAGAGGGAAGGTCAAACACACAACAATCGAGACACCAAAGACATTGAGCTAGAGTATCTATATGTAGTACCCTAGTTCACTCCAATGCCATATTTTCATGTTATAGAGAAGCAAACAAACTCAGTAATGGGAATGTTCATGGGATGCCAAAGCTTTTAAGTTCAGAGAACCTGACTGAAGTTTGAACTCAGGTAAACTAACAGGCTGGTACCTAGCATTAATTTCCAAGTTGCCCCCCAACAAAACCAGAAGCCTAGCTCCAGTTTCTAGGCTAATCCCCAACAAGACCAGTGTTTCCAGGTTACAACCTCGACAAGACCAGTGTCTCCAGGTTATTCCCCCAACAAACCTGCACGCCAGGTTACAAGCCTACCCCCTTCCTAATGACCACCAGACCACCAATGCAGAGGGGAGCAGAAGTTAGGTTTGTGATATGACTCCCAGCATCAACCAATTATGTTAAAAGCCACAGTAACTTTCCAGTTAGATGCTTGCACCTGTACTCCCTGCTTGCAGCTTACTATAAAGCCTTGCACAGAGAGACATTTGGTGCTCTCCTACCACCAAAACTGTCCTGCATGACAGAGGTGCATGGGGTGGGGGTAGCTAGCTCCAATAGAATAAAGACCCTGCTGTGAGTTGTATCAGATTGGCTCCTATGTGTGTTTTGGGGATCACTAATATTTCCCTGGCACAACATTCACACTGACTGGAGCAATGAGTGGAGTCTGGCCTTACTCCAAGGCCATAGTAGTGGGTTTTCTCTCCCTAATGAAGTAGGCCATACTATATTCAGCCTTTGGTTTGAGTTCTGTGGTCTGCTGTCTGACCTCTCAACCAGGCTGCAGTATTGGGCAGTGGACCACAATTGAGGATTTGCTTAAGAACAAGTCTGAACTGAAATCAAAAATATCTCACCCTGCACTGAATAAGCAACATATGAAGTCAACTCCTATGCAATTACAGCTCAAAATTTGTCAAAATTGGTGATTGCATATGACTTACACTAATTTCTTATTTGTGGCAATAATCCAAAGCACTCTAACTATTCATCTCCTTCTCCTTGGAGAGTGTCTACTGCACAGTCCTTCTGCCTCAGGCATACCTAGAAAATAAATCTTATACTGCCTGGGGGAAGAAGGCCAAAATTATCTCCCAGAAGCTTCCATCACCTTCCACAGACAAGCTGGAAAGAAGGAAAGGCGCATTTGAATTAAACAGAAACTTGGGCATTCTTCCTGCAATTGTTATTTCCATAATTAAATATGAGCATGTCCTAGAAATACCAGCAGAGTGTGTGGATGAAAAGTAAAATGCTAACCTAGAAGCAATACTAAAAGGGTTCCTTCCCAAATGATCCTTGAACATTGAGGATAAAACAAAGACAGAAATGGTGATAGTCCATACACCAGAAAAGCCCATGTGATCTGCATTTGCAGCCGTTTCTTCTGAAGGACACTGGATTCTTTGCTGACTTGCAGCAAATCCACTTAAAGTTCTGGAGCATTTACCAGTGTCTCCAGAATGTATGAAATAGTACACATCAGAAAACCTTAGGGAATGCTTCCACCTTTAGATAGTTTAAATACTTTATACTTTTTTATTTTTTCCCCAGCATTGGGAAGAAGTGTCTAGAAGGATTATGAAATCATAATTAATGATATTTACATCTCATCTGTCTCCTTGCCCACCACAAATGAAATGTTGCGGTGAAGGTTGGTAGAGGTGCCTTAAATGAGTTAGAAACAGTGTTCTGCAAGGAGCAAAAATAAAGAAGCTGAGGATGACTCCAAGGACCACCAGGTTATCACATTAAAACAAAACAGAGCTCAACATTCCTGAATACATTAGAGCTCATGAGAGCTGTGAACTCAAAACAGTCACTGTATCTCTTTAACCCCCTTTTATTCCCTATGAAAAAGGGACTTGGATAGCAAACAACAGATTAATGATAAAGCTTGCCCCAATGGACAGATTAATTAATGGGTCTTAAAATCCATCAAATTCAAGTTACCAGACCAGTGTCCACAACTATCAGCTAATACTAATTGAGTGTTTATGCTATATCAAGACCTTTATGTGTTTATTAATTGATTTTAATCTAAGCAAAGTTCCCATGTACTGTTATCAATTCTTTTTTAACTGAATTACAGAATGTTTGCTGTCCCCAAGATCTCAGTGCCCAGAAGTAGAAGTGCAGAATATTAAAACAGAGCTCATGTTTTCAATCATCAAAAACTATGAGTTAGCTTAACTAGCTATCAAAGCAGCCAATCTTGCCCCAGATTATTCTAAAGGTTTGATCACTAAAAGAAAACATAGACATATAGACATTCTAGCCTAGAAAGAAACAGAGGGGGGGGAAAGGGAGAGAGAGAGAGAGGGAGAGGGAGGGAGAGGGAGGGAGGGAGAGAGGGAGAGAGGGAGAGAGGGAGAGAGAGAGGGAGAGGGGGGAGGGAAGGAGAAAGGAAGGGAGGGAAAGAGAAAGAGAGGGAGAGGGAGAGGGAAGGAAGGAGGGAGGGAGAGAGAGGGAGAGGGAGAGGGAGGGAGGGAAGGAGGGAGGGAGGGAGAGAGAGGGAGAGAGGGAGAGGGAGAGGGAAAGAGAGAGAGAGAGACTAAAGTGTCTTGGGGTGTCTACGGCTATGATGAAACACCATAACCAAAATGCAAGTTGAGAAGCAAAAAGGTTGGTTTACATTTCCATATCACTGTTCAACACTGAAGGAAGTCAGGACAGGAAATCAAACAGGGCAGGACCTGGAGGCAGGAGCTGATACAAAGATCACAGAAGGGTGCGGCTCACTGGCTTCCTTCCCCTGACTTGCTCAGTTTTTTCTTTCTTTTTTTTTTTTTAATTTTCTACATTCTTTGTTTGCATTTCAAATGATTTTCCCTTTCCCGGTTCTCCCCTCCCCATGAGTCCCATAAGCCCTCCGCAGTTTTCTTATAGAATCCAGGACCACCAGACCAGGAATGGCACCACCCACAGTGGGCCGGACCCTCCCCCATAGATTACTAATTGAGAAAACGCCTTACAGCTGGATCTCATGGTGGAGTGTCCTCAACTGAGGCTCCTTCCTAATGACCTGAGCTTGTGCCAAATTGATACAAAACCAGCCAGTACACTAAGTGATTGTTACTTTTTTGAAAATCCCAAAGTGCTTACTTCCCAAACTGTAGCCACCTAAATATTCCCAGTTATGTCTGAAGATGAGTGAGGAGGTCTCTCTGCTTCCAAAGTTCAGATCTTAAAAGATGTCCATCTACCAATGAGGGTCCAACCAGTGTTTCTTCTTTTTGTTCTGTAAAGCAGACCCTTGATTGCCCCTCATGTCCTGAACAGCTGGACCCCCCCCACACACCAGCTCATGAAAAGCAGATTTCCTCAGTTTGGCCTCATATTTTTTAAAGCAAATTTTACCTTTTTAAGAAAAATTGTATGTGCGATTATTTTCTGCCAGCATGTATATCTACATGAGGATGTCAGATGCTCTGAAACTGGAGTTAAGGCAGTTATGAGCTGTGGGTGGTGGTAATTGAGCCTGCATCTTCTGGAAGAGTAGTCAGTGCTCTTAACCGCTGATCTCTCCAGTCCCTGGTCTCACACTCTTGTCTTTGCCAACCAAACATGAACTGATTTGACCATGAAGTTCACAGTTATGTAATGATAAAACTGAAATGCAATATTTATGCTCTAAATCCACTGTAATTACAGAAAACCTTCATTAGCACATAAAACAAGCCATGTTTGTTCTGGTAAGATAGCATTGTGAAAAGAATTCAGAGTTTCAGGCTTTCATACAAGTCATTACAAAATAAACGTTCCCACATGGTTCCCCACAGGAGACCTTAAAGGAAATACTGGAACTATCTATTATTCAATTTAATGGTCTCTGTCCTTAAGATAGATGGGGAAATGTCCCTGCAGAATGTCAAGATTAATGAGTTATGTCATTTGTCCCAGATCTGCCAGGATGGTCCCAAGCTATAAACTATACCACGCTCACAGTAATTGTATCCCCACATAACCCTTATCTGTAAGGGTCCTGGAATGTAAAACATTACACTGTACAGTCTCTGTTTGTCAAGAAAAGCAAGAACTGCAGAAAGATAAACACTGCCACCTGCTGAGAGGAGAAAAGAAATCAAAGCTTGTAAGCCAATTAACCCTGGAAAAGAGCAGCATCTTCCAGGTTCCATCAAAGGGACCTGATGCATCCTTGCTCTCCCCAACAGACACGTGACCTGTGTGAGCAAATATTTAATTAAGCAGCACGGCATATTTCCAATAAAAGAGCATTAAAGGTGGCTTTGCCCAAAGCAATGAATCCAACATTTCTTTATAGGAAAGTAAATGCCAATCCTGACCATCATTTTATCTTCTGATTCCACGGAATATTTCTGGAATTTACATCACTAAAAGTTCACAAATCATATGAAAACCAATTTAGCACTTCTGGATAAGGGAGGAAAGGGAGGAGGGTAAAGAGGTAAAGATGGGTAATAAATCAAAAATCATTCCAGCTTCTGAGCATGTGTTACCTACCACATCTCTGAGGCTCACCACTCCAATTCCTTCCCTCTTAGTAAACATACTGATTTCTGAAGAAGTCTTGCAAATACAAAAGAGTGCAATTTATAAAAAAAATATTAAAAGGTGAGAGGAAGCTGGAGTCATTCCCAATTTTATTCAGTTTCTGTTCCTGGTGCCTGAGTGGTAATAAAATGGTAGCTTATAGACTGGACAGCAGTAAGACCGGGAACTACAATATATTGAGGTGATGGCTTATTATTCGCTGGCTAGAGGGGAAAAGGAGGAAAGAGAGAAACCCCCTGTTGTCAAGAATGGAGCTTCTGAGGTGGCATCAAATGTAAAGGACAGAGAGGATAAAATTACAGCTCTGTAACTATGGAGTACTTGAACCATAGATTCGACCAAATCTGTATCAAAACTGTCTTTGGAAACTGAAATGGACCATACCTGAATAATCTAAACTGACTATCTCTTCACTTCTTAGTACTTCTGGTTCAATACAGAACCTTAAAAGATAGTAGTTACATGAACAATGCATCCACAAGATCAATCTAGTACTGGAGTAGGAAGGGGTTTACCAGTCCTCACTCCAGGCTGGGTTGATACTCAGTTCACTTAACTAATTTAGCAGATGGTGGCTACTAAAGGAAGGAGAATCCAGTGCAGTTCTGGCACTATGTTCACCAGATTGCCCCATATCCCTAAGTACATGGACAGCAAAAATTAGACAGTGTTTTGTTTGTCTTTTTTTTAAGAAAATAGATGTGAATTCATTGTTTCTAATGGCTGAATAGTACTCCATTGTGTAGATATACCACATTTTTTGCATCCACTCTTCTGTTGAGGGATACCTGGGTTCTTTCCAGCATCTGGCAATTATAAATAGGGCTGCTATGAACATAGTAGAGCATGTATCCTTATTACATGGTGGGGAATCCTCTGGGTATATGCCCAGGAGTGGTATAGCAGGGTCTTCTGGAAGTGAGGTGCCCAGTTTTCTGAGGAACTGCCAAACTGATTTCCAGAGTGGTTGTACCAATTTGCAACCCCACCAGCAGTGGAGGAGTGTTCCTCTTTCTCCACACCCTCTCCAACACCTGCTGTCTCCTGAATTTTTAATCTTAGCCATTCTGACTGGTGTAAGGTGAAATCTCAGGGTTGTTTTGATTTGCATTTCCCTAATGACTAATGAAGTTGAGCATTTTTTAAGATGCTTCTCCGCCATCCAAAGTTCTTCAGGTGAGAATTCTTTGTTTAACTCTGTACCCCATTTTTTAATAGGGTTGTTTGGTTTTCTGGAGTCTAACTTCTTGAGTTCTTTGTATATATTGGATATTAGCCCTCTATCTGATGTGGGATTGGTGAAGATTTTTTCCCAATTTGTTGGTTGCCGATTTGTCCTCTTGATGGTGTCCTTTGCCTTATAGAAACTCTGTAATTTTATGAGGTCCCATTTGTCAATTCTTGCTCTTAGAGCATACGCTATTGGTGTTCTGTTCAGAAACTTTCTCCCTGTACCGATGTCCTCAAGGGTCTTTCCCAGTTTCTTTTCTATTAGCTTCAGAGTGTCTGGCTTTCATGAAATTCTTAAGCAAATGGATGGAGCTAGAGAACATCATACTAAGTGAGGTAACCAAGACTCAAAAGGTGAATCATGGTATGCACTCACTAATAAGTGGATATTAACCTAGAAAACTGGAATACCCAAAACATAATCTACACATCAAATGAGGTACAAGAAGAAAGGAAGAGTGGCCCCTTGTTCTGGAAAGACTCAGTGAAGCAGTATTCAGCAAAACCAGAATGGGGAAGTGGGAAGGGGTGGGTGGGAGGACAGGGGAAGAGAAGGGGGCTTACGGGACTTTCGGGGAGTGGGGGGCTAGAAAAGGGGAAATCATTTGAAATATAAATTAAAAAATATATCGAATAAAAAAATTTAAAAAAAAAAGAAAAAAAGAAAATAGATGTGAAATGTAGAGGGGCAGATCTTGGAGGAATTAATTGGAAAAGAAGATGAATATGATCAAAATACATTAATAAAAAGACGATTTCCCCAAGAATGTTAGATTTTACTTGATAAAAATAATCTAAATATTTCTTCCTAAGATACTATAAAACATCAAAATAGTTCAGATCTTTACTCTGAGTTCTGAAGAAATATTGTGTTTTCTCAAAATAAAGTTTTGTAACTAATATTTATCACACAATTATGTATTTGACATGCATAATCTTCAAAGTAGAGCTTATTATTGTAAATATTGAAAACAGGAGACTGAGAATCAGAGCACTGAGGAAATTTCCAATAACTAAGGGTTGAAGTCAGAGCATATATCTAGGTGTTTATGGCTACACCACTCTGGTCTTACCTGATCTCTTAAACTACTCAGGACTGGGACTGGTTTGTGCCTAGATTGGGGAATGTGTGTCTAGGCAACCTGAATATGTAACTGGCTTCTCTTAGCTTCTGACTACATTACTCTGTTTGGAAAGACTGCCTCTGAATTCCATGAACCGAACTGAAATGCACTAAACTGAACTGCTCCAAAGTGACCTGAGCACAACTGAATTCAACTCTCTGTCCCTCGCTGCCCTTTAGTAGCCTCTCTTCTTGTCCTTTTAGAGTTAGGCACATTCTATCACAAGTTTTATAATAAAACTAACCATGCTTCCTTTAACTCAAATGAAAATAGAGTGGTTTGTGACATCATTTTCCATATCATCTTGATTATTTAGGCACTTATCTGTAAGCCAGTTGTAGTATCTAAAACTCTTAGTAAATATTCTTTCAAGAAAGACTTCCTTCAAGTCCTGGAATTACAGGCTTATAATCCCAACTTCTCAAGAGGCTAAGGTAAGAGGACCACAAATTCAAGGTCAGACTGAGCTACAGAAGAAATTCAAGTGCAGTCTGGAAAACTTGGCAACACATAGTCTCAGGTAGATAGATAGATAGATAGATAGATAGATAGATAGATAGATAGATAGATAGATAGATAGATATAAAAGGGAGGGTTAAAGTAGAGCTCTGTGATAGAATGATTGCCTAGCATATGCTAACCCAAGGTTTGATCCCAACTACTGAGGGGAAGAAAAAGTAGCACTTCATTGGCACATAAAGGCAAGAGGAATAAACCATTACTTGACCAAAGCTTCCTACACCTTAGTTGGTTTATGTGAATGTAAATGTAAATGTCAATCTAATTTCCTCAGATGAAGGGATGAGATGAAAACATATACAAGGTTTGTGAATGCATGACTTGGGCTGGGCCCAGAGCATTTCTATCTAACTATTCCTAGGCCTAATCCTGGAAGCTTCTAGCATCCATACAATCTAACATGCAAGCCCAGACCTTGGAGGCTTTATCTTCCAGCCTGTCTACTAACACAAACCTAGAATGTTTCAGCCTCAGAGACTTACTGCTGAAGAAGTTCACCCTTTCTAGTTCTTTCTCATCTCTGACTGGCTGATTTAACTCAGGAGTTCTGGCTCAAACTTCTCTCCAAGCTGACTAATTCGATTTGGCTTCTCTTAGCTTCTGACTATATTACTCTGTTTGGAAAGACTGCCTCTGAATTCCATGAACTGGACTGAAATGCACTGAACTGAACTGCTCCAAAGTGAACTGAGCACAACTGAATTCAACTCTCTGTCCCTCGCTGCCCTTTAGTAGCCTCTCTTCTTGTCCTTTTAGAGTTAGGCACATTCTATCTCTTGAATCATTCTGTCAAATCTTTCTCTTCACATCTTTGGATATGATCCTTGGCCAGAGCACCCATGTTGCCAGGTTAAAATTCCTCTGCAGGTTTATAAGACATTGGACATCTAACAAAATAATATGATCACATGACTGCCCTAATTTGCTCTTTCTGTTGCTATAATAAAACAATGACCCAACAAATGTCAGGGAGAGAGGGGTCTATTTGTCTGATACTTCCGCATCATAGTCTGTAGTTGTGGGATTGTCAGGGTAGGAACTCAAGGCAGAAACTTGGAACAGAAATCAACAGAGGAGCACTTCCCCCCCCCCCAGCTTGCTCAGCTGCCTTCCTTATACAGAACCAAGGACCAGATGCCCAGTGATGACATGACCACAGTATCCATGACTGGATTCTTCTACAAAAATTAGCAATTCAGATGCCCCACAGACATGCCCATGGACCAATCCAACAGAGGCAGTTCCTCACCTGGGGTTCTCCCTTCCCCAGATATGTCAAGTTGACAGTTAAAGCTAATTATACATATGAACTAAATCCAGGAGAATCACAAGTATGTGTCTACTTCTTTAGATTCTTTTTTTTTATTCGATATATTTTTTATTTACATTTCAAATGATTTCCCCTTTTCTAGCCCCCCCACTACCCGAAAGTCCCATAAGCCCCCTTTTCTTCCCCTGTCCTCCCACCCACCCCTTCCCACTTCCCCGTTCTGGTTTTGCCCTATACTTCTTCACTGAGTCTTTCTAGAACAAGGGGCCACTCCTCCTTTCTTCTTGTACCTCATTTGATGTATGGATTATGTTTGGGGTATTCCAGTTTTCTAGGTTAATATCCACTTATTAGTAGATTCTTAAAAGAAGCGGCCACAGTGGAGGAAAAAGTCTCTTTATTAAAGAATTAGAGAAATGGTATCTGCATGGAATAAACAGAACTATATCTTTATGCCATCATTTGGATCTAGAACATATTCTGAAGTCTCATGGGTTAAAGGCTTGATTTCCAGACTGGTATTACAGGGAGATGGTGGAAACCTTAAGAAATGGGGCTATAAAGGAGATTCCAGGTCAGTGGGAGCATAGCCTCAAGAGGGATTGTGGGACACCCCCCCTCAGTCAGTGAGGCTCCCCTCCCTTCCTCTCTTTGTCTCCTTTCCCACTCTTGTCTTTCCTTCTTCCTCCCCTTTCTTCTCCCTCCCCCTCCTCTGCCTCTCACCTCCTTGCCCTGGTCATGAGGTGAATGACTTTGCTGGGCCAATGATGACTCCCTCATCTCCTGTTATTACAAGACCAGGAGTGACCGGACCAACCAGTCCTGTACTGAAACTTCTGAAAATCATGGATAAAATCAAACCTTTTCATAAGTTAATTTTTATTATCTTAGATATTAGATCATGCTGGTGGAAAGCTAACTAAACCAAATACTGTACATTATCCATAAAAGTCAGCTCAAAGTCCATTGGAAATTTTAACAAGAGTACTTGAAACCATAAAACTCAAAGAGCCATCAGCAAAATGCACCTTGGCACTGGTCTTGATGACGAATATTTGGGAATGATCCCAGAAGCACAGGAAGCAAAAAGGAATGAGACTGTGCTGTCAAAAACACAGCAAAGGAAACCACAAGCAAAAAGGGAGGCGGGGCTGGTGAGATGACCCAGTGGAGAAAGACAGAGGCACTTGCTGCCAAGCCTGAGAACCTGACTTCAATCATCAACTCTGGGGCCCACAGGGTAAAAGAAGAGAACTGACTCTATCAAGTTGTCCTATGACTTACACATGTGAACTATGACATGCACATAATAAACAAATAAATTGAAATAAATAAATGAAAAGAAAGTGCACAGACACAGACACAGAGAATAGTCTTATTTATCCTTAGGAAAGAATGAAATTCTGGCACCCATGAAAATAGAAGCTATGGAGGACAGTTGTGCTAATGAATTGATCCAGGCATTGAAATACAGACAGTGCTTGATCTCACTCATATACTGAACCTAACAGAAGCCAAAGCCAACAGAAACAGAGTAGACAGGTGGTAACCAGGGGCTAGAGAGTGGCTGAAGTGGGGAGATATTGGCCAAAGGGTAAAAACGTATAGCTAGATGATGAATAAATACAAATTCAGGGTACGCTGTGGTGATGCTGTGTTTGTGGATATTTTTTAGTCAATTTAAACATTGTCACTTTGAGAAATAAACAATGAATCTTTAAAGGTGCGTATACATATGTATTATGAATGTATGCATGCGTCTGCCTATGTTTCTGTATGCTACATACATGCAAGTTACTACAGAAGACAGAAGAAGGGATCAGGTTCCCTAGAATTAGAGTCGCAGTGCATTGTGAGCTGCCTGATATGGGGGCTGGGAAATAAACCTGGGTCTTTAAACTGCTCCTAACTGCTGCGGCATCTCACCAGCCCCCCACGATAATTTTAATATTTTAGCAACTATTTGGTTGTTTTCTCTTATACTTCAGGATTTTTTTTAAAATTTACCAGTCTGATTATCTGCTGTTTAACACATCCTTAGAGATAAAAAAAAAAGAAAGCTACCTACATGTATTCTATTCCACTTTCAATGCAGAATATATTTGCTAGTGAGAGTCATTTTATTCTTTGCTCTCTTGCCCTCCAAACATTATGAAACACATAGTCATAAGAAATTTTGTCTAAAAACTTTATTGAAGAGAAACTGTAACATCAGCATTCAGGTACGATCTAGAAGATTCTAGAATCTAGAAGAAGTGCTGTTAAGGCACTCTGACTTCATTTGTCAGTATCCTGGTGCTATTGAAACACAAAACACAACGGAAACAATTAGAGACATTTACCATATATTACGCCTGCTCCTGTCATAACCTTTAGATAATGTCAGGAAATGATGACGGCTCATTGGCTTTCATGGTCATGTCTGTGAGGTGAAGGGCAGGCTGGTCCATGTACCCAGCTGCATGAAAAGAGGAGACAGAGGAAACAGGCTCACTTGTTCTCTGGAGGTTTGAGTTCTTGATCACCGTTGCCAACAGCCCTGCTCCATAGCAGAGCCCTTCAGTCAACGCCATATCCTGCAGGAATTGTCCTTGCTGCCTGAGGAGACAAAATGCATGATCATTTTCCCCTTATCTTGTTCTTCTAACAGGTGGACTTTCTCCCGAGTCACCACTGCTCAGCCAAGTGTGAAATGTGAAGCTTTCCAAATGATGACCCACCAGGAAGTCACATAATTGCTGAGCGTTGGGAAAACAATCAATTCACGTTCTTTCCCCTACATGTTAGCACTTTAGAAAAAAAAAAAATCAAGAAAAAAAATTTCAATTTAACTTTAACTTAACAATATATCTCTTCAGGGCTATAAAATCATCTGTGGAAAATGATGATCCTGGCTTGTTTCAGTAATATTGGCATCCACTACCATCAGCTGGGCAGTAACCATGAGGCCCATGGACGGAGGGGGAACTAGAGTAACTAGCTAGGCAGGTTTCTAAAAGGCTTCCTTACTCAGAGCAACAGAATTAAAGGTCAGAAAAGCTTACCATCCGTGGCAGAGCACACTCTTGTGAATCCTGGTGTGATGGGGGGGAACCTGGTACGGTGGTTAATACCTCCAATCCTACCACTGGGAGGCTACAGCAGGATTGCTGCAAGTCTGGGGTCAATCTGCACTGCATAGCAAGGTAAGGCCACCCAGGGATACATATCAGGGCCCTGCCTCAGAACACATTTTCTTAACAATGCCAAACAAAGAAAAAAGATAAATTCAATAATGGTAGTGAAATGAAATTCCAAGAAAAGCCAAGCACTATGGAAAACTGAGCGGAGGTCAACTGTAAACTCCTTTTGGCACCCTTCTAGTAGCCAGCTTTAAAGGAAAAGTGGGTAGGTGTCTGATGGGTATTTCTCCCATACCTGTAATGACTATATTCCCTTTATAGTTGAAAGCACATGAAAATATTTCATCAGTGTGCCCCTCGAGGACCTGGAGGCACTGGCCTGTCTGAACATCCCAGATTCTGGCTGTCTTGTCAGAGCTGCCCGTCAGGAGCCGGTTTCCTTGGGGGTTGAAAGAGATCTGCAAATCAGCAAAAGAGATGACAATGAGTTGAGCATAGGTTGAATAAATATAAGTTTAGGGTATACTGTGGAGATGCTGTGCTTGTGTGTATTTTTTAGTCAATTTAAAATTGTCTCGAAGAGAAATTAACAATAGATCTTTAAAGGTATATATATATATATATGTATGCACATATGTATTATGAATGTACTTAAACTTCCATCATCAAAAGGCAGGCTGAGCACACACATTTTCTCTCTGGGCTAGATTTTATCTTGAGAACAGTTTCTTCCTGGTAGAAAAATATAGGAACTAGTATGTGAAAATTGAAACATAGATGCTAATATTTTAAATCTCTCTCTCTCTCTCTCTCTCTCTCTCTCTCTCTCTCTCTCTCTCTCACACACACACACACACACACACACACACACACACACACACACACACACACACAATTCTAACCATAAAAGATCAAAGCACCTGTATACTTTGAGTGGTCCTCAACAGTTTCTTCCCAAAGACTCAATGGTTCTCTCCTCACCCTCAACAGGAACAGAACAAGGCTGTAGATGAATCTGTACTGTGCCCTGACTATTGGTTAGCAGGCTAGATCTGTAATGTCCACTGTCAGCTCTGCAACACAACGTTCTGCCACTGTCCTCCATCTGTGCCACAGAAAGAGCAGATGCCCAGGGCAGGGCTGCAAGAGGATTTTCATCCTTTAACACTCAAAATGCATCACTTTCAGATAATATATTTGGATACTTCCCGAGGGCCAGGCATTCTTCTTCAGTATCCATTTTCCTTGTTTTTCTCCTGTAAGTCCTAGTTAGAGCCCCTCTATATTTATCACAAGACAATGTTTGGAGTTCTCTATTGGAAATGAAGGTATGTAGAGGACAAAGCTGTGTCTACAAAATGCCTAGCATGGTAAAAGCTCTCAAAAGGAGATTACTGATACCACACTCCTCAAAGCCATCCTGTTGAAACTCACTGGGCTATACACAAAACCAGGACAGGACCGATTGGAAACAGGAAGATGGTTCACAATAGAGGAAACAGAGCTGGGAATATGACCCAGGTTCCCCTTCCGTGCCCCACTTTCACACACCCTCCTGCCATCCCCTTATCTCTCAGTCCATGAAGTGGTCAGTAGCAGCCATTGCCATAGACACCAGCCCTTACCACAGGGCAATGGCCACCAGCAACAGTGACAACAGATGGAGGGATGGGAAGACAGCTGGGCAATGTTGGAATCTGGCTATAAGCTTTGGAGTTCAGAAGTAGTTAAGTTATTATTTCATAAAGAAGGGGCAGAAAAGATCTCACCTATAAAACCAAGAATCTGGGCTGATCTGGGAAGCAAGAGTCCCAGTCCCAGCATACTGTGCCATGTTCTGGGGACATATACAAACCTCAGTTTCTTACTGAGTAGCTCTATTCTGTGAGGATTCTAAAACCTGTTCGATAAAACCCTAAGATACAGCCCTGGAGTTAGTTTTTCAAGATGGGTTATTTTAGAATTTGTGAAATATTTCAAACATCCCTTCTTCCATTATATTTAATGCACAGATCCCTTGAGGCACCACATGCTCTTTTGCATAATACAAACTTGAGTCTTTACTAGAGCTACAGAAAGGCACTTTACAAACTCCTTACATCGCTGAGTTGGGTATTTTCAGCTAATTAAATATTTGCTGATGTTTGAAAAGAATACTGTTTTATGTTTTTTAAGTGTTTAGACAATCCTTTTTTTTCTGAGTCGACAGGACATACTTAAAACTAAAGGCTTAGGTGGTTGTGTTTTAGAGCAGGATGATATAATTAAAGAGATTTTAGTATCGTGGTCCCAATACATCTGCTTGGGGAGTGGGGAGGTAAGGGGTTTGTTTTAGTTTTTGGTTGCTTGAGACAGGGTACAATTTTTAGCCAAGGATAGTCTTGAACTCCTGATCCTCTATCTCTGCCTCCAAAAGGCTGGGATTATAAGCATATGTCACCAGGCCCAGCTAACATGTCTCATGTAAAGATTCTAGGTGTTATGTCACCACTACTAGGTGTAACTCCATTTTCTACAAAATAAATGAGCTTGTGGTATTGTGAAAGGAACATCAACTCAATCCTTGGATTCCTAGTAAGTCGACTGTGTATAGATGAAGCCTAGCTCAATTCATTCACAGCTCTGCTGTCCAACATGAAGCCCACTGTTGGTAATAGATGGAGGACAGAGTGTGGGCAGCCAGGAATTTATTTAGTGGTAGACATTTAATGGTACTTGAGTTAACTAACAGGCCGGTCCCTAGCACCAGTTTCCAGGTTATCCCAGAACAAGACCTGTGTCTAACACAAGTTTCCAGGTTACCCACAAAGACCTGCATCTAGTACCAGTTTCCATGTTACCCCCACAACAAATCTGTACCCCCAGGTTACAAGTCCAACCCTGGCACTTCACTTCCTAACAACCTCCAATCAGGAGAAAAAGAGAAGTTAAAGTGTATGGTTTGGCTCCCAGCACCAGCCAATTATGGTAAAGTCCATAATGCCGCCCGGAAAATGGGAGACATCCTGTTTCCTCTCTGAAACCTACTGGAGATCTCCTTAGTTCTGGTTAAGAAATTTTGATCTTTTGGGGACATCAAGTTCCCTCTTTGTCTGTTGTCTGTCTTTGGTGCACCAAAACCTGTCCATATGTGTGTCAATTTATGTTGTCTATTGTTTTGATTGGCTGAATGATCATTGTTTTTATGTTTTATGTTAAAAAGAAAAAAATGGTAAAAAAGCATTATCTGCTGGCAATCCTGACAGTCTGCAATTTACATAGAGGAAGCTAATTTAAGGTGCCTCACATTCTTTTTTTTTTTTTTTTTTTGGTTTAACTTTTTTTTATTATACATTTTTTTTATTCAATATATTTTTTATTTACATTTCAAATGATTTCCCCTTTTTTGGCTCCCCACTCCCTGAAATTCCCATAAGCCCTCTTCCCTCCCCCTGCTCCCCCATCCACCCCTTCCCACTTCCCTGTTCTGTTATTCCCCTATACTGCTGCATTGACTCTTTTCAGAAACAGGGGACACTCTTCCATTCCTCTTGGACATCATTTAATATGTGGATTATGTCTTGGATATTCCACTTTTCTAGGCTAATATCCACATATCAGTGAGTGCATACCATGATTGATCTTTTGAAACTGGATTGCTTCACTTAGTATGATGTTCTCCAGCTCCATCCATTTGTCTAAGAATTTCATGAATTCATTGTTTCTGATGGCTGAATAGTACTCCATTGTGTAAATATAAAACATTTTTTGTATCCATTCCTCTGTTGAGGGATACCTGGGTTCTTTCCAGCTTCTGGCTATTACAAACAGGACTGCCATGAACATAGTGGAGCATGTGTCCTTATTGCATGCCGGGGAATCCTCTGGGTATATGCCCAGGAGTGGTATAGCAGGGTCCTCCGGAAGTGACATGCCCAGTTTTCTGAGGAACCACCAGACTGATCAGATAGAGGGCTAATATCCAATATATACAAAGAACTCAAGAAGTTAGACTCCAGAAAGCCAAATAACACTATTAAAAATGGGGTACAGAGCTAAACAAAGAATTTTCACACGAAGAACTTCAGATGGCTGAGAAGCATCTTAAAAAATGCTGAACATCATTAGTCATTAGGGAAATGCAAATCAAAACAACCCTGAGATTTCACCTTACACCAATCAGAATGGCTAAGATTAAAAATTCAGGAGACAGCAGGTGTTGGCGAGGATGTAGAGAAAGAGGAACACTTCTCCACTGCTGGTGGGGCTGCATATTGGAACAACTACTCTGGAAATCAGTCTGGCGGTTCCTCAGAAAACTGAGCACATCACTTCCGGAGGATCCTGCTATACCACTCCTGGGCATATACCCAGAGGATTTCCCAGCATGTAATAAGGATGCGTGCTCCACTATGTTTATAGTAGCCCTATTTATAATAGCCAGAAGCTGGAACAAACCCAGGTATCCCTCAACGGAAAAATGGATGCAAAAAATGTGGTATATATACACAATGGAGTACTATTCAGCCATTAAAAACAATGAATTCATGAAATTCTTAGACAAATGGATGGAGCTGGAGAACATCATACTAAGTGAGGTAACCCAATCTCAAAAGATCAGTCATGGTATGCACTCACTAATAAGTGCATATTAGCCTGGAAAATTGGAATACCCAAAACCTAATCCAAACATCAAATGAGGTACAAGAAGAACAGAAGAGTGGCCCCCTGGTTCTGGAAAGACTCAGTGTACCAGTATAGGGCAAAACCAGAACAGGGAAGTGGGAAGGAGTGGATGGGAGAACAGCAGGAGGGAAGGGGGCTTATGTGACTTTCGGGGAGTGGGGGGCCAGAAAAGGGGAAATCATTTGAAATGTAAATAAAAAATATATTGAATAATAAAAAAAAAGAATTGACAAATGGGACCTCATAAAATTACAAAATTTCTGGAAGGCAAAGGACACTGTCAAAAAGACAAAACGTCAACCAACAGATTGGGAAAGGATCTTCACCAACCCTAAATCTGACAGAAGGCTAATATCTAATATATACAAAGAACTCAAGAAGGTAGACCCCAGAGAACCAAATAACCCTATTAAAAAGTGGGGTACAGAGCTAAACAAAGAATTTTCACATGAAGAACTTCGGATGGCTAAGGTGCCTCACATTCTTAAGTAGGAATCAAACACAGCTGGAGAAAAAGCCACTTTTAAAAGACCACCAGCCTCAAGCTTTGGGAAAACTTTGGTTTAACTTATGGAATTCATGTAATCACTTTATTCTTGTTTTTAATTCGTCTTAATGGTATAAGGTTTTACATATCTTGACTATAGAGTTATAAATAAATTGGTTATAATTTAAAAGGTATAGTGTTATTAAGAAAAGGTTTGTTTAAAACTGGTGATTCAGGGTCAGAGCTTTCTTTAAATAGCTACACGTGGCCTAACACAACTCACGCTTTGTTCTTGTTTATAATTGGTCTTAAAGGTATAAGTATATTTTGCATGTCTTGACTATATAGAGTATTGGCTTATAAATCATTGGATATTATTTAAAAGGTATAATAATGTTATTAACAAAAAGTTAGGTTAATGTAATAAGGATACATGCTCTACTATGTTCATAGCAGCCCTATTTATAATTGCCAGATGCTGGAAAGAACCCAGGTATCCCTCAACAGAAGAGTGGATGCAAAAAATGTGGTATATCTACACAATGGAGTACTATTCAGCCATTAGAAACAATGAATTCATGAAATTCTTAGGCAAATGGATGGAGCTAGAGAACATCATACTAAGTGAGGTAACCCAGACTCAAAAGGTGAATCATGGTATGCACTCACTAATAAGTTGTTATTAACCTAGAAAACTGGAATACCCAAAACATAATCCACACATCAAATGAGATACAAGAAGAAAGGAGGAGTGGTCCCTGGTTCTGGAAAGACTCAGTGAAACAGTATTCGGCAAAACCAGAACGGGGAAGTGGGAAAGGGTGGGTGGGAGGACAGGGGAAGAGAAGGGGGCTTACGGGACTTTCGGGGAGTGGGGGGGGGGGCTAGAAAAGGGGAAATCATTTGAAATGTAAATAAATTATATCGAATAAAAAAATTTAAAAAAAAAGGTAGGTTAAAACTGGTAGTCTAGGGTAGTAGCCATTTTAAACAACACGTGGCATGACACAACCCAGGAAATACAGGCTTCTAAGATGCTTCTAAATTGGCATGGTGTTTTGTGTGAATCTTGGCCTGGAGATTGGACTTATAAGAAATACGATTTAAAATAATGTCTCTTAATAAGTTACACTGCCATACACTTGAACATAAGAACTGGCAGACAAACCTTGTGCTGTAAAAATAATGTGTTTGCCATTGATTTTAAAGAAAATAGATTGTTTAAAATTGGGATTTGCTTCCAAAGTTGTAGTTGTGCTCTAATACTGCAAGAAAAATTTGAGTTACAATAAAAATTGCCAGTGTGTCATTGGCTGCAGTTTTCAGTTTGCAGTCTGGTTAAAGGCTCATATATTTTTAACATATTTTGTAATTAAGATAATTTTAAGTGTGATACAGCTGTGGCCATTATAGGCCTATTGCCACTTTTCCATTAGTTTATTGGCTAAAATGGTAGGAGCAAAATTTAACCCTCCAAGATTAAAAAGGAGATCTCAGTGGAAATTTATTTGATATCAAACAGGCTCCTTTGACTACTATGAAACTATGAGTAGAATTTTTCTGAGAATCCTGAAATTACAGGTTCCTTTTATTATTCAATCCTCAAAATGTCCTTGCAGGACAGGTGGGTTTGGGTCTGGTCTTAGATAAAAGGCTCAGATTAGAAGGTTGTTTCATTTGAGGAACTGTATATAATGCCCTTGCCACTCAAGGTGGGTCCTTGGGCAGATAAAAAAAATTACATTTGAGGTAATGCAAAGCTTAGAGCTGCCTCAGGGGAAGCTAGTGAGGAAGCTTGTGAGAAATTGTTTTTGCCCTGCAGGCCCCACCTAGGGAGTGTTTGGCTAAAAGAACATTTTTGACAGACTTATCCAGGTGTGGTTTAAAATGCAATTCAAATCTATGAAAGGTCAATAAGGCTATGTAGAGCTTATAAAGGCATTGAAATTCGGCCTGTCTACTCCAATACAAAATTATTATGGATTTAAAGGGTTGTTTTTTGCTTTACATTCTGATAATTATAAAAGCATTTGCTTCTAACTTTAAAGAAGCAATAAAGCAATTTCATTAAAAGGTTTTTTTCCTCAAGGAATGTCTAATAGCCTTACCTTATGTGAGAAAGAATGTTTTGTCTCTGTTTCAATACAAGAAGCTAGGATCTTAAATTCTTCAGTGTATAATGTACATGGAATGTTTGTTACAGGCCTTGCTCCTAACTATGGACTTTTAAAATTTTTACATAAATGATTTTTAAAGGTTGTTAGGATATACTAATTGGCTTTATCTTATATTAACCTCATCTTAAGCTTGCCCTGGGAAGACCTAAACCTCTGTTTTCAAGGTAGAAAATGTTTGTTCCTTGTTTCAAACAGCAATCAAATTGGTTATCACAAAACATTGATGGTTGATCTATTACATGGCAAACCTTTTTAGGCAAAATTAATAATTGTTATCTAAAAGATAAATTGTTAAAAATTTGCCTCTATACATGTTTTTATTGTTATAGATTTATACATGCATCCTATAAAAATGCATCTACTATGGGAGTAAAGCTCATATAATTAGATCACATGTTTATTCTTTTGAGTGTCCCCTTGCTTCAGCACAGATAATTGAATTGGGAGCTGTAGCTGTTCTTTTTAAAAATGTTAAAAATCAAATTTCTGATTCATATATTAATAATATATATATATAGCTCATGGCTTACAATTGCTTGAAATTGTTTCTTTTTTAATGCTACTAATTCTTAACTTTTACAATTATTTATACAAATACAATTCAAAAAATTAATCAAAAAATATACATATGACTATTGACAGCTTTTCAAGCTTTCTAGTTATAACTGTTTTTATGTATGTTATTTTTTATACTGAATGTTCCAAATCAGATTAAGACAAATATTATAACTGATTATTATAGTCAGTCATTTGAGATGTTTTATTAACAATTTGATATTAGTCATATTACTGAAATTCCTCATAATTCACAAAGACACGATATTATGGAACAGGCCCATAGAACTTTATAACAATATTTTTTATAATAAAAGAGAGGAGAATCACATCCCTATATACCACAATAATTTTACAATTTTAATGCCAGGGAACTCTCTGAGTGTAGAGAAGAGGGCATGTTTGTGTTTTTTTCTGCCGGATGCCAAAGGAACATGCTAGCTGCCAGAGTATGCTAATGCTGAGACTTCTCCCTGGCTCTCCACCTTGCTCCCCAGCCTTTTGGGGCCCCTCGTGGGTCTTTTGTTGCTTTTGTCATTTGGCCCCTGGGCTTTTAACCAATTAACCAGTTTCATTAAAGCACAGATTGTTTCTGCCTTAAACAAACCAGCTACAGTCCACTACCATCGGCTAGACATCCAAGGCTCAGCCGAAGACCTCTCTTCCGCCGTTGTGGAGAGAGCAGCTGTTGGCCTTCAGTTCTCCACCCTTGCTGAAGGCACAGATCTTTCTTGGTTCCATAGACTGTGGAGATGTCAATGACAGGGAGGGAGACCTCCGGCTCCTAATAGTGGCTGAGGGCCATAAGCTGTGGAGTCGCCAAAGACGGGAATATTGTGGTGCCACGAGCCAGATGCACACGGCCTATTGGCTGCAGGGTGACTCCATGACGGGATTATTGTGAGTCCACTACCTGGGCACTCATCAGGACCACCAAGGGCCTGATTAAGTCATTAGAGTGGGATGTGGTGGCGGGAGTGAGTGCCACTCACATAGCCTAAGACAAAAGCCCTGACCCATTAGGACCTAAAAGGGCCTAGTTATTGCGGGGCTGGAGGTGGGTGCAAGTCACATAGCCTAAAACAGGCTCTCCACGGACCCTCTTTCCATAGCCACCTCCCTACTTTATTAAGGAAAAGAGGGGGACATGTGGGAGACCAAACTGTGGAAAACCAGACTTTCAACAGCTCTCACCTTGGGAATCCACTGACCTTATAGTTTACAGCTGAACCACCCCCTTCTTCACACAAGGCTGATCAACTGGTTCTTATCCTGGCTGAACACCTGGGGTTGTCTAGGCGGAACCAGCATTCCAGAAAAGCTGCTGGATGCCATGGTCAGCATCCGCCCCAATGACCTTTCCTCTTTCTGTGCCTTTAGCATTCCCCTCAGCCCCTCCTTACTTCCTCTTACGGAGTGTTCAAAACCAGGTGTTCAGCTTTTCATTAAAGAGGCCTTGACAAGACACCCCTTTTGCTTGGCTTCGCTCTTCTTTCCCGCCCGTTTCTCTTAACAGGCTCGGTCCTCCTTGGCTCCCCAAATAACTAGGTCCCACAAGACAGGATAGTGTACCAGGCTAGATACCCCATCCTTGCCTCTATATATACCTGCTTAAAATTAGACACCCTCCTGTCCTGCTGTGTCAGTTACAATGGTGTGGCCCAGGTTTCAGCTTGTAAATAAAGAGACCCTAATGTGATTGCATCAGAATCAGCTCCATGGTGATCTTTTGGGGTTCACAAATGCTCCCTGGCACAACACTTAAAGTGGGAATTCATCTTTAAATGATGATAACGAACAGACATGACATAAAAACCATCCAATGGTGTGCCTTCTCGGCCACTCACACTGAATACCAGTTTTGACTCAACAAGGGCTCAGCTGCGCATCATTCAGTCCACTTCACCTGGCTTTATTTGTGTTCTGTCTACCTCCATTTACTGTCAGAAACGTTACTTCATTGCCTGACCCAAATTAGTATGTTGGATATTTGGAAAGTATATTGTGATATGTTAGCTCGGAGGGTTAATTTGTAATCCCTACTATCATAATTTCTTTTTACAGTAAACACACTGCTTCAAATGAGATGGCAACTCACCTTTGAGATTTCTCCTTCGTGGCCTTCCAGTTTGGTGATGCACTTCCTTGTGGTTGCATTGTAAACTCTTGCTGTTCCTTTTGGAGAGAGATGGGAATATACATTAGTCGATCTGAAATGCAGGACTTCACATTACCTAAAAGTCTATCCTCTGACAAATGAGCTCTGGACAGTTTGTCCTTCCTGTGTCAAGAGTCGTATTCAACCCTCTAAATGCAGAAGAGGGTGGACATGACTTGCCCTCTGTCTCTCACACTTCTGGAAGAGATCTTGGGCTCCCAAGTATAAGCAGAGAAATGAAGTAGATAAACTGATTTTAAAGATTATCTTAGAACTGGTATGGTTACAAACATAAAGCATACAGCTAGGATGCTTCATACCCAGTAACACCCCAGATATGTGGGGCAACTGAAGGAGGCTAGGATTTGAAATCAAGTCTGTTATGCCCATGCTTCCCCATGACATAACTATGTACGAGACAAGATGAGAATGAACTCAGAAGCCAGACTGCTAATTCCACATCCCACCTCTATAACTTCCTAACTCTGTATCCTGACCCAAGCTACTGTAGCAACTTCGGGTGTACTATAGCTCTCTCAGCTCTAAAGTGGGGACAGCAATTATACCAGCCTGTGTTAATTACCTTTTGCTCTGCAACAGACTATTTGGAGGTGCATACATGAGATAAATAAATATCATCTCAATGTTTCTTAGAAATCAGAAGTGGTTTGTAGAATACTCCAAAAAAGAAAAAAGAAAAAGAGACTATTCTGAAATAATCTTTTGTAGAACAATGAAAGAAAAGAATCAATGCTGGAATAAACAGCAGAGGTAACAAGGAAATGAAAACTAGAATTGAACTTTAATAATCTCTTCACGCTCCCTCCCCGAGCCTGCTGATCCTCCAGCCCTGTCTCCAGCTGCTGCATGACTTCCAATATTCTATGCAATCTAACACTTTATAGAATAAATATGTATGAAGGATTGTGCCCTGTCTCGCTTCCCATAACATATCTTCATGGGAACTATGTGGAAGATAAACTACAGTAAGATAAACTACAATATAAAACTACAACATAAAATCACAGAGTTTTGCCAGTGTATATTATGTGTGCTTATCAGGAAAGAGGAAAAAATATGTAGCATTTCACATGATTCCAAAAAAAAAAATGTGACAAAGAACAGAGCTTGTCATGATGCATGGTAGACAGAGGCAGCTATACTGAACTGTGAGCTAATGCAGTAGTGAAGTGAAGTATCACACAACATCAAGGACTAGGCCCAGCCTAAAGCCCACTGGTGTTTACTATGGGTATACCACATTGGATATAATCACACATCATTCTCAAGGATATGCTTTGCATTCCCTATTGTGTGTAGGTAGGAATAGGTAAGTGAGGAGCCAGTAAAAATGGAACAGAATGTTGTTTCCAATGGAATTGAGAGTGCAGTAATTTGTGGGCCACCCAACATGATTGCTGGGAACCAAATTTAGGTCCTGGAGAGCAGCAAGCACTCATGCCACTCAGCCATCTCAGCAGCCCATCTGATGCAGAATTTAAAGTGGCAGAGAGCATATGCTACTGAGCCACCTATAACTAATGGAGCTTAGTGAGGTAGCAGGCAAGATGTCAAGCATATTACACATGGAGAGTGTAGCCTCACTGAGGGCTTCAAGGACATGGCACAGTTAGTATAGTGTTACATAGGATCCCTGGGAAAGAAAAAACAGTCATTTTGTTGTGTAATATATGGTACCAGGAGCTGCCGCTGAAATAGCATATCCACAACATATGTGGTTATACACTGTATTGTATGACAGAATGCATGAAGGAAAATGTCACTCATATCCATGGCATCACATGCTTGAAAGAAATGCCATGATTTAATGTAGAGTCAAAGTTGGATGTAGTGCCCAGACATCATCTTCATGGGAAGACAGAGGCATACACAGCATCAGCATACAGAGCCTCAGAATAAGCTCGATAGAAAGCTGTGGGATGTTTCACCCCACTACTGCCATAGCTCAAACTACAGAAACTGGTACAGTCAGTGAGACTGTCTAAATATGGTGTAATGCCAGAAAAGGGCTTTAGAAGAGAAGAAGAAACAGTACGACATAATATGGGATCCCTGTGGATATGGAATTTATATAATATTAAAACTATTTTACAGAAAAGAGAAAGCATGGTACCTAGATAAAGAGATAAAACCCACATAGTATCACATTACATTTATCCAAAAAGGCCAGAAACTCATAGTGCATATTATACATGGTCATATATTATACATAGCATATATATAATAGTACATATAGTGTATATTATACATACATAGTAAGGCTCCACGTATGACACATAACTGCTTAAATATGTTATTCATTAATCAGAAAATGGCATAGATATGATACATTTTGATACACTGTCATAAAAGCTAAATGTATAATACTCTTGTATCATGTGACATATGACATTTCACCAAATGGTTTTTCTTTTTTTTTTAATTTTTTTATTCGATATATTTTTTATTTACATTTCAAATGATTTCCCCTTTTCTAGACCCCCACTCCAGTGAACCAAATGGTTTTTCAAGAAGATGGTAAGATAATATCTCAAGTTGTTTTCAAGGCATTATATCTGATTCCTGGGACATAAGAAGATCAGACAGACAAAAAGAACCACCAGACATAGTAATCTGAGATATGGAGACACAATCCAGCACCACATGTGGCCACCAAAAAGATAACAGAGACAGTATGCCACCATCTGTGGTCTTTCTGAACATTAGGCACATACAGTGAAGATTTCTGTGTGCTGATCAAGGATATAACACAATATAGTATGAAGCCTGGCTATAAAAGGAACGTCACAAACACAGTGCAGAAGCATAAGGAGTGATTTGTTGTACTCTACCACATATCAGGAAGATGGAATTGACCCATTAAATACTAATTTGGTTGGGGGTTTTTTTGGTTGGTTGGTTGGTTGGTTGGTTGGTTAGTTGGTTGGCTTTTTGAGATAGGGTCTCACTATGAAGTCCTGGCTATCCTGGAAGTCACTATGTAAACCAGGCAGACCTGGAACTCACAGCAATCTGCCTGCTTCTAAGCCCTTTCTCTAGGCCCTGATCATAACAACCTTTGTTCAAAGTTACAAACTATAAGAAGTGATATTTCAGGGCTGAAGAGTTGGCTCAGTGCTTAAGAGCCCTGACTGCTCTTCTGAAGGTCCTGAGCTCAAATCCCAGCAACCACATGGTGGCTCACAACCACCCATAATGAGATCTGACACCCTCTTCTGGTGTGTCTGAATACAGCTGCACTGTACTTAGATATAATAATAAATAAATCTTTTTAAAAAAAGAAGTGATATTTCAAGAATTGATTTTATATATTGATTTCATTCATATAAATTTCTAAACTTACACAGTATGGTAGTGTTTATTGAAGATGCATCCTGTGAGACATAAGACTGGTTATTATAAACTAAGGAAGGAGTATGATCACCAACAAAGGAGGACAGGGAAGCAGGTAAAGGACTAACAAGAACTAAAATCATTTTAAAGGACAGCATTTAGTTAACTTTTCTTTCCTGATACCAATATTTTCTCTATGTCATAGTATATAGGACTTTGACGTCCTAGCCAAAAAATAGACATAGATCACAAATAGAGTTCAGGAGAGGCTCACACATGTGGCCCCCCACCCCATTGCCCACTGCAGTCCAATTGGAGAAATAAAACGTTGTATTGGTGTGGGTATGAGAAGCAATGAGCTCACATGGGCACTTACTCTACATACAGAAGTGACTGCAATAAAATGTAAAAGCAAACGCTATAAAATATTTATAAATCATGAAATATATTAATATATATATTATATCTTGCTGTGCATAACAAGTTCGCCAAGACTTGTGGGGTTAAAGATGTTTTTATTACTTAATAGTTACTGTGTGAAGAGCTCAGGAGGGGCTTCTCTAGGTAAGGGTTACATACTGGAATTAAAGTGGTGTGCCACCATGCTAAGCTTAAATATCACTCTTTATGGTTATCTGAAAGGAGAAGCAAGTACACAGTAACATCACTGATGTTTAAGTTCACGATTCATGCATAGGGTAGAATATATGGATAACACAAATCATATAATATTATCATACACCATTATCAAAGACTGTAAAAGAACAGTTTTCAGGCCTGCAAAGCCTTCAGAGATGTAAATGAAAGGCATTATACATTTGTCACAATGGATCACAGTAAGACCATGCCATGACATAAAATTTAAATATGCGGCACAATGTGTTTTGTCATATGTTTTATCATGTAAATGGAGTAGATGTCATTCTGTGACACCAGAGAGTTTTTACCATACATACCAAAACTACACATGGTTATCAAAGAGGAAAGATAGTCAGACTACAGTGCCACATGCAGTATTTTAAAGTGCAGATCTACAGTGTGACATGATGCATAGTTGTCATACACATTACCTACAGAATAGAATCATGCATAATTATAAGTGATTATGAAGATATATAATGTCATATAATTGGCAAGGGGATGACATTAATACAGCATCATGTATTATCTTCAAGGAGACTCTTCAAGCATTGTGAATAGCTAATATATTCAGTATGATAATAAACCATTATTCAATGGATAATGTGACACTGAGTTATCTATACCAAGCATAAAGTAAGATATTGTCAATATAGATAATATATCTATGTAGCAATCCTATATATTTAACAATATAGAGAGTATGATTTTGCTAATAAAGATTATACAGACACACATACACGCACTCTACAGGATCATATAGAATAAAATATTGTCAGTAAACATCATGTAGTTTTATATATATACATATATATGCATCATATAAAGTTATTGTCAGTAGAGATCATGCAGATAATACTGTAGCATCATATAGAGTAAGAAATTGCCAGTAGAGCTCGTGTGTGTGTGTGTGTGTGTGTGTGTGTGTGTGTGTGTATGTGTGTGTGTGTGTGTATTTCAAGCATCAAAAGGTAGATAAATGTGGCAAGTAACCTAACATAAATTTCAGGAATTTGACATTTTTACTATAGTGTAAGAGGTAGTTTTTAACATACGACTCTGACATACTGTGGCATAGACATGCTTACCCAGAAAGTGTGGCTGACATTGTGTATTCTCATGACTGATTATCAGTGAGATGAGAATGTGCTGTCATTTGTGAATAGAGCAGAAGGGGCATGGATTCACATGTAACATTCTTAGATATCTGTCATTCACACAATGTGAGGATCATGGGTGGTATTCAAGAAGACAAAACATAGAGTGATACCACATGTAGGCATTTGTGTGACTGTTCAGTGTAAGGTCATAACTGGTCATCAAAGTGACAACCAAGAGCATGGTGTTGGAAATGGACATGAAAGAAACTTTATGGATATTATACATCATCAAGTACAGGGGTTCTCAATATTATAGCACCATTTGTAGTTAACAAGTGACATGACATGGTGACCAGATCAATGGTACAAAATCAGAATGAGGACTTGGGTATTCAAAAACATGTATGGTCATCATATGATGTTATATTTGCCTATGAATAAGGTAATGGAAGCATGCTATAGAATATGTTTTTCATAAGAATTTGACATACATGGTGGAACAGTATATTATTTATAAGGAGTTAATACAGTTTATTATAATACTATCAATAGTGGCCAAGTTGAGAATTCCAACAGAATGAAGTATTGTATGCAATCATCAAAGAGATAATGTTGAACATGGCACCATATGTATGGAAGACATCAAGGTCTGTACAGACATGTGTGGCTCCATCAAGGAGGTGATGCAGACAATGCAAACATTACATGTGACTCTCAAGAATGCAACATGGATCCAGGATTTGTGACACGGTCAGCAATGCCCACTATGTGGAGACTGAGACAGGAAGATCACAAGGTCAGGCCATCCAGGCTACAGAGTAAGTTCAAGTCCAATCTGGATGAGTTATAGAGATCCTCTCTCAAAATAAAACTCATGGGATATAGCTCTGTAGAAAAGAGCTGCTGAGCTCACACTACACTCTAGATTCAATCTCCCAATAACACACTTGGGAAAACAATGTGTCATGGACATGCTGGTGACATACATGGAGGTAAGGTACACATTTCAGCCACAGCAGGCTCTCAGGGAGACGGAGCATGACAGAGCCGGGCACATTTCCAAGGAGACAGAAATTCCTCCGTAGCTTCAATGTGTCAAATGATGGCTTACCGTCGGCAGAAGCTGTTGCAATAAGTTTCCCAGTGTAATCAAAGCAGCTGTCCAGGATCTCATCATCATGGCCTGTTAAGGTTGCCACACATTTCCCACTGGTAGCATCCCACAACTGAAATTGGGAGAAACAGAAATCATCAGCTAAGCAACTGAATTCCTCCCCAGAATGTTAGAGACGTGCAGTGATCTTACATATGAATGAGTCTAGCAAAAAAAAAAAAAAACTGTGCTGAAAGGGGGCACATATAATTCTCTCTGATCAGTTCATCCTACTTTGATCTATGACCTAAGAACACAGACAACCATCTGGTCCCAGGAAAGTCATAGCAGACATTAAGACTTTTCTACAATATTAAGGAAAGAAAAAAACATGCCAAGTGGTACTGTTTCAGGGACCGCATGAAGGAATCTTTTCTGTAACAAAGATGATGAGGGGCTTAATCCCAAACTATGACGACAGAAAAGGAAAATAATGTCATGAGATTGGAGGTTTTATGTATAAAATAGAGTGGTGAGTGGTTTCAGCCTCTCAGTAATTATTTTTGAAGTGAAGAGGCTAAATGACAGGAAGAAACTTAGTCAAGGCTCCTTGAGGGCCATGCGAGTATGACGTGTGCATACTAAACAAACAGTGGGACTCTGGGTAAAATTAATGTGGCTTTTCAAACAAGACCTTTACTGCGTTTAAAAGCAATCAAAGTCATTTTATCATCTCATGGTTCCTTCAGGCTATGGCAACCAGAAACTTTAAAGAGAAGTTAGCAATTATTATTTCTAAGTCAATGTTTAAATGTATGCCCTCTTTGAAGTCTGTTAGTTATTATGAACATGTGACACTGTATAGAGGATAGAGACACCTTACAAAGGAAGACTGCCCCTGAGCTCACCATGCAGGTCTTGTCCATGGAGCCTGTTAGTATTAGAGAGCAATCCCAATTGAACAGGGCGCTGCTGATCTCGGCACAGTGGCCAATTAAAGTGTGCACCTTCCTGCAAGACAGAAATAGTCGCCACTGGTAAAAGATGTTGCCCTGGTTTCATTTCTGCTGTGACAAACCACCCTGAAGAAAGCACTCTAGGAGAAGAAGGGCGCACTCACTCATTCCAGGTGACAGCCAAGGTACACCTACAGTCAGGTAGGCCAAGGCAAGGACTCAAAGAGCTGGCCACACCTCTGAGCTCACACCCCATGCTGCCCACCGGCCCACTGGATTCTGTTTGTCAGCTCAGACACCTTCCTCATTCATACACCAGGAAAGGATGATGCCCACATCCAGGGTGGATCTTCACCTCCCCCCTCATTACCAAACAACACAAGTCTCCCTGAGGAGTGCCCACAGGCCACCCTTATCTGAATAATTCCTCACTCAGAGTCTCTCTTGCCAGGTGACTCTAGGTCAAGGGTTCTCAAATTGTGGATATTGACCCCTTTGGTAACCCTCTATTGCCAAAAATATTTATGTTACAATTCATAAGAGTAGCAAACTATAGTTATAAAGTAGCAACATAAACAATTTTATGGTTAGGGGTCACCACAAGACAAGGAACTATATTAAAGGGCCATAGTGTTGTGAAGATTGAGACCCACTATGCTAGGTCAATTTAACAATAAAAATCGACCACGGGTGCTTTTACTATAGCATATGCACATATGGTCAGGTCCAGTTGTGTGAACTAAATTTTAATATTTACAAAATTACATTTTTTGGTAATAAAGCAAAGACAACTATGCTATTACTCAAAAGTAGAACACTAATTTCCATAAAACTATACAAAAGTTTTATGTAATCAAAGATATTATGACTGAGGCTAGAGAGATGGTCCAACACTAAGATCACTCACCATACCCAGAAGACCCATGCTGGATTTCCAGCACCCATGTTAGCTAACAACCATCTGCAGCCAGTTCCAGGGGATCCCATGTCCGCCCTGGACTTCCTGGGCCCAGACACCACGGGCTGCGCATGTATAAATGAATGCAAAAGACACCCATGTATATAAAATAAGTCTTTGCTTTAAAAGAAAATATGACTGTGCCTGACTTAATTTAGTCCCAGACAATTTCTGGTTTGATCTGTAACATATCGTATCATGTGTTCATGTGGAATACACACATCGCAGTGTACCCCTTAAAGTTGTACAATTGCCACATATTAGTATAACTTTGAAAAACAGCGTGTAAGGAGATGGACATATGAACTGTTTTCATCATCTAACAGTTTATAATGCTTGGAATTATCACACTGTACTCATAAATATATATTGTTAAAATAAAAAATTTGAAACTATAACTTAAAGTAACATTTTATAAAGGAATGGGTAATAGTTCATAAAGACATTCTAAAACTCTTGAAATGGTCATAAAATCGATAATTACAGCTAGGAAAGCAACTCAAATGGCAGAGTGCTGGCTTCCAAAGCAAGAAATCCCACCAGGCTTGATCCCCAGAATCTGGAATCAGGTGCATCGACATGAGACTAGATTCCTAGTCTCCTAATATTCAGGAGGTGGGAGGAGGAGGAGGACCAGACATTCAAGGTCACCTGCAGCTACAGAGAGTTACTTTGGAGGCCAGCCAGAGCTCTCTGAGACTCTGACTCCAAAAGGAATTAATTAGCTAACTAATTCATGAATGAACGGAACACAGGTGGGTCCTGCTGGCCCATGGGCATTCAGGAGCTGTGCATCAGATGGTTGACAGCTCCATCCTCCCCTCACGCCTTGGTCAATATCTCTTGGTTGACAGCACTGGTAATGATCCCTCTATCAAAATTTGGAGTCCAAGGGTTGAGTTTTCCAATGCAGATATGCTAATTTAGCTAGCTTGTTAACAAGTAAGACCAACAACCATTAGGAAGGAAATTGAAATTCTTGGGCTAAATTAAGTCTGGGAAATTAGCTATGAGTTTTAATTCACGATATTCAGCCTTACCATAATATGATGTCATTGAAACTTGACTTTAGAGTACATGGGACTACTAACAGATATATAACCTGGCTCTTTATAACATTCTCTTCTATATTGCTGCCTTGAATTAATTCCCAGGAATTGTGGGAAATCACTTATTTTATGGATTAGAAATACACTAAAGAATCAATTATGGGAACTGGAGTGATAGTTCGTGGTTAAGACCACTTGCTGCTCTTGCCAAGAACCCAAATTCGATTCCTCAGACCTACCTGCTGGCTTTCAACCATGACAGTACCAGACCCATTGCTGTGCTCACACATACACGCAGGCAAATTACTAAAACCCACTAAAGAAGTAATAGTCAACCATGAGTTATACTTCTTCAGAATTTAAACCACGACCAGCTTAGGCGAGGCTCAGCTGATATGTAACACAAAATCTTCTTAACCACTGACACAGGTCAAAAATATCTAGAAAATTACCTTCCAGTACTAGCATCCCATACTACAACTGTGTGGTCAAAGGACCCTGTGATGATTCTGTCTCCTGAGGTGTCAAATGACAAGGAAATGATTTCTGCCAAATGACCCTGAAAAAAAGAACAGATACAGTCATCTTCATGTATAGATAAGAGCACATAAATTAAGAGTACATATGTAGGATATAAGAGTACAGTATCATCTAAAGATGGTATAGAGGAGAAAGTTGCAGAGAGTGACAGGAAATCAGGCTGGGCTGGGCTGGGCTGGGCATGAGGGACTGCACATGCGCACAGCTCTCTCTGCAAGGTGACAAAAAAGTTGAGAGACCAGAATTTAGCTACATTTGCAGAGTAAATCAGCAAAGCTCATCGCCTTGCACACTTCAATCAGGTTCATTGCAGGACAAGATGTAGGGCAGGACTAGGTTGTTCTGTAAACAAAAGAATACACTGGGGAAACTAGAAGGGGTCTTTTACATTGTCCTGGAAAGAGTTAAAGAGTCATTTTCATATAGACATAGAGGGCAAGAGACAACAGTAGACATGATAATCCAGTGGCTTTAAAAACAAAGAAACTCCTGAGATAGTGTGATGTGGAACTTGTCGATGCTAGGCAGTGACCACGACTGTCTGTGATCTGATTCTCCCTCCTCACAGGCTAAGCCTGAGGATCCCACTGTACGGAGATCATATGAAGAAGTTTCTCCTAGAGCAAATTCGGAGAATCTGGAAAGATCTCATTTAGGGTATGAGCTGCATTTTCCTAATTATTTCAGTAAATACAATAATTTTTATTTCTGTTTTCTTTTGTTTTGCTTTTGTACTATAACCTTAAACATACAATCCTCCTGTCTCAACCTTTGAATGGCAAGGATCTTTCTTTCCCTCTCTCTCACTCCCTCCCTATCTCCTCCGCTTTCCCCTTCACCTTTCTGTTCTCTGTCGATGTCTGTCTGACTCTCTCTCTCTCTCTCTCTCTCTCTCTCTCTCTCTCTCTCTCTCTCTCTCTCTCTCTCTGTGTGTGTGTGTGTGTGTGTGTGTGTGTGTATCTGTGTGGTATTGTGTATGCAAGTGTGCATGCAAGTATGTGTGTGGGTGTGTGGGTATACATACATGTACACATGTATGTGGGTGCACTTACCTATGGAGGCCTCTGTGGAGGCCAGGGGTTAACTTCATATATATTTTTTCATCACTATCCAACTTAGTAGCTTTCAGACAGTCTCTCACTAGATGTAGACTCTTAGATTAGGCTAGCTAACCACCAAGTGCCCAGGACCCATCTGTCTCTACAGATGTCATACTCCGGACATGTACTTGGAAGGAATCTAACGCCACTGTCTAGAGCTTACCCAGAGGGACTTTACCCACCTCGATATCGCCTTAACCTTTGATTTTATTTCTAAATAATAAAATAGTTTAAAAGTTCATTTACAAATTGATTTGCTGCCCTGCTGAAGCATAGCCAAGCACACAGCATGCACACGGGTGCGCATGTGCAGAGCAGACCTCAGTCTGCTTGCACATGAGTGCGCATGTGCAGAGCAGAACTCAGTACGCTCGCACACGGGTGCACATGTGCAGAGCAGACCTCAGTCTGCTCACACACGGGTGCGCATGTGCAGAGCAGAACTCAGTCTGCCAAGCAGGGGAAGCAAAATCAGCAGGAGAAAAAGAGATATTGAAACCACAGACATAATGAAACTCAGTGTTACTGAAAGAAAGGGTAATCAGGCACTTCTGCTCCATACTGACATTAATGATGCTGGGGCCTCCGATTTTAAAAAGAAAGGCTGTTGAAATAACTTTTAAGATAATTTTTATCCTCTCGCTTTAGTCCTCCTTTAGTTTTCTTGGAGAAAGTATCCTGTATGTATTTGTTTGGTTTGAGTTTTGAGGAGGGCGGAGCCCCCATGCAATGGTCCCCATTCCTTACATTAGGGAACTTATTTCAGTTGCCGCCACTTGGGCTGGGTGTGATGAAGAGGAGGGTGACAGGTCCAGGGAAGGTGTCAGACATGTGGTGGTGACCAGCAAGTCAGAAACCCACAGGCATCCTCTCTGTGGGTCATGCCCTTTGGTCTTTTTGTTTCCAGTCTCTTATAAGCCCTGCTTATTCCGTGTAACCCAGAATTCTAAACCGAGCATGAAAGGGAAGGAAGAGAATGAACCAGAATCTGGGAAAGAATCTTCTGGAATGGCTTTGCAATTCTGCACCTTCCAAACACGGCTCCTACCCATACTTTTTCAGACAGATAGAGGAGGGGTACTAAGATTATGCGACATACATAATTTCACCTGATTCTGTCCCAGGATCCAGCAAGCCAGCTGTAACATCTCCCACAGATTAAATGTCAGTGGCTCAAAAACTTCTAACATAGCCTTCATTTTAACTAATAATTAGCACAAATGATAGGCTTATCAACCATATGCACATACGGTTAGAGTGACCACTTCCTCTCCATTCTGAATGTCCCATAATTTCGCAGTCGTATCCATACTTCCAGTAGCAACCACTGTGCTTTGAGGGTTGAATGATAAACACACCTACAAGACAAAAAGTAAAAATAAAAATAAAAAAACCATGAACTTTGGAATCCTGACTCTTCCAACAATTATACACGGAGACTCTTGAGATCCCCTTAGCAGGTTTAGCAGATCTAGGTTTGGTACATTCTGCGTGACCATCAACAGTGAGAAACCTGTTATCTCCAAGTAGAAGCCTGGGCAATCTCCTCCTAGGGACGAGATTATTCTCCTCGTGCTACCTGCTCTGTCACAAGCTTCCATTACAGTTTGCAGAACTCAGAATGAGAGACAAAGCACAGCCCACCTCCTGCAGGTCCCAAGCTAGAGGCTCTGTGGTGACCTTGCAGCTATGATCGTGGTCCTTGTGAGTATGCTTTTTTCTGTGGTTTCTGGCTCACTGTGTCATTTCCAGATCCTGGATGGCCTTCCTGCAGGCAGTCCTTCCAGTACCCGCAGACTCAGGCAGGCCCTTGGTCTTCCCATTAGCAACTGTGCCTATGGCTATATCTTCATCACCAAGTAGTCCAGCTCTGGTTACAATGCCTGAGTCCTTTCATCTGGCTTCCTCATTTGCCATCCCTTCCTTGTCCCAGGATATCATCCATTTCCCTGAGACCTCAGCCCTGTCTCCTGGTCTATCATCATTGATAGCATTCAATTGATCACCCTGGAAGCATCGACACCTTCAGCATACTCAACACTGTGACTCTCCGTCTATCAGGTGCACTCTCCATGCAAACGTTAACTGTCCAACAAGGGCTTGTAGTCATCTGCCCTCCCTGCCTCATCACCCAACCATGGGAGCCGGGAACAATATATTAGAGACTGGTGAAGTTACTCTGAGAGCCTTTCTTTCTTAAATCTGGCGATCCACGTTATTAGTCTACCATCTTCCTGTCCTCAGTTGTGATGTGGTAGAAGAGTGACTGACAAAAGGATGCTTATTACATGACATAGGTACCTTTCCTCAGTCTCTCTAAGGCTCAAAAATCATGTGACCTTCTCTTAGGCACAGAATTAAGGAGGGGCACTGGCAATAAGATAAACTCCGAAACAAGGAATCACCTTGGATTCCCCGTTCCTCATTACTCAAATCTATGTGGTAACCAAGTACCTCTCTCTCTACTGCATTAACGCTTCTCCCTGTCCCATCTGCCTTAAGACAGCCTTCATCATTGGATCACTTGGATAGCTGTAAGATCCCCAACTACCTCAGGTCTTACCTGCCTCCCAATTCTCCTTTATAATTCAATGATAATAACAACAACAACAACAACAACAAAACAACAACAACAATCTTGAAGAACCAAGTCTGGCATAACTCTCCCAACTAAAAAGTCTCAAAGCATTCATTATTCACAAGATAAAGCCCAGAGCCCCTTCTATGTCATGAAAGTCCTCTTAGATCCACAGTGTGACTTTTGCTGCCTCTTCTGCTCACTCACTTCTACTTAATAGGCTGGCTTTGGTTGGGTATAGATGCACAGAGACATGGTGGCATTAACCTGGGAAGCTGTGCATCCCAAGAGACCTTTGACCTGGCCCAGGTACACCAGACAACTCAGCCAGTGCATGGCACATCCATTCTGCGTATCCCATGCATGTCACCTCAAGGGCCAGTGTGTGGCACATCCATATTGCATAGTCCATGCATGTCATCAGGACTCTGGTCACAAAGAGCTACCTGAATACTAAGAAATGAACCCTGGGCGTGCCGCTCCGGGTGCAGAGGAGTGTTGATCCCTTTGTCTGGAAAGCACAAGCCCCTTCTCTGTCATTCTTTCTGGACACCTTCCCTGGCCAAGCTCCCACACACACTTCAGGCACAAAAACCATGCTCTTTGAACATATTGGGTGATGTGTCGTCTCGTTCTGCCAAGCTGAAACATCCTGAATGACAAAACCCTGCATCCAGTTCCATCAGGTATTCCACAACGGCCTTCCAGATAATACTCGATACAGATAGCTTTGTTTTTGTTTCTTTTGAGCCCAAGTTAGCCTAGAACTATGTAGCCAAGAACAACCTTGATCTGATTTTCCTGCCTCCACCTCCAAGGTGCTGGGATTACGGGATGCCCTGCCACCTGTAGCTATGCAGTGCTCAGAAGCAACCCGTTGTGATGCTGCTAAGCAAGTACTTTACCAAATAAGCCGCTTCACTAGCTCTTCACACCTGGTTAACGGTATCTATCTGGTAGATGTTGTTGGCTATAAAATTATATTACTGTCTTAATAGGAACCATATGCAAAAGAAAAATGTTTCCAAATTCTAAGGGACTGTGCTGACACAGCTGCTCTCTTCTCTTCAGCTCTGGCCAACTTGCTGTTAGTGCCTCTGTTTCCCTAATTGTGCCTCAAGATGGTGCTCTGAAGGGCCAAAGGTAAGCTAATAAACATCAAGGGCCCCGAGAGCAACAGGAAGTGTCCCTGAGGAATAACCACAGCATCCCATGTGGTCACAGAACCTTAAACCCGCTGCGGGCTCTTGTTGACTGAATGAGGTGCTGTGAACCTGAAGGTGGGGGACGAGCAAGTTTGCTCCTGATCCAAGCAGCCTGTTTCTTCTCCAGGATCATCGCATGGTCCACGGGTGCCGTTATCTCACTAATTATCATGCCCACACAGATGATGGGGGACAAGGGCATCCCAGTACTGAGAGCTACTTATTTAAAGTCTTAGATGGCATGCACAAGTCTGAAAGCTCTCGAAATGTCTGAAATGATCAGCGTACACATTCCCCATGCTACTGTGATGACCTCATCAAGCCTCGACCTTCATTGAGACAATTCTCTAATGATAAGCAAATGTTAATCAGAGAGTATGGCTGCCTTATCACGCTTACATCCCAATCAGGCCTTGCATGGCTACTTAGTCAATACATGCTACTGTAACCGTATCTGTGAGTGGTTAAATCTTCAGTAGTGAGAATTACATCTATTCTGCTATGGACGATGCATGCAGACTCGAAACAGTTGGTCAAAGCTTGACTGCTCAATATAAAAGTGACCTCCACTCTTGAGATGGAATCCTAAAAGAAAAGGCGTCATGAAGGAGGCTTCGGGACATTAAATGTACTCACGATCTCTGCTGTGTGGCCCCTGAAGGTGTGGTAACACTTTCCTGTCTCGGCACTCCAGAGTTTACAGGTCTTGTCAAAAGACCCCGTGGCAATTTTGTCACTAAAAAATTTCAAAGTTTAGACACAAATTCAGCCACCTTGCATGATACACTGAACTAGGACCAGATGTACCCAGCTACCAACCTATGTAGGCATTCACTGCACTGTTAAAACAGTAAGTAATTTCATGTTTGCTCTGGTAAGTAACAAAATCAAGGTCTAACAATTAATGGTATCAATTCATAAGTATGGATGTTAAAGATGTTGCATTATAGGTATGAATATATTTTGCAGTTACTTCAATTGTTGAATTAATATAATAACAATGTAACTTGAGAAAATTAGCTACATGAACACCAGTAATACCTAGTCTTAGCTGTATGGACATAAACTCTGTTATAGGTGTACAAAAGGGTGACATTAAATTCAAAAGGGGAAATGTCACAGAGATAAACCTAGGTTAGTACGTGATTGATAAGATTTGGAGAAGTTGACCTCAGTGATTCCTTGAGAAAACAATACCAAATTATTCCAGTTATAGAGGGATTTAGAGTAACAGACTCGAAGACTAGAATCCTATGTGCAAAAAGATGACTCAGTTGGTCCAAGTACTTGCTGCACAAGCTTGAAGATCTAAGTTCAAGACCCAGAACCCAAAGGAGAAAACCACATATTTGGGCTGGAGAGATGACCTTATATCAAAAAACATACCTGAAATACACATCTTGCATACACACACACACACACACACACACATGCGCGCACATGCACACAAAAAGACCTGAGTCCCTTTCAAACAAACAGATTGTGCTGACTTTAATATAGGGATATTGTCCTTACTCAAAGGACACAAAGAGGTTTGCCTGATTATCTTAGCACTTAATCTTAGTACAGAAATCTTTCATTTCACCCACAATCCAAATATACCCCTTTCAAAAAGTCTACTATTTGTATTAAGTGTTGTGGTGGTTTGTTTGGTTTGGTTTGGTTTGGTTTGGTTTGGTTTGGTTGTTTGGTTTGGTTTGGTTCAGACAGAATTTCATTACAAACTGTGGAACTTCAGCAAAGCCAGTCCAGGCTGGTTTTAATCTCAGGGTTCCCTGGCCTCAGCCTCCAGAGTGTTGAGATTCTAGGCATGCACCACTGTGCCTGGCATTCTATTATATTTAATTTTATGATCTAAAATACGTGTTTTCTTTTCTTTGTCCAGTGCTTTCATTTTTCTTTTTCACTCAGGTTCTTACCTATGCTGAACCAGTGTTTGACCACTGAACGACATCCTCAGTCCCTACAACACCATCATCATCACCATCATCATCACCATCATCATCACCATCACCATCACCATCACCATCATCATCATCACACATTGTCCAGCTGTAAATTCGTCTAAGTCTAAGGGCCAGGTCATAAGACCAGTCGGGCTCCAGGGCATCAAGACACTTTACCCCCACTTCCACCACTTTTCAACTCCCGCTCAACATGAGCTCAAAGCCTTGAGAGGTGTCTCCATTCATTTTGCCAGCCATCCTGCCCTTCAAATGCACCAATCTCAAGTTGCCATGATCAATTTGTATTCTGTGACAAACTGCTCTATATCTTTATGACATCATATTATAAAAGATAATTATAGTTCACTGATTGAAGAATTGCAGTATTGAGCCAAAAATTACCCTCAGCATTATAAAACACACAAATACTAAGTGAGCACACACATGCACACACACACACACACATACACACACATACACACGCACACTCCACCTTATTCTTTGATACCTCTCTCACATTCATTCTCTGAACCCCAAATACAATGATGTGCTAAGGAAAACTGTACTTTAGCTCATAAATAAATCATCAGGCAGGGACAACTCTTTTCATAATTTGACATGAGAATTTTCATCAGAGGCATAAGTAGAACTTAATAGAACAGTCAGAATATATGTGGGTCTCTAAAAAACTTTCACAAACACAAGAATATCATGCCAGTTAGACAACTAAAGAACTAAAGTTTAGTAAAATTAAAGATTACACCAGTATTAAAGCAGTATCATTTGTGATTTCAATACTTTTTTCGTTTCTATGAATCAGTTTAATTAAGTACTATTAAAAATTTCATTATAATGTAAAAATGTATGCATGCAGGTCAATCTTCTGCAATTTAATTACACTAGTTAATGCGTTCATTGTGCCCATTTACACTGATTGTGCCATCTTACTTAAGGTGTTTGGGGAATGGTTTAAAAGATGAAGACAGGATAAACCACGTGTCAACTGTTTTAACTGTGATGTAAAACTCTAAGCGCAAACAATGTCACAGACTCCACTGCCACCCTCTGCCATTCTGTCAAAGAAGGCGCCGTGCCTTGTGAGGGCTGAGGGTCCCCCGCCTCCCCAGGTGGCCTTCTGCCTCTTTTTCAGTTTGCCAAGGCAAGACAGAGCAAGTTCACTGTCCCACTCTTCATGTTCACGAGTCTCTGTGAGCAGTCAGGTCCTGCGGGAGAGAGTGTGCACCCACAGCAGGACTGACCCCAGCCCTGCACCCCTGCGGGGACAGTCACTTCAGAGACACACTGGCTAAGGGAAGCTGGGAAATCACTGACTTAACAGCCAAAGCCAGTACTGCTCCCTCGCCCTGGTCCAGTCACCTGGCTATTGCAGTCAAGGCTATAGGCATCATGTGAGTCAGGTCCAAAGACACCCAAGCCAGGAGGCGTCTCCCTGGCCCCTCCCTTAGTCCTTCAGCTGCTTACTGCTGTGTTCTAGTCGCCAGGAGGGGAGAGAGTAAATCTCTCAAACTGATGTTTTAATTTCAATTTTTAAAGCACACACAAAGACGCGCGCGCGCGCGCACACACACACACACACACACACACATGAGAGAGAGATTTGAGATTTGAGCCAGATTCCTCAAGCTGTCTTCACTAGTGGAAAAAGTCATTTTTGAAGGATCAGCTGTGAAAACAAAGCAAAACAACAACAGCACAAGCCACAATCTTCAAAGTTTTCTCAAATATTTGCACTAGTCTCTTGTGACAGAGAGCCAAGGGCTCTGACGTCATTTAACTGACCCCGGGGTCGGCAAATTCATCATCTGTGTCGAAAACCCGACTGAATCCTCACACTTTTTAGCTTTGTTTTCTTTGAAATGTGATGAGAAAAATTTGTTTCTTAGGTGAGTAAAGGTATCTGCTGCCCAGGAGGATGACCTGAGATTGACCTCTGGGCCCCCAGTGGTGAGGGAAGAGAAGTGAAGCCTGGGAAATGACCTCTGACCTCCACAGTGCACCCTTCCTCCCTCCCACCCTCCTCCTCTCCCTCCCCCCTCCCTCCATTATCTCCCCTCCCCCCCTTCCTCCTCCCCCTCCCCTTCCCTCTCTCTCTCTCTCTCTCTCTCTCTCTCTCTCTCTCTCTCTCTCTCTCTCATTGTTGGTGTGTGTATGTGTGTGTGCACATATGCTTTAAAACCTGAAATTAAAAAAACTAAATTGAACATACTTTTCAAATTTTTAAATAGTACAAGAAACTTCAAGGATTTAAATCCCCTGGAAGGCCAGAATGCACTGTGTCTCCCCCACAGCCTCACTTGGGAGGGACTTCTCAAACATTTTCCTTATCTGCTTTCCTAGAAGACAGCAACTCTCTTCTCATCTTTGCACCTCGTTCGTGTAGGCAATGCTTTTTTTTTTCATTATTAAGGATGCTTTGTGTAATTGAATCCAATGCTCGTTTCCACAAACACGATTGTTGAAAAGCACAGGCTTGTGGACACACAACTACCCGTTAACAAGCTTAGAATCTCACCACAGAAGAGTCGGGCACCGTGATGGAGTGCCTCGTGGCTACAGACACCCACACAGACACCCACGGTGTCATGAGCAGGTGATGGGTGAGACCAGAGGACACTGTGTGCGGAGTCAGGTGCCCAGAGGTCGGCCGCAAAGGGGCCTCCGCTCTTCTTGGCCCTGTTGTTTAGCATATTAGGATTTGCATATTTTTCCTCTGCCCGGAAAGACTGAATATTCATCTATAAATGAAAGGGCAGATGGGTGCCACACTCCCAGAGCCACTCACGGTATGCTGTACAATAAGATCAGCTACCCATTGCAGAAGCACCATAAATTACAATTCTTTCTTCCCTTCATCAACCGAGGGGTTGGGGGGGGGGGTGAACGACGGAGGGGTGGGGGATGGAGGAATGGACCAACGTACCCGTAAGGATTGTTGAAGGCTATGGCGTAGACCACATTCCTGTGGCCCTCCAGGGTGTGTAGCTCCTCTCCAGATGCTGTGTCCCATACCTTGCAGGTCCGATCGTAGCTTCCTGTAATAAAGCTGACACGGGGGACATAAACGCAGCACGGGGTGAGCACAGCAGGCACTGTGCTCGGAGATACCTTGGTTTTGGCTTTGGTTTTGGTTTTGGTTTTCTGTTTATTATTGTTTTCCTACAAGATAACTCCTTTATTAGCCCCTGGTGTGCCTTTTAATATTGGAAACCATACATTCAGAACAAAAAAAAAAAAAAAACAGTTTCAAATTCTTTGACTTAAAAACTTACTAAATAAAAAAACATGAATCTATTCCTATTATATTCTTATACAATTAAAGTGTCCATTATTACAATGACTTTTGTGAAACAGCAAATTCCGCCATGCATTAGGACGATACTTCCAATTATCGGATCATAACTTCGGTCTCTGTCATCCACCCTCTCTTCCCCTACACTCTACACGTTCTCTGTAATTACACTCTGCAATATAAAGCGCATGTCCGTTTGACAGCCATTTGGTTTGTGCTGTTTTATTGCAGCAGTCCGGGTGAGCCGATGACGCATTCGGGCATGTCCGTATGTGAGAAGCATCCTTTTACCTCAACTTTCCTAACCAGACCTTCAGATCCGAAGCTGAGTAGAACATTCTCTGAACACGACACTGGTGGTTCTAGGCATTGTGCACCAAGACACAAAAATAAAAACACTAGATAGAAAAGACCCTCTTTGAACCAACCCAACCCAGCTAGCCACGGTGCTGCCGCTGATTGGCAGCTCCCGTAGCCAGGCAACAAGCCAGGCATCCAAGTGGTCGGCTCCGAGTCTTCCGGTTCTCGGCTGTAGCACACAATGACAACTCTAGGTGCTTCTCACACAAAAGTAGACAAACAAATAGAAAACTTGGGTTGGAGCAGTGGGAGCGAGTGCTCGCATCTCTCCTCTGCACTTAGCTGAGTCAGGATATCCAAGAGATAGGCACATCAGGTCTGTAACTGAACTATTGGAGAACCCCTCAGAAATGCTCATCCTAATTGATAAAAGTTGAAAAGGACAAAGGAACCTTACCAGGAGCCTGCTTTGTTGAGTGCCACGTTGGTCAACGGCAATATGTGTGCTCTGAGAACCTTCAACAGAAGAAAACACCATTTACTTTGGACTCACACCAAATTAAGTGTATCTATTTTAACTTCAAACAGTGACTCCCCATGTATTCTTAGCCAACTGTAGTAAATGGACAAGGTCCTCAATAGCCAAGCAAACGAGGAATAAAAGATAAACTGTACTCTCTGTAGCCACAGACAATTTCAAGAGGTAGCTGACTCACTTTCTGTCAATACAAATTTACTATTAAGATGAATTATGATTACTGAAGAGGATTCCCCATGGCACATTGTATTCTACATGCTACGTATGGTTTTCTATGGAAATCTGAACAGTGCACATAAGAAAAAAATCTTAAATATGTTTCAAATATATTTTACACTGCATTATTAATTTTAATCCTGAAATGCTTCATTCATCTTTGAACCCCTACTTTATCAGTTAGTGGAGGCTTAATGGATGGTCATTGAATAAATATAGCCATTGAATAGCTGATTGGTTGAGTGGTTAGCTGGGGTGAGTCAGCATCAGACAGATCTACTTCTAAACTACAACTATGAGTAGCTTCGTTCTGCTATCAAAAGTGTTCTCTTACATGAGAAATCAAATAAGTTCTCTTGCAGGGGCACTGCAGCTACACAGCTTGTATTTGTGATAAAACAGTGCCACCTGCTGGAGAACATAGAGAATGACATGCCTCGTGTTAGGGGAACTTGAATGGAGACCAAAGAGAACCAGGATGTTTATATCAGGTAGAACAAATGAATGCTAAACTGCTAAATAAAAAATGTGGTTTTGCTCTTATCTCTCTTGCCCCTTGGCACTCTCACCTCTCTGCCCCTCTTGGGCTCTCCTCCCCTCCCCCCTCTCTCCACGTGGTCATGGCCGGCCGCCACTTCTCTACTCTCTCTCTCTGCCTTCACTACCCCATAACTCCCATCCTCTGTCCTGAATAAACTCTATTCTACACCAAAAAAAGAAAGAAATGTGGTTTTTTAATTATTATGATGATGATGTTACCTAAAACAAAATGATAATTCAGTGTAACATGAAAAAATCTAAGAACATTTTTAATTTAACTTTAAAAGCTGTTCTTAAGTAATTACACGGATGCACTTGTATATTTTTAGTTTTTTCAGAAACATATAGAGAGAAGAAAGCGTACTTCTACCATATTTGGTCAATAATTCACTGGCTTGTAGTTTAGTTCACAATAAAGCAGAAAATGGAAAATGTTGATGTATCATGAAATACAACTTCTTGGAAGTACTCTAATTAGAAAATAATTTTAATAATCTGAAAAAAGGGAGAAGTAAATTTACTTTAACATCTCAAGAGTTAGTATTTTGAGAGTCACTCATTCTTTCAACAAATACCTGTTGAAGGGTTAGTCTTGGCAAAATACACGTGAAATACTAAAACCACAAACAAACATTTTTCTAGGAATAAAATAAAAAGTAAACATAGCTGGAGAGATGGTAGCACACACAATTAATCCCAGGACTTGGGAGGCAGAGGCAGGTGGATTTCAGAGTTCGAGGCCAGCCTGGTCTAGAGTGACAGCCAGGCCTACACAGTGAAACGCTGTTTCAAAAAGAAAAACAAAACCCCTATATTTTTATGAAAAGACGTTACTTTTGAGAGAAATCAGAAAGCACCCAAGTTGTCCTTTCTGGTGTCCCTACACATGCTTTTAGCAGATAAGGTAGCAGCCACAGTCCCGGTGTTCCTAAGCACGCCTTACCTTAAAGAGGTAGAAGTTGTGGTCGCAATACTGTCTGAGTTTCTCCTGAAGCCTCTGCACTAGGAGTCTGACTTGCTTCGTCCGGGACGCTGTGATCAGTGGCTCCGCTTTCTGGATTTCTCCAACTAGGGTGTTGACATCAGTACTGAAATTCACCCCAAACACTTGTATGTCAGATTTGCATCTATGCTTACATCATGGAGAATTGTGTTATTTCGAGCCAGAGAGGTGGCTCCGTGGGTAAAGGAGCGCACTGTACAGACAGGAGGACCTGAGACTGAATCCTAAGAACAGTACTGGCTATGCTCCTGTCGGGAGGCGGGACACAGAACAAGGAGATGTATTTCCGGTACAAGGAAATCCAAGACCAAAGCTTGGCGGTTTTTTCAATTCAGTACGCTACTGGCCCATATGACACGCCGGTTCTGCCTGTGCAAATGGAGGTTTGCATGGGGTTTCCTACACGGTGAATCCGGGGTACCTCAACCTCTGGAGAATTCCTCTAAGCTCACACGGAGCTTCAGTGGAGGGGAGCTCTAGCCTCAAACCTCTGCCCATTCTCTGACAGTCGGTCAGCCTTGTGAAATACTTCTTTTAACAGGTTGGACTGCATCTTTGAAACTCAGTAACCAGCATGCTCAGAAGTGTGTGAAAGCTACCAACAAATAGGAAAGAAAGCCAGAGGAACCCACACAGCCGACAAGAACTATGGAGACATGAAGACTGGGTGGCCTACGGGATCCTGGCTGTGGTCCTGGAACACAGAGGGGGAAATAGGGCAAACCTCCGATAGCCTGAGTACAGCATGGCCCTGCGTTGATAGCAGTGTATCAATACTGGGGTACTGGCTATAACCTACCCAAATGGGGCAAGCCAGCCACTCTGTCTTCAATACTTTCTAAAAGCTATTCTAGACTAACAAGATCATCTTTTAAAATAGTCCTGCTCAGAAAACGAAAGAAGGAAAGAAAGGGCAGAGTGGGGGGGGACCTGTATGGTTTTAATAATAAAGTTGCATCGGCCAAGCCAGCCCTCCTCATCGGGGTGTTCGCCTGAAAGGGTTTGATAGGAAGCACGTACTGCGTGCGGTACGTGGCTCACTTACCTAGGACTGAGCTCAAGTAAATCTATGGATTTGGTCTTTAATTCTCCCCCTTTTTCATATTCCAGCATAATTCCTGTAAAACAAACAAGCACGATAGAAAAAAAGCCAGGAAAGGCTAATGCGCTTAAGACTTCTTTATTTCTCACTTTTACTTCTCAGATTTTTAATTGTGTCATGTCTGTATTTGTGTGTGACGTATGCACAAGTTCTCACGGCTATACACACATGCAAAAGAGGGTGTGCACACACCTGCAAGAGCACATAGGTCAGGGGGCAGGGGGCAGGGGCAGGCCTGTCATTCTCTACCTTATTCTTTTGAGGCAGGGTCACGGAAGCTCATCGGTTTGGCTACAGTGCCTTACCAAAGAGCACCAGAGGGTTGCCAGTGCCTGCCTCCCGGGTGCTCTGTAGAACGTTGATGCTCTAAAATCCGGTCTTCAGTTTTGCGTGGCGCTGTGATCTGAATATGAACTATCTCCCATCAGCTCACAAGTATGAACACATGGTCCCTAGTGGGTGGTGCCGTTTAGGGAGGTCGCATAGAGCCTCCTTGGTGGGAGTGCTTCACTGAAAGGACAGAGGAGGGTATACCTGGGTCCCCAATTCCGGTTCTTGCTCGGGCTTTCTGAGGGTGAATGAAATGTGACCAGTCCACAGCACAGCCGTACAGGAAGCCCCGAGCTATCCTTGTCCTACCACATGTACTTGGCCCCAGTGGACAGAAACAGCCACCACAGAGTTCCAGGCCCCGGCAGTTCCTGCCCTACCACAGGCCCCGAGCTAGAGGAACTGGAATCCAGCGGCAGCCAGGATTCCCAGCACTTTTTTTCCCCCTGGGTGATCATTGGAGTCAACCCACAGCATCCCTCCCAAGACGCAAACAGCAAAGTCCGGCATGTGCCAAACGTGTCCACAACTACACACTGAAGCAGTGCCCAAGAAGCCCGCGTCCTTGTCCTCCAGCCAGCACCACGGTAAGTCTCACGCCGTTACCTAGGGGGTCACTTGGAAACAGCAGACAAGGACTTCCGTGACCCTCGATGAAGTCGCAAAAGCACCAGACACGCTAAGCAGAGTGTCGAGATATTATTGAGGGTCATGAGAGGAAAATGTCTCCGCACTAAAGCCCACAGCAAGGGACCAGACCGGTGTGCTAGATGTGACAAGAGGATGAGCCGGTAAAACAAATGTTACAGATAGAATCTTAATAGCACACAGAGAGGCACCCATGGCTCCATCTGCATGTGTAGCAGAGGGTGGCACTGTCTGACATCATCGACTCCCCAGTGTAGGGGAATGCCAGGTGAGGGGGAGTGCGTGGGTGGGAGGGGCAGCACCTTCATAGAAGCTGGGGAGGGGGGATGTGATTGGGGGGAAAGGTTCCAGAGAGGAAGCCGGGAAAGAGGATAACATTTGAAATGTAAATACATAAAATATTCTATTTAAAAAAAAAAGAATCTTAATAATAACCCCTTAGTGCTAAAACCAGGAAGACACGGTCAACAAATACCAATATCCAGAATACATTAAAAAAAAAAAAAAAGCACCTATCATACTGAGAACTAGCAAAGGCCAATGACAATGGCAATACTGAGTGAGATTAATGTTAGTTTTCAATTATCTGGTGTACATTTTAAAGGAAGCATCGGTGAAGAGTGCCTTAGCAGGGGCTGGGCAGATAGATGGGCTAGCAGTTCAGCGTGCATACAGCTTTTGCAGAGGACTCTTGATTCTGTTCCCAGCTCCCACAACCACCTGCAAACCCAGCTTCGCAGGAATCAGACTTAACAACAGAAATAAAATTTTAAGACTAAAAAAAGTTCAATAGACTCAGAGCAGTTGTATACGCTGGCACAAGACCTAGCGAGGTAGAGAGCATTCCAGCACTGGGGGGCGGGGTGGGGGGGGCACCCTACCTGAGGAGCTATGGACAGTTAATGACTCTTGCAGGAGGAGAGCCATTTTTCTTTAAGGTAGGCAGTCTGTGCTTTGGGGAACGGCCCCACACTCAGGAATACATGAAGAGGCGTGAAGCTGAGGGGTGGGTGAGTGTGAGAGGCGTTGGAGGAGGCATGGAAAATGAATGTGATCAGGTACAGTTAAATCTTCAAAGAATTACTAAAATACTGCAGATTTTAATACTTAGATTACAAATCAACCCACCATGTTTTTTTTAAGAATGGAAAATAATCTGAGCTCCACCCTGTCCTATCTGCACACCATTCCGGAGGCCACAGCTCTGCCTGTATCCTTAGAGGACTGTTGCTCCCCTGGGACAACCAGGTGAGATCCCAATGTCACAATCCCCTGCCTAGACAAGTCTCCAAACAAGCCCAGGAAGCCATGAGGTGTCCACTCCTCTCTGCACTTCATCCTCCAGTTCACACCTCTACCTGCAATCTCAGAAGGTTGCAGCCATCAGGGACCACCAAGTGCGATTCCCACTCCAATTCCCTGCCTACCAGCCCCTCCGGGCAAACCCAGCTGTGGTGAGTTCTGCTCTGTTCCCTCTGTAATCCATTCCCCAGGATACAGCTCTGCCCACATCCTTAGAAGCCTGCTGCCACCTAAGACAACCAGGTGAGATTCCCCACGCCCCAAACCCCAGCCTGCTGGGTCTTCCAGCAAGCCCAGCAGCCAAGAGGTCTGCCCTGTCCCCCTTTTTGCTCCAGTCCACGCCTCTACTTGCAATCCCAGATCTGCACTCCATTTCCTAGACTACAGATATGCCTGCATCCCTGGAGGCCTGCTGCCATCATGGAAAACCAGCTCTACCTGCAATCCCAGAGGCCTTCTACCATCAGGGACTACCAGGCCAGCCAACACCAGAGACAACCAGATGGCTAAAGGACACCATAAGAACACAATCAACAAAGACAGGGGCAATATGGCACCACTAGAGCCCAGCTATCCTGCTACGGCAAGACCTGATTATCCTAACACACCTGAATCGTAAGAAAATGGCCTTAAATCTAATCTTATGAAGATGATAGAGGCCTTTAAAGATAGAACAAATAAATATAACGTAATACAGAAAAACACAATCATACAGTGAAAGAAATGAATAAAACTTTCAAGACTCAAAATGGAAATAGAAGCAATAAAGAAAAAACAAAATGAGACAATCCTGGAGATGAAAATCCTAGGGAAGAGAACTGGAACTACAGATGACCAACAGAACACAAGAGATGGAAGAGAGAATCTCAGGCTTAGAAGATGCAATAGAAGAAGTTGATAGACTGATCAAAGAAAATGCTAAATCTAAAAGGTTCACGACATGAAACATCCAGGAAATTTGTGACACTATGACAATACCAAACCTAAGAATAATAAGAATAGAAGAAAGAATAAATTCCCAGATCAAAGACCCAGAGAATATCTTCAACAAAATCATAGAAAATGTCCCTAACCTAAAGAAAGATATGCCTATAAGTGTACAAGAAGTTTACAGAACACTAAATAGATTGGACCTAAAAGGAAAATCCTCCTCTTACAAAATAATCAAAATTCTAAATATACAGAACAAAGAAAAAATATAAAAGCTGCAAGGTAAAGCAGCCAAATAATATATAAAGGCAGAGAGACTCTAAAAGCCAGAAGAACCTGGACAAATGTCTTGCAGACCCTAAGAGATCATAGATTTCAGCTTAGGGTAGTGTGTGTGTGTGTGTGTGTGTGTGTGTGTGTGTGTGTGTGTGTTCACTCATTGGACTTTAACCAATTAATTATTTCTCAACATCAACAGACTCAACATAAAATCGTATACCAATAAAAAGAGTGGCTACAGAAACAAAATCCATCATTCTGCTGCATACAAGAAACACACCTCAACAACAAAGATAGACTGCCTCAAAGTGAAGGCCTGAAACAAGATTTTCCAAGCAAATGGACTCAAGAAACAAGCTGGAGTCGCCATTCTAATATCTAATAAAATTGACTTTCAACCAAAAGTAATCAAAAAAGAGAAGGACACTCCATGCTGATCAATGGGAAAATCCACCAAGATGATGCCTCAATTCTGAACATCTATTATTCAAATACAAGGGCACCCAACATTTCACCCAAATAAAAAGAATATACCTTCCTCTCAGCACTTCATGAAACCTGTTCCACATGGCTCAAAGCAAGCCGCAGCAGATACAAGATGATTGGACTAAACCCTTGCATCTTATCAGATGACTGTGGATTAAAGCTGGACTGAAAGATCAGAAGGCCTACAAACTCATGGAAAGTGAACAAAGTGACCCCTGGATCAAAGACGAAATAAAGAAAGAAATTACTTTCTGGAATTCAATGAGAATAAAGGCAAAACATACCCAATACAAACAACAAATTATCCGAAAAAGAAATCAGAAAAACAACACCCTTCACAATAGCCACAAATGATATAAAATAATTTGTGTTAACTCTAACCAAGCAAGTGAAAGGCCTGTATGACAAGAACTTCAAGTCTCTGAAGAAAGAAATTGAGAAAGATATCAGAAGATGGTAAGATTTCCAATGGGCATGGATCAGTAGAATTAACATAGTAAAAATGTCCATCTTACCAAAAGCAATCTACAGATTCAATGGAATACCCATGAAAATTCCAACACAATTCTTTACAGACCTTGAGAGAACTCTCAACTTCATATGGAAAACAACAACAACAACCACAAAAACCCAGGATAGCTAAAACAATCCTGTACAATAAAAAAAAAAAAATTGGGAGGAATCGCCACCCTGACCTCAAGCTGTACTACAGAATAATAGAAATAAAGACTGCGATGTAGAAACAAACAGGTTAATCAATGAAATAAAACTGAAGACCCAGAAATAAACCCAGACAACCTATAGATGCTTGATTTTTGACAAAGAAGCCAAAACCATAAAATGGAAAAAAGAAAGCATCTTCAACAAATTGTTCTGGTCTAACTGGATGTCTGCATGTAGAAGAATGCAAATAGATCCATATTTATCTCCCTGCACAAAACTCAAAGTCCAAGTGGATCAAAGACCTCAGTGTAAAACAAGATACACTAAATCTAATAGAGCAGAAAGTGGGTAATAGCCTTAACATCGTTGGGAAAAGGAAATAACTTTCTGAACAGAACACCTATAACTCAAGTATTAAGATCAACAATTAATAAATGGAACCTTATGAATCTGAAACACTTCTGTAAAGCAAAAGATGTCATGGATACGACAACAGCAGCCCAGGAAATAGGAAAAGATCTGCACTAACCTTACATCCTACAGAGAGCTAATATCCAAAATATATAAAGACCTCAAGAAGTTAGACACCAGCAAATAACCCATTTAAAAAATGGCATATAGACCTAAACAGAGAATTCTCAACAGAGAAACCACTAATGGCCAAGAAACACTTAAAGAGATGTTTAACATCCTTACTCATCAGGGAAATGAAAATCAAAAAGATCCTGAGATGCCATCTTACACCATCAGAATGGCTAAGGTCAAAAACTCAAGTGGTAGCAAAAGCTTGTGAGGATGTGAAGCAAGGAGGGAAGCACTCCCCCATTGCTGGTGGGATCGCAAACTGGTACAACCACTCTGGAAATCAAATTGGCAGTTCCTCAGAAATTTGGCAGTAGTTCTACTTCAAGACCCACCTATACAGCTCCTGAGCTATACCCAAAGATATTCCCCCATACCACAAGGCCACTTGCTCTACTATGTTCATAGCAGCTTTATTTGCAATAGCCAGAAACTTGAAACCATCCAGATGTCCCTCAACTAAAGAATGGACACAGAAGATGTGGTTCATTTACCCAATGTAATACTACTCAGCTATTAGACAAGGATATCATGAAATCAGCAGGCAAATGGTGGGAACTGGAAATGATCATCCTGAGTGAGGTAACCCAGACCTAAAAGCATCATGGTAAGTCCTCACTTATAAGTGGATATTAGCCAGAAAGTATAGGATACCCATGCTAAAATCCACAGATCCAAAGAAGCTAAATAACAAGGAAGAACCAAGGGAGGATGCTTCAATCTCATTCAGAAGGGTAAACGAAAGTCATTCGAGGTGGATGGAGGTAGGAAGAGGAGATGGGGAGGGGAACAAGAGAGGGTGGCATCAGGTGTGGTGAGAGCCAAGGAGAGAGGGCCTGTGGGTCCTGTTCCCCTAACTGGGATGCCTTGTCTGGCCTCGGTAGGAGAGGATGTGGCTAGTCCTGCAGTGACTTAATGTGCCAGGCAGGGCAGGTTAATAGCCAAAGGGAACCTCCTGCTTCTCAGAGGAAAAGGAGAGAGATAGAGTGGTGGGGGAAGGACCGTGTGAGGGATGAGTGGTGGGAGGCGGGCTGTGATCAGGATGTAAAATGAATAAATAAATGAATGAGAAAAATGTGACAAGACCTTACTGTGAAGGAACATATCAGACTAAAAAGTGTGGGGAAAATCTCAGGCTTGTTAAACAGAGCTTATTAAAATGAATCAAATGGGAAGTTTAAAAAACAAAATGGGTGATAACTTGAGGAAGATACATATTTGTGGTTTGTCTCAGTGGTAAAGGTGACTAAATGCATGATCTGTCTTTGCGAACGCTTAGAAATCAAATACACTTAACCCACCCAACAAAAAGACAAGAGACTACAGCAAACACCTGATCACATCCGGGTCCCATGCATTGCCTGCCTGGCTGCACTTCCTCCCCGGGAGCTGCCTTGCCTCCAAACTTGAGCGTGAGCCACACGAGCAAGTTACACTTTTCAGATGCCTTGGGACAACAAATATGCTCGTAGTGTATAATAGTTTCCATGTCAGAGTTGAGAATTTTAAAGCATTTAGTGGTTTTTATAGTAGATTCATCACATGCCAACATGACAGAATACTTTTAAAAAAAATAGCCATGTGTTCCCCCACAGAAACCCACCAGAACAGCGACACAGCAGTCTTACACACAGCTTCAACATGCAGCCTAATTAAAGCCAGCTGTAATATCACTCCCAGTTCAGCATTCACGTTCTTAACGCACACATGCTCTTTTGGATGAAATATAAGAAAAAGATGGTCGTATGCAGATAGGTAACTGTTAAAGGCCTGTCCAAATGATGGTGGTTCTTCATTCTTCATCAATATGATATTGAAAGCTAACAGCTAAAAGTTCTTTCAACAATCAAGTGATAGCTGCACTGTGGCGGTACAATGTTTGGTGAGGTCTCTGATGCACAGATATATTAAAATGCGGATTTTCCATAGGTTTTTATGTGTGTGCCTGTAAAAAACTCTTTGGACTGTGCATAGCCTCTAAGCATTCACAGACTCTATCATAGAGCTTCCAGTGATCACATCTGTTAACAGAACTTCCAACCTGTCACCAGAAAACTCTCTCTGCTGACAAACTGTCAGGATCAGTTGTGGGTGTAATTCAGGAGCTTGTGGGTACAAGCTTTCTGAACCTCCTTTTTTTTTCTTTGAAAGCTCAAATTGTGTCATTGGCAAGAAATCCATAGGCTTTCAGTAGAAACTTGAAGGTTCATGTTTGTTATTTTTCAAGAAAATGTCTGCCAAATGCTTCAAATCTAAAAAGTGTCCGTTACTGTCAGTCGTTCAAGTAAAAATGACCTTCAAGGAGTAAGAGTTAGGTGAGGTACCTCATTCCACAGCTCACACAGCCATAAGTATTTTCCTGAGGACCACCGTGGTACGCGCTAAAGACATGAACGTGGTGTGTGGTTGAATGTGAGTCATCAGACTCCTTATTTAGATTGGTGCTGCAGGCCTTTCTGCTCATGACCTCAGAGGTACCCAATCATGAAGCTCATGCCATCTACCTCTAATCCATCTTCCCTGGGCTTTTGCAAATGGTCTCCCTCTTTCTCTACCAATGACTTCGTTCCTTTACTCTTCTTTACTGGTAAACACTAATAGAGTCCCTGTCCAAGGATTGATGATTGATTCTTCTTTTTCACTCTATTATCATCTATTTATCCATCTATCTTTTTCACTCTATTATATATCATCTATCTATCTATCTATGTATCTATCTATCCATGTATTTATGTATGTATGTATATATGTATCTACCTATCTATGTATCTATCTATCTAATTATCATCTGTCTATCATCTATCAGTCTATATTTAATTGGTACTTGGATTTGTCATCAATATGTTAATCATTACTTGTAATTATAAACTTAATTATAGCTCCCCGCAATACCTCTTAAGTTACAGACATGCAGGTGACTTGCCACCATGGTAAACAAGACTCTTCTCCCAGCCCTGCTCCTCCTTTGGGGTCCCTTCTTGGTGTCACAACCTTGGAGGGAATTCATCTCAACACAGTCTTGAGACACTTGGTAAAATCTACACAGGTCACCCAAGTATCTGTTGAGTAATGAAGTTTACTACCTTAGACTAGGAAAAAACAAACAAACAAACAAACAAACAAACAAAGCATTTGGAATACTTTCAGTGACTGGTGGAACTTCCCAGAACCTTCTGGCCCTGGAGAACACTGGACTTAAGGTGTTATTTGCCATCGTTTGTTTTGACATTCCCCCACCACAACTGGAGATAGCTGTTGTAAAGATTAGGAGTCAGACTCTAGTTCTACAGTTGTGAAATAAAAACAGAAAGGGCTCTGAGGAAAGAAAATTCTTGTTTAGAGTGAAAACCGACAGCCTTTGGCATGATGAGCTTTTCAGCAAAATGTGGATATTAACATTTTTCTCACTTTATTAGTCCTTTGAGAGGTCCATACAATGTGTTTTGACAATACTCCCACCCTTCTCCAGCTCCTTCCCAGAAGCACCCATTCTAGTTTGCATCCCTAGTTTTTCATTAAATCCATCACATTTTAAAATCTTTGAAGAACATAGTTAAATGACCTATAATGCAGAAATAAACCAAGAACAATTCAAAGGTCAAGGGTTGAGATTAAATAAGAAATACATATTAACAAATAAAGACTCCATTAATAGAAAGATCCCATTTACTATTGCAAAGGAAATTACTGGGCACCTGACCTTAATAAAATCAATGAAAAACACACAGGATACAACTGAACCACGTATCAACAACCAGAACAAATGTGACAGAAGAAGAGAAGCCACTCTGAAGGCATGTCAACATTGGAAAGATGCCAAGTGAATGTATGAAGCTGCTATCATGAAATGTTTATGTTTGAAATGCGGATATTGTCTTACTATGCAGCACAATAAGCCATGAGAAAAAGTCTGATTCTGACACAAAATTAAATCGTTGTGATAGAAATTATCAATACATTGACATACCAAAGTGAGGTAAAGGGTGCATACAGAATTAACAAGCAAACAATGTGTCATTTAACAAGTAATGATGCAAAAATCCATTGGATTATTTTTTTTAAATAAAAACGTGTATTGGGCTGGAGAGGTGCCTCAGAAGTTAAGAGCACCGACTGCTCTCCCAGAAATCCTGAGTTCAATTGACAGCAACCATATGGTGGCTCACAACCATCTGTAATGGGGCCCAATGCTCTCTTCTGGTGTGTTTGAAGACAGCTACAGTGTACTCCTACACATAAAATAAATAATTCTAAAAAAAAAGACCTTGTCTTAATTTTTAAAAAAAAAAAAATTTATCTGCCACACACATATAAAACATGCTGCACGCTGCTTAGAGATGTTAAATTTGTAATAAAATGAAGTAGTTTGAATAATGGATCACATTTATATTTCAATATCTGTAGCTAGTTTTTATATTTTTTATTTTTATTTTATTAAACTAATACAATTTATTTTAAAATATGCAACTTTGTATTGACATCTTTTAAGTCATCAAAATAATTTATAATAGTTAAATGCCTCTTAAGTATACATGATATCTTCTAAAGCTAAAAGTAATATATACTCAACCAGTTTTTAAAATCTTTTTGGAATATTAAACATGATAGAAGTAGAAAAAAATCTCTTATGAAGTCCTCTAGGACAGGATATTGTGACAAGTTCCTGATTTGACAGAAACCATTACATCTCCAAGAGAGAATACGCAGTGTAACTGTGACTTCATAGAATGAATTGGGCAGTGTTCCTGTTTCTGTTTGTGGAATAGTTTGAATAGTATTGATATTAGGGGTTTTTTTGAAGGTCTGATAGAATTCTGCACTAAACCCATTTGGTCTGGGTTTTTTTTTTTTTTTTCGTTAGGAGACTTTTAATGACTGCTTTTATTTCTTTATGGATTATGGGAATGTTTAGATGGTTTATCTGATCCTGATTTAACTTTGGTATTTGATATGTGTCTAGAAAATTGTCCATTTCGTCCAAATTTTCCAGTTTTGTTGACTATAGGCTTTTGTAGAAGGATCTGAGTACGTTTTTTTTAATTTCCTCAGTTTCTGTTGTTATATCTCCCTTTTCATTTCTGATTTTGTTAATTTGGATACTGTCTCTGTGCCCTCTGTTTAGTCTGCTGTAGCCAGTTTTTTAAGTACATGAAACTCAACAGCCAAAAATGAAAATTTTGAAAGAGACTTTTGCAATTAATTTTAGCTCCCACATAGTAAAGATGATGACATTAAAAAACAAATAATAATCCGTGAAAACATTTCAACTCAGGGTATTCCATACAAAGAACTCTAAGCCTGATATTAAAGACAAAAAGCAAACAAAAGCCATGAGCGGTTAATTTGGAAAAATAAAAATACAACAGACAGTGATGAGTAAATGGCAAACTGAGACTCTCTGCCTCATTAATGAGAATATACAAAATAAGAGTCTCTGCCTTGTTAATGAGAAACTATACAAGAGTCTGTGCCTCATTAATGAGAGAAAATATACAAAATAAGAGTCTCTGCCTCAATGAGAAAAATATACAAAATTAGACTGCCTCATTAATGAGAAAAATATACAAAATTAAGATCTCTGCTTCATTAATGAAAGAAAATATAATTTTCATAGGTTAACAAAGATCATGGGTGACAGTGACACTCAGTGGTAACTGGCCTAAACAGCAGAGCTCAAACAACTGCATGAAGTGACTTTATCAGGGAATCACGCATCCTCCAAAGGATGAGAGGACTCGTAGTTTTTCTTCACTTTTTTTTTTAAAGATTTAGGACTAATTAAACAGGTCCATAAAATTTAAAAAGTATAAAAAGAGAAAAGGTGATAGAAGCTAACATTGTTAGGATATAAACTCTTTTGGGGGCGGATTATTTTTTTATTCAACGAAAGGAGAGGAAGAGAAGTGGCAGTATTTGGCGAGTCGAGGAATGTACAGGAGTTTTGTCAGCTACCTGAGAAGTTCTCTTCCCTAATGCCTAGTGGGATCATCGCTAAAGCATTAAATCCCTAGGAGGTGGTACAGGATGTCTGGGACTAGCCGGTCATCATAGAAAAGAGGAGGCTATGGCTAAGCCAGGTAGCTGACCGTGAAACAGGGAGAATAAAGAGGACGCTGAGGAGGGGGAGGTCTGAGAACCCACGCTGTCTTGAGCTGGCACTTGAGGATCAATGGACATCCCCAGTTGTAAGTGATGTCTCCTTCCTGGATAACCTGGCTGTGGGCGGGCCTGCTGTGGGGATATTCTGTGTTGTTTGAGAGCTCCAGGACAGAAGCTTCAAGGAAGAAGAGAAGAAAGAGAAGAACTCAGTCTCTCAGGAGTGGTGTTCTTACCGGGAGTTGAAATCAGAGTTTGATTCCCTGAGCCTGTAAATTCAAGTCTTGCCTGGGCAACATCAAGCCACTAATTTAGAAGATAAAAGGAGCTTGGTGTGCTAACCCTCATCCATAACCCCAGCACTTGGGAGACCAGAGTGCTGCTCTTCCAGAGGTCCTGAGTTCAATTCCCAGCAACCACATGGTAGCTCACAACCATCTGTAATGAGATATGATGCCCTCTTCTGGTGTGTCTGAAGACAGCTACAGTGTCCTTTATTGTGACCATAGGATTTTACATTATGTACAAATTGACGTGTTGTGCACTGTTACTGAGGAAAGCAAGCATTTGACAAAACATTGACAAATAAGAGCTGCAAGGCACAGGGTCTCCATTTGTGGATCTTGACCCCTTTGGGGGTTGAATGACCCTTTCAGACAAGTTGCCTAAGACCATCTGAAAACACAGATATTTACATTACTGTGTGCAACAGTAGCAAACTGTACAGTTATGAAGTAGCAACAAAAATCATGTTTTGGTTGAGGGTCATATCACCAGCAAAGTTAAGAACCATTGTTATAAGGGACAGATAAGTAATACAATAATCTATGCCTTAAAGATTAGCCGGGGTTGGGGGGGGGGAATAGAAGTTGACGCCTCACATTATACAACCTAGTGTCCTAAGAAAACGGATTTTTAGAATTAGCAAATGAATTTTTCAAAAGGCCTGCTTGGCTTCTATGTCTGTTCACTACTTATCTTCTTTCTAACCAATTGAATACATCTGGCCGTGTCACTGTGACAAAGTGTCATGGCAGGTGTGTTTGTCCTTCTCGAACTGCTACTGTCCTTCTCTCAGAGCTACAGAGAACATGTAAACAGTAAACAAAGCACAAACAACATTGCTGACCCCGTGGTCCTCTCCCCTCAGTGATCCGAATCCACACCTCAGTTTTCTTCACCTCGTGCCAGTTGTCAGTCACTATGCAATAAGCGTCATTCTAACAACACTTCAGAGAGAAGCGTCTCCCCTCATACATCACCAACGCATCAAGAAAGAGTAGTATTCTTTACTCAGACCAGCTGGAGCTTGGGAAGTGATGGAAACCTGGGCAGTTCAACTGCTGGGTATTTAATTCCTAACCAAAGAGCAAGGGACTGGGCAGGAAACAACAAAGGAGACAAAAGCTGTCAGATTTAATTGGAGGCTCAGTCAGCACCTAAATTTCAAAACTCCAACATCCTATTAGTTAGTGAACCAATGCCCGTGACCAGCACCTGGCAGGAAATGGTCTGTGTTGGCTCAACCTGAATCCTGCTATGTGTACTTGGTCATCCGGTATTTAAGTAGGGACGGGTTTGATTTAGTAGATGTTAAGAGAAGGATGCCCCAGACTTGTAAGTGGGAGAACTGAAATGAGAGCCTCAGAAGGCTAAGCAAACTGATTCTCTCTATAGACCTGATAGCGTACAGGAAACATTCCGGGTCGAGCATTTTTATCCCATATGATAATGTTATTAAAACACCCACTTGCTATTCAGTAGTCTGGAAAACTTGCGTGTGAGATGCCACCACGAGGGTTGGAATTTAAAAGTCATAAATATCTAATTGTGCTAAGCGTGTGGCCTCACTAGAAAAATGATCATTAAGTCAAGCGTTGCAGGCCAGATTCTGCAGCCTGTGATAAGTCTGAGACTCCTGCTAGAACACTGGCTGTCAGAGCTGGGTCAAGCAGAGCTCAGATTTCTCTGCTCTAGTCTCCCCTCAGCTCAACTTCCAACAGGGTCCTTGAATGTCACCTCATCAAGCTTGCTTATTCAACACACATATCTGCCGAGCTCTATGTAGCTGCTGAAAATGGATGATAAACAGGGTAGGCAAAGTCCTAATGGAATTCTTATCTTGCGGGGAAGGCTAAGCAGGAAAAAAATAGTAAAATGTAAATATATTGGATTGACATAGCCCTGGGGTGGGGTGGGTGATAGAAATCAGAAAAGAAGGCTGGAAACTACCTTGGGAAAATGGAACTTTTTAGAAAGAGAAGCTCTCTAGGCTTCACTTGAAAAACCTTTGAGGAAAGGGCTAAAAGTTCGGGAATACCTGCTATGCAAATGACTGCAGAAAAACTTTCAGGAAAAAGAGGTAGCAGCCTCAGAGACTCTTGCGTAGGACCACGCCCAACTGGTCCAAGGCACATAGAACAGAGTGTTGTTGCTAGAGGACTCAGAAATTTTCAATGTGAGAGAGGTAGAAGAAAGAGGTCAGTGGGAATACGAAAAAGTATAGACTCCAGGGCAAGGTAACAGCGAAAACAGGAAAGGAGCTAAAGACAGAAAGGAGGAGGTTGGAGGACATGGAGTTCAAAGCAGCCTTGCACTGAAGGGAAGCAACCACCACAGTAGCAACTGCAAAGTCAGCAGAAATGTGAGGCGAGTGTTGTTGATTGACAGTTTGATACATCCAATCAGCTCACCCCAACGAAGCAAATGTCTAAGGTATTGAGAACTGGCTGCTCAAGTTTCTTAGCCTGCATTCCTAACCTGAGCTCCATAGCCAAGGGATGGGCATGAGGTGATCATTTATCGGACTCTATTCTAGAGAAACACCATCACTAGAAGCAAAAATGCTGTACAAAAAGTCAGTGAGATGTTCTTACTAGATGTGGGAAAGCTAGGTTTCTCTGGGTCAGTTACATTGGCTAAAACAAAGTAAAGAGAGGCTAGCCATTTCGAGGTCTAGGGGAAACTCTGTCCAGAAAGGGGACCCCACATGACAGGCCTTCTTGTAAGTTTTAGAATAGGTCAGAGACCTAAACTGTAGAGAGGGCAGAGGGTAAAGTTCTAGAAGTCAACAGAGCAGGCTTGGCCAATTCTCTCAGACCGTGGATCTCATTCTAAGCCTAACAGGAGAATCGCAGGCGATTGTTGGAGGCGTTGGGTTCAGATTCAACCCGCAGATGGTAGATGAGACCAAGAACCAAGAAAGCACTTGAGCAGACCCTGAAGTTTCCCAACCAGAGGCGGGGCTGGAGTATGCCAGCAAATGGAAGGGAGGGTCAAACTGTGAGGGGGACGAGGGCTGATCTGAGAGTTAGCCAAATGTGAGGGAAGCAGAGCTGATAGAATTTGTCGATAGACGGAAAAGACTGGGCAGAGAGCAGCAATGAAAGTGGTTGGGGGGAAGTATGGGAAGTCTGTGTAGCTGCTGAAGAAAACAATAAAAGAAGGATAAGAAAAAAAGACAGGTTATCCTATTACCTGCTGACAGGGGTGTGTGGGGGGAGGGGAGAAGGGGAGGGACAAAGTGTAAAAACAATGAAATCAGGATGGCCTCCAAGAAAGGAATGATAACAGCCTCGAATATTAGACATTTTGGCTAAAATGATGTGCTGAAATGTTGGCTGCTTTGCTGAGGAAAGTAAGACACATGCCCTGAGATTCAAGTCCATGCCCTTAAAACTGTCTTGGTTAAACAATTACAAAGTGAATTAATTTACTCTACTCTGAAATCTCTGCAGTTTCTTTACCCAAATGTGTCTTTGAGCCGGTGCAGTTAGCTGTTATCCTGAGCCAAGTTTTAAGGATTTAGTTTTACATATTTCATTGGATTTGAGCTTTCAGTTACATTTATTCACTTATGTTATGTGTCTGTGGCCATGCACACATGGGAACCACACAATGTGTGCAGAGGCCAGAGAATAACTTGACTCCCTGAGGCCCTCCTCACCCCCCCCACCCCCAACCCTCTTATTTTTAATTTGAATTCCTAGAAGCTGAGAGTTCTCCTCTTTTTTCAACAAGTTATATTTCAATAACTTTCTCATGCCTCCCTTCCCAACCCATAGCACCTGATCACCAGGAACGCATACCCTACTCTAAAACAGCAGCATTTCCTGTACAGATTTCACAATCACTACGGTGAAATCAAGGAGTCTGGCCTTTCTTAAAGTCGTATGGTAAAACGCACAAAGCAGGCTACGTTGTAGGTTGATATCATAAACTGATTTCTTACTGCAGCAGACTGGAGATTGGGACAAAAGTAGTACACTCAGTTGAGTGTGCATCTTTCTTTTCACGTGTCCTTCACTTTAACTTGATCATTAAAACTTTAAAATAACAGGAAGTTCATCTCAGTCCCTCCAGAAAAACACTGTCCCGGGCAGTCTCTATTCGCTACCTCTCAGCCCCTCCCTCCTCAGATTCATGGCTTACAAGAAAGCTTTAAAAAGTTTAAAGACTTTCTCAAAGAGTCACTTAAAGGATTTTGAGGAACAGTGGTTGGCCTGTGAAAGGTGGGCGACCCGGACTGGGGAGCTCTGGCTTCTCGTCCCACTTGGTCACTGAGACCAGGCTACTCAGAGCCCTTCCCCGCGTCCCCGCCCCCTCCTTCGTCCCAGATCATCCCAGAATGGGAATCCAGGGCCCACTCGTGGGAACCCCGTACCTGGTGGGTAATAACGAAGCAAGAGGCTCTTAAGCTTCATTTTCTTACTCTCCTACCCTGAGGGGCTTCGTAGCCATGGAAACGGATAAACAACAGTAGGACGCTAAGGCGCATGCGCAAGTGTTTCTGGGCGGGTATTGGAGAGCCCAGCGCAAGCCAGAGCTGAGAAAACTGAGCTAGCTGCTCAGGTTGCAGAAGGCAGGCAGTAGAGGAGCAGCCAGTGTTCCCGGGTGTGACATTGGTCCACCACATAGAAAAGAGTTAATTCTGTAACTGTTTAAAATTTCCCTGAATCGACTCTATTTTAGCTTCTTTTAGAGTGTAGTAAAAAGAATTGTGGAAAATAAAATGTTTATACGGTTTTCTAAAAAGAGCAAACACACTTGTGCTATTTTAATAACTTCAGATTAGTATTCTATTTGCTGCCAAAGCCTCTAAACCAACGCTTTCTCTTTCCTTTCGCTATTAAAGAGAAATATGACAACGCTTGGAAGATTTTTAAAAGACAAGCCAATCAATACTACCTGCTTGGAAGATTGGAAAGTTGAAGGAGACACGCCTTTGCTGATAAATACAATTTAGCCTAGTAGAAGCGGGCAACACATCTCGAGCCAGAAGTGTCCCACACTTGGCAAACAGACACACATGTGACCCACTGTCTTCCTGCTCAGCCATTCTATTAGTCGTTACAAGGCTCAAACCGGTGAAAGAGGTGAGAAGAAAGACGAAAATTTCACTTTCTAGAAATGAGGAAGTCTTTGGTAAACTGTGTTCACCTGTGTTGAGAACACAGCCATTGGAAAAACAACTTCTCTGTGGAGAAATCTGATGGGCAGACCTAAATCACATCGTCGAAGTTACTGTCACCAATACTGAGACACACTGGCATTCCTTACCCGCTATTATAGTCCACAAGAGAAGACACAATTCTGAAAGTCCTGCCCAGAATGCATTACTTGACCCAATCTAAAAGGCAGCATCCCCATCCCTAAGGGTCAGCTTTACATTACCATAATAAAATACCTGAAAGGAATCTTATCTTGGATTATGGATTTTGAGTTTTGAGTCTATGGTTGGCTCTGTCACTTTGGGATGACATTGAAACATTATGGTATGTTCTAGATGAGGCTACCCACCTCACCATGGCCAGGAAGCAGAGGAAGGGGAAGGGACAAATTAAGGGGACCCCTAAATGTTCTCCTTCTTCCAGGTAGACCCCAATTCCTTTAGCTGCTACTAATTCCCAATAGACAATTAAGCTGTAACTCCCTCAGTGCTTAATCATGATGAAGTTAGAGTCACCCAGTCACCTCCAAAAGACCCTGTCCCTGAACACCACGACATTTGGAGCCCAAGCTCTTTAAACCCAAATTATAACACACCCTTCAAGTTGAATCCCAGTTTCTTAAGGGACAAGACCTCCCAGGAAGGCAACAGGCCTTGCCTTGGTCTTTATAGGAGAACAATTCTTCAGAAGTGGTACACTGAATTCCATTCCCCTTCCAAAGCCATAGTAGTTCCTTCAAGGACCTCTTATATTAGGGTCCTAATTTAACAAACCAGAACCCTTCTCAAACACCCAATTTAAGTTCTCCTATGCCATTTTCCTAGAAGACTATTGTCTTCTAGCTGTATGTACAAACAGGTAATCCAAAAAAAAAAAAAAAAAAGGAGTGTTAAATGGCCTCTGACCTCTCTTGGCAGTGGTTCCAATTGGGGTGAAAGCTGGCTTACTGCTTACTCATTACCAGAAGCCACAGGACCAGTCTCTCAGCCAGTGTGTGGAGTTCTTTCACCTCCAGTGCACTGAGCTATGAGTCACAAAAAAAGTGCACACACCGCCCAGATGATGGTCCCCATCGTAGTGTGTGGTTTAGTGTGGCTTTCTCACAGGGTGACATTACTGCCCTTCACGAATGGAATCTTCAGTGGTTTTGCGCAATTCCTCATTAGATGAGCAATCGACATTGGCAAAGACTTCTACAGAATGTAGCGCTTTACTCTGGGTCTGTCCCCTACAGTGGGCTGACTATCTGTTCCACTCCCCCTCCCCCAACATGCACCAATTTCATGTGTTCAAATTCTTACCCAAAAAAGGATGGTATAGGAAATGAAGTTTGTGGAACTACTTAGTTTCTGAGGGGTAAGGCTGGTATAAAGGGTGGCCCCAGAAGGCTCTGCAATCCTCTTTCTTTTTTTTTATTCAATATATTCTTTATTTACATTTCAAATGATTCACCTGGATCCCCCCCTCCCCGAAAGTCCCATAAGCCCTCTTCCTTCCCCCTGTTCCCCAATCCACCCCTTCCCGCTTTCCTGTCCTGGTATTCCCCTAGACTGCTGCACTGAGCCTTTCCAGGACGAGGGGCCTCTCCTTCCTCCTTCTTGGGCTTTATTTGATATGTGAATTGTGTCTTGGGTATTCCAAGCTTCTAGGCTAACATCCACTTATCAGTGAGTGCATACCATGAATGTTCTTTTGTGATTGGGTTACCTCACTTAAGATGATAGTCTCCAGTTCCATCCATTTGTCTAAGAATTTCGCTAATTCATTGTTTTTAATGGTGCATTCCTCTTTCTATATGAGGATATAGTGGGCTGTTAACAACCTAAAACTCATTAAGATAGACTTACCAGAACTGACTAAAGGGTTGCCCTGCCCTCAGTCTTTCTGCCTCCTGAATCATCCGTTTCCTCCTGAGCAATCTGTTTCTATGATTCCATGATACTTTGTTGCAGCAGTTTGAACTGAAAAGTTCTTAGGGGATTGGCCTTGAGCAGCCAGAAGCTCCACACATAGTAGCCTTAAATTTCACTCCTCTAAACCAATCAAGTTGGTCACGTGAAGCCACTGTGGCCTTCAGTTCTCACTATGTGGTCCAAGAATGGAAGCAACAAAATTACATGGGAATCCTTCAGAAACTTTTGTTCAGTGCTCATTTCCTATCTCCCTACACTTGAGCAGGAAAAAAATAAACCGTCAAGGAGGCCCTACATGATGATCACAGAGGATGAAGTTTGACATTCACACCATTGGTTTAATACGGTTCCCTAAAGTGGCCCAAACTGAGTGGATCAAGTTGGGACTGACTTCCCTCTGTCAGATCTTTTCTGTGCTATATTCACAACAGGTCAGGGTATAGTGACTTTTCTGTTGCTGTGGCCAGGGCAACTTTCAAAAGGAAGGGTTCACTTGGCTTATGATTCCAGAGGGAGTCCTTCACCATCATGGTGAGGAAGGGTGGCAGCAGGCAGGCACTGTGACTGAAGCAGCAAGCTAGGAGTTCACATCTTAAATCCCATGCATATGAGAGAGAGAGAGAGAGAGAGAGAGAGAGAGAGAGAGAGAGAGAGAGAGAGAGAACTAGAAACTGCAGGATTCTTTTAAAAATCTCAAATCCCACCCACACACACCCAGTGCCAGCAAGGCCACACCTGGTAGGCTTCCCTAAACAGCTGCACCAACTGGGAAGCAAGTATGCAAATGCTGTAGATGATGGAGTATCTCTTCTTCAAACTACCACAGACAGAGACCTTATCTTCATATCCACAAATCTGAATGAGACCCAAAACATACGTAGGAAGAAACTGGAATTCTTTACATAGCTGTGCTCCAGATATCCCAGTAACCGACAAATGCCAGTGGACACAAGCTGAGAGAGTGATGAGGTCACCAGGATGGTAAAAGTAGGGGGGAAGGTCATCCCTAAAAGTGATAGAGGCAGAGAACGACACGGAGACAAAGGCGAGAGGTCAAGCTAGACAGTAAGGGTCTGGCTCAGCACTGAGGGAGGACAGACAAAGCCAGGTAGGAGTAGAGCTTCCATCTACAGTTGGGCTTTATGGAATCCATTTGGACCCTTCTTGAGAGAGACCTGCATCTGCAACCAGTCTGCAGCACTGGGCCTTCACTGGGAGCAGTAGATAAACTACAGCCTCCATCTTCTATTGAAGAGGAAAAGAATACTGAACATTAAACGGCACGCAGGGAAGGTGAGCTACGCACCAGAAACTAGAGGTGGCCTTGCTCAATGGGCCTCAGAGTAGAGGGACTGCTTAGTGCCAGAATACGTGATATATCTTGTTACATTTTACCAATTCCCCAATTGTCCTTGCACTCCTGAAGCAGGACTCAGAAACATCTGATCTTACCTGGAGCTTGAAAACTGGCAGTAAGGATCCACTGAGTCACTCAGTAAATACGCATGAAGGATCAGGTAGAGCTAGATGTGTAACTATTGCTGGTACCTAATTCTGAACAATACTTCAAAGGAATCAGTGTTCAGGTAGATTTGAAATGAGTCACACTTGGGTCGGGGTATGTTCTGAACATAGATAGAAGGGTCTAATCCTTTCCTTTCTCTCTTCTGAGTCTCAGCCATGAAATGAACAGTTTGGCTCTACCATACATTCCCCACTGTGATATACTATCACAACAACAGAAACAATTTTTCTGCGACTTAAGTTTACAAAATCACTATCCAAACTAGCTTCATCTATTAAAATTGGCATTGTCTGCACATACACACATAGATGGAAAGAGTTAAATGCAGTTAATGGAGTTGCCACCACAATGGGACAATGATGCCCCTAGTAGACACTATGAAAGGAAGGAAGAAAGGAAGAAAGGGAGGAAGGAAGGAAGGAAGGAAGGAAGGAAGGAAGGAAGGAAGGAAGGAGGGAGGGAGGGGGGAAGGAGGGAGGAAGAGAGAGAGAGAGAGAGAGAGAGAGAGAGAGAGGAGAGAGAGAGGGAGAGAGAGAGAGAAAGAAAGAAAGAGAGAAAGAGAGAAAGAAAGAAAGAAAGAAAGAAAGAAAGAAAGAAAGAAAGAAAGAAAGAAAGAAAGAAAGAAAGGAAGGAAGGAAGGAAGGAAGGAAGGAAGGAAGGAAGGAAGGAAGGAAGGAAGAAAGAAAGAAAGAAAGAAAGAAAGAAAGAAAGAAAGAAAGAAAGAAAGAAAGAAAGAAAGAAAGAAAGAAAGAAAGAAAGAAAGAAAGTTCGTTTAGTGCCAGGAATGGATAAGTTGCCGGCCACTGAGGTCCCACAGACCCTTGAACATTACAGGCTACTGCAAATCTTATTGGTTACCATCCAGAACTTGATAGCAATCAAATTCCCTATTGCTGAAGACAGACACCACACATTTGGGACTCAGATTATGAATATATCAAGCTGCTTCTGACCTAGAGGCCTCCTCTCTACTGGCTAGCTTTTATGTTGCAGAAAGATGTGATGCACTCCGCACTACAGGAAAAGGAAAGTGATCATCAGTCCTACCCACCCCTGAACCCTGTGAGCTTCAGTAACATCTGTCCTGGCCAGACATTGTCACTGGTGCAATAGTGGTATGAATGGCATGTGAGTAACCAACCACTTTCTGATCTGACTTACAGCCTTCTCCTTGAGCTGAAGCCCAGGCCTGCCTGGCACCATCACTGGACTGAGAACCTGTGGCTACACAGGTCGTAGACCCTATGGAAGAACCTACTCGTATTACTCTGATAAGTAGATAGAGATTTAAATGGACTTCTAAGGAGTTACAATCATACCCATACATAAATTCATCTCTTAGCCTTCATCAGGGAAGCCTCCATTTGCAGTGCATGGCTATTAACACAAAACCCCACAACTTTCTAAGGTGAAGAGAGTAAGAGGCCACAGAGTGATTTTCCCTAAATGGGATATCCATTTCATACCCCTTCCTCCCATGGTTTGTGGAGTCATTGCAGAGGAAGGGGCAGAGACATTTCAAGAACCAGAAGCCATGGGTCTGAATACAAGAAAACAGTGTCCTCTGAACACACTGTAGAAATATACACAGAGATTGTGACAGCATGCTCGAGCTCCATACAAGCTCAAGGCAGGTCAAAGCCCATGCAGAAGGAAAGGAGAAATGAAATCCCACTCTCATGAAGGAACTATTTGCAATAGACAGCTGCTGGGAAAGAAAGAACAAGTTTTCTTTAAGAGTGTTATCCTTGGTAAGCCTTGGTAAGTCAAACATGTTCCAGTGGAAGTCTGCATGTTCAAGAATATACCCGAGCACAAACTAGAAATGATAGATGAAGAAGAGAGAGAGAGAGAGAGAGAGAGAGAGAGAGAGAGAGAGAGAGAGAGAGAGAGAGAGAGAGAGAGAGAATGCAAAGTTGGGTGGTTATGGTGGGGTGGATCTGGGAAGAGTTGTTGGGAGAAGGGACTATGATCAACTTTCTCAAGGAACTAATAAAATGTTAATTGCTTTATCTCGGATATTGTTACAGTAATGAAAAGCTGACTAACACAGGCTGTCTCTAAAGCTCAGAGAATTTCCCAGCACCCGAAATGTTCTAGCTGCTGCCGTGGTGTGACCAGCAGCCAAGTTACAGAACTTGCTTCCAAATTGGCTCAGCGACAGAGCCAGATGAAATTTCCCTCACAGTTCTATGATTCTGGTTCTGTGCTCTTAATGTAGCTGTGCATTTCATAAGAGATTAGGGAAGGGTTTTTTTTTTAAAAAAAATGCAGGTTGCTAGCTAGAAAACTGTAATTCCCAAGTCTCACCGTGACCTTGATGAAGCAAATCCTTTACCCTGTTTGCCTTTGGTTACTCAACTCTACATGACTGTCTTCCATTCCATTCACAGCTCACAAGCCACAGGCTGATCATTTCTACACTGGACTTTATGCCTCTCATTTCTGACCCTGATAAGCCTCCTACTCCAGCTGCTGTAAGCGTTACCAGGGTAGGCTCATCTTTTCAACACACTCAATTCAACTTCCACAGAGTGTGGTGCACGTGAACTGCATATCACATATCCCAGGGCACCCCTGCTCTGCCATGCGCTCCTCAAGCCTTCAAATAGAAAATCACATCGGTCAGGTAAAGTCACATGACCCAGGATTCCTCAGTCACTTCATGTTGAAAGTTGCATTACTTTTAAATTTCTCTTTTTCCATCTTCCAATCAGATTTTATTCTGTTTGTCCCCACCTCCATCCCCACCCTGTGAGAGTGTGTGTGTGTTTATGTATATGTGTGTGTATGTTTGTGTGTGTATGTGTGTGTTTATGTGTATGTGTATGTGTATGTATGTGTGTGTTTGTGTGTGTATGTGTTTATGTGTGCATTTATATGTATATGTGTGTTTATGTGTATATATGTCTGTTTATATGTATATGTGTGCATATGTGTTTGGGTGTGTGTGTGTGTGTACTTATATGTATACATCATGCTTTCTCTATCTTCTGCTGATGGGACTGGATCGTGTCATCTAGCTCATTAATGAAGACTTACCACATCCTCAACCACAACAGTGTCTTTCTTTTTTCACTTTTAGTTGCTCCACTACCTTGGATTCAAGTTTCCTGGGCACTAGAAGATCCAAAAGGTCTATAAAAATATATCTCAAATTCCAACTTTAGCATCAAAATCCAGCCCCAAAAGGTAGCTAAGAGTTTTCTTACCAGGGTGCCAGGAGACACTAACTAGGAGCTGAATGACTGGTACTAAATCTGTTCTGGCAGGTCCTGTACGGAAGGGGTGGGTATGAAGCTGTCGCACTGGGGGCTACTCATGGCGCTTTCTGGCATCCCTACACTTTCTTACGCTCTACCCTGAGAAGTGACGACGACCTGTGGCCGATCTTACCACATCCACACAATTGGTGCCAAATGATTTCCAAGAACTCCTGGTTTCAAGGGGTGTGCTTCCCGTCTGGCCGGATAAAACTGATTGCCTCTGTCCCTCAAACATTTCTCGTGTCTACAGCATCACCCAAATATTCACACTGTAGACTGGAACCTCACCATGTGACCCTTTAAGGAACTCTCCAACTATTAGTAAGCCTCACAATCCATTCCAGGGCCCCAGTGGTCTTCCAAATGCCTCATTTCTGGCTCAATAGGAAAAAAAAAAACCATAAGGATCCACTGGAGCCCACAGCAGGCTGTCACTTCTGCTCAGTCTCCACCCATTTGGCAGGACATAAAAGTTTCTTTCTGGTGCTTTTGAAAGTCCATCATCACCTCAGGGAAGTTACATGTTATTCTTTTGGTTTGGTTCTGTTTTATTTTTTCCCCCTCCAGCTTGGTTCCCAAAATTTCAATGAAGTTCTGCAACTTTGCCCTTCTGCATCCAACTGTGACAAAGTGTCTCCCTCCCTTCTTCCACCACACCTAGATAATCTGTCATCGTCTAGACATGTTACTGGTGGTGGTGCGGTTAGAAGGGGGTGGGCTAGACCTGGTTCTTGGATGCCCTTCGTCTTGCTTGGGGAAAGAGCCTTTGCTATGGTTGTAAATGATGCACCTTCTGTGGGAAAGGGTGAGAAGTCACACTTCCAGGACCTCCAGGGTGAAGCCAAAAGGGATATTCACACAGCTGGGAGATAGTACGCCATCAAAATCAGCCTTTATCCTGTCCGTCCTCTATGGTAAGGTTCTCTAAGCTGATGAGACTTCCCAGCCGCAGGAACTCCAGTCCTTAGGAGTTCTCCCTGAGTTAACCCCACTGGTAATGAGGGCCCTGCACATTGCCTTATTTGAGCCATATACCACACTATCCTAGCCTGTGACCAGTCTCTCACTTAGGACAATTTGACTTACAACTTTTCAATTTTTTGACTTTGCTATGATGCAGAGGCAATACGTACTCAGTAGAAAACACATACTTGCATTTTTAAATTATTATTATTTGTTTATTTATTTATTTATTTATTTATTTATTTATTTATTTATTAGTTTTTTGAGACAGGGTTTCTCTGTGTAGCCCTGGCTGTCCTGGATCTCACTCTGTAGACCAGGCTGGCCTTGAACTCAGAAATCTGCCTGCCTCTGCACTCCCAAGTGCTGACATTAAAGGCATGTGCCACCACTGCCCGGCACATACTTGAATTTTTAAGTTTTAATATTTATTCAGGTCCTCTATGCTGGAGAGAATCAATGAACCATATAGAGTAACCGCCAACACCCAACAGGATATTGCTAAGCTGTGGTGTTCAGTGAGATGCATTCTCAATGTGGAAGGGTTCATTAAGATATAAGCTCACTGCAAGTCAAGACGGCATCTGTGTTTCCTTTCAAGTTGCTTTTCAACAAAGGGCAAATGTGGGAAACCATGTGTCATGTGACTAGGCTAGAGCTGCTGGAAGTCAGACCTCTGTCTTCCTCTTTGGGAAGGCAACATGCACATCAGAGGACACAACCATCAATCCGAGGAATCCGATATTTGAGTTTCAATTCTGCCATGTATTACCGAGGTCACTTTTAAAAGATCAGTTGCTTCCAAGTTCTAGATAACTAGGACATTTTTCTAGAAAGTCTTCCCAGCCGCAGCCATCCCCATTTATAACAGAATCCTTTAACTCTCCAGTATGTCTTGTCATGCCGAGTATGTCAAAATATCTATTGAAAATAAATTATCACGGAGGGAATTTTGCCACTGGTAAAGGTTCTGCATGTGATAAATAGCTCCAGGACAGCAGGGGGCAGCAGCTCACATAGGTCTAATCTGAAAGATGTTACTTGCCTTTGGAGAACCTTGGCTGTGCAGAGCAAAGGGCTTTAGGTTCTGAGTGGAATAAACCAATTCCTTTTAATTTCATGAAACCTATCTTTAATACCATGTATACAACAAAACAGTATAAAGACAGATGCTATTTTGTTCCTCTTCCGCATATGTTATGGCTGTTAGCTTGGTGTTTATGGCACTCCTAACAGTGGGAATTGGGGTGTCTCTGACTCTTTTGCCTGCTCTTGGGACCCTTTTCCTCCTACTAGGTTGCCTGATCCAGCCTTGATATGAGAGTCTGTGCCTAGTCTTGTTGTATCTTGTTGTGCAGTATTCTGTTGCTATCCCTGGAATCTCTGCTCTTTCCTGAAGGGAAACAGAGGAGTGGATCTGGGAGAAAGGGGAAGTGGGAAGGAGACTGGGAGAATTAGAGGAAGGGGTAATTGAAGTCAGGAGGTATTTTAAGAGAGAAAAATGGGTTTTTAAAAATATGTTTGTTTATTAAAATTAATACAATCTGAAAGTATCTCCATCTTATTTCAGAAAAAAAAGATTTCAACTTATTAAGACATACTGCGAATGTCACATATTCCACAAGAATCAATAATAATTGAGTGTCAATTAAAATGAAAAATATCTTAAAAGTTTTTAAATTGGTGAATTACTCTTAGTTATCATTTTATGCTACATTTAGCTTTCCTTAATCATTAATACTGGGCTCTTAGCCATATTTTAGTATATTTGGACAAGATAAAAATGTATAGCTAATCTTGAAAATATGATTAATGAATGATAGTTGTATCCACACAAAACTTTCTTGCTTGCCTTTTAGTCTATATTTTTCAATTAAAAAAATGGAATTTTTTTTTACTTATATCTTTGCTTCTGAGAATGTAACCCTCTCACCATGAATGTAAACCTACATGTATTCCTTTTCTGTGTCTATGTAGAACTCAGTACCACTAGGTCTTTACAGCCCACACTCTAATTCATGACAAAATCAAAGATAATCAAGATCTCAGACAGAATATTGATGATGTATAGTAACTGAAACAAATGCATGGCTGCTAAAAAGTAATATTTTAAATCAAAAAATGGAAAACCAGCCTCCCTTGTTTCACATGGGAATATTTACAAAAAATTAGAACATTTGGAGGCCTAGATCTGTGTTCATTGCTGCTGAAGCTATCATGTTTGGGGGCCAAGTCTTAAGTCTGGCAGCGTATGCAACCATGTTGAATAGTAACATTCCTAAATAGCTGTGGGAGATTAGCTCAGCACACCCTGGACATTTGTCAATACCAGGATTCTAAATGTTTTCCATCTCATCTCTCTATCTCTGCTTCTCAGTAGATTTCTGTCTCTAATTCCACGTTCATAACAACCCTGTGCTCCACCATCTCTTCTTCAGCCTCTTCCCGAACTCCTTTTCTCTGCTCTCTCATATTCAGTGACCCTGCAGGACCTTCATTTTTACAACACTTACATGGTCACTCTGGATGCTTACTGGGTTGGCCCACTGGGCCTTGTTTCCTCCTCTCCATTGATGGCTTAGTGTCGGCTGCACAGTGTATGCATCCTCATAGCCCAGGTGTAGCATATGGCTTGACTTCCACCAGCAAATGACACCTGTGGCTTCTGAAAATGAAGCACTAGAAAGAGGCACACCCCTTGCTGTATCTGGTTAAGCTCAGCCACTCTATCACGAAGCCATGTGGTTTCCTTCTGCAGTGGTTTCATGGCACCTTCTGCCATGACTGTACTGGCTTCACAGATATGAAAAACAGAGCAAAGGCCATGAGAACACCATCAATCCCAAGGTCCCCAGCAGTCAGCTACATGCTGATGTCCTGGCTCCCTGATTGTCACCATTTTTGGTAGACTCAACTGGGAGTTCTTTTCAGATTCTACTCCTCTGGCTGTCTAGTAGTCTTGAAATTTCTTATTTCCCTGTTTTAAGCATTTCGGTTTGAACTAGCATGGAGTCAAATCATTAACTGGTAACAGAGGTGAGTAAAGTCAACAGACTCTCAAACAGCAGAGTCCCAGGACTGCTTGCAGGGTGTTTGGGGCCAGCAACCAGCACAGAAAGAGATGCGGAGAGCTACCACATGCAAGGTCAGGTGCCGCTGTCTCAGCAGCCCATGCTGCTCCTCCGTGATGTCACCACACTGATAAGACAAAATGAACACAAAGTAGCAAGATCCTTAATGATGAACCAAGATGGTTCAAAGATGACCCCTGCTAAGTATGAGGGTCTGCCACTGCACCAACTTTATAGGGGACCAGTGCTCTTGGGCTTCTTGACAAAAGAAAAATAAGATGCACCCAAATCCCATCTTTTTAGGAAGCAAAAACCTAGGCAAATACGTTGCATGTTGCCTCCAGAGTAAACTTCTAAAGCAATCAACATGAACAGGGGTGACTATAAGAAGGAGTGACATCTGTCCCAGGAAGCAAACAGAAGCAGTTCTCAGTCAAAGGTCTCCAGCTTCACAGAATGTGGTGTAGAACCTCTGGCAAGCCTTCACAGAGACCTACAACTTGGAACCCAGGGTTAGAAGTGAACCATCTCCTGTTCTTTAAGCAGCTCTTCTTTTGAAAATAGTTTTCACCTATCACATCGACCTGGTAGAAACTAAACCTCTGCCCTTGTCAAACTAAGTGGGAATAGCATCTAATGATATAATTAAAGAAACCCCTGATGTTCAAGTCACTGGATGAACAAAATGCAAGTGTCACCCGGGCGGTGGTGGCCCACGCCTGTAATCCCAGTACTCTGGGAGGCAGAGGCAGGCGGCTTCTGAGTTAGAGGACAGCCTGGTCTACAGAGTGCGTTCCAGGACAGCCAGGGCTATACAGAGAAACCCTGTCTCACAAAAAAAAAAAAAATCAAAAATACCAAAAAAAATAAATAAATTAAATTAAATTAAATTAAAAAAAAAAAAAGCAACCGTCTGGTGCAACCATCTGGAGATGATGCCTGCCTAACATCTTTTCCTCCACCAAAACCTTTCTTGCATTACAGAGCTCATATGAAGTAGGGAATATAACAGAACATTTTAAATATGTCCACATAAATGGTGAGTAGACGGTTATAAAGTTACAGTCTAGCTAGAAGGACTATATCCTGTGAGAATGCTCACCGTGGTCTCCACAAAAGTAGAACTCATCACAATTTTTTTTTATTTTGAGGGTGGAATTGTTCTAGGTTCTTAACTAGGGGTTGACCTTATGACCTCATGCACACTAAGTAAACATTATATCAATGATCTACATCATAAGCTCTATGAATATTACCAGAAGACAACAGAAAAAGGAGACCCATGGTCCCATCGTGAAGGATTTATCAGTCTTCTCTCCATCAACTCCAATTTGAACTCTAGTGGGGCCATGTATAAGTTGTCACTAGTAGCAGGGAGGGAGAAAGACGTGTCTAAAAAGAGGTCTCTCTCAGCAAAGCTGATCAGTTGTCACTGGACTGTAGTACATATTGCTGGCTGAATGTTGAGGTCACCTTTAACAGAAACCAACCTTAAATCCCAGTTGTGTCAAGCATCCTGAAAGGCTAGGATAATTTCTACAAGATGGAAATACCCTCCTGATGAGGAAACAAAAGATTATACTCACTGGAAAAGAGTAAAGAAAGAACTTCCTTTCTGTTCCTCTATGAAACACGGGGTTCTTTATCCACAATCACAGTGTTTAAGCAGTATTGCTTCTCAACATGAACCTGATATCTAAGCCAAAGAATAAAGACATTCAAAGGACTTCCTGCTCTTGTCAAGACACTGCATGACTTGAAAGTGACAGACATGTACAGAGTACATAGTTATAGGGTTGGATGGAAAGCAATATCTTGTTGCCCTGATATGATTATTTGCTTTGAACTACAAACTAGGTTGGGTGTGAAGTCTCTGTAGCTAGAGCACACTCTTCTCAGATCCAAAGAATAAGGATCATTTTAGCATCTCAAAAATGCCATCTAATAATTCACTCAAATGGATTTTATTTTGTTTTTTTCAACCATCATTCCCATTCCTTGGAAACTGAGATTCCCAAGGACAAAATTACTCAAAGGTGGTAAATATGTTCCCATAGCTAGAACCTTCCTTTGGGTCATTTCAGGTTGTTATGTCACAGGATAAATAGAAGAAAGAAGAATAGAGACGTTACCACAGTGACTGGAAAGATTAGATTATCAAGAGGGGTTCCTATTAACATGAGAGACTATTCCTCAAACCTAGATTTTCCATGAGATGGCATTTTTGCACCAAGTGACAAAAACCAATAGGGGTTGTCTTTGGTTTGGTTTTGTTTTGGTTTGTTTGTGTACAGTGGGTATTAGTGCAATTAATATCTCACTAATCTCCACGCTCTTTGGGGTTTTGTTTTGTTTTTTTGTAATCTACTTTATTTAAATTACATTTTTATTTCATTTTTAATATATTTTTATTTTCTATATTCTTTGTTTACATTCCAAAAGCTTTCCCCTTTCCCAGTTTCCCCCTCCCCATACGTCCCAAAAGTCCTCTTCTCTCCATCCATTCTCCTATCTTTCCCCCTCCATTTTCTCTGTCCTGGTACTCCCCTACAATGCTGGATCAAGCCTTTCCAGGATTAGGGCCCTCTTCTTCCTTCTTCATGGGAATCATCTGATATGCTAATTGTATCTTCAGTATTCAGAGTCTCAGGGCTCTTTGATAATTAAGGTTTGAATTATCTTGTAACTTAGACCCTAACCTGGTAGATGAGTAGCTGAGGCAGAACTGGCAATGGAATACAGAACATACTAGGTATACATATTAATTAAACCTTATGGTCAGTTGCAAAGGAACATTGTTCATTGTTGTAGCTAATGTATTTCCTTGTGTGTCATTCTAGTCTCTCCATCCCTTTCCCCTCTTGTACTTGGGGGACTGTTGGTAGCATGCGAGTTCACAATTTTATCCACAAGTTAAAGTATGACAGCTGTGATAAGAAGAAAGGATGTTGCCCAGAGATGGACACTGTTGCTTGGGTCTCTGTTTGGGGAAAATATTGTGTGTGTTCTCATTGGCATGAGTGGTGGGCTCATCCGTGAGTGTATATTTTGCTATGTGATTTAAAATCTTAAAGGGGGAGAGGAGTGGATATGGATAACTAGTGGCTGATGATGTAGTGGGAGACATAAAGTAGCCATTGGCCCCATGAAATCTACTTCAACCACTTTATCTCTGGACTTTACTGCAAGCTGGAACTGAAACACACACACACACACACACACACACAATTTCCTAGACACCCTAGGAAGGATTCCACTGTGACCAGACCACCTACATGCTCTGAGAGCTGTGACCCACCCCCAAAAAGGCAAAGATTGTTTAAGCCTAGATATGGGCTGTTTTTAAACACAATTTCTAGAAAATTTGAGAGGTGCTCAGGTCAGAAAAAATGGGAACTTGAACCCATCTTTGTTCCTAAATCTATAAGAATGTGGGCAGTTTGTGGACTTCATAGAGCTCTGAGCCTTCCAATCATGTGATAAATAAATAAACACATAAGTAAATGCCTATCCTTGGAAGAAATACACACACATGCAAACCGCTAGTATAGTGCCTGACACAAATCAAAGGAAAACAGTCCATCTCACTGACAGATGGATTTGACAATGTGGCATCTAATCGAGTCTTTTCCAGGGATATCCAGAGTAAAAACTTCTGGTGTTACAGGGAGGATAATAGAAGAATTTGCAATATTATCTACCTGGGGTTGAAGCCAGGAGAAATCTTAGCCCTTCTGAGGTCTGATTTCTTTTCTGCATGTGAGGTTACCTATGCCAAGCCTCCCAATGTCATAATAAAACTTCTAGACCATCTCATGGCTTCCAGGGATACAAGAGAGAAATGTATCACATGCTTTTCTTACATCCACTGCTGTCTAGCTATCTTTCCCTCTTGGAGCAGGATGTGCAATTTAATACATAAACATTGCCCACAGTGACCTCTTTGTCGCGTCTTCCAAAGCGGTAAAGTTCCGGAAGCTGTTGCCGTTGTGACAAGTCCTCCAGTCTCTTACTACAGCAGAGTCACTGGATTGCCTGCTCTTAAAATTCACCCAGGATTTTAACTTCTAGACAGGAAAAAAAAAATATTCAAATGATTTATTTACCAGTGGAAAGTACCTCCTTTTCAAAAGTGAAGTGAACCGTTCTGCCAAGAGTGTTGCTTCAGAAATATCTCACGCCTGAACACCTGGGGAGGAATGAGAGCACTGTTAATTATTTAATAACGAAATACACACCATGCAATGTGGTTTCTGGTACAAACCTCTCAGTACTTAGTATGTCCAGGGTGGAGAGCGAAAGTTCCTCTTTTGTGAATTGATTTGGGAGAGATAAAGAACTTGGGTTTTCTTTTTTTCTTTTATTGAAATATGTCAGGAGTTCAAAGGAAGTCATATATGAAACTTAATGTAGGCCATATTAAATTTTTACTCTTTCTCTGAAACCAAGAATATAGAAATGATGAATGCATATATTACAAATGCTAGAATCTATATACCAGATTTTGTTCAACAAATGCGGTAATCCTGTTTATATATTAGTGGGTGATGGCAATGTGGTAAATGGAAGAATGAGGAATAAACGACCTCAGGAAGAGACAGATGGGAAGATAATGAATCACAAATAGAGAAGGGGGAAGAGAGAATGACAGTCAAAGACAGGGAAGGATGGAGGAAAGTGAATAGCGGGAGATTAACTCTAAAATATAATCCGGAAGCACTGTCTTTAAAAAAAATCTGAAAGTCTATCATTAGAGACACGTAAGTCACGCTGTTTGTTTCTGCCATGTGTGTTTACCACAAAATTAATCATGCTCAACACCAAGCCAGTGAACCATTGTTCTGCATGAAATGAGGGAATCATAGGAGAACTACAACATCACAAGTCACTAGAAAGACCTGAAGACTCAGACCTCATCCAAAGTCATTGTTCAGCTCCAATGGTTCTTTGCAGTAACATGGGACATGATCTTCAAGGTACTTGGACACTGTTTTCTCTTCATATCAAGTCCTCCTGCCTCTGCTTACCACCAGGTTAGTTCTTGGGACTGTCTGTACTCAGCAAGGTTAAGGTTCTTCTACAGAACAGTTCAGAGGAAGCCATCAGGACACACCTTTCAAAATGGCCTCCAAAGCCCACTCCTTCCTTACGCCATCTCCACAGCCTTCATCCTTGAGACCATGTTACAGTTTGAGTTGAGCCCTCGATGTGTTCCTCGCATATTTAAATACTCAGGACACAGCTAGTGGTAGTGTTCTGGGAAGTTGTGGAAGTTTTAGGTCTGGACTATCTGGACCGAGTGGATTGCTGACGAGACAGGCTTCGGGATTGTGGTACAGCCTCACTTCCGGTCAGCTCTCAGCTTCCTGGTCTGAGATATAACAAGCCCCACTACCAGCTCCCTCCACGATGCCTTGCCCACTATGGCAAACTACATACCCTTGATACCGTGAGCCAGATAAGTCCCTCCCTCCTAAAGTTAACGTATCCTTTGAAAATGCTTCCTTCCTCTCTTCTTTTCCAAGCATGGCCGACTGAAGAAGCAAAGGGAAGAACTGATACACCTCTCATTCTAGAAACCCCAAAGCCAATAGTGTGCCTTTTGTGAATGACTGCATGGGGCCAGAGGGCAGCCACGTGATGATGGGTCCTTTCCCTAATGAGTGCTTTATAGTTTAACACTTCACACCAAGAATCAGGTTCTTCCCCTCCTCTGGAAATTATTGAATGGGGTCAAGGAAGTGTGTGCATTTGCACAAGCAAGCATCCATGCTTCTCCCCGTACGGATAGCCCTGTATATTCTTTTCTTTCAGTGTTTGCCTTGAGTGAGGCTCTCCCTGGATTTGCCCTTGGAAGTGAACATACTGTAAGCCTGAGTACCCGCTTTCTTCTTTAACTGTCTCCTAGTAAGCCCTTTCCCAGCCAGACTCTAATTTCTCCTGTCTACCTGTCTAGTAAAGAGACAAGCTCTGAGTCAGGCTCCATGCCATTCAACAATATGAATCCAGGCAGCAAAGTTAATCTCCATTTCCTCTCCCACAAAATGAGGCTGACAACAATCCATACATTCTTGAGTCCTTGAGAAATGTGGCAATACATGGCCACCACTGTGCATGCCTGAGGACTCTGCTAGCATTCAGGAAGTACTGAGCATGTTACAGTGCTTATCTGCTGGTCCCGCCTCCTCAAGGAATCCCTGATTTCTACAGTCACACTGAGGAGTGGCTGGCATTTGGCTCTGGAGTATCATGGGCGAGATCCCCTAATACTGAGTTTGTGGAACAACATGCAAAGTTATGTGAACGCAAGCAATTTCCCCACTAGAAATTCTCTACTATGGCTGTATAATATGTTTGTCCAGGGAAATCCTAAGACTTCTAATGTGCCCCACACCCCACATGTTATCCAGATGTTAAGTAGTCTTTGGTAAGACTATGACACAGTGAGGGATGGAAACAGAGTGAGATTCTAACACAAATGAGCATCCAATCACTTGAGTGGTTTGGGAAAAAAAATAATAGCCATGACCCCAGGAACTCTGGGTCTAAAATGGAACTGAAGGACCATACTTTTTAAAACCTCTGCAGGAGTTTTGGGTTGCTCTGGACAACCACTGGCTGGAAAAGTTTCTACCATAGTTTCAAACACAATGAAAAAATGGCTGGCTCCCAAGCAGACATGAGTGCCGCAGTGTATATTCAAGAGAAGGTTCCTCTGGGCAGAGCTCTCTCTCGTTCACACCCACACTAAGTTCCTGAGGTTCAGTTCAGGGTGTGCAGATCTCAAGAAAGAAGCATCCTGGGTTTTTTTCCTTTCCCAGGGTAAAAATCGCCCACCACAGCATCTTCTTCAAGAAAAGTGAGAAAAGCCAGAGCTTCGCAACCCGGAAGGACTTCTTTTTTTTTTTCTTTTCTTTTCTTTCTTTTTTTTTTTTTTTTCTCTTCCAGACAGGGTTTTTCTTTGGGTATCCCTGACTGTCCTGGAACCCACTCTGTAGACCAGACTGGCCTCAAACTCAGAAATCCACCTGCCTCTGCTTCCCAAGTACTGGGATTAAAGGCATGTGCCACCACTGCCCAGCTTTCAAAGGACGTCTTATTGTTACACAGTGCTTTTGATTGAGAGAAATGGCATTAACGTTGTTGTTTCTCTTCCTGTCTACCTATCCTTATGAAAACAAAGGTTCAATAATAAACTGATAAAGCAAAATCATGCTGCATCAAATATAAATATGTAACTTGACAAGCTTGAATATAAATGAAAGTCAAAATAACATTTGGGTTATTGCTTTTATTTTTACCTACCTGAATTCCTTAACACTTTTTCAAAGACACCCATAGTCAACATGTTTGCTTCCAATGACTTCTTACAATATTTCCCCCCTCTTTCTGAAATTGTTTTTCCCTTATTTATAGTGTTAAAACATCCTTTACTCAATACAGTAGTAGCATATTTGGTCATTGTTATGTCTGTGTCTACTGGCACAGCATAGCAGGGATGATAAAATGTATGAAGCATTTGGAAGAGGTAAAAATTAGTAGATTTGAAAGTGTTCTTTTGAAATAATGAAAAACCAACTGAAGGATAATGGTCCTCATAAGTAGATGGATAAATGCTTGAATGCTTGCTTGGGGGACTGATAGAGATGTCTGGGGACAGAAATAGAGTAGAAAGAATTTTGAAGGAGGAGTTAATTCAAGGAATATGAGGAGGAGAATAGAAGAGAAATGATGTCTAGGCAGCGATAAGGAAAAGATACTGGGTCATCCCGCAGCTGGATTATCTATCAGTCATGCGTTCACAAGCAAACTGATTCTGAGCATTCCATGTTTTTCCACCCTACACATCCTCTGCATCTCCTCAGCAAGCATAGAAAGAGGGAGAGGAATGGCAGGAAACGTGTGGAACATAATTTCAATCAAAAAGTTATGCTGGGGGCTGGAGAGAAGGCTCAGCATTTAAGCATGCTCGCTGCCCTTACAGAGAACCCGAATGTGGTTCCCAGCATGCACCTGGGACAGTTCACAACCAGCGGTATACTCCAGGTCCAGTGGATCTGCCGCCCTCTTCTGGCCGTCATGGTCCCTACACAAGTGGCAGACCCGCACCCAGGCACATATATATATAAATAAAGAATAAATACAACAATTATGTTATTTGCCTGAAATCAGAGTTGACGGATCATCCTTTATTTTATCTGAAAACCTTTCTTGCAGTCATGCCAACCAGCTGGGTGGAAAAACACCACGGGAAGCGGTGTTCCAAGGAGTGTTTGTGGTCCACAATTTTTCATCAGCCTGCAGTCTCTCAGACCGGCTCCACACTCCCCACAATGGCTCCCACATCACTCGCCATCCATGCCAGTTTCTTTGGCTCTGTTTCTGAATGCATTTGGTCGTATTGCTATTCTATCACCTTCGCAAACTCTCAATGTGGTCTGGCGATCATGTCTGGATCTATTTCTGTACCTTCATTGATTTCTTGCTCTTCCGTGTCCCTTGCTTCTGTTCTGTATCCCTCTTAGAAAGCTTCGATGTGAAGAGGAACCATTTGTACCTCCCCCATTACTCAGAGACACACATAGGAACTGAGCTGCCATTTAACACCAGGGCCAGACCTAGAGGTCTGTTCACAAGTCTGCCTCCCCTCTGGTTTCCCAGAGTCTGTCTTTTTGCTCCGTGGACTTCTGGGCTGTCTAACTGTATTAACTTTTCTTAGTATCTCCAAAGAGCATAGAACGGAAAGTTGTTGTATAAAACAATCCACAATATGCACATGTTGAAGGGAGGGAGGGAGAGGGCTTTTTAGACTTCTGTTCGGAAAGAAAGAAAAATGGCCTGACCCAGTTTTCAAACTAGGTCAAGATGTGGTCGACTGAGTGAAATCACAGAAGGCACAAATGACTCGGGGAGCACAGGACCATGTGACGTCACTTCCTTAGGGCCCCGTTGGCTGGTATGTAACTTGCTTTTCCTGCAGAGCTAGTGCTTTAGCCGGAGGGGAGGAGAGATGAACTCACAGTTTAAACAGCTCTCTACTTGCGTTTTCCCATCCGCCTCTCCAGCTTTGCCAAGCCTTCCTTCCCTGCAATCGCTGGTTTTCCCCTGTTTTAATGACTGGGAGTGACTCCAAATAAATGGGATGGCTGTTGTGGCACTTCTCAACTCTCCTGCCTCCTTTCAGTTTTACTTGTAACAAAACAAGCAAGTCGCATTGGCATTTTGAAAAAATCTAGCACTTCTGCGATTTGCATTTCCTTTGTGTCTGGGTTCTCTTTGTGTGCGTGCGTGTGCACCTATGTGGAGGCCAGAGATCAAGTTCACGTGTCTCTAGGAATAGGGTCCACCTTGGTTTTTGCGGCAAGGTCTCTTCGTTGCTGATTTTGGACAGACTGATGGGCCAGCAAGTCCTAGGAATCTCCTCGTTAGTACTTCCTCCAGTCTAGCCACCATCTCCTGCTTTTGAAGGTATATTCTGAAGGAAGACTTAAGTCCTCATGTTTGCATTCGTGGCAAGCACATTAGACGCTGACTCATCTCCCTGCTGTCTTCTCTACGACAGATGGGATGGGTGGCATCCCTTCATCCTTTCCCCAGTTAATATCCCAGCCTTAATAATCCAATTATGAAGACTCTTAGGTCATTCTTATTTTCCTGTTACTCTGTTTTATTAAGCTTCCAATTGCCAACCCTTTTGTTTTCCTATAAATATTTCTTATTTAAAAAAATTAAAAGAAAGAAAGATTTCATTTTTACTCATGAACTTTTGATCTTCGTGTTTCTTTCAAATCTTTGAGTGATTTCTCTTTTCCCAGGCATACTGTTTATTCATTTCTCTTGACCTTTGCCCTGCCTTTCTCTGGGAGGGGAATGAGCTTTGGAGCCTAGCTGCAAATATTTCTTCTGCTTCTTGTTCCTTGCCTTTTGGCATAGCTCTTCCTTTTGCTCTTTCTAAGTCTTCTCCTCCTTCTTTGTCTTCCTCCCCCCTCCCATCCCAATCTTCCATTCATTCTATATCTATGCCTTAATTATTCCATCAGGTTTCCCTTGACCCTTTCTCTTTGGTGCTATATGACTTTTGCCAGTGTTTTGCATTTGCTTGTTTAAGAGATGAGAGAGACTTGAGATCTTCCTTTACATAACAGAAATTCTCACACCTCCTGAAAGCCTGTGGAGAGTCTCAGTTTTCACCTGTTTCACAGGTCCTTCTGCTGTCACCTTACACAGCCCTGATGACCACCAAGATTCCTAGCTTTCCTAGAGTGAGCCTCACCCCTGCCTCAATGCCTCAAATGCTTTCTCTTTATCTTCTAGTTTTCCCTAGTCACCTTCCACCTGACCTTCCTAGCCTGGCCAGTAAAACTTCAGCTATGCATCCAGCAGCCCACAGATTAAATCTTCTTACCAACCCAAAATCAAAGTGAGATTGTAAATGTGATGTTTGGAACACTACGCTGGATATGAAAGCATATGGAATGTGTGGATAAATACTCGGTATATCCAGTAATTACCGTCTAAAATTTCACAGAACCTTTGTAAAAATCAAAGCTCTTCAAACCCCAGCTCATTGCTGCCTTATCATGGAGACTTTCCTGCCTTCCCAGAAAGCACTTCTGCACTGTTGTGTCTTCTCTATGGCATTTCAATATGAGATGTCCGTAAGCCCTCTGTCCTCGTCCTTCCATTCAAAGCTGCGTTTACCATCCCAGGGTGTTACTGCATTTCCTTAGGCATCTTTTGTTGTCTCCTCCATTTAGACTGCCATGGAGTCTGATGGTCTACAGTTCACTTGCCCATCGTAAAGCTGCTGGACCAGTTGGGAGCTACTGTAAACAATGCTTCTGGGAACATTCCTGAACAAGATTCCTGGCCCACATGTGCATGGTGCGTACGGCTCTACAGGGCAGCTAGAAGTGCTGAGTCACAGCCCGTACACCTTTGTTACCAAAGGCCAACTGAGTTTTTGCAAAGGTGTTGGCCACAGTTTGCTCTCCCATCAGCAGAGCATGGGACTTCCTTTCACTCTGCAGTTTTGACCCATGCTCATCGGGTGGACGGGTGGGGGGGGGGAAGGGGGGCCGCTTTTCATCTCTCTATGCTCAGAGCTACCGAACTGACTGATGTGTAGGAAGATCTTCCACCTATGTATTCATTCATGAGATTCTCTCATGCTTACAAATCCTTACCAACCTATGTGGTATCTGAAATTCCCCAAGGATCAGCTTTAGGAAATCTTAAGGTTGAATGCATGCGGACAAACCTGTTTGGAAAACCCATTTTCCAGTAATTCATGCAATACTTGCTTTAGGGATACTGTGGATTTATAGGGGGGAGTGGGATAAATTTTATATAAAACAGAGTAAGGAAGGCAGCAGTGTATCATACAGCCAATGTCTAAAACCTTAGGGCAAAGGGTTTTTCCGATGCCCACCTCTCTCTCTCTCTCTCTCTCTCTCTCTCTCTCTCTTTCCTTTCCTCCCTTCCTCCCTCCCTTCCCCTCTCTCTCTGTCTCTTTCTGTGTGTGTGTCTCTCTCTGTCTCTTTGTCTCTCTCTCTCTCTCTCTCTCTCTCTCTCTCTCTCTCTCTCTCTCTCTTCATTGAACCCAAGTCCCTGTACAAACTAAGCAATAGTTGTAGCACAGAACCACATTCTCAGCCTGAACTTCCCAGAATCTTGTGCTCAGGAGAAGCCCATCCACTGAGCCCTCACCATGGAGTTCTGGGTTCAACAGTTTTAAACATCCGAGGGACTTCCAAGAAGTTCTGCTAACTTTAGGAGCAGGCTACAAAGTGGAGTCTATTCCTACCACTTCAAGGAGCCTCTGCTGAAATCCTCACTGCTAGGGAAGCACCTGATGCCCAGCCACAGAGTCCCTAAAATTACAAGCCTTTATGCATTGATTTTTCCTTTTAATTGAAAGATGTCCAAGAGTTTCGATACATCTCATACTACATGTTCATCAGACTGTGGAGATCATTACTTTTACATACATGTTCAACTTTTTTGCCTCTATTTTTTGAGGAGGGGGTTGGTTTTTCGAGACAGGGTTTCTCTGTATAGCCCTGGCTGTCCTGGAACTCACTCTGTAGACCAGGCTGGCCTCGAACTCAGAAGTCTGCCTGTCTCTGCCTCACAAGTGCTGGGATTAAAGATTCATGCAACCACTGCCCAGCTTTTGCCTCTATTTTTAAGTATGCTTGTGTGCATGTGTGTGCATGTGTGTCCGTGTAAACACTGAGTATCATTTTCTCTCACTCTCTGCCTTATTCCTTTGACACACAGTGTCTCTCTAAAGCTGGGGCTAGGCCAGCAGCCAGCAAACCCTAGTTCCCCACCTGTCTCACTCCTTCCTTACAATGCTGAGGTTAAAGGTGCATGCACTGACTCTAAGCTCTTTCTCCTGGGCGCTGGGACCAAGCTCAGCACTGAAGCACTCTTTCTCAGTTAGCTATTTCTTTAGCCATACTTTTTTCAATGGCAGCAAAATGTTGCTTTAAAAAAATCCCTAATAAGGACACATGCTCCACTATGTTCATAGCAGCTTTATCTATAATAGCCAGAAGCTGAAAGAACCCAGATGTCCCTCAACAGAGGAATGGATACAGAAAATGTGGTATATTTACATAATGGAGTACTACTCAGCTATTAAAAACAATGATTTCATGAAATTCTTAGGCAAATGGATGGAACTAGAAAATATCATCCTGAGTGAGGTAACCCAATCACAAAAGAACACACATGGTATGCATTCGCTGATAAGTAGATATTAGCCCAAAAGCAACTCACAGACCACATGAAGCTCAAGAAGGAAGACCAAAGTGTGGATACTTTGATCCTTCTAGAAGGTGGACCAAAATACTCATGGCTTACAGCCACTCAATAGATTGAGCATAGGGTCCCCAATGGAGGATATAGAAAAAGGACCCAAGGATCTGAAGAGGTTTGCAGTTGCATAAGAAGAACAGTAATATGTACCAGCCAGTACTCCTAGAGCTCCCAGAGTCTAAACCACCAACCAAAGAGTACACAATAGAGGGACCCATGGCTCCAGCTACAAATGTAGCAGAGGATGGCCTTTTCAGACATCAGTGAGAGGAGAGGCCGTTGGTCCTGTGAAGGCTTGATGCCCCAGTTTAGGGAAATGCCAGGTCAGGAAAGTGGGAGAGGGGAGGAAACAGGGAGAGGAGGATGCGAAAGGAGGTTTTTGGAGGAGTAACGAGGAAGGGGATACCATTTGAAATGAAAGTAAAGCAAATATCTAATAAAATAAAATAAAATTCCCTCCACCTACAAATGTTTCTTTTAATTTAGATGTCAATCAAATATGGGCATTACTGCTGTCTCACCTTTAAATGCATTTTTGTTAAGGCTTCTATGGCACATTAGTCAAAATTCTCATCTTCCAATCTCTTCCATCTCCATGTATATTTAAATGTTTCTTCGAATCAAATGTTACAATGTGAAATACCTTACCTGTAAGAATTTTTTCACATGCACATAGGATAAGAATATCCCTGCCATTTGGAAAATTTTTGTAAGTTGTCCAAACATCATCCAAAAGCAATATTTGAAGCTTACAAGAATGAAAAACCTCTAAGTTTAATAATGTCTAGTTAGCAGTTCTGCAAACTCCACCAGTCACCGATGGATTCCTGTTGGTGGGTTATACCTACGAGTGAACAGAACGCAGAAAGACATGGATACTTTGTCATTACCTTCTCTCTTCTACTCAGCCTTGTCCTTGCTTTAAGGCAGGAATATGATCCCTAAAGCAGAATGTCAGTAGTTAGGAGAGAAAGGCACATTCTCAAGCAGCTGGGGTCCCGTGGGACAGAGAGGGCTCTGAGCTGAACCCGTGCTGGGGGGGGGGGGGGGGCTCTCCTTCTGCAGCTTGAACAGACTCTTATTCCTCAGTTTGCTCACCTGGAAAGTGACTGAAATTAAAAATACCCAAAATCACCTGGGCGTGGTGGTGCAAACCTGTTATCCCCAGCACTTAGGGGGCTGAGGCAGGACTGTGCATTCAAGCCCAGCCTGGGATGCACAGCAAGATTTTATTTTAAAAAAGAAAATATACCAAAATTACATATATTTACATATGCACAGACTTAGATGAATGTGTCCAATTGATACTGAGGCAAAGATTTAATCAGGAAAAGATCATAGTTTTTTCATATTCTTTAACTGAAAGAGAAGAGATTCCACTGAACGTGTTCAAAAGATAGAAATCAAATAAACAAACCCACTACATGCTTACCAAGTGACTAAAACTATATAAAGGCAACAGTACTAAATACTGGCAAGTGTGCGGAGCTACTTCATTCCGTGCATGGTAAGTGGATGTTTAAAATGTTATAAGTGTTTGCAGAAAAGATCAGCGTTCTTTCCTGATGAAACTAAATACACCTTTGTCCCATAACTCAAATCTTCCGGCTTATTTATCCAGAGACATGAAAATATGTCCTCAAAAGAAATTGGGCAAAAATCTCAAACTTTATTCACAAGGTTGAAACCTAAAAACAGCTGTAGTGTCCATCAACAGGTGAATGTACAAAGAAATCCTGGGGTGTCTGTACACTGGATGCTAACAACATAACTTAATACCTAAACTTAATACACACTATATATAGATGAATCTCAGAAACACCGTGCTGAGTGAAAGGGAGTTCAGGCCTGGAGTCTCAGCACTTGGAAGACACAGGTTAGGAGGACAGTGAGTGAGTTCAAGGCCAGCCTGGGTGTTGTAGATGGCCCTGTAGAATTAACCTGTATTTTGTTGTTAATTCTGCTTTCCCAGGAGGCGTTGCCTAAAACAAGGAATGGGTCACATACTCAGGTGACTTCTTGTAAACCTTCCCCCAATGAATAAAGGAACCAATCACTGAGCGAGTAGGCGGGACTTCCGGGTTGGACGGAGGAAGAGAGGAACTCATTTTGTGAGGCGCTTTCCTTCACGCAGTGGTTTGACTGAGTTCAAGAGAGAAAGGTACAGCGGCAAAGCGTGGGTTTTCCAGATGTCCACCACAAAGGCTGTGGGGGTGTTGAAGCATGGGGTTGGCACCCACCAGCGGGAACTTAGTGAGCTGGCTTAAAGATTTTGGAGCTCTGGGTCAGAAAGTCTTCACAGATAAGATCTGGCTGGTGAGACCACTGGAACCAAGAGCTGGGTGAAGTGTGGAAACTTGGAGTTATTTTTAATATTTCCCCGCAACACTTAAGGAGCAACAGAGCAAGCCCTTTCCCACAAGAGAAATGAAAAGAAGGAAGGAAAGGTGAAAGGATGAGAGAAGAAAAAGGAAGAAAGGGAGGGAGAGGGGAAGGGGAGGGAGGAAGGGGAAGGGAGCAGATATAAAAGGAGAGTGAAGTCAGGTTGTTTCCGTGGACTTCCAGAACGCATCTATTTCCATTGTTGCCTCCAGAACGATTGGTAAGTATAGGAGAGAACATTCTAAAGTAAGGATAGCTACGCACCTTTGGCTTTTGTTAGAGTTTACAGAATGGTACTCTTAATGTTTACGCTTCACGTTTTATTATTATTCTTTTTTAACGTTTAAAAGAAATGCGACACTACAAATAACATGTTGGACCAGAAGTTGAAAGATTTCAGTAGAGTGCATTGGCCTTTGCAACTCATTTTGAAATTCATTCTAAAGTATGCGGGGTTGATAGGTGGAGAGACTTAGGAGACAAAGCAAAGATGTATGTAGACACACGCCCAGCCCCCTGTGCAGTCACACTGGCTTGTCGTAGACACACGCCCAGCACACTGTAGTCACGCTGTCCGCTTGAGCACCAGCGGACACTTGCTTCAATGTTTCTACATGGCTGAACTTTTTAATAAAAAAAAATGTAGAAAACCATGAAGTAAAGGAAAGAAATGAACCTAAATAATTATCAAATCTAAGACATCAAGAAACATTTTAAAATAGCACTTTCTGAAATCATGGTGGTGTTTATCTCAAGAACAAATCTAAGACAATAAACAACTGCATTTGATGGTTTAATTCTTTTTACTTATAAATGCTATTTATACATTACTTTTCTCAATTACTTTATAATAATTACAAATGTATGATATAATAATGGAAAGAAATTTTGACTATATATTCTTTGTTTAATAAATAAATCACTATAATTAGTATATTCTCTTCTTCAAACATTATTTACTTTTGGTGAAACACTTACTATTCTTGGATTTTTATATTTACCTATTTTTCGTACACAAGTGGAGGCCAGGGGACAACTTGCAGGAGTCCAAACTCCCTTTCCAGTACTCAAGGCCCAAAGAGTCTGACTCAGGTCACCTGGGCTGGCTGGCAGCAAGGGCCCTTAGCTGCTGAAACATCTCAAGGGCCCTGAAGCATTGTTTTAAGATCATAATACCTATGTCTTAGTCCCCCAAATGCTGATATTATGTCTCCACAATGTCCCCAAATGATAATATGCATTATATTACATTTATTAGATGTGGCATTGTGCAGATTAAATGAGAATCTCAGCTCTCTCCATTGCTGCTGGACACTTAGAGGGGACACATAACATCGCGCTACGAATAAATTGAGAAATTCAGGTCAGTTCATCAGCAAGGAAAAGCCAGGAGTCAATGTGGCAAAATGTGCGAGCCTGGAAGTCAGCTTAGCGAAGGGGTTCTCAACCTGTGGGTCGCGACCCCATGGAGTTAAATCATTCTCACATAGGAGCTCCCTAAGACCCTCTGAGAAACACAGATGTTTACATCACGATTAATAACGGAAGCAAAATTATAGTTAAGAGGTAGCAGCAAAAATTACTTTATGATTGGGATTCCACAACATAAGGAACTGTCTTACATGGCTGAAACATTAGGACAGTTGAGAACCACTGGCTTAGCAGATATGCAGTTGGTCATTTACTTTTCTGTGCATTTAAACCTTTTCGTTTTCTATAAAAATTTCAACAGAGAAAAAAATGGAAGATAATAAATAAAAATGTCATGAACTCATAATAAAGTATGCAATTTCAAGGTACAGCAGCATCAAACTAAAACGCATTTAAAGTATAATTAAGTATCAGTTCAGCCTGGTCATACATGCCTAAGGTCCCTGTTGCTTAGAGGGTGAAAGATCTCGAGTTCCAGGACAGCCTGGCAAGGTTAGCCTAGGGAACTTAGGAAGTCCCTGTTATACAATTTAGAAAGGCTGGAGAAGCACCTCCATGGTAGAACACACACCTGTCATGTGAGAGGAGGTGGGTTCGATCCCCAGTACTATTCCATCCGTGAGCATATCTGACATCTAGTCCTAGACTCATCTAATGGATCAATACCTTATTTTCAAATTACTTTTCAAAGATCAGATCATGGATTCCATCCTTGTGTCTCAGAGATAAAAATCGCAGCTTCCTTAGACACTTCCTGTCTTGCAGACTCTGGCTCAGCCAGACAAGCGTCTTTGCCTTGCAGAAAAGTGCATCAAAGGCTCCTCTGTACTCCATCTGTGATGGACCTGGGCATGGCTCCTTTAATCTCCGTGCCCTCTTCGCCTGGCTTTCTGAACTGAAGAGCTAACAGCAGCAATCTGCAGATGACCTGTCAGCTCGAGAGTTGGCTGTGAGCCAGGGTCAGCCATCAGATAATCTGCTTCAAGATTTGAGATGCACATATTCAAGTAACATTAGACAGACTGGGCAGGTTGTAGTTATGTATCTAGGAATATATATGTATGTACATATATATTACACCTACACTTATGTAACAACAATTGACGAAAAAAGAAGCCATGGATTTGCAAGAGAGCACAGAGGCATACATGTGAAGGTTTAGGAGGAGAAAAGAGATGGCAGGAGTGATGTCATTGTGGTCTTGAAAGGATAAAAGATAATTTTAAAAGATTTCGGATTCAGAAGTGAGACAGCATTACCTTTACCGTCCCCCTGCTCCCACTCTTCTTTTTCTAGATTTCCGTGTCTGGAGAAACCACAAGGGACATACTTTACCTACTACCCCACATCTACCTCAGCTTCCTAAGGAGACCTTCAGTCCCCTGGTCCTGGTCGTGGAGAAGCAGCTAAGGCACAGGGCACAGGGCAGCTGCGGCTCCACTGGGTGCTCTCAGCTCCAGGACTACACGTGTGAGGGATCAGCCTTTTCTAGAACCGTACCAAAGACTCCCAAGTGTGAGCTCCCTTTCCAGTGACTTTCCTATAACCAATTTCCTACACCAAACCCCATCTTGACTAAAATACCTACAGCCATTTTTATTCCCCCATGTAAAACTTAGAAGGACAGAATTATGTGAGTCTGGGAAATAAGCATCGGAAAAAAATAAGCTATTTTGAAATAACAAACGTAAGAGCTTACGTATGGACTAGGAGTAAAACATCTGGAACGTGAAACTACCTTAGACAATTGAAGTGGGAAAAATATATTACTCAGCTCCACCCTAGACCTATAGAGGAAGAATCTCTCCAACAGAATACCGGATACATTATGCTAAGCCTCCAGGTGTTTGTGAGGCAACCTATCCAGTGTAGAAGTCCAAAGGCTGTCATGTAAGGTTATTAAATGTGAGGTCACTGGGCGTCATGAAACCAAACCTGCTGTCTGACTAATGCAAGAGTGCCTTTCAGTGCTGACATTTTCTTATTTCCCAATCGTCCTCTCTGTCAGATTACAAACCCTGTCTGCAGCATTTTCTCAGCCCCGCAAGAACTCTACTGCAGGAAGTCACTATCGCAGAAAGAATGAAGTCTCTGCTTCCAGAACTATATACACAACACAGCAAATGCCCAGGTTAAACTGTGATTTTTTTTAAAAAACAAATTTGGTTTTAGCCTTGTATTCACTACACAACTCTTAACGCTCTTTGAGAGGATATTTATTAGTTGTTGTGGTTTTAAATGGATTCATTTCTTGTCACAGTAAAGTGTCCATAACTGTCTCACATTGTTGGTGCTGTTGGTCTGTAGCTGGTGATCCTGTTTTGGGAGATCTGGGGACAGGAGCTTTACCTGGTAGAGCAGTGTTACGAAGCAACGAGACTTTGTTGGGATAGCTGCTCCTGGTTCCTGCTGAAGCTCTACTTCCTTGTCAGCTACCCATGATGTGGCCAGCCACCTCTTCACATTCACAGCAGCACAGACAGATTCACCACTTACACCCAGGCCTTCCCCACCATGGTGAACTGAAATCTCCTGAAACCAGAGCCAATATAAATCCTTCCTCTCGTAAGCTGCTTTTGTTGTGTGTTTTGCCACCACACGCACCAGAGAAAGCAATTGTACTATTAGCTTAGAATGTGTTCCTGATGGGAATATCACAAATACGCCAAGCGAGATATAAAGGCAGTGTGTCATGGAAATAAGGAATTGCACAGTTAGAAGCAAGTGTAAGTATAATTACACAATAACAGGGATCTATAATAGAAAGCACAATTTGAAAACAAGTGTGTTGTAGAAGAAAGACAGGCTGAGAACCCTTGTCCTTTTACCCAGTAACTATTGAACAAAACTTCACGTATTGAATAGGACTTTCCAGGGTTTTTTGCAAGTAAATGCCAATACATGTCTACTCCCCACTTGGTCATCATGTCATAGTAATTGAAACCCTTCTTTGAGATGTTCATTGGCTTAATCCCATCTGCAGAGCCCATTTTAACACAGAGTCAGAGATCTGATCAGAAGTCATCAGGAAAACAATTTTTGTAAAGAATTGAAAATTCTATGCATTTTGGACAGAAAAGCTTACAGCAGTTAAGTCAGAAATCCAAGGTAACAGTAGTTTCCCCCACTCTCACTTCTTGAAGTTTCCATTCCAGAAGTCTCTATTCTTGATATTTGTGCTAGCAGTAACAGTGTGAAGAGGCCTCGCTTTCTCTTGTTTACAAGCACAGAGCACAGATATAGCAGAGGTCATTGAACTTTTTCTTTCCTCTTTTTTTTTTTTTTGAGAACTCATGAAGTTCCTTGAAAACTATAGGACAAACAAGGAAGTGGAAGCCATATATCACAGAAATAACCTGAACTGGCTTTAGGGTAGAGAACTTATATTTGCATACGAATAAACATGTCAAAAGCCCATCTGAATGTGTTCTGGAGTTCATGGCTAACAGCTTTATATAGAGAGTCAGACTCTCAGACTTCAGAGTAGATCTTGGTTGCTGTGACCTCTACCCGAGTGAGAGGTGATGGACTCCTGAACACATAAGAAAGGAAGGAAGAGCTAGAGGGGGGAGGGGAGGGGGAGAGAGAGAAAGAGAGAGGGAGAGAGAGGGAGGGAGAGAGAGAGAGAGAAAAAGAAAGGAAGCAAGGAAGGAAGATGAAAGGAGAGAGTCCAAAAAACTTTATTCAGCTGTTTGAAATGTACAGCATCAAGCATTTATTGTGTTCTAGTTAAACCAGTGAATTCAAGATGGTTTATTAACGTAGAAGGTATGTTCTGGGTATCTGGCATATGACATGGAGTCTTCCTGTATAGTGTGGTGAACATCCCAGGCATGTTACATATATCTGGAATGCAGCCAGTGGTCTCAGAATTTCCTTCTGCCCTGATGCTAGGAAGGTGTAAGCACTGGGATCACACTGGCCTGAACTTGACTCTCAGCCTCACCTCTTACTGAGCACATGATCCTAATGTCGCTATCTGGTACTGAGTTCCATCGGCTTCCCTTCTTTTGCCCAGAGTAGATACATCGGCCAATAAGGTACCAGCATTGCAAACAGCTTGATCCTATCTCATAGAGACAGTTAATTCAATATCCTTCAGATGAAGAAGGATAGATCTTGGGGAAAGAAAACAAAATTCTTACAAACTCCCTCTGAAGTGTTCTGTCTTGAGAAACCCATCTGGATAGGACATCTGCCGGCTGACTCCGCCTCCCACGAAGAGGAGTGTCCTCCAGACTTGGCCCAGAGACCATAGAGAGACTCAGTTGGTTCAGATGCCTGCACTCCAGACCTAATCAGGACTTAGCAAATTCACCAGGGATTTCAATATTAACAATCAGCATGGAGAAAAGCTATATAAGGATCACACAGCCCCAAACACAATGTAAGAATGAACCAAAAGCAGGAGGCTTGCTAAGCATAAAAGGAATTTTTCTCCCAGGGTGCTGAGAGAAAAGATAACCATCTAGTTTCTTTGACCATAGCTAGGTTAGCCTTTTTAATTAGAGATTAAGAAGAAAGAGTTAGCATGTGGTACCTTGTTTAAAACTGTCCCTGCTGTTTTCTCTGAAATGGAAAGGTTTCTGTCATTTTAGATTAAAAAACATGTGTCTTAAGTCATCTACAAATCATACTACAGATTTAACATGATAACCTTTCAAAGTTTTAGATAACATTCTTTTTGAGGACTTTTCTGATTAAGAAATTAATACATGTGTAGTTAATATATGTACATGCTATAGTATTTTGTTCAGGCAAAATGAAAGTTGCTCACTACCTGACAGTTTAAAGTTTTGAAAAATAACTTGATCATTGTTTCTTCTTTCATTTTATTTCCCGTGCATAGTCATTTTTCTTATTTAAAAATAATACTACAAATGCCGATGTTTGCTTGTGTGTGTTCTCACATGTATTTATATGTATTTCAACATGTATCTGATTGCTATTTCACAGAAATCAATTTATATGTTTATTGTTATTGATATTGTTGACACAGGCAGACACTGTTACAGAGGTTGGGAATGCAATGATGATCAGATGAGCTGAAATCTGAGTCTTAATAAACTTGTCATGGTGGGACATGGTCAAGAGACCAGCTAGCCAGTGCATAAATAAATAAATAGCTGCAGTAATGAACATGTCAGGAATGACAACATCTGGGTGCCTTCAAGACATCGGGATTTGTTCCGAATTTAAGTTCATTTAATCCTTCCCATTTTTCCAAGGGCAAAGACAAATACCAGGTGCCCAGCTGTGAACAAGATGTTATAAAATAAATAACTAGAAAAAACTACTCAGGTCAGGTTGCAGCTCCACAAGCCTGCTCTTGTGGAGATGTTTGTTTACTTACAAATTAAAAATTTAGAGCAGCAGTTCTTAGCCCTTTCCTAGGAATAGAATATCAGATATCGTGCATATCAGATATTTACGTTACAATTCATAATAGTAGCAAAATTACAATTGTGAAGTAGCAATGAAATTTTATGGATGGGGGTGGTCACAACAACAAGAGGAATTGAATTAAAGGGTCACAGCATTGGGAAGGTCGAGAACCACTGGCTTAAAGAATAAAACTGGAGCAATAGTGTAAAATCTTAGTAACTTAAAGGCATGGATAAGGATATTTCTTATCAGTGTGTACAGAATCCTGCTGTGTGGATTAGTGGGGTCAGCTCAAAAATACCCACAAGGCCTTGCAGTTCCCTACAGCTAGACTCAACTTCAGGCAGGCTGCTCCACTGGCAGGATTCTAATATTGCCCCCTTTCTCAGAGTATCTACATTAGAAAACTTTCTTTGCATGTTTGGGGGCGGGGAGGTGTTCTGCCCTTCGAGATGTAAATTTTTGAAAAGCTGTATTTTACAACCCAGGTAATGTCTTCCTTTAGAAACCAAAAGTTAGCTTTTGAAATGTAATGATCAGAAACAGGGACTTAATACTCTAACCTCTTAGCTCTGACCTTAGGAGAAAAACCTAACTTTTTCAGGCAAGTGTTATCCCAAGATATAAAACTGTTTCATAATGAAATTAGGATGAATTTACCCTCCTATTGACAAAGCCAATTAACAAACACACATTACCTAGAATACCCTACTTACAGCTCTTAACAATGCTTCTGTCCTTTGTTTAAGCAAAACTAAGTCCAGGTTTGGTACTGACTTCTTTCCCATACTGTTAATAACGTTGTTTAATTTTGCGGTGCGATCTTTGCTCTGCCAAGCATACTGATGCCCAGCCAGTTTGGACGGTCATGGATTTACAGCTTGACCAGACAGCAGATGGTAGAGGAACATGGTGACCAGCATCACCTGACCATCAGGAAGATGAGCAAGACTGAGCCACAAGAAAACCACTGAAGTGTGGACATGTCACAGGGCACCAAATGGGTCAAGGATAGACACAGGAAATTGATTCAGTGCTGCATTCTGGGATTTAGGTAGATAGGTCAGGGGAGGAATCAAGAAATTCGAGAAGCTTATGGAATTAAAATATAAACAAAGCAAATGCACTCGTCAAGCAAAGCTGGCACCGATGAATCCAAATAGCAAGAATGGCAGCCGTGATCCTCAGGAACTGGCCAGCACAGGGCTTGTCACTCTCCACTGGAGTCCATTGATGGGTTTCACTATCTCAAGCATGAAAGAACTTCCTTAAGGTGACTATTGCCTCTTTCAACCCCCCATATCCAGGCACTCCTGCATTGGCTCATATACACACTCACTAGGCTGTATGCACACACCCTAGCACATAACATTTACTAACACATCATGACCAAGGGCTTTGATGTACAGATGTTTTCTACCTCAACAATGGTAAGCACATCCTCACTCACTTGGCAGTATTCCCTGGATACCTTGGCAGAACCTGCAAGGCCCAAGTAGAACACCTGGCCCTTCCCTTAACTATTAAAGCCACTTCTATGAGTTTAGGAAATGTCTCTTTGTCCTTCTCAATAGGAGGATAAATGTAGGACGTAGGGATTTTGTTAGTGGGGTTTTTGTGGTTGGTTGGGCTCAGGGGAACAATATTTTACACCTTTGTTGTAAAACAGGAAACATCCCTTTACTCAAAATGACATTGGCACCCACAGTGACTCATGTGCGGGCAGGTTCTAGCATCCAGAGAAAGTACAGCTAACTTTCACAGTCGGGCAGGGAGGAGGGCAGAATGTGTCAGGCCCAGACAAGGTCAGGCTAAGCTGCGCAAGATGGCTGAGGTACAAAACCAGGCAGATGGGGAGGAGCAGGCTGGCTCATGAGTGAGTCCTGAGGGTTGAAACCAAGGAAGTAAAGCCCTTTCCTTTCAACAGAGATGGAGCATCTCAGAGCCAGATCAGATTGTGCCCAACCCTGCAAATACAAGGAGACACCACCGGAACTGGGTGACGAAAGAGGATGGTGATAAGTGCCACAACCACCCTAGACTTTATCTTATTACAGATGACAATGGCACAGGATCTACTTCATATGCATTCCACAAAATTCCAAGGTGCCAAGGTGTCTTCACTCACTAAAACAAAGAAAAGGAGCATTCTGACTCCACTACCACCCCAGGATGGGGAGAGAGTACAAACCAAGCTAGATAAAAGAAATGTCTGTGATCAAAGAATTCACATTCGGAACTGAAGATCTTGTGTCAGTTTTTGGACTGTGGAGATGGAATAGTGGGAAAGGATAAAGACTTAATTTCAGATCCTTAGCACTCACTTCAAAGTTGAACCCTTGATTACCCAGAAGCCCAGTGCTGTACAACTCAGCCAAGTTCTCCTGACTTACCGAGTCAGTCTAACTCAAATCATAAACTCAGACCAAACAATGAGAGACCCTGTCTCAAAAGTATGGTGGAGAACTAAAGAGGTTCACACCCAATGTTGACTTCTGGCCTCCAATATCCCTGACACAAAATAATTAAAAACTAAAAATCAGTCAAGTAAAATATGGTCTTCATAGATGTTAGGAGGGAATTTCTGAGCAGCTATGATGAATGTTGTATGATCAGCCTGCTCCAGCTCTCCTTGGCCTTTTAGTCTCAGGTTCCTGTCCTGCCTGGATGCCTCGAGTGCTAACCACTCTGATAAGCAGTGCTGTCTTTCCTGAATTACAGGCTACAAAGCATTGAGTTCATTAGGATAGTTTGGTCCTAATATATATAAGTCTAACACACATGGAGATTAAGGAGAGTTCAACTCCTCATATTACTGTTAACAAACTATTGTTACTCAGCCTAGGAAAAAGAAAATAGGACTATAAAACATAAAATGATATTCTTGGGTCAGCCTTTCAAAAACAACAGTGATCATTAGAGGAGTGGAGACCAGGGTACCACTTTCAGCTATGCACAATGTTGTCCAAAACCGCATCATGGTGCCAGAGTCCTTTACAAATGACATGTGTTTGCTTGTATTGAGTCAAAGCCATAGTAGGGAAAACAAATGTATATGTATACAACTGTATTATAGCTGTCTTCAGACTTACCAGAAAAGGGCACCAGATCCCATTTCAGATGATTGTGAGGCACCATGTGGTTGCTGGGAATTGAATTCAGGACCTCTGTAAGAGCAGTCAGTGCTCTTAACCGCTGAGCCATCTCTCCAGGCCTGGGAAATCAACTTTTTAAATCTGCCTGTCTCTGTCTTGATGGATGTCAAGACATCTCCTCATATTATCGCTGAAGCCCTGAGGGTTGTTGGAGTTCATCATTTCTATATACTGTCACAACCGTTGCTTGTCCCTAAGAATGAACGTGGAAAAAATGAGCATGAACTGATGAATTATACATACAATTAAAAAGCAAGTTAAGACAGAGATTCTAGTTTTTGTTTTAGAAGGCCAGAAACCACCAGACAGTGGTGGCACACGCCTGTAATCCCAGCACTCTGGAAAGGCAGAGGCAGGCGGATTTCTGAGTTCGAGGCCAGCCTGGTCTACAGAGTGAGTTCCAGGACAGCCAGGGCTACACAGAGAAACCCTGTCTTGAAAAAACCAAAAAAAAAAAAAAGGCCAGAAACCAAAAAAGTTTCATGAGTATGAAATCAAGAAGCCATCTACTATGAAACAAATCCAGACAGCTCTTACCTTTGGGCTGTGCCCCTAAGCTATCTATCAAGGTTACTAACCAATGTGAAAGAAAATTAATCAAACTACATATGTGAGATGTACATATTTTGGTGCAAGTAAATTATACCTCAAATAAAAATTTCATAGAAAAATGTACATTTTCCAAAATGAAAAACAAAAAGACCTGTAAACTAAAAGCAGTATCCGTGATTTAAGGCCGTGGTTAGTCTAATAAACTAATGAATTAAATAGTTAAGCTACAAAATGATGTCCTTCTGTGCTCAGAGGCCAAGTTCAGCAAACCAGCTTTATGATTCCAACATGATTTCTAAATAGCTTGCTCGATTAATATACCCATGAGTGTAGACCCATGCATGTATCACCTGTGTGTCTTTGTTGTCAGATGTTATGCTGGCACCTGTCCTGGAGATGTTAGTCTCCTGAAACTTAACCAGTCATTGTTAGATTGCTTTATTCCCGAAGATTCAAACATGTTCAGGATATTAATAAAACTTGTTCTTTTTCTGCCTCCACGAAGCTTACCTAGTGTCCCTTCCAATGTGTCAGCCAAATTTTCCATCCCCTGACAATGGTTCTCTTTATCCATGCAGTACCAAGAAAGGGTGACCCGTAGGAGTAGCCAAGAAGGTATCTAGGCTATTTCAATATTCATCCGTCTATCTCTTCTCTACATTTCCTTGTGCCCTTTCTTTAACTGAGGTTTCATTGTCTCGCTGTTTGGAACATCTGTAATTCCCATTTGCTTCATCTTTCTTTCCTCTATTACCAGAGACCCCACCTGCTTTGGCCTTGTTAGTGGTTCCCCGGCAAGCCCATGACCAAGCTCAAACCACTGTACTTAGGAAAGATAACAGTCTTACTTCATCTGCCCCTCCACGCCCACGTCCCTTCTTGCATGCATTCTGCTCTTTCCAATATTGTTCCATGAGTGCATGACTATGGCTGACGTCTCCGGTAGGACAGTTCCTCATTGTGCAGAAGTATTCTATGCATTCCAGTAGGTTTATCATCCCTGGATCCTGCCCACTAGATGCCTGTGGTACCCTCCTTCAGATATTGTGACAACTAAAACATGCTCCAGATGTTTCCAAACACTCTGAGCTGACCCCTTTCCAACTGACTATGTCATACCACGCCTTAAGTGCTGAGGTGAGCCATGTGGAACTGCTTTGGTTATAGTCTAAGAACATGGCAGCATTAGCTATTGAATATGGCTAACCTAACTATTCTGTTCTTCTGGAAGCCCTCCCTAATGATGTCCAGGTACACCCTATGACTGTCTGTAGTATTAAAGTGCTTGCCACTAGGCATGGTAATAGCCACGTTACTTGTCATTTCTCACCACATGGCTTAACCCTAATTAACTATGAGCAAGCTACCAATTCTTACATCATCTCGTCTCTCTAGCACTTGACACCGTGCTTGGCACATAATGAGACTAACCCTGGGCTGGCTGAACCAACAAGCAGGATGTTGGGCATACTTTCCCTGATGACTCAAGTTACTATTCCTGGGCATGGAGATACCTTCTGGGCATATTGGGCCACTTATTTTTTTGGCATTTCATCAAATGACCCACCTATGAGTTGCACTGCAGGAGTGTGTGTGTGTGTGTGTGTGTGTGTGTGTGTGTGTGTGTGTGTGTAAGAGAGAAGAGAGAAACAGAGATGCAAAGACAGAAACAGAGATACAGAGAGACACAGAGAATTTTGCTTTATTGCATCAGTCTGGCTGCCAGGGGGGGTCAGGTCCTTGGTGCTTTTTAGAAACGGAGGCAGGGCATCTGGAGGGCTGTGAAGGCTCATGAGCGAGCCTCCAGAAAGAGGTTTACTGCCTCTTACTTCCAGAGTCTCATTGCTAGATTTTCTCTAGCTTTAATCGTCTTAAGTGTCCCCTCAGACTACTAAGGGAATGGGTTCTGAGACCATCCTATGTTTTCCTTTGGAAAACTGCTTTAAATGAGGCGTGGGACTTCGAAGTACAGAGACATTCCTAGCTGAGATGGAGAGCTGCTGAGAGAAAGATAAGCCAAGGGGCTTCTCCGAAGCATTTCTAAATGGTTGTTGCTCTTCTACAGTCACCAAGTGTATGGCTCTACTCACGTATGCTAAAGTGCTTATATCAATAAGCACTCACTGTGGGTCTCAAACATAAGACCATTTTAAATTTTTTTTTGGGGGGGGGATGATTTCCAATTCCAAAAGTGCAACCTTTCTGTTTGTATGGATAAAGCTCAGGCCATGAGGAGCAGAGGTAAAGGAGAAAGCCAGGCAGAGTTAAATGAAGATATATTTTTTCAGAAAATACTTATCAATAAGTAACATATGACTCTATCAACAAGTACCTTTCAGTTCTTTTATTTTCAATATATTCTTATAATTCTTTTCTGTTTTATAAGGCAATCACATCAATTTAAGAAGCAATTAAATACACAGAAGAACATTAAATATTTTTACAATAGCTTATTGTTGACAAGAAGGTCCATATAAACATATTCTCTTAAGAATATTAAACCTTCTGCTAAGCGCCCCCATACAGTATGGGAAATCAACATTAAATAGCTAAACATAGAAAATTCAGATCTATAAATAACGTACAATACAACTTAACTCTAATGTGAGCTTAAATATAACACACTATGATGCAATATGAATCAACTTCATCCATTGGACAAGTCCATTGGGACTCAGATCAGGTCCGTGCAGCGATGTGCAGGTGAAGCCTCCAACCCCAGCTGTGGTCATTTCCTCCTTGGGCTGTGTCCAATTCCATCCCAGAAAAGCGTCAGTTTTTACATCTTCTTGACTTTTAGGCTATAATAAAAGAGGAAAAGTGTAGATTGTGAATGGATGACTGGATGGTAGGAACGGCTTTGGTACATCACATTTTGTTAGGAGGAATTTGAGTCTGAGAAAGGATGGCCTTGCCCAACATAACTAAGCTAGTTAATGACAGAAGCGGGATGTGAACACTTATCTAGGATCTCTAAGTTTAGTATCTATGGTGCAGTAGTATCGGATCTATACCATCTATTGATAAAATGCTACATTACTGATGTGAACCAGAATCACTGGTCTCCACTTAACTAAATTTCTTTTTCAGGGTTCAGCAACCAACCAAGTGTCAGGAAGTCTATAAATGATACAATGAGGAAACATCTTTGCCACGAGAATCAAGTAGCTAGTGACTATCAGCTACATGGGGAATTGTAAGCCATCTCATGAGACAAGTCATTAAGTTAAAATAATATCAAAAATGATAATGGTGTTGGCATATAACTCAAATCCCCCTTTTAAAATTCAATGTTTCTGGACTGAAGAACTCCCATGGGTCGGTGACCCACCCTCTGCTCGCTATCCCCATCATTTGGAGAGAGACTGCTCGTCCTTCCATGATTCATACCTGAGTTGGTGCACGACATTTTTAACCCATCGCTGCTTTGGGTCAGCACACACCAATCTTTTGTTCTTCAGGTGAAAGCTGAAAATCAAAAATTAAAATCTGTGTTTGCGTTCAATCAGCCTTTAAGTGTCTTTGATTTTCACCAAGCATGCATGTATCCCTGCAGGAACCGAATTAAAGTTGGTGAGTAACTTACATGATAGCATTAATGTCACAGGCTTCGTCAGCCATCTGTCTTGTGAAACCCACGATAGCTCTGGAAGGATAAACATGCTTTGTGTAATTGAGGCAGCAGTCGTAGTTGCCTGCAGCTAAAAGAAAAATAAAAGGTATTAAGTCCACAGGAATAAATTTCTGTGTCTTTGAAACCTAGTTGGTGTCTTTCAGGTCCACTTTAATTAACATAATTCCCAGTTATCATTTTTTTTTAAATTGTGTACTGGGGTATTTTGGTTCAACTAACACAGTTTACAAGCCATGACTTCTCTCCATCTTTAGTAAGAAATTCAGATACTTTATTAGAGTTCACCATAGTCACTCAAGAATACAGATACTTATCCCTGCAACTGTCATTTAAAAATAAAAGATCTTTATAGAGATGTCTTTCATCTTCAGAATATAGGGGCAAGTCACATTTCAATCTGTCCTCTGGCTACTAGGTAGGCAGAAGTGAAATCCCCCCCAAAAATACGATTTTCTAGGAACTATGAAAAAAGTTAGAGAGAAAAATATAGCCATTAGAAGTCTTGCGCAAAGCACTCTGGAACTATTGTATTGGCTGTTGGAACTTAAATCCCGTTCATAAAGTCCACCAGGTACTTCCAGCCGTGCACCTGTTGCAGATAACAATATAATAAAGCAATGCTTGGACACTCCTCAAAGTTAAAGTGTAACCTGCTGTAAGGTACTGGATAAATGTTATCTCAAAGTTGGAGAACAATGTCCTTCAGGCCTCATGGGGACACTAAGGTCAGCTGTCACAGTCAGAACCTCAAAGATAAGTTATGAAATTTACAAACATTACTTGGTTGGGAGGTTTAAAAAAAAAAGCCAGAGGTGAAATGTTCTACACATTTCTGAATGACCGTATACACCTTGAAATTGCTACACTCTGGCTCATCACTCCCAAAAATGGTACTTGAGCCTTGTCCTGAAGTTTAAGTGTCTCTGAAAGTTCATCCATCACCAGTCTCCACATCTGCTAGGATTGATGGCAAAGAAGATACCTGATTGCTAGCATCAACTCTTTCCTCCTCTTATCTATGAGCGAACTAGTCCCTCTTACATACTCCTTAGCAGGCTGCTGTCCTCAGGGAACCCCTAGATAAGGTCCAGAAGACAGAGGTCTCCTGTAACCAGCAGAAGGAGCCACCCTTACCTTCTGACTGGCTACAGAGGTGAGCCAGCAGTACCCACGCCACAGCGAGGAAGAGCAGATGCTTGCCACCACCACAGGCCATTCTCAGCTCAGCTCAGCTCAGCTCGGAGTTGGTCTACTTGGCGCTGGTACCCAGTGCCCTGCCAGTGCTCCTCAGCTCCTGCAGCAGCCCTTCTTATAGCAAAATACCGGGAATGTACACAAGAAGGCGTGTTCTCACCCGGGGTTTTCCCCCATTGATTAATCTGCTTCATCCTGTCATCACAAAGAAAACCCACAGGGAAAACTTCCTGCCTTTCCCTACTGTTGAAAAGATGTGGAGGGCAGGTGGGGGCTGGGGAGGGCAGGGGAGGAGGGAATCCTGTCAATTCCTCTGGATGTAGGACGAAGAAATGCAGCTCAGACTAGTGGCTCAGAAATGGCACCTGTCCAGGTTTAACTTAATCTCTCTCTCTCTCTCTCTATCTCTCTCTCTCTCTCTCTCTCTCTCTCTCTCTCTCTCTCTCTCTCTAAAAAAGATGTAACAGTGGTTTCCTTCCCACATCCAGCCCTAGAGGGGAAAGATCATGTGGGAGCCAGGCATGCTGCAACACACGGTTATGATTACCTGGTTGGTGTTTAGCCATCATAAAAGATTTTGAATTTCTAAACCGACATCCAGAACAGGTAGAAAAACACCATGACAGAGGTGTCCCAAACTATTTTGGAAAATACCAGCCTCAAGCGGTTGCTTCACCTTGATGTTACATCAACTTCTCTGCGAATTGTCTATGTTTGTACGCCTTTCATCAATACTGCAGCCAAGAGAATGTCCTCGACCCACTTTTTATTCTTCTTGTGTTGATGTATTTAATACAGAGCCTAGGGGAAGGAAGAGAGCAGACACTATCAGAAATGTCCAACCTGAAAAACGCTCCAAAAATGATGAGGAAGATGATAATAATGTATTGGCATCTCTAATGTATGATAAGACATAGATACCATATAGAGAACTAGAGAAAACTGAGTGGTAAAAGAACCAAAAAAAAAAAAAATGAATAAAAGATAATGGGGGTTTGCTAGCCCTGAACTAAACATTATAGGTGGTAAATAAAACAAAGATACAATGTTTCAGATAAGCAGGGAGTCTCAGATTATTAAGGAATCTATTCATTCAGGATTATAGAAATATATATGTGGAGGTTATTAACTCCTACATACCAAGCAATTGCATCACCAAATACATGATATAAAAACTGATAGAGATGAAGAGAGGAGGAGAAATCATCAATAATACAGACCGAAGACTACCATTCTACACTTGTCAATAATTACCAGAAAACGTGGGCTGAGAACCCATCTAAAAATCTAGAGAACTTGAGCAGCACCCCAAACCAACTAGACAGCAGACATCTCTAGAACATTCTACCCAGAAATAAGATAGTGGCTCCTCTCCATTGGATGAAAGATTCTCTAAGATAAATTATGTGATAGATCACTGAAACGTCCAAATAAATTCCAAAGGTGTTTCAATAATATATACTGTGGTTGTTTTGTTTTGTTTTTTAACACAATGAAATCAAACCAATCAATAAGAGAAGGAGATTTGGGAATTCACAAATTTATGAACATTGAATGATGGACTCCTAAATAATCAACATGTCAAAAAAATCACTAAGAGTAGAGAAATACTTTGAGATGAGTATTTCAAAATTTAGGGGAGGCTGTTGGTAGCATTCCTTCTAGGCTCTGCCCCATAGTTACCTGGTAACAGCCAGGTGTGCCTGACTGTAAAAGGGGCTGCTTGCCCCTCCTCACTCTCTTGCCCTCTCAGCCTCTTTCTCTCTTCCTTCTCTGCCCCTTCTCTCTCCATTCCCCTCCTCCCTCTCTCCACTTGTTCATGGCTGACCTCTACTCTTCCCCTCCCCCTCCCCTCTCTCTCCTCACTTCCCAACACCCCTTCCCATGCCCTAAATAAACTCTATTCTATACTGTACCTGTCCCATGTCTACCTCAGGGGAAAAGGATGTCTCAGCATGGGCCCGCAGAGGCTCCTCCTACCCCCACCATACTGAGCCTCTACCAAACATATTCCTGGTTCTTTCTTTTTCATAAAACACAACAGCTGTAAGGTCAATGCGCAAAGGGGGGCCCTCAGCTGCAACACCTGCATTAAAACCAAGAAGGGTGCTAAGCCTTAAACTTACCTTCTGCTTCAAGACACTTGAAAAGTAGAGCAAGCTGAATCCAAGGCAATCAAAAGGACTAAATGATAATGACTAGAGGGGGCATAACTGAGGCACAGGACAGCAAAGCAGTGGGGAAAACCATGGGACCCAAACCTTCTCCTTCTTCGCAGTCGCGGTTGACAACCTCAGTGAACTGTAACTATGATCGCTAGGAAGACAGGAAGTTAAGTCCCCTCGCGAACGAGAGCTCTTTCTTCCTGACTTAAAAGTAATTAGAATTATAAGGGGAAACTATGGACAACTGTATGCCTACCAGGGAAACTGGTTTAGAACTAGAGTAGAACACTTGAATAGATTTAAACAGGGTATCCTATTAGTAACTATAGTTTTCCTTTACCACAAAAATCCCAGGATCAAAGGGTTTCACCGGTAAGTTCTGTCAAAGAAAACTTGTTGTCAATCCTCCGCATCTTTCAGAAGAGAAAATTTCCAACTCAGTGTGTGAGTACAGTGTTGACTGACAATAATAAAATGAGAGAGAGAGAGAGAGAGAGAGAGAGAGAGAGCTCACAAGCAAAGAAAACTACAGGTCAGTACATCAGACGTGAAAGGGGCTGGAGAGACGACTCATAGCTTGTCCTGCTTTGCCCAGGGTCCTACTCAGTTTCCAGCACCCAAGTTGGACCACTCACTCACCTCCACCTACAGGGGAATCTGACGCCCTCTTCTGGTCTCACAGGTAGGTACATATATATAATTAAGACTAAGATAAATCTTTTTTGAACATTTTACGAAAGCACATCAAAGTCTACAACGAACTAATCTATCCAAACTGAACCTAACCACTTATGTAATAGGCTTATACATTACACCTAAATGGAATTTATTATACCAGCCAACTACAACATTGGCCACACCAGAGGGTATGAAACTGAAGAATGTGTACTGTAACATGTGCACACATACCAAAAGAGAAAAAAAAATCCATTAAGAAAATACTTGATAGACTTTAACACTTACTCATGATAAAAATACTCAACAATCTTGGAGCTATAGAGAAATTCCTCAATCTGATAAGGTTGATCTGTGAAAACCCCACAGCTAATGTCACGCTTATGGTTGAAAGGCTTAATGCCTGATCCTGCGGGCATGAACAAGACAACGATGTCTGCTGTCACCAGTTCTATTTATCCCTGTACTGGAACTACAGACAAATATAATTCAGCATGAAGCAGGGATGGAGCGGGGCACCCAGATGATAAAGGAGACAGGAATTTGTATCAATGTGCAGATAATAGAAACTTAGATAATATAAGCTTCTGCATGCACAATTATTTTTAAAATTCTCTAGTATGATTAAAACTGATAAGTAAATTCACTGAGGTCCAAGAGTCAAGTTCACTATACAAAAGCAATTGTATATCTACAAACTATCAGTGCGTGTTCTGAAAATACAACTAAGAAAATGACTTCACGATGCCATCAAAAAGAATAAAATATGAGCTGCTTGTGGTGGCATGCCTGTAATATCAGCACTCAGAAATGAAAAAAGAATGAAATGTTATAAAGTTGAGGAAAGAATGGGCCAGCAAGATAGCTTAGCAGAAACAGTCATTTTCCTCTGAAGCAGACTTCCTGCGTTTGATCCCCAGAAGCCACACAGTGGAAGTAGAGTAATTTGTCCTCTGATCTCCACATGCACACAGTTAGCATATACTCACCAACAGAGAGGCATATGCATCATTAATAATTTTTTTAATTTGACAGAAGTAAAAAAAAATACTGAAAACTTAAAAAAATCATGAAACAATTAGAACAGCTATATAGACAGAAACAAATTACATTTCCACAAAATAGATTTAATATTATCAAAATGGCCATATTCACTAAATTATCCGTAGATTCAACACAATTTTTATTTGAAGTCAAGCTAGCTTCTTCATGGAAGTAAAGGGGGAAAAAAAAGTATTTGAAATAATATGGCGGGTAAAGGGATCCTGACCAGACCACATGATCTTGAAAAGGGCAAAAATGAATGGGACCAGTCACAGTGTCTGATACCAACACTTACCAAGAAGCCACACACAGTAACTTAGACGTGGACCGGTGCACAGGCATTTGCGACTAGTGGCAAAGAACTGAAATACTGGGCCAAGCCCCTACCTTTGAGGAACCGATTTTTGCTTTCTGTGCCGTGACAATGGCAGTTGGCAAAAGTCTTCTCGGTAAGTAATGATAGATGTTAACACAGAAAACTGATGTTAGACTCACAACATATGCGAAACAGCGGCATGAACTTAGTTTTAAATTATAAAACTCCTAGAGGGGAACACAGAATTCCTGACATGGATTAGGGGATGGCTTTTTATATCCGGCATCAAAAGCTAAAAATTAATTAAATAAAAGCCAGCTAGAAGGGGAAGGGGATGGGGGTTGCAGGGAGTGAATACAAGCCAAGTGTAATGGTATTTGTGCATGAAATGTTACAATAAAACCCTCTAACAGAAAGCTAAAAACTTTCTGATTTCAATGGATAATACTATATATATATATATATATATATATATATATATATATATATATATATATATATATATCAAAGAGACCGCCCACCAAAGGGAAGAAAATATTTGCAAATTATATATGTAGTAAGGAACTTCATTTGTATCCAGAATATATGGCAAATTTTAGCATTTAAATAATACATAATCCAATTTAAAAATTAACAAAAAAAAAAGTGGACCAATGAAATCATTCAGAGTTGGGATGCTGCCAAGCCTGAGTTTCATCCTGGGAATTTACATTGCAGAAGTGCACACATGTCTAAATAACACTTTCTGATTGGACTTAAGGCCTATTCTGTTTAGCAAAATGGATGAGCATTCATTTCTCCAAAGAGCCACATAAATGCCCAGTGAGCACGTGGGAAGGCTCAAGACACTCAACATTGTGAGTCACTCAGGAAATGCAAATAAAACCACCACCAGCATCACACCCACCAGCATGGCTCCAGTCAGTATGACAAATAGAAAGAGCTGCCAATGCTGTAGAGAAATGGGAGCCTCAGAACTGGTACTGGGAGTGAGAAAGGGAACAGAGATTTTTGGCAACAGGTTACCAGTTCCTCAAGTGTCTAATCATAGAGTTTATCCAGCTATCCCATCCCTAGATAAACACCCAAGAGAGTGAAAATACTTATCCACACAAAAACTGTGTGGATGGCTGTCCTCACAACACCTAGCAAGTAGAAATGGCCAAAGTATCACAGGCTGACAGATGCCGACAATGAAATACTACCCAGGGACCAAAATTAATGGGGCAATAGAAGCAAGAAAGTGCATGACCCTTGGAAAACATTGTCCTAAGTGGGAAAGGACACGTCCTAATGCCTACCCACATTCGGTTCCTTCTGTGCGAACTGTTCAGAACTAGCAAGTCAGTAAGACTTGAGAAGCAGAAGAGTGATTGTCCAGGGCAAAGTTGGGGAAAGGGAAGCGGAATGTGGGGGACTGTTGGTGCACATGTGATCTCTTGTTCTTCCTTCACCCCAAAACAGACACTGACAATAGTCGCACAGCCTAGGGAATGCACTAAAGCACACTGAGTGCTGCAGCTTGGCTGGTTGTTTTTATGGTATGTCAATTACACCTCAATAAAGAGGATAACAACACAGGAGTGCCCTGTCTGCCTGTGTCTGACGCCTGCCCCAACTGACTGAGCTTCTTTCTTCTTTCTCACTACTCACAGAGCCTTGCAGTCTGTGGTTATCTGCCCTCATCCCTCCACTCCGGCCACACCTCCCACTTGCCTCTCTCCCTGTCTCACCTCTGAATAGGGGCAACTGTCATTTTAAATTTGTTATTAACATAAATAAAGCATAATATTTCTCATTCTAAATCTAACCTATTTCATTTAATGTGATGATTTCCAGTTGCATACATCCTGCAAATATCATGATTTCATTTTTAATTATGGCTGCATAAAATTTATATCACACACACATACACACCACAAACACACACACACACACACACCTCTGAGGTAGCATTTAGAGTCCCTTCTATAAAACCAAGAGTGTATAGCTGGGCCACATAGTTGTTCTGTTTTCAGTTTCCTCAGAAATGTTCAAATTAATTTTCTCACAGATACACAAGTTTGTAGTCTCACCAGTGAAGAAGAGGTTTTCCTCTCATATTCTCTCCAGCTTTAGTTGGAAGAAGTTGGAACAACACTGTATTTTTTCTTGATGTCAGCCATGATGGTTAGGGTGAGATGGAATCACAAAGTAGTTTTGGTTTGCATTTTCCTGATCACTAAAGATATCAAACATGCTTTTTATTTACTGTTTATTGACCATTGTTTTCCTTCTTTTTAAAAATAACTATTACTGTTACCCTAAGACAAAAAAAAATCTACCATGGGGAATTTTGGGAGGTTAGGTAAGTCTATAGAATTTATTCTTTTCAAATAACTTAGACACAGTTGTCACAAGTCCTAATTCCTACATATAGTAAACTCCCAGGTCTTGCTTTTCATACCTTCCCCCCAAAAATGGAAAGTATCTCTTTGTGTGGAAAGAGCTTACCGGTACATATATACAGATAGCTAAAACCTGATGCCTGCATTTGGTGTAAGCACTTTTAAAAGCAGTATTGCCACATGTGTGTGTGTATATATATATATATATATATATATATATATATATATATATATAACTTAAAACACTAATAGAATTGCTAGCAAAATAGTTCATTACTTCCTTTGGTTTCTAGGATATGCCAATATTAACTTGGCACGTTAATCAAACCATGTGTCTATCCAATGTTTTCTCTCTCTGGTGAATTTCCATGACACGTTTTAGGAAGGAGGAACTTCCTTTCAATGCTGCATGGAGCGTGCCTCTGTCAGGTGCACGATGGTTTAATATGGAATGTACTATGAACTCAAAGAGGCATGATGTTTGATTCCTACTAAAGGGAGCTCATGCCTGGGAAAGGAGACCTTTGAATGAAAACATAGAGTGCAGTAGAGACTGGAAAAATACTGCATCAGAGAGAAAAAAAGAGCCATGGGGGGGGGGGGTGAGGTCTCTGTCTAGAGCAATGCAGAAGGCACGTCTGAGCTTCAACTTGAAGGGAAGCTGGAAATTTCCCTTCACAATATCAAATTCAAATATTCCTCATCTTCCTTCTGGATTACCAAGAAACTGTGAACTTTGAATTTCTAGTCTTTCAAAGAAAAGGTTCAACATGAACACTGGGGGCAAAAACCATCTAATCATATGGATGCTAATCTTGTACTCTTTCTGACTAAGTGACTTCAAAAGAAAGTAAGAAACTGACTTCTCATAAATGGGGATAATGAAATATGTGACAGCACACAGTAGGATTTCAGCAAGTCATCTCCTCTTCCTCCTCCATTTTTCCCTTCTAGTCTCAGGATTAACTCATTCCATATGTCTTCTCTTAACTCTATGTAACAATAGAGCCATGCATCATATTCTATGCTTATATTATGGTGTGCCCATAAGATTACATGGAATCAGCAGAAACATTATTGTCTAGTAATGCAACATCCTACCTACACTCATGTGTTTGATGATGCTGATATAGAAAATGATATAGCCTGATGTTCTATTAGTGTATATGATACCACATTCAGCTGTGTGCAATGTGGGAGACTTGATAATTAGGACAATGTCATTGATTTATGTACTTACCATACTCTAATTTTCATTATTATATTAAGGTGTACCTCATACTTAGAGAGAACTTTCCAATGGGCCAGAGTGTGAAGGCAGAATACAGTGGCATGATCCTGATCCAGCATAGGTACTATGGTGTAGATACAAAATGTATCCCTCTCCAAGTGGTGATTTGGATAAAAATGGCCTCTCATAGAGTCATATATTTAAATGTTTAGGAAGTGGCACTATTTGAAAGGATTAGAAGGTGTGGCCTTGTTGGAGAAAGTGTATCACTGGGGGATAGGCTTTGAGGTCTCCAAAACCCAAGCCAGATCCAGTGGCTTTCTCTCTTCCTGTCACCTGCTAATCTCATGTAGCTCTCAGCTCCAGTACCATGTATGCCTGCACGCCACCATGCTTCCTGCCAGGCTGATAATGGACCAGACCTCTGAAACTATAAGCAAGTCCCAGTTAAATGATGCTTTTCTTTATAAGAGTTGCCATTGTTACAGTGTCTCTTCATAACAGTAGATCATAGGCCAAGGGACCCCTTAAAGTCACGTGTTCACACACTTGGACTCCAACTGGTGGGTCTATCTTGGGAAGCTACAGAATTTTGAGACTGTGATTCAACCAATTGAATTGGGTTACTGGGAATGGGCCTTGAAGACAGTATCTATTTCTGATTTCACCCTGTGCTTTCTGTTTCTCAGTCTACTAAGATGTGACCAAGCCATGCCTCAAGTCCCACTGCAGAGCCACTCAGCTGTCATGGCTTCCACGTAGTGATGCACTGTGTGCCCTGAAATTGTGTTCCCAAATAAGCTCTCCTTCCTTAAGGTGTCTCTGTCAACTTAAGTTGTCATGACCAGCAAGGAAAATAACTATTACAATAGATGTTCCAGATAAGCCTGGCTACATTGCGTGAGACCAGCTCCCAGGTGCTTTAACACCAAAGAAAAGGGACAAACAGATCCAGGGTCATGCAGAGGGCAGCCTATTGGGTACTTGCTGGTAAAATCATGATTCTTGGGATAGAGACATCCCAAAGGGTCTCCATAATTTAAGTCATAATATGAGGACTTTGAAAGCACTCAAAAAAAAAAAAAAAAAACAAAAAACAAAAAGCAAAGAGTGGCCTCCTTTAATATGTAATGCACCTGATTCGTCCCAGACTAGTATCAAAGAGCCAGACATACGCCTGGTGCCAGGGTCCAGTTGTAAAGCTGCACAAACCACTATTATAGACATTGTCTATTTATAGTAAGCTGGTTAAGTATTTGGGGAATACCAACCAGGTTTACTCTAAGGGAGTGGTGGGGATTAGGGCTCAAAATGCCTACAATCCCCAAAAGGGGAACTCAGAGAGTAGATTAATGTGCATACTTCTGTCTTACCTTTCCACAACTAAGTTTAGAAATGGAATAATACTAATCTTGAAGAGAAAATAAATGTTATAAAGAAGGAAAGTATTTCTGCCTAGTCTTATAGTACCTTTGTTTTTTTTAAAAGCAATGTTTCTTTACCAAAGTCAAAAGGTTTTAATCATGTAAAAATTTATAAAGTAAAAATGTCATAGTGGCTAAAGTTAATATATTTCTGAAAAGCAGTTTTGAAAATTAGTTTATAGAGCTTTTAAACTCTGCACAGGTATACAGTAGTGTCCCAGGCCTCCACACTCAGTCAGCAACAGAGCAGCTGCCGGCCCCCGTAGTTCATGGGACCTGCCTCATACAAGTTTATCATTTCCTAATTTTTATAGCATTTTTTATGGTACCTGTCCTACATTTAAGAACACAAATACTTGAGAGTAGAGGGAAACTGACATGGGGGCAGACAGACAGGAAGAAGATCCTGATCCCACGTGGTTTTAAACAGCTACAAGTAGGTTAAGATTTTCACAAGGTTAGAAATATTGGGATAAAGCTTTTATCATTATCAATTGGCTGTGAAATTACTATTTTTGCATCCTGGAAATTGGGATTTTATTGTTATCCAATAAATCTGATTGAGTAATTAAACACCCACACCCACCCACCCACCCCTACACACACACACAAATACTTAACACTTGTCCACAATAGTCAGTAAAGTCACATGCTGTGTGACTTTACAACCTAAGAGCAAGAGACTGTACTTTGAGCTAAAACATATAATCAGCTACACATCTAGATTCGTATGAGGACTCTGGGTACACAACAGGATCTCCTAACTATGCTTCTCTCAGAACACTATTCTATTGTTAAGAAACGCATGACTGCATTTAGATCCATTCATCTTCAAAATCTACCTTTAGCTCCAAGGAGAGTCCCACAAAAAATTATTCTCAGTATCTGCTCTATTTGGAAACAAATATGATAATAACATGAACCATGGCATGTGCCTCGGGGCTATAAAATAGTACAGAAACACAATGGAAGCTATAGATTTTCTATTTATCTTTAAAACAACTGTGATAATGTTTGGGGAAAGTACAGGTTATTGATTCTCTTATGGGAATTAAGTTCTTTACAGTTTTTGCTATTACAGTTTTTTTCAAGTGAGCATGTAACCGTGTGTGCTTCTTTCATTATTCATACAATGGGGCACATGTGTGTTCTCTGCCATTCATGTCGAATGCATGATTTTTGGAAAGCCCTCAAGGGTTTCCCTGGCCCAGCATCTCAGACATAAGTTCTTTGATTCTCAGTATTATTTACTTATGCATAAAATCCAGGTATCTGCTATCAGTGGCATCCAGATCATGTATGGACCTACGTGTGTCTCTCCCCCCTCTGTGTGTGTGTGTGTGTGTGTGTATGTGTGTGTGTGAGTGTGTGCAAAATGTAGTTAAAGATACACCACGACAAGAACCAGAATGTGTTTCACATGCACCTTTATTGCTTTTTAATTTTCTTTCTCTTTTTCTTTCTTCTGTGGTACTGGGGTTGAACCATCTCTTGCGCATGCTAGGCAGGTGTTCTGCCACTGAAGTATACTCTCTATCCTCAGGGTCATTTCAGAGGAGAACCATGGAGAGAGCAAGCAGTTGTAGAAATAAGGAGTCTTTTGTCCAGAAGAGTCTTTTAAATCCCCTACTGGTCATAAATACTAAAAATACTTGAGCCACAGAAGGGGAATTTTCTTCAAGTGATAGTAGGGTAGCTTTGGTTCCAAAAGCAGAAACCTATGGAAGGTGCTGAAGTTACCTGTTACATCAAAGACGGGTTTGAAGCCAGTGATTTTCAAGCCATTTTGTAATTGGAGTTCATCAGTTTGGCCTGAGAGAATTCAAGGGCAGCAAACACACCGCTGGCCACATAAATGTCCCAGAGAGAATCAAGACAAAGAGAATAAGTTACCTTTGTAATAAAGAGGGTTTTAAACACAAGTTTATATCAGAAGGTAGACATAATCATTAGTTACAAAGAACAATTTCAAAGATCAGTAATCATGACTGTATTTATATATTACAATAGTTTTGTATTTTAAATCAGTAGAAGTTGTTGATATCTGTGAACTTGTGAACCACCTTCAAGTTTCTGGTATCCATGACAACCAGAGGCAAAGAATAAGTGGCCAATTTTCATGATAATTGCTTAAAACTTTGGTGAGATTCTACAAATTAATTAATTAATTAAATTAATAATAGGCTATTTTTCATTAAAATGTAATCACATCATTTCCACCTTCCCTTTTCTTGCTCTATCTCCTCCCATACACTATCCTCCTTTGTGCGCTCTCTCTCTCTCTCTCTCTCTCTCTCTCTCACACACACACACACACACACACACACACACACACAATCATGATCTCCTTTTCTTTACTTGTCATGTGTGCATTTATGTATATGTATGTATCCTATTAAGTAAATGCAAACTGCTGATTCTGTTCAGAGTTACTTAAGTGCATGTGATTTCAATGCTGACCACTTGGTACTAGATATCCAACATGGGATGCATCCCTGGGCAGAACTATTTCTCTCACTCTTAGCATTCCTTAGCTGCCTGCAAACTACATTTCTGCTCTTTCATATCATGGGACATTTTGTCCTCTTTAGTAGCCGTATAAGTAGGGTGACTAGCCTGTTGTCTGCCTGTTCCCCAATGTTATTTATTACACTAATTTTTGGCTCACTTTATGATTGTTTTGATGAATTATGAGCACAGTTAAAGTGTTCTTATCCCAGTTTCTTTTCTTCTTGAATAGCGCCGAACTATGTAATTCCTAAAGGAGAATGGCAGGAAGCCCATCTGGCTTGATGCCTTAATGTCCAAGATGAGGACACAGAGGTCAGAGAGTCATGAGACATTGCCTGTATTGTCCTTAAGGACCAGAACTGATGCTCCTAACCTCCTCCCTAGGTCAATGTACTATTCCTCATTTCCTCCATGAAGGTTTATTACCTAATTCTGGGATGGATCACATTACTACACGTCATTAACCTGCACATCAACCTAGCTGCTTTCAGCGACATTGTAGTTTCTATTCAGGCTTAATCATAAACGATGTATTATCAAACAACTAAATAAAAATAGCGAAGCATGCACCTGTGGTCACAACTTCTCTGAGGGCCAAGATGGGAAGACCATTCCTGCTCGGAAGTTGGATACCTACCTGGGCAACACGGCAATATGCTATCTTACCACAAATTGACTAAAACTAAATTAGAAGGTTTCATGAAGGATGGCAACTATATGAATTACTGTAATGATGACTTAAAACAAAACAAACTTCTTGATTTTTGGATCTTAGATTGGATTCCCATGAAAGCAACGAAGCTTTAGATAATTTCGTTGTGAGGTTATCTCAGAAAGCAAAAAGACAGACAGGAAGAAGCATGAATAGCTTCCGGGTCATCCAAGAACACTAGGAAGTCGACTTTACTAAAAACTTTTGAAGGAAAAAAAAGTAAATAGTTGTCTTTGAAAAATAGTTCAGGAGAAGGTTAGGAGATAGCACTTCCTGCACTGGTTCACATCCTGCATTAGCAGAAGCTTTCTCCTTAGGCAGCAGTCTCTCTGATCATATTAAGTGTTAGGAAAAAGTAGAGAGCTCAGTCTCCCTCAGCTCAAAACAGGTCCAAGAGCAGAAAGAAATGCAGACAAGGAGCGAACAACTCCAGCATGGTGCTGGCAAGGGCTCCAATCAAAACTGGAGCTGCAATCACGTGGCGTGTGATGCCGGAGAGGCATACCTGCCACAGGCAACTCAAGAAAATGTCTCAAGCAGCAGCTAGTCTAACAGCAATTGTGACTAAAAGAAACATTCTGCATGCTTAGACCAGATGAATCCTCAAAAAATCCAGAAGGATAACTCAGCTCTCTGGTTTAAAAAGAAAACAAAACAAAAACAAAAACAAAAAAACCTGTCTTCTCCAGAAAACAGTGCATATTCATATATCCATTGATTGTTTCCCTATGATTCATTTAATTTGAAGGAAAGGATTTGGCCTATAAACCCATGATTGCTACAAGATCACATAGCCTTGGGGAGGGATAATCATAAGATATTCTCAGGAAAATCAAAATGCCCCGGTTGTAAGAGTTGCAAATGACTAAAAATATTGTCATTGCTATTAAAGAGAAAGTTAAAAAAACAACCACCATAACAGCAGCAGCAGCAGCAACAGCAGCAGCAGCAGCAGCAGCAGCAACACTCTGAGGATGCACAGAGCCACGGCATGGAGAGAGTGGCAAGCATATTGAAGAAAATATCAAAATAAAAAATATTTTTGCAATTTTTCATGAGCTCCTTTCAATAAGTAGCTTGCATATTATCTCACTAAGGAAATGTCACAAGGTCTTAACAGATCCATGTGCCAGTCGATTTGTGTGAATCATGACATCATGACATGTTCCTGTATGTGTGCATGCATGAAGAAGCCGGAGGTCAGTCTCAGTGGCTTCCTCAGTGGCTCTCATCTTCTGCTTTGGTGAGGGTCTATCTGGACCTGGAGCTCACCAATTGGTTAGACTGCCTGGCTAACAAGCTCCAGGAATCCCTCAGTCTCACTCCTTCGGCACCATGGAGGTACAGACATGTGCCACCCTAGCTGGCTTTTTATTTGGTTGCTGATTCTATGTACTCATATTCTAATGCTTAGATGGCAAGTATTTCATCCATGGAGTCTCTGCTGGCTTTTAGAACTAAGAAATATGTCACTCAAAGATTGCTAACACATCCGTAGCAGGTCACACAGTAGAGAAGGTCAGCTCTACCATGAATTTCTGAGTGCTGTTAATGAAACCAAAGAGCACAAACAATCAATCCAATGATCGCTGGTACAATCATCTCAAAATGGAGTTTTTAGGATCACTAAATAAACTAATAAAGTGCTTGGATCTGAGTCTATAACAGGTAGATAGATAGATAGATAGATAGATAGATAGATACATACATACATACATACATACATACATACATACATACATATATAGATGGATACATAGATAGATATAAACATACAGACATAGGCAGACAGACAGACAGACAGACAGACAGACAGACAATTATGTTCTCCCTGATCCTACATTTCTAACCTTATTGGTCAGTCATCCAGGTCAGGATGAGTGTCTCTATAAAAAGAGGAAAGAAAATCCAGCTCATTCTTCTATATATTCTCCATCCTGACTGGGAAACTCTGCATTTCTTGGTCCTCCCATCTCCTTGGTTCCTATTGTGGTTCACAGCAGAAAAGTCTCTACCAATGTCACACAAGAGGAAGCCAGCAAAAGTCGGGGTGTTGGGAAGGTCAGGAGGATCTCTGAAACTTGTTGGTTGGTCGGTGAACTCCAGGTCTGGTAAGAGACCTTGTCTCAGAAAACGAAATGGAGTGCATTAAAAGGAGACACTCAGTGTTGTCCTGTGGCCTCCCCTGTATGCTTGAACAGGCATAGACATCTCTATACACACACACACACACACACACACACACACACACACTAAATTTTGCATGTAACAGCCAAAGAAAGAGTTTCCTTTCCCCACAAATGCCAACTCAACATTGTTTTTGGCCATCAGTGCTCAGACACAGCTGAAAGGCAATTTGGTCTTGAAGACCATTAACAAATAATTAGACACAATGTGGAATTGCTGTAGAGAATACTGAGTCCTTCTCAGTAGGACATTAAACAGAATACACTGGGCTCTTCATGGCAATACCACACAGTTTACTACCTAAACCTTTAAAAGAAATAGAAAATTGTGATAAACAGTAATGGAGAAACCAGCTGTTAGACCCCAGTTTTGTCCAGATGTGAAGAAGTCACCACTTTGCTCCTGCCTTTAATGTCAGGAGTAAAGTGTGACATTTCTATAGAAAGAGAAATTGAATGGGGGTGAGGTGCTTAATAGGGAAATGGTGTCAAATTTTTCTACATAGCAAAAGCTGCCCACATTATTAAAAAAAACCTATCATTATGCTTTCATTTTGTGTTCAGGTTCAATGTCTTGTGGTCAAAATGATTTGTTCTTAGGTGTTATAAAAGAGATCGCCCCGATGATATTTCAGATCACCACTTCAACTGCTTAAGGAAGCTGGGGATTTGGCTGCTCTCCAGAAGCCCTTCAGTGTAATAGGATTCTGATTGTTAATGTAGCTGTAATGAGAGCTCCAGCGTTTCTGTAGGAATTTCCCACTGTGAGTTCTAAAGCCAAGAAGTCTCCCCTACTGCTGCAAAATGATTTGCATAACCGAGCAAGGCCACTTCCCCTGGCTACATTTTCTTTTCAGTCAGCATAGGTCCTGTTCTACTAAAGTGAACTTGTTCGTTCAGAAGTTTGATTGTTCGTTTGCTTGCTTGCTTGCTTGCTTAGGTCCTCATGTCTTTTAGGATATGGTAGTGTTCTTAAATACTAGCATTTTCCTTTATTATTATTATTATTGTTGTGGTTGTTATTATTATTATTAGATATATTATTTATTTACATTTCAAATGTCCCCTTTCCTGGTCCCCACCCCCAAAATTCCCTAACCCATCCCCCCTTCCCCTGCTCACCAATCCACCCACTCCCACTTCCCTGTCCTGGCACTACACTGGGGTATCTAGCCTTCTCAGGGCCTCTCCTCCCTTTGATGTCCAACAAGGCCATATGTCTGCTGCATATGCATTTGGAGCCATGGGTCCCTCCATGTGTACTCTTTGGTTGGTGGTTTAGTCCCTGGGAGCTCTGGGGGGTACTGGGTGGTTCAAATTGTTGTTCCTCCTATGGTGCTGCGAACCCCTTCAGCTCCTTGGGTCCTTTCTTTAGCTCCTCCACTGAGGACCCTGTACTCAATTCAATGGTTGGCTGAGAGTGTACCCCTCTGTATTTGTCATTCATTGGCCGAGCCTCCCAGGTGACAGTTACAAAGGGCTCCTGTCAGCAAGCACTTGTTGGCATCCACAATAGCGTCTGGGTTTGGTAACTGTATGTGGGATGGATCCCTAGGAAGGGCAATCTCTGGATAGTCTTTCCTTCAGTATTTGCTCTACACTTTGTCTTTGTATCTCCTTCTCATTCATTTGGTCTGTGAATTTTATCTTGGGTATTCCAGACTTCTGTGCTAATATCCACTCATCAGTGAGTGCATACCATGTGTGTCCTTTTGTGATTGGGTTACCTCACCCAGGATATTTTCTAGTTCTATCCATTTGCTTAATAATTTTATGAATTCATTGTTTTTAATAGCTGAGTAGTACTCCCCTGTATAAATAAGCCACATTTTCTGTAACCATTCCTCTGTTGAGGGACATCTGGGTTCTTTCCAGCTTCTGGCTATTATAAATAAGGCTGCTATGAACAAGTACGCACTCTATTGTGATGTGCCCTAATGTAAACTCACTAATGGCTGGTAACTTTTAATCCTCCCCTCTCTCCCCGCCCCACAAGAAGAGTAAGCCCCGTGATGTAGATGTGTCACACATTTGCCCAATCAAGTAAACAGTTTGCCAGAGAAGTGGAAGAACAGAGGAAAAGAGCAGAGGGAAGGAGAGAAGGCAGCCTGTCAGTCCCGTACTTTCCAATGAGCCTCGGGGTATTCAGTGTATTTATTCAGCAGACCAAAGGTTTTAATATGTAACTGAGCGATTGCTCCTATGATGAAATCAAGGTAGCTCCCTATTGTAAAGTGGAAAATTCCCCTACATAGTTTTCTCAAAGCTGCCACGAAGAACCCAGCTTAAAATACCTGTCTGACTGATCAGAAAGTAACTCACTAAGGAATTCTGTTCATCCTTGTCACTGGGTCCACATGGTGTTTTGGAATGTTAAATGAAGTGGGACAAACTATCTTGAACAGGGGTGTTACCATTCCATGGACTGGGGTCCTAGACTGAATAGGAAGGAAATACCTTGAGTATAGACATTCAGTTCTTTTTACTTTACTTCCTGAGTGTAGATACAATGTGACCATCTGTCATAAGCTCTTGTGCCCTAACTTCAAATTATGGCTCAGCATAAACTATTCCCTAAGTTGCTTTTGTCAGATATTTTTATCACACCAGTTAAAAAAGAAACACACACACTCACACACACACACACACACACACACACACACACACACACACACACATACAATTTGAAGTACAGGAAATTGAGTGCAGAGAGTTCTACCACCAAGTACAGTCCCTGCTGTCCTTTCATTTTTATTTTGAGACAGTCTCATTACATTTCCCAGGTTAGGCATGAACTCTACAGTCCAGGCAGGTCCTGAAGTTGTAATCATCCTGCCCCAGTTTCCAGAGTAACTGGGATAACAAGCACCCGCCATTCCCAAGCCTGACTTTGAGGGTATTCTTAATAGATTGATATTGTGTTAGATAAATAATTAGGCTTAGATGTTCCAGACTGGAGAAACATGTAACAAAGGAATAGCTGAACCTTCCCTACAGAAGTACAATAAGCTTAACCCTGCGTCAAACTACAGTATTGAAGCACTGCCCCTTCTCATGTCAAGGCCTGGGCCTTTTAGCTAATGACACTGGTGCAGACCAAATGGCTATTCTCAGTTCCCTCCTGAAGTTCCACATTCCAAAAAAATCCCTCATACGCATGACCAGAGGTTCATTTTCATAGTGATACAGTGATTCTAAGGCTTATGTTGGCAACCAAGATTCTCTCTCTCTCTCTCTCTCTCTCTCTCTCTCTCTCTCTATCTCTCAATCTCTCTCTCTCTGTATATGTGTGTGTGTGTGTGTGTGTCTGTGTGTCTGTGTGTCTGTGTGTCCGTGTCCACAAGCAGCTGTGGAAGTGTATCTGAAAGCAAAAACTATATTCAAATAACTGATCAAAAGAGTTGAGAAGAAAAGACTAAGACTGCATCCTTAAGTGGACCGTCTTTATTAACACCTCCCTCCCCACCACGGCTTTCAGAACATTCCAGAAGAGGCAGAATGGATATAAGAGCTAGAGCTGGAGGGTGGAAAGGAGTGCTGTGAAATACTGTCCCTGCTCTTACGGCAAGGCTATTGTGCACATGAACTCACACGGCTGTGGGTCCCTGCACAAGATCAGGTCAGCCGAAGTGCCGGAAATGAGGGAGATGATCTCCAAGCTCTGCCCCTCAGTACAAAGCTATTTGCAGTAGATAGCTTCTGCAGAAGGGAAAATCATTCTTCTTTGAGGGTGTGACCACCTGTAGGTTTCCAGCATGCCAGTGGATAATCACACACCCATCAACGTATGGGCAGCACTAATTGGCATTAATCAGTTATCAAAAAGAAAAAAGATATAAAATTAAAGAAGGGGCTGCTGGAGGAATGTGGAGCAGACTAAAGAGAAAAGCAGGCATGTATATGAGTGTGTCCCATTCTATACTTATATATAAAATTATCAAATAATAACATATATATTAGCTTTGGAAAATCACATGCAAAGCTATTCATTGAATGCAACTAGAGAAGGGAGAACAACAATAAAAATATACAACAATATAGTCATAAAATGATTATTAAATAACAATAGCACTGTGTGGTTTGTTGCCATTTAATATCTTTGAAGTGCAGAAGAGATGGAAATTGCTGTCACATAATGATAGGAGTGAGATCATAGGAGAAGATTATAAGCGATATGTTAAACCATCATAGAAAATCAGGCTTACTTATATTCGTGTATGAACGAAACCTGAAGGAAACTCACCAACATTAAAATAGAATTATTTCTTAGTGTAGGAAGTTCCTACCACCTCACTATTTTCTCAGTTTTTCCCTATATCTTTAAAAAAAAAAGCACATACTGATAAACCCATTTTCTTGAACAAGATATTTTTAAAATAGAAAAAGAACAGATTGTTTCCAAAAGGAACCCAGGACCTAGCATAGGAAGTAAGTTGAACTTGGGAATATCACTTAAAAAGCTACTTTTTATTTCCACTCTCAGTTGTTTTCTAGAAAAAAAAAAACAAAAGCAAATGCCACTAATTGAGGTTGCAAGGCCTTATTGTCTTGACATTTCTCCCACCAACTTTGACAAAAACAGCAAGGCTGAACTTGCAAACTCCTCATTGCCATTGTAGGCCTGTGACTGGTCCCAGAAAAGACATAACTCTGCCAAGAACACATACTGCTTGTTCTGGAGTAAGTAAAACCTCACAGGAGAGGTTTTATATGGACACTAGCCTTCTTGGTGATAATTGTGCAGCTGCTCTGTTCAGTTGGGAAATGTGTCCACAAAACAGCTTTAGAACAGATTGCTCTATCTGCTAGGGCCGAAGAATGACTAATTACCTAAGTATCCATATCAATAGTTCACTGTGTGACTGGGAAAGTCATGTTCTCTGAACCGAGGTGCTAAAAAATATGCAAATACAAGCCTCTGGACTCTGCAGGAAGTAGAGGCTATCAAAGATTGTTCATGTTTCAGTAACATAAAATAATCTTTATAGAGCTTGCTACCTGGTGACTTCAATTCTACTCAATAGAAAATGACTCTAAGCTCTTACAATATGTGAGCCTTATAATTTAAACCAGCTTACAACAATCCAGTTTAACCAGTAGATGCTTTCTACCATGGCCTGACCCTATACAAGTCTCCATTTTAACCCATGTTGTTTTCCTTGACTGTTCTCAAGCAGAGGCTGCCTTGCACCTTCTTACTACGTGCATTATCAGTCACGACGCGTCTTCAGTGCTCACAGGTGCCATTGGGAGTAAACCCAATGACAGAACCAGATAAGCAACTGGAATGTTCCACCATGCCCTCTGGCTTGAGCCAGAAGCACTTACTTATCTGCCTAAAGTCTATATGTCAGTTCACAGATGGAATGAGTCATTGGCTCATTCCAAAGATGTCAAGATCACCACTGGAATGAGGCAGGGTGATGACATAGCTATCCAGGGAATGACACTAGTTAAGTCCCCAAGTTCAGAGCCATTACTGAACTACTGAACGGCTCATTCATTGCTTCTGTCTAGGCTTTCCTCATAGAAGGGGGACAAAATATAAAAATGGACTTCACAACACATGGAAGTCTCCTCTGACATAAAATCAGTGCATCCTCTTGAGAATAATCCCGAAACCTTTCGTGAAGATCTTCCAACAAGATCCACCCAGTATGATGAGTTAAGAACTCTCTGCAATGCTTCCACTCCAGCTGACAGCCACTGATGTCCCTTGCTGGAGTCTGAGGAGTGAACCCAGTAAACTCAAGTGCTCCACACAAAACAAGGCTTCCGAGAAGGAAACTGCTTTGGCCACAACTCAAATGTCTCTGATAACTTTTACACAATGGTAAGTAGGACCAAAGGGAAAATAAAAATTTAAGGAAACTTATTTTGTGGTTCTATGAAATTGTGTGTCTCTCTATTAGGGTCACTGGAGACTTCTCCATAAAAGAGTGTGTTACTAATTAACAGAGATTTGTGATCACTTTCCCAACAACAGTAAATCAAACACTGCTCAGTACAGAAGTTCAGAAAGCACCCTCAGAGGTGCCTGCTATTACTTGTTTGCATAGTGTTTTATTTTGCATCACTCATGGGGTCCTGCTTGGGAATTAAAAATTTTTTTGTTGGCACACACCTTTAATCCCAGCACTTGGGAGGCAGAGGCAGGCAGATTTATGAGCTCAAGGCCAGCCTGGTCTACAGAGTGAGTTCCAGGACAGCCAGGGCTATACTGAGAAACCCTGTCTCAAAAAAACAATTCTTTTTTTTTTACTTTATTTCCCCATTTCTGTTCTCTTTCTGTATTCCTGGCTTTCTGGCTTTTTCTTTTCCTACTTTTTCTTTTTTACCCATAAAATATGTTATGTGAAATAGAACACATCTTACCTTCTCCTTCTGCCCATTTTTTCTTCCTTCCTTCCTAGACAAAATAATCACACGTAAGTAGAATAGCTGTGTGATGGTTTGTATATGCTTGGCCCAGGGAGTGGCACTATTAGAAGGTGTGGACGTGTTGGAGTAGGTGTGTCACTGTGAATGTGGACTATAAGACCCTCATCCTAGCTGCCTGGAAGTCAGTCTTCTCCTAGCAGCCTTCAGATGCAGATGTAGAACTCTCAGCTTCTCCTGCACCATGCTGTCACGTTCCCACCTTGATGATAATGGACTGAACCTCTGAATCTGTAATCCAGCCCTAATTAAATGTCCCTATAAAAGTTGCCTTGGTCATGGTGTCTGTTGGCAAAAGTAAAACCCTAACTAATATAGCAGCTAATACAAATAATAGCTAACAGCTTTCTCATTCACTTCTGGGGAATTCTGACTCTCACTGAAAATATAAATAGAAGACCAAGTACAGATATGCAAAGAGATGTTTTTTTTAAGTATCTTGGAATTTAAAAAATACACCTTTTAATTAATTCTCTGGGAATTTCAAATATGCATGCAATGTCTTTTTTATCATATTTAGCTCTATTTCCTCCCATCTCTCTTCCAAGATCCACCTCCCATCCACCCTGTTGCAGTAATTTTCACCCTCAATAAATCTTTATAAACACACACACACACTCCAGTTATGATGTTATAAGCTTTAACCCTAGATTGGGCAGCTTTAGCACCACACCAGCCTATTCCCCAGCTGTAGCACCTTTGCTACTTGCAACTTCTCCCAGCCACATGGTTCTGCTCCGTCTTCTCTTCCTCTTCCTCTCTCCTCTTCCCTCTCTTCCTCTCTCGGGTTTATTGGGGGTGAACATTACTGCAACATCACCTCTCAATTCCATGCCCTTTTTGTAAATAACCCACTAAGTCCAATTTGTGTTCCCCGTATACTCCTGGGTGTGGGGCCATTCACCAGTACATGATCTTCCTACCAGGAACCACATCCCTAAAGAAAACTGCTCTCTCTCTACTAGAAGCCACGATGTGTCAATAGCTCCTCAGCTAGGAGCAGAGGCTCATGAACCCCTCCGCTGTCCATACTAGAATATTTTCACTGGCTTGATCCCTCTGCAGGCTTTGGACAGCAAATACAGCTGCTCTGTGTCCATGAGTGCAGTGGGCCTGTTGTATCTGGAAGACACTGTTTTATTTAGGTCCTCCTCAGGGGAGGGGGATGAGATAACTGTTCCATTAGTGGCTAAGCACCTCACAGGTGCTTATTTTATACATCTTGACCAGTTGTGAGTTTCTACATTCATCATCTTCCACTGTACGTAGAAAATGCTCTCATGAGGTCTGAGAACTGTGCTGGTCTATGAGTATAGACCACGAATGGAGAGAACAGTTTGATATCTGTACATTTAGCAAAACAGTAGTCATGGGTTCACCACCAGAGCCTGTGAGCTTCCTGACTATGGGTTATGGGTGATTTACTAGGCATGCATGCCATCTCACAGAATAGGCCTTAAGTCCAATCAGAAAGTGGTTGTTAGCCCCACAGTATTTGTGCCGTTATTACACTCATGGCATAGCTTACCGTATGGGTAATTTATAGGTTAATAGATGGGCAAAATTGTTGATGACCTTTTCTTCCAGAGGCCTGCATAGCACTTTCAAGTCCTACAAAAGCTAGCCAACAATGAGGAAAATAACCAGTCAGTACCAACTAGATTTCTTTATGTCCTGTGACCAAAGGGCATGATATCTTCAGCAATAGGGACTTACCATCAATTCCTTACCAATCAGCAACAATGGCAAATGCCTATATTGTTTGGGGGTTGTGCCTGGGATAACCTAGCCAGTAGCCCAAGAGACATCTCATACCCGACACTGGACTTTTCATTTGGCAATAAAATAAATATATTTTCTTTTGTGTTTTCTCCCCCTCTCTTCGCCTCCTTCCAATGTCATCCCTTCCCTGCCCCGCCCTTGCCCTTCCCCCTCCCCCCTCCTCTCCCCTTCCCCCTCCTCTTCCTCCTCCTCTTTCTCCCTTCCTCCTCCTTTTTCTTCCCCCTTCTTTCCCTCTCCCCCTTCCCTCATCCCCTCTTCCCCCTCCCCTCCTCACCTTACCACTCCTCTACCCTCCCCCCTCTCTTTCCCTCCCCTTCCCTCCCTATCTCCTTACCTCTCCCTTCCCCTCCTCACTCTTGGCTTCTGGGAGAGGCATTATCCCCTCTGTAGGGTAACCCAAATTAAATTCTTTCACATGAGTTTAGGAGATAAGTTTCCATATGGCTCTCTCAAATTCCCTTAGTTTGGGCTGTACCTCCTCCCTCCTGCTAGAAAGAACTCATTAAAGAATGAAAAGTGGAGGTAGAGACTGGATGTGGGGCTTCTGGATATTAGCAAGAGGACAAACAAGGAAGGCTGACAAGGGCTCAAGAGGAAACACCTGCTGCCAAGCCTGAGGAAAGGGATCCAACGCCCACAAACTGTCCCTGACCACCATGCGGGAACCCTGAAGAGGTGTAAGTTTCAATCTTTTTTTAATAAAAAAAAAATGAAAAACTAAAACAGCTAATTTTTTGTGAATCTTAATCATGCAAAACTAAGTAAGAAATGGATTCACCCCTTCTTTCCTCTCTTGGAACCAGGCTATAAAATCTTTATATCTATCCACAGACACAGGGGACTCCAGCCCTAATGTGAGAAGGTTCTCTTAGCCCCAATGATGATGAAAACAGAGACACTCAGCAATCAAGATGTTAAGAAAAAGTAACAGTTTAGGGCTCGGCTCTAAGCAAGGTGTTTCTATCACCCCCTCTAAGGCTCTGCAAACATGGGAGAAGGGGCAGAGAGGAGGTATGATTAATCAATCCATCTGGGAGACAGAGAGAAGGGCAGGGAAATGCGGACTTCTGGGCAAAAGAAAAACCAAAAGGAAGGCTGAGGGGTATAGGAGACTGGTGCTTGCCTGGCCTTCATTAATTCCCTGGACAAATAAAGGGGAGGGGATGGGAAGAGAAGGGGAGGAGAAGTGGAGGGGAAGGGATGACATTGGGAGGAGACGAGAAGGGGGAAGAAAAACAAAAGAAATTATGGTTCATGGAAAATATCATACTAAGTGAGGTAACTCATTCATAAAAGAACACACATGGAATGCAGTCACTGATAAGTGGATATTAGCCCAGAAGTTCTGAATACCCAAGACACAACTCACATATCAAAGCATTCCCAAGAAGAAGGAAGGAGAGGGCCCTGGTCCTGGAAAAGCTTGATGCAGCATTGTAGGTGATTGCAAGGACAGAGGAGTGGGAGGGGGTTGACTAGGGAATGGGCGGAGGGAAAGGGAAAATCATTTGGAATGTAAACAAAGAATATAGAAAATAATTTAAAAAAAGGAAATGAATAAAAAAGAATATAATAAAGAAAAAAAGAAATTATGTTTTTAAATTGTGTGTTTCATCCATTCTATTATTTAAAAAGACAACTGAGGTGACCACCTACTCTATTGGATGCACACACTGATGAATACACTGAGAAAATAGATTTTTAAGAATTATCTCTGTCATTATGTCTATTAAAAATAATATGGTGTGTGGTATGAGAATCAGACACATGACACTTTACCAGAAGATAAGGCAGATATGTTCACTTCCCCACCCCGCCCCGACCACGTCACTGTTATCTCAAAACTTGTCATGACATAAATAAGAACTTTCCTTGAGTAAGAGGAAAATGCACATTCTGAAAATGGGAGGAGTAGAATGTTATTTAATTAATTAATTGAAAATATTTTTACCTGATATGCATGCACAAAAACATCTTGGAAGCCCCTAAATGTGTTAAGATATATCTGGGTACCTATACTCATTACTTTTGTGAAGTAACTTAAAAATAAAATAAAATAATAAAATAAATCTACACCCCCTCTTCTTGCTTGACATTCCATTTGCAATACTCCTACACTCTGCATGATACCATCCTACGAAAGTTTCCCCAGCACGTGTGCCATTTGGCCAGAGGGTCTAAGGATGCCAGCACCTCCCTCCCTCACGTCAGCCCTTGCAGCTGCGACTGAAGATCTCGGTCCTGCCTTTCATGTGACCTAGTTATCATTTCCTGCATACCAAGAAGAGACTTGACTTTTCAGAGTAGAAAGTAACCTGTCAGCATCTTGTCTCAACAAATGTTTTAGCTCCTGACTGGCTTCCAGTTCCCTGGAGTGAGCAACCGCAGCCTAGCATGACTGTACTTGAGCCATCCGATTCTCTCCTCCAAGCCGCAAAACTATGCTCACACCAGGGTTTGAAGTAAGCAAATCCAAACCACCTGCTCAGCAGGGTGTGATCGAAAAGGAGCGTGTGGAGAAAAGGAGAGTGGGAAGACAATGCCTGGGAAACTGACTGCAAAAGACAAAAGGCACAGCCAGGAGCAGAAAGCTTTGCTCCTCTTCCTGAGATTCTTCAACATCTCTTGGTGACTTTCCAGTCATCCATTGTGTCTGGAGGCACCTAGTGTAGACAAGATTTCCAAGAACACCTATATGCTTGAGAGCCCTGGGAGAGTTAGAGTATCCTTGCCTGTTAATGTTCTGCTTATGACCAACAGCTGCAATTCAGCTCTCCCAAGAACTGTCTGGAAGCCTCTGCTCTATCTCCCTCTGAGCCCTAGAGCACTCCTCACCTAAAGGTCTTTCTCAAGTGTCTCTTCCCTCATTTTCTTGACTGTTGCATCTTCTTTATCATTCAGGATGCAGTTAGAAGCCTACTTTTCCAGGCAGTGAGATGAAACAAGGTATGGGTCTTTACTGTGAACACCCATAGGGTCTTCGTTTTTTGTACCACATAGTCGTCCTCACCATCATATCCTTGTCTATTGAGTACCTCAGAGAGGCTGCCGAGGTTCACGAAAGACTACACCATGATCTAAATACATTGGGTTACTCCCGCCTTATTTCCTATACCGATTAATCACTGATTCTTTTCCATGCTTTACCTCCAACTTGGCTTTTTCTCACCAACCTCTGCAGTCTGGTCTCAAGTTTCAGAATTCACTGTCTGTAATAGACGTTCTCACCCCAGTCACAGAATAGTAGGATAGCGATATGACAGAGGAACCTGTCTCCAGTGTTGTATTTGGTCACCTTAGGGGAAGTAAAAGATGCTGGCATATCATACCAGGTCATCTTTCCTAGGGGGCTACTTTTCTTTTTAAGTAAGTTACCTTTTTAAAAGAAGTTTTACTACATTTATCATTTATTTAAGTGAATACCACAATGTACACACGTGGGATCAGACTATGACTTGAAGGAGCTGGTGCTTCCCTTCTACCGTGTGGGTCCCAGGCATCGAGCTCGGGTCACCAGGACTGGCAGCAAGCACCTTTGGCTGTCATCTCACCAGCCTATAATCCATTCTTTTTACTATCAGTGTTGTAAACCATTAGAGATTTTCAGTGTATTATTTCTGGGTCACTGTCATTTGGAGACTTTGATGGAACCAACCTCTGAAAGGAATTGTTTGTTTTGCTTTGTGGTGCCTGAGAGTTTCAGATCCTGATAGAGCAGAGATTAGGGTACTACAGATCGGTTCACGGTGTAGGAACGTGGTAGGGGTTGTTCAGATTACTGACAATACACGATAGGGCAGAGAGAGCCCTCCACAAACCAGGAGCTGGGCATAACCTTCAAAGGCCTCCCTCTACAGACCTACTTCCACTAGCTAGGTGCCATACCTACACCATTCCATACCATCCCACACCATCCCAAAGCCCTACAGCATCCCATACCACCACCAGCCACGGGAAAAGCATTAAATAAATAAATGCATATATAAGTTTGTGAGAAACATTTCAGTTCGAAAATTAACAAACTAGATTAAATACTCATATAAGAAAATGCTAGGACGTGATTTTGAAACATTTTATTTGACTTGACTGTAAGAGGTACTTTACTGAGGGATGTCACCCAGCATTCATGTTGCTGAGATTGGCTCTCTCAGAAGACGTGTTTCTCCATAAGCTTCACTCTGTATTGGTCCTTGAACTTAGTTCTCTCCTGGAGCTTCATCAACTTTTGCTTCTGGGAGGTCTTAACCCAGTCTCAGAGGACATTGCCCCGGGGCAGACAAAGTGGGACAGAGCACAGGTCTAGGGAGGAGGCAGGGCAGATTGTAAACAGAAGCCCAGCAAGGCCCCTTATGTACTTTAGGAAGACTTTGCTATGATATTACTATGTCCAGAAAATGGAGCTAGGAGAGAGGAACAGCATGAGGGACCAGACTGGAATGAAAGGCCTTCTGAGCATTATAGACTCATACAAGCACCCAGACCCACACCCTTGGTGACCTCAGCCCAAATGGTTTAGGCCAAGAGCAGCCATGGGGTCTCCTATAATCCCTGGGAATAAGGGTAAATATCCTTACCAAGTAATGTTCAATTTTGACAAAAATTTTTGTCAGATCTTTTCTATATATGCTGTTTTTATTAGTACACATTAATTGTACAGTGTTCTGGCTTTCAATGGACCATTATTGTATATCCATGCATATATACATGGGCATGATCTAACCTGCCCAATACACACACACACACACACACACACACATGCACTTGTGCACACACACACATGCACTTGTGCACACACACACATGCACTTGTGCATACACACACACACACACATGCACATGCACACGCACACCCTTCTGTGTTCTCGATCCCCATCTCCCTCTCCATACTCCCTTCCTCTTTCCTGAGAAAGATTTTACAGAGTAGTAACTGAATTTGAAATTTAGAAAAATAGAAAAAACATTTTGGATACTAGTTAGGCAGCACAGAGAGGGAAGAGACTCATGTGCACTACTCCTACCTGGGAGGCTGTTGAAAGTCAATGGTGAGGCATGCAGGAACTTCACCAGATCAGCGGACCAGGTTCCTTCCGATCTGTCTTGGCCAGTGCCCTGAGCAGATCTTGGCACAAACTCTGCAGCCAGTCCCACAACACCCAGAGAAAGCTCCACTCCCAGGTGCTCTAACAAATCAAGGGACCCAGGATCCCAGGATCCCAGGATCCCAGGATTCCAGGATCCCAAGAGCTTGGTCACACCAGGATCTCAGAGGCAGCCTAACTCCCAGGAGCTCAGACACACCCAGGATCTCAGGATCACAGGATCCTAGAATCATAGGCTCACAGAGACAGCTTGACTCTGAGGAGTTCGGACACAGCCAGGATCACAGGAAGGACAGGCTCCAGTCAGATATAGGGAGGACAGGTAGCACTAGAGATAACCAGATGGCAGGAGGTAAGAGTAAGAACATAAGCAACAAAAACCAAGGTTACTTGGCATCAGCAGAATCCATTTTTTCCCACCATAGCAAGTCTTGGATACACCATCACACCGGAAAAGCAAGATTCAGATCTAAAATCACTTCTCATGATGAGAATGATAGAGGACTTTAAGAAGGATACAAATAACTCCCATAAAGAAATATAGGAGAACACAGGTAAGCAGCTAGAAGCCCTTAAAGAGGAAACACAAAAATCTCTTAAAAAATTACAGGAAAACACAATCAAACAGGCAAAAGGAAATGAACAAAACCATTCAGGATCTAAAACTGTCCAGGATCTAAAAATGGAACTAGTAACAATAAAGAAATCACAAAGTGAGACAACCCTGGAGTTAGAAAACCTAGGAAAGAGATCAGAAGTCATAGATGCAAGCATCACCAACAGAATACAAGAGATAGAAGAGAAAATTTCAGGTGCAGAAGATACCGTAGAAAACATTGACACAACTGTCAAAGAAAATGCAAAAAGCAAAAAGCTCCTGACCCAAAACATCCAGGAAATCTAGGCCCAAACCTAAGGATAATAAGTATAAAAGAGAGTGAAGATTCCCAACTTAAAGGGCCAGTAAATATATTCAACAAAATTATAGAAGAAAAATTTCTTAACCTAAAAAAGAGATACCCATGAACATACAAGAAGCTTACAGAACTCCAAATAGACTGGACCAGAAAAGAAATTCCTCCTGTCACATAATAATCAAAACACCAAATGCACTAAAGAAAGAATATTAAAAGCAGTAAGGGGGAAAGGTCAAGTAATATATAAAGGCAGGCCTATCAGAATTACACCAGACTTCTTACCAGAGACTGAAAGCTAGAAGATCCTGGGCAGATCTCATACAGACCCTAAGAGAACAAAAATGCCAGCCCAGGCCACTATACCCAGCAAAACTCTAACTACCATAGACGGAGAAAACAAGATATTCTATGACAAAACCAAATTTACACAGTATCTTTCCACAAAGCCAGCCCTACAAAGGATAATAGATGGAAAACACCAACACAGATGGGAAACTAGACCATAGAAAAAGCAAGAAAGTAATCTTTCAACAAACCCACACAAACATAATTCCACCTCTAACAACAAATATAACAGGAAGTAACAATCACTTTTCCTTAATATCTCTTAATATGAAAATTAATATTACCAACATATTCCAATCAGTCGAAATTTAAAAATATGAGGAATTAGATATTTGTTGGCTGTCACCCAGTGGTCTCTCTAATTTGATTATTGGAGAAATATAGCCAATGTTGTACACACAATATGGATCCATATACACTTCCTGCTTGTTTGTACATGACAGTGTCTTGCTGTGCACCACAAAATGGTCTTCAAATCATGCTTCCCCTATCTCAGTCTCCCTAATAGTAGGATTGCTTTCTGGTGTTTTTACACTATACTATGGTTTTCAGAACAGTTTACATATTTCAAAATTATTTATACAGTCAAAAGAAATGTAGACAATTAATTTGGTAGGTGGCTTGTAAGAGAACTGTTGTTCTTGCAAGAAGAAGAATAGGGTGAGGCTGGATGTTTTTCTTGATATTTATAATTATTGTATCAATTTTGAAGAAGATTAACTTGTAAGTTACTCTTTTTCTGAGATGAATGCTTTTCAAAATCATCACAGCCAATGAATCAGAATCTTACCCTCACCTAATGTCAATGCCCTCCTCCAAGCAGAACCATTGTTCATTGAAACAGTTGATGAATGACTTCATGGGTAGACCATCTTAATACACACACCATTTCTTAAATGAATGTAACCTATTCCCCGTGGGCTGAGAATGATGACAATCATTCAAGTCAAATAGCTTTGACCATAGCAGGAAATCTATATCCAAACAACTGTGCCTAGAATTCATTCTTTGGCACAGCAGAACTGTCAACTCTTAGCTACTACAGAGGTAAAATCCTTGGGTGATGTGAGGGACGTTGAAGTACAGCCTTATTACAATGAGCTCCAATGTCTTATAACTGTTACTCTTAAAACAGTAAGAGCCAAGGTTTTAAGCTCTACTAAAAACAAAACAAAACAAAACAAGCAAACAACAACAACAAAAGAGTTGCCATGGTTATGGTGTCTCCTCACCGCAGTAGAACACTGACTAAGACCAAGGGAAACAAACTAACAGCAAGGACGTCTGAAATGCCATACAGAGTTATGTGATCTATGTACCTAAAATTATATAAAATACATAAAAGTCTGTGTATCTATAGTTAAAAACAACTGCATCCATATCAACTTTTAACTGCAAATGGATAATGATATACTATTAATTTATCACTATACTTTGTATGAGTACCTTTTTAAGAAAAAAAATGTACTTGTGTATATGGGCAAAAGAAAATATTTAGAAGATATTTATCATCCAATATTTTGGAATAAATGACCTTGAAATTAGAATTAGGTAGCAGAGACTGACAGACTTATATACATTTAAAATATATATTATATATGCATGTATTCAGTAAGTGTGTGTGTGTGTGTGTGTGTGTGTGTGTGTGTGTGTTTATACTTAAAGTATCGATTGCTAAAATGAAAAAAAAAGGAAGTCAATGGCTCCTGGGGTAAGGACAGTCAGTTTTTTTTGGTGATATGGTTCATACATAGTAGGGTGCTTATGTTCTAATGAATACTCCTACATCCATACACACATTGTCAACACTAACCAGATTCAGTGGGCTATAATAAATAAATAAATAGGAAAAGCAGACATGAATTTGGAAAGAGGACATGGGAGAAAGGTTGTCAAAAAGAGTTTGGAGTTCGAAGTGAGGAACAGAAGGGGGAAATATGATCTAAGTGTAATATATGCACATGTGAAATTATCAAAGAATAAGCATAATTTGAAAAATAAAATGGATAGTTTTAAGTTTTTCTTAAATAATGTACTTTGAAAAATACAAAATCTTAACCTGCCTCTACAAGAAATCCACCATTAAGATGCACTTTATTTGTAAACATTTTAAATTTTGATATTTTTTTCATTGCCGTGTCAACAAAGGCTAGAGATCACAAACACCTTTGCCACGTCATCTCCAATAGAGCATTGGGATCCTAGACTATTAAGATCTAAGAAGAGAACTATCTCTCACGTGAGTAAGACGAGTCCTGCCAAGCTTAGATGACCAATGCAGAGATGTCAGTAATCACTGGGATGTCTGGCATCTCAGAAACCACTAATTTCCCAACTAACTCATCTTGCTATTCTAACATCTGAAGAATATCTCTCTCTCTCTCTCTCTCTCTCTCTCACACACACACACACACACACACACACACACACACACCTCACACAACTCATTTCCTATCAAAAGATATTCTATACCTTTTAATACAAATCCACATTTGAGAGGAGAAACATAGCAAGGCATAGCAAGATATTAAATGAATAAAATTTTCTAAAAATAAAAGTAGACAGAGCTTAAAAGTTCTTTGATACTTTCAGTTCTGTATTAGGCCCCTCACAGAACCAGTTACTGTAAGACCCCCAAAACCGAGGGTGCCCCAGCACCCCACGCCTCGGAAGGTGACAACCAAATCACTCTCGAGAAATGGTCCCGATGCAATAGCATGAGGATTTCTTTATTCCAGATTTCTGGGTTCCATAGCCGTACACTGCGCAGGGGTAGAGGACTGAGGACCACGAGTGCTGAATTGTGACAGCTTTTATACGTTTACGACAAAGCCCTCGAATCACAAACCAATCATTTCTTAGCATGGAGAGCCTGAGAAATGCGAGCCAATCGATTTGTACCACTCCATAGTTTTTAGGCCAATCAGTTTAAATTATCAGAGCCCGCGCTCAGTGGATCAATTAGTTTCCTATTTTCTTGAATGTCTATAGCTACGTGAACTCCTGCATAGGGGTAATGGCGTAAGTTTACAGAAGCAAGATAAGCTTAGCCCATTTCCAGTTACCTTATGGGGCCAGGATCACCTATTCAAGGCCTTTCTGCTAGCTCTAAACAAAGGGCGGGCTCTAGAATGTGACCTTTTACCTAGTTTCTAACAAAGCGAGATAGCATTTTAAACTTCTGACTTCTTGGGGTCATTAGAGTTAGGCTGTATTATTTTCTATCCTTTCATTGCCACTCACTCTCAAGATGTCACCTCTGCTAAAGTTGAACTGGAATCCTATGTCAAAATAAAATAAATTATACAGAGTTCTCTATGTAACATTTCATTTCCATTTGCATAAGATTTTAGGTACATCTCTCTGTACCTCTCTTAGAGATGACAAAGCTGGAGACTGAGTAACTTGTTTAAGGCTCCCCAACTAATAATGACAGATCTTCGGAATCCACCCAGATCCACCGTCCACGTCGATCTATACTGCTGTCTGCTCATCCATATTGGCTATGGGGAGTTTGCGAGGGTGAAAGACCTGTGGGCTCTGAGCACCACAGTAAGTGCTTGTTCTAGTGGCTTTCTGTTGCTCTTTATAAGCACCATAACCAAAAGCAACTTGGGCAGGAAAGAGTTTATTTATCTGACACATCTCAATCACTGGCCATCATTGAAGGAAGTCACCGCAGGAACTCAAACGGGTAGAAGCAGAACCCTTGGAGGAAGGGTTTTTTGTCTTTGCTTTTTTATAGAACCCAGGACTATCTGCCCAGGAGTGGCACTGATCACAGTGAGCTGGGCCTTTGCACATCCATCATTAATCAAGAATATGCCCCACAGGTATTCCAACAGGACTATTAGATGGAGGCCATTCTATAACTGAGATTTCCTTTCCCAGGTGACTCTAACTTATGTCAATTTGACAAAAACTACCCAACACAGAAGTCAAGCCCAAACCCACACTGCCAGTCTACAAGTGAATTCTGAATTCGTAAATGACCTGGTTTTTTTTTCCTACACTTTAAGGCTTTGCTAGACTTCTAGCCTGGTGATTTTGCTTTTGCCTGTGCAGACCAAGTTTTACCAACCTCCAAGGCATTGCTCGGCATAGCTCAATCTTCTCTGAGGTCTTTGCTCTCTCTTCTCAGTGTTAGCTGCAGAAACCACAAACTGAAGGATTAACTTACTATGGTTTAGGTCCCTAGGGACTCCTGGAAACAGGCTTCAAGAATGTTCTCACACTGCTGCAGCTGTAGGTAAAAGGGTGGGTTTGTGTGTTTATGTCTATTTTCCTTGAGAGTTAGTCCATAGTTTTCATTAAAGTCCTTAAGGAAGATAAAAACTCAAAGGATCTAAAGAAAATCTGAAAAATTCTTTCAAACACTTCTTCAAACAGTTGAATATTTTTTAATTTTTAAAAAATAGAATAAAAGAAAGAAATGGGAAAAAACTAATGGCTTGTTCTTTTTAGTAATTTCCTAGCCTACCATGAAAAGAAGTTTAGCTGTCTAGAATTTTCTGGAACATATAAAGTGCCCAGAATTACTCTCCATTGATTCCTATGGTAGAATTACAGGGTTCCTGTTATTTGGGCTGTGGATTCCCAGCCCTGACACTTCCCTCTTCTCCCCATGGGTGAGCACGTTTGATTGTGTCCATGCACTTCTCATTCAGAAACCTACGTGATAACTCTTCCCAGGCTCTTATCACAGGTTTTCCTCTCCAGGCCTGACTAAGCAAGTAATTTCCTAATGCTGGGACCAATGCCAATCAGTTCATAAAAAAAAAAAAAAAAAAAAAAAAAAAAAAAAAAAAAAGGAAAGAAAGAAAGAAAGAAAGAAAGAAAGAAAGAAAGAAAGAAAGAAAGAAAGAAAGAAAGAAAGAAAGAAATTAAAAATCCCCCAAAGGAAAACCCAAACATATTGAGAAAGGTGAAGAATGTGAGCCCAATTTATTCTCCACATCTCTTTCCCCCATAGCTTGCAAGCTTCAATAAGAAATGAAATGTAGATTTGGGCTGAAGGTGGTGAAATGCTCAAATCTGTCCACAGTCAAGTTTTTTTTTAATTTATTGTTATATTTATTTACATTTCAAATGATTTCCCCTTTTCTGGACCCCCACTCCCCAAAAGTCCCATCAGTCCCCTTCCCTCCCCCTGTTTTCCCACCCAATCCTTCCCACTTCCCTGTTCTGATTTTGCCCTATACTGCTTCACTGAGTCTTTCCAGAACAAGGGGCCACTCCTCCGTTCTTCTTGTACCTCATTTGATGTGTGGATTATGTTTTGGGTATTCCAGTTCTCTAGGTTAATATCCATTTATTACTGAGTGCATACCATGATTCATCTTTTGAGTCTGGGTTACCTCACTTAGTATGATGTTCTCCAATAACTCAACATTAAAATCAGCAGAAAACTAAGGTGTTAAAATTTCTTCAAGGCAGTCAAGAGAACTTTAATCTCAAACTATTCTTTATCAATGATGCTTAGGCACATATATGCCTTTTTTTTTTTTTTAGTTAGGTGACTCAATATTTTTCTAATTCTATACAGCATGTCTTCTAACCCTGGAAACAGAGGCATGTAGGTACATTCAGGGGGTCAATTTCTCAGCTCCTAGTTCTTAATAATGACCAAGTTTGGAGTAAAACACAGCCAGCATAAAACCTAAGGTTCTCTCCACTGGCTCACGGTGGGATAGTTTTCCTCTTTTTCCCAGGCTCAGAAGCATCCCAGACCCTGGCTAAGTTGCTCCTGCCAGTTCAGGATTTCATAGCCTCCCAAACCAGGAAGTAATCCATCTCAAAGGTCCTACAAATTCTACCAAACCCACCCCTCATAACTGCACTTCCTCCATGAGAGATGAAGAGGGGAAATGTCATCCTTTCAGAGATCACCATGCAGTTACTGTCAGAAAGACGTTGCCGTGGTTACCACTCACTTCTACGATGTTGAGGGTTCATTTTTACTTTGTTATATGGTTCTGGAAGTGAAGCAACAGGAGGCAAGATAAAGTCAAGATGATACAGAAGTCAGGTGGGTGAAGGGCAAGACAGCCAGTTCTTCCTGTGACACAGAGAATTTCAAGGTGTCACTCATCATGGTGGACATACATTAGAATCACCATGTAGTTTGAAAATCAGACATTTCCTTGATGAAAGATAAATTCTTCTGGAAGATAAAGAAATCCCATTCTCTATTAACATAGTAATGAACTCTTACTGTCTGATAGGAGTTCTAGTTTGGATGCTGTTGTTGTTGTTGCTGTTTTTAGTTAGTTAGTTAGTTAGTTAGTTAGTTAGCTTTTCCCAGTGTCCCATGAGCCTACGACCAGTCTAAGCAAGTGCTGTGCCAACTCCTAGCATGACAAGCAACTCATTTAAATTCTTATTCTAGCTTCTTATCATAGGAGCCTCACCCAGTGGCTCATGGGTTATTAATTTAGTTTTTAATTATAGAAGGAAGAAAAAGGAGGAACTTTTTTTTTCTAGTCTAGCAAACACATGATGCTTACATTCCTCTAGTAGCAAATCCAGTTCTACATAATCTTTAAATATTAGCTCATGAAACACAAGCTTCCAGGCTCGGGGACTTTGAGGTGAGCACTCTCCTGAGAGCCTCATTCCCAGCCCTGGGGATTTTGTATCCACAGTTGAGTCTCCTGGTTCTCAGAAATATTTGGAAACTGTTCGTCTCAGGGTTCTTGTTTAAATGAAATTGTCTGATCCTGGTCTAAATCAGTCTACATAACTGTGGAGGATTGTGTATTAGCCTCATTTTATTGAGAGGAGAAGTCCAAGCTTAAATAACAAGTCAAGATGAAAACCTAAGTCTGCCTGCTCTGGAACTCATGTTCATTCAGCAACAGAACTGAGCGTAGAAGGGGGATGAGCACACTGGTGCTGCTGACGCTGCAAATCCTCCAGGTTCAAGGCATCCAGAAGTGCACTGTTGTATCTCACATACGGTCACATTGAGACCAGTAAATTTGGGAGTTGTACTGGCTGACAGTGAATTATCCAGGCAAAGGGACATAGTGCTTGGACATTTGAAATGAAATAGTGGTATCCAATAATATATTATATTATTTATGCATATATATGTAATATATGCTGTGAATATACAGTTAAGAAAGAATCTCGCCAAGACAGTCAAGATGCCAGAGATGATCATAACCCCAACAATGAGAATTAGGGGCCCAGAAATCACAGCAGGAATACATCGTCAAGTTCGGCAAGGCAGGAGAGTTCCAGAAATTTCTCCACTAGCTATGACCCATTACCACTCATGACAATGAAGGTCAATATGAATGGTCTTGGCTAATTCAATTTCACCATACACTTTGGCAGTGTGTTTTCAGAGGCGATTGTATATACTAGCTCCCAAAGTGGAATACGATGCATTTCTCACGGGCATTCCCTTCTGTTCCTGAATAGGCATCTGTTGTCTTCTAAAACATGAAGAAATAAGAAACAGTGGGGCACATCCCCTCTCTGCCTCCACAATTGAAAAATCACTTCTTTTTTTTTATTAAATATATTCTTTATTTATATTTCAAATGTTGTATCCTTTCCTAGTCCTCCTCCCCTGAAAATCTCATAAGCCATCTCCCCTCCCCCTGTTCCCAGTCAACCCTCTCCTGCTTCCCTGTCCTGGTATTCCCCTACACTGCAGCATCAAGCCTTTCCAGGACCAAGAGCTTCTTCTCCCTTTGATGTCCAACAAGGCCATCCTCTGCTACCTATGCATCTGGAGCCATGGGTCCCTCCATGTGTACTCTTTGGTTGATGGTTTTGTCCCTGGGAGCTCTGGGAGTACTGGGTGACTCATATTGTTGTATCACTTCTTAACAGAGCTAGGTTGTGACTTCCCAAGGGATGTAGGGATCCAAGCTACGTGGGGATCCTACCACAGAACTGGCAGCACACACAAGGTGAAAAATGCGTAAGAATGTGACTCTTGCCTTGCATAACTTCACATTCTATGGCCATGAAGTCTTTCCAAAGGGGTGGCAAGACCTTCTCTTCCCTGCTCTCCAAACACAGGCAGTATCTCCATAACAGTTCTGCTGGCTTCTTCCTCCCATTTTTCATAATTAGTCATTATAAATAAAATGTAGCCAAGTCACACCATAGAAAAAACGGATCAGCAAAACCCAAAAGTACTCCTATGTGCGTCAATGTAGATCCTCAAGACCTGAAGCTAAGCAGGAAAGCCGGACACAGCAGGTAACACATTAGTTGTGTGATAAATGCAAAATGTCCTCATCGGACAAGTCACAGATAGTCATCAGAGCTGTAGTTGCAGGAGCTGGAGGCAGAGGCAAAATGGCAGGCTTCAAGGAACATGGGAATTTGATCTTCATGAAGTTGTTTACTCTATGGTCTACTGGGCTGGCAAGATGGCGCAGGAGATGAAGGCCCTTGCTGCAGGCATGAGGATATGAGTTTGATTCCTGGGTTCCATGTGATAAAGAAGAAGCAACTCCTCCAGGCTGTCCTCTGGCCTCCACATGTGCACCCTGGCACACGCTCGGTCCACGGGGAAACATGCATGCGTATACACGATAAGTAAATGATCCGTAATTTTAAACATTCAGAGCCTACTCGGAAGCTCCTGCGTGTGGTTTGCCCGGGACAGGAGGGCTGGGGTAAGAAGAGTGTTCTCTTTCTGATATTCCTCTTCTCTTTCTCTCCTGTTGGCCCATATCCTTTTCTGTCAGGTCATTACCTTCTTCCGGCCATGCACACAGAACTCCAGTCAGTTCTAAGAAGGAAATGGCTTACTCAAAGCATAATTCTTGAATGTCCCCAAAAGTCCTCCAGCTCAGAAAATGGTCACTGATGGTATTCACACTCCTTTCCCAGAGAGTTCAGAGATTGAAGACACTGGCTAGTCCTGTAATTCCAAGGAAGATACACACAGAGAACTGTAAGTCAGTGAGAAGGACAGACAAGGGGGCAATGGCCTTTTCGCAATTAATGGAAACTCTTTTACATACTCCAAGACTTGAATGCTTTTTAAATTTAAAAAAATGGAAAATGCTAGATTCATTTCTTTTCCACAATCTTTGTCTCTCTTGTTACCTAGATCTGTAGCCTAAAGACATTGTAAAGATGAGAAAAATAAACCTAAGAAAAGTGACTTACTCCATTTAAGTTCAGTGATATTTCCCTTGATCCATAGTTCTTAACCTCCCTAATGCTATGACCCTTTGATACAGTACTGACCCGCCACCATGAAAGTATTTCTTTAGTATTTAGTAATTGTATTTTGCTACTGTTGTAATGCCAGGGAAATGTTAGTGATCCCCAAAAAAGCAGACAGGAACTGATCTGATGTAACTCACTTCAAGGTCTTTATTCGAGCTAGCTCAACCGCCGCTACCCCCCCCCCAATGCACTACCACCACACAGGATGGTTTTGGTGATGGGGGAGCCCCAATGTCTATGGGGCAAGACTTTATAGTAAGCAGCAAGTGGGTGGGTGGGGGGTGAATATGCAAGCATCTAACAGGAAAGTTACTGAGGCCTTTAACATAATTGGCTGGTGCTGGGAGTCATATCATAAACTTAATTTCTACTCCCCTTTACATTGGTGGTCATTAGGCAGGGGATGGACTTGTAACCTGGGGTGCAGGTTTGTTGAGGGAATAACCTAGAGACACTGGTCTTGTTGAGGGTGTGACCTGGAGACACTGGTCTTGTTGGGGATTAGCCTAGAGACTGGAACTAGGCTCAGATTTTGTTGGGGGGGGGGGCAATTTGGAAACTAATGCTAGGAACCAGCCTGTTAGTTTACCTGAATTCAAACTTAGGTCAGGTTCTCTAAGATGGAGTCTGAACTTTAAAAAGTCGGCCTCTCACTGTTCGAATTGTGATGTAAATATCTGATATGCAGGATATGTCATCTACGACCACAGGGGGCTGAGACCTGTGGGGGTTGAGAACTGCTGCTGCCTTAGATGCTTTCGAGGTGGCCAAGCACAGCCACTGCTGTCTCTGATCATGAAATGGCAGCCAGAGGCAATGAAGAACTTTAGTTCCCTAGGAAAGCAGAGGACCAGACCTCTGCCCCGGGACATCTAATTCTATGACTGATGCTTATTGGTGATTTTACTTTAGAGAAAACATGAAATGTTAGAATATGGGAAAGGCATAAAATTATTCATCACTTAAAAAATTACATTCACAATCAAAAGAAGAGAGGACACCAAAGAAAAGGCTGGGGGTAATGGCTACCCGTTCTTGGAACGTAACTACTTAACCCTAATGATATAAACAGGTTTTTCACATCATTGGATCCAGAGAAATGCTCTGCTTCCATAGAGGCTATTTATCTTACAGCTCAAGATCCTCTCCCCCCACTAACCTCTCACCCCTATCCCTTTAATACTGGAAGATAATTAATTCTACGGAGAATACACATGTCATTGGTGCCAGAAATAAAATACGTTCAGAGAGGCAACTGATTTTGTAAACAAAACATTGTTAAGCGGGTGGAAAAGTCACCAGGAGCAAGGGCAGGCAGAGAATGGAGAGCTCTGAGGGGTTTTGTATTTTAAAAGCAACCGAAAATGTGGCTGTGGTGAGAGAGTTGGGGGAGGTGGATGGACAAACTAGAAGCTCCCGTGACAGGTGTCCCAGACACTATCAAACACATAGGAAGAAAGACAGCAGAAGTAACAGGCCCCACCTGCCACATTGCTAGTGTTAGATCCCGGAAGCAGAGCTTTGCCCCAGATACACACACAGCATGGGGAAGTGAATCATTGGGTCACTGGGGACGACGGTGTGTCTGACATGATTTGAAGAGGCAGCTGGAAAGTGTGAACCTCATTCACACCGCACAACCTGGTGACGCGGGCCAAGGAACAAATGAATATCACTCCTTCGTTTCCAGACGCATTCTCCTCCCCTCTCTCTCCCTGCTCCCTTCATCTTCTGTTCTTTAGTCTTTCCGTGTATTGAGTGACATTATTGTTTCTTGGAAAATCTCAAAAGGGTTGGTACCTTGAGGAGGGATCAATAATGACCCCCAAACTTATGTAGACTTCATTTATAGCTTACAGAGGAAAGGAGGCCTGGAGCTAGTGAAATCTTCCAGTAGGTAATGAGCGAGACAAGCTATGTCTAGCCCCACATAAATTGGCTAGGTAAAGTTTGACTCAAATATCCTGTTTTTCAGGTCCGTGCAATAATAATAATAATAATAATAATAATAATAATAATAATTCAAACTCAACCACTTAAAAAAATCCACATGTGCCTGAACTTAGTGCCACGCCACACTTTCCAGGATGTCCATTGTCCCACTTGGAGAGAGATGCCCTCCAAAATCCAACCACCACCTGGCTCCATAAAGCCTGGGACTCATCTCTGAAGGCATTCAGCTGGGCAAAACAATTAAAGAACAACAACGCACGGATAGGTAGATCCAGGAGCAGTTAAATAAGGGAAAGAAAATTCTAGAAATGAAGGCACTCTGAGGAAAAGACCACCCACCACCTAAAGCTGGGCGAAAGGATTGGATAGCATCCCAGCTGTGTTTCCCATAAGGACAAGCAAACAGAATCATAAAAGTACAATGAGATAAATGAGACAACAAAATTACATGCAAGTGAGCTTTGCTTAATGAACTAATGCTTCAATCGCTAAGAGATTGATCACCTCAAGAGTTTTCAGTGAGACCTTTGCCTTGAAACGATAGCAGTTCCCAGTGCTTAATCTTGGCCCTTAGGGTGGTTATGTCAACCACATAGTTTGCAAATAGGTTCTGATCTTGTAAGATTTTCCCCTGACTGAACATGAACCTCTGAGTCATCCGAAGGACCTATGTTAAAGGGAAAGGTGCTGTGGGCTGACATAGGATGGCTACTGAAGATACCCAGGCCCTAACCCTGGGACCCGGAGATGCTGCCTTACCCGGCAGAAGGAACTTTGAAGATCTGATTAAGGGTTATGTTGGTTTGTTAGGATGGACTCTAAATTGTGTCCTTCTGAGGTGCAGGCAGATGCAAAGCTCACTACAGAGGCGATAAGGGAAGCCAAGTTTGGGAAGTTCTATCAGTTGAGGATACACAAGACCTCCAAGAGCTAGAAGAGGCAGCAAGGGAACGGATTCTGCCTGCAGGAGGGGCCAGCCCTGCTGTGACAGGACTTCTGCCCCATGAGACCAGTGCAGGACCTCTGACTGATGGGGCCTCAAGAGAGCAAACGTGGCTCATTTTAAGCTCCCAACTTGTGATTATTCACACAGTATCAAGAGGAAATTAACAGGTAGTAAATGTGATTGATTTTATCACATAGAAGAAGCTATCAAAGTAGTTATGGTGCTGGATGTGGAAGAGAGGAAAGCCCCTGGCCTCTAGTTTGACCCCTGAGGCCTGACTCTCAATCTGTTAGCAGTTCCCACAACACTTTCCTATACTGCCTCACTAGAGACCCTAAGCATGCTTCCCAGGCCTAAAGAATTTCAAAATGAATGAATGGAGTTAGAATGTAATGTTGATGTTATTGATAAGAAGTCATCCTGGAAGTTTTCCAACCATTTCCTGTACTTTTTCATTTATCATTTTAATTGCTTTCTTTCTAGTCAAGTAAAAATTGGATATGCTTACAGTATGTTTTGATATACACCTACGTTGTAAAATGGCTAAGTCAAGCTATTGAGATATATACATGGTTATATCTCAATGGTTACCTTTTATATCTTAATGGTTACCTTTTATTTTATTATTTTATGATAGAAACACAAAACCTAATTTCAGCAGTATTCAAGTATACACTATATAAGGTTTTGTTTTGGCCTGGATTGAAAAGGGGACTGGGGGTGATTCTTTTTTCTTTTTAAACATGGTCTTATCATGTCAATATGTAGTACAGGGTGGCTCAGTGATATGAGACCCCTGCCTCAGCTTCCCAGGTCTGAGATTATAGGTGTGCATAATCATATCAACTGTAGTCAGCAAGATGTTCCACAGATCTCTTGAATGTATCCCTCTACAGTACAGCAGTATAGATTCTCCCATGAACTGCAATAGGAATGGAAGACTATGGCTCTATGGTTGTATCCCAAAAGCTCATCTATTGAGACCTAAATACCAATGAGCTATAATTAAGGGATGGGCCTTTTAGGGGTGACAAGTCACAAGGGCTCTACCCTCATAAGTAGAATTAGTGCTCCTATATCAGTCCTTCCTATAAGGACTCAATCAAAGTCATCGTCTACATGAAATGAAACTCACAGGCACTGAATGTGCCAACATCTTGATCTTAGACTATGCATCCCTAACACTGAGAAATAAACATCTATTGCTTATAAGCTATCCAGTGCATATATTGTTATGTCTGTGCAAATGGACTAAAGCAAGTAGTGTTCCAGGGTTACACTAGTCTGCATCTTATGCTTCTGGAATCTTTTTTTGGAAAGCCTAATGTCAGAAAGATAGACTATCCCGGGATGAGACTATATATTTCAGGCACCCAAAGATGCAGAACTTGCAAGTATGTCCAGGTTTTTGACATTGCCATTAACAAAGTTTACTCTTAAAGAAATACGCAAACTACTTAGAAGAAATTACAAAAAAACCCAAAAATCTCACAATGTTTTAAATAATATGTATGATTTGCTGTTAGATCACATTCATAGCTATCCTTGGCCAACCACAGGTCAGACATGTTAGGAGGTTTGTGCCTGACGAGATTCCTACTTCTGATCCTTGTTTCAAGACCTTGGCTTCAGAGCTGGCGCTCCACAGCAGCCTGGGAAGGCAGAATCGATGCCTAAAGGTCCCAGAGTCTCGCTCAGCTTCCGGGTCTCTTGTCACACTTCCCTGTGGAGAGCTAAGCAGTAACACTTCCTTCAAAGGGCCAAAGGCGCAAGGAAACTGAAGGACCTCACACCATCCTCGCTGCTTCTTCGTTGGGTAGGAAAGTGCTTACAAAGTTCCTCCTCTCTATCTAAAGAAGAGAAAAGTAGCATCGTGTAGCCGGAGGAGCAGTGGAAGCGGAGGGAAATGCTGGTGTTTCTCGACAGGGAGGAATGACACTTCATCACGGGCCAGACACAGTCTGTGTTTTGTTCCACTTGCTCTTCTTGCTTTTGCAAAATATTTCAGAAACTCCCGAACCACCTCCAGTTTCAACACATGCTGTCATGTTGCTTCAAATCCAGCAGAGAAACTGATTCAAGGAGCACTGTAAAACCACAACACTTACTTCAAGGAGACGTGAGGTCGAGCTGCTTTGCCCACACTGTCTGGCCACACTTGTATCACGTTTCAGAAATATTCTTAGCTCCCAGGAAAAAAAAACATAGTATCAATCTTTAGAGAACACCAATTTCACAGGGCATCGGCCATCTCAACTGCGCACTGTGGTTTTTCCACGTAAAACTGGTGTCAATGTGGAAAGTGCCTTATTACCAACTATTGTTTGTGCTCCAAAGCAAAAAGGAATGCACTAGACGATATGCAAGCTTCTGTTGCTAGGGTCTATAATCGCTGACAATTTTATCTCTCTAGCAGCCTATCTCTCTCTCTCTCTCTCTCTCTCTCTCTCTCTCTCTCTCTCTCTCTCGGTTTTTCGAGAAACGGTTTCTCTGTGTACACCAGGCTGGCCTTGAACTCAGAAATCTGCCTGCCTCTGCCTCCCAAGTTCTGGGATTAAAGGCATGCACCACCACCACCTGGCACAGCCATATATATATATATATATATATATATATATATATATATATATATATATATATTGTCATGGGACACAAGGAATTTATGTTTGATAGTCCTTTGGTACCACCAACTAGCAGACACTGGTTGACTATCCTCCAAAGAGCATGGTGAGATGTAAGGATGCAGAGAGGTTTCCCTGACTGGGTTAAGGGCTGTGGACAAAAGCTGTTTTGCAGAATGAGGGGTCTCCAAACCTCTTATAGGTCACTCCCTGTCGCCTGCTTACCCAGTAAATAACGGGCCCTTGTGTCCATTTTCCTTGCAATCACAAGGGGAATTGTGTAAAACTCGAATTTCTCTGCATGATCAAACCTCTTCAATGATTTCCCATGAGTTTGGTATACAGTCCAAGCCCTTTACCAGCCCCTACGAGGTCGCCCACACGGCCCATTACCTCATCTCTACATGTGGCTCAAAATCTGTAATCTTTGTGCCTTGGCACAAAGTGCTTCCTCTGCTCATCTTCTAGAACAATCACCTTAATATCTATTTTAATTCAGCCTCTTCCAGAGAGCCTCCAACTATTAATTCACCTTGATCAATCGCCTCCATTATTGTACTTACCACTGCTTACCACTAGGTGGCAGCACGTTGCCGTTTTTCAGCGCTCTATTCAGAAGGGCTCTGCAAACAACTAGTTAAATGAGCCCCTCATTAACTTGCCTCTGTGCGCCCTGTTTACCTTCTCTGTAAAGTATAGATAACAAAATCTGTTCCACGAGATTTGTGTGTGTCTTCTATGGGCAATATAAACGAGCTCCGAAATCGCCACAATGAAAGCTCAGCTTGAGGGACGTGTGGTTATTTAAGTCTGTGTTTAATGTCAGTCTCCTCTAGCGGATTGTGATTAACCTTTCATGTTCAAATACGAATAGCAGAAAATCCATTGCACTTCACCGGAGTCTCTTTGTACCATCCCTACGGCTGCATAGTTATCAGAATATCTGAGCAGTTTCCTAGCTATTTGTAACTTTGTCAACTGTCCGTTTAAAGCCTGTGTCTTCTTACTTCTCTCCCTCTGGTGAAGGTTTCAGCTCAGTGATCACACCTCAGCCCTGCTTCAAATCCATGTTGACCGTGGTGGTTAAAGAATGAACGAACACTCTCGCCTAGTTTACCGACGTCCTTGAAGGTCATTGGGGGTCATAATTTTGGGACATCCTCACTGTGGGCCCGGCCCAAATGCCCACCCTCTGTGCCTCCTCTTACCAAGGCCGAGCTCAGATGTGACTTCCGGCTAGAAGGCACTTCTCCCCTTCTCTGACAGGCAAAGACCTAGCGGCTCTTCAGCGTTCATGTCGTGAACGATTCTTTGGTATTTCCCTCTCCATCATAAGCCCCAGCACCTTCAAACCACCTGTCTCCCTGTGTTCATTATTGTACAAAATATGGCAATATTTGACAACAATGTATCTTATTCTTGGCAAAATAAGCCATTTGTTGTCTTAGTTGTTGGTGCTGACATTTGACTTTATGAAAGGCATGTCATTCAACTACTACTTCTACTTGTTAATTTTCTCCAAAAAAAGACAACCTTTGGTTTTGTGAAAATTATTCGTTTCCCACTCTGTTCAAACAACTATTTTAGGAGCCAGGAATAGAAAGGCACGGGCACCTGAAAGGCCAGGATGTTGAGAAATAAAAGAATCCCCATACTCAGCAGGCAGAGGCGAGAGTCTGAGGCTGCCCTGGGCTGCATAGTAAGACCTATTACAAAATACAAAACTATAATCCCTGGGGTCTTTCTTCCATCCTCCCAGGTTCAGTTTTTGAGGTCAGAAAAGACAGGGTGTGTTCAGGATGGAATGGCTACAGATTATAAAACAGTTCCTATGCCAATTTACGGGAACACCTTTTTGACATAAAGCAGGACCCACCTGACTTACCTACTCAGAATGCAATATATTAATTTACTAGCAAGCATACATAGTAATTCCCTTGTATCTATACAGGAACTTGCTGAAGACATACATAAACCCAAGGTCTTGGTTGACCGCATTGCCAGCAACTGCAGATAGAGTCTATTTTTACAATATAAAATTATTGTAAGCACAGTGTGATGGGTACACGGACGTGTATATCTTTTGCAGCATGGTTTGTCTCCATAACAAGTCAATGTTGTCTTGAAAAAAATAAGTATAAATCCACCAGGATGTCTTATAGCCGGTGTGAGAAGCTAATGACCGGAACTGAACAGGTGTAGGCTGAAGGTCAGCTCCATCCCCTGGTCTCTGCAGAGTCTCTTAGCAGCAGGACTCAACCAGCTTCCTCCCCTGTCCCGTACTCAAATGTCCAGCAAACTCATCCTGGGCTTTCTCTGTTGTGTCTAACTTGACCTTTCCTGACTCTTCTCATAAATAGGGTTTGCTTTGCTTGACTGTTTTTTAGTCTTCCCTGCTGAGATCTGGCAAGCAATCTTGAAAGCTATTGAGCCAAAGGGAAGGAATGCTTATCTATACATTTTGTGTATATAATGTATGGCACATCTTATAAAGCACCAAACGCACATGCACAGTTCTGCACAGGAGTCTACTTCTGTACTGGAATCAACAAGATGCCGGAGACTAAATGTAAGAGAAAAAAAATGTAAGGAGCCTTCCATATTTCACAGATGCAGCTTGCTCACATTCAACAAAATGCCTTCAACTATCTTAAGACAAAGTGTAGCAGCTACAAATTTAACATCTTAAGGAGTCCTTCTGTTCACTGCAAAAATAGCATCTGAGAAAATGGCCGCAAAGCCACGTTAGAGCCAGTTACTAAATGCATTTCTTCTTCAATCTTATGCCCTTTGTTCTGTTTTTGCTACATACATGTCAAGGGTCAGCACAAAAAAAGCTGGGTATTTACCTAATGCGATGTGAACCGCCGTTTTTCAGGATTATTGCCTAAGGAACGAGTACTCTTCAGAGCTCTCTCTGAACCAGCTCGTACTGAGCGTCATAGAAAATTACCCCGGCGCTAACTAGTCTCCATGGCGTTAACTAGTCTCCATGGTGCTAACTAGTCTCCATGGCGCTAACTAGTCTCCATGGATGACATTCCTTCAGAGCAAAACAGTTTCCAGCTAAGACAAAAATAGTAAGTGAAAATCTACCAGGGAAGTTGCCCTAAATGTATTCACAGCCTTTAATAAGTGACTTCTGCTATCTATCACAGAGTTTTTAAAAGCAACAGTTTGTTTTTTCATAGTACTGAGGGTTCAACCCAGAACCCACCCCCACCCCCACCCCACCCCCACACGGTACCCCACCTCTGAGCTACACCACCAAGAAGTGAGTTCTTCACAAAGAAAGAAAATATTCACATTGCAGTGAAATCTCAATGAACTTCCGGGGAACCAACACCACTGGGAACAACCCAGAGATCATGAGGCAGCAACAGCAAGGGCGCACAACCTTCATCTTGCTCATGTGCTGCCTTGGGCTGACGGCTTGAGATATCGTCGTTCCTGGACTCCAGACAAGCACTCGGGGAACTGTGTCATGAAGGCTCACGGCGCTTTCACTCACAAGTGTGAAGACAGCAGCATTCCCTCCAGCCTAGAGCTATCTATGGGGTTTAGTCATATTTGTCTTCACCCAGAAAGTTCAGGTTCTAAAACCCACACACGCCAAGCAGTGCTGGGGCAGTGGGGCTCTTAGCCAGGGAAAGTCCAAAGAAAACTGTCATTTACATGCTAATAGCATAGCTGTAAAATATGCAGTTTTCGGAAATACATGTATACATTTTTTTTAACTGAGTTGTCTTTTTAGGATAAAAATTAATTCTGGGGTAGTGGTGTATGCCTTTCATCCCAGCACCAGGAGGCAAAAGCAGGCAAGATTCTATGAGAATTCAAGGCCAGCCTGATCTCCACAGCAGGTCTCTCTGTTCAGCCAAGTCTAAAGAATGAGACCCTGGATGAACCAGTGGGTAAGTGGCCAGCAGGGGAAGGCGCTTGATGTGCAAGCCTGGAGTCCCACATCGGATCCCTGGAGAGAGATCGCCAGCTCCACAGAGTTGACCTCTGACCTCCACATATATGCTGTCACACACACACAAACACACACGCACACACATACTACTACTACTACTACTAAATTGTAATAGAGCCACCAGAAATATTATTTCTGTCTGTTATGAAAATAAGGAAAAAAACATTTCCTTAAGATTTATTTATCATTATATCTTTTTAAAGATTTATTTATATTAAGTACACTGTAGCTGTCTTCAGACACACCAGAAGAGGGCGTAAGATCTCATTACAGATGGTTGTGAGCCACCATGTGGTTGCTGGGATTTGAATTCAGGACCTTTGGAAGAGCAGTCAATGCTCTTAACCACTGAGCCCTCTCTCCAGCCCTGGGGGCAAAAACATTTTTAAATGTTGTATCTTCCAATTTAGGATGGATCTGCCCCTTTATCCTGTACACATATAAACAAGAGTTTCTGCCAAGGACAAATGTAAGAATAAAGGAACAACATAGAAAAGGCAGCATAGTAAGGCGTGGGTTTTACACAGAAAAAAATTCTACAGTGTCCTAAAAGTGTCCTAATTTTCTGTCCGTTCATCTGAATTCGCCCACATACCAAGTACAATGTTACTGCCAGCAGTGGACCAATATCACGATGGTGGTCCCACATGCTTATTTTGTCTAGTGGCGTCATAGCCATCTTTGCTGGTGCAAGAACACTCAACAGTGTCTTCCTGCCCCTGCCCCCAAGATCATCAACACATAACTATACAAATAAATGTATGAAGTTCTGACCTGAACATTGGACACAGCCCACAATCCGGAATGGCGAAGAGATGCTCAAACCTCCAATAAGATCTCAAAACAAGAAACTGAGGTGTGTCAGCCAATCCATCCTTAGACCTGATTTAGACAGAAAATGCCTTTGTTCATTATGGGATGGCAAGGAGGGGCACGGAAGGAAACTAACTCTTAAATATACTATAAGCATTATTATACTGAAGAAGGATTGATATAGATCATTTAAAATACAACATTTCTGAGTTGCCACTAAGTGTGGACAAGAGCTATCCCTCAGGACCAGAGAAAGCTGTCATTTCACTGGAGTACAGGCAAAGTACCCCAACTTTACCCCCAACCTTACCTACCACTTTTTATTATGCATAATCTTTTATTTTGAGGATCTGTAAATCCATTTTAAATCATGCCTCAAAATATTATGGGCGGATGTTTGGGTGAAATAATAGCAGAGGGTCAAGGCATTTGATAAAGCAGCCGTGGGGCCTTTTCCCACAGGAAGTAAACAGTTCCAGGTAACTGAAACCAGAGAAGATGAATTCTGGAAAGTTCAAGCCAAGGCATGGCTGGTTTTCTTTTTTCTTATTTGACTGAAACGTAGGCAGTTTGAGCTTAGTATTTGTTTGCCTGCTTCTGGAGATTATACCCTATTTCACAAAGGACTTGAGATCAGTCAGAACACATGCAGGAAGAGAAGGATGGAAGGGTTGGCACCCAGGAAACACACAGCTATGAAAATCAGCGGCAAAAGAAATGCACAAAAGTGGCCATTGTGCGCGTCTACTTGGTGCTAGAGTGTATGAAAACTCGATTCTAAGCGTCTTCTTGGCCAGAATCAAGACAAACACGCCATCATCACAGTGCCTCCAAGTTACAGGCAGGCTGAGCCTGCTCAGACAGCCTAGTAAGAAGACAGGCTAAGCCATGACCAGGCATAAGGCTAACAGCTTTCTTTTTTTTAAAGATTTACTTATTTTAAGCACATGAGTGCTTTAGTACGTGTATGTAGGTGTGCCATGTATATGCCCAGTACCCATAGAGGCCAGAAGAGACCATCAGATTCCTTGGAGCTAGAATTACAGATGGTTGTGGGCCACCGTGTGGGTGTTGGGAGCCGAATCTGGATCCTCCAGCTCTTAACCAATCCAAATCAATATAAAGTAACAGAGAGCAAGGTCTTCTGTGTTATTTAAATTTATATAAATATTTTGCTTCCAAATTTTGTTTTCTTTTCTCATTACTCCTTAGACCTCTATCCATGCCAATTAAGTTGGATCTCATTTAACTGTTTACTATTTAACTGCTGCATAGTGCCGCCTTATCATATTAAAATACTAGCATTTATTTCTCTTGGAAATTGTTCATCCAGAAGGCCACTGTTACTGATATCGGCAGCTGTGCTGACTAGGTTTTATGTCAGCTTGACACAAGCTATGGTCATCTAGGAAGAAGGAATTGTAATCAGGAAAAATGCCTCCATAGAATTGACCTATGGAGGACAAAGCTGAGCAGCAGTTTCCTGATTGACGGTTGGTATGGTAGCGCATCCTCCCTCCCGCCCACCCATCCCCCCACTGTGAGTGTGTCTCATGCCTGGACAGGTGGCCCTGGGTGGTGTAAGAACAGAGAGAAGGAGCCATGATGAACAAGCTGTTCGCAGCACTCCTCCCTCCGTGGCTCCTCCTTCAGGATCTGCCTCTAGGTTCCTGCCTTGCGTCCCCGCCCTGACCTCCTTCTAGGATGGACTGTGATGTGGAAGTATAAGTTGAAACATACCCTTTCCTCCCAGAGTTGCCTTTGGTCATGGTGTTTTATCACAGCACTGTGAACCTTAAGACAGCAGACAATTTCTTGGTATCACTTTTCATGCAGGAATTAGAAAAGCTCTCAGAAACATGAAATTAAAATTTTAATTACTGGCTTGATTTTGTGCACAGTTGAAAAAGATGTTGCCTGTCTAATTTCCAAGCGGTTGTATACGCTCCAGAGTCACACACTCATACACACACACACACACACACACAGAGAGAGAGAGAGAGAGAGAGAGAGAGAGAGAGAGAGAGAGAGAGAGAGAGGTTGCACACCTAATCTGATGGATCTAACAGAATACATCCTTATAACTCCATATTTCCCTAAGACTAGGAAGTATTTCATCTGAATTTCCTTTGTAACTAGTCCATGCACACACTTTATATATTTTTCATCAGATCACCAACATTTTTAAATTTGTGAGCCTGTGAATCTTTCCCAGCACACCTTTGCTTCCCATGTCACTGGTATCTTACTGCTTGCATTTTAATCTTCTGCGGCTCTTCCTCATAAAAGTGTTCATTATTATGTAATCAATCTTATCATTTCATATTCACATTGGTGCTGCTGATCTCCACTTTAAGAAGTCTTTTATAATCCCAAAGCCATAAAGATATCACCTATTTCAAAGTGTTTGAAGAGCAATTAAAGTTTTGCTATCCAAATTTTTCTCTTTAATCCACCCTCAATTTACTTTTATGACCTTATGACCTGGGGTATAAACTTGTCTGATTTTTTTTCCTATGTGAGGAGCCCAATTGTTTCAACACCATGAACTGACTAATTCTTCATTTCTCCCAGTACGTTACAATCTTGTGCTACCACACGCCAAGTTTCTAAATGTATAGCTCTGTTTCTAGGTTGCCTCTGCTGTGCTCCCTGTCTTACTGACATAGCATTACGTCGCTGACTGCAGTCAAAGCTACATTCCTACCTGTGAAGACAAACAGCCGTTCTGGCGTCTTGGCTCTTCGTGGTCGTTTATTTTTCTGTACACGTTTTAAGATTGACTTCTTGTAGTGACTTAGATGAAAATGGCCTCCATGGGCTCATGGGTTTGAGTGCTTGATCCTAGACCGTGGAACTTTTGCAGAATTAGGAGGTGAGGCCTTGTTGGAGGAGGTATGGCACAGGGGTGGGCTTTAAGGTTTCAAAAGCCTAGGTCAACATACTTCTTCCTCTCTCCCTCCCCATCCCTCTCCCTCTCCCTCCCCATCCCTATCCTTCTCCCTCTCCCTTCCCCCTTCCCATCCCTCTCCCTCCCCCTCCCTCTCCCTCCTTTCCCCCTCATTTCCCCCTCCCCTCCCCCTCTCCCTCCCCTCCCTCTCCTTTCTTTTCCCCTCCCTCCCCCTCCCCTCCCCTCCCCCTCCCCTTCCTTCCCCTCCTCCTCCTCCCTCTCCCTTCCCCATCCCTCTCCCTTCCCTCCCCCTCCCCCTCCCCTTCCTTCCCCTCCTCTTCCCTTCTCCCTTCCCCATCCCATCTCCCTCCCCTTCCCCCTCCCCCTCCCCTTCCTTCCCCTCCTCCTCCCTCTCTCTTCCCCATCCCCTCTCCCTCCCCTTCCCCCTCCCCTTCCTTCCCCTCCTCCTCCCTCTCCCTTCCCCCTCCCCTCTCCCTCCCCCTCCTGTCCCTTTCCTTCTTCCTCTCCTTACCCCCTCCCCCACCCTCTCCCCCTTTCTCTCTCTCATGGTGTCTCAACATGTGTTCTCTGAGCTGCTGTCCCAGTGCTGTCCCATGCTTATATCCCTGTTGTCATTATTCCCACCATGATGGTCACAGAATCACTCTCTGAAGTTTTAAGCTTTTAATTAAATGCCTTCTTTTATATGCTACCCTGCTCGTGGTGTCTCTTCACAGAAAAGGAACTGAGACACTCATTAGATCCACCTTAAAAACTGCTTTTGTTGCTTTAAAATTACATTAAGTTTATCTATCCATTTACTTCTTTGAGGGGCAACAGACATCTTCACAGCATGTCTTCCTTTTGTCTGGGGATCTAGCCCAGCTGGTAGAGACCTTGCCCAACACAGAGCCACAAGCCCCATCTCCAACTCTGCACGAAGCAATGCATGCTTAAGCATGATCTTGTGATCCCAGGACTCTGGAGGTGGACACAAGAAGATCAGAAGGTCAGAAGTTCAAGACCATCCTCGGCTACATAACAAGTTCAAAGCCAGTCCAGGCTACAAAAAATCTGTCTCAAGGAGAAAAAAAAAATCAGAATTCCATAGATGAATACTTTATATCTAATCATTAGCCTTCATTAGCTCAGGTTCCCTTTTGTGTTCTTTAAATACTTAGTTATTTTCTTCAATAACAGTCCACCACAGTTTTCACTAATTTATCTTTACATGCAAATAGCCTCTGTTCAAAGAGTAAGCAGTGTCCTTTCCCCTGTTACATTTCTGTTGGCTAGGAATAGTTTATAACATATAATTAATTTTATGTTAATCTGTTCCTAACATTCCGGTCTTGTCCAATAGTTTGAGATTCACTATGATTTCCTAGTGAAATAATTATTTCATACGAGTCTAGATTTACCCATCCATTTTTCCCTCCAAATGCATGCGTGACTGACTGGGATGTGGGGGGCAGCATGGAATGAGAAGAATTTGACAACGGTTTAACGTCATTGAGCCTGGTGCCACGCAAGCACCTCAAGGCCATGGCTTTGCCATTCATTTCTTTTTCTGTCTTCACTAGCTAGCTCTTTCTGCACACGGCGATGCACGGTATAGCTCCTGGATGTAAGTCTCTATGCTCTTGGCATCGGGCACTGCCAGCAGCACCATGACATGCCCCCTCCGGCAGATGGGCTCAGTCAGTCAGTCAGCGAGTTTCTCTGCAGCAGAGGAAGCTAGGGTGAAGTTGTGTGCACACTCCGTTAGGTCCAGCTCTGCCTAGGCAAAAGCATCTGGGGAACCTCGTGGATGGGGGTACAGAAGGCCGCTGCTTCAGCTAGGGAGAAGCTCTGCATGCCCACGTGCTCGAAGTTCCTTGTCATGGCCTGGCACCACTCCAAGAGGATTTTCTTATCACCGTTCATGGCTGCCCCAAGTCCCTTCTTCTTTTCCCAGTAGCTTTAACCGCTGTGGAGGAGTGACAGCAGCACCTTAACGTTAAAGAGAAGTTTCCAGAAAACACAGCGGCTGTTGGTTTGTACTTGCTCCTCCTCGGGTGTGTGGTGTTTGCCCACATTCCAGCCCTAACATTCTTAACACAGTGAACGGGGAAATCTGAGCGTTGGGATTTATCATCTACTGAAACAGCCTTGAGCACTTTTTCTCTACTAGTCTTTTAATGTAGTTCATTCCATGAATAGATATTTCAAATGATAGTTTATTCTTACATTCTTTGGGGAAAGCCTGGCTGGTTATCCTATAAGGCGCATACCTGTAGTGAGTTCTGCCTGTCAGCCGGAACTTCCCATGCTCACAGCCAGAACTGGTTTATGATACCTTTCCAGTGCCATCCTCATCCAGTGTTGGAAACACAGTTGTCCTGCTTTCTTGTTCTGTCTTCCGGGTCCCTTCGCTGCTCATTTGTATTTCCTAGTAAGATTGTTTCTAGGATAGTTACTGCAACACAGTAAATCACACGTGAACCTACACGGCATCTTATGGGAAATATCCCCTCAACTAGAAGGATCTACTAGACAAAGGATCTACTGGACAAAGGATCTACTGGACGGATCAGTTTTTCCCTTCCCCTCGCACTACAGCCACGGTCTGCCTCGGGAAGCTTGAGTTCCGTGAGTACCCACTGTTCATGTGCAGTATAATCTTTCCCTGACATACTACTACAGCGATGATTTAGATGTGAGCCACCTCAGACCCCCGTGCCACCTCACACGTCTCTCTACTAAATATATAACTAAACCTAGAACCGATATTAACGTATGAAAGTCTCATGTTTGCATGAGATCATGTAAGCAGAATCCTACAACCTAGAGCTCCTAGCAGCACACATGAAAGGTCCCTGAGCACAACCTTTTCAGGTGCGTGCTAGTTTTATGTCAACTTGGCACAAGCTAGATCCCTTAAATAAGAGGTTGAACCTCAGTAGAGAAAATGGCCTCACCAGCTAGCCAACGACAGAGCGTCTGGTGTCCTGTCTTAATTGATGGGAGAGATGCCAGCTTACTGAGGGTAGTGCCAACCCTGGGCTGGTGGATCGTGGTGCTAACCCTGGGCTGGTGGATCGTGGTGCCAACCCTGGGCTGGTGGATCGTGGTGCCAACCCTGGGCTGGCGGATCGTGGTGCCAACCCTGGGCTGGTGGATCGTGATGCCAATCCTGGGCTGGTGGATCGTGGTGCCAACCCTGGGCTGGTGGATCGTGGTGCTATAAGAAGGATTGATAAGTGAGACAGGAGGAGCAAGCCAGTAAGCAGAGTTCCTCTATGGTTTCTATATCAGCTCCTGCCTCTGGGCTCCCGCCTTGATGGTGTTCCCTGAATTCCCTCAGTGGTATACTGTGATCTGAGATTTATAAGACAAAAGAAGTCCTTTCTTCCCCATACTGAGTTCCACAGTGGTTACACTAGCTTATATCCCCATGGTATATGAAGAAACCTTACCCATGGATCAGCCATGGTAAGGGTTCTTCCTCCCATATCCTCACCAATACTGCCTGTTAGTTATTTCCATGGTGACAACCATTCTCGTTCTCATTGGTTGAGGGGATGGAATCCAGGACACTTTAATTGGCGTTTCCCAGACAGCTGAGGATTATTGAATGTCTCACATCTGTCCAGTGCCTACGTGTGCTTCATTTCTGAGAATTGTCTTTTACCTCACCTTCCCATTTCTTGGTCTAATTATCAGGGGATTGGCATTTAATTTTTGTTTTGGTTTGGTTTGGTTTTGGGATTTGGTTTTTTCGAGACAGGGTTTCTCTGTGTAGCCCTGGCTGTCCTGGAACTCACTCTGTAGACCAGGCTGGCCTTGAACTCAGAAATCTGCCTGCCTCTGCCTCCCAGAGTGCTGGGATTACAGGAGGGCGCCACCAACGCCTGGCTTAAATTTTTAAATTCTTTATATGTTTTAGATATCAATCTCCTGCTAAATGGATAGCTAAAAAAGACGTTCTCTTCGTGTGGGTCTTTTCTTCACTCTGAGGAAGCTTTTTAATGTCAAGCAATCTTGTCTGACAATTCCAGCTATTGTTTCCAAAGGTGGTGGGCCCTTTTCAGAAAGCAGTTTCTTAGTACAGTCTTTCCCCCCACTTTAAAAAGACGTGTGGTGGTGCTGCCATCTAGTGGTAAGAGACGGGACTGATGTTATGCCTGCAACTTTTCCTCCATTTGTTCTTAGAGGTTAAGGGTAAGTTTATTTTGGAGCTCCTTTGACACTGTTCAAACTGCTCCACTTTTGTGAACTCCGAGCAATAGAGCTATGGACTGATCTTAGATTTCCCCTGAACTCACTGTTAAAGCCCTAAGCCCAAACATGACAATATCTGGAGACAGAAGTTTTCGGCAAGTGTCATAGGAATAGAACCACTGCCCAGTTACTTGATCGATGTGTTTTGTTTCGTTATTTTCAACACTATAGACTGAACCACGCCCTTGTACTTGCTAGGCAAGTGCTCTGCCGATGAGATGCACTCCAGCCTTCATTTCATTTTGAGAAAGGCTTTCACTAAGTTTCCTAGGCTGATCTTGACATGACTTTACCACCCGCCCAGGTAGGCCTTGAAGTTTTGTTTCTCCTGGTTCCAATTCCCAAGTAGTTTTAATTATAGGACTCTACCCTAGGGATGCCCATAATATGGTTTCCTGGTTTGAATATTTTTTTTATCTCTTATTCCCAGCTAGAGAGATGTTTGAGGAGGTTGTGGGACCATTGGGACAGGAGGCATAGCTGGTAGGCATAAACCATTATGAGCAGGCTCAATTGGAATTGAGACTCCAATTCCAGTCTAGCTCTGATCCCCAACCTGCTGCATAGAACACAGGGTTAGCCCCAGTCACCTGCCATTGCCTTGCCGGCAGATCGGCTCCACCCTCTTTGTTGCGGAAGGTGTTTCTGTCAGACCAGACGTTGTTGTTGCTGAGAATAGGTAGCACATGCTGTGTAGTATTTTTATAAGATGGAACAGCGCCAGGAATGACAGACACAGGAGAAAATCCACATGGGGAGAAAGAGACAGTAACCAATTACAAAACAAAGCGAGGGTCTTCTGGGGGCAAAAGTCCTGTCCAATTTGGCCTCACAGATTTCAGAAGTGTGAGAAGATTCATTTGTTTTCCACAAAAGGCAGTCTGTGGTGTTTCTCTACCTATGACTTAGAAGTCTAATCCACGAGGCTACCCACAGCAGAGAATGGATCAGAAAAACCCAGTTAAGACATGGATTAGTATCCTATAATAATCTTGTTAGTAACTGAAAACAAAACACCGTCTTCTTGATCACCGGGGTTAAAGTCAATATTATCTGTTCCTGGTTCAGTAAGTCTAAATACAGATATAAGCAGCAGAGGCAATTTGGTTATTTGATGATAACACAGGGAAGGCTGTGCTGTGGTGTGAGTTGAGGCCCTTGTCAAGGACTATACACACCTTTAGGCCGAGAGAACTCAAGTCATAAGGAACCCAACAAGGCTTCATTTCTTAAACTTTGGACATCCTGAACAAAATTGGTCATGCTGTCAAAGGAGAGAGCCAGGAGTCAAACCAAAGAAAGCCTGCGTGGGCCAAATCTGAGCTTTCCTACATGTAAGAGCAAGCCAGTGACCACTGCTTACCTTTGCTCCGCCCTGTGGGCCTCTCTCACTGTCCTCACCAAGCCGCCTGCAGTCCCACCAAGCCAGCCAGCACCAATACGCAGCTCAGTAACAGTCTTTGTATAGGGCTTTCGCATGTCTGTCGTGTCGCTTCAATAGCATGCCACATATGATAGTGGTCCCATCAAACTGTAATAGATCTGAACATTTCCTATTGCATAGTGACCCTGTAGCCACTAGACAGTCGTGGCGGCTCATAGCTCGTGAATTCAGGGCATCGCTTGTGTGAACAAGCCTACCTCGCTCTCGTTCACAGGAGAGGACAGCATATGCAATTACATTCTTCATGCAGGGTTTAAGAATGATAACAAACACAGATGCTAGCCTATATTGTTGCTACACTATACTTTTGTTGTTATTTTGGAGTATGTTCATGCTTATAAAAGTTTATTGTAAACCAGTAAGTCACATTCATCCTGGCATAGCCTCATACTGCTGTGTTTACCGACTCTCTTTTATGACTGGTTAATCTCATGTTTTGTTCACGGCAATTTTAGAAGCAAAAAAAAAAAAGCCTCTGTGTGTGTGTGTGTGTGTGTGTGTGTGTACAGATCCATAATGGGGAGTCATGCCACATGGTAGAAACTTGACATTGACCAAGGGCAATCCCTGACTTCAGGCAGGAATCTGACGTTAGGACTATAAGCTTATAACTAAGTAGGTTACAGCAGGAATTTTTATCCTAGGGTGGAGAAGCTCAGAGTGAAGGTTAAGTTCTTTGCTCCTCCAGGTCTACGAATTCCTGAATTAAGCAGGTGACCCACCCAGCTGCCTGAGCAGTCGAGCCAAGGACCACCAGGCAAAGCCAGACGACTTCTGCTGGAACTCAGCCAGGAGTCTGGGGGGGGGGGGGAAGGGCTTGCCCAAACTGTTAAAAGGTATGGCCGCCATTAAAGTTGGGGTCTCGATCAGTAAAATATCGTCCTGGCCTCGTTCTTTTCACCCCTTCCCCATCTATCCCTCAGCTTCTGTTCCAGCAACCCAGTTCGTAGTAGCTGCAGGCAGCTACGGAATACAACATGTATGTGTGTGTGTGTGTGTGTGTGTGTGTGTGTGTGTGTGTGTGTGTGTGTGATCTAGGCTTTCTGCAAATTCATTCTATAATCTTTTCAGGATGACAAGTAGCCAAATGACATGCCACTTCCTAGAAGATAAAATTCACTACATGGAAAGTTTCTGAATCTTTCCTTTGGCTGAACTAAGTGTCTACACATGTCTTCACCCATCAGATGACACCATAGTCTACTGTATTAGCTATTGATGTCAATATCCTTGATCTCAAATGCACTTTTTGCAGACTCTCATGTATGTCTCTAACTCCCATTATTGACCTTTCTGTCTTGATTGGAGCATCTGCCCCTAGTCAGTTCTATTAGCTCTCACTAACTGCTCAAACCACATCCCAAAATGACCTGTTTCTTGAGCACTAGTTCTTTTGAATTGCAAGCATGCTCCATGCAACAGTGGGCTAATCCTCTCAGTCCATACCATGTCCCATCAGTGAGAATACTTTTCAGTGCTATTTTTCTGCCTCCTATTCATGATCATCCATGTAAATCTAGATAATACATCAAACAGGGACTTAATTATTTGTGTGTGTTTGGTGGGCATATCTCACAGATCATAATAATGAATGGTAGCATTGTGAACATAGCAAAATGAATAAAACTAAAGGAGACATATTATGTTTTATTTTGTAATTTTATTTCAAAAGGATTAACACATTGTCTAGACTCTAGAAAGACTTCCATGACTACAGGAAATACAGATTACCATTGTTAAACACAAGGAAACCTAAAGCATAGGTAGAAATTCAAGAAAGAAAACACAATGAAAACCATTATACAATTTTATTGACATCAGTAAGCAAGATGTCCTGCATCTTTGTTCTTCCATAACGTTGACTATGACTACATTTAAAAAGATAAAAAAATTACTTGAACTTCAGACTGTTCAAATCAGGGAACAAAGCAACAGAGTCCAGATTCTAGAGAGACAGATGTTGGGGAGACAGACGGCAAGGGCAGAGGAAAGCATTAGCAGTGACATCAGGGTAACTTGCACCATCCCCTGTATCTAGAACTTACCAATAGATCGGTACTGGTAGCACCTGCTGGGAGGCCAGCAGCCACACTAGCAGCAGCACTTCTTGCAGCCACACTTCTGCTGGCAGCAGCACTTCTGCTGGCAACAGCCCTTCCCACAGCCACAGCCGCAGCCACAGGAGCCACAGCCACAGGAGCTGCAGCAGCAGGGGCGGCAGCAGCCACAGCCACCACAGCCACAGCCTCCACATCCACAGCCTCCACATCCACAGCAGCCACAACCACAGCCACCGCAGCCACAGCCACCACAGCCACAACCACCACAGCCACAGCCACCGCAGCCACAGCCACCGCAGCCACAGCAGCCACAGCCACAGCCGCCGCAGCCACCACAGCCTCCACAGCCACAGCAACCCATGGTGTCAGTAGAGAAGACTCAGGTACAGTGAGGAGAGAGACTCAAGAGAGAAGAGGACAGTGTGATGCCCCCTTTCTGCAGGGAACCCCCTTTTATACTGCTCCCCCCTTTATTTTTAGCCTAGTTTCCATGGAGAATTTTCCAAGACTTTATTTACTTCCTTCTTGAGTCAGTGTGTTACAATAGCAATGCTATTTTTAGCATTGCTATCTTGGAAACCCTTGGAGTATGCATTTGGGAGTGAAAAAATATGATGCCAATTTAACTCAAGAGCAGAAAAACAATTCATAAAATGCAGAAGAAAAGTAGTTGTAGCATTCCCAAGTGATTTATGCATCCAAAGGAGACATTTCTGAGCATCCTCTGCATAGGCCATATCCTCGAGGTGCTGGGTAGCCAGACTATTGAGTAGGAACAGCCCTGCTCGGCTCTGGCTGAGCAGATGCATATCAAGGGAATAGATTCTAATGCTTTCTTTCTCCTTCTTTTCCCACTGGAAAAGTGAGAAATCCCAGTGGGCATCCCAGAGTAGATACGGCCCTGAAAAGCCAGATCATCCATCTGTGACCACAGCCTGCATGTAAGTTCGGTAGAGACAGTGGCGTGCACATGAACAGCACATGAATAGCACAATGAATAGCACATGAACAACACATGCACAGAACATGAACAACACATGCACAGCACATGAACAACACATACACAGCACGTGCACAGCACAATGAACAGCACATGCACAACACATGCACAGCACATGAACAACACATACACAGCATGTGCTGCACAGCACAATGAACAGCACATGTACAACACATGAGCAACACAAGCACAGCACATGCACAGCACATGCACAGCACATGCACAACACATGAATAACACATGTACAGCACGTGCACAGCACATGCACACACATGCAGAGCACATGAACAGCACATGCACTGCACATGCAGGGATCTCTGATGTGGCTTGCTGGTGGCATCTAAGTTAGCCAAATCGCCTTACACCTGAAGACAGTTGAGCAAGAATGTAGCCTCATCCGCTGCACGTGGCTGCAACAGGTACTTGGGACCAGAAGTGGAAACCCGGCAGGCTGAGTTAGCTGGACACTTGCAATCACCATTTCATTTTAAGGGAGTTTCAGGATTTCAAAACTAATCATGTAACAGCTCAACGAAAGACAGGCACCTCCTCCTCGCCCCTGCTTACACTAGGCTGTCACAAAACTTTATCTTTAACATTAGACATCACTTAATTATTTTACTGTAGCTTTAAAGGCTTTTCTGGTGAATTAAGAACCCCAAGGAACCATGAAGAGAACATCTGTGCTTCAAAATGAAATTGATAATTTTAGGGCTGCCTGCCATGTCCCTTTTGATGCCAGTTTTCCCATGAACTTCTGAGAATATTTTCATAAAGAGGCATGTTCCCAAAGAGAGTTCCCAAAGATGAACAATCGTCGGGACTGCATTGACTAAGACATAGAGATAGAAGCACAGTACTTTCATCTGACCCTAGATTTGGTATTCATAGCTATAAAAGACTACATCTGCAAGAGAGTGTTACAAAGCATTCTCAGCATTTATTTAATTTCAAAGGTAGCCATTTAGTATTTACGATGTGCCGGGCCTTGTTGAAAGTTCTACAGTAAAACACACAGAGACACACACACACTGGTAGAAAGCTGTCAGATTCGTGCTGGGATCTAAAAATAGGACTGACCAGGTGAGTAAAAGTTAGAGCTAACTCTAAGTTCAGGATGTCAACAAGGAAGAATGCCAGAGGCCTCGTGAGTTCTTTCACGGAAATTTAGGTAAACAAGAATGAGCTAAATGTGCCAACCTGGTATATAAGGAACCTCCCAGCAGGAGGAGCATCACATCTCCCTCTCCTCTCCTGAGTCTCTCTCCTCACTGCACCTGAGTCCTCTCTATTGACAACATGGGTTGCTGTGGCTGTGGAGGTTGCGGTGGCTGCGGCGGCTGTGGCAGCTGTGGAGGCTGTGGCGGCTGTGGAGGCTGCGGTAGCTGTGGAGGCTGCGGCGGCTGTGGAGGCTGTGGTGGCTGTGGAGGCTGCGGTGGCTGCGGTGGTTGTGGTGGCTGCAACAGCTGCACCACCTGCAGGTGCTACCGGGTCGGCTGCTGTGGCTGTGGCTGTGGCTGCTGTGGCTGTGGCTGCTGTGGCTGCTGCAAGCCTGTGCTGGTCTACTGCTGCCGCCGCTCCTGCTGCCACTCCTGTGGCTGTGGCTCCTGTGGCTGCGGCTGCGGCTGTGGGAAGGGCTGTTGCCAGCAGAAGTGCTGCTGCCAGCAGAAGTGTGGCTGCAAGAAGTGCTGCTGCTGCTAAGCGCAAGGGTGTTCGGGAGTTGCGTGAGTGCTTTGCCCTATTGCTTCCTATCGCTAAAGGCCTTTGCACCCCATCTTGTCTGTCTCCATCTGACTCTCTGTCCCTCCAACGCTTTCACACTTTCTTCCTTGACCTTTCAGGGAGTCACATGGACAACTCTCACAAGGTCCTCTAAGGCCTAACATGGGAACTTCCTGATTCTTCTCTGGTTGCTACAACTCCTGGCACAATCGATGATTTGGGCTGCCTGGGGGCTGGTCTATGCCCCTGGGATCAGGGTAAGTACTTCAGGCTGCTCTTGTCTGCCCCTCCTGATCAATGCCCTGATAATGAGATTGTTCTGGAACCTTGGGTTTTTGTAATCTTCTCTCCAAGCCTTCCTCATCCAAAGCTGTCTAGACTCACAGAAGTCAAATGTGAGGACGTGAGCATCTCTCGGTGCCTAAAGAGTAGATCAGTAGGATCTCAGATCCCTGGGATGTCAGACCCATGGGCTAGATTGTCTGTATTTGATTCCCAACATATGTTGTTGTCCACCAATGTCTGTCTTCCTTCTCTATGAGAACAGTGGATTCCCAGTGCTTCTTATGCTGTGATTTAGTTGGTTTTCTTCAATGTCCTCAATGTCTAATAAACTACATAAAATGTCCCTTACATCTTTGCCTCACAAAAGCGTCTTTTTTGGTGGTTACTTCTGAGGGAGGATGGATGGGCACCACTGAGTGGGAAGAGAGCATCCTCCCTGAACGCCTGGGATTTATTGTGGACTTGAAGTGTAGTAATGGTAGGACTGCATTAGCTAGCATTGAAATTGTAAATCCTTTATCCATTTCAAATCTAAAGTTTAGCCCAAAATATTTTAGCCTGACAGTATACATCTACATATACATATACATATGCACACATATGCACACACACACACATACACACACTTACATATACACACACACATACACACACACACTTACACACACACACACATCACACACACATACACATTTACAATACCATCACTGGTATCAGTCTGCATTAAATGCAAATAAGTAGGGAATTCACCCTTCACTTCTTCAACAATTTTTCTTTTGGTCCCCACTAGTCATTTTTGAAAGCGGGGTAACAAACTACAGGCATAGATGTGGGATGTCATTCTTCTATCATAGAAGCAAGAATGTGAAATGACATTGCCTCCTAGGACAGCAATCTACCAATCTGAGTATTTAAAAAAGCAAAACAAAAAAATGCCTTATAGTTTCACATTTTCGTATCTAAGATAAAACAAAATAAAAACGCTCTTATCATTTAGTATTTATTATAACACATGAAATAAAAAGCCCAGGAAACCTGAACCACTGGTCAGTCTTCTGTTAATGAGGTCAGATCACATGATCTATCCATACGAGGGAACATTGTATAGCGTCAAAAACAAGTGAGCCAGATTGCTGTAAATTCAGAAGGAATTTACAGAAGGTTTGAGTCTCAGAAAACTGAGAACCCATTTTAAAACCCATGTAGAGTGTGCATAGGCTCATTTATATAAATAGAAATTTACCTAAAGAATTTAAAACACACAGTAAAGGGACAGGCATTTACAGGAAATACTCACAGACTGTTCTCCAGGTGGCTGTGGTACAAAATCAGAATGAGGGGTGAGTGGATGAGGAAGGAAGACCTTAGACCATGACTCTAACCCATGGAAGCCTTCTAAATGTCACAGACATCACCCCATGTATTGTAGTGATCTTGTGTCATTGTTGCATGGGAAGCCCTCGGCCAAGGAGAGCAGTAATCACAGATCTTCTTTTGGGGGATAAGACTGAAGTATTGATACATGTCTCAGCACAGAAGCATGGCAATGATGTCTTCACCATCATATCTGGCCTTCAATCAGTCAAAGACTTCAAGGCCTCAATATCCCTGTGGAACAGCCATTCTTTGGCTCTCAGGAAAACATAACCAGGAGAGAGATACTTAGCCTAAGACATGTCCACAGCGGATATGAAAACTCCCCTGGGATACAGACAAGGCCCAGGCCACTTCCCTCACATTTCAGATGGGTCCACCCTGGACATCAACACTGCTTTTTCCTCTTTCCTGACTCATCCATGCTGCCTGTCTTAGGAATTGGTTTGCAATATTGAGAGAGAAAAATGGGAAGGAATCTGATCTCATCAGAGACACAGTCAATGGGAATTAATGCAGAGAGGCCCATGACCAGACAATGTACAGAGAGGCTTGAGGGAATTCAGCCCTAAATGTCTCCATCAAGAGCCACAGGTCCAGAGGTGATGGATGACTCCAAGGACACAGTGTCTTCAGACACAACAAGACTGATGTGCATATGAACTCACAGAGACTGGAACAGTACATACAAGACCTGCACAGGTCCAAGCAGGACTGAGAGGAAGTAGTGCACATGAGTTCTCACATCTAACTTCTAGTTGATAGCCACTAGCAAAAGAAAAACCAGCTTGTCCAATGGATTGTTACTGGGTATATGTCTTAGTAAAGGTTTGTATTACTGCACAAAACATCATGGACAAGAAACAAGTTGGGGAGGAAAGGGTTTATTCAGCTTACACTTCCACGTTGCTGTTGATCACCAGAGGAAGTCAGGACAGGAACTCACACAGGGCAGGAACCTGGAGGCAGGAGCTGATGCAGAGGCCATGGAGGGGTGCTGCTCCCTGGCTTGCTTCCCCTGCCTTACTCAACTTGCTTTCTTATAGAACCCAGGGCTACTAGCCAAGGGATGGCACCACCCACAATGGGCCCTCCCACTAATTGAGAAAGTGCCTTACAGCTGGATCTCATGGAGGCATTTCCTCAACTGATGCTCCTTTCTCTGTGATAACTCGAGCTTGTGTCAAGTTGACACACAAAACCAGCCAGTACAGTATACTAACCAGACTCCAGGGTAGACCCCATGCCCAGGGGTATCTAGTCAACACAAAATGAATACAAAGTCATTTTTTATTAGATATATTCTTTATTCACATTTCAAATGATTTCCCCTTTCCTGGATTCCCCCCTCCCCAAAAGTCCCATAAGCCCTCTTCCCTCCCCCTGTTTCCCAATCAACCCCCTACCGGTTCCCTGTCCTGGTATTCCCTACTGCACTGAGCCTTTCCAGGACCAGGGGCCTCTCCTTCCTTCTTCTTGGGCATCATTTGATATGTGAATTGTTTCTTGGGTATTCCGAGCTTCTGGGCTAATATCCACTTATCACTGAGTGCATACCATGTGTGTTCTTTTGTGATTGAGTTACCTCACTTAAGATGATATTTTCCAGTTCCACCCATTTGCATAAGAATTTCATGAATTAAATGTTCAACATCCTTAGTCATCAGGGAAATGCAAATCAAAACAACTCTGAGATTTCACCTCACACCAGTAAGAATGGCTAAGATTGAAAACTCAGGAGAAAGCAGGTGCTGGCAAAGATGTGGAGAAAAAGAAACACTCCTCCACTGCTGGTGGGATTGCAAGCTGGTACAACTACTCTGGAAATCAGTCTGGTGCTTCCTCAGAAAACTGGGCATGATACTACCTGTCTTAGTCAGGGTTTCTATTCTTGCACAAACATCATGACCAAGAAGCAAGTTGGGGAGGAAAGGGTTTATTCTGCTTACACTTCCACACAGCTGTTCATCACCAAAGGAAGTCAGGACTGGAACTCAAGCAGGTCAGGAAGCAGGAGCTGATGCAGAAGCCTTGGGGATGGGGGGGGGGAATGTTTTTTACTGGCTTGCTTCCCCTAGCTTGCTCAGCCTGCTCTCTTATAGAACCCAAGAATACCAGGCCATAGGTAGTACCACCCACAGGGGGCCCTCCCCACTTGATCACTAATTGAGAAAATGCCCCACAGCTGGATTTCATGGAGGCACTTCCCCCAACTGAAGCTCCTTTCTCTGTAAAAACACCAGCCTGTGTCAACTGACACACAAACACATCACTATTAAGCCTTACTTTACAATTCATCCCCAAGATCTAAATAACTTTAAAAGTCCCACAGTCTTTACATATTAAAAGTTCAGTCCCTTCAAAATATCCAATATCTTTTAAAATTCAAAGTCTCTTAACTGTGGGCTCCACTAAAATACTTTCTTCCTTCAAGAGGGAAAAATATCAGGGCACAGTCACAACCAAAAGCAAAACTCAAATTCTAGGGGTTCAGTGTCTGGGATCCAACTCATACTCTTCCAGGCTCCTCCAAGGGCTTGGGTCACTTTTCCAGCTCTGCCCTTTGTAGCACACACCTTGTCTTCTAGGCTCCAGCTACCTGTACTCCACTGCTGCTGCTGTTCTTGGTGATCATCTCATGGCACTGGCATCTCCAAAACGCTGATGTCTTCTGCTGTAACTAGGCTTCACCAATAGCCTCTCATAGGCTTTCTTCACAGTGCCAAGCCTCAACTCCTATGCATGACCCCTTCAGTCCTGGGCCATCAATTGCAACTGAGTTTGCACCTTCAGCAATGGCCTGCCATGGCCTCTCACAGTACCAAGGCTCAGCTGCTCTTCATGACCCCTTCATGCCTTCAAAACCAGTACCACCTGGGTGAGTGACTCTTACACAGTACCCAGTCTAGCCACAAGCACAAGCTACAACCTTGGCTATTTCTGGAACGCAGCCTTTTGTGCTCTCAGAAAACGCTTCACAGAAGATTTCACCCCAGTGATGCCAGTCTCTTCTTAACCACCACTAATTTCTTAGCTCCAGCTAACCAGCATCAATAGTCCCAGTAACACAAAGGTTTGCTTTAGTGGTTCTGGTATCTTGTTAATCACAGCTGATTCTTCAGCCCCAGCTAACCAGAACCACAGAATCTTCATAATCAAAGATGACCCTGAGAAGAGTCTTAATTTTCCCTCTGAAATTTCACAAGCCAGGCTTCAATCTTCTGTACCATTCTTAACATTATCTTCCAAGCTCCTACAGAACATTGCACAGAGCTCTTAACATCCTAATGGCTCTTCTAGCTCAAAGTTTGAAAGTCCTTCCACAATTCTCTCCAAAACATGGTCAGGTTGTCACAGGAATACCCCACTTCTGGTACGAATTTGTCTTAGTCAGGGTTTCTATTCCTGCACAAACATCATGACCAAGAAGCAAATTTGGGAGGAAAGGCTTTATTCTGCTTACACTTCCACACTGCTGTTCATCACCAAAGGAAGTCAGGACTGAAACTCAAGCAGGTCAGGAATCAGGAGCTGATGCAGAAGCCATGGGGGGATGTTACTTACTGGCTTGCTTCCCCTAGCTTGCCCAGCCTGCTCTCTTATAGAACCCATGAATACCAGCCCAGAGGTGGTACCACCCACAAGGGGCCCTTCCCACTTGATCAGCTAATTGAGAAAATGCCCCACAGCTGGATCTCATGGAGGCATTTCTCCAACTGAAGCTTCTTTCTCTGTAATAACACCAGCCTGTGTCAAGTTGACACACAAAACCAGCCAGTACACTACAGAAGGACCCGGCTATACCACTCCTGGGCATATACCCAGAGGATTCCCAGCATGTAATAAGGGTGCATGCTCCACTATGTTCATAGCAGCCCTATTTATAATAGCCAGAAGCTGGAAAGAACCCAGATGTTCCTCAATGGAGGAATGGATACAGAAAATGTGGTATACTTACAATATGGAACACAAAGGCATTTTTAAGACTTTGTTTCATTTTGCTTTGTTTGGGATGTGTGTGTGTGTGTGTGTGTGTGTGTGTGATATTCGTTGTATGTTTCTTTGCTTTTATTTGTTTACTTACATTTAAAGACATACACAAAGAGAGTTAAAAAGAATATAAAGTTGAGTGAGTATGGTGATAGGAAGGATTTAGAAGGAATTGGGAGGGGGGGAATAGATGACCAAAATATATTGTATGAAAAAAATCTTTCAATTAAAAAAGAAAATAATGGAGAAGATAAAACAGATTTTTCCCTTTGCCTTTTTAAATTATATTTTTAGTGTGTGTGTTAACTGTTTGTATGTCTGTATACTTTGTGTTTGTGTGTGTGTGTTTGTGTCTATCTGTATTTGTGTGTGTGTGTGTTACATCATAGTTCGTGTGTGTGTGTGTGTGTGTGTGTGTGTGTGTAGATCAAAAAAGCAACTTAAAAAAGTGAGTTCCCTCCTTCATCCTCATCCCAGGAATAAACTTAGGTCATCAAGCTGGGTAGCAGCTTTCCCTGCTGAGCCGTGTGACTGCTCCCTCCTCTTCCTTCAAAAGAAAAAAAAAAAAAACTCTGAATTTAAAATAACATACATTATTAGAAATAAATTTAAAATGCAGAAGAAGAGAGTGAGAAAAACACACAGTGGTAACAAACACCATCTTCATTGCCTTTCTCCCCATTGTGGCAAATACCTAAGCAGAGGGAAGCAACCTTAAGGGAGGACACATTGGCTCACTGTTTATACAGTGTAAGGGTGTGGTCCATCATGGAGGGCAATACTTGGAGTCAGTATTCAGCTGAGAAGCTTCACCTCTACAAATTGTGGAGTGGGAGGCCGGAGGAGATGACTAGAGCAACACTCTGCTGCTGCATCTGGGACCCGTGCCCTGTGGAGTAATGTCACCCGTGTTCAGTGTGGAGCTTCCCACCTCAGTTAAATCTCTCCTGCTAGCTCATGGACATTCACAGGTGTTTCCACATTCCATCAAGGTAAGGATCAAAACAAGCCGCCGCCACCACTGGTGCTGTTTCCTTGTGCATCATTCCATGGTCTCCCTCTGCCTTGCTTTTCCGCAGTTATTTTGGAGAAGCTCAAGCTTAGAGCAAAAAAGAATATTATGCTGGGGGTGCACACCTTTAATCCCAGGAGGTAGAGGTAGGTCGATCTTTGAGTTCGAGGCCAGGCTCATCTACAGACCAAGTTCCAGAAAAGCTGTCATGAAGAAAGAAGAGGAAGAAGAAGAGGAAGGAGGAGGAGAAGGAGGAGGAGGAGGAGGAGGAAGAGGAGGAGGAGGAGGAGGAGGAGGAGGAGGAGGAGGAAGAGGTACAGAGCCATATTGGGGTGTCTTGCCACATGGTAGGAACTTGACATTGGCAAAGGACAAGGGCTTCAGACAGGAATCTGAGGTTAGGACAATAGGGAGTAGGCTACAGCAGGAATTTTCATTCTAGGGTGGAGTACAAAGGGTGTACTTGACTTTGGTCAAGGTAAACTTCTCCCAGCCTTTGTTAAACTAGGACTCCTAAGCTAGTCAGGATCCTGCTCCACCTAGGGTGGAGAAGCTCAGAGTCAAGGTTAAGTTCCTTGTTCCTCCAGGTCTACGAATTCCTGAATTAAGCAGGTGACCCACCCAGCTGCCTGAGCAGTAGAGCCAAGGACCACCAGAAGACTTCCCTGGAATTCAGCCCGTAGTCTTGGGGGAGGGACTTACCCAAACTGTTAAAAGGTCTGACCGCCATTAAAGTAAATGGAACCAGCCCAGGAGAAGGATGAAAAAGGAGTTGGAGATCTGAAGACAACTTTTGTAGTTCCAGGGAAATGTTAGTGATCTCCCCCCCATCCCTCCCCCCTGCCCCAAGTCAGACAGGAGACGATCGGATGCAACTCACAGTATGGTCTTTATTCTGTTCAAGCTAGCCCTGTCTCCCTCAGCATAGAAGCCTTCAGATGAAGACAGAACTCTCAGCTCCTCCTGCACTATGCCTGTCTGGAAGCTGCCATGCTCCCTTCTCGATGATACTGGACTGAATCTCTGAACCTGTAAGGCAAGCCCAACTAAATGTTGTTTTTATAAGAGTTGCCTTGGTCGTGGTGTCTGTTCACAGCAATAAAACTCTAAGATACCATTTAACTAGAAACATTAAGAAACAAGTATAACATTAAGAAACTAGTATAATTGGAGCAGAGGAGATAAGAAAGAATAAAATGCCTACAGTTGGACCTCAGCCATGGCGTATGCATAAGTAAAACTCCAATATACAGTTCACACACTATATAATAATGAATACAGTAAATGGGCTTTCAGTCTTAAAGATGAGGGAATCCTTATTTAAATGTGAGGGAAATGAGGGTGTGAAAAGTCAAGATTACGAAAGAAAGCTGGACACTAGAGCTTGGCTCCATTTTATGTCTGTCTTGTCTATCATTGCAACAACATAATGCAAAATAAGCATCTGAATCGCTGGAGACCTTCTCAACATGAAAGTTTCAGAGGCAAAAGCAGCACCAGCAATGACTCAGAAAATATTCAGGCTAATGCCCGGTGGAGGTTTTTGCCTTCAGCTTGTATAGGAAATGGAGAAAATTACTACATGTGGGATGATTTACAAGTAGGAATTGTTTTGCAACCAATGGAAGGCTCAGTTAACAGTATAGGGAAGGTATGTGTCTATGACAAGCTTCTTTCAAATTAAAAAAAAATCTATTTTAATCTCATGAACAATGAATGGGAAATGGGATGCCTTGCACCCCATTTCCACAGTCAGACAATAAGGGAAAGGTCTGTTCTCCAGTGAGCAAGGGACTCACAGACAAATCTTTAATTTTGTATTAATTAAAATGTTAACTATATCATTTCTTTTGCCCACCTTCTTCTACCCACTTCTACAATGGCCATGCCCACGAACCCGACCCCCTCCTAAATTTAGAGCCTTCTCTTATTTAACCATTTGTGTACACATACATATGAATGAATAAACATGTCTGAACTCACAGCCTCATACTGTGGCAGCATGCACGTGGCCTGCATAGGTCTGCACCAGATGAAAGGAGAAGAGGACATCTTTAATCCTGAACCTGTCTCCAACTGATAGCCACTTGCATATGAAAGGTTAAGTATTCAAGGGAGTCTCACTGGGAAAATAAACCGCTCTAAAGGGACCCCATGCCCAGTCTTGGCTGCCCAACACGAAACAAACTTGGTGGCATCTTTTGCAGGTCCTTCGTCTCATAATGTTAAATCAGGGCATTTTTTTCCTCTCCTTCGGATCCTTTGCATATATAATGCGGCTTCCAGTTTGGGGGGGGGGGGTTATGAGATTCCTGTCTCTGTGTGAGAGACCATATATTTCTCTGTGTCTATATGCTTTTCTTGTACTTTTTCTTTGGCTCTTTTACTTGTTTGATTGTTTTATCATATTCTGACTTGTCTGATTATTACTCTCATCATCATCATCATCATCATTCCTTAGATGCCTGCTTGTTTTGTGTATCCAGATGAGAGGGGAAACAGAGAGGAAATGGGAGGACTAGAGGGAGGGGAAACCATAATCAGAATATATTTATAAAAAATCTATTTTCAATGAAAGAATGATAGAAGATGGGGGGGGGCGGGTATGATGTCCTTTCTGCAGGCAGAGTGACGGCTTGTCACAATATATCAGAGGGAAACAGGAGGCACACACCTGTCTATGTCTATCAGGCCTATCCTCCTGTTTTAATAAAGCCACCAGATTTATTCTTCAGACTCTGTTCTGAGAACCTTAGGCAATCCTAATTAGCTCTCTCAGAGGCCCCATCTTTAAACATACAGGTTAATTGAGATTCAAATTGCAACAACAAAATGCTTGGGTTTTTTGTTGGTTGGTTTGTTAGTTGGTTGGTTGGTTGGTTGGTTGGTTAAGGGTTTGGGTTGTTTTTTTTTTTTTCATTTGGTTGGTTTTTCGGTTTTTGTTTTGTTCTGTTTTGTTTTGTTTTGTTTTGTGCCCCTTTGTCAGGGGCACCCCAACTGTGAAATGTGAAATATCCATGGCTTTCTGACTACAAAGATAATATGAATAAGAGAGGGCAGAGGGAAGCTGGACATAATCAGAGCACGATGCACACATGCATGGAAATGTCAGAGCACACCCACTTGTTTGAATGCATGAAGGCACGTGAACAAAATTATCCATAAAAGCAGCATGAGAAGCCTCATGTGCTCGTAACCCAATGGTATCATCTCATACAGCCGTAGCACAGCACCAAACAGTGCATTTACTTTTGAATAACAGCTTCACATCAGACCAAATCTTAACACTTTTACTGATGTTCACTGCTTGTCCACCATTGGCCTAAGCTCCAATTTTCCATCCATAGGCTGACTCAGGATTTTCTTGTGATACCTGAAGACCATTCAGGTTCTAAATGATAGTTGCTGGGGAAGTCTCTACTGATGTTACAAGATACCTGAGTACAATTGAAAACCACAGCCAAACAGTCTTGGGTGTCCCTGACAAAGGCTGAGACCTCTGTTCCATGTCCTCCCTCCATTGATACCAGTCTCTCAGAACCAGCTGGCTCCCCCTCCTTCCCCAGGAATGCCCTCTGCAAGCTTTGCTTTCCCAGGAGTCCATCCAGAGGCCACGATTAGCATGCAAAGGATGGTGGCTCTCCTCCATTCCAGTTCTTCTTGTCTTAGGTCTGTTTCCACCCAAGATGACAGACAGAGTCTCTGATCCTTATAGGGTAAAATCCACCCTATGCCTGTAACTACACATGATGGTCTTGTCTTGAGCCCAAGTTCATGGCTAAACCATCACTTTATGATTCAATAATCCAGCTTTAGCATCCTATCACACCTGTAGTATTTTTTTTCAAGCATCAAGTGTACAAAATACAAGCACTATGCCCTTGACAGTTAGCCATTGAGACTAATACCTGTGGTCCCAGCTACTTTTAAGGCTGAGATGTGGTGTGACTTGAGCCCTCTCCTGTCTCAGAGGGCATCGCAGGCACATGGTACACAGGCAGGCTGACAAACTAGCAAAAGAATTCTTAAAAATAAATCAGACTACTACATCTTTTTCAGAGCCTAGAGGTCCATGCTCCAAACATTCGCCAGCATCCATCTGAAAAGAGCAGCAGCACACCCACACTGCCCCTCTCTCGGGCAAGGAGTCTGAGTCTAAACAGAAAAGGGAGATGTGCTTCATACCAGCACAACAAAAATATATTCCATATCAACATGACCAAATAGAAACCTCATGCCTAGCCCCTGGGTCATATAGAATGAAAGTCCACAGAGAGGCACACTTATGGTGTAATTGAAGGCCACATTCAAGACAGAACCCTGCATTAATTTTCATACGAAAGCTCCCATCTCTCATCAAGCTTTTACAGGGGACACCCTATAGGGGGTAGGCAGTTGACAAGAGAGATTTTACACGTTGAACACTGAGCTCTGGTGGTCTGTTAGCTCTCCTCTATTTTCGTGGCACTTGAGAATATTCCTTTCCTGAAAACGTCATTCCAGTGAGTCTCCGGTAAGAATAACGCTATCGCTGCAGTGCACGGGCCAAGAAGAAATGGCTGCCGTCTCAACATTCTCCTGTAGGGAATCCTTCAACAAACCTCCTAGCCTGCTCTCCTGCTCCACAGGCCGGGCCCCATCCTGTTCATCCAGGGCTTTCCTAGGGCAGGTGGTGTAGGCCTACTTCAGCCACTTGCCCAGCCAGATCCTTTGGCATGGAAAGCAGCAATTCTTCCGCCCCGGCAGCTTCTCTCCGTCCAAGCTGCCCTTTATGATGAGCTAAAAGACACTTCCGCCTTCCGGTCTGCACCCCTAACACAGCATTCAGTTGGTTTTTCTAGAATGGAGTTCTTTCAATTCCTTTACCTCGTTCTAGAATTTTACTATCCTCAGGACTGGACAGTTCATTTGCTCGTCCCTTCGTGGTCTGTCCAGAAGGCACCTTCTACCTGAATCCTCTGTGGCCTCCACAATCACAAAGCTTCCTCCTCTTTTGCTTTTCTCTCTCCACAGTGCTACATTTTAACAAAATTTTATAAGAGACACAAAATACATGAGGCATAGTCTTGTTGCTTCATAAGATATTCTAAAGCATTGTCTTCTTTGTATAATTGGCACACACACACACACACCACACACATACCACACCACACACACACACACATACACATCTGGCTAGGACCTTGAAAATATGGTCTAACCACCAGACAGCCCATCTCTCAGGAATCCCACTCCCATGACAACCTCTACCCTAATCTACGTTCATCATTACCTTTTGCTATGCATTGCATTCGACATAGTTTCACTGTAATCACATACATTTCTTTCTATGAACATACCAAAATTCACCTCTTCATCTGCTGTCTAGACAATGGGATGTTGTTGATATTTTGGCTTTACTGTCTATCATGAACATCCTTGTATATAGCTGCTAAAACACACATGCAATTTTATACACACTTGTACGTGGAATCCACGGTTTTGTAGAAGATGGACCAAATGAGCCTAGGCAAAGGCTGGGTCACAACCACAGTTCATTTTTGTGCATTTCACTGTGCATACCCATGTCTGGCATGAAATTGGTGATTGCCAACTTTACACTAAAGCAAATCCAGCTCCTCCATATTGCTGCCTGGTTCTTCAGATGCCCGTAGTAATGCCAAGGCTGAAGCGAAGTACCAAGTATTAGTAGCCGCCTTTTTAAGAACCAGCATCATAGTCCTTTATCTTCTGGGTGTGTCTGAGAAAAGCTGGGGTCGGGCAAAAGGTACCCATTTCTCCTTTGTTTGGGGCCTCCTGGCACTCATATTTGTTGTTGTTGTTGTTGCTGCTGCTGCTGCTGCTGCTGTTTTTGATGGGGTTACTGTGTTGCCTGTGAACTCCTGGGCTCCTGTGATCTTCCCACACAGGGGCCACACTCAGCTTCTCAGGATGATTTTTACCTATCATGGGCTATAATCAAACCTGTTCTAGCAACTTCCATCTCTTACTAGCTGGCTTATTTAACTATGGCTATGTCGTGATTCTAATCTACCAGAGAGATAAGTTAACAAGAAGTAGAGATGGGGTAAAGATCGGCACTAACCTGCCATTGAGTATTTGTATGTATATTAGTTCTTGTGTATATGCATTCATGTGTGTAGGTATATGTGTACATGTGTACATGTGTACATGTGTACATGGGTATATGAAGACAAGAGGTCAGCACCATGTCATTAATAGTCACTCAGCACTTTATTTTTAAATATTTTACATATATGCACTTACGTATATGAATATGTATATATGTATATGGGTTCACATTTGTGTGTGTGCATGAACACACATGCACACATGTGCACACACCAGCCATAGGGCAGCATCATGGTCATTCTCAATCACTTTACATCTTTTTTTTTAAGACAGGATTTCTAGATGAACTCAGCGCTCACTGATTTGGCCAGACTACCTAGCCAGCAGGATCCAGGGATCCCTTGTCTCTGCCTTGCCGATGCTGGAAATAATGTACATATAACCAGGCTTCACTTTTAAATGGATGCTCGGGACTGAGGCAAGCACTTTATCATCTCCCCAAACCCATGTGGTCAAGCATTAACCTGTTAATAGAACCAAGCTACAGTAACTCAGACCCCAGTTACGGCTGCATAAGCTTCAGATTTGCATGTCTTCTGGCCTCAGACACTGAGATCAGTAGCTGCTGGGAAACAGCAATGCAAGGTCAGAAAGAGATTGATGAGATGTGAACCACACATGGTACCCCAAGGCCGCCTCTGACTGATGTAAGAGGGTAGGTAAATGCTCCGGATCCTTACAGTCTTGCAAAAACCTCTTAGTAAAGACTACGTGCTCAGCATCTGTCTTGAACCAACAGCAGCTTTTGCTTTCCTGGTGTTAGTTGTATTTTTCAATTAGACACACCAGAATAAGAAAGGAAACAGAGAGATTAACAATTTTGGGTAGTTTATTGGGAGAAGACTATCTTGGTTTCACCGAGATGAAACCCTTAGCTAAGATTCAGTTTGTGGAACTTACAGGGAGAGGGAAAGAGGAGTAAAAAGAAACATTCAGGAGGGGAAATCTCCAAAGACATAACGTTGAGAACCATTACACTATTTTGTCACTTATAGGCAAGATTCTTGTTGGTCTTTTTCTTACTTGGAGGCAGACTCTCAGAGACCAAGGGATCTGGATGGACTCTTGCGAATTGAATCATAGTGGGCAGGAGGGCAGAGAGTCTTACCAAGCAATTACCTGCAGCACCTTCCCAGCAAGCAGGTCAACTCCTCTTAGCAGCAGCACTTCTTGCAGCCACACTTCTGCTGGCAGCAGCACTTCTGCTGGCAACAGCCCTTCCCACAGCCGCAGCCGCAGCCACAGGAGCCACAGCCACAGGAGCGGCAGCAGGAGCGGCGGCAGCAGCAGACCAACACAGGCTTGCAGCAGCCACAGCAGCCACAGCCACAGCAGCCACAGCCACAGCCACAGCAGCCGACCCGGTAGCACCTGCAGGTGGTGCAGCTGTTGCAGCCACCACAGCCTCCACAGCCACAGCTGCCACAACCTCCACAGCCGCCACAGCCTCCACAGCCTCCACAGCCACCACAGCCACAGCTGCCACAGCCGCCACAGCCGCTGCAGCCACCGCAGCCACCACAACCACAGCAACCCATAGTATCAGTAGAGAGGATTCAAGTACAGTGAGGAGAGAGACTCAGGAGAGGAGATGGAGGTGTGATGCTCCTCCTGCTGGGGGGGGGGCTTATGTACCCCTTCCAGGGGGAAGCAGCAAGCAGCAGCACATGACCACTTCCCTGTCCAGCTCAGTGTCACAAAAGCGTCTCAAATGTGTTATTTACTTCCCTCTGGAATGCTAGCTAGATTTATTGGATTGCTTCTTTTGTTCCTTTACCTAGGTTATGTGCCTAAACGTAGGAGAAAACTGGCCCACGGAGAAGGCCCACAGGATACCATGAGTGATGTTTCAACTGGTGGCTTCACATCAGAAAAACACAGGGGAATCTCCCAAAGTCTTCCTTTCCCATTTTCTTACCCAAAATTGGAAAAATGAAAAGTCTCAGGCACGAATGTCACTGTCGAACAATCCAAACAGCCTGCCAGAGCTTGTCCACTGAGCAATGGGAGATCTGTCTCCCTCCTCCTACATGATTGTGGCATGAGACTGTTTTAATATCCAATGTATTTAACAAACTCTGTGTGATTGTCTGAAAAACATGAGGAATCCACAACAGTCTATGATCTATTTTCTTTTTATAAATTCCTATTGAACTTTAAACAGGCGCAGGCCGTATCTTAGAATCAAAATTTGGTTAGAGTGTTTTGAAGTTTTATCGATTGATATCCAAAAGGAAAATCTGCATATCAAGCTATTGGTCCACAGAACGAAAAATAAATTAGACAGACATGGGAGGGGAGGTGATAAATTAGCATATTTGAAGATGTTTCATCACAATGGACTATTTGATTCTATAGTGAATAACATTTATGAAAATCAAATAATCATCCATTTCAGCTTTGACTAAAATTAGTGATACAGGTATGCCAAAAGTACCATCGAAAAGTTAAATTGACCCTGATCTGAATATAAATGAACATTGCCCATCAAAAAGGAACCCCGTAGAGGAATTTAACAAGAAACATGGAGATGGCAGCAACATGGTCCCACGTCTGTGAAGGGTGATGGGGTGGTGGGTGGGAAGGAGCGTGGAAATTATGGAAACACACAAACCCATTTAGTTACTTAGTGTTTCAGGCAGGTTCACAGTCCCTGTGTGGTCAGGCTCACACAGCTTCACTTGGTCTGGCAGAGGCAGCCCCATACCCAGCTTTAAAAGAGAAGCCAGACAAGGAGCCTGGGGCTTCAGGACCTCTCAGCAGAGCATGGTGATAACTCCATGCATCTTTGATACCTGCTCGAGAGATACTTTCCTTCTAGGTGAGTTTCCACCAACTATACTGCTTTGCAACAATAGATGGGAAAATGCTGCGGGGAGACCTGACAACAAGGTTTTGGTTTTGCTGCTGTTGTGGACTTTTGACTTCTTCTTCTTCTTCTTCTTCTTCTTCTTCTTCTTCTTCTTCTTCTTCTTCTTCTTCTTCTTCTTCTTCTTCTTCTTCTTCTTCTTCTTCTTCTTCCTCCTCTTCTTCTCCTCCTCCTCCTTCTCTTTCTCCTTCTCCTCCTTCTCCTCCTCCTTCTCCTCCTCCCCCTTCTCCTCTCTTCCTTCTCCTCCTCCTCCTCCTCTTCCTCCTCTTTCTTCTCCACCACCACCTCCTCCTCCTCTTTCTCCTTCTTTTTCTTCGAGTATTTCATGGAAACTCAAGTTGCAAGGAATCATAGTTTATTTGGGGCATGAAGCCAGCTGGCACTGAAGACTCTGGACTCTGTCACCCACCCACCCTGGAAAACCCATGAGAAGAAAAGGGGATATTTTTGAGCCAGTCTGGGAAGTTCACTTTGAAATACATCATGACAACTCAAGACCCACAGTGGCCAAACCAGGTGGCTTTCCTGTGAATCAAGGGGGGAAAGGGACATGTTCTGACACCCTAACATAGAAGCTGGAGTGTGAGAGGGTTGGGGGCTTTGCCCCTCAGTAAGGGAATGACAGTGACTCTCCATTAATCAGAGAGGAGGTGAAACTAGGACAGACCCTTCTGAATCCCAGGGACAGACAGATGTGAAGCAGAAGCCGCACAATCCTGATAAGTGACCAGGAAATGTATTTTCCCCCAAACAAGAGCACAGGAAGGTCACATGTGAGCTTGAAAACTGATGTCAAAACAGGACTAAATATTTCAGAAATGTGTTTTTACTGGAAGCATCACACGGGAGGAAGAAAATACTAAAGAAAGCAAGGCTGTGGGGTGAGGCATATTCCATGAGGAAGTGCAACCAGGGTCTTGTGAATCTTCCCAGGGAAGTTGGTAGAAATAAGGAAGTAACCACCTGCTGGTGTGTGGCCACAGGTGTATTTAAGGGCCCCTTGAAACAAAGGCCACCACATCTCCCTCTCCTCTCCTGAGTCTCTCTCCTCACTGCACCTGAGTCCTCTCTACTGACAACATGGGTTGCTGTGGCTGTGGAGGTTGCGGTGGCTGTGGCTGTGGCGGCTGTGGCTGTGGCGGCTGTGGCTGTGGTGGCTGTGGCTGTGGCGGCTGTGGCTGTGGCGGCTGTGGCTGTGGTGGCTGTGGTGGCTGTGGCTGTGGTGGCTGTGGCTGTGGTGGCTGTGGTTGTGGCTGCTGTGGCTGTGGCTGCTGTGGCTGCTGCAAGCCTGTGGTTGTCTGCTGCTGTCGCCGCTGCTGCAGCTCCTGTGGCTGTGGCTCCTGTGGCTGCGGCTGTGGCTGTGGGAAGGGCTGTTGCCAGCAGAAGTGCTGCTGCCAGCAGAAGTGTGGCTGCAAGAAGTGCTGCTGCTAGCTCAGCCTCTGGCTCTGGTTCTAAGCTATGAAATGCATGGGGCCTTGCTCATTGCATTTGGTAAGACTTTTTGGCCACTATTGGCTTTCTGTCCTTCGTACCTACCTGTCCTGTTGGCTTCCCTCCTTCTCATCTACCCACTGGAAATCCTTTTTCTGCCTTTTGTGCTCTGAATTTTCAGGTTTATTTCTTCATTTTTTACAGAAATCAATGCTCATATAATTTTTTCTTCCTCCTGTCTTCTGTGACTTAGTACTCAATATATATATATTTGCTGTGATCTTTCTAATCTTGACTAGCATATATTCTCGACATCATGGGTAAAAGCAAAGCTGTTTGTCTCAAATATATATTTACATTATGAGCTTAGTGATGAAAATCCCTAAATAGGTCACTTTGTTGAAAAAAATTAAGTTATGGTTAACTTTTTACTCTTTCATAATATGTATTCACTAACTTCTTTCCTACCTGTACAATTTTGTTTAAAAGAAAAGCAACTCATTTTCAATAAATAAAACCAAAAAAAAAAAAAACTAACCTATTCTAATGTGTCTGCCTGGTTTGTAAAATGTGTTCTTGCATGGGGAAGGCCAGCGGGACAAAAGAAGGTGACATTCAGACTTCAGTGAGGTTTAGCAGGTGGCTGTCTAGTCCTTATCTTGTCTTAGAATTCATTTTACAACAGAGATGGAAATTAAGAGAGCATTTGCAGCCTTTGGCATCGGTGTCACCTCCTACAGGGACTATCATGGCCTACCTGCAACTGATCAACAGCCTTACCCTCCAGCACCATCACCAACACCAGCAAACATGCGGTGAGTGCTGTATTAGTCCAGGTAATCAACCAAGCACTAGACAGCCAAAGATAAGCAAAGCCCCATCCTCAAAAGAGTCAGTGTCAAAGACAGAGATGAGTAAGTCAGAATCGATTATCTCAGCTCTCCAATTGCTGCTTTGCTTCGACGGATCACCCTTTCTCCACTCTTATCCAGAATATGTAACTAGCTTTCCTGTGTACTTTGTGGGGCCATATTGCATACTACTGACACTAAGAGATTCTCAATTCGCTTGCTAGACTAGCTGATCACACTTTCCACAATGCAAGACCAAGGACACAGAGAAATGACCCCATCCCATCCCCCTCCTCTGTAATCAACACCCCAGCCTGAATCGTCCCCTCTGCATGCAGCTAACAGTGTGTTTACTCACACATCCTAGTTTAACCATGAACACGGACTGGCCCTGGTAAAAACCCCAGCCTGGGAGAAATATTTACTCTCTAGGTTCCTCTGATGAGAGGTACTGTCAGGCTTATTCTGAAATAAACTTTCTCTTCCCTCTGAACTGCATCCTGTCTTTCTCGTCTTAGACACAAAAATTTCATTTGATCTCCCAGGATGGTTTACCAAGCTGATCCTTGGGTAGAACTGACCACTGCTTCCCCCAAGCCTTCCTTCCCAGCCTTCCTGCGTCCTTTCTAATAAGCTGTTGTGCCCTTGTGGCTGTCCTTGTGCCAGATGCTAACCTATCTGGCCTCTCCTTCCAACACTGGAACACCAAGTCTCAGACCCTACCTGCTTCTCTCCTCCCGCCCCCCCACTCATCAGACCTACATTCCCACATGATCTCCTCTCTCCCCTGATCCCACCCCGACCCACGGAGCTGAACAGGTTCTAACCAACTATAAAACTCACATACTCACCATGCTTATGATTTGGTGTTCCCTTCACCAGACCCCATCTCCAACCACAATGTAAATTCCTAGGAGATCTTTTCCATAAGGAAAAGGTTAGTATTGATAGAAATAAACCACCTAGAGGACTAACTTACAGATACATAGTATATATAATTATACTTCTACATATTCTAAAATATATAATTATATATAATTAATAACTTCTTAATAAGCGATTTTTAAATGTGGTTTTCTTACATGCAAATGTATAGAAGAGTGCCGAAATTTGCCAGGAGCCACACGCAAGTCAGCAACTATCTAAGCATGGGGAGCCCCTCCTGTGAGGCTACCCTCACCCTTTCCAACACAGGATTCAGATAACTTCTCAAAATCTGTCTTTCACTGACGGGGATGGGGCAGACCATTCTCCACCACCCTTCCGTCACCTTTCAAACTATGTCAAACACTCTCTGGGAGAGCCAGTTTGGTTAAAAGAGTGTGTTACCCAATGCACAGAATTTTCCCACACCCAAGGTGTGGCTCCCACTCACAGGCAACCTTTTTACAAACCGTGATGGTGGGGAGACGGCAAGAGAAAAATCCAAACTAGAGGTGCAGAGAGTCAAGACTCCTGCAGGGCTGTGAAGCAATGTCATTTCTGCTTCCCGGGATTGCTTTAAAGTCAAGCAGTGTTTCTTTGAAGGACTTTTTTTTCCCCTAAATTAATTTTTTTAAATGTAAGTATTTCCATTTTAACCATTAGGAAATCTATGTTAAATTAATAAAGTTAAATCTAAAAGCCTTTGGGAACTGGTATATATAGCTCAGTGGTATATACCTATGGCACAAAGACCTGGGAACCATTTGTACCCAAAATATTCTTAAAGTACCAGGAAAACACCCCACACCCTTAGGGTCTGGAGGGACAGTGCTTATCAATTTGGTTCAGAAGCCAGGCTATCCCAACTGAAAGCTAATGCCTCTCTAAGCCTAACAGTTCTGCCTCTTTAGTAGTCCTTTTCTTCGTTTGCAAACTGGAGGTCACAGCCTACCTTTCTCCTGATTCTTAGTTGAAATAAACGAATTCATAGGCAGAGACAGCCGGAGCAGATGATCAGAGCCGGTTTCCCTTCATCTTGCCCTACTACGCTGACGCTGACATGCAGAGTCAGCACATTGAGGTTGCTCTCTTCAGTTACAGGCTTCACCTTTTTAGCCTTTTACACACTGACTCAGGGACTTTTCTACCCTCCGGAACAAGGACCTGGGGGCTTCATTAGCATATGCAAAGTTGGGCGCGGCCTTTGGTCCAGCGGGAGTGACCCGGTGACCAAGTCCATCTTTATTTTCGCCGACCCACAAAGCCGAAAGTGCTAGTTTTCCGGGACAACAAGAGAGCAGCACCCGCTTCCACAGGTAAGACCTCCCGCGGAGTGTAGTTAATTAAAGAAAGTCCAGGAACCCTGGGCCGCCTGCTTTTCCTCTTCCCGCTCTAATTTGGAGGCGGGGTGGGGGTGGGAGACAGCAGCGGAGCTTGCGCAGCGGCGCCCTACGCATGCGCCGACCTGCAGACAGGCTGGCTTCAGTTTCTGGGACCTTCTATTTGCTGCTCTCCTGTCCTGCTGAAACCTTCCCAACGTGGTCTAGCCCGGATTCCTATACAGCCCTCCCTAAGAGCAGATTAAGTAAAAACCACCATTCTGTTCTCGTGCCAGCCGCTGCCATGGTCACACCCGGCTTCCCAGGTTTTAGCTAAAAACCAATTTTAGCACAGAATGTCAAATCCCAAGCCAGGAAATGAAAAGCTACCTCCAAAACAGGAAAAGGAAAGGCAAACATTGAAATTAAAAGAGCCAAGATTGTTGAGAACTATCTTAATGGAAATGAAAATAAACCCGCTCATCTATCAGGTCCGTGTTCCCTCAGTAAGAAAATGTTTTCTAAAATTGGAAAGAGTCCTGGTTCTACCAGGATCCACGCGCACTGCTGTCTCCCGAGGCAAACGGCATTTTTGCATGAAACATACATTTTAAGTGGCTAAGACATTAACTAATTTTTCAAATATGTTTTTCTTCGTGTTGCCTAGGTAGTAGCAGAAATGGACAGATCAACTTTGTTCAGTCTGTTTTGCTAATGAAGCAAATTCTGTAATAAAAAATACAACTCGAGAATTCCAGAATGTCAAAGGACACCCTTTGAGCAATTTAGTTTAATGCTCCTAAAGGGTTCTAGAAAGGACACTTCGTTGCATAAAGCAGTGCTTCCGTGGGCTGGGCAAAAGAGAGAGTTTTATAGAAAAGTGAAGATATACATGTCATTTCAGGGTTACAGCCTTTGTGTGACAGTGACAGAGGCAAAGAATAGGAAATAGGTGGTAAGTTAACTGGAGATGACTAATTTTCTGTAAGAATCAACTCAGAGGGAACTTTGTGTCCAGTTAACAGCTTAGCTACTCCATAGCGACACAGGACTTTGGTATGAAGGACTCTTGATTGCCAGCCAGTCTGTGGGGGCTTAGTGCTGGCCCTTGTTACAATGACCTTCTTTAATCAGTTTTATTGAACAGATGAATTATTAGTCTGCCCCCGACCCCCTCACTGTTGACATAGGTTTTCTGCTGTCAACCTATTTGAAATCTATCTTTAAGCTGTAAGAACCCAGAAACACCTACAGTTCAGGTAGAATCTGCCATGTGTGCTTGCATGATGAGAAATAGACTCAGCTGTCATGTGCCAAGTGCTGGATGGAATACATCCCTGGCCAGTGCTCTTACCTGAGTCAGCTCACTAAGCTAATCTGTGTCGTAAGAGAAGTCACACACGTGACACGAGCGCAGCCGGAGCCAGGAGAAACATGAGGAGGTTCAGATTTCAAAGTCAAGCTCTTTCCATTGACCCACACTGCCACAGCACACTCAACCCTGATGAACAAAGGAAGAAACCAGGCAAAACATAAAAGCCCCAGCTCGGGAGACGTCACAGTTAAGGAAGATTAGACGACTTAATAACTTCTAGTTATGAAATGCTGAGTCAAGAAGAAATAAAGATAAGCACGTTAATGATGTTAAGTCACCACGGAGGTAACTAGTCAGAGAGAGAGAGACAGATGGAAAGAGATTCCAGAGGATGGATATGTTAATTGGGCAGGGACATTGAACATTGAGTAATGAAATGCAAATTGGGATAATTGAAACTAATTTCTATGAGAGAAGAATATTTTCCCTTCCCTAGGTAAAGCATATGTGCATACCGATAGATAAGAATTTTTTTCAGGAAGCTATCGATTACTACAATGTGGAGTTATAAGATAGATGGATCCAGCTATACTTTTTCTTTTTCCTGGAACACAATTATCCCCCCACTGTCATTGCACGGTTTGCGCCACATCCATGGTGAAGTTTGATTGATCGGCTTCCTAGCTAAGCTGCTCACCGCTTTTATAGCCTTGTTACTCAGACATCTCCCCGTGGTCAAACCATGGACGTGTGCCGAATAAACATGATAGGAAAATGCCAGAGCCAATAGAAAGAACATGATAGAGCAGAACCTGAAGTGTGTGTGCTATCAGTGTCACGTGTAATTTGACAGTAGCTTTGAACCCAAGTAGAACCAATTTTTATTGAGCTTTTAATTTTTTTATTGTTATTTATTTATTTATTTATTTATTTTGTTTATTGAGTATCTGGGCCCAGTTCATACCTTTTGAATCTGTGTGGAATGCTTCCCATCAGTGAAGTCTGGGTGTTGGCGTGAAGGTTTACCAGTGACTTTGAGGCTCCTTCCTATAGTTTTTCTCAGTGTGTAAGTGACTTAGTACAGTGTTCTTCAGAAAAATAGACTATTTTGATACCGCCATTCAGAGCAAGTGGCCATTGTTTTGAATTTGTAGACCTTTCTAGCCATTGTGTTTGGGGAAGATCTGCGCCTAGGTGTTTGTTTTATTTTCCAGGATTCCACAGAGGGTGAGGGGTGTGGGGTTCAGCCTTCCTGGAGGGGCAGGGTCAGTACCCTGGCAGCCTGGCTCCTGAGGAACCACCTTCCTCACAAGCCGAAGGGATAGTCAGCTGGCTGTGCTCTGCAGCTCGAAGGCCAGAAGCGATCAAAGGCAGGGGTCAGTCCCAAAGTCAGGACGCAGAACAGAGAGGTATTTGGTCTATCTGAATTAATCTGAAGGATGTCAAGGGACCAAACTCGGGCTTCTTCATTTGTCCTAGATCTGACTTGTGCTAACACTCTACTCTAGGACAAACACAAACACAAAGACAGTTTTCGGTTTTCTATTCATATAGGGGCCCTGCCTTCATGTAACTTGGAAAAACCGCAGTCACTGTACCTGTAAGAAAAACTGAGGGCCACCGTAAGAATGCTTTGAAGGAGCGAGGGTTTCATCATGAAGGGCTGCCTTTCATCATAGTGAGGTGTAGAGGTGTAACTTACTTTCAACACGGAGCACCACGGAGGATTTAAGTTTGTTTGTAATTATACCCCTCCTTGTAATTAACTCTTTGAGGTACAGGATATTTAATACCCCAGAAACTGCCTTCATATGGCTGCTCCCCCTTCCCAGCTCCCGACCTCAGAGTTCTGGTTTCAGTCAACATGAGGTATTATGGTTTTGCCTGCTTTGGGACGAGGTATGAATGGAATTGCTCAGTTCGGCCTGTCCTCTTCCTGTCTGGATTCCTTTATGGACCATAGCGTTTGAGATTACTTTTCTTTGTCCCTTGTATCAGTGAATCTTTGTCTGGTATGGCCTCCCTATGCTAACCTACACTTTATGAGTCTGTACTACACAAATTGGGATTAAAAACTTACAGCCATCACCACAGCCGAGCTAGAGAGAGCTTCTCTTCAACACACAAACCTCGTTCTTGTTGGCTCCTGTTCCCTCCCCTCACGCCCACTCAGGGAACAGCCAATCTATTCCTCTTCTCCTTAGATCAGTCTTGCTCGCCTAAGACTCCGTGTGAGGTGGTGGGGCTGCACGGATTGTAAATCATGATTTACTATTCATTCTAGTCCTGCCCTAGTGCAGTCCTACCTGCGCCATGTAAATTTCCCCATTTAGTGGACACTTCAGACACTTCTTGTGCGCTTTCTCAGGCAGCTTGCCAAACGGTGTTCCAAGAAGCGGGTACTGCTGTGTAATTCGGAAAAGCAACGTATACAGGTTCCAGGTTCATTAACTTGAAATCCCTCCCAGCATTCCGCATGTCTGCTCATCAGTTTTTCCTCGGCATCCCGGGAGTCATCGTGGGTAGTTTTGATGTATGATTTCGGAGAGCTTCCGAGGAGCATCACTCTGTACTTCCACACAGCCATATTTTCTTAAAGGGCTCAGGCTGGCCTTGAACTCACATTGATCCGCCTGCCTCTGCCTCCCGAGTGCTGGGATTAAAGGCATGCGCCACCACTGCCCGGCTAGTCGCTCATCTTTCACCCCTGAATCGGCAGAATTTATTACGCATTTTGAATGTCATTCTTTTGACAAACATGGGTATTAAGGTTGTTTTCTCTTGGGTCCGAAGCCACCCTTCCCGGTTTTTGAACAGTTTCTCTAGATGAGCAAATATGTCTGCTATTTTTGCTTTTATAAAATTCTATTCCTCTCCTTTTTTTTTATTTTCAAGGTTGTCCTTTTTTTCTTTTTTTCCTTTTCTTTCTTTCTTTTTTCTTTTCCATTTCTTTGAAATATTTACCAGTTCCTTGGTCTCTAAGATCTGATTTTTTTCTGATTTGCTCGTGATGGTGTTACACTTTACAATATCAGATTTGCTTTTACATACAGGGATGTAATGACCATGAAAGGCATTTTTAAATTTGACCAGTCACAGCCAAGATACAGTAGCTAAGGTAGAAATGGGTGGATTCATGCTCCAATCCTGATTTTGTTCCATACCAATCAATGCCAACAGCAGTAGCTTGGCATCCTTTGTCCATGCCCTCCCCCCAGCAGATTTGCCATTGGTTAGTCTGGAAGATCTTTGCTTTTTTTTTTTTTTTTTTTTTTTTTCTTTTTTGGTCAGAGTTAAAGTCTCCCTGGCTTAGTAATAAGTAGAGGGAAAGGCATACTTAGCTTTTATGATCTGATATCAGTTCAAAGTAAATATTTCAATTTTTGCCGATCAGATTTCTAGCTTGTATCTGTCCAGTGAGGGGATTGACTGGTAATATTGAAAGCCTGGAAGGGTTCTTAGACAACATAGCTGATACACAAGGAAATAAAGGAAATATACATTACAGCACCATAGTGTCCACTTCCGGTCATTCTTGGAAATGTCAGAGTGGTAGGAGTGGTTGTGTGTGTGTGTGTGTGTGTATGTGTGTGTGTGTGTGTTTGTGTGTATGTGTGTGTGTGTGTGTGTGTTTTGGTTTTTTTGTTTTGTGTGGATGAAAGAGCAGCCGTGGAATCAGGAAGTGACTTCTAGCTTTCCCTGGTAACCACCTGTTTCCTCGTGGGATCCTGGTAAAGACGCTGGGGGAACTGAGATGTCAACTGATCTCATATTAAAGTCAACATGAAATTGGAGAACTTCAAATATTAGGAAAGGGGCATTTTAAGGCAGTGGTTACAAAGAGAGAAAACGATGATGGGATTAATGATTTTAAGAGCACAGCATCCAACTCTGATACCACGTAAGAGGCAGCGTAAAAAGACATTTTCTCTGAGTACAGACACGAATCTCATGAGAAGCTATCCGCCCAAATGTGATCATTTTTAAAACACAAGTAACTCTTACATGCAGTAAGAGATAAAGTTACACATTTGTTTGAGTTCTGTTTTGTTTTGTTTATGTGTGGCTGAACTCTTTCAAGGCCACACATGCTGCCTTGTTGTAGGAGCCAACAGTGCCAGGGCGGACATGGTGGTGCACTCTGCCCCAGTCAGAGGCTGGTGCTCTTTGTCATCAGGGTTGGTGGAACAGGTGAGACGGGCTGGAATCCCAGGTGAATGGCAGTGGAGCTGAGGCTGAGACTTGCTAGTTTTTACTGTTTATTCTCCTGGTCCATTCACCTCCTCATCCTGTGCTGTGAGCATCAACTCTCCTTCTGTAAACTCTTCCACATCCTTCCTGGGCTCCACAGGTATGCTCTGCTATAGCTTTAACTGCCCTGGGACTGAGCTAGAAGGAACGGCTGATGAACTGCATGTGTGTTGCAATCCCCGCCTCTTCACTGATGGGATGTTTGCTCCCATCTGAGAGTCTTGATTTTGCTTGGGCAGTGTTTTGGTTTTTCTTTCTTTCTTCCTTCCTTCCTTTCTTCCTTCCTTCCTTCTTTCCTTCCTTCCTTCTTTCTCCCCTCCTCCTCCCACCTCCTCCCGCTTCTGTTTTCTTTTCAGCCCACACAGTATTCTTGTACATTTAAAAAAAGAGAGAGAGGGTTGTGAGGTTTATGATTAATGGATGAGGACAGCCTGCTGTGGAGCAAGTCTTTAAAGGATTAGCCTGTTTGGAAAGAACCTGAAGTGAAGGGGAAAGGTAGATTACTTTTAGAAGTCTCACCTCATAATACCAAACCGGTTCATGTCCTCAAGTCCCACAAGTAAAGCAAACAGAACGTGAAGTGGTACTTTAAGGATGGGATGATAGGGTGGTCAGAAGAGGGTGATAAATGTAAACATGAAAGAATACTGCAGCTCTGTATTATTCTGTGTGTGTGTGTGTGTGTGCATGTTTATGTGCATGTACTCGTATGTATACATATGTGTCCTTTTATGCCCCACCATTGTCGGGGAGTTGGACTATAGACTGTAAGTCATTGACAAATTCCCTAACTATATAAAGACTACCCATACGTTCTGTGACTCTAGAGAACCCAAACTAATACAACAGACTTTCTACAGTGTCAGCATTGCTTACCGTTGGAACCATTTTCCAAAAGGCAATCATCATGCTTTCTAAGCTGGAAATCTAGGGCGTTGTAGACACAAATGGAAATGATATTGACTTTACTTAAGAGAAAAGTTATATAGCAGTTTGGAGCACTTTGTAGAAGGTCGGGTGAGGACAAGCTGTGGTGTAACCTCTGCCTAGACAGCTGAATTTCCGCTCAGGTGGCCCACCCGTCTGGGATGAGTGCCCACTTGAACTGCTTTGACAACTCAAAATTCACTTTTGAAAGTTTTACGTATGAAGCTACAGTGTCTGCCATGAATTTGTGTTTGAAAGCGTGTTCCTCATGATAAAACAAAGTTGTCATTTTATTTTACAAATGTTTTATTTTCTCCTTGTGAAGAGGCTGTCAGTAGATTAATGAAGCACTATAGGAGAAAACATGCTACACTGAGGCAGAGTGTGGATTAAAAAGGGTCTTAATAATGCACACACACATACATATAATACACACACACATATGTATATATACATATATGGAGAGAGAGGGGGAGAGAAAGGAGGATTATTAGAGTGGATAAAAGGGTCATTATGGAAGTTAGGACCATGATTCCAGTCTTGCCCAAACAATTTCAATCTACTGATTAGATTTTTTTCATGTAGTCACTTCGGAATTACTATGATGCTTTAATGAGAAAATACACAGGAGAAAAAGGCATCATACCTGTAATGGCTATTCCTAGGTGTCAACTTGACTATTTTTGGAATGAATTACAATCCAGAATTGGAGGGTTCATTTGTGATCCAGATCTTGAAATTGGAAGACACAAGTTTCTGACCTGGATCTTGACATGGAGATCTTGAGGCATAGTGGCCATGAAAAGCTTAGGGCCTAGGCAAGGTAGTACAGGCCTTTAATTCCAGAAGACTAAGGCAAGGAGATCTCTGAGTTCAAGGTCAGCCTGGACAAATTAAGAACCAGATCCAGTCGTGGTGGTACATACTTTTAATATGGGACTCACCTTCTGCTGTAGGCCTACATAAGGACATTGGAAGAAGGAAGATTCACTCTTTCTTCGCCTGCTTGCACTTACTAGCCAGCACATCTGTTGGAACCTACTTCTACAGAAGAGCAACTGAAACAACTAGCATCGTTAGACTAAACAACTACTAGATTCCCTGACTTTCCATCCACACCTGCCCATTGTTGGGTGGATTGGACGACAGACTGTAGGTCATTACAATAAATTGTCTCAATATAGAAAGACATTCTGTAAGTTCTGTGAGTCTAGAGAACCTTGACTAATACACTACCCATAGCCAGTTTCCTTCATATAGATCATCTCAGAAAGTAACCAAAATCAGGATCACCAAAGAATGTCTCTTAGCAGCAAAGTTTGAGCTCAGATGTAAAAGGATGATAAACTTCTCAGTGCTCACTGCCACCCATGAAGGTGTTGAGGGCAGGGGAAAATAATATAAGGCTGATTGCTTGCTGTTTGCTTTCTGGGCAGTGACTAAGGTCTTCTAGTGCTTTGTGTCTGAAGTTTGAACTTCAAGGAGTATCAACATTAGGAAAAAGTGTGAAGATTGAATGCCCTTCCCCTGTGAATCATCTACAGCTACACATTTAGAGAATTTATGTGCTATGGTGCACTTGTAGACTCTTGGGGTCAGAGGCCAACTCTTAGGAGACAGTTCTGGATTTCCACCTTGCTAGGGATGGGCCATTCTTGTTTCTCCTGTGCAGTGTACTACAGACTTGCTGGTCTGTGAGCTTCTGGGTGGCCCACGCCTTTAATCTCAGAGTTTGGGAGGCAGAGGCTGGTGGATCTCTTAGTTCAAGTCTAGCCTGGTCTACAGAGTGAGTTACAGGTCTGGCAGAGGCTACAGAGAGAAACCCTGTCTCAGACAACAACAACAACAATAACAAAAAACAGCCAGGGGGTAGGGGGTGGTGTGGGGAACTAAGCAGATCAAACTCAGACCATCGGGATTGCTTGGCTGAGCCATTCAAAATGGTTCCCAACTGATTTTTCTAATTGAAAAAAATTGACATTCTTCAAAGATGGAGAAACCTAACAGGTATTTCTGTTGTTTATTATACAACCAGTAAGACTCCAAGAGACAAGGGGCAGTCTGGGTGGAAAGATAAATTGATAATAAACAAATGTCCATCAGTGCCTTCAATTCTGGAATCCATGGCACATGGAGCAGGCAGACACAGAAGGCTTGCCTAATCCAGTCTGTTCATCTGGAAGCCCTTTCCCTACAGTGACGTGACACAGATTCATTAGCTGGTCTCTTACTTAGGATCAAGCATGTACTATCCATTAATCATGGTTTACTAGCAGACGCCCATAACTATGTTTGACAAAACACTGAAGAAATCCAATTCCCTCCAGCAATAATGAAAAGGGGGCTCTGAAGAAAGAGGGTCCACCCTGGAAATGTGTGTAAGTAATTCACCACTCACTTGTCCAGCTCACAGCACATGGATGGATAAGTGTTGTATTTTTATAAAATGTGTAGAAGTAACCAGCTTTTGATGCGAGCTGCCAGAGAAGGACAAGCTAGACTTAACTCTCTCTTTGTTTCCATTTGCCCAGCCATGGACTCCAGCTGCAGAACTCCACCAAGCAACTCTTGGGTTTATCCCACTGTGATTCTCTGCTTGTTTGGGTTTTTCTCCATGTTCAGGCCTTCAGAATCATTCTTAATCCCATTTTTGTCTGAACCCAGTAAGAATCTCACCAGCGCAGAGGTAAGCTAATGGGTAGATATCTCAGTAGGGGTTAATTTCACAGGACTTCAACAAGGTGGTAGCAATGTCATGCAAATTATAATAAGGGGAAAAAAAGGTTTGAATGCCAGTGAGCCTCCATTTTCACAGAATTTATTACATAATAGAACTACTTCCTTCCTCATGACACTTATGAAAAATATTAAACCAAACACTTATTTAACATGTACAAACAATGTTTTAAATTTCAGAGTTTTGACATTAGTCTGGATATATGTGGGAGCTTTTCTTGTCTCTATTGTTTCTGTCACATTTACCCTAAAATAAAGTTGTTCTCTGCCATGGATTGCCTTCTGGGAAACCAGTAGGTTGCTGTGATATAAGCAGGATGGAGTAAGAAAGTGTAATACAATTACATATCATGTTTAGTGAATGATGGACTATATATGCCCCCCAGAATTATAACTGTAGCTAACTATAGTTAAGACCATGACATTTCAGAGAATTCCAGTCCTTCAGTAACACTGCAATCACCACAAACTCACACCTCAACATTTATTTATGCATTTATGTGACATCAGTGTAAATAAACCTACTGCTCTGTCACCCATAAAAATATAACACCCACAAAATATAACAAATATAACTGGAGAGATAGATAGCTCAGTGTTTAAGAGTACTGGCTACTCTTCCAGAGGACCTGGGTTTGATTTCCAGCATCCATATGACAGCTCACAACTGTCTGTGACTCCAGTTCCAGGGGATCCGGCACCCTCACACAGACATAAATGCAGGTAAAACACCAATGCATGTAAAAGTAAATAATCTTAATATTATATACATATAATATTGAGATTTATTATATATTATATATAATGTATATACTATATCATGCACATTTATGTAGTATGCAATATAAAACTCAATAATGATGATAAATGGCTGTTACTGTCTATGCATTTACTGCTACTGTTATCATTGTCTTAAGGCATCATTTTATTTTTACTTAAGTACCATACAACACCAGCATCAGCCCATACATCCTATGGTTACTGCATCTTTCAATTGCATCATATTGTGTTTAAGTTAACCTCATGTTTCACTTACAGTGTTCCTATTTATCACACTACTATACACCACAGAGCTGAGCTGTATAAGTGGGTTATACAATCTATAAAGTGTCTGGGTGCACACTCTATAAATAAATACACACACAATAAATAAAATTAGCCAAGCATATCAACAACACATGGTTATATATTTTTGTGACTCTTACTCAGTTTTGAAAAACTACTTAGCAACAGATGTGATGTAAACAGATTTACTTCCTGATCTACTTCTCTTCCCAGAAGGCCAAATTCTCTTACTTAAAAAGATACTTCTTACTGGGCATGGTGGGCACATGCCTTTAATCCCAGCACTCAGGAGGCAGAGACAGAGGCAGATGGATTTCTGTGACATTGAGGCCTGTCTGGTCTACATAGCCTGTTCCGGTTTTATCAGGAATGCATCCCTCCCTTCCTGTCTTCCCCTCTATCTAAAATGACACAAGAAGAAAATGCATTAACTCCACTAGAAGATCATCCTGAGCTGACTTACTATCTCCAACCACAACAATGAAAATGTCATATGGTAGGTAGCATCATCTTGAAAGCTAAGTGGTACTGGATTACCAATAGGAAATTAGCACAGGTTAGTTGTGGGCCTTCCTGTGACTTTAGTGGGCCACATGTCAATAAGGGAGAGCTCACTAATCCAAGAGACTGGATCTAAGCCATCACACTTAAAGATCGTCCACACTATTTTGAGTCCTTTCTACATATGAAAGTTGAGTGCCCATGCATTTGTCATAAAATAATCTTGTGACCCACATTAAACTCAATCAAGCAGTGACATCTATAGCCATGGATAGATTGAGAGGAGCTTTCAAGCCCAGCAAATTTAAACAGGAAGGAAATGAAATGCATTTCCTGTTCCCACTTGGTAATTTGACAAAACTGTTTACTCTTGCTTCCAGTGTGTGTGTGTGTGTGTGTGTGTGTGTGTGTGTGTGTGTGTGTCTATCCAGATTTCAGACAGGTGAAAGGCAGGGGAGGAACAAGTAAAGAGAGGTGTTCTACTCTTTACATTAAGAACCTGCCTTAGTCAGGGTTTGTGTTCCTGCAGAAAACATCATGACCTAGATGCAAGTTGGGAAGAAAAGGGTTTATTCAGCTTATACATTCACATTGCTGTTCAATCACCAAAGGAGGTCAGGACTGGAACTCAAGCAGGTCAAGATACAGGAACTGATGCAGAAGCCATGGATGTTACTTACTGGCTTGCTTCCCCTGCCTTGTTCATCTTGCTTTCTTATAGAACCCAAGACTACCAGCCCAGGGTTGGCACCACCCACAATGGGTGATCACTAATGGGTGATCACCTCCCCACTTGATCACTAATTGAGAAAATGCCCCACAGCTGGATCTCATGGAGGCATTTATCAACTGAAGCTCTTTTCTCTGTGATAACTCCAGGCTGGGTCAAGTTGACACACAAAACCAGCCAGTACAGAAACCTATACATAATGCTGCTAATCTTTGTAAAAGAGTAGTTTGGGATTTTTTCAATTAATTCATTTATTACTCGTATGCATTGATATATTTCCTGCATGAATGTGTGGCGGTATTAGGTTCCCTAGAACTGAAGTTATGGAGAGTTGTAAACTGCCATGTGGTTGCTGGGAATTGAACCTGAGTCCTCTGGAAGCACAGCCTGTGCTCTTAACTGCTGAGCCATCTCTCCAGCTTTCTAAGCTGGGATTTTTTTTTTAAGAACTTGGAAATCTCAGAAGTTCAGAATACTTAAGTTTAAATTTAACTTGAAAATTTTTTAACTAATTTATTCAACCATTACATGTTACTTGAATGTGTTATATAGTCCAGAGGACATATTATCTCTTTAGAACTCTTCTACTGGGATACACCTAAGTATGTAAGTTGCTTCGAGTTTTGGTTTCTTTTCTTTTTCTTTCCCTCCCCAACAACTCCATGGTGGTTTATTTTTGTTGTTTTCATTTAACAAAGACACTAATTTTTCTTAGTAATTTTACCTATGGATCAGTTTTCTATTTTTTCCCCATAGCATGAAGAATGTCTGATTAGATATGACTTTGAGGTACAAATCAGTTACCATGTATCCTTTTGAAATGTATTGTGCTTCTGATCACACCTACTCATCAAATCCACAGATGACAAATGAGATCCTTCCCGTTTGGACATACTCCTACCTGGCAATGCTGCTGCCCGTGTTTGTCCTCACTGACTACCTGCGCTATAAACCAGTCATCATGCTACACGTTGTGGCCTTTGACATTAGCTACCTGTTTCTCTTGTTTGGCCAAGGTGTGATGCTCATGCAGACAGCCGAGTTCTGTTTTGGGGTTGTCTCGGCCACGGAGATAGCCTACTTTGCTTATATATACAGCGTGGTCAGCCCAGAGCACTATCAGAAAGTGAGCAGCTATTGTCGGAGTATCACACTGGTGGCCTACACGGCAGGCTCGGTGCTAGCCCAGCTCCTGGTGTCCCTGATGAACCTGCCATACTCTACACTTTTTTATATATCCTTGGCCTGTGTCTCTGTGGCTTTCTTTTTCTCACTTTTTCTACCAATGCCTAAGAAGAGCATGTTTTTCCATACAAAATCTGACAGAGAAGCTTGTCCAAAGCCACTAGAACAATCTACTGTCCTCAAGGAAGCCCAGAACAACAGAACTCACCCAGAATTGTTTGCCAATTCAGAGAATCTAGGAGACGGAGAGATGAGCAACCTGGATCCAGAAAATTCAGCTTTGAGACACTTTGTGCATTGGTTCCAGGATCTGAAGGAGTGCTACTCCTCAAAGCACCTTGTTTACTGGTCCCTGTGGTGGGCTTTTGCCACAGCAGGTTATAACCAGATCTTGAACTATGTTCAAGTCCTGTGGGAACACAAGGCACCCTCCCAGGACTCTTCCATCTATAATGGAGCAGTAGAGGCCATAGCAACATTTGGAGGTAAGTGGACATCTCTCTCCTCCAGATGCTCCAGATATTAAACTTTTCCACAGTGAAGCTATAACCAGAAAGTAAAGTGATTTTTTTTTAGTTGAGGGAGAGGGTATACATACACCCATATACATGGCTATGTTTGCACAGAGGCCAGAAGAGAGCATTGGGTGTCCCCTAAAACAGTGTTTCTCACTGAGCCCAGAGCTAGGCTAGTGGCCAGCAAGCCCCAGTGATCCTCATGTTCCCTCTCCCTATAGCTCTGGGCTTACAGGTATACAAAAGCACATCCAGTGTTTTACAGGTTCTCCAGGAATTTTAACCCAGGTCATCAAGCTTCTATAACAAGACCTCTTACCCACTGAGCTATCTCCCCACTCAAGAAAGCACTGACAAAAAATCGCAGTACAATGATTTTTATACTATATGTTACAGTTACAAATAGCTCAAGAACAAAGCCTAGAACAAGTAGTGTATTTCTAGTAGAATTTATAGACCCCCATCTCATGAAAATAGGTGTTGATAATGTGCCCTGTTCCTTCAGTATTATGTTCATATGTTTTAAAATTTGGTAATTTGTTTTATTGTTAAAGATGAGTGACAACAACATAACGTCTATTTTTTATCTTTTGTGTGTGTGTTTGTGTGTATACATGCAAGTCTGCACACAAAGGCACATGTGAAGGCCAAACGACAGCTTTAAGTATCACCTTTTGGGTGTCATCCATTTTTTTTCTTTTCTTTTTTGTAAGCAAGTTTCTCATTGGCCTGTAATTCACCAAATAAAACAAACTGTCTGGCCAGTTTCTTCTAAAGATCCACTTGTCCCATTACCGGGAATACAATGGACTACCCAGATTCTTATGTGGGTTCTGGGACTTAGAGTCTTTGTGCTGCAAGGTAAGGACTCTATTCACTAAGCCAACCCAGCCCTTTTGTGTTTTTGTTTTTTGAGACAGGGTTTCACAATGCAACTTTGGCTATTCTGGCACTCACTCTGTAGACCAGGCTGGCCTTTAACTCCGACATTCCTCTGCCTCTGCCTCCCAAGTGCTGGTATTAGAAGCATGTGCCAGCATCTCTGGGTTGTTTCAGTCTTCTTAAGCTTGTATATAGTTGTGCTTGGCACAAACTACTGTGCCTCTGTGCCTTTCCACTCCCTTCCCTTCCCTTCCTAGTTGTTTGATGTCTTGTTTAGTGTCTTGGATTCAGTGTATTGCACACACAGATCCTCTGTCTGTCATAGAACAGCAAAACCTTTCCTCCCATTCTGTAGACATCCTCTGTACCCGACTGTTTCCCTTCTCCCTGCAGAAGCCTTGGCTTTCACACAGTCTCATTGGTTGATTGTTGGCACCCTTATTTCCTGAGCTACTAGAGTCAAGACCGTTTCCAACATTGAAAAGGAAAGAGAAATTTTAATTATTAACTCTAGAAAATACATGAAGGTTTCCACTCTTTCCCAGAGAGTCTTCATAGGGACCTTCACAACTCTAGGCTGCCCATACCAACCATTTCCACATTTCAGAAATTATGTAATTTCCATGATGTTTGTTACACTCGGGATTCTAATATCAAAAAGAAGTTTGCCTTTGAAGCACACTGTGCAATAAATATTTATGTAGTCATCAATGGAATGTTACATGAGACTTTGAAGATGTGTTTTAGGAAGTGGGATATTTTTCCACACCTTCCTCTATGGAAAGCTTCAGAAATGCACGTAGCCTCTGTGTTATTATTGTTTCCCTCTTCGAAGGCTTCGGCTAACTCCTGAAAGCCAGGGTGGAGGCAGAATTGGATCACTGAAATTATTGCTCTTATGGCTGAAATTCTTGGGGAGAACTATTCCTTTTTAGAGACAGTTCTATCACAGATCACCTACCAAAAAATAACCCACCAGCTGTCAATAATTTGAGGCCTTTGTTCAGTTGCTAACTGGTAACCTTTTCAAACTGTATACATCAGTACAAGTCCTTTTTTCCCCAAACCCTCAAGGAAATCGGGTCAGCTGAAACAGGAGGGGGATCACGAGCTCAGGAGTTCAAGGGCAATGTAAGGAGATAGATCCCCAAGATCCCCCAGCTCACCCAGATCTAGGAAGGATGAGAAAAAGAGAAGGAAGGGAGGGAGGGAAAGAGGGAGGGAGGGAGGAAAGGAGGGGAGAGGGAGGGAGGGAGAAAGGAAGGAAAAAAGGAAGGAATGAAGGAAGGAAGGGAGGGAGGAAGGAAGGAAATTGGACACCCATTGCTTCAAAACATACAATTTAAAACAATAGAGCAACTTTACTTCCAAGACATTTACATGCTACCCTGGTTGTTATTTGAATGACTTGGGATACTGTGTGTGCCCCATATTGCCCTGTTTAGGTTCTTTGTATCCCTTCTGCCTAATGTATAGTTAATGCTAATTAAAAGTATAACAGCAAACTGGGTTGAAAACAAATAGGAAGTGAGAAGAAAAAAAGAAAAAGAAAAAGAAAACTTGAGCCCTTTGTTCAGGCTCTTTCCCACAAAGTCAATAGCTTGATTCTTCCCCATTGTCTGTTTCCAGGAGCTTTGGCTTCGTTCTCAGTGAGCTATATGAAGGTTGACTGGGATCTTCTAGGAGAACTGGGACTGGCTGTCTTCTCGGCTGTCATCGCAGGATCTCTGTTTCTCATGAATTACACACTCAACATCTGGGTGTGCTATGCTGGCTACCTACTGGTCAAGTCTAGCTATTCCTTTCTTATAACCATTGCAGTGTAAGTACACTTACCATTCCTCCTTACTCTTGAGGATTCCGAAAGACTCTCTGGGAACTTCAGAAGGACTTTAGTCCATTACAGTGTTAAATGTTAACTACATATTGAATGGAATTCAGTGAAGCCATCTTCTTGGTTAGCTGAATAGAGTTGAGTCATCAAAGGAAGAAATCTGGGTGCCATGGGAACCAAAAGCAAGGGTCCATGATTTCCTTTTGATTTTCTTTTACTTCCAATGATTTTTTTTAATAATAAGGTCTAGTATTATTTAATTTCAAATGCATAGGTTTAGATTTTACCTGTTGCCTCATTTATTTGTGCGATAAGTTCTAAGAACATACTTTTCAGGGAACAAAGCGTTGTGGGAAAAGTTATAAAAAGTTGGATGGGGAAAGACGGGGAAATGAAGCAAAGATTATAAGAAAACATCAACTTCACTTATACTTGGGACTGTGTCCTTTTGAATAATTTTAAAAATAAGGTCTCTGAAAGTCAGAGTTCCCTTTAATGCTTATATCTGCTTTTAAGAGGTTTTTTTTTTGTTTTGTTTTTTAAGAAAGAAATTATTAAAAAGCATGCGGCATATATATGAGTACAGTTAAAACTGGTTACAAGGAACTGTCTTTGGGAGCAGGCTGTGAGGCTCAGTTGGTAGCATGCTTGGCCCATTTGCATGCACAATACACTGATAAGGTAGAACATTCCTGTTATTCAGATCCGTGGGAGGTAAAGGAAGAAGGATCAGAAGTTCAAGGTCATCCTTGATGAAATAACAAGCTTGAAGCCAGCTTGGACCACATGCACCTTGTCTCAGAGGTGGTGAAGAAAGTACAGTTAGTGTCCTTTGATATTAGCCAAAAAGAGATGAGAAATGTGCATTTTAGTTTCACACTACATCTGAGAAAGACTGACTAGCTTTATCAAGATTCTTTTTTTTTTTTTTTTAAGATTTTGTTTTTTGGATTTTGGTTTTTTTCGAGACAAGGTTTCTCTGTATAGTCCTGGCTGTCCTGGAACTCACTCTGTAGACCAGGCTGGCCTCGAACTCAGAAATCCGCCTGCCTCTGACTCCCAGAGTGCTGGGATTACAGGCGTGCGCCACCACCACCACCCCCCCCCGGCTTTTTTATTTATTTTTTTTGTTTTGTTTTGTTTTGTTTTTTGTTTTTTGTTTTTTAATTTATTGATATATTTATTTACATTTCAAATGATTTCCCCTTTTCTGGACCCCCACTCCCCGAAAGTCCCATCAGTCCCCTTCCCTCCCCCTGTTTTTCCACCCAACCCTTCCCACTTCCCTGTTCTGATTTTGCTCTATACTGCTTCACTGAGTCTTTTCAGAACAAGGGGTCACTCCTCCGTTCTTCTTGTACCTCATTTGATGTGTGGATTATGTTTTGGGTATTCCAGTTTTCTAGGTTAATATCCACTTATTAGTGAGTGCATACCATGATTCACCTTTTGAGTCTGGGTTACCTCACTTAGTATGATGTTCTCTAGCTCCATCCATTTGCCTAAGAATTTCATGAATTCATTGTTTCTAATGGCTGAATAGTACCCCATTGTGTAGATATACCACATTTTTTGCATCCACTCTTCTGTTGAGGGATACCTGGGTTCTTTCCAGCATCTGGCAATTATAAATAGGGCTGCTATGAACATAGTAGAGCATGTATCCTTATTACATGGTGGGGAATCCTCTGGGTATATGCCCAGGAGTGGTATAGCAGGATCTTCTGGAAGTGAGGTGCCCAGTTTTCGGAGGAACCGCCAGACTGATTTCCAGAGTGGTTGTACCAATTTGCAACCCCACCAGCAGTGGAGGAGTGTTCCTCTTTCTCCACACCCTCTCCAACACCTGCTGTCTCCTGAATTTTTAATCTTAGCCATTCTGACTGGTGTAAGGTGAAATCTCAGGGTGTTTTGATTTGCATTTCCCTAATGACTAATGAAGTTGAGCATTTTTTACGGTGTTTCTCTGCCATCCGAAGTTCTTCAGGTGAGAATTCTTTGTTTAACTCTGTACCCCATTTTTTAATAGGGAATTGACCACCCGGCTTTTTTAAGATTTTATTTTATTCTTTTAAGATTTATTTATTGTATATGAGTACTCTGTTGTTGTCTCCAGATGCACCAGAAGAGGGCATCCCATCCTATTACAGATGGTTATGAGCCACCAAGGTTGCTGGGAATTGAATTCAGGACCTCTGGAAGAGCAGTCAGTGCTCTTCACCACTGAGTTCCCTAAGAGTTTGTTTTTTACCTTATGTATATGAATGTTTTTGCCCGCATATCTGCAGGTCTACAAGTACAGTGCTTGAAGAGGTCAGGGCATCTCACTGGAATGCCCGGACGCTGGAGTTACTGATGATTGTGGGTAGTCACATGGGTGCTGGGAATTAAACCCTGATCCTCAGGAAGAGCAGCCAGTGTTCTTAACCCATATGCCATCTCTCCAGTCTCTCAAGTTTCATTTTTAATATGTGAAAAATGTTCGATAAACAAATAAAATATTGGAATATGAGTCCCAAGACAAAGATCATGAGAAAATGCAGGTGTCACTAGTTAACAAATGTTCTAGTTTCATTTCTGTTACTGTGACAGATACTCTGGCAAAAAGCAACAGAAGTTAGAAAATTATTAATTTGGTTTATAATTCCAAGTTATAGTTCAACCTTTGGGGGGGGGGCAATTCATATTATAGCCATGGTCAAGAGCAGAGAAAACGAATGTATTTTTGCTTCTTGTTCTCAGACAACTTTCTCCTCTGTTCATCCCCCTCCCTAAGGAATGGTGCCACCCACATTAATCCAGACAGTCCCCCAGATACATGTTCACAGGCTAACCGAATCTAGATAGACCCTCTTTAAGACTCTTCCCAGATGATCCTAAGTTGTATCAAGTGGGGATTGAAATCAATCATCACAGAAAGCTAAAAGATTTTTACTAAAATATCTTGGTTTAATGAATCAGACTTAAATGTCTAGCTTCATTTTTTTATAATGAGAATTGAAAGGTAGAACTGTTATCATTCCTTTGCTTTTAAAAAAAGAATTCAGAATCCAAAGCCTTTCATCTTCATTCTAAGAAATGTAGTCAGACTTTGAAATCTCTGTAGTTAAAAACTAATTATAGATCCATTCCGTTGCACAAACAACCATGGTCTGCATCTTCCAATGAACAATCACCCACGATACCTTCTGACTGCAGGACATCGACAATTAATTGAATATACTTTTAAAAGTCCTCAGATTGAATGATGTTTGTATCTTTATAAAACTTCACTGCAAACATGTATGAAAGCAACTTACATTCAATTCTCAAGTTCTGAGATGTTAACAGTTAAGTTTAAGTTATGGAAAGTGCTAGATTATACAGGAGGAATTTTATCAGAGTGCCTTTAATCCATCTTCTAGAAATACTGAACTCTTTTTCTTTGCTCTGCCTATTTGTCTATACTGAATAAGCGTCAGGTAGGACATGCCTTAACAACACTGTTTTTTACTCTTTTGTTCTGATTTCTTGTTTGGTTTTAACACAAGGTCTCAAACACACTCAGGATGACCTTGAATTTGCTATGTGTCCAGGAATGGCCTTGAATTCCTCCTGCCTCCTGAATGCTAGTATTGTAGGTTTTATAGGAACTCACCACCATGCCCAGTTTCAGTTTTTATCCTTTAGATAAGAATTTGATGCATGCTACTGTGGTTAAATGCTAACTCAGCATTTAATGACAGCTTTCAGATTGCAGTTAACCTGAGCTTAGAACGTTATGCACTGGTGTTCGGCATAGACACCTTCATTGCCTTGGTGATTCAGACCATTATGACTGTGATTGTGGCAGATCAAAGAGGGCTCCAATTGCCAGTCACTACTCAGGTAAGCTGCAGGAGTTCTGTTACCTATTACTATGTTATAGTAACTGCGTATAGGTAATAGGTATGTATTAACTCTCTATATAGGTATATACTAACTCTGTATAGATAATAATTAACTCTGCTACCTATTAGCATGTTAACCTAATTTATATTACTATTGACATAGTAGCTAGGAATATAGAATAACTAGGATGCCTCCAAGATGCCTTAATCTAACAACTAATAATGTCGAAGTCTGTTTAAAAATCTTCAGTTATAAACAATTTTAAGTATACAGCCATTATTTATAACACCAACTAAATATATAGCAACTAGATTCATATCTACTTGAAGAAGGTGGGTAAGAAGTAAGCTCCACATTTAAAAGTCCACATTTATTAGATGCTGCTACATAACATTGGAGCAGCCTTCAAATACAGACATGTGGACAGAACCCTGCCATCTCCTGGGTTCTGGGTTCAATGCTCTCTACCATTGCTGGAGTAGCTAGGATTTGAACCTAAGCACTCTGCTGCAAAGCCAGACCCTTAGTCACTACTTCACACTTTTACATTCTAAACCTTGGTTTAGCTGACATAGAAGAAAGTCGTCTCTAGTCATAATGACCCAGAGTAAGTTCAGGATCTCAGTTACCCCATAATCCAATCAAACAAGCAACACTGTTATATATTACCAATGACATAAGTGGTCAGAGTTTATAAATGGCTAATTTTGTTTTCTTTCAGTTTTTAGTTTATGGGAGTTACTTCACTGTCATTGCGGGGGTCTTCCTAATGAGAAGCATATACATTCTTTACTCAGCTAAGTGCCGAAAGGAAGCCCAGAACCTTGCTACCACCCAGAGCCCTGATGAGCCACACCTACAAGAGCCAAGTGATGTGTCAACAAAGTTGTAACCCAATTACATCGACTCCAGTCACAAAAGGGCAGGATTTCAAGATGGGCAGGCAGAAGTGTTTTGCCACACACTCAATCAGTACAGATTCCAAAACCGCAACCAAACTTTAGCCTCAGGCTAACTGCCCAACTAACTGCAAGCACTCCATATATGGCCATGACAACTGTATTAGTTACTTACTTGATGCTATGACAAAATATCTAACAAGAAGCAGCTCAAGGGAGGAACTCAATGTCTCAGTTCACAGTTTGGAGGGACACATTCTATTACAAGAGGGAAGACATGACTGCAGGACAAAGGAGCTACTGGACACATTGCATCTGCAATCAGGAAGAAAAGAACAATGAAACCTTGTGTTCAGATCATTCTCTCTTTTTTATTCAACATACCACCCCAACCAAGGGAATGGTAACACCCACATTTCAGGTGAGTCTTCCCACTTCAGTGAACCTAATATAGGTAAGCCCTCACAGATAATCAAAAAGACTTATGTCTTTGGACTCCAGATCTTGTCAAGTTGACAATATTAACTACCAATCCTAACAGCTGACAACCCTTGGTGGGGGGGTTCCCATAAATAGCAATAACTTGGAAATTCTAGTTCTGACAAGTTCAAAGAACAAGCAATGGGCGTAGAAACAAGCCATGAAGAAACTCCCTAAGGATGATCCTCCAGTGAACGCAGATAGCAACAGGACTGACCTACAATTGGCTTATATACTTTGTGGATCTAAAAAGGCAGCACCTGGGATGATTTTCTTCCTCTTCTGCTAATTGTACTTCTGTTACAACCGCCAGCTCTCTGAAGGAATGACTAGGTTTGGTCCCATTGCTGAGAGTTCCTCTTCAACTCTAAAAATACCATCATTCTGTTCAAAAGTTGTTATCGATAGTCTCACTGTTCTCATCTTTTTCTTCTTGTGCTCCCTCCTGGGCTTTGTGTGGAATCCCCCCCCCACCCCCTAAGGATCGCTCCAGAAGTCACTCTAGATGCTCCTGTATATCCATGGAATGCCCTCACATCCATTCCCAATGGCCAGGGAAAGATGATTCCCCTTCTTCCCACCATGACCCTAGACAAGTGTTTGATTGATGTAGAACACTCTGAAGGAAATTCCAGAGCTTTCCAGCAGTTTTTATACATAGGAAAACACTTGCAGAAATTAAATACTAATTGTTTAATTTATTTATATTTTTGGTGCTAAAGATCAAACCCAGGGATCATACTAGATAAGCATTCTGTGACTAAGATATATCCTAGGCCCCATGCTTAACTTTTAAATGACAGAGATCATGTTCAATAAAATATTAAAATTATTTTTTATTGGTTATCTTATTTATTTACATTTCTTTTTAAAGACTTATTTATTATTATAAATAAGTATACTGTAGCAGGGTATCAGATCTCATTACGGATGGTTGTGAGCCACCATGTGATTGCTGAAATTTGAACTCGGGACCTTTGGAAGTCAGTGCTCTTACCCACTGAGCCATCTCTCCAGCCCATTTATTTATATTTCAGATGTCTCCCTTACCGGTTATCCCACCACAAACCCTGTATAACATTCCCCTCCCCCTGCCTCTCTGAGGGTGCTCCACCACCCACTCCCACCTCACTGCCCTAGCATCCCCCTATGCTGGGGCATCAAGCCTCCACAGGACCAAGAGCCTCCTCTCCCACTGATGCCAGATAAGGCAATCTTCTGCTACATATGCAGCTGGAGCCATGGGGCCCCTCCGTGTGTACTCTTTGGTTGGTAACTTAGTCCCTGAGAGCTCTTGGGGGTCCGGTTAGTTGATATTGTTATTCTTCATATAGGGTTGCAAATCCCTTCTGGTTCTTCAGTTCTTCCCTTAACACTTCCATTGGGGTCCCCATGCTGGCAGAGCCTCTCGGGGGATAGTTATTCCAGGCTCCCATCAGCAAAGTGCTTCTGGGCATCAGCAATAGTGTCTAGGTTTGGTGTCTGCAGATGGGATGGATCCCTAGGTGGAGTAATCTCTGGATAACCTTTCTTTCAGTCTTTGTTTCACTCTGTCCCTACATTTCCTTTAGACAGGAACAATTCCAAAATTATGAATCTCTCTGAGTGTTCTTCAAGAATTTCTACCATGGAAACACAGTGGAGTATTTATTGAGCAGTCTGCCACAGGAGAAATAAAAAGTACTGATTAAGGATTTGTAATTTAAATATATTTTCCAAATTCCAAAATTCATTCAATGAGTTTTGGAATAAACTATCCCATAGGCCAAAATCAATATCTTAATCACCATTTTGGTTTTTGTAATTTCAGTACCTATAGTCAGCCACAGTCCAAAATATCAAGTGGAGAGTTCTATAAATAAACAGTACATAATTTAAACTGTATACTGTTCTGACAAGCACCGATGGAAGCTCACTGTGCACCCTGTCCTGGATGGGATGTGACATGTTACTCACTTAGATTCCATCATGGTCTTCCCAGTCTTCGGGTCAACTGTGGTCCTATCTCAATGCTAATGTTCAAGGAAACTTTCGTTTTTCTTAAAGCTAGATGGGATGCTGGGAATGAATTTATACAAAAGAGACACTGACCACCATAGTTGTATGGATGGGTAAAACATAGCCTATGCAGGCTCCATTACTGTCCATTTTTTCAGCATCCACCAGAGGTCATGGAAAATTGTCTTAGTCAAGGTTTTATTGCTGTGAAGAGACACCACAACCACAGCAACTCTTATGAAGGAAAACATTTCATTGGGGCGGGCTTACAGTTTCAAAGGTTTAGTCCATTATTATGGTGAGATGCATGGCAGCAAACGGGCAGACATAGTGCTGGAGAAGGAGCTGAGAGCTCCTTCTTGAACTCTCTGTAGGCAGGAGGAGGAGACTATGTGCTGCACTGGGCATAGCTTGAGCATATGAGACATCAAAGCCCGCCTCCACGGTGACACACTTCCTATAACAAAGCCACACCTCCTAATAGTGCCACTCCCTATGGACCAAGCACTCAGACACATGAGTCTATGAGGACCACTCCTGGTCAAACCACCACAAAACTAATAGCAAACCTACCTAGATACAAAGAATGTGCTCTAGTTAATGAACATCTAGTAAATGAGTCAGTAAAATAAGATAAGAAAAAAATTCAGAAGTCAAAAATTGGAAAAGAAGCAAAATTACCTAAAAAGCTACACCCAGGGGGCTCAAATGAAAACTAAGACACCAACAGCCGTGCTTACAACTTGATTGGTAAAAAGCCCATTTATAATGACACGAAACAATAAATATGTGTGATTTCATTTCCTCTATTAAATGTATGAAGCACAGGAACGGGCCTGAAAACAAACACTTCAAGAAAATAACACTTAAATCTAAATAAAGTTATCCCTTGTTCTTGATTTGGAAGAAAAAAATACAATGATACAAGACCTTCCTAAATCAATTTATAAACTAAATGCTACCCTTGAGGAAAAATACAACACATTCTACCGGACAACTAGTAAAAGTAATTATATGAAAGATAAAAAAGAACTAGGTCTCAGCTCTAAGTGGGATATCTCTGTCAAACCCCTTCCCTCAGGGTTTAGGGAACCCCTGGGAAGAGGAGGCAGAAAGGTGTAAGAATCAAAGAGATGGAGCACACTGGGCCTCTAGGTCAACCTCAGTGATGTACATAAGAACTCACAGAGACTGAGGCAGCAAGCACAGTCTGCACAGGTCTGCCCTGGGTCCTCTGTGCTTACATCACAGTTTCTAATTTTGTGTTAGTATGAGATTCCTGGGTGTGCAAACAGTGGGTCTCTGATTTTTATGCTTTCTCTTGGGCTCTTTTCCTTCTGTTAGTGTGTCTTGTCCAACTTTGGTATGATAGTTCTAGTTTCATCTTATATTTTATTTTTATTTTTTTAAATGAATGAGTGAATGAATACCTAGCCACTAGGATAAAGGTTAACAACTGAAGTGTCAAGTAAACCTACTGGGAGGGTAAAAACAGTTTTCTCCAATAGGATGTATCAACCACTCCAGAACATGTTCAGGATTAATTAGCCCAACACAGAATGGATCCCACAACTTTTTGTGTGTCTACTTTTATTTGGTCATAGCTGGTATTGTCTTTTGACTCTTTTTTTCTTTGAGGGTGTGATTTTATTATGTTTTCTTGGTTTGAATCGACTTGGTTGTATTAGGGTATTGTTTGTTTTTTGAGAAAGAACTTTTGAAAACCTTGGGTGGTAGGGAGCGGGAAAGGATCTGGAAGGACTAGAAGGAGGAAAAGGATATGACCAAAATAGATTAAATTTAAAAACTGTTTTAATAATAAAAAATAAACAACTTGGTCAGCAGTAGGGGCACCACCAAGCCAGACAACCTGAATTCTGTTCCTGGAGTCTATGTGGTGGGAAGAGAAACCATCCCTGAAGTTCTCCTCTGCCCACCACAATAAATAACACAATAAATAAATAATCACAAGTGAATACCCCTGTACATGCAAATACACAAAGTGTTTAACAATTATCTAAAAAGAGAACCAAAAGGGAAAAAAAAGCCTTTTAAAATAGAAAAGGGAATTTCTAGACAAGATGATAGGCTGAAAACTGCCACTTTTATGCCTCAGTAAAAGAGAAAAAAAGGGATCAGAAAAAAAATAGACTATTCAAAAGAAAGTAAGACAGGAAGATCATTAGAAATCCACAAAGGTAGTATAGGATTGAAGCTTGTGAAAGAAAAACTGGGGGTTGCATAGAGGTGGGCTGGAGAAACCAAAATACATCCACAGGCAGCCCCAGCAAAGAGAGGCTGGTGGCCACACCCTCACGGCAAGCCCACAGTTCCCAAAAACCTCAATCCAGCCTCAGATTTGACAATGGCAGCAATCCCTCCATGAGAGATTGATAGGAAAATCTCATTTGAAGCCAAAAGATAGGAACAAAGACCGACCAACCCCCAGGTCTGCTGCACTGCTCAACCTGAGCTGAGGTCAGCCCCTTGCAGGAAGGGATGCCACAGGAGGTGAGAGATGGAGACAGATCAATGGGGCTGGCACGTCAGACCCAGATAGGTCAGTCAGTACCTAAAGGGGAATGTACTCCCCTCCTTTTGATGGGGTTCCTAAAGAGCAGCAAAATGAAGTGGGCTTTTCAAACTATGTGGGGGGAGACAATGACTGAGGCTGTAAAAATATCTTCCACTTCTTTATATTTTCTATTTTCATTTATATTTGTATTTTTTAATCTGTACACCTCTAGTTGTTTTTATCTACTTTGTGGTATGGGTTCTTCTTTTTTCTTACCCTTTATCCCCCAAGTTTCACCTAACACTAGATAGGGAGAAAGAAGGATAAAGGAGAGATGGGGGAGGGAGGGAAGGAGGAAAGAAGGGAAGGAGAGATAGATAAAGGGAAGGAGGGAAGGAGGGAGAGAGAGAAAGATTCCTGTGAGAGAACCACCCAAACTGCTGCTCAGGGCATTCGCATTTATATACCCTCTGAAACCTCCCAGAATTCCAAACACCACACAACCACAGAAACGATTCGCATCTGGCAAAGCCATACCTTGGCTAAAGCAAGAGGGAAATCATAATCAGCTGCTGTGGTCAGTCCAAAGCAGCCCCATATCCCCACACCTGGGATTAAGATGCAAACTCACACTTATTTCTTTGCATTTTTTTTTTATAGAAACTGAAATTCTAAAATTGCCGCTACATACACCTATACTTCAGTTGCTTGTCTCGTGTTGGCTGGTCTCTTTCCAGAACATGTTTTATGGCAGTCCTGTTCTGCTCTGTGGTATTTTCTCTTGCCCCTCGTACCAGTAGCTCATGTGCCAACTTCTTTCTTGGTCTTACTTTGCTCTCTTTCCCTCCCTTTTCCCATACCCTTTTTGCTTTGCTGCTTGATCGTGAATATCTGTATCTATCAAACTTCAAACTACATTTCCCCAGGTGCTGCTCTCTGAAGCTACCTGGGGACACATCTGAAATCACAGGTGTCTTCTATTACACAGGCCTGCTGTCAAAGATGGCACCTGTTGTTCCAGTCAGCTTCCCTGCTCAGTAGTAGAGGGGGACAAACAAGAGTGTGGAAGGAGGAAAATGATAAATTGGAGGGCATACTCAGCCCAACAGATTAAAAAAAAAAAAACCACAATGAGTTACAGGGGAATGGATAGGACTATTCATTATGCTCAACCACCCCCCTTCCATGTGTATCCTCGGACCCACACAACGTTTCTGACCATGGTAAATGTAATGTATAAAGGAAACAACTTTCTTGTGTGTGTGTGTGTGTGTGTGTGTGTGTGTGTGTGTGTGTGTGTGTGTGTGTGAGAGAGAGAGAGAGAGAGAACACACCATGCATATGTGTTCATGTGTATATGCATGTGTGTGCAAGTGGCGGCAAAGGTGACATTGGACATCTTCCTCAATCACCCCCAAACTTCCATATTGAGAAAAAAACTCTTATCAAACCTTATTTGTCTAGACTGGCTTGGTCAGCAATACCCAGGGATCCTCCAGGCTCTCAGCTGTGGGGTTTGAGGCGTGTACCCACACTCCCATATTTTTACATGGGTATCAGGGATCCAGACCAGGCCTTCGTCCTGGACCAGCAAGTTCTGTGACCACTGAGCTAACACTTTAGCCCTCAGAACAACGTTCATCCAAGCATCTGACGGTCAAGTGTTAGCACAACGCTGCGACAGTCTGTGGCTGTAACATTCTGAGCACCCCATCCACCATCAGCTTCACCTTTAGCCTGCAGCATGCCTGTCATAGCTGACTACATCAGCCCCTTGCTCCGAATGGTATCCAAAGGCTTCTGAAATCAACAAACATGATTTTAGAGTGAGATTAGATTCCTTCTGTATTAGAAATGCCTTTTAGAAATGTATTTCATCCAAAATTTCATTTCAGCGATATTGGCAAAGAAATACACACTAGAGATCTTGAGTGTTTTGAATCTTTGCCTTATTGTCTTGGTTTCTTTTTTATTTCTCATAATTCTATGTAAACATCTCGTGAAAGATTCAAATAGGCTGGACAATGCCCGTGGATCTCAAGCTAACCCAAGCATCATCTCAGAGAACTTATTTAGGGATTTCCCCCTTAAAAAACAAAAGGTTTTATTTCCTTTTTTAAAAAAACAAAAATTTGCTGCTTGTAAATTTAGCTGCTTCTTGAAAGTTCAGTTAGTTCTTAGGAAAAGGAAATTAATAACTAAAGTAAAAATGTTATCAGCATGTTTTAATACTAAGTGGAAACATCTGAAAACAGTGGAAACTGTGAAGTGGGGAGGGACTTTCCTCATTGCCGTGAGCTGCTGCTAACGGTTACTAACGTGAATCAGAACTGGCTCTGCATGTCTAAGTGTTTGAAAATCCACTTACACATAGCTTGCCCTCTGCCGCCACCTGCTCTCTCTCTCTCTCTCTCTCTCTCTCTCTCTCTCTCTCTCTCTCTCTCTCTACCCCGTGTGTGTGTGTGTGTGTGTGTGTGTGTGTGTGTGTGTGTGTGTGTGTGTTGTCTGAGCATTGAACCTAGGGCTTGTCACACGTGTGGGGCAAGCTCTCTTTCACTTAATACTATCCCAAATCCACGTTTTATTTTGACACAAGTCTCACAGAGTTGCCCAGAGTCGCTCCCTCTATTGTCTAGGTAGTGCAATCCTCCTGCATTGGCTTTCCAGTAGCTGAGGTAATGGCTCTCATCTCTATGTCTATTTTTATCATTAAGCAAGACAACACTTTTATACATGTCCGCTGTTCAAAAAAAGAAGGAAAAATTTGTCCTACAAGGTTAGACAACTTCTGATATAAAGACGTGGTAGAGCTGGGTATGGCAGCACACATACGTGTAACCCCAGCTCTCAAGAAGTGGAGGCAGAAACGCGATCTACAGATTCAACATCATTAGTCATTAGGGAAATGCAGATCAAAACAACCCTGAGATTTCACCTTACACCAGTCAGAATGGCTAAGGTCAAAAACTCAGGAGACAGCAGGTGTTGGCGAGGATGTGGAGAAAGAGGAACACTCCTCCACTGCTGGTGGGGCTGTAAGATGGTACAACCACTGTGGAAATCAGTCTGGAGGTTCCTCAGAAAACTGGACATGAGACCTTCAGAAGACCCTGCTATACCTCTCCTGGGCATATACCCAAAGGATTCCCCGGCATGCAATAAAGACACATGCTCCATTATGTTCATAGCAGCCTTATTTATAATAGCCAGAAGCTGGAAAGAACCCAGATGCCCCTCAAAGGAGGAATGGATACAGAAAATGTGGTATATTTACACAATGGAATACTACTCAGCAATTAGAAACAATGAATTCACAAAATTTTTAGGCAAATGGTTTGATCTGGAAAATATCATCCTAAGTGAGGTAACCCAATCACAAAAGAATACACATGGAATGCAATCTCTCATAAGTGGATATTAATTAGTCCAGAAGCTCTGAATACCCAAGGCACAAATTGCATAACAAATGACTCCCATGAAGAAGTATGGAGAGGGTCCTGATCCTGGAAAGGATTGATCTAGCATGGGAAGGGAATATAAAGACAGAGAAAAAGGAGGGAGGTGATTGGAGAAGGGATGGAGAGAAGAAGGTTTATGGGACATATGGGGGTGGGGGGGATCCAGGAAATGGGAAATCATTTGGAATGTAAACAAAGAATATAGAAAATAAAAACATTAAAAAAAGAATATCTAGCAATAATACTAAGTATACTAATTTATTTATTAATGAAACAAATGTTTTAATGTTGTGAACATTTGTGCTACGGACATTCTGAAGTGTGAAAAATAATAATAATAAAAAAAAAGAAGTGGAGGCAGGAGGATAGAGAGTTTACAATCATACTCTGCTTCATAAAAAGTCTGAGGAGATCTGGACTGCATAGAGGCCTGTCTCAAACACATACACACACACACACACACACACACACACACACCACAGCACAACACCTATAATTCCAGTGTTTAAGAATGGGAAACAGGACCCTCAGATTAGCTAGCTAGTTAGACTAGTGAAATTGGTAAGCATTGGGTCAGAGTGAGAGAGCTTGACTCAATAATACATAAAAATAACAAGAGTTGATTGAGGAAAACACCCAACATTAACCTCTGATTTTCAGATGCACAGACACATGCCACATGTGCATGTGCATACTCATGTCCTACATACATGCAGACACACCCACATGCAAAGGAACAAAAGTGAAGACAGGTGACTGTGGATGGGAACAGGTTCCCAGAGGGCTTCCCAACACCCCTGTGCTTACACTGCAGTATCCTGACATTTATCTCAGGGCAAGACTACTGATGCCTTCCCTACCACCTCCGCACCCCACCCACCCTGACCATCAGCTTACTTAGTACCTTCCAGAACTGAATAAACTACCCAACAAGAAGAAAGTCTCCTGGTCAGTTACAAAGTGATTTCTCAGATGGTAAGAAAAATCATCAATTCTGAGAAAAGAAATAACGGATCATGCATGGTCCAATTGTTTAGAGCTGCTTTTGTTTATATTTAAGCCATGAGTTGTGTGGAAAATTAAGTGTTGGTTTTAGAAGCTAGGGCTGAAGAGGCAGGTCACCTTGTCTAAGGGCCTTTAAAGAGGCATACACAATGGTGGGATAAAGGATTGGTCAGAGAAGCATTGGCCATAAGCTATGGAGATATAGCAGGTGACTGTGGATGGGAACAGGTTCCCAGAGGGCTTCCCAACACCCCTGTGCTTACACTGCAGTATCCTGACATTTATCTCAGGGCAAGACTACTGATGCCTTCCCTACCACCTCCGCACCCCACCCACCCTGACCATCAGCTTACTTAGTACCTTCCAGAACTGAATAAACTACCCAACAAGAAGAAAGCCTCCTGGTCAGTTACAAAGTGATTTCTCAGTGTTCTGCAGCCAAGGTGGGTGGTACCTTCAGCAATAAGGTCATACCATTTAGTTATGATGGGCAACCAAGGACAATGACAATAGCCTCTGCTCTTTTGGATTCCTCCAGGGCCTCCCTTATAGGGAGGTAAGCTGTTCCTGGAACTGAGAATTGCTCTGAATAAGCAATGTCTTCCAGAAGCATTGATATTCACCCATGGGGAAAACTCTTATACAACTTCCATTTTCACATTATATTTTCATTCGCTTACAAACTAATAGATTCCCCTAAGGCTTCTATATACACCTTAGTTTCGGTTAACTAACACCTCACTCTGCTCTGCTCCACCCACCTCTGTTTTGTTTTTGGTTTTTTTAATAGGTGTCAGATATGGTCCCAAGAGGAAATAGGAAAAACTTAGGGCAATAACAAAAGCTTATTTTACTTAGAGAATCTGGAGAAATGAAGTACATGCATACCAAGAAGAGGGTTGCATCATAGGGAGCAGCAGGAGAGAAAACCCAGCCAGCCAGGCCGAGGATCGGGTGAGGGCGCGTGATGGTGTGGTTCACAAACAAAAGGTGCCGGCACCTGGTACCGGTGTCTCTAAGAGGTAGACAAGGAAAATGGTGCAGCCAATGATATCTTGACAGAAGGCTAGTTGATGACCTAGACATGATGCTCAAATTTTTCAAGGCTGTATACCACAGCCATTAAATGAGCATGCTCTTTTCAGACATGGTGCTGGGTCCTCTTGCAGAACATCAGTTTACTATGGAAAAAAAAAATCTAAGTGAAAATTTGTCATGGCTACTAGAAACTGAACTGAATGTAATCACCATCAAAATTACCTGATTAGAAAATGAAAGATGCAGAGTCTTATGGTACTGAACTGTGCTCTCTCATTTATGTACTGATGTTGTAACTCCCAAGACCCCAGAAAGTAAATGTCATGTGGAGATAGCATCTTTCCAGCAACTTAAAAGGGGCAGCTAAGTCAGCATAAGGTCACTCAGGCACTGTGCTGCATAAGTTATGTCAACTTGGTATGATCTGGAGTCATCAGAGAGGCAGGAACCCCAGCTGAAAAAAATGTGTCCATATGATCAGGCTCTAGGCCAGCTTGTAGAGCATGTTCTTGTTAGTGATTGATGTAGGAGTGCCCAGCCCTTTGTGGGTGGGGCCATCCTCAGGATGGCGCTCCTGGGTGCTGTAGGAAAGCAGGCTCAGCAAGCCATGAGGAACAAGGCAGTGAGCAGCACTTGTCCATGACCTGATTATCAACTCTTGCTTTCAGACCCCTACCCAGTTTGAGTTGCTGTCCTGACTTCCTCCAATGATGACCAGTGACATGGAAGTGTAAGCCGTGGTGTTTCACCACAGCAATGATAAACCTAATGAAGACCAATAGGTTTGAATTCATCATGATAGAGGTATTTGACAAAGGAAGAAAAGGGACACACATGAAACCCAGGGAGACCCTGTGAGATTTTTTTCCAAATCTGCTTATGCCTTGACCTTGGACTTCTAAGCATGGGACACTATGAGAAAATAAACATCTGTGAGCTAAGCCAGCCACCCCAGGCACTTGGAGGAAGCAGAGAAAGGACGTTGATGACACTCTGCTTTCTTTCTTCTTTTTCCCTTTTGATCCATCTGAGCCCCAAGCCCATGGGTAGGCGCCACTCACATGTAGGGTGGTTGTTCTCCCCGACCCCTGTACCTCTCCGCAAACAGCTCCACAGACATATCCAGTCTCCCACATCTATCCCCAGACCAATCTAAATCAATCCAAATGCAGGAATGCTGACCCCAGAGCACAGCCATTACGGTGCTTGGGCCCAGCAGCTCCAGGCCCACAGTGAGGCAGCATGCCCTGGCACGGATCTCCTGAACAAGAAAAGCTGCCCACATCATGACCAGTATGTGGGAAGAAAGGGAGAATTCTGATCTGGGCACCACGACTCACTGCAAGGGCCTGTCCCCTCCCCCCAGTACCCAGAAGATCTGCCCTAGGATCAGCATCACTGCCTGTGTGTGCACATCACAGCCCATCCCGTCTCTAGTCCTCTGCTGCGGTCCCACCCAGAATGTGCCGTCTGCTGAGCTGGAGCTTATTTCTCCCCATGGAAAGACAGTTAAGAGACCAGAGAGTGAATGAGACACACTGGAGTCAAGAGTTTGAGAATGGTTTGCTGAAGTTTATTAAGCAAGAGAAGCTTTGTGATTACAGATATGTCAATGCAATGGGAAAACAGGTCATTGGTCAGAGTTACAGACACTGAAGGGTGTCACAGCATAACCCAGCCAGCCTGCATCTGCCACAGTCGTGATGGAAAGGTAAGTGGCACAGAAGACCTGGGATTCATTCATTTGCTTGGTGCCTAGCAAATTCTGTCAAGATAATATCAACTCTAGAAATGCCAGGCTGCAATGGCGATAGGCTCGGTTTGTGCTGGGCTCATAATCCCAACAAGAACAGACAGACAGACAGACACGCAGACAGACAGAAAGACTCACCTCTAGCAGTTACCAACAGTAGAAACCCAGAGGCCAGCAGCCATCCTAGCAACAGCACTTCTTGCAGCCACACTTCTGCTGGCAGCAGCACTTCTGCTGGCAACAGCCCTTACCACAGCCACAGCCGCAGCCACAGGAGCCACAGCCACAGGAACTGCAGCATCGGCGACAGCAGCAGACGACCACAGGCTTGCAGCAGCCACAGCAGCCACAGCCACCACAGCCACAGCCACAGCAGCCACAGCCACAGCCACCACAGCCACCACAGCCACAGCCTCCACAGCCACAGCCACCACAGCCACCACAGCCACAGCCACCACAGCCACAGCCGCCACAGCCACAGCTGCCACAGCCACAGCCGCCACAACCTCCACAGCCACAGCAACCCATGTTGTCAGTAGAGAGGACTCAGGTGCAGTGAGGAGAAAGACTCAGGAGAGGAGAGGGAGATGTGATGCTCCTCCTGCTGGGGGAGCCCCTTATGTACCAGCCTGGGAGGAAAGTAGCCATGTGACTCTGTACACATGATAATAGCTGCTTCCTCATTCCTATTTATTCTAGGGTTCAAAAACAGTGTAGAGTTATTAACAGACATATCATTACTAAAAACATTTGGCTTAATAAAAGAACTAAATTTTGAAGCTTCCCTTTACAAGCTAAGAACCAGACCTTATAGAATTGTATATATGTAAACAAAACAATTGTGGATGCCTTCAAACTCAGTATGATAGAAGAGACCAACGAAGGACAGAGGTGCGAGTTAGAAAGAGCAAGTCAGCGTCCACATCTTCTCCTTCTGAGAAAACTCTCCCAATGCAAAAGCGTGCCTCTAAGTATTTCCCGGATCATACATGAATTGGAGGAGACATGGCACATCTCCATGTGCTGTGGAGGGTGCCCCTACACTGAGGATCCTGGCCATTGAGTATGCCAACGACCAAAATGGTAAAAGATAAACAATGCAGGAATTCCAAACTTAAGGCAGACAGTAAGAAGTAAGGACCAGTCAGAGATTCAGTTGCCTTCCAAGCCACGGGCAGCAGCAAAGAGAGCCAGCTTCAGGCTCTGTTCAAACATCAAGGTGGTGTTGGGTCTTGAATTGGGCTCAGAGCAGATTCTACTTCTGGGGAGCTTAGCTTACTTCATTATATCCACAAACTAGGAAAGCCTTATTTCATAAATGTATACCACAGGCTGGCAAATAGACCAAGAGAAAGAACATATATTACAGGAAATGATGGCCACCTCCAGACACATGGAAAGCAAACATTCTCCCAACATTCAATGTACATAAATATCATTTATTGCATCATCTACACCTGGTGAACTTATCTGCAAAGACAAAGTAATGTGGATAGACAGAACAAAATTATCATAATTATAAAAAGTGTGTACAAGTGAACTTTATCATGTGGTATTTCAACTAGATTTGCCTTTGACTATTGATTATATTAGAGTTGCTATCCATTATGGAGTGAATGATGTTTTTCCAAAATTTAAAATCCCAATGTAGGCCTGGAGATTTTGCCTTTAAAGAGATAATTAAAATTAAACAGGATCATTCACATGGGGCCAAAATATGATAGATCTGGTGCCATTTTAGGAGGAAGAAAATAAAACACTGAAGCTCTCTTCATGTGCACAGGAAAGATCACATGATAACGCAGAAGAAGGAAGTACCCACAATGTTAGAGGAAGCCCCACCAGACACTAACCCCAATGCTACCTTATTTGGGACTCCTGGCTTCTGTAACTATAAAGAAAATGCATTTCTGTTGTTTAAGCCCCACCCCCTCATTCTGCTGTGTGTTGTTATTGCAGCCCAAAATCACTGGTTTGTTTTCTGTTTTTTTTTTCCTCACTATTACCCTAAAGCTTAAGTCTTGACTTAGACTAACAGGAAATCCAGAGAAATAATGGCAGACCTTTGATTAGGTTCTAAAGATAAAAGGACTGCTGAGCCTATACAGAAATGTGTGTGTGTGTGTGTGTGTGTGTGTGTGTGTGTGTGTGTGTGTGTATATATAAAAGTAGATACAGCTGTAGCTATAGCTGTAGCTATAGCTGTATATAATTTTATGCCGGGAGACTGCTTATCCTTCTCTCTTTAAAATTTATTTTTTAGTTTTAGTGTGTGTGTGTGTGTGTGTGTGTGTGTGTGTGTGTGTGTGTCTGTGTCTAAGTGTGTGTGTGTCTGTGTGTGTGTGTGTGTCTGTGTGTGTGTGTGTCTGTGTGTGTAGATGCATATGTAGGTACCCATAAAGGCCAGAGGCACCAGTTCACCCTCCAGTGGGAGTTACAGGTGGTTGCAAGCAGCCCAGTGTGAGTGCTGGGAAATAATAATCTCTGGTCCTCTGCAGAACTAATGTGTGTTCTTAGTTACTGAGTCATCTCTTCTTCTCTTCAGCTCCTTTCTTAATGACACATAAGCAAGTGATGCTTCTTATAATACCTGGTAAATTGGAGTCAATAAAAGGTAAAATATAAAATGGTTCATAAATATAATAACAGAAAGTATAAAAAATTTAGTTTAAGCATTGGCTTCACAAACATCTGACGTTTAAAAAGGATAGATATGCAGAGAATGGAAGAGATGCAATAATTACACATAAAGGCTGGTGGCTTTCTGTAGTGATAAAGACATCTGTACTCAGATTTGAGAGTCTCAACAAATGTCCAATTTCAACAAAATCAAGTAAATTCAAATAACAAATCTTGTACTATTACAACTAAAGAAGACACATACACACACAACACATGCCATATGTCACACACACACACACACATGCACGCAATGTATGTGCACTCAAGTTAAGGGATGCACTTACCACAAGCAGACCTCTGTGAAGGGGTTTCATCAGAGTGTGTTCAGAGAGGACACGTCCTCAGAAAGGTCCAACATTCTGAGAAGAAAAGTGCTGAGCAAGCCCAGGGAGCCTGGACTTACCTGAAGCCAGTGGTTATCCAAAATGAACCCCTACCATGGCATTTGGAGAAAAGTCTGGGACACTAGCCAAGGACATGATGTAAGCTGGAAAGGGGTGACTTGAGTGGGAACATCCCGAGGTCTCTGAGTCACGTGAGGAGAGGGAAAGGCATGCTGTTACTTAAGCTTTGATAGTTGAACGCACTGGTGGCTACTCAGGTGGCAGCTGGGAGAATGGAACAGAGTTTGGAACCTCTGAACTAGGGGAGATGGAGAGAGAGAGAAAGAGAGAGAGAACTAGAGTGAATGAGAACAGCAAAATGGAAAAAGTAGCAAAAAAAAAAAAAGAGTAGCAATGACTAATTCCAAAGGAAGATAAAAAGGAAAACAAGAGCACATGTAAGAAAACTGTAAAGATGGTAAATATAAATGTAATCTCTAAAAGCACAATATAGAAAAGTGTGCTCTTTTCAAGAATGTATAAAACATTTGCAGAAAATGAAGATCTCAACTATCCACTAAACAAGCCTCCAAATAAAAAAAAAAGTAACATGGACATATATATTAACACCACAATGGAATTAAGCTAGCAATAAGCAACAAAGATTGTCTGTAATTTCAGAAGCATGCAAACACTTCTAAATAATTCATTAATCAAAAAATAAGAATTACAAAGGTAAGGAAACTACCCTCTAAATCAATGTGTATCATAATAAACAAATAATTTGGAGAGAAATGTATAAATAATCTAAAATATACATATTTGGTACAAATTTAGCCAGCCTCAGAAAGACAGTAAGTTTTCTCTCATGAGTGGTTCCTAGATCTTATTTTATACAAGATTTTGTGTGTAGATATGGTGTGAGAGTAGAAGTGATTCTGTGAGGGACCAAAGGGGACCAACAGGATGGAGGAGGAGGAAAGGGGAAGGGGATCCAGGAATGTGAAGAGAAGTAACCTCAACATCGGTACACATGTACACAAAATGTCCTCAGGTAACACAGTACAACCTACAACAAATATATAGGATGGAAGTTTTAAATTGTCATGAAGGTAGATTTCATTAAATCACTCATCCAATATAATACATTAGGAAAAGAAAACAGTCCAATTAAGAAAAAAGTAATGAGAGCCAGGCATGGTAGTGCGTGCTTTTAATCCCAGCACCCAGGAGGCAGAGGCAGGCAGATCTCTGTGAGTTCAAGGGCAACCTGGTCTACAGAGTTACAGGACAATGAGGACTGTTACATAGAGAAACCCTGTATCAAGAAAAAAGAGAGAGAGAGAGAGAGAGAGAGAGAGAGAGAGAGAGAGAGAGAGAGAGAGGAAAGGAAGGAAGAGAGACAGAGGCAGACAGAGAGAGAGAGAGAGAGAGAGAGAGAGAGAGAGAGAGAATACAATGTAAGAGTCAGCAAAGCCCAACATACCAATAAAATATGTAAACCCCTGGAAGCATCGCTTCTTGGCCTTTTGGCTAAGATCAAATGTAAACCTCTGGAACCATTGGTTAAAAGAAGGACATCACAACCCCAAAACCATAATGTCACAAATTAAATGGAGACAGAAGTCTGCATTCCATGGGGAATAAAAAACAAGACTATGGTGAGCTAATTTATGTCAATACATCCACAAGGAGACAACAATGGACATGGGAAAACTTAAGAGTGAAATTATTAAAACACAAAACAAAACAAAAACAGGAGAGGTGAATTGTACCTTAAACTTCTAAGACAAATTAATCAAAGGTGTCAAGTCTTTCCAGACAGAGGCAGATAGAGAAATGAAGAAAAAAAAAAAAGCCAAGAAAGGAAAAAACAAACAAGCAAACTCAAAAGTGGAACTCATTTAATATTCCCCTTTCCCTGGTGGAAGGGAAAATGGGAGACTGTGAGGAGGCTCTGATAGATCAAAGGTTCTGATGAGGCAACTTCTGCAGGAAATGGAGGCCGTGGGGCCTAGCAGTGAAGGCAGCACTCTTCCCACAGCCTGCCAATCTTCAAATCCCTCTGCATCATGTGTGTTACTCTTCTTATAGAATACTAGTCCGGGAGCGTATTCACACAACATTTAGGAAAGCTGAATGGGTAGTGACAGTCACGTGAAGCACCCAAAAGTACCTAGCTCACCGTAAGGTCTCAACGTGGGCTGCAATTAGTGGCTATTTTTGTAGAGGGCAGCAGGCCAGCCATGCAAGTCTTCTTGAGATGCCTAAGTTTTAAATCAGAGACAATATAGACCGAGCTTCATGATCGGGACCTTTCATCAGTCACAATGCAAATGTTCAATTTGGAGGGTTAAGCATGGGTGCTCTGGATGAAACAGCCAATCCCGACTGCAATGAATCACCTGTGGAATAAGGTCAGCCCTTTCCTAGGGATTCACTGCTTGATACAGAACAGATGAGTCCAGCTCTTGCAACTAGCTTCTTTTAAATCAAGAAACTTAGAAAGACACCCTCCACATTTTTACAATGTGCAGTGAATAGAAATTACCCCACTTAGGGGAGGAGACAGAGGCTTCTTTTGCATAAGTTAGAGAGGGGAGTCATTTACCAGCACTTATGACCAGCAGTTCATATCCATGTACATCTTTCACTTGGGAGGATCCAGTGCCCTCTTCTGGCCTTCATGGCCACACACACACACACACACACACACACACACAACTAATTAGCTGCCAAAGTATCACTCGTGTTGCATCCAATCAAGACCCAGACTGGAACAACCAGACATCTCATGCATTTGTTCAATGTACGTGGACATTTCTCCATCCTAATAGACAGTTAGACATTCATCATATTGAAAAATGCATGAAATTCAACAAAATGCTAAAATTTCCACTTTTAGGCAGTCAGTGCTGGCACCTAGCTCTCCAAGCCCTCCTCTATAGCTTTATAGCCAGCAGCTTATTAGGAAGAAGAGACAGGTTATGAAGGCTATGAACTGCTGTTGTCAAACAACAGACATTTATGGTAATGAGAATCAAATCACTTACAAAGTATCCCTTGCTTAGGTTCTTTAAGCCTTTGGAGAAAAGATGCAGGGAGGTGAGAAACACTGGGGAATCCATTCATATTTACTGGATGTTATTATTAAAGTATGGTGCCTGAGTTCCTTTTCCATAAACAAGGTAACTCAAAAAGATAAAATGAATTATCGAGGTGGGAAGGCTAACTTCCCCTAAGCCAATTCCTAAAAATCTTAGTGTTGTTGGAGGTCACAGCCCACATTCTGTCTCTTCTACTTGCATGAAATGAAAATCACATTGTCATTTATTTTGTCCCCTACATGATCACCATTCCCATCTCCATTTGAGGGCCAGTATAAGGACAGCTCTCTGAGAGGAGGAATCTATGTGGGCTTTAGACCAGTATGAAAAACTCACAGTGCAAGTTGGTAATTGCATGTGTCTGTGAGCTGCCCTACTTCAAGAAAGAAGAACACAGTCCAAGAAGGGACTGTGTGGAAAATTCTAACTGCTTATGCAAAAATTCCAAGAAAACAATACAGTGGTCTTGTGACCCCAGTTTTCTCAAAACATGGAATCGTTCTTGGAATGTTTACATGCTCCTCCCAGGTGTGGCCCATAGGAGTGAGTTTCCTACAGATTATTCATTACAACTGGATATTGTTATTTGTTTATACGTGTTTCTGTCACCTGTGGCTTGTCTGCCATATTCGTCTTGTCCTTATGATTGTACACTTCACTCATGGGCTTCTTCTTAACCATCAGAGTATAAATTGTCTGATGCTCTAAATAAAGCTGGTGATTGCACATCCTTTATTGGTGCCATTCTCCCAGGTCCACTGTCTCTAGGACACCACAGACAGGGACCTGAGGTTGGCTATGAGGTAAGAGAGAAGGGACCCTCGAAGAAGAAGGGGAGTGAGAATAATGTGGCAGAAGCCAGGAAAGGCTTTGCTTCGTGCCAACCTGTTTTAACATTGCATCATGTTTTAAAGAAAGAAGAACACGAGTATTAAAACCCCAACTATTAGATTGCATGCAAGTTATTGATGACTATAATCCCTGGTTTCCAGAAAAAGGACTTTAGATGAAGAAGTATGAGTCAAAATCCCAAAGAACATTAAAAAGACATATAACCAAGGGGGGAAAGATCCCTGATCAATTTGGGGTCACTTGATCATTAATTTGGACTGTTATCAAAATGCTTTTAAAAGATAAAGATGATTCTAATCTTAAGAAAGAGAAGGCTGATTCCTTGAATGGATGTAAACTGGAAGAGCAAACTTTAAAATTGGTTAAAGAGTCAAAAAAGATTTTCCCCATTCAGGCAAGTAAAAACAGCACCACTGGTAACTAAGGTAATGACTCCCTCAGCTCCCTGACTGGAACCTTTAGTGTCTTCCATTGCCTGGGGATGATCCTGAAACATGGGGTGAACAATTTGAACATTAACCCATTTTTGAATTCTCTCTATTTTTTTGGTTAAGACTTAGGACAGCCTTTGAAAAATCTAGTTGTATTACCTAGGGCCCAGCAGGCAAAAATAATTTCCAATTTCTCCCTTGTGCTTGATATTTTCAATGCAATCCTAGCTATTTAAAACTCAGAGGTTTTGAACCTCTGAGCCGTGGCCTCTTTGGGGGCCAAAATTTCACAGGAGTCACATAAGACCATCAGAAAACACATATATTTACATTACAATGCATAACAGTAGCAAAATTACAGTTATGAAGTAATAACAAATAGTGATTTTATGGTTTGGTGGTCACCACAACATGAAGAACTGAATTATAGAGTTACAGCATTAGGAAGCTTGAGAACCACTGTCCTAGAAGGAAAGATGACAATGGCTAGTCCTCAGATATTGTCTTAAGGGACAAGAAAAGAATTGTCTCCTATAGGTAATATATAGCACAAAAAGATAAAAAAATAAATATAGATTTATTGACATCATAAGGACCACAAAATACTAACTGCTTACTTTGCTCTTCTTGCTCAAATAAAAGTAAATAAAGTAAATCAGGAAATCAAAGGAGGACCTGACATCCATTATTATATGGATTTGATCTTTGTTTTTTACGCTTAACTAACAATAAGTTTTTAAGAGCATTACAGAATTATATGGATTTTCAAATTTCATTTGCATGTTTCTATGGAAAGATAGAACATTATTATCCAGCTGGCAAGCTATGGGATTTTTCTCATACAAACTGAATTTGTGATTACAAAAATTGTCCAACCTTGTCCCATTCTACAGACAAATACTTACTGACATCTCATCAAAAGGCATAGGAGTGACTCATGGTTCAGATAGTCATCAATATAGTAATATTTCTTTTTCTTTAGCCCAACAGGTAGAACTGGCTGCTTTGATTCATTCGCTGTGGTTAATTAGTAAACCTGAAATATCGTTTAAGATTCTGCTTATGCTGTAGGATTATTTCTAGCATTAGAATCATACTCATGTCTTCCTTGCCACTGGGGTGCTGGGCTGCTCACCTCTTGCTCGGAGAAGGTGAAACAAAGTCTAAAGTAGAAGTCTCAGCCCATGTTTCCATGAAAACAGCAGAAGCTGAGGCAAAGGTTGTGGTTCTCAAACTCCTGTATTCCTAAACTCTGCTGGGACCTCAAGGAGTTGAGAACCGTGGTTCCCACCCTCCTGTGTACCCGGACACCACTGGGAACCATGAGATGATGAGAACGGGCCCTCAATGAGCCCTGGATTGGGGGGGGGCAGAGATGCAGAAACCCGCTTAGCTCCAAGTGAGTGCCAGGAATACGTAGGGGGCTGGAAGAGAACCTTCTATGGCAGACTTAGGAGACTTAGGTGAGGCTCTGTATATGATGAAGGCCTCCCCCTACAGCAATTTTTTTATTTATTTATTTATTTTAATTTTTTTATTTGATATAATTTATTTACATTTCAAATGATTTCCCCTTTTCTAGCCCCCCACTCCCGAAAGTCCCGTAAGCCCCCTTCTCTTCCCCTGTCCTTCCACCCACCCCTTCCCACTTCCCCATTCTGGTTTTGCCGAATACTGCTTCACTGAGTCTTTCCAGAACCAGGGGCCACTCCTCCTTTCTTCTTGTACCTCATTTGATGTGTGGATTATGTTTTGGGTATTCCAGTTTTCTAGGTTAATATCCACTTATTAGTGAGTGCATACCATGATTCACCTTTTGAGTCTGGGTTACCTCACTTAGTATGATGTTCTCTAGCTCCATCCATTTGCCTAAGAATTTCATGAATTCATTGTTTCTAATGGCTGAATAGTACTCCATTGTGTAGATATACCACATTTTTTGCATCCACTCTTCTGTTGAGGGATACCTGGGTTCTTTCCAGCATCTGGCAATTATAAATAGGGCTGCTATGAACATAGTAGAGCATGTATCCTTATTACATGGTGGGGAATCCTCTGGGTATATGCCCAGGAGTGGTATAGCAGGATCTTCTGGAAGTGAGGTGCCCAGTTTTTGGAGGAACCACCAGACTGATTTCCAGAGTGGTTGTACCAATTTGCAACCCCACCAGCAGTGGAGGAGTGTTCCTCTTTCTCCACACCCTCTCCAACACCTGCTGTCTCCTGAATTTTTAATCTTAGCGATTCTGACTGGTGTAAGATGAAATCTTAGGGTTGTTTTGATTTGCATTTCCCTAATGACTAATGAAGTTGAGCATTTTTTAAGATGCTTCTCCGCCATCCGAAGTTCTTCAGGTGAGAATTCTTTGTTTAACTCTGTACCCCATTTTTTAATAGGGTTGTTTGGTTTTCTGGAGTCTAACTTCTTGAGTTCTTTATATTTATTGGATATTAGCCCTCTATCTGATGTAGGATTGGTGAAGATCTTTTCCCAATTTGTTGTTGCCGATTTGTCCTCTTGATGGTGTCCTTTGCCTTACAGAAACTTTGTAATTTTATGAGGTCCCATTTGTCAATTCTTGCTCTTAGAGCATATGCTATTGGTGTTCTGTTCAGAAACTTTCTCCCTGTACCGATGTCCTCAAGGGTCTTCCCCAGTTTCTTTTCTATTAGCTTCAGAGTGTCTGGCTTTATGTGGAGGTCCTTGATCCATTTGGATTTGAGCTTAGTACAAGGAGACAAGGACCTACAGCAATTTTTTAAGGATCAGATCAGTCCTCACTTGTCCAAACTGTTTTTTATTCAAGGTAGATGAGGATCTTACTTAGGGCTGACCAGGGATTAAATATTTTTTGCAGGAACAGATGCCCAGGAAGGAAAGCTCATTAACTAAACAATGGAGACCTATCCAGATAGCTCATTAACATGGAGAAACCTAGGTTTTCATGTCACATAACCGGTTGTCATGGTCCTCTTAGTGGGGTGTCATGGTCACGTGCTCCAGGACAGGAACCTGGTTGGGAGCTTGTGAGAACTCCTGCCATTCTCAGTTATGAGATTTACCAGGGTTCTGGACTTGCTGCTACCTTATCAGTTCTGTCTGGTGTCACAGTCCACTGCCCTACACTTGTGGACACTCTAACCTCCCTAATTTTATTACATCGAAATAAGCAAGCTAAGGCATTAACCTGCCCATTTTTACTTCTCCTGAAGAAAATTGGGAAATGGCATGCAACTGTCATTGCAGATTGATCCACTAAAGCATTGTGGATTCCTCTTCAGCTCCTCTGGCCCCTGACCATCAAAGGCAATGATGGAAGGCAAGGAAACAGTAGAAGTCACCAGGAAGATAGAAAATCTCCAGCTAAAGGCCAAAAGGAGATGATGACCATATCATGAGAAGTCAAGTCTGCCTACCTAGGACTGTTAAGGCCCCGCGTACCAGGGGAGAAGTTAGTTTACAGAGCACGCAGAGCCCCGTGCCCCCTGAGACTCTCTTTCTGGCAATGCTAACTGCTGCTGACCTATGCATCTGTCATGAGTGCCTCTGAACACATATATTGATCTTTTCTTTTCCATCCTCCGTTGCTTCAACTTGTAGACTGGATGGATCCAGCTCTTGTTATCTTTACTAATGATTTCATATTTATGGCTGGACCTTAGGACTGTAATAGACTCATTCCTTTATCTGGAAAGGGGACTGCATTTAATTTTTCCTTGGGATTTAAATCACTTCCTATTTGTATAAGATATCATAGCATTTGCCTTCCTATTAAAGACAAAAATGGGCTTATGTTCTACAAGAACCAGTGGATAAGAATGAGTTTTCTTCAGATTATTCATTAAAACCTCTTTTTGCCAAACATGGCTTATCTGTCACCTGTGGCTTGTCCTTATGATTTTACACTTTAATCATGAGATTCTTCTTAACCTTCAGGGTATAAATTGTCTGATGCTTTGAATAAAGCTAGCACCTTGCATGAAACTTTAGTCCATCTCATTTATCGGCTCCATTTTCCCAGATCCCTCCCACCACCTCTTGAGTAGCAGAAAGCTTCTGAAAGCTTTCAATAGCGAGCTTCTGGAAGTATGTTGAAAGAGCAGGTCTGTCTCATTAGCAGGTCCTGAGCCATCAGAAAAGTCCACCAGACATTATCAAGGGCAATAAAGCAAATGTGGTGAGTGGACTTTGAGCGAAGTGATTAAACTCTATTTGCAGTCCTGGAAAAGTAGCTTCTATACAGGAAAGTAATGGGGTCAAAGGATGGAGACACAGCCAACTTTGGAGTAAGGAATGAATAAGAATGTGTCATAGGAGAACATTGGAGTGTGTGAACATTGCAGACTCTTACAAAGTGCCAGGAAAAGAAATAAGACCTTGGAAAGACCCTGGGCATGAGGTCAAAGTGGAAAACCAGTGACATACCATGAGTGTGTGACTTTTTCTAGTCACTGACAAAATCAGATATTGGGAAAAATTAAAAAGCAGATTCTCCAGTAAACTATGGACAGGAGAGCTGTGATTTCATACATGGACCAGTAATGGTTTCCTCCATCAACCCATGGAGAGGAGGAAGTCTCACTAATCTGAAATATGGAACTCTGATTTGATCTCTCCTAACTGTAGAACAAGCAATGCACTCTAGGTCCCTCCACTCTGTGGAAGCTTAAGACAGGTGTTATAACCATGGTCTATCCCAGGAATGGAAATGCTGACATTGCGGCTGATTGTGGCAGCCTCCTGATGTGGGAAGACAGAGGCCAGAATCCTAGACTCACAGGATGAACCCCTTTTCTTGCCAGTCGATACTCTATTTTCCCTCTGTGTATATTTTCTCTGTTCCTGCTTTCAGACCACTGAAGCTAAGCCCAGCTATGCTTACCCTAACGCTGTAAGACACAGCTGGGAAAGTAAAAATTATCTCTTTAGTTATCTTTACATACTGGCTTCTCCAAATATGGAGATGCTAGGCTTGGCTGGTTCCTGAGTCAGGAGTTGTACAGGGAAACATTTCCTTATTAATGGTGAATATATACTTCTAAAATATTTTAAAAAATAAATAAGCATTAACTCTTCTTATGTCTTTTAAAATGTTTCACCAAACACTGAAAGGAGCTAGAAAAACGTACAGAAATACAGGTCTTCCTGCCTCTCCCTCTCCAGTCCCACTTCTTCTCAATAGGTGTCACTCAAGAGACACACGGTAGAATATGCATCGATATTCTCATTTCCTGGTGTTTCAGGTTTCAACACTTATCTACTCATTTCCGGTTGTGACAGATTAACTTAGTTTATCTCACAGCTCCCTAAACAGCCATTTTGCTGCTTAGAGTTCAACTGTTGTTGATCCCTTATCAAGTCATCCGCCATCTTCTTTAGTTCTTACATTAGGAAGATGTTGGCTTTTCTCATCCCATGTTCTAAAAGGAAAATGCTGGACCCCTGCTTGCCTCTCCATATCTCCTCTCCTGTAACCACTCTTTGGAGTGTTTTCACAGCATCACGTTAACATTTTACTTCTTTCTGTAACTATTGACAGACCACCCGGGATTTGCTGACTGAAGAATTCTAATAATTGAAGAGCAACAAGTAGTGTTTACACAATGTCTACTGTGTACCCTGGCCCTGCCAAGTGCACTAGGATTGCATGTTACACCACTGTTTACATAATTGTTGATTAGAAACACTGCCCCAGGCAGGGACACAAGCACTGTATTTCCCATAGCCTTTCTCCATTGGTCATATTCATCTCTACTGCTCTTCCCTGCTTCTCAGTAGAAGGATTTATTGTCTCTCCTATAAAGCAGGTATGCCTGTGCTTTCCTCTACTGTGGCTACAATTCTACACAGAACCATGGTGATACATTTCTGGTGTGCCGCATTGTGTGGGGTGACAGATCAAGGTAGCAAAGTTTGAAACATCAGTGTCTTATTTTCCTTGCCAGAAAGTAAAGATGCACTGAACTCCATTCATAAGGCTTTATGCTGCATAACTAGCCTTATCCAGAACAGACCAGGAAGGAATGAGAATAAATGAGTTTTAATGGGATAAAATAGAGTCTAGAACATCATTCATTCAAGAGATTTTTTTTAATGTTATATCAAAACAGGCCAATAGTAAAACTAACGAGTGTGAAGTTCGTACTTCTGTTCTTCATTGAATCTGTAGTAGAGGAATCCCTTTGCATGAACAGAAAGACAATGAACTCATATTGGAAGTTGGATAAGTATTTGCTCAGAACTGTGTAGTGGGAGATGCTACTGAGACAAAGCACCTCGAGAGAGACCTCCTTTGTTGACAGCATCCACAAAAAGCAGCACCTGAGCAGCTGAGGAAGGGACAGGAAGGCAACGTGTCACTCAGCAAGGCTTCCCTGGCCACACAGGAAGATGAAGGCCCCCCGTCAAAGCTGCTCTTTCTGTGTCTGAACTCTGAGTTCAGGGACTTTCACAAAAGGTTGAATCTGTATGGTTTAAGGCTGGTATCTGAGAAAATGAGCACCACTAAAGGGTAACCATCTCCCCAACAATAACAAATGAAGCATGTGCTCTTTTTTTTTATTTGATATATTATTTATTTACATTTCAAATGATTTCCCCTTTCCTGGATCCCCCATCCCCGAAAGTCCTATAAGCCCTCTTCCCTCCCCCTGTTCCCCCATCCATCCCTTCCCACTTCCCTGTTCTGGTATTGCCCTACACTGCTGCACTGAGTCTTTCCAGAACCAGGGGCCACTCCTTCCTTCTTCTTGGACATCATTTGATATGTGGATTATGACTTGTGTATTCCAAGTTTCTGGGCTAATATCCACTTATCAGTGAGTGCATACCATGAGTGATATTTTGAGACTTGGTTACCTCACTTAGGATGATGTTCTCCAGCTCCATCCATTTGTCTAAGAATTTCATGAATTCATTGTTTCTAATGGCTGAATAGTACTCCATTGTGTATATATATCACATTTTTTGTATCCATTCCTCCGTTGGGGGACATCTAGGTTCTTTCCAGCTTCTAGCTATTATAAATAGGGCTGCTATGAACATAGTGGAGCATGTATCCTTATTGCATGCTGGGGAATCCTCTGGGTATTTGCCCAGGAGTGGTATAACAGGGTCCTCCAGAAGTGATGAGCCCAGTTTTTTTGAGGAACCGCCAGACTGATTTCCAGAATGGTTGTACCAGCTTGCAATCCCACCAGCCGTGGAGGAGTGTTCTTTCTCCACATCCTCACCAACACCTGCTCTTAAACATCACCAAAATGCTGCCCTTTCCAATCTCTTCCAGTAGATGTCGCTAGTAGCAAATAGCACAGGATCTTGTTGAACCAGGCTGAAAGTGTTCAAAAATGGATTGAACTAATTTCAAGAATTCATGTTCCATTATTAGCACTTGGGGAAATAAGTGATCATTTAATGATACTCAACAGTGTAGATGACAAGCTTATCCAAACATTAATCAACCGGAAGGAATAACCCTCAGAGGGGGACGAAACAAGACTGGAACAACTTGAAGGAAACGAGGAGAGTCTGGAGTAGCAACACATCAGCTGGTAGGTACAGGGGAGAGAGGAAAGGCTCCACATCCTTACAGGACTGCATCCGGCCTACATGACCTTTCACTTTCTGTATTCCCAGCCAGAAAATGGATACCATGTGAAATCTGCACATTTTGCAAAGGATTAGCAAAAGGTCCCCTGCACCAGTCTGTGACTGATGTCATAGATTCCAGAGCGTAAGATCTGATCCATTAAATCAGAAGGTCTGAGGACAGCCAGGTAGTTGGCTAATTACATTTATCAAGTTTCTCGTGAGACCTGATACTAAAAGCTGTTCTCTCAGGATAAACCACCTGCATGGAGAGACTGAAAGGATGAAGAATTATAAGTGAATCAACAAGATAGTTGATCAAACACTAGAATAAAGGTATAGCTGGAGCAGCATCCCCACATGAGCACTAAAGAAGCAGGACTCAGGCATCAGAAGATCAGAGCTTCAAGATCAGCCCTGGTGAGGGCAGAGCCACAGAGGTGCTTCAGAAGAGCCTTGGAATTTTCCCACAAATCCCAGACTCAGTTCTCTGTGAAAGGAGGAGGGGAAATTTTGTGGGATGAGAGGGTATACCATGGCAGGAGAAAGAGGATAAAAGAATAATGGGAAAATATAGATCAATGTTTTTATATATATATATATATATATATATATATATATATATATATATGTAATGAAATTGTGCAAGAATGCTTTATAAAAAGAAAGAATAAAGGTCTAACTTGGTTCTGAGCAGATGGCTCTCCTGTCATTTCCTGGCAGAAGCATTAGCTTTGGGCACAGACAAGTCAAGCATGAGTCTGAAAAAACACAACCTACTTCAAATGCCTCTGCTAAACATTCAAATGGGGCACCAAGAGAAACCAGTAACAGAGAAGAAACTGCTTCCAAAAATGTTTAAAATGAGATGAGAAAGTGAACCAATCTTGTAGTCTTGAGTATTTAGGGGGCACAGTGACTAGGTGGGGTGGGGGTGAGACAGAAGAAAACCAAACACATTTGTCTGTGAAGATAGCAGTCAAGGGACAAAAAGTTTTACATGGGAAAGAACAATCAATAATGTCAAATAGTATTAATATTGGAAGAGTTGGAAAGGTAGGTCAGCAGTTAAGAGCACTTGTTGCTTTTAGAGATAATATGTGTTCAATTCCCAAGCCTCTGGAAAATAGGCTACAGTCTCTGAGGATGAAGGGATAAGAGGCAGGGGGTTGCTGATAGTGTGATCAGGCCACGTGTGAGTAGAAGGACTGACTGGGAGGAGAAACCTCTCATGACTGCCTTATGCTCAGTCATGTTGAGATTGATGATGATGAAGTCATATGGAATCATGCTATGGGATGTTCGCCAGCAGAAATAAATGAAGTAAACTGAAGATTTTTCTTTTCTGGAAACAGACCAGAAGTGACAATGGCATGTTTGTTTGAAGCAGTAGTTCTCAACCTTCCCAATGCTTTGACGCTTTAATACAGTTCCTCATGGTATGCTGACCCCACCCAGCCATAAAATAATTCCCACTGCTACTTCATAGCTATAATTTTGCTACTGTTATGAAGTGTAATGGAAATATCTGTTTTCCAACCTAATGGGGTTGTGACCTACAGTTTGAGAACCATTGGTGTAGAAACAAAAAATTAAGAAAGAAGAAGTTTGCTTGGTTAGAAGGAGACTAGAGGCACCCAGTGCAGTTGAAGATATACAGGAGAAGTTGACCCAGAGAACAGGAATGAGAGGTGACCAGAGATCCAGCCAGATGACTCTCTTGCATCTTGCACATGAGAAGAATCTGTGTGACCATGAGAAAAATTAGCTAGAAGAGAAGAAAACCGAGGCAGAAGAGGAAAGGGAGGACCTAGAGAGGCAAGATGCATCCTGTGTAGATACTGAAGAACTGTGAGACAATGGTGGGGCTTGGAATGAGCAAGTGATGCCAGAGAGTCTGATGACTGAAGAGGAGAGAGTGGTTGAATGGACTTGAGGAGAGAGGGAGGGCCCCACCTGAGGAGCTCACAGAAGCGAAGGTTTCCACTTTCTCCCATGTGCCCACCTCTAGGAATTGTGTGGAGGCAGCTGTGAAGAATACAGATGATGTTAGTGATGCTGTTGGTTGCATCTACATGATCAAGATCATAGCTAGACTCTGATGGAGCTGGTGGTACTTCAACCCTAAAACCCACTCTCTGTGAAGAAGTACAAGGAAAGCAATTGACCTGGGTATAACCAGTAGTAAATTCTTTTTTTTTTTTCCTCATTGTAGCTTTAGGTTTTCATAGATGTAATCCAAGTTCTGGTTGTCTTTGGCAAGTCTGGAGTTTGGTTGATGTAACATGTATTGGGTTCATAAAACGAGAAAGAGGTTTAGAGAATGTGGTATATGACTGTGTAGGGGGAGGGAGTGCCTAGGTGGGCCCATGCCCAGGCATCCCTTCCCCCAACAGATTAGATACACACAGACATGGTATTGAATAGAGTTTATTCAGGACAGAGGATGGGAGTTAATGGGGTAGTGGAGGCAGAGAAAGGCAGAGAGAGAGAGAGAGAGTAGAGAAGTGGAGGAGGCAAAAGTGATAAGAGAGAAAGGGGGTGGGGGGGAAAGCAGCCTCTTTTATAGCGGGTCAGACCTACCTGGCTATTGCCAGGCAACTGTGGGGAGGGGGCATACCTGGCTATTGCCAGGTAATTGTGGGGTAGAGCTTAGACAGAATCCTAACAAGATGGAAGAGTATTTATCACAAGTCACAGGATGATGTATCAAATGCATATCCAAAAGAGACTGTCTTCATCTAGATGACCACGACCACCTTTGGGAAAGAGAAGAATTCATGGCAGATTGCAGATGTGATATGTCTAAGGGGTCACCTTTCCACAGTTCTTTCCCTCACTGCAATGATTTGCATATGCTTGGCCCAGAGCGTGGCATTATTGGAGGTATGGCCCTGTTGGAGTAGGTGTAGCCTTGTTGGAGTATGTGTGTCACTGTGAGTGTGGACTTTAAGACCCTCATCCCAGCTGCCTGGTAGCCAATATTCTGCTAGCAGCCTTCAGATGAAGATATAGAACTCCCAGCTCCTCCTGCACCATGCCTGCCTGGATGCTGTCATGTTCTTGCCTTGGTGATAATGGACTGAACCTCTGAACCTGTAAGCCAGCCCCAGTTAAATGTTGTCCTTGTAAGTGTTGCCTTGGTCATGGTGTCTGTTCACAGTTCTAAAACCCTAACTAAGACACCAGATTTCTGCTCATGCTTACATACTTTCTAATAAACATTATATCTATAGCTTTCTTTCAAGGTGAATGATTCAGAGGTCAGGTTTACTATTACTAGTAAATATACATATATTCACAGAAACACTTTAATTTCTCACTGTCCAATAATTGACTTCTGAATAAGTAGTTCAGAAGTTCTTTTAACACTTCCCATGTATCTTTTGGCTTTTTTTTCCACATTGAAATTGAAGAACACACACACACACACACACACACACACACACACACTTCACTTACTCATGGTCAGACAGAGAATGCCATGATTCAAGAAAAGGAAAGTAAAGCCCAGGATTCTCAGCGAGAAGAGAAGATAAACTTGATATAAGTTAGTAAACTTTAAGACCTTCTCTAAAAGGTGCTCAGTATCACTCTCCATTGACAGTTCAACATCATGATCACCATCACCACCTTCCAGGGTCTCTTCTGCAGCCTCCCAGCAGGTTCCCAAGTACTAATCAAGAGACAGTCCAGTAAGAAATCTAAATAAGCTTAACTCTGAGTCCCGACTCCTATTATTAGTAGGCTGGGGGTCATTTAGAGCCATTCTGAGATGGTAAACTCAAATCGAACTTATTTCTCAACGCCAATGTTCTCTGAATAATGAGCAGTAACGAGGCAGTCCCAGGAGCACAAAATAGACTTGGAATGACATCATTGTTTTCTCAGGTAAGGCTTATAGGTCAATCTGCCAATTAGAGGCACTCCCATGAGATTCAAAAAAGCAGAAAATGTTTAAATGTCCAGTGTTTTTCAAGGCAATTATCTCAATTACAGTCAAACCCAGTGCAAAATTTCCTTCTCAGAGAGGCCTCTGGACAAATAGTTAACATTATTTAAATGCAAACATCCTAAAGACTAAAAGAATATTCTATAACACAACTAAGGTATATGAAAATAAAATGCCATTAAATTTAAACAATTTCTAGATTATATCAGATTTATGTAGACCAGACTGCCCGCTACCTCACAGAGATCCACCTGCCTCCACCCCCTGAGTGGTAAGATTAAGGGTATGCACCACCATGCCTAATTAGATGATACCATGCTTTTAAATTAAAAAAAAATTCTATGAATTTATACAATTTTAGATTCTTGGGGCACTGTTAGAACCATTCATAAAAGATAATGGTTTCTACCATTTAAATGCATTTAACATTATTTATATGTGTCTGTCTTTGTCTCTTATTGATTCTATTTCTCTGGAGAACACAAACTGCCACATCTCTTATTAATTATATTTCTCCGGAGAACATTGCTAGAATTACCAATCTCATGTCCTATACTTCCATAGCATGCATTAACCATCTGATCTATGCTAGCTGAACCCGGTGAAATCCTAGGAACATGAAAATGACCACAGTGACAGTCCCTTTCATCCTGGCTCTTCTCTTTTAGGACTGAAGAAAGAGACTAACTGACATATATATAACTGGCAATTTTTAAAATGTGAAAAAATAGTGTCAGAAAGAGGGCAATTTTGGACAAGGTAGACTGGGAAGTCCTCACTGATAAGGTGACAACTGAACAGCTTCTACATGAAGTGTCAGGTATAACTTGTGGTAACCTGAAGAAGAGGACACCGACAGGTGAAACATATACACCTAAGGTCCAAAAGAAGGCATGTGTCTGTCTGCCTTGCCTTTGTTGTCTTGTTGACCTGATGAGGCCACCATAGGCTGCAGCCAGGAATCAGGTCCTATTGCTTCTAACAGCCACATAGCCTTCTGGGAAGTGAAGAATTAGGGGAAGGTGAAGCCTTAGGACCAGATGGGTACTCCTTCCATAGCGGCTCTACTTTCCACAGCCTCCTCTCAGTGTTTCTAAAAGTAACAATCAGGGTCCAAAGAACATTCTAGTAAAGGAGCCTGGAAAACCTTGACTCTGTGTCTCCAAACATATTTGGTCTCAAACCTGACTTTTATTATTAATAGAATTTAGGGCACTGAAAACACATTTGGAAACAGTGAGTTTAAAAAAGCAAAATTATCTCTCTACTCCAAAGTTCTCTGAATAATGAAGGCCCACAGCAACCCAACAGGTCAGTTTTCTAGTTCTTTGGTAGGTGACTTTATAATAGCCAGAAGAGAGGCCAGATTTTAAACTTCCTTTTTAGCAATAGAACTTGTCTCACCTACAAGACACTATGTGGAACGTTCATAAACAAAACCAATGAAACTAAAGATTCCATGGGCAGAAACAACACATGACAAATAGTCAGAGGATGAGTCTGGACTCCATGTGATACCAGTCAGCATCTACTGCATGTTACCCTCTAGGGAAACTACTAAGGTGATTAAAAAAAATCTAAAATGACAACAGAAACCTCTTCTTTCAAACATTTAGCAATATGTGATGGCTGTTATTTGTTAAGTAGTGGCTTACAAAGTGAGGACTCCAGGAAACCACAGGAGTAACTCCACCTGGAAACTGTTAGAATAGAGGGGAAACTGTAGTTGGGATAAACTGTATGAGAGAAGAATCTATTTTCAACTATTTAATTAATTAATTGAATTTTTGGTCCCAACCCTTCCCGACAAGTGCCAGTGAGTTAGCAACTGGGAACAGGGCCAACAATTGGTGTTGAAATATGCCCTCCAGGCAAGGAACCAAAGTCATAACTCAGTCTTTCATGAAGTACCAGGGGTAGACATTCTTGTGACATATTCAGTGAAGAGTCATCATCATTTCTCATATTCAGAGAAAAATAAGTTTGAAATAGCCTGTTGGAATGCAGAATGTTCAAAAGAGAGAATTTCTATACTTAGCATTTGTTCATCAGTTCCTACCTCGTAATTCGCTTTCAGACTCAATTTGAGTTATATCTATTTCCAACGAAACTCTTAAAATAATTCCTTTGCCAAGAGAAGATTCTAGAAGAAAACTAATGATGTAGCTTAGATCTTGAGAGTTTCCCAAAGCTAATGTGCAAAAAGGCCTCATCCTCAACCCATGTTGCTGTTGGAAGATTGTAGAATCTTTAAGATGTGAGAGGCCTAGTCCAGGAAGGGAGTAATTTCCTCTCATCCCCTCACTGAGCAGAGTGAGGAAGGAACATCACGTATTCAAGGTCAGCCTGAAATGAATATCACGATTTTTTTCTCAGTTATTTAATTTTTAAAAGAGAGTATGGGCCTGGTAGGAGCGGCCTTGAAAGAGTTTGTGGGGCCCTGGGCCTTTACTCTTTCACTTCCCACTCGTGGGTAAATGGTTTTGTTCTACTGTGTACGTCCACCATGATGTTCTGCCTCAACCCAAGCCCTAGGCAACATGTCAATCAAACTGTGAACCAGAGTAACCTTTTCCCCTTTACAAGATGATCACCCCAGTGACAAAACGCTGAGTAACAGATATGGACTACTTAAAAAAAAACATGGAAGAAGTCCTTGGCATTAAACCCAGGGCTTCATACAGGTTCTACCACTGAACTAACTCCCATCCCTAGCTCTCTCTTCTTCAAAGTACATTTTCTGTAATGATAATGCCAGTTCTGAAAAGATAGGTTTTGTATTGGAAAAACTCTATACAACTTACTCAGATTTAGCATTCGAGCAGGATGTTACAGTGAGTCAAATTCTTGGTTCTGACCAGACCATGTCACAGTCCTTCTGTCTGTGATGAGAGAGACAGGACAACAGTCGAGGAATGAGTCAGAGCAAGCCCACCCCAACCACCTGATAGATGGCTGCCTACCTCCCAGCCTTCCTTCCTTCTTCCTTCCCATTCTTCCTTCCTCCTGTCCCTTGTCCCCTCCTTCCTTCCTTCCTTTCTTGCTTCCTTCCTTCCATTTATATTTCTTTCCCCAAAAAGATTCTGAATGCCAAGGACACCATGAGCATGCAGGCTCCTCCAGCGGCTGAAAGTATAACCCTGATAAAGACATCCAGCTTCAGCAGCCTGAACAAGAGATACCTTCATTCTCAGGGTACAGGGGTCTCCTGGGAATGATCAAGAAAAGCATCGGCACTACATATTGTTATCTCAGGTGTGAAATCTGTATAAATAAAGCAATGACTATAAAGAAGTTTACAAGTTTTGATTTGGCACTTGAGTCAGTCAACTCCTTAGCCCCTCTCTGCCTTTCATACAATAAGCAGTTATTAAGACTTGCTCTTCAGGCTTCTGTGAAAACATAGAAGCTTTCAAACAGCCATATGGGGTTCAGCCAACGTGCATTACCTAATTGAGGATATTTATGGGTAGCTCAAAAACAAATGAAACTTTTCACCACATATATAAATAAAGAGGCATCTGTTCTATTTCTATTCGGTAATGATGAAAGTATAGGAATAGGAGAATTGTGACATTTGAGGGGGGGCATGCTGGGGATTGAACATGGGGTCTCATGCATACTAGGCAAGCTCTTTACCACTGAACAGCATTCCCATTTATTGACGTAAAATTAATCATATTTTGTGCAAATCATCAAAACTTTCAATTATAGCTATTAAGTCTGTCCATTCTCTAACTGGCTATAAAGGAGTACCAAAAATTGGTTGAATCAAGAAGCATAAATTATTTTGTGATAGTATTAAAGATTCAAAGTCCAAAGACATAGAGTTATGTGGCTTCTGAAAACTAAGGCTTCCTGCTTCTGTCCCCTGGAAGACTTTCATGTTCTTTGACCTGTAGGCATGTCATTCCTGTCTCGACATCAGTCGACATACCATGGTCTTTTTGCTCTGTGTATCTAACTAACTTTGTTTCTTTTCCATGATTTAGGGTTTGCATAAGAGTACTCATCCTGGTCCTCCCTTTATCCAAGCATCCAAGCCTAGCAATAGTCACTAATCTCAGCTACCTGGGAAGCAGAGGCAGGAGGATCACAAGTTTAAGGCCAGCCTAGGTAATTTACTTAAATCCTGTCTCAAAAATAGAAAGTACAAAAAAGATATGGGGCTGCAGCTCAGTGGAACAGCAACTACCTAGCATGAGCAAGGTCTTGGCTTCAACTCCCAGGAACATAAACAAGTACAGGAAGAGTGGGCTCAAAAACAAGCTTAGCTCTCTGCTTCCTAACACAGCCCATGTCCTTCCCTAGTACTATATGTACTCACATCATTCCAGCATCAAACTGGGGTCCAAAACTGTCATCTGAATGTTATCAGGTCTAAGTCCCAGATCTCTTCATCTAAACCAATTATAGATAGATGAGACTCCTAGCTTCCTTTGGAACCTTCTCCAGATCTTTAACTAAAGTCTACAATTCTGTCAACATTATCAAACAGATAACCAATGTTTCACAAATACTTCTGGCTTCTTCCCATTACCAAATCCCAAAACCTCTTGCACATTTTATGCCCTGTTACAGAATGTCCCCACTCTCTTGTACTAAAATTGGTACCAAACAATTTCATTCCATTAAAATGAGCTGTCCCTAACATCCAAGTAGTAAGCTCAATAGTGTAACTGAAATTCCAGAAAGTCTGACCCAATACTACTAAAAAGATGAGGCCATGTGGCCAGTGTGTAGTAACCAATACTGCCAGAAAAAAAATTGAGTCATATGGGAAATATCACAACAAATACTGACTCAAGTGATCTGAAGAAAACATACTATTTATACAGAGTCATAAGAGACTGGAAGGGAATATAGAGATTACTTCCAGCTCTCTTAAAGGTACACCCGGTAAATTACACTATGACATCTAACAAAAGTCTCAGTCTCTTACAATCTCTTACAATCTTAAGAAATATTTTTATCATAATGTCACATATCATAATACCACAGCTAGGTCAGACATTACGAGAGTTTGGTTCTAGCAGTAATTCATTAGCTCTTGTAAATTCCTGACTGAACAGGCCCACACCATAGAAAGAGATCTCCAAATAGAGGAATAGGTTTACTCATATGAGATGCCCCCCCCACCAAATCTTCTCCATTTAACACCATCTACTCCACACAAAGAGTAAAGAAAATAATTTTTATCTCTAGATCAGTAGGACTCAAAAACAGTAAGGCATTTGAGAAATATCAGCTTGCTAGGATTAAGTACAACAGGGACAAAAACCTTGATGGTCCACATGATGGTCATATTTTTAGCTGGAATGTTTATGAGCCAGAGTCCCAGACTACAGGACAGTAACCCAAAGCAATAGTAAGATAGATGACCACCCCTGGACCACTGTTTTCCGAGTACCAGGCCTTCTCCTCAAGACTAAGAATTTACAGAATAATCTAAGAGAACAATCACAGCATTCATATGGCAACATTTAAACTACAGTCCCAATGACCTTTGGAGAAATAGGTTTAAAATTAATTAAAATTTGATACCTGCTTGAAATATGATAATCCAAGCCACTCAAGTGACCTGAGGTTGAACATTCACTGAATTTTTTTCACCATTATAATTATCCCATTAAGTTTTTAAAAGGTGGAAAACTCCTAAGGATTAAGAACAGAGCCCTAAGGAAGGACTGTCTGAATCTATTATGTCCAGTTTTTCACTCCATTCCATTTTAGATAGACCATATAATCAAAGAATATTGTGTTTTGTGTGTCCTCCTAGAATTATTAATTTTCCATAGATTTGAATCTTTAGTTCAGACAGTCTATGCCCATAGGCAGAACCCCAACTGATAAAATGAGCCCATGCTGTCTTTTGACAGTTAATGAATACACTAGCTGTCCTCCTAACACAGGTTCAGAAATACCATGGACAGGAATATCACTATCCCCACAAAGACATATGGCTTTGAAAAGTCACCTGTCTAGCCTAGAAAGTGAACTTCTGTTTTAATGAGGACACTGCATGAGGAAGCACCTGACACAAGAGGGTGCACCCATACCTGTACATTCAAAAATTACATATACCACATACACATAACATACCACACGTACAAACAAGAAAGGGAGGTGACTTAGGGTTTTTGTTGTGAAACGATACCATGACCGTCACAACTCTTTTCTTTTCTTTTCTTTTCTTTTCTTTTCTTTTCTTGTTTTTTGTTTTTGTTTTTGTTTTTGTTTGTTTTTCGAAACAGGGTTGCTCTTTGTAGCTCTGGTTGTCCTGGAAATCACTCTGTAGACCAGGCTAGCCTCAAACTCAGAAATCCACTTGCCTCTGCCTTTCAAGTGCTGGGATTAAAGGTATGCACCACTACTGCCCGGCTGACCATGGCATCTCTTATAAAGAAAAAAGAAATTGGGGCTGGCTTATAGTTCAGAGGTTTAGTCCATTATCATCATGGAGGGAAGCATGGCGGCGTGCAGCCTGACATTGCTGGAGAAGGAGCAGAGTGTTCCACATCTCAGTGTAAGATTGTAAGAGATTGTGTGCCACGCTGGGCATAGCTTGAGTGTAAGAGACCCCAAAGCCGGCCCCACTGTCAGCTCTCTGCCAGCAGATAGCTGTGAGGAGAGAAGGCCAGCCCACCAGGCCCAAGCCAGAAGGTCTTGTCAAAGCCAGAACTTGCTTTAATTCAGCAGCAATTTTGCTTATATAGCCAGGGCAAGGAAGTGGGATGGGGGATGGGATGAAATGACGTGTGCGGTAGTGTGAGATGACGAGGGATATGGGGTGACTTCACAGGGCCTGTGAAATTTTTTAGCGTCAGCAGTAGCTAAGCCAAGGCGATTTCATCTAGGCCATGTTGAGTCATTCTTAAGTGGAGACGAATGGAGAATCTAGCCAGGCTCAGATTTGTCTTCAAGGCCCAAAGGAACGCCAAGTAGGGCCCAACATCCCACAGTGACACACTTCCTCCAAGAAGGCCACACCCCTAAGCAGTGCCGCTCCTTATGGCTAACCTGTCAAACAGGTGATTCTATGGGATCCGTTCCTATTCAAACGACCACAGAAGGAGGGAAGAAAGGAAAGAAAGAAGGAACGGAGTAAAGATGAATCATATCCTGTCCGTGCCTCTAGGATACATTTGATGAGTCAGATACTGCTCCTAGGGTGACAAAGCTTGTCCCTGCTTTTGAGGAGCTTTTCAACAAACATCAAGATCTGCATATGGGCTGGAGAGATGGCTCAGTGGTTAAAAGCACTGACTGATCTTCCAGAGGTCCTGAGTTCAAATCCCAGCAACCACATGGTGGCTCACAATCATCCATAACAAGATCTGATGCCCTCTTTTGGTGTGTCGGAAGACAGCTACAGTGTACTTACATATAATAAATAAATATAAATAAATAAATAAATAAATAAACACACCAGTGCCTTCCAAAAGCATCCAAAGTACAACTATGCTTATGGATGGTGTAGAATGTGCCATTCTGGGATATGTCAACATTTGAGGACTTTTATGTTGTCATCTCTGCTTTACAATGAGGAGTCAGGTACAAAGAGAGTCAGACAGCTGCCGATGGTCCGAGTGTGTAAGTGGCAGAGGTGGCTTTGGGCCTGACTCACTGACTAGAGTGCCTTGCAGTAAGATCTTACAGGAAATGGTCGGAACATCAGGAGTGGGCGGAGCTGGAATGGGCCAGAGAGGCTCCCGGAAGGAAGTAATCAAGGACTGAGTGTGTGACACTTCTCCTGGAGATGTTGCCTTTCCATGGAGAGTCACTGTTCTCCATTTATCCAGCCCGAGGCCTGCCACTGTAACCTCTCACTTCTCAGCACCAGCAGAAACAGGAATGAGGGCTAAGCAGCTAGTTAGAAAACCACTTCTAAAAACATTATTATTTGTGTATATGAATGCTTGAGTACATGTGTGTGCATGTGTGTGTGTGTGTACAAGCACATCTGCATATGCATATGCATACGGGTGCTTTCAGAGACCAGAGAGAGTATTAGATCCCTGGGAGCTAGAGTTACTGGTGGCTGTGAGCCACTTGACATAGGTGCTGGGAACTGAACTTAGGTCTTCTGTGGAAGCAAGAAGCACCCTTAATCACTAAGCCATCTCTCTAACCCCCTAAAAAGACTCAAGCTTCTTAAGATGTCAGAGTAGTTCTCTTTCTGGAAAAAAAATAAGGGGGGTATTAAAATCAAATAGGCACACAGAGATAGGTGATAATTAAATTAATTTAGGATACTGATGCTGAGCCAATGTTTGCTTCTAGTATAATGTTTAAGAATGAACCTGAACCCCTGGGAGCTCCCAGACACTGAGCCACCAAGCACACAGCGCACACAAACTGTCCAAGGCCCCCGACACATACATAGCAGAAGACTGCCTGGTCTGGCCTCAGTAGGAGAAGATGTGCCTAATACTAGAGAAACTTGAGGCCCCATGGAGGGGGGGCCTTGTGGTGGGGGAGCACTATCTCAGAGATGGTGGAGGGTAGGAATGGGATGAGGAACTGTTTGGGGGGGCAAGGAGGAGGAGCAATGGCTTGATTGTAAATAAATAAATAAATAAACAAGGGGGTCTATCTGCTCTGTAAATCTTCATCCCCCAAAGCTTTTTATTCTCATTTAAATACTCATTAAAATAAGTTTCTGTATCATCACCAACATGTGAATGAGCTCCTGCCAGCAGCTCAAAGCCCAAGCTTACTTACAATGTCTGTTGCTGCCTCTATCCTGTTTAAAATCTCCGAAGTACGTCCCTGTGCTAAGACCTCCTCGTCAGGACACATCCCTTGGGGTTTTTCCTAAATCTAAAAGAAAGAAATTGAATTTGATTGACTTACCTTGGCCATATTTAAGCGTTATTTTCCCCCCTTTCTCTCCATCTCTTCTCCTGTCTCCCTACCTAGCTACTTCTTTCCCTCCTCCCCTCCCTTCCTGCCTCCTTCCCTCCTTCCCTCCATCTGTCTTCCCACTCTCCTCTCTAGCTCTCTTGCTTCCATAATTGAACACAGAGCTGAGATGAAACCAAAACCCTTCTATCACGTTTTCAAGTCATTGTCATCGTTGAAAAAGAAATCCAGAATGAAGGCTCAAGTTTCTCTGTGTTGGCCAGGAATGTACTGTCAGTGTTTCAAGGATTGTTTCTTTTTTTTTTTTTTCATTTTATGACTGAAAGACAAAAGACAGACAAAGAAGGAAATGCATGCTTTATGACATGCAACCAATTTGATTGATGGCCAGTTCTTCCTGATTGATTAATTTTCTGTGTCATTTTATTAAATATGAATTGCTAGTGTAGTTCATTGAGCCATTCCTGGGTTTTCTTTTCTCACAGTGACTTTCTGTTTAGGGCAATAGGATGGATCAGTGAGTAAAAGTGTCTGTGGTATAAGCTTGGCAGCCTGAACCCTGGATGGAAGGAGAGAAGTGATTCCATAGTTATCCACTGACTCGTGCATCGTGGCATGAGTTCTGTCGCCATCATCGTCATCATCATCATCATCATCATCATCATCATCATCATCATCGTCATCATCATCGTCATCATCATCATCGTCATCACATTGTCATCATTATTATCTGTTTATTTGGATTTTTCTCTTTGATAAAACCATACCTTATTTATCAGGACCAGATAAAAGTATGAGCCTGCATGTGAGTTCGCTGACACAATTGTCCTACCTTCCAGTCCAGTTGCTTGTCTCACCCTTCTTTAGGCAGGCTCAAAGCACCAATGCCTCTTACAGTCCCTGAAGTGAACCAATGAGCACTAATAGAGTCTCTGCACCAATCGTGTAAAGATAACAACTCTTGGGATGGAGAGACAGCTCAGATGATAAAGTTAAAGGCCCTGAGTTCAAGTCCCAGCACCCACTTGCATGTGTAACCCTTGTCCCGGAGAGTCAGAGACAGGAGGATCCCTGGAGCTGGCCAGCGAGCCCAGCACAGTCATCAGCGTGTGGGCCAATGAAATAGCCTGTCTCAAAGCAAGGTGGGCGGCTCCCAAGAAACAACACCCAAAGCTGTCTTATGGCCTCCACCCAAACATACACTCGCATACATAAACACACATACAAAACAAAACCCCCACTCTTCAGTTGTAACAAAAATGAGGAAGCTACAAAACAACCTTCTCTCATCGTGTAGTTACATAAAATATACTGTGCTTTTCATTTACTATTCTTAACCTAAAATAAATGTGTCCCCACCTGAAAGTATAAACTACTTATTATCTGTCCTTCATTGTGGATTTTGAATTCTACCTAATGGGTTTCCAAACAGCATTTTAAAATCACAAAGCAACCAGAACAGGGTGGAATGGGATGGGCTAGGACAGGATAGAGGAGGATTAGATAGGCCGGTAAGGATATATTTGGCTTTACAAAAATCTCATTCACACATATGAACATGTACCATCAATTCATACATATTATTCCCCTACAGACTGTAGTGGAGGAGAGTCACAAATTCCTCCTCTCAGAGCAACTGTAGCACTGCAATTCAGACAGCGCAGATAGTATACTTGTATCATTACTTGACTCTCTACCCTTAGGGATTTCCAGTTTGTTGCCTTTGTATTTAAGAAAGTTACTCTCTCATCCTGCACATAGCCAAGTATCTGTGAGAGCAAAGGTAATTCTGACTGTCCTCCCCCAGCTTCCCCCCCCATATCCTCTCCACAGCCAGGTATTGTACCATCCTATATAGTTTTCTGTCTAGCCTCTTGTGAATCTCACACTTATATGCCATTGTCTTTGGTAAGAACCAAGGACATAGTTCTATCAACCAGTGACCTTTGGTTATCATCCCTCCCCAAAGGTTGCAGAGGAATACAGGGGAGAAGAGAGGCCCCACATAAGAGGGTGGGACAGACAGACCAGAAACACCAGTCTGGTGACCAGTCTGTGCATCTGGCTGCTTATCATTTTCCCTGGAGTCCGCCGGTGTCCCCTTTATCCTGATTTTCTTACAGCCTGGTAACTGATATTCATTTTATCTTAGAGGAAACAGGTGGAGACATTGTGTGGCCTATGGTGACCCCAAGAAGCACTCTCAGGACCGAGGGTTTCCAGCTAGCTGGGGATTCAGTCTTCAAGCACCTCCTGGGTTCAGCTTGGTTAAATGTCCATTGAAAGAGCTGTGGTGGTCAAGAAGGTTAGTTTACATACTTGCCCGTACAGTCTTTCTATTCCAAAGAATACGTTTTGTCACCTTTGAGACAACTTTTCAAGGTGTCTGAGATAGGAGGACGGAGATGCAGGCACAGAAACAGTAATGTGATCTGATGCACATCATGCTCTGAAGGAAGAGAAGGCAGAGCTGGGAGCCACCTTTGAAGCTTCCCCGGCAATGCGCGTGTTTTCCTGACATCAAATGAAACTTTGAAGTTATTTATTTTAATGTGGAGTTGTGCCACACCCCTCTAGCTATTGACATTGCCAGGGCCCATTGTTGCCTTGGTGTTCTGGATTTCCTTTCTAAACCACTTGACTCCTAGAATCCCATTTTAGGATACAGTTTGTACTAAACTCATTAGTATGCTAAGTATCGGCTTCTAGGGATAAGGAAAGAGACCCTCTTCTATTCCCATAAAATACTCTCATCTCCAGGGAATATGCAGAAAAAGTGGACTTCTCAGAAAAGGAACTAGCTAAAACCTTCTGATTCAAATATTCTTTAGTCTCTTTGTAATACCAAGAACCCTGATTAGTGTCAAATTTTTAGGCAAAACCAAATAGATCTGCTGCTGACGCCAGGCCTCCTACATTTAAGCCACATTTTTAAGAAAGCAAGCCAGAACTATAGGAAAGCTGAGAATTGCCTGCCCCATTCAGAGCAAGGAGCACATTATTAGTAAATCTACAATGATCATAAAATCATAAAATGAGTTTGTCCTAGGGATGTGTTGCATAGCTACAAACATGTGCCCAGTCAGAGCAGAACTGAAGTCAGTGTCTCCTATCCTCACATACTGGCATTCAGCCTGAAGAAGGCTTTGTCGTGAGGGCTGGTTCCTGTCCTGAGAAACGAAGAACAGTCACTAAAACCGTAGAGACTGGCATGTGCCTGGTCATGACAAGAGTGTCTTCAGATATTGCCATCAAATGAAACAAACAAACAAACAAACAAACAAAAACAAAAGACCCTGATTGAGAACCATGATATTAAAGTTAGGGTTAGACTGGGGCTAAAGATTGGTTTTATGTAATTCTTATGATAGTACAGTAAAACTATAAATCAATTTATCAAAATTTTCCCTACCAAGATAAATAGGTTTTTTATTTGTTTGTTGTTTTGCAATAGTTGTTGTTCTCTGTTATTGTTGCTGTTGTTATTATTGGTGACAGTGGTGGTCCTGTGTGTGCGCGCACGTATGCATGTGTGAGGGTGTGTGTGTGTGTGTGTGTGTGTGTGTGTGTGTGTGTGTGTGACTTGCACAGCATACATGGAAAAGTCAGAGGACTTTTAAGGAGACATTTCCTGCCTCCCACCTTACTAACTCAGGGTCTCTCTTGAGACCTGCCACTCTGCAAACACACTCCACTTCACATTAGCTGGTCTGAAACTTGAAAGTGATTCTCCTGCCTCTGCCTGCCTTTAGCATCACTGCAAAAATGCTGGCTTTGCAGCATTCTCCCTGGGGATCAAGCTTAGGTCAGGGGGGATATACAGCAAGCTCTGAGCTATCTTATGGGTTCTGTTAGTTTCTGAGAGGGGCCTTCTCGGTAGCCCTAACTGTCCTTGAACTCATGCCTCCCCTGTTTCAGCCTCCCAAAGTTCGGGGATGACAGTCATATGCCAGCGTTACCAGTTTGGGCAAGTGAATCTTGAACTGTAGTTTACCAACATACCATTCCATAAAAAAACTAAAATCCCTTCATAAATAAACACAGAGGAGAATGACCTGACACACACTAAGGAATCCTGCAAAGAGAGTTCTTGAGAGCAGTCCTTTCAGGGACCTTGAGGGCATTTCATTAAGGATGTCACAGGGGTAAAAGGAAATAACACATTGAGGCAGAGGGAAGGACGCCATTTTTGCTAGACTTTCTGAATTGGCACAGACTAAACCATCCGAATGAGAGAAGACTGCAGAGTCTAACCTGAAGATTGATGTTGTGACACACAAACAGCCAACAATCATGGTGCACATCCACAGCCTGTTTGGAGTTGTCCAAACCTTGACAGGCTATTTCTCTTTGCCCTCGAGCTCTGAGGTTCCAACCCTGAGCCAGCACACAGTTGTGGAATGTGCCCTTATCAGCTCTTTCTGGCAACTGGCAGCCACAGAGGAACAGCTTCCTGTCCATCCCCAGCAAGCCTTTCCCCTCTATTGTTCAACTTCCTCTGCTGATTCTGCTTATCTCTGCTTGCCCCTCCTTCAGCCCACGAAAGAAAATCCTGTTTCTCTTTGATTTCGAAATACGTGTGGATTTCTCTGATGTCTTCTTCCTATTGCAACAGTCTATCTTTCAAATAAAGCCTCTCCCCAAATCCAGATTTCCTTTCACTTGACACCAGATTTTTTGAGCTTGAGTTTTACCATCTGCAAAGGGAAGGAACAAAAGGAGAGAAAGTGCTTCCTTTGCCCCTTTCCAGCCTGTGGATTTAGAGACACCAAATACTGTTGGTCTGTTTCAAACTTAAAAAGGAAAAGATATGCATACTTCCCAGAGCTGGATCAAGTATGGTAAATTAAGTGTGCTGGAGCATAGCTATAAACCCAACTCGCAGGGAGTTAAGGCAGGAGGATTACAAGTTTGATCCAGCCTAACCAAACACTGTCACAACAGAAAAAAAAAATCAGTGAGTCACTATTCTTTACCAATAAGGCATCTCTCCAGCCCACGTCACTAATCTTTTATATCAGAGCCTGGATGTTAGCAAACTTGAAGACTATTTGCTATCTGGTTCAACAAGAGAGACTACTGTTAATTCCTGTTTCCCAAGTGGCTGTGGCAGCCTTCAGGTTGGGCTATGTGATAGTCAACTGGAATATCGTGGAATAGCCTTGGGGAGCTTCTCCACAGCAGATACGGGGTCCCCTACTTTTCCTGTATTTTCCAATAAATACTTAGATCTTCCCTGATGGCCCTTTGATATTCAAGAAAAATTGCATGTATCATAACAGAAGTGCTATGCTAACATAGATTTATTGTTTCTTTCTTCATTAGCCAAAAGCAACAAAACATTCTCTTACACTTCCTGTCCCTTTGAAGAGCATTTTGTCTTGATATGTTCAATATTGAGGGAGACAATCAAACTGTATTTCTGTTTTCACCCACTTTCTCAGGATTGGTTAAGATGACTCTGGGGTGGGGCTGGGAGAAGCGAGATGCTCACAATCATCAATGCTTTATTGGGAACAATAAGTTGTCTTATTTAACAACTTAATATGAGACTCTAATTTTGACTACATTTAGTTTCTTCCCCCCACCCCCAATTTTCTTTGCCTGCTGGAATGGCCAGAATACGGTACAACTAGAAAATCTAGATGAAATGGATAAAATCCTAGATGCAAAATTAAAGGAAGAGGCTATAAGCAACTTAAACAGATCTATAATGGGCAACAAGACGGAAGATTAGCAAAGAGCCTCCCAACAAGGAACGGCCAGGACCAGATGGATTCACTGCGGAATTCTGCCAGATTTGTCAGGAGCTGGCATTCAAGCTCCTCAAACTGGTCCTTAAAACAGAAAGGAAAGTAGCACTTCCAAACTGATTCTATGAAACCGGTATGACTCTGATACCAAAACCAGAGGAGGGCACACCCACAAAGCCCAATTTCTCTGACAAGCATAGACATGAAAACTCTCAAAAAAAAAAAAAAAACCTTGCAAAGTGAACTCAACAAAGTATACATATGAAACAACAATCAAGTCAGTTTCATGCTAGGGATACAAAGATGGCACGGCATATGCAAACATGGTCAACATTCAGTTGAGTACATGCACGGCCTCCGTGCCTTCATGGATGTCTTGGCTCAAGACGGTACATAACACACGTAGGTTTATTTTGTGTAATGTGTATTCTATTGTAACATATGCTGTATTCATATGTACACAAACTCATATTTCTGAAATCAGATTGGTTGAGAGATAACTTACATGCAGGATATCCCATTTCTTATAGCTGTGCTGACAATGCCTGTCTATATAACTAGCCAAGGCTTTAAGGTATCTCAAGAACAGTCCTTCCGCCCCAAACGATGCCCTGGGACCTCTTTCCCATCAATCTTTTCTCCCCACCCTGGTCCATCTCAACAGTTGGTTGGTTTTATAGTCCTATAGTTCGTTGTTTAGAGGAACTTACAAACAGAACCAAATAGTACAACCCTTTGTTTCTGGTCTCTCTCAGTTAGCGTAATGTCTTCAATGAGATAACATCGTATTGAGAATTATCACTAATGTGTAAGTGCTTTCTGTTTTGTATAAACTTTTTTTTCAGAAAACTTCCTTTATTCTATTAGTTGGAAAAATTAACTGGTACAGAAAAAAGTTTAGTGAACTGAAGAGAAGAGACCCCACCCTCACTCCCACCCACTGCCACCCATAAGACCTGGTGGCTCGGAGCTGGTGAGATGGCTCAGCGGGTAAGAGCGCTGACTGTTCTTCCAAAGGTCCTGAGTTCAAATCCCAGCAGCCACATGGTGCTCACAACCATCCATAACAAGACCTGACATCCTCTTCTGGAGTATCTGAAGATAACTGCAGTGTATTTACATATAATAAATAAATAAATCTTTAAGAAAAAAAAAAAAAGACCCGGTGGCTCTCCTGGGAGGCAACATGGATAGAGTGTGGAGAAAGGAGCACTGGGACTTAGAACCAGACCCTGCAGTTCAGGTAAGAAAGGTTACGCTACCTCCGAAGCATAACTGCCTCAGGCATGAAACCAAATTTTTTCCTATTTACTTAGTCCAGTCTGGAAAGAAGTACTGGGATAATATATAGGGCTGAATAGGGGAGATGTGGCCATATTTTATCAGAAAAAGTGACAAAATGGGAATTTTAAAAATGAATTTTTCATCTGACTTTATTTAAAAAAAAAAAAAAACAACAATATACTTTCTGTGGAAATGACAAATACCGGTATTAGGAAATCCAATATACAAAAAATACTACATCTCGCCTGGGGTACATATATTTATTTTTTGGTAACATACATTAAGTGGCACTAATTACACAGTAACTGTAACTATAAGGTAACTAACATGAGACCACAAAACTGTAACTCTGTCACAGCTGCACGAACTTGGGCCTTTTCTGGCTGAGCAAGTTTTCAAAAAACTGGATGCCCACCTCAGAGCTCAGCCAATGGAGTCTGTTAAGAAATAAAGCTCTGAAGTAATGACTCACCAGAGTTCTCACAGCTGACAGAAAATAGGCAGGGCATGTTAGTTATAAAGCAATTACAGCCTAATTCACAAAAGTTACCAACTGTTTCTCTTTCTAGAAAGAAGCAAGAAGTTAAGAAATTCTTTGAATTAGTGCCTGGTGTCAGCTGGTGTGCAGAGAGGGCTGGTTAGAACCATAACAGAAGGACCCTGGCTGGTCAGACAGGTTGGACATTACTAATAATCATGGTTGGCTTCTAAATACTGGTAGAAGACTGTATGACTTCTTATTTATCTATAATGTACCTAAGATTACAAGCCAGGTGACTTCTGATTTGTAATCTTAAGTACATTATAGATAAATAAAAAGGCCAGTAATCATACAGTAAGATTAATAAACAGCCCTTCAAATTAACCGCATGAGGCTGCGCTTCACAAGGCTTCACAAGAGGAGGTACCCAGGCTTTTTCTTGCCATGTCTGACTTGCAGAGCAGCTCTTGCGGCCATCTCAAAATCCTCTCTCACTCCATCTTTGGTCTTTGCTGAACACTCCATGCACCCCAAATCCTGGTTGCCATCTCTCTGCCTTCTTCGGGTTTGACCGGCTCCTGCTTCATTTTGGCTAATTCCCGTCTTGCGTACTCAACTAGGATGAAGGGCACATTTGGACAGAAATGCTTGACTTCTGGAGTCCATCTTTCTGGAATATTTTCTAAACTATCAGGGCTGTCAATGGAAAAACACATCAGTATAGCATCAGTGTCTGGATAAGAGAGAGGCCTCGGGTGGTCCTAATCTTCCTGTCCAGCTGTGTCCCATAAAGCCAACTCTACCTGCTTTCCATCCACTTCAATATCTGCCACATAGTTTTCAAACACCATGGGTGCATAAACCTCTGGGCACTGGTCCTTGCTGAAGACTGTGAGCAAGCACGTCTTACCACAAGCTCCAGCACTTGTTTCTTCCTGAGGGCAGCCATCACTTATGAAGATGCCGAAAACCCACAGTTTCTGGGATGCAGTTGTACGAAGTACCTGGAACTTCTCAGATGCAAGGCTCAAGGTGATGACTCCAAGTCCAGCCTCTTCGCTCTGAGGACCAGCCTGTCCACTGATCCGTGAGCTCCGAGACAAGGACAACAAGGACGAGAAGCTACGTGGGATACAGTGGGCTAAGGAGCGAACCAACAGAGGACTGGTATAAAGGTTTTCAAACATGAGCGAACACTGTAAGACAGAGCCTTGTGGCCATCCCCAGTGACGTGTTTATCATTACCACTAGCTGAAGTTTCTCCCTAGCTGAAGCTAACGTTCTACCTGACAAGTTCTGTAAGTCTGTCTTCAGTCTTATAGACAAACAGCTAGTGTTACCTATCTCTATAAATAGTTAATGAAAACCCTTAGAATATTGAGATATTTTATATACTTCTTCTTAAATCTGTTTTATCATTATACTAGGTTGATTCATGAAAAGACTTATTTTTTAATAAATGTTAAAATTGCCAGGCATAGTGGGGTACATTTAAAATCTCAGCACCTGAGAAGATAGGACAAGAGAAGGCCAAGGTCACTGTGGCCTATGGTGTTTAGACCCTGTCTATAAATATAAATATAAACATAAGTATAAGATATATATTAACATTGATATATACATATATATATTTTTTAAGATGTAGATTTTTCTTTTTTTATTTATTTATTTATTTTTATTTACATTGCAAATGATTTCCCCTTTTCTGGGTCCCCACTCCCCGCAAGTCCCATAAGCCCTCTTCCGTCCCCCTATTCTTCCATCTACCCCTTCCCACTTCCCTGTTCTAGAATTCCCCTATACTCTTGTACTGAGTCTTTCCAGAACCAGGGCCCACTCCTCCATTCTTTTTGGACATCATTTAATTTGTGGATTATGTCCTGGGTATTCAAAGTTTCTAGGCTAATATCCACTTATCAGTGAGTGCATACCATGATTGATCTTTTGAGACTGGGTTACCTCACTTAGTATGATGTTCTCCAGCTCCATCCATTTGTCTAAGAATTTCATGAATTCATTGTTTCTAATGGCTGAATAGTACTCCATTGTATAAATATACCACATTTTTTGTATCTATTCCTCCGTTGAAGGACATCTAGGTTCTTTCCAGCTTCTGGCTACTACAAATAGGTCTGCTATGAACATAGTGGAGCATGTGTCCTTATTGCATGCTGAAGAATCCTCTGGATATATGCCCAGTAGTGGTATAACAGGGTCCTCAGGAAGTGACATGCCCAGTTTTCTGAGGAACCGCCAGACTGATTTCCAAAGTAGTTGCACCATCTTGCAATCCCACCAGCAGTGGAGGAGTGTTCCTCTTTCTCCACATCCTCGCCAACACCTGCTGTCTCCTGATTTTAACAATGTTAACATATATGTTAACATTGACATTTACATAGATTCAGCACATTTTGGGAGTATTAAAAGCTACTATTATTTTCTAAAATGAAATTAAACTGGCGACTGAAGAGATGGCTCAGCAGTTAAGGGCACCTACTGCTCTTCCAGAGGTCCTGAGTTCAATTCCCAGCAACCACATGGTGGCTCACAACCATCTATAATGAGGTCTGATTCCCTCTTCTAGTGTCTGAAGACAGCTATAGTGTACTTACATATAAAATAATAAATAAATCTTTTTTAAAAATATGTTTTCCATATTCCAAATTAGCGTCTAGTTCTTCACAAATTTTTGCTTTGTAAATAACAGAGAAAAACTGTTAAAATGCAAAATTTGGTTTTTAGTCTGATGCTTATTGATGGACATTTTAGAAACTTTTTATTTTTGATAAATTTGAAATGCACAAAATGTAAGAGAGACTTCTTGTTACAAGAAGTCCAACTTTAGCATTAATTTGTGTGTGGCCAATCTTGTCCTATTTGCTTTGAATATGAAATTACTCACCCCTGTCCCTAGATTATATCAAAGCAAAAACTGTTGTTAGTGGGTCAGTTCTCTTATCAATGCAACAAATATACACAACCTGTTTCATGAGGTCCTAGATAGGTAGATGCAGTCTTCTAAAACAAACCATTCCTGTGTGGTTTGGTGGTACATGCCTGTAATCCCAACACTTAGGAGACAGAGGACAGAGCAACACCAAAAGGCCAAGGCCAGCCTGATGTATACGGTGAGTTCCAGTTCAGCCAGCTCTATCTGCTTGGCAAGATATTTTCTTAAAAGTGAAAGGAAAACCAAAATCCATTCCTGACCTACAGTGTCCTCAATATGTTGATGTATCTTTCTCTATCCCAAATAAATAGTGTCTATACAAATTATATAATGGTAGTGTAATTTACATTTTCTAAGGAATTGTATGTTAATCATTTCCAGATACCTCTCATACTTTCTGCAAACCTGTTGTATCTTAATTAGAAATGTGTGAATTCCTATGAATAAGATAGATAAGAGGCTTAGTTAGGTTAGTCAGAAGACAAGAAATTAGTCTTAGGCGACTATTGTTGACTTGACGGGATATAAAATGACTTAGGAGACAGCCATAGCCATGGGAAATTATCGTAACTAGGTTAACCGAGATAAGAAGACCTGCCTACTGTAGGTGGTACCATTCCTTAGGCTAAAATCCTACACTGTATGAAATGAAGAAAATGGGATGAATATAGCCATCATCTGTGCTTTCTGCTTCCCAACTACGGATGTAATGTGCTCCACTGCTTCAGGCCCCTGCTTTCTTCACCATAGTGACTGTGCTCTGTAACTAGTAGTCTGTAATAAATCCTTTCTCCATTGAGACATTTTTTTTATCAAGGTATTATATCACAGCAACAAAAACTTTCCTAGGAGGGCATCTATCCTTTCTACATGATTCTATACAACCTGGTTTAAATGTCTTTTCATGACAAATCCATACATCTTGATCTTTTACCAAATAAAAAGTTGATGTCAAACAAGTAAGGAGATTCAAGTTTTACTTTTGAATTTCCCAGAAGCTTTACCCTTCAAATTTAAAGTACTCCGCTCAAAATCTTTATCTTTCCGTGGCTTTTGATATCTTCAACGTTATAACTGCTTTCAATTAAGTTCTTTTATTTATTAATTCCTGTGGATAGGATGGCAAGGGACGCTTCAGAAGATTAAAATCTCCCTTTTTAACAGAGAATATTAACTGAATCAAGAATTTGTCGTGACATACAGATTTGTCCAAGGGAAAACTGCATGAAATAATTCAATCATTTTTTTCAGCATTTTTCAAAATCATGTTCCAACAATGGCTGTTTGCGGACCTCCTAGTTTAAAGATGGGTAAGGTAGTTTATAGAGAGACTGAAGACATATCTTCAGAGATGACTGGAAAATTGGGGAGGAAATTTTTGGTACGAGCTAAAAGGAATAAGTTTTATACCACCTAGGAAAGGCTGAGGAGTCAGAGATTCTGATTAGATGCACAGCCCCTTCCACAAAGCATGGAGACAGTGTACTATCTTTACTGAAGGCATAGTAACTGCTCGGCATTATCTCTACACGAGGCATGGTAACTATGTACTATCTTTAGAGAAGGCCTGGGAAGTGCTGTGATGTACTGCTATACTCCTGACATAAATTTTCTATGGAAATCTTACTTTACAGAAGCAGATGAAATTCACATCCCACAGTCAAGGAGGGTACAGGAGGAGAGTAAGCAAATAGCCACACACCTAAAAGATAGGTTCATTCTTTAAATGGCCCTTTATTTAGATAAATGAGGGCAGCTATACCCCATTCTGGAGTACTGAGCTGTAAGACACTAGCTATTAGCTTTGTCCATCCCTTTTATTGCCTGTCTATACCCAGTTGGCAGAGAGACCCTTGGGAGGAGGGGACAGATGAAACAGTTGTTGATCAGGTCCCTCCCCTACTCAGTAATCTCATTGCCTTCAATTCTCCTGGTCCCTGCGGGGCCTTGAAGGGTAAAATAGGAACAATGAGAAATTCACGAATTAGACAGGGCAGGGATCAGCTGTGCTTGGTGGCGCCTTCATCGCACAAAACTCACACACAGCTCTGTCTCTGCATCCCCAGGCCAAGGCAGACAGACCCTGGTCTCAGCTGCCCTGGGACCAGCTGATGGAGCCTGATTGCACCCTCCATTAGATTATCCGACTAGGATAACTGGTGCATTAGTCTACTTTTAATTCGATAAAAAATTAGGAATCACAAAAGTGGAGTTTTAGTTGTAATTCCACAGAGCTTAGTAAGGAGAAAAGGCACTCTGTGAAAAGCAGAAGAGGAATGTGATTATTTTAGGTGCATGAAATGGGGATTTGTCTAGGATTTGGGCAGACACACGTATATAGAAATTAAATTTTTATTTAGTTATTCTCTCTCTCTTTCTCTCTCTCTCTCTCTCTCTCTCTCTCTCTCTCTCTCTCTCTGTGTGTGTGTGTGTGTGTGTGTGTGTGTGTGTGTGTGTGTGTGTGTGTGTGTAAAGATGGGTTCATGCGAAGGTCAAGGGACAACTTTCAGATGCAGATTTTCCCATTGCGTCTTGTCTGAGACAGAGTCTCTATTGTTTCTGCTGTGTAACTACTCAAGGCTAACCAGCCTGCCTCCCGTGGAAGTGCTGGGATCATACATGCACAGCACTGCATTCAGCTTTTATGTGTGCACCAGCCAGCACTGTTACCTATGCAGCTAGCTATCTCATCTACCCAGAATTGGTATCCATCATTCTAGTTCTGATTGATATTTGCACTTTAAAATGAGGTACAAGGCCCAGACTATCACTCAGTGGCTCAAAGATTGCCTAATATACTTGAGGCTCTGGGTTCAATCGCTAACACTGGACAAAAGGAAAACACTGCGTCCTGCGTGGCTATCTGAAGCATGTCTGTGATGTACAGTGACCACATTCTTAGCATGTCTAGCTCCTCAACTGTAATCATGTCAGCACAGTGGAAGGCTTTGAGTTCTTCTCCAGTGACTTGAAGCACGTTGTCAATGGCAGTGGTCCTACTGTGCTATATGACATTAGAGCTGCACACCCTCCACTGGGCGTTAGCGTCCTTTCTGCATCTTCTACTGTTCTTCTCTCAAAATAGTACCTTCAATGTGTATGGAGCCTGTGATACTGGAAAGACTGGATAGTTTAACCAAGCACATTTCATGGTAAATACCCAGGTGGGTGTGGTCCGTCAGGCTCCACCACTTCATGGTTAGTTTAGTGTTTTGTTTCAAAGTACAGCTGCAGTTGAAAATCAGATCTTCTGTTATTAAGCAAAATAACTTTTGAGACAGCTGAATGGATATTACAAACTGGCTCCCTCTTCATGGCTTGCTTGGCCTGAATCTTTATGCAACTCAGGACCACCTGCCTAGGAGTAACACCACCCAGACTGAGCTGGGCCCTCCCACATCAATAATTAATCAAGAAAATGCTTCCGGGACTGGAGAGCTAGCTCAACAGTTAACAGCCCTGGCTGGTCTTCCAGAGGACCCAGGTTCAATTGCCAGCACACAACATGGAAGCTCACAGCTGTCTATAACTCCAGTTTAAGGGGATCTGATGCCCTCTCATAGGCATACATGTAGGTAAAACACCAATTAACATAAAATAAAAGTAAAATCATAATAAAAAAAAGAATATATCATATAAAGAAAATGCCCTCACAAACATGGCCCCTAGGCCAGTGTTATGGAAGTGTTTTCTCAGTTGAGGTCTTCTCTTCCCAGGGGACCCCAGTTCATGCCTCTATGACAAATCAACAAATAACCAGCACACATATGTGGTAGACATCCTCACACTTATTACTAGTGTACCATCATGTTTGTAAGAGAAAAAAATTTCATCCTTCTCTTTTAAGGAAGAAATTCTTGGCTGGGTGGGGGTGGTGCACGCCTATAATACCAGCAGTCTGGGAGACAGAGGCAGGCAGATTTCTGAGTTCAAGGCCATCTTGGTCTACAGAGTGAGTTCCAGAACAGCCAGGGCTATACAGAGAAACCCTGTCTCAAAAAAACCAAAATCCAAAAAAAACAAAACAAAAAACAAAAAAAGGAAGAAATTCTTGGAAAAGTTCTCTTTGCATGTTGATCTTTCTTCGCCCTCCACCCATAGGCCAGCACTTGTTTATCAAACACCCTGCTGCTGAGCCGCGGGTCACACCTTCCTAGGCTTTTCCACCCCCAATCAATTCCTATCTAATTTTGCAGTCCTCCATCATCAGCAGCATTGCATTAGCTAATGGTCATCAGTGGTCATCTTACAGCACCAGTTGGTAACACTGTTGTTGTGGTCACACTACCATTGCTAATATTATTGCTGTGATCGTGCTGCCATTGGTAACATTGTTGCTGTGATCATGCTACCATTGGTAATATTGTTGCTGTGATCATGCTGCAATTGGTAACACTGTTGCTGTGATCCTGTTACCATTGGTAACATTATTGCTATGATCCAGCTGTCTAGAAGGGCTCCTTAATGACTTCTAGGATGCCACGCAAACCAACTTCTTTCCATCATTACTGCTCCATTCTATCATGTCTGCTAGCCTCTCCTTTTGAAACTTTTTAACCTTAAAAAGCCCTGATGCCCTCTCTTCTCTATATATTGTTTGATGACATCCTATAGTCTCTATGTTTGCACACTGATGACAAAGAATGGTAGCTCCAGCCTTGACTTGTACTATCTTTCCATCCTCTGCAGATCCTTCTTCCCAGCAGTCCTGGGGGCAGACTACTCCCACCCTTGTGCTTTATTTAGCTGAGATATTAACATTTCAAGTGTAACTACTGAAAAACCGAACCTCAGTCCTCAGCTGCTCACTTAGCATTTTCATCTGGATGACTACTAAGTATATTAGGCCAACACACCCCATTCAAATTTTCTCAGGTACGTATACTTATTTGTATTGTATAAATAGATAAACTATATATACTTAGACCACACAAATATATGTTTGTATCATATATGATACAAAAACATGTACCCATTCTTATAGCTTGGTCTATAAATTCTGAACTGACTTGCCAGTCCCTGTAATCAAATAAACTGTGATAAAGAATCCCTTAACCCATATCTCTTATAGGTTGACCCCTGACCAGTATAGATTTGGTAGCAATCATAGTTAGAGGAATAGAATCTTTAAAAACTAGTTTTCTGGCCAGAAGCAGCACCAGTCTGGTAGTGGCTGGGGCTGACCAACTTGGCTACCACCCAGTCCAAGATCCAGGGCTTTGGGTTAGCCCACCCCAACATCTACACCATCTATGAGCAACTAGACTATTTGAAGGGGCCAGTCCTGAGGAACCAGAGCTGCAGCATCTCTACTTCTCTTGGCAACAGCAGGATATTTGAAAGAAGTTCAGAAGCCGGGGCCTTGAACCAGACCAACAGGTTCGCCAAATGAACATTTACATGTGACACTGTTTGGGTAAAATGTTATACTGTGTGACACACCGCAGCTTCCAGTGCCACTGTATGGAAAGAATATGTGTTGGAGAGGGAGAAAAGATGAGCAGAGTAGTGCATGTGTGGCAGAACTGGGGACCCAACAGCTGTGACAGATGTGAAGGAAGGCTGTGGCTGATGGAGGAACTCAAGTAGGGGTGACAGGATGGTGTGCAGCAGCCTGGAACTTGCAAGGACTCTGCCCCCTAACAATCAGCTGAGTCACGTCCTGGCTCTAAACACTGACAGGACATTCAAGATGAAGCATGGTCCACTTACTGGCTTGAACCTCATCAAATGACTGCCGTGGTGTACTTCTCTGGGAGGCCATGCGGCTCCGTGGCTCTGCTTCAGCAGAGGCCAGGCAGTACTGCCACCTTCTGCCACCCTCAGACCAAGCAGAGGTCCCTGGCACATACTGATGCTGGGGACCGTGTGGTTATCTGTGTTGTCTGTGCTGTTGCCAGAAACCATGTAGAAGCCCAGAATCCATGCTCCTGCTGACTATAGAAGCAGGGAAGCTACTCTTTCAATGGTATCAATGACTGCAGACACACAGCTGAGAAAGAAGAACATAGAAGACTTCTGTAACAATCCTTACCTCCACCCCAACCCCACAAAGCCCAAAAGTAACAGCCTAAAAGGGGAGCCTTCAAAGTGAACTCTTTATATTTTTGATAAGGACACTGAGGCATAGCTCTCCACAATTGATGGCTTCTGGTGGGGGTTGTTGGGAGAGAAAGATTATGCTTTCCTTAGGAGGCTGACCAGTGGCAGTTTGACCAGGCTCCAATGAATATATAAACAAGACAAAATGAGTTGTTTTTTTTTTTTTTTTTTTTTTTTTTTTTTTTTTTTTTTTTAGTCTGGAGCTCACAAGGGTCAGGAGGAGACATAAGAGGACTGGGAAGTGAGTATAATCAGGGTTCATGATGTGAAATAATCAATAAAAATTTATGTTAGAAAAATAACTTTCTGAAATATTTCTGGGTTTTCTGGAATTGACTTGGTAATCTGGCTATATTTTTAATTCTTTTTTTTTGTCCCATATATATATATATATATATATATATATATGGGACAAAATATATATATATATATGGGGGGTGGGGCTGTGCATGTGAATGCAGGTGCCCACAGAGGTCAGAAAATAGCATCTCCTGGAGCTGAAGTTATAGGTAGCTGTGTGGGAGCCAACTTTGAGTCTTTGCAATAGCACTGTGTGCTCTTAACTACTGAGCCATCTCTTTAGCCCCAAATCTGGCTACATTTAAAATCACAAATGAATCTGGGAATAAACTAGTGGTCATAGCATGAAGTGATTATAGAGGCAACAAGTATCACAAATGAATCTCCTAAAGAAGTGTGTTATTGGTTTCCTAAGGTTATTATAGCCAATGATAGAGACGGGGCATTCATTGTTGGGTTAGTGACAACATTGTTGGAATCAAGACATTGGCAGGGCCATGTTCTCTTGAGGGTCAGAGGGATATCTCTTCGGTGGTTGTTTCATTATATTTGATGACTTCCAGAGATCCTGGGTATTCCTATAGGTACAGCAATCTCTTCCTCTAATGTGTGTGGTTTTCTTCTGTGTGTGTCTATTCCCAAGGTAGCCTCTTCTTAGAAAGAAAACAGTAGTGTTGGAGTTCAGGTCTTTCCCTGTCCTGCATCAGCTTACATCAGTATACAGCACTCCCATATCCATATATTTGCTATTTTGTATCATTTTAATCAAACTCAGAAGTATAGTGATGTTTGTTGCTCTTCACTGCACTGGGCCTGGGGCTTCAAGTTCCCATCCTGAGTGTGACATTTATGACCTAAAAGCCAACATAGCCTGAAGGAGCTCTTGCCACGCCTGGCCAGAAAGCTAGGATTCTGAAAATCAAACGAAGGATCTGATCTTGCAGTGGCTGAATTTCAGGGTGAACTGAACTTCAAACCCTTCAAGGTGTCTCTGATGAGGAGAGAACACTCTGGGGAAGAATGGAATCGTGAGAACTGGAATGGAGACACTCGAGCTGGGCATCTAACCGCTCTATTCCCACCATGAAGATAGGAAAACCCTCTTTGCAGCAAACTCAGTTCTTCTAGTGCTCATGTTACGGCTCTTAAATATCTGGATCCTGACATCAACCGAGAGCTCATATGTGGAAGAGTCAGTCCTCAGCAGATGACACTGATGAAAGGCAGAAGCTTTAAGAGGTGGGGCATACCTAGACAAAGTCAAGTCACTGAGAAGTCACTGAGAACATGCTGCCGAAAAGACATTGTGACCCTCTCCCTTTTCTTTCTCTCTCTGTCCTTCACTTCCCCAAACCATGACCTATAGAGTGTCATGCTGGCACAAACACTCCACCTTCTCATTCCTACTCAGCACAAGGTCAGAGCAACAGAGCCAAGCAACCAGGAACTGAATCCTTGGCAACAGTGAGCTGAACGAAACCCTGCTTCATTTGTTTATCATAGGCACTTTGTCACAGTGATGCCAGCTTCATTTTTTTTCAAAACCTACTTTAAAAAGGGTTCTGGTTTTGTTTTTTGTTTTTGTTTTTTGTTTTGTTTTTTGTTGTTGCTGTTTTTAGATATTTTCTTCATTTACCTCTCAAATGTTATTCCCTTTCCTGGTTTCCCCTCCAAAAACCTCCTATCCCGTCCCCCTTCCCTGTGCTCACTAACCCACCAACTCCTGCTTCCCTGTCATGGCATTCCTTTATACTGGGGCACTGAGCCTTCCCAGGACCAAGGGCCTCTCCTCCCATGGATGTCTGACAAGGCCATCCTCTTGCTACATATGAGGCTAGAGGCATGGGTCCCTCCATGTGTATTCTTTGGTTGGTGGTTTAGTCCCTGGGAACTCTGGGGGGACTGGTTGGTTCATATTGTTGTTCCTCCTATGGGGCTGCAAACCCTTCAGCTCCTTCAGTGCTTTCTCTAACGCCTCCACTGGGTACCCTGTACTCAGCCCAATGGTTGACTGAGAGCACCAACCTCTGTATTTGTCAGGCACTGGCAGAGCCTCTCAGGAGACAGCTATATCAGGCTCCTGTCAGCAAGCACTTGTTGGCATTCACAATAGTGTCTGGGTTTGGTAACTGTATATGGGATGGATCAGCCTCCTTTCTAGTCTACCAACCACCAGAAGTAATAGAAAAGTTAATAGAAAAGAGATGTTGTGGACCTGTTTATAAATAGTTCCTTGGGGCTATTCCAATATCCAGTTCATGTGGCAATCACCACTCATGAATCAGCAAGAGCAGTTCGATCCAGAAGAAACTGCGAGGCTCAGCCAATCAGCTTGAGTACAATGAATACCATGAGAGATTCTTTGGCAAGTTACTCTCTGCAAAGTCATGACGAATGGAAATCAGCAATGCAATGCAAGGTGAACCAATCAATGCTCGGGCATAGTCAGAGAGGCAGTGCAAGACGAACCAATGCCAGAGCCTCCTCCCACTATCTGTGGAGTCATTTATATTCTTTCTAATCATCATGTGTCCTCACATGCGTGTGCTTCAACAAACACCCTCTCACCTGAGTCTGCCTCAGCAAAACATCCTTTCACCTGTCTGCCCCAGCAAAACATCATGTGACATAACTGAGTTGCCAAAGAAACCAGAAACTTCCACTTCAAAGTGGCATAAGCTAACATGACTATCTAAGAAAGGGAGTCCCTCCTGTACCGGAAAAGCACACAGTGGTGTCCCCTGAGGCAGATGCTCTACACAGCGCTGTGGGTCCTCTCCACATCCTCTGCTTGACATCAATAACTACAAGCCAGGGTAATGGACGAGCAACAAGATGTGACTCACCAGGAGGTACACTTCACACCTGAATAACTGCATTATTTTCTTTGTGTTGCACTGTGCATTTGGGCCTCATATATGCTTCATCAGTGCTGTACCTCCAGAAATATATGATTCTTTCCACATTAGGGATGTCAATATAGCGATTATTTAGGAAAGCATTGCAGGGTATGAGATCATTGTGAAAGTAACACATACTAGATAAGGATGAATACAGGTATAGATCACCCAATTTAAGGCTCTGGATTACAACTAGTTATCACAGGATTGCAACTAGTTATTGTAGTATGTTCTTCTTTTGAATATATTGCATAAAAAGAAATCTTTCAAAAGCCATATAGGTTTAGTCCTGGCATTGAATCATAATATTTTTTGTATCAATGCTAAATTTTATTTCTTTGTTGTTATGTTTGCTGCACTTTGAGTATTTCGTATGAGTATAAAGTGAAATATGATCATATTCTATCCCTCACACTAGACAACCAACTCCCCCACCTCATATCCCAATTTCATGTCTTCTATTTTCCTCCTTCTCCTCTTCTCTACCTTTCCCCCGCTTCCTCCTCCTTCTTCTTAACTCACTAAGTCCATTTAATGTTTCCCGTATGTGCATGAGTATGTATCCATGAGTGCAGGACCACCTATCAATGACAGCAATCCAAAGAAGAATGCCTCTCTTTCTCTAGCAGCTATCAGGGCCTCCTGACATCACCACAACCCACATCTACACTGGAATTTGTAATGGTGTGAGCTTCTGAAGACCTTATGTGAGTCACTACTACTGCTGAGGGGTCATGAGTGTAAGAGCAATGTCATATTCAGAAAAGCATTTTCCCACACTCCTCCCCAACTCCACCTCTTACATTCTTTCCCCCCTTTCTCTCCTGAGATGTTCCCAGAACCTTAGCATGGGGCAGGGGCTCATGATGAGATGTCACATTAAAGCGACCTGAGTGACCCTGAGTCACTTATGTCTTTACATTCTATATTTTGGATTTGGTAGGACCCCATATCACTGGAAGTCAGTTGGTAGTAATACACATTGGAACCATGAGACAGGACAATTTGATATTTCATTAGCTGAAAGACTGGTCTCCAAGGATCTGATCACAGCTTCCTATGTGGCCCTTTGTAGTACTGCTATCATGACAGGTGTCTTAAAAGTCTTTGTTCAGCAACAAAACATCTCTCAAGCTTCAACAGATATTAACGGGAAATCATTCATGTGGTCAAACAGAACACAGACGAAAATATTTTTGTAGTATCTTTTACTTTATTAGAAAATGAGGAAAATATTATACAAGAACTCTAAATGAAAAGGAGAAAAGAAACAGTACAGAGAAAGGGGAGGAGGAGACCAAAAAGAAAGGGAAAGCAAAGGCACTAAACCGCCATAGAGGCAAACAGCAGGATCGCACTGGAACAGGGTCAAAGGTTGGAGAGTTACATGGGACCTACGCTGCGCAGATGTTTTCCCCTGAGAAGTCTCCTATCCAGTTGGATAGAAATTCTTCAGATGGAAAGACTTGAGACACCAAAGGCAGGAGGGAGGGAGAAGAAGGAATAGACAGCAAAGGACACAGTGACAACTGTTAGACACAAAAGCCAACATTCTGGAAGGATCCTAGCAGCAGCAGCACTTCTTGCAGCCACACTTCTGCTGACAGCAGCACTTCTGCTGGCAACAGCCCTTTCCACAGCCACAGCCACAGCCGCAGGAGCCACAGCCGCAGGAACTACAGCAGCGGTGGCAGCAGCAGACAACCACAGGCTTACAGCAGCCACAGCAGCCACAGCCACAGCAGCCACAACCACAGCCACCACAACCACAGCCACCACAGCCACAGCCTCCACAGCCACAGCCACCACAGCCACAGCCACCACAGCCACAGCCGCCACAGCCACAGCCACCACAGCCGCAGCCACCGCAGCCACCGCAACCTCCACAGCCACAGCAACCCATGGTGTCAGGAGAGAGGACTCAGGTGCAGTGAGGAGAGAGACTCAGGAGAGGAGAGGGAGATGTGATGCTCCTCCTGCTAGGGGAGCCCCTTAAGTACCATCTTGGGAAAGAGGAAGGAGAAGGATGGAGGACACATGACCTGAGGTCACTTCCTTGTGGAGCAGCTGCTGTTTTCCCAGCAGGGTCACCCAAAGTTCTCCCTTGTTTGTGTCCCATGACCTCAAGCATTTGCTAGCAGTGACTTCTTTGTAAAGCTATGGTCACAAGCAAGTTCGAAGGTGCCAGTCTGGGGGAGGGGCCGCCATTTTCACAAACACACACTCAGTCTTTCAGATTTTGAATGAAGACTCGGTCACTTGCAGCCGTTCTCTCTTTCTCTTCTGTGCTTTTCTCCATCATCTGTTTGAAATATCCCTCCTTTACAACTACTCTCACATCAAAAGAACAACTAGGGCCATATGTGTAGAATGTGGCATGTCTTAAAAGGTCTCCTGTCTTCTATGTCAGCTTACCTTTCTTCTCATCAAAAGAGAAAATCTCTTTTTATGATTTTTATATATCGATGGCTATATTTAAAAGTCACTAACCATAAATGTCACTTTTCCCTATTTAATTCACCAAATTTCCTATAATAGTCCTGATACAATCCTCCTTATGATGGGCTTCTTCCTAACCTGGCCCCATTCATCGCCCTGATTTCATTTCTATGTGTACCAGAAATGTATGCCTCTAGCTCACATTTACCCCCATACCCCTAATCCATCCATAACCAAGTCTCTACTCATCTTTTTCCCTAGAATTGTAAACATCTTCAGTGCCTACAGCCTACACTTGTGCAGAATTTCCCCTGCACCAAGATAAGTGCGTGTTCCTAATGTACCATCTCTATACACCACGAGAAAGTGTGTGACTCCTTGCTTTCCCTCACTCCTGTTTCCTCTGCCTCACCGAACTCAGCATATCTCTAGGTCGCTTGTATATGTACATAATTCAAGCTACCCACTCCCTAAAAGTCCTTAGGAAAACTATCTCTGGACCAGATGTCACCCAAGTGAGCAGGACTGGGCAAAAGATAGCACCAATCAGACATAAGAATTTTCAACCCTTCCTGGTACTCAGATCCTTGAGGAGCCCTGGTACCAAGTAAGAAACACATGCTGTTTATTAGGCACTGCGTTTATTAAGTGAAGAACAGAGGATATGTTTCCCATGGGCTAAGATTTCCCTAGAACTTCCACAGATTGAGATAGGTGTTCCTGGAGAATTGCATAAAGACCAGCCTTCTTTGTGACCTTTCTGTTAGTGAACAACCCTTTAAGCCTCACCATGATCCAAGCCATATTCGGATCCTCTCCATATAAATTCTGTTCCTCCCTTATATAAAGTCCACCCTTCTCTCTTCTCCAAACCCTGGTATGCTACAATAACAACCCTACGGCTTAGCGAAAGGCCATCTACTGGAAACCTGGGTCAGCATAGTAAGCATTGATATGTTTTATATACACAAATTTATATTCCATAATCAAAGGCTAAAGTTAATTCCTGATTCAAAGTGGAAGATACCAAAAGCAACATCACTATAATACAGATGGGACTAAAGACTGACTGCTGCATTTAAATTTGTCGTTAAGGCCCAGGGCCCCTTGGATAAATCACAGTGAGGCCTCACATGCAGAGGTGAGAAGGTGACTGCAGCCCCAGCTGACCCCATTCATGTAAAGAGGACACTGGTGTTATACTTGGCATTGACCTTCGACTATGTTCTTATTTGTCCTTCCCACTCCACAGACTTCCTTTCTCTTACAAGCTCACTGAAGGCAGAGTCTAGGCCTCATCTTTATTGTGGACATTTCAGAAGCCCACAGGCCCTGTGGCCCAGGGCCTCCCTGAAGGTGCCTGTGGTCTCTAAGCCCTGCACGCAGCTTCACAGAATGCCAGACGAGCTTTCAACTCAGTGAGGGAAGATGATGGAAGTGCAGCCATTGCTTGCACAGCCTTCTTAGGTCCCTGGAGCCCAGAATTCTTCCCAGACATGTTAGGCTCTTTGGATTCATCCTGGAGTGTAGTTTAGGAAGAGCAAACATGACTGAAATATGCAAAAGTCAATGCTGTTGGAGAAGAGAGGTAAATAATAGTGGGTGAGATTCTCATGAGTACAACTCATGTGACAGTAAGGAAGTTGTCATGTGTTCCCTGCTGGACTCCTCAGCATTGGTACTTAAGGGGCTCCCCTCAGCAGGAGGAGCATCACATCTCCCTCTCCTCTCCTGAGTCTCTCTCCTCACTGTACCTGAGTCCTCTCTCCTGACACCATGGGTTGCTGTGGCTGTGGAGGTTGTGGTGGCTGCGGTGGCTGTGGCTGTGGCTGTGGTGGCTGTGGCTGTGGTGGCTGTGGCTGTGGTGGCTGTGGCTGTGGCAGCTGTGGCTGTGGCGGCTGTGGCTGTGGTGGCTGTGGCTGTGGTGGCTGTGGTTGTGGCTGCTGTGGCTGTGGTTGTGGTGGCTGTGGCTGCTGCCGCCGCTGCTGCTGCAGCTCCTGTGGCTGTGGCTCCTGTGGCTGCGGCTGTGGCTGTGGGAAGGGCTGTTGCCAGCAGAAGTGCTGCTGTCAGCAGAAGTGTTGCTGCAAGAAGTGCTGCTGCTAGCATGGCTGCTGGCCTCTGGGCTTCTACTGTAGGTAAGTGATGAAGAGGAGCCTGTCTGTGTGTCTGCCTGCTCCTGGTGCGATTGTGAGTCACCAGCACGAACAGAGCTTATTGCCACTGCAGCCTGGCATTTCTAGAGTTGATATCCTGCCAACCCTTGATAGGCACCAAGCAAATGAATGAATCCCAGGTCTTCTGTGCCACTTACCTTTCCATCACGACTGTGGCAGATGCAGGCTGGCTGGGTTATGCTGTGACATCCTTCAGTGTCTGTAACTCTCACCAATGACCTGTTTTCCCATTGCATTGACATATCTGTAATCACAAAGCTTCTCTTGCTTAATAAACTTCAGCAAACCATTCTCAAACTCTTGACTCCAGTGTGTCTCATTCACTCTCCGGTCTCTTAACTGTCTTTCCATGGGGAGAAATAAGCTCCAGCTCAGCAGACGGCACATTCTGGGTGGGACCGCAGCAGAGGACTAGAGACGGGATGGGCTGTGATGTGCACACACAGGCAGTGATGCTGATCCTAGGGCAGATCTTCTGGATACTGGGGGGAGGGGACAGGCCCTTGCAGTGAGTCATGGTGCCCAGATCAGAATTCTCCCTTTCTTCCCACGTACCGGCCATGATCTGGGCATCTTTTCTCATTTAGGAGATCCCTGCCAGGCCATGCTGCCTCACCATGGGCCTGGAGCTGCTGGGCCCAAGCACCGTGATGGCTGTGCTCTGGGGTCAGCATTCCTGCATTTGGATTGGTTTAGATTGACCTGGGGATAGATGTGGGAGATTGAATATGTCTGTGGAGCTGTTTGCAGAGAGGTACAGGGGTTGGGGAGAACAACCACCCTACATGTGAGTGGCACCTACCCATGGATTCAGGGCCCAGATGAATCAAAAGGGAAAAAGAAGAAAAAAAGCAAAGCGTCATCAATGTCCTTTCTCTTATTCCACCAAGTACATGGGGTGGCTGGCTTAGCTCACAAGTGTTTTTTTCTCATAATGTCTCATACTTAGAAGTTCAAGGTCAAGCCGTAAGCAAATTTGGAAAACTCGGACTTCATAGAGTCTGCTTAGTTCTAATGTGTGCCTCCTTTCTTAGTTTATTGAACAAGTCAGTCATGATGAATTCAAACCTACCTGGCCTCATTAGGATCATCATTGCTGTGATGAAACACCGCACCTTACACTTCCAGGTCTCCAGTCCTCATTGAAGGAAGTCAGGACAGGAGCTCAAAGTGGGCCGGGCTCCGGAGACAGGTCCTGACGCACATGCCATGGAGGGGTGCTGCTCACTGCCTTGCTCCTCATGGCTTGCTCAGCCTGCTTCTTAGAGCGCCCAGGAGCACTATCCCAAGGATAGCCCCATCCACAATGCGCTAGCCCCTCTCCCTTTGAACATTCACTAAGAAAATGCTTTACGGGCCTGCCCTGTAAAACTAGCCTGATGATGGAGGCATTTTCTCAATTGTTCTCTCCTCTCGGATGATGCCAGCTTGTGTTCAGTTGACATAAAATTATCCTGGACACTACCTGCTGACTTACATTAACTTAGTCACCTTTTTCTTAGTTGCACTAAAGATGTTATCTCCAGATAACATCTGCTTTCTGGGGTCTTGGTTGTTACAGCGTCAGGATATAAAAGAGAAGGCATGGTTCAGACCCACAGGAGAAATGCAGCAAAATAGAGACTCTGTGTGGTTCATCCTTTATTTGGGTAACTTTCAGAGTGACAAGTGCTCAGCCTAGCATGCCTTTTGCTTTTGTTCATTTTGTTTCTAGGAACCATGACAAATTTGTACTTAAATCCATATATATATATATATATATATATATATATATATATATATATATATATATCCATATATATCAAACCGGCATTTGCAAGAGGAGCCAGTACTATGTTTGGACAAGATACATTCATGAAATGGCCATGATATTCTGTCTTAGAAAATTTGAGCATTGTGTCCAAATCATCAGCTAGCCCTCTGTAAAGTTATCAGTGGCCCCACAGTTCTCCTTGTCCACCGCTGAGAACTAGCTTTTAGAGACACCAGTACAATCCACTGGATGTAACTTCACCCTCACACTCTCTCTCCCTGTTCTTCAGCCTTGTTGATTGGGTTTTCTCTCCTGCTGCTCCTTATGATGTGACCCTCTTCTTAGTGCGCAGGTACTTCACCATTTCAAAATCTCTGGGTGAAAGAAACCTTTTTGTTTTAACTTCCTTAAGCTTCTCCTATGTCCTCTCGTCACCATATCTGACATCTATTCAAAAATAAAACAGCAGAGGTGTGCAGGGAAGAGCAGGGTGAAGTGTTAGTTAACCCAAACCAAGGTGTATATAGAAGCTTTAGGGAAATTTCCTAGATTATCGGCTAGTCAAATCAAAATATGAACTTGGAGCTATATACGAGCTATCACAGTAGTGGATGGCACTGCATCCACTACTTAAAGTATTTCTCAATTCCAGCCATGAGCTTGCCTCCTATTACTTACTAGCCAGCGGCATCTTGAGGAACCCAAAATAAGGCAAACTATTGTCTTTTCTCTTGGTTGCCCATGATAACCAAATTCCATACTCTTTTCTTTTTTTTATAGTAATTATTCATGCATTTCAATGTGATTATGCACAAATAAGTCAATTATTTTTTTAATTTTTTTATTCGATATAATTTATTTACATTTCAAATGATTTCCCCTTTTCTAGCCCCCCACTCCCCGAAAGTCCCGTAAGCCCCCTTCTCTTCCCCTGTCCTCCCACCCACCCCTTCCCACTTCCCCGTTCTGGTTTTGCCGAATACTGCTTCACTGAGTCTTTCCAGAACCAGGGGCCACTCCTCCTTTCTTCTTGTACCTCATTTGATGTGTGGATTATGTTTTGGGTATTCCAGTTTTCTAGGTTAATATCCACTTATTAGTGAGTGCATACCATGATTCACCTTTTGAGTCTGGGTTACCTCACTTAGTATGATGTTCTCTAGCTCCATCCATTTGCCTAAGAATTTCATGAATTCATTGTTTCTAATGGCTGAATAGTACTCCATTGTGTAGATATACCACATTTTTTGCATCCACTCATCTGTTGAGGGATACCTGGGTTCTTTCCAGCATCTGGCAATTACAAATAGGGCTGCTATGAACATAGTAGAGCATGTATCCTTATTACATGGTGGGGAATCCTCTGGGTATATGCCCAGGAGTGGTATAGCAGGATCTTCTGGAAGTGAGGTGCCCAGTTTTCGGAGGAACCGCCAGACTGATTTCCAGAGTGGTTGTACCAATTTGCAATCCCACCAGCAGTGGAGGAGTGTTCCTCTTTCTCCACACCCTCTCCAACACCTGCTGTCTCCTGAATTTTTAATCTTAGCCATTCTGACTGGTGTAAGATGAAATCTCAGGGTTGTTTTGATTTGCATTTCCCTAATGACTAATGAAGTTGAGCATTTTTTAAGTTGCTTCTCCGCCATCCGAAGTTCTTCAGGTGAGAATTCTTTGTTTAACTCTGTACCCCATTTTTTAATAGGGTTGTTCGGTTTTCTGGAGTCTAACTTCTTGAGTTCTTTATATATATTGGATATTAGCCCTCTATCTGATGTAGGATTGGTGAAGATCTTTTCCCAATTTGTTGGTTGCTGATTTGTCCTCTTGATGGTGTCCTTTGCCTTACAGAAACTTTGTAATTTTATGAGGTCCCATTTGTCAATTCTTGCTCTTAGACCATACGCTATTGGTGTCCTGTTGAGAAACTTTCTCCCTGTACCGATGTCCTCAAGGGTCTTCCCCAGTTTCTTTTCTATTAGCTTCAGAGTGTCTGGCTTTATGTGGAGGTCCTTGATCCATTTGGATTTGAGCTTAGTACAAGGAGACAAGGATGGATCAATTCCCATTCTTCTGCATGCTGACCTCCAATTGAACCAGCACCATTTGTTGAAAAGGCTATCTTTTTTCCATTGGATGTTTTCAGCCTCTTTGTCGAGGATCAAGTGGCCATAGGTGTGTGGGTTCATTTCTGGATCTTCAGTCCTGTTCCATTGATCCTCCTGCCTGTCACTGTACCAATACCATGCAGTTTTTAACACTATTGCTCTGTAGTATTGCTTGAGGTCAGGGATACTGATTCCCCCAGACTTTCTTTTGTTGCTGAGAATAGTTTTAGCTATCCTGGGTTTTTTGTTGTTCCAGATGAATTTGATAATTGCTCTTTCTAACTCTGTGAAGAATTGAGTTGGGATTTTGATGGGTATTGCATTGAATCTGTATATTGCTTTTGGTAAAATGGCCATTTTAACTATATTGATTCTACCGATCCATGAGCATGGGAGGTTTTCCCATTTTTTGAGGTCTTCTTCCATTTCCTTCTTCAGAGTCTTGAAGTTCTTGTCATACAGATCTTTCACATGTTTGGTAAGAGTCACCCCAAGATACTTTATACTGTTTGTGGCTATTGTGAAGGGGGTCATTTCCCTAATTTCTTTCTCAGCCTGCTTATCCTTTGAGTATAGGAAGGCCACTGATTTGCTTGAGTTGATTTTATAACCTGCCACTTTGATGAAGTTGTTTATCAGCTGTAGGAGCTCTCTAGTGGAGTTTTTTGGGTCACTTAAAATGCAGGGTTGGTTCAATATACGGAAATTCATCAATGCAATCCACTACATAAACAAACTCAAAGAAAAAAACCACATGGTCATTTCATTGGATGCTGAAAAAGCATTTGACAAAATTCAGCATCCTTTCATGCTTAAAGTCTTGGAGAGAACAGGAATTCAAGGCCCATACCTAAACATAGTAAAAGCAATATACAGCAAACCGGTAGCCAGCATCAAACTAAATGGAGAGAAACTTGAAGCAATCCCACTGAAATCAGGGACCAGACAAGGCTGCCCCCTTTCTCCTTATCTTTTCAATATTGTACTTGAGGTACTAGCTCGGGCAATTGGACAACATAAGGAGGTCAAAGGGATACAAATTGGAAAGGAAGAAGTCAAACTATCATTATTTGCAGACGACATACTCTATTCTTAAAGACACCACCCTCCTTGATCGTAGACCTTTGAGGAGCCAATCTCAAACTGATCAGGAAACTATTTCTATGGTTACTAGTTTACATAGCACTGGGATGTACTAAGCAAGCTGATGGGAACCAAACAATATCAATGATCTTGCCCTGAGATAGACTACATGCTACAATACCAACTTGTCGGGAGAGCTGCTCCCATCAGTGCAATAGTGGTATGATGGTTAAGAAGATAACCAACCACTTTCCAATTTGATAGGAGGTCTACCTCACAAGAAACATTTCATGTCTGATTCTATAACCATGATTAAAACTCATGACTGGGAGAATCATAGAACCAAACTACTGCTGATATTCAGCTAACTGCCAAGTTGTCAAATTACCTTCTTAATATTTACATTTCGACCCAAAAATTTATTCTGCTCCCATTATTGGACAGAAAGTGTTTTTGTTTATAGTTGTTGTTGTTGTTGTTGAAGTGGTAGTATCTAAGGCAAAGATTCATAACTAGTCAAAGTGCTGAGAATTAGAGACTGTGAGTGTTCAGTTGTGGGACCTCCCTACATCCAAGTTCAGGAAATATCATGAAAAGAGTGGGCAGGATGTGAGAGCTACGGGATAAGGAGGAGAGCTGTGAACTGTTGCCTTCTAGATACGGCATGGCTCACACATCGACTCACCATAGCTCTTATTGCCTGAAAAAGACCTGTACAAAATGAAGCCAACCAGCATTCCAGCATAGATGGGAAGGAGCTCCTAAGTCCCAAGCCCTAGCTGAAGAAGTATTGGTGCAGCTGGTGACTGCTGATGGAGAGTCAGTTTTCTTTGGGGATGTGGCTGCTAGTAGATTGTCCATGTGGATGATCTCACATCCATTTGTATACAGTCAGCACCAACTGAGCTTAGGAGACAAAGAACAATCTTAAAAGAGGGTATGAATCAGAAGGAGACAGACTGGTGGGTCCTGAGGGAGTTTCAGGGATAATATTAAGGCATATTGTATATATGTATACATTTTTCCATTTTTCAAAATAGAAATTAAAAGTTTATTTAAAAAGATAAATAAAACAATGCATGCACTCTGACATGTGTGTTTGTGTGTGTGTGCATGTGTTTGGTACATGTACATATTCATGTGGATATGCATATATGCATGGAGAGGTCAAGGGTAGAAGTCCAGTGTCTTCTGTGATCACCCTGTTTTTTGAGACAAGATCTATCATTGGAGCTGGAACAGGAATCCATCTAGTTCATTATCCCTAGTATAGGGGTACACATGAACACCCCTATTCATGTTCTCTCTCTCTTTCTCTCTCTCTATCTGTGTGTATGTGTGTGTGTTTCTGTATGTCTGTATGTGTATGTGTGTGTATGTGTGTGTATGTGTGTGTGTTTCTGTATGTCTGTGTGTATGTGTGTGTGTTTCTATGTGTCTGTGTGTGTATGTATGTGTATGCATTTGTATTGTATTGATGTCTCTCTCTTGCTCAGTGTGTGTCTCTGTCTATGTGAGTGTGTATGTATTTGTATTGTATTGATGTCTCTCTTTCCCTGCATGTGTGTCTGTGTGTGTGTATTTGTACAGTATTGATGTTTCTCTCTCTTTCTCTGTGTGTGTCTGTGTCTATGTGTGTGCATATATGAGTGTATTTGTATGTATTGTATCAATGTCTCTCTCAGTGTGTGTCTGTGTCTATGTGCATGTGTGTATTTGTATTGTATTGATGTCTCTCTCTCTTTCTCTGTGTGTGTCTGTGTGTGTGTGCGCATGAGCATGTGTTGTATTGCTGTGTGCCACTGCGTACAATGGAAGTCAGAGGGACAACCTTTGGTATTGGCACTGGCCTTCCACCTTGTCTGAGACACAGTATCACAGCTGTGGATCCCGGTCTGTCTGGCCCATGAGTTTTCCTCACTCTGTGTCTTATTCCTTAGAGAGGCATGCTGGAATTACATAAACTTATATTATGGATCTAATTTTTACATGGCCTGTGTAAGTCTTTGGGTTATACAGTAGGCACTCTATACTGGCTATTTTTATATTAACTCAAAAACAAGGCCGAGTTGAAAGAAAAAAACCTGAGAAGAAAAAAATCACAATTGAGAAAATATCTCTATAAGACTGGCCAGTGGGCAAGTCTATGGGTGTATTGTCTTGATTACTGATTTATGGGGGAAGGCCCAGCCCATTGTGGGTAGTACCAAACCTTGCTAGATGATCCTGGTTGCTATTAGAAACAAGCTGTGCAAGCCACGAAGAGCAAGACAGAAAGCAGTGTTTCTCTATGGCCTCCACATCAGTTCCTGTCTCTAGGTTCCTGCCTTGAGTTCCTGCCCTGAATTCCCGAGATGATGGACTACAAGCTCTATCTCCCTCTCTCCTCTCTCCTCTCTCTCTCTCTCTCTCTCTCTCTCTCTCTCTCTCTCTCTCTCTCTCTCTCCCCCTCATACACACACACACACACACACACACACATTGCTTTTAGTCATGGTGTTTTAACACACCAATAGAAACCCTAACTAAGTCACCTGCCATACTTAGACTTTGATGTGGGTGCTGGGAATCTAAACTCAGGTCTTCATATTTGTGTGGTAAGCACTTCACTGACTGAGCCAATTCTCAAGCACCCTTTCTTGTTCTTTTTTTCACAAATGTATGTACTGCTTAATGCTATGGACTAAGAACAAACTTATCTCCAGGGCATGAGACAAGGGGATCAAACACCTAGAAGGAGTTGGGTCTTAGTTCCTACAACAGGTTAGATGTCCCAGAGTTCTTCTGACCAGCAGTAATGCTCAAGGGACTGGGTCAAGGGGTTGAGTGACTAACTGACTTGAGGTCAGATGGATGAACCAGAGCTCTCTTCACTCCTCTCCAGTCAGACAAGAGGTACCATCGGAAGGGCCAATTCCAAGTGTAGATACAAGAGGGTGGGAAGACTCAGTGGGTCCAAGAGTGAATCCTCGAGTCTGATAGTAACTAAGAGGCTCTGGGTAACCGGTGGCCATCAGAGACTCAGGGATACTACAGATGGACAAGGCATCAGAGACAGACATGTTGGTTTGTTTTGTTTTGTTTTTGTTTTTTGCTGATACGCAAACCAACTTGACTGCTTAGTTTCTCGTGGTTCATCCACACACACATCAACATCAACTTCCAGGAGGAGGAAAATGTAGCATTGGCTCGTCTCTGAAGTCTCATTCTATCTGTTCTTAGCTGAGTTGGACTCATGAACAATGAATGTTTCCTTTGGATGAATCATTCCATGGTTTGGATATACTTGTTTGTGCCCCTGTGCTTTGCTCTGCTTAGTATGACAATGAAGACAAGTCTAGAGAATCCAAGGCAGATATGACCAATGAGCTGGCAAGTATTGGCCCCGCCTCGTAGCCCAACCCACACTGTGACGCCTGCTCTTCTTATTGCTCTATGCTGCTAACTGAAGAACAGTTGTGTCTACACTGGAATCTGGTGTCTACACTGAATGACCAGGGAACACCATGGGAAACCAGCAAAGATGTGGAAACACATTGCTTTGTGCATGAGGAAACCTACAGTGGGTATGGGTAGGCCAATCATCTAGACTGGGACAAAAGAATCCATGACATGCAACTTTAAAAGAAAGGACATAGGGTGATTTTGGCACACTGTTCTTTCATAAATGCTAATACACACAGTTCCATTAGCTACTGTACACTATGTGACAAAATGGCCACAACAAACAACCTCAATAAAAATATGGTTTGTTTTTTTTTTTTTTTTGCTATACAATGTCAGAGGATAGAAATAAGGGAAAGACTATCCAGAGACTACCTCACCTAGGCATCCCATTCCATATACAGTTACAAAATACAGACACTACTATCAATGCCCACAGGTGCTTGCTGACCAGAACCAGATATAGCTGTCACCTAGGAGGCTCTGCTAATGCATGAGAAATACAGAGGGGGACACCCTCAGCCAGCCATTGAACTGATCACAGGGTCCCCAATGGAGGAGCTAGAAAAAGGACCCAAGGAGCTGCAGGGGCTTACAGCACCATAGGAGGAACAACGATATGAGCCACCCAGTACTCCTAGAGCTCCCAGGGACAAAACCACCACCAGAGAGTGCACATGGGGTTACCCATGGCTCTAGACACATAGGAAGCAGAAGATGGCCTTGTAGACACCAAACAGAGGAGAGGTCCTTGGTCCTGGAAAGGCTTGATGCCACGGAGTAGAGGAATACCAGGACAGGGAAGCGGGAGAGGGTTGATTGGAGGACAGGGGAGAGAAGATTGGTTATGGGATTCTTTGGGGGTGGGGGGGGGGGGGGGGACCAGGAAAGGAGACACCATTTGAAATGTAAATAAAGAATATATCTAATAAAAGAAAGAAAGAAAGAAAGAAAGAAGAAAGAAAGAAAGAAGAAAGAAGAAGAAAGAAAGAAAGAAGAAAGAAAGAAAGAAAGAAAAGAAAGAAAGAAGAGAAGAAGGGAGGGGGAGGGAGGGGAGGGAGGGGAGGGAGGGAGAGGGAGGGAGGGAGGGAGGGAAGGAAGGAAGGAAGGAAGGAAGGAAGGAAGGCAGGCAGGCAGGCAGACAGACAGACAGACAGACAGATAGATAGATAGATAGATAGATAGATAGATAGACAGACAGATAGATAGAATGTGGTTTCTCAAACCCATGTGTGAGCAGAACATATGGTATGAGAGACAGGTGACACAGGACTGCTGTGACATCTGTGTCCTGTAAGGAAGTAGAGAAGGAAAGGAGGGACATTCTGCTGGCTTTCTCCCTGCCCCCGCCTTTGTTCCAATCTGGGCCCTAACCCAGGTAGGTGCTATGCACATTTAGGGTAATGCTACTGGCCTTCTCGCGCCTGTTAATTCTCTCTGTAAACAACCCCACAGGCAAACGCAGAGTTTACTGAATCCATCCCCCAGGCCAATCTGACACAGGGAAGCTGACCCCAGAGCACAGCCATCATGGTGCTTGAGCCCAGCAGCTCCAGGCCACGGTGAGGCAGCATGGCCTGGCCGGATCTCCTGACCGAGCAAAGATGTCCAGATCATGGCAGCATGTAGGAAGAGGAGAATTCTGATCTGGGGACCATGACAAGGGTCTGTCCCCTCCCCCCAGTACCCAGAAGGTCTGCCCTAGGATCGGCATCACTGCCTGTGTGTGCACATCACAGTCCATCCCGTCTCTAGTCCTCTGCTGCGGTCCCACCCAGAATGTGCCATCTGCTGAGCTGGAGCTTATTTCTCCCCATGGAAAGACAGTTAAGAGACCGAGAGTGAATGAGACACACTGGAGTCAAGAGTTTGAGAATGGTTTGCTGAAGTTTATTAAGCAAGAGGAGTTTTGTGATTACAGATATGTCAATGCAATGGGAAAACAGGTCATTGGTGAGAGTTACAGACACTGAAGGGTGTCACAGCATAACCCAGCCAGCCTGCATCTGCCACAGTCATGATGGAAAGGTAAGTGGCACAGAAGACCTAGGATTCATTCATTTGCTTGGTGCCTATCAAGGGTTGGCAGGATATCAACTCTAGAAATGCCAGGCTGCAGTGGCAATAAGCTCTGTTCGTGCTGGTGACTCACAATCGCACCAGGAGCAGGCAGACACACAGACAGGCTCCTCTTCATCACTTACCTACAGTAGAAGCCCAGAGGCCAGCAGCCATGCTAGCAGCAGCACTTCTTGCAGCAACACTTCTGCTGACAGCAACACTTCTGCTGGCAACAGCCCTTCCCACAGCCACAGCCGCAGCCACAGGAGCCACAGCCACAGGAGCTGCAGCAGCAGCGGCGGCAGCAGCCACAGCCGCCACAACCACAGCCACAGCAGCCACAACCACAGCCACCACAGCCACAGCCACCACAGCCACAGCCACCACAGCCACAGCTGCCACAGCCACAGCCGCCACAACCACAGCCACAGCAACCACAACCACAGCCACCGCAGCCACAGCCACCACAGCCACAGCCACCACAACCTCCACAGCCACAGCAACCCATGGTGTCAGGAGAGAGGACTCAGGTACAGTGAGGAGAGAGACTCAGGAGAGGAGAGGGAGATGTGATGCTCCTCCTGCTGAGGGGAGCCCCTTAAGTACCAATGCTGAGGAGTCCAGCAGGGAACACATGACAACTTCCTTGCTGTCACATGAGTTGTACTCGTGAGAATCTCACCCACTATTATTTACCTCTCTTCTCCAACAGCATTGACTTTTGCATATTTCAGTCACGTTTGCTCTTCCTAAACTACACTCCAGGATGAATCCAAAGAGCCTAACATGTCTGGGAAGAATTCTGGGCTCCAGGGACCCAAGAAGGCTGTGCAAGCAATGGCTGCACTTCCAGCATCTCCCTCACTGAGTTGAAAGCTCATCTGCCATGCTGTGAAGCTGCGTGCAGGGCTTAGAGACCACAGGCACCTTCAGGGAGGCCCTGGGCCACAGGGCCTGTGGGCTTCTGAAATGTCCACAATAAAGATGAGGCCTAGACCCTGCCTTCAGTGAGCTTGTAAGAGAAAGGAAGTCTGTGGAGTGGGAAGGACAAATAAGAACAGAGTCGAAGGTCACTGCCAAGTACAACACCAGTGTCCTCTTTCCAGGGAATGGGGTCAGCTGGGCTGCAGTCAGCTTCCTACCTCTGCATGTGAGGCCTCACTGTGGGACTTATCCAAGGGTCCCTGGGGTCTTAATGACAGATTTAAATGCAGCAGTCAGTCTTTAGTCCCATCTGTATTATAGTGATGTTGCTTTTGGTATCTTCCACTTTGAATCAGGAATTAACTTTAGTCTTTGATTATGGAATATAAATTTGTGTGTATAAAACATATCGATGCTTACTATGCTGATCCAGGTTTCCAGTAGATGGCCTTTCGCTAAGCCGTAGGGTTGTTATTGTAGCACACCAGGATTTGGAGAAGAGAGAAGGGTGGACTTTATATAAGGGAGGAACAGAATTTATATGGAGAGGATCCGAATATGGCTTGGATCATGGTGAGGCTTAAAGGGTTGTTCACTAACAGAAAGGTCACAAAGAAGGCTGGTCTTTATGCAATTCTCCAGGAACACCTATCTCAATCTGTGGAAGTTCTAGGGAAATCTTAGCCCAGGGGAAACATATCCTCTGTTCTTCACTTAATAAACGCAGTGCCTAATAAACAGCATGTGTTTCTTACTTGGTACCAGGGCTCCTCAAGGATCTGAGTATCAGGAAGGGTTGAAAATTCTTATGTCTGATTGGTGCTATCCTTTGCCTAGTCCTGCTCACTTGGGTGACATCTGGTCCAGAGATAGTTTTCCTAAGGACTTTTAGGGAGTGGGTAGGATGAATTATGTACATATACAAGTGACCTAGAGATATGCTGAGTTCAGTGAGGCAGAGGAAACAGGAGTGAGGGAAAGCAAGGAGTCACACACTTTCTCGTGGTGTATAGAGATGGGTACATTAAGAACATGCACTTATCTTGGTGCAGGGGAAATTCTACGTAAGTGTAGGCCGTAGGCACTGAAGATGTTTATGATTCTAGGGAAAAAGATGAGTAGAGACTTGATTACGGATGGATTAGGGGTATGGGGGTAAATGTGAGCTAGAGGCATACATTTCTGGTACACATAGAAATGAAATCAGGGCGATGAATGGGGCCAGGTTAGGAAGAAGCCCATCATAAGGAGGATTGTATCAGGACTATTATAGGAAATTTGGTGAATTAAATAGGGAAAAGTGACATTTATGGTTAGTGACTTTTAAATATAGCCGTCGATATATAAAAATCATAAAAAGAGATTTTCTCTTTTGATGAGAAGAAAGGTAAGCTGACATAGAAGACAGGAGACCTTTTAAGACATGCCACATTCTACACATATGGCCCTAGTTGTTCTTTTGATGTGAGAGTAGTTGTAAAGGAGGGATATTTCAAACAGATGATGGAGAAAAGCACAGAAGAGAAAGAGAACGGCTGCCAGTGACCGAGTCTTCATTCAAAATCTGAAAGACTTAGTGTGTGTTTGTGAAAATGGCGGCCCCTCCCCCAGACTGGCACCTTCGAACTTGCTCGTGACCATAGCTTTACAAAGAAGTCACTGCTAGCAAGTGCTTGAGGTCATAGGACACAAACAAGGGAGAACTTTGGGTGACCCTGCTGGGAAAACAGCAGCTACTCCACAAGGAAGTGACCTCAGGTCATGTGTCCTCCATCCTTCTCCTTCCTCTTTCCCAAGATGGTACTTAAGGGGCTCCCCTAGCAGGAGGAGCATCACATCTCCCTCTCCTCTCCTGAGTCTCTCTCCTCACTGCACCTGAGTCCTCTCTACTGACACCATGGGTTGCTGTGGCTGTGGAGGTTGCGGTGGCTGTGGTGGCTGCGGCTGTGGTGGCTGTGGCTGTGGTGGCTGTGGCTGTGGCGGTTGTGGCTGTGGTGGCTGTGGCTGTGGTGGCTGTGGTGGCTGTGGCTGTGGTGGCTGTGGCTGTGGCTGTGGTGGCTGTGGTTGTGGCTGCTGTGGCTGTGGCTGCTGTGGCTGCTGTAAGCCTGTGGTCGTCTGCTGCTGCCGCCGCTGCTGCAGTTCCTGCGGCTGTGGCTCCTGCGGCTGTGGCTGTGGCTGTGGCTGTGGAAAGGGCTGTTGCCAGCAGAAGTGCTGCTGCCAGCAGAAGTGTGGCTGCAAGAAGTGCTGCTGCTGCTAGGATCCTTCCAGAATGTTGGCTTCTGTGTCTAACAGTTGTCACTGTGTCCTTTGTTGTCTATTCCTTATTCTCCCTCCCTCCTGCCTTTGGTGTCTCAAGTCTTTCCATCTGAAGAATTTCTATCCAACTGGATAGGAGACTTCTCAGGGGAAAACATCTGCGCAGCCTAGGTCCCATGTAACTCTCCAACCTTTGACCCTGTTCCAGTGCGATCCTGCTGTTTGCCTCTATGGCGGTTTAGTGCCTTTGCTTTCCCTTTCTTTTTGGTCTCCCCCTCACCTTTCTCTGTACTGTTTCTTTTCTCCTTTTCATTTAGAGTTCTTGTATAATATTTTCCTCATTTTCTAATAAAGTAAAAGATGCTACAAAAATATTTTCGTCTGTGTTCTGTTTGACCACATGAATGATTTCCCGTTCATATCTGTTGAAGCTTGAGAGATGTTTTGTTGCTGAACAAAGACTTTTGAGACACCTGTCATGATAGCAGTACTACAAAGGGTCACATAGGAAGCTGTGATCAGATCCTTGGAGGCCAGTCTTTCAGCTAATGAAATATCAAATTGTCCTGTCTCATGGTTCCAATGTGTATTACTACCAACTGACTTCCAGTGATATGGGGTCCTACCAAATCCAAAATATAGAATGTAAAGACATAAGTGACTCAGGGTCACTCAGGTCGCTTTAATGTGACATCTCATCATGAGCCCCTGCCCCATGCTAAGGTTCTGGGAACATCTCAGGAGAGAAAGGGGGGAAAGAATGTAAGAGGTGGAGTTGGGGAGGAGTGTGGTAAAATGCTTTTCTGAATATGACATTGCTCTTACACTCATGACCCCTCAGCAGTAGTAGTGACTCACATAAGGTCTTCAGAAGCTCACACCATTACAAATTCCAGTGTAGATGTGGGTTGTGGTGATGTCAGGAGGCCCTGATAGCTGCTAGAGAAAGAGAGGCATCTTCTTTGGATTGCTGTCATTGATAGGTCCTGCACTCATGGATACATACTCATGCACATACGGGAAACATTAAATGGACTTAGTGAGTTAAGAAGAAGGAGGAGGAAGCGGGGGAAAAGGTAGAGGAGAGGAGAAGGAGGAAAAGAGAAAGAAGACATGAAATTGGGATATGAGGTGGGGGAGTTGGTTGTCTAGTGTGAGGGATAGAATATGATCATATTTCACTTTATACTCATATGAAATACTCAAAGGGCAGCAAACGTAACAACAAAGAAATAAAATTTAGCATTGATACAAAAGATATTATGATTCAATGCCAGGACTAAACCTATATGGCTTTTGAAAGATTTCTTTTTATGCAATATATTCAAAAGAAGAACATACTACAATAACTAGTTGCAATCCTGTGATAACTAGTTGTAATCCAGAGCCTTAAATTGGGTGATCTATACCTGTATTCATCCTTATCTAGTATGTGCTACTTTCACAATGATCTCATACCCTGCAATGCTTTCCTAAATAATCGCTATATTGACATCCCTAATATGGAAAGAATCATATATTTCTGGAGGTACAGCACTGATGAAGCATATATGAGGCCCAATGCACAGTGCAACACAAAGAAAATAATGCAGTTATGCAGGTGTGAAGTGTACCTCCTGGTGAGTCACATCTTGTTGCTCGTCCATTACCCTGGCTTGTAGTTATTGATCTCAAGCAGAGGATGTGGAGAGGACCCACAGCGCTGTGTAGAGCGTCTGCCTCAGGGGACACCACTGTGTGCTTTTCAGGTACAGGAGGGACTCCCTTTCTTAGATAGTCATGTTAGCTTATGCCACTTTGAAGTGGAAGTTTCTGGTTTCTTTGGCAACTCAGTTATGTCACATGATGTTTTGCTGGGGCAGACAGGTGAAAGGATGTTTTGCTGAGGCAGACTCAGGTGAGCGGGTGTTTGTTGAAGCACACGCATGTGAGGACACATGATGATTAGAAAGAATATAAATGACTCCACAGATGGTGGGAGGAGGCTCTGGCATTGGTTCGTCTTGCACTGCCTCTCTGACTATGCCCGTGCATTGATTGGTTCACCTTGCATTGCATTGCTGATTTCCATTCGTCATGACTTTGTAGAGAGTAACTTGCCAAAGAACCTCTCATGGTATTCATTGTACTCAAGCTGATTGGCTGAGCCTCGCAGTTTCTTCTGGATTGAACTGCTCTTGCTGATTCATGAGTGGTGATTGCCACATGAACTGGATATTGGAATAGCCCCAAGGAACTATTTATAAACAGGTCCACAACATCTCTTTTCTATTAACTTTTCTACTACTTCTGGTGGGTTGTAGACTAGAAAGGAGGCTGATCCATCCCATATAGTTACCAAACCCAGACACTATTGTGAATGCCAACAAGTGCTTGCTGACAGGAGCCTGATATAGCTGTCTCCTGAGAGGCTCTGCCAGTTCCTGACAAATACAGAGGTGGGTGCTCTCAGTCAACCATTGGGCTGAGTACAGGGTACCCAATGGAGGAGTTAGAGAAAGCACTGAAGGAGCTGAAGGGTTTGCAGCCCCATAGGAGGAACAACAATATGAACCAACCAGTACCCCCAGAGTTCCCAGGGACTAAACCACCAACCAAAGAATACACATGGAGGGACCCATGGCTCTAGCCTCATATGTAGCGAGAGGATGGCCTTGTCAGACATCAATGGGAGGAGAGGCCCTTGGTCCTGGGAAGGCTCAGTGCCCCAGTGTAAAGGAATGCCATGTCAGGGAAGCAGGAGTTGGTGGGTTAGTGAGCACAGGGAAGGGGGACGGGATAGGAGGTTTTTGGAGGGGAAACCAGGAAAGGGAATAACATTTGAGAGGTAAATGAAGAAAATATCTAAAAACAACAACAACAAAAAACAAAACAAAAAAACAAAAACAAAAAACAAAACCAGAACCCTTTTTAAAGTAGGTTTTGAAAAAATGAAGCTGACATCACTGTGACAAAGTGCCTATGATAAACAAATGAAGCAGGGTTTCTTTCAGCTCACTGTTGCCAAGGATTCAGTTCCTGGTTGCTTGGCTCTATTGCTCTGACCTTGTGCTGAGTAGGAATGAGAAGGTGGAGTGTTTGTGCCAGCATGACACTCTATAAGTCATGGTTTGGGGAAGTGAAGGACAGAGAGAGAAAGAAAAGGGAGAGGGTCACAATGTCTTTTCGGCAGCATGTTCTCAGTGACTTCTCAGTGACTTGACTTTGTCTAGGTATGCCCCACCTCCCAAAGCTTCTGTCTTTCATCAGTGTCATCTGCTGAGGACTGACTCTTCCACATATGAGCTCTCGGTTGATGTCAGGATCCAGATATTTAAGAGCCATAACATGAGCACTAGAAGAACTGAGTTTGCTGCAAAGAGGGTTTTCATATCTTCATGGTGGGAATAGAGCCGTTAGATGCCCCCAGCTTGAGTGTCTCCATTCCAGTTCTCACGATTCCATTCTTCCCCAGAGTGTTCTCTCCTCATCAGAGGCATCTTGAAGGGTTCGAAGTTCAGTTCACCCTGAAATTCAGCCACTTGCAAGATAAGATCCTTCGTTTGATTTTCAGAATCCTAGCTTTCTGGCCAGGTGTGGCAAGAGCTCCTTCAGGCTATGTTGGCTTTTAGGTCATAAATGTCACACTCAGGATGGGAACTTGAAGCCCCAGGCCCAGTGCAGTGAAGAGCAACAAACATCACTATACTTCTGAGTTTGATGAAAATTATACAAAATAGCAAATATATGGATATGGGAGTGCTGTATACTGATGTAAGCTGATGCAGGACAGGGAAAGACCTGAACTTCAACACTACTGCTTTCTTTCTAAGAAGAGGCTACCTTGGGCATAGACACACACAAAAGAAAACCACACACAGCAGAGGAAGAGATTACTGTACCTCTAGGAATACCCAGGATCTCTTAAAGTCATCAAATACAAAGAAATTCCAGGGAATGGGGTCAGCTGGGGCTGCAGTCAGCTTCCTACCTCTGCATGTGAGGCCTCACTGTGGGATTTATCCAAGGGGCCCTGGGGTCTTAATGACAATTTTCTTAACAAGACAAAGTTCTTTTGGAATATGCATTTCCATGACATAATGATTTTTGTATAGCTTGATTTGGGGAGGGAAGAAGATTTTCCTATCAGGATATTAATTTTCAGGGCAACACACCAATACTCTTGCATGGGCTCTTTCTGTCTGAGATTTTGGTTTTGCTATTTTGCTTTTTAAAGAAATTGTACCTGTGTCAACAGGTTTGGCCTAGTGCAGGCACAACAGTATCAGAGGAGAGTTGATCAAGGCCAGCAGAGGAATGAAAGACATTTACTTATATGAGATAGAGGGCACTCCTGGGGGTTATGGTAGGGTTTAATTAAGAGTTGGTGCCAGCAAGGTGAGTGTACACATGCATACCAAAGCACTAGAAACACAAGTGAAGACTTTTTCCCAGGAATACATGGAGGAAGCATTGCTGTTGACCACTGGGAATGCAGGCGCAGCCGCAAGGGTTAGTGGGATCCCAGAAGACTCCCTCGCCACTTGTGTGACCAGAGTCTGTTTCCTGAACCTGGTGAAGCTGTTCTGTGGGGATCTGAGGTTGGAAGTTTCATGAGCTAATTGACTCTTCATTTGTGAAACCTCGTGCTTGTGTGGTTCGTAAGGGCTGGGTTTGAGTAGAACTAGCGACATGTGGTCTGATTTAAAGCTGTTGGCGAGTCTAATGGGAGAGTAGACCTTGAAGTAAAAGATAGGAAGACGTCAAGTGGGATATTTGAGCATCGGCCATAAGGTGTGTTGGAGCGAATGTGTCAAGGCTTGGTACCTCGGAGGAACATTTGATAGAAGTGTGAGAGAAGGACACCAAATGTGCCTCTGAGGCCCCGGGGCATGAAGATGGAGTCAAGAGCAGAACACTGGTGGATTGTGTTGTTGGAGACGAGTGTGAACTGACTTATGCTAGAGGATCTACCTGGGAACATTATATATGGAAATTAAATCCAGGCCAGTGAATTGGACCAGGAAGGGCTGGAGTCCAGGGATAGGAAGGAAAGGAGGGAAGATTGTACTAGAACTTAACTTAAGAAAGAGGAGAATCGTATTGTTTTCTGTCGACTCTTTCTTTTTTAATTAAATAGGGAGTAAGCAAACTCACAAGACACTAACTGAGCAGTTAATGGGAAAATCACAGTCATGAAGATATAACCATTTCAGAGGGTGGGAGGAGTCCTATCTGGATGTTCCTAATTTGCTTTTCCTTTGAGACTTCCTGTTGAAGTGAGGCGATTTCAAGCAGGCAATGCAATGAATAGAAACGCATTGAAGAGGACCAGGGAAAGGCTGCTTTCAACTAGGTGTCCGCCTCTCTGCAAATCTGGAAGATGTGGCCTGCTGCTGCGCAGATGAGTGCCCCTCCCCCACACCAGCTATTCACCATGTGCTTGTGACGCAACTTTACAAAGGAAAAGTCACTGCTAGCAAGTGCACAAGGTCATGTGAAGTGCATGGGACATAAACAAGGGAGAACTTTGGGTGACCCTGCTGGGAAAACAGCAGCTGCTCCACAAGGAAGTGACCTCAGGTCATGTGTCCTCCATCCTTCTCCTTCCTCTTTCCCAAGATGGTACTTAAGGGGCTCCCCTGGCAGGAGGAGCATCACATCTCCCTCTCCTCTACTGAGTCTCTCTCCTCACTGCATCTGAGTCCTCTCTACTGACAACATGGGTTGTGGTGGCTGTGGAGGTTGTGGCGGCTGTGGCAGCTGCGGAGGCTGTGGTGGCTGTGGTGGCTGTGGTGGCTGTAGCAGCTGCACCACCTGCAGATGCTACCGGGTAGGCTGCTGTGGCTGTGGGTGCTGTGGTTGTGGTGGCTGTGGCTGTGGCGGTTGTGGCTGTGGCGGTTGTGGCTGCGGTGGCTGTGGCTGTGGTGGCTGTGGTTGTGGTGGCTGTGGCTGTGGTGGCTGTGGCTGCTGTGGCTGCTGTGGCTGCTGCAAGCCTGTGGTCGTCTGCTGCTGCCGCCGCTCCTGCTGCCGCTCCTGTGGCTGTGGCTCCTGTGGCTGTGGCTGTGGCTGTGGGAAGGGCTGTTGCCAGCAGAAGTGCTGCTGCCAGCAGAAGTGTGGCTGCAAGAAGCAGTGCTGTTGCTAACATGACTACTGGGTCTCTGTTTCTGGGTCATGGGCACCAGGAAACCAGAGCCTTTCCTCAAACCTCCAGACAAGCTTGACTGTCCTCTACCCATCCTGTGGGTCTCCCTGGCCTATGGCCTTGCTTCTGGATTCTGGGCTCCTTTCTTTTCTACTTTGGTATTTCTAACCTTTCTGAGGTGTTTGCTCCCCAGTAACAAACAGCCACGCCCTGCAGAAGCCTTCCCACTGTGCTCCTTCAGAATGTGCAATCAAGTACCTCTTGATGTTTCTGCCTGATGAAGGACTATTTCTCCCCTATTAGATTCCTGCCTCTACACCTTTTTCTTTATTTGTCCTTATCCAATATTATTTTCTTTTCTAATAAAATACAATTAACTACTGAAAGTTTCTATTGTGTCTTCTTTGGTGTGACCACATCCCCAACCCTTAAAAGTCTCTAAATCCTTTTAAAAAAGAAAGGAAGGAAGGAAGGAAGGAAGGAAGGAAGGAAGGAAGGAAGGAAGGAAGGAAGAAAGAAAAGAAAAGAAAAGAAAAAAAGGAAAGGAAAGGAAAGGAAAGGAAAGGAAAGGAAAGGAAAGGAAAGGAAAGGAAAGGAAAGGAAAGGAAAGGAAAAGAAAGGAAAACCTTTGGTGGATACCAGTGGTGACAGTGGGTCAATAACCTTGAGGCCAGCTCTCTTTCCTCTGTAGCCACAAACAACCCTAGTGTCAACACAATTCTACTCCTCAAGGGTCTGCTTCTCCTTTCATCAGAGTCCCATTATTTCCAAGTAGTATGGGTACAATGTGTCATTTAGCTTTCTGACACTGAAGTCCTTTAAGTCAACTTAAAGGAGAGAAGATACATTTAAGCTCACAGTAGGTCAACTTAAAGGAGGGAAGATACATTTGAGCTCATGGTTTCAGAGTTCTCAGATCATGCTTGCTCAACCCTATTCCAGAAACCTGTACCAAAGCAAAATGGTGCCCCTGGAAACATGATGGGGCAAAGACAGACAGCTCATAGCAACTGGGTATAAAGAGAGAACACACAATAGGGGAAGAAGCTGGGAACAAAGGGCCTACCTGTAAACTAGGTCCAACTCAAGTTTCCATCAATTCTCCATGGCCCATTGTTGACAGTGGATTAATCCATTGATGTATCCAGACCCCACAGACAAAGCCCATGTCTGCTGTATTGGGACCAGGTCCTCACCACCTGAGTCTATAGAAGACATCTCAGCTCCAGACTGTGGAAGTCAAGTTCCATGAATACATCCAAAATTTTGTTTTACACGTGTGTGTGCGCACGCACACACAGAGCTTCACACTCACACACATAGTCTCACACTCATTTACACTCACACATACAGACACACACACAAATCAAAAACACAGACTACTGAAATACAGATAATACATTTTTTTTCTATTTCTATCTATTGAAGACATTACTATTGGCCTGATGACAGACAACAGACTTTGTTTTCTTTTGGGGTGTGTGTGTGTGTGTGTGTGTGTGTGTGTGTGTGTATGGTGTTGCTGTTTTTGTTGTTTTTGTTTTATGTAACTTCAGCTATGATGTGTACTTAAAATTTTGATGTTGCCTCTCTAGCTTCCCTAGTTTTCTAACTACACATGAGTTTTCAAAATCTGCTCAGCAGGAATGTTAGGGGTGAATGTGCTATGTTGGGGAAGCAGCTCTTCCTATAATCGCTGATCAAAATCCTTTTGTTTTCTTTTCTTTTGTTTTGTTTTATCATTTTCTGGATAATGTTGGCCAGAGAAGATCACAAAAATAGCTTTAAATCATCAACTGCTCAGCCAGTCTTCAGGGATATCTAGAGTCACCTCTGTTTGTTATAATATTATCAGAATGCTGAATTCACCACCTCACAGCACACTCTGCTGAATTACTGAATTACTGAATTGTTGAATTAGGATTTCAGCAATGTATGAAAAATCATGGTCTCAAAGTTCTTATGCTGAAGACTTTGTCCCAGAGCACAGGTGAGAACAAACCTCTCTAGTATGAACACACCTAAGTCTCCCCAGCAAAATTTCCCTGCATCCATAACTCGGGGAGGCCCTCTGTGGAGATTCCCCGACTCTCCCTTCTCACTACAGAGCTTCACCCTTTCTCTAGTTCTTCAGCTCTGGTCATACTTATTGGCTCTGCATTCATCTGTCTCTGCTCAATGTGAGTTTCCTGAAAAGCCTTGAAATTCCACTGCTTGTTTTCATAAAAAAATGTTGAAATATTACACTAAAATGAGATCATAAAGGTCTCTATCCTGTGACTGAATAGGTGTGGTCATACGTTGAGGGAAGAACTTGTGAGCACAGAGAGAACACGAGGCATGCACAACAACGTTAGCTGACATGCATGGCAGTCAGGAGACCCTTCCACAGGCTTTAGCCTAAACCTCTCCTCCCCTCAGCTCTGCCTGCACCATGTGTCTACTGGCACCTCAGATCCACCAGCACTGAGTGTAACAGACAGGGAGAGCAAGACAATGCCAAGGCCATAAGAAAGAGGAAGCCAAAGAGTTTGTGCCATGAGCCATAATGATTATTACTCCTGCTAGAAAACTTGACAAGAAGTAGACTCAGCTAAATATTCTAGCCCAAGTCCTGACTCTTCCTGAGGTGTTGGGAGTTAGGATTTCAGCAGACAAGTCAGAAGGAGCACATTGACAAGACCCAGGGGCTTTATATATGTGCTGTTTTCCATTCAGGTCACTTTTCTGGTGTCATGCACTCACTTAGACTTTGTTTGTACATATTGTCCCACCTTGCCCCCTGTAGCCACCATAGATTTGTGCTCATCTTATTTTCTAGAGCAAATGGTTGCCTACTGAGCAGAAAGAATTGTGTCATAATGTTCCTGTACCAACACCATGTTTGTAAAAGATGTCCATCAAATGGCAGTGATACATTGTCTTGTAAATTTTGAGCATGCCTACTAGGTAGTCAGGTCAGGTACCTTAATACAATCAAGTTATTTCTGGTCTCAAGTTCCTCTTCCTGTCTATCCCTGGATGAGACCTAGTATAACTTAAGAGACACCAATGAAATCTGCTGCCAACTGTTGTTGTAAGCTTCATTAAGGAAGCAAGGAGAGAGCCCCTAAGTCCTCTCTCATTCTGTTCCTCACGAGTGACTGGCTTTTCTGCCTGTTGCTCACTACCTTCTCATGCATGAACTCATCTCTCTGGAACCTAGGAGTATAATAAGCTTTGCCTCCCTGAGTTTTTGTTCTGTCTCCTCTTAATACCATTTCTGAGATCTGGTTTGACCAAGCCAGTTTAGTCAGTCAACAGGTTCTCCAGTGCAGGAGTGAGGATTAAAAAGAAAAAAGACAATTAGACAACACTGTAGTATGACCCCAGGCAGTTCTGAGGCTGAGCAGGGTTTATTTTTTTCCCAATTTTCTTTTATACCATTTTAATGACATGCAAGTAATAAGGTCAAGTGGTACAATAAACACAAATAGTTGAGGAATCAACAAGGCAATAATTAAAGTCCTGTGATCACTCTCATGATGACCATTTCTAAGGGTTTATCAGGATGACCAAGATATCTGAGCCTACTTCCAAGTCCTAGCCCAAAGTCATTTTCTTGCCTGAAGCCTACTTCTTTGTTCTAGCCTAAAATTAGATTCCTGTCTGAACTTACTTCCCTGTTCTAGTCTAAAATTAGATTCCTGCCTGAAGCCCATTTCCTTGTCCTCAGCCAAAGTCAAATTCCTGCCAAGAGGCCACAAAAGCTCTCCACACTGGTTTAAGAATAAAATCGTCCATGTGTCCTTCAGAAATCTATGCTAATAACACTTAGTGGTGGAAACCCACCAGCTCTACACAGTGCAGCTCTTCTACTTCCATGGGCCACAAGCAAACTCTTTTCCAGGGAATGGAACAAGAAAAGCAAACATCTAGAAGAGAATGGGTTTTAGGTCTTAGAAAAGATGGGTGTGCCCCAGAGTTCTGATCAGCATTGCTATGCAAAAGTCTGGCTCCAAGGTCCTGAATGGAAAACTGTAGCCTTGTCAGATGAATGAACCTGAACTGTCTCTGACTCTGTATCTGTCTCTGTCTGTCTCTCTGTCTCATCTCTCTGTCTCTCTTTCTCTCTGTCTCTCTCTGTCTCACCATCCCCTGCCCCTCCCCCCCACCCCTTGGAGGATAGCAGGTTCCACGAAAAGAGACAATTTCAAGAGTAGATAGAGGAAAAGAGAATGAGTAGTCAGACAGTGGGTCCAAGAATGAATCTTGCAGGCTGACAGTAACTAGAGGGTTCTGGCTAATCTGAGGCCATCAGAGGCTCAGGGATCCTGCAGATCAATGGACAAGCTACCATAGACATGACACAGGTGATACCCAAACCATACTGTCAGCCTACTGTCATGAGAATCACCCACACCATCCACACCACCCTGACAGCCCTGAAAATGGCAGTTAGCTTTTCCATGGCCACCTCTTGAGCCTTGGGGCAGGTGATCACCGGTTCACTGAGCTCTTCTTCCTCTTTCTTCTCTGTTCATTCCATGTTCCATATCTTCCGTGTAAGCTGGCCTAGGCTCTGCTTAGAGTTACAAGAAGACACTCTAAGTGGACCTTGAGAAGTTATGAGAACGTCTTCCTGGGAAACATACTGAAGGAGCCAGGTTTGCCTTGGTTCAGCCGGACCACCTAGTGCTTGCTGGGACCTCCAAGCAACTTTATTCATTATCATTCTATTATTATATGAACCTCCAAAGAGCTGGAATCTGGAGTCTACAGAGATGGGTGGGGCCTGAGGGGAGATTCAATAAGGAGGTATCTGAGGGACATATTGCTTGTGTGGACACCTTCTGTGTGTGATTCGAGGTTCTTTAATCTACTGTCGATTTCACATCATAACTGACATTGACCTGTGGTTTGGAGTGGCAGCTAAGAGTTTAATAGTACCCAAGCTAGCTATAGCCCAACTTCATCGTCCAGACCTTGGACAGATGAATCAGATGATAGAGAGACTTCGTTAAGTGTGATGGTCCATGAGAAGAGTGCAATGGACTACTGAGATCTCGGATGGGAAAGGTAACAACACCCAAAGAGTCCTTGGAGTGATGTCAACAGTGAGGCCCTGAGCAGTAAGACCAAACATGCCATAGCAGAAAGTAGTCTTCAAAGTGAGGATCCTCAAAATCAGTCAGGCCTCACACCACATGAGCATCTGGAAAGTGAGCTAATACCAACATCAGACTTTGGCGGCTGCCAAGTGAGAGGTTTATGGTGCTTTCTCATGGATAATGTTGAAGTGCTGAGACTAAGAAGGTGCCCCACCCCCACATTCCCTCCCTTCTCAATCCACAAAGGGACAATTATCTAGACATCTACGCCTACTGCAAACCATTTATCTCACCTTGGAGTCTCAGCTGCCCTTTTTCAAATTGATTGGCCTTATCTGCTGAGATAAAACTCACGTGTCTAGGGACGTTTGAAGCTTAGAAAGAAAAATAAGAGATGAATCTTTGAGGTTGGTTTAGTGTAATTTATTAAGACAGGAGTTGCTTTGTGTACACAGAGAAGCTTTGCAGAGGTAAAAACAGAACATAAAAATGGGCGATTTAAGAAGTTACATCATTAACTATTTTGACTACCTTCTGTCACGGTTGTGATTAGAATGTGGCAATTTATGGAGAAGGCAGCATATTTGTTCATTTCTACAATTGTTACAAAGTGTGGTATTCCGCGGGCTGGTGATAGACTCAGGTCACAACTGTGGCCTACAGATAAATGGGAACAGATAGACTGACACAACTCACCTATAGCAGTTACCTGCTGAGGAGGTCCGGAGATGGGGGAGGGGTGCAAGAGACGTCCAGAGGGACATGGTAAGCCTAGCAGCAGCACTTCTTGCAGCCACACTTCTGTTGGCAGCAGCACTTCTGCTGGCAACAGCCCTTCCCACAGCCGCAGCCGCAGCCACAGGAGCCACAGCCACAGGAGCTACAGCAGCAGCGGCGGCAGCAGCAGACGACCACAGGCTTGCAGCAGCCACAGCAGCCACAGCAGCCACCACAGCAACCACAACCACCGCAGCCACAGCCACCACAGCCACCACAGCCACAGCCTCCGCAGCCACCACAGCCACAGCCTCCGCAGCCACCACAGCCACAGCCACCACAGCCTCCGCAGCCACCACAGCCACAGCCACCACAGCCACAGCAACCCATGGTGCTAGTAGAGAGGATTCAGGTGCAGTGAGGAGAGAGACTCAGGAGAGGAGAAGGAGATGTGATGTTCCTCCTGCTGAGGGGAGCCCCTTATGTACCTCCTCTGGAGAGGAAGTGAACCTGGCATGGGTCCCACTTCCTCAGCAGGAACCTCACGTGGAGCCTTGTATACTTCCTTCAAGGATCCTTCTGGCTTGAAAGAATTTGTTATGTTTAGCTTTTATTTTCTTTTTAGAGCCTTCATTAATATAAACCCGTAAACAGCCATTGATTATCCTATCTCCCCTGCTATCTCCCTCCAACCCAGGTAACCCTTATTGTAAAAGACAGGCTTCTCCCAGATAGTTACCCTGAAATAAGGATAAAAACCTATCAAAGAGTCAAAGGAATTAATTATATACCCAAATACAAGTGAAACAGCGTCACCCGGAAGTCATCTGGTTGTTATACACAGGGGCCCATCTCCAAGGCATAGTGACTAAAACCAGACAAATGTGGGTGGCCTCTACCATGGTAGTGGGATTAACCCACCTTGTTATCTTTGTGATAACAAGGTGGAATTTTTTTATAGTTTTTATAGTCACTTCTCACAGATGTCTTTACCCCCTCCTCCCTTCTCCACCTCCTCTTCCTCTTCTTCCTCCTCCTCCTCCTCCTCTATTTTTTTTCTTTTCTTTTCTTTTCTTAGCTTGAGGAAATTTTATTAGCATTACCAAGAAAAACAAGACAGGTAAGTTGTGAATCTCTGCAGCTGTGAGGAGGAAGGAGCTGGAGATTGGAGAGAAAGCGTCATTTTTTGAGTTAGGTTTGGCAATCAGCAAGCAGCACTTGCAGATAAGCACCATACAGCAAGGTGAGCACGGTTGAGGGAAAGCGAGAAGCAGCAGGTACCAGGGAAGGAATGCGTGAACTCTGTAAGCCCCGGACGAAAGAATAAGAAATGAAAAGAAGAAAGCAAACTACTTGGGGGAAGTGTTCAGTGTCCCTGGGATTTTGTTTGTTCGTTTGAGGGAAGGGGTCACGTTTTGGCCTGGTGGAACACAGACCTCAGTAGAGCGATGTGTTCCTCAGTCGTTGATGGATGAGGCTGACTATGTGCTACATGCCTCCTCTCGCCTTCCTCGAAGCCTTCCTGCCCTGTGAGTCATCATTCTGGGGGTGTGCAGAGGGATCTGAATGTCTGCACACACAGCACTCTCCACTACTCTGTGCTTTGTCTCTCTGTTCGTTTACATCTCTATGCTGGCTGCTCTTGACCCTTCTTAAGTAGGAGAGGGGGCAGAGGCACCAGACAGAGGACAGCTCCTGCAGGTACTGCCTGGAGGTCCCATGCCAAGTATCTGTAGTCCCGGAGCCCACCTCAGTCACCAGCCACCACACTGCATTGTGTCTGCTGCCATTGACAGCACTCTTGGCCATGTCTGTGTCAATGTCATACTGTATCACTCTACTGACATGGAACCACTGTCTGTTGTCTCCCTGGAAATATGTCACTGTCCCAAAATCGTTGTCTCTGTCCTAAAATACTACCTTGGAATTTATTTTCTTTATTTGCTTGTTTGTTTGTTTGTTTGTTTGGGGTCTTTACATGCATTAAACACAACTGTACAATAGGAAACAATTGTAGGTTTCAACATGATAGCATAGCTTATACTATTTATAATGTGTATTCACAAGAGCATGTACATCAAAATATCTCTAAGAAATGGTACATTCTCATAAACATCAGTGCTTGGCTCCTTTCCCTCAAAGCGACTTCATTAATTTTTGTTTCATTTGTATAAGGATATCCCTTAGTCTCTAATTTTTTTAAAGTGTGTGTGTGCATGGAGGTGATAGGTTGTGATGTTGTGAGTACTAGCAATCTTGTGCCACAGTACACATGTGGAGGTGTCTTAGTGTTCTATTGCTGTGAAGAGACACAATGACCATGGCTACTCTTATAAAGGAAAACATTCAACTAGGAATGGCTTACAGTTTCAGAGGTTTAGCCCATTATAGTCATGGTGGGAAACAGTGCTGTGTAGGTAGACATGTAGGAGAAGGAACTAAGAGGTCTACAGGCAACAGGAGACTCTGTATGCTACCTGGCCATAGCTTGAGCATATATAACCTCAAAGTCCACCCCCACAGTGACACACTTTCTCCAACAAGGTCACACCTACTCTAACAAGGCCATAATTTCCTAATAGTGTCACTCCCTCTGGGCCAAGCATTCAATTACATGACTCTATGGGGGTCACTCCTATTCAAACCTTCCAAGGACAGCGTTTAAGAGTTGGTTCTTGCCAGGCAGTGGTGGCACATGCCTTTAATCCCAGCACTTGGGAGGCAGAGGCAGGCAGATTTCTGAGTTTAAGACCAGCCTGGTCTACAGAGTGAGTTCCAGGACAGCCAGGTCTATACAGAGAAACCCTGCCTCAAAAAAACCAAAAACCAAAAATAAATAAATAAATAAATAAATAAATAAATAAATAAATAAATAAATAAAAGAATTGGTTCTCACTTTCCATCTTGCTGAAATAGTCTCTCTGGTTTCTGTTGCTGTGGAGTATAATACAGGCTAGCTGGCTCGTGAGCTTCCTAAAAGCTCTCCTATCTCTGCTTCCCATCTCAGTGTAGGAGGACTGGGATTATAGATGTATGCTAAAGCATTTGGGGTTTTATGTGGGTTCCAGGAATCAAACTCACGTCCACAGGCTTCCAACCTGGGTCATTAGGCTGGCATAGTTAGTTCTTTTACCCACTGAACCATCTACTTTGCCAGGGTCCCCTAGTCTTGATCCCAAGAAATCCCGACACACCCACTTTGCTATGTCTCTAAATCCAGTCAGACACTGGAGAATCCCCAGACTAGCAGAGTTTAGCCTTGATGTGGGCCAGTCCCCGCCCCCCTCTCCCCCTGAATGGTCATGGAAGGAGGGATAATGTTTGTGGCTCGCTGATCTCTTCTAATTTTAATAAGTGAGTCAACTTCACACTTCCCCCCTGTACATTTGTTATGGCCTCTCTTTTTGTACCAATCTCCTATACGATTTGTTGGAAATGTGCATTTCCGTGGTCATATTCATGTTCCAAATATATTTGTAAAAAGTCAAGTTGAAAATCAGTGTAGAGTATTTTATCAACTGCTTCCTCTCCTCCAAGTCTTCTTTGTTAGTTGCAAGTATCTGGATAGTGGTAAAGCTGCCATTCAGAAGCTCTGCTTTTGATTAGACTCACAAGGAAATGGAATTACATTTTTTTTTTTAAAATCCTCAATCAGTAACTGTGTTTTTTCTGTGTTTTAGAAGTGAATGTCTGAAAGATCTCTTTCATTTAAAAAAAAAAAAGTATTCTGCTGCTGAGTCTCCAATGGGAAAGAACAGAGGATCCTGTATACTAATATACACCAGAGGGGAAAAAAGAGTAGAAAAGGACAGGTTTCAATGAATGTGACTTGAAGGTGTGTGTTAGTCATTTCACAGAGCTCACAGGTGATAGAAAGCTAATAAAAGACAGACAGAAACTACAGAAATCAAGATACAGTACACTTGAAGGCTACCCAGAGATCTGAAACTTTGATGCTTAATCCTAATAATAATGCCTTCCCTCGTAGCATGGTGTGGGTGTCCCTATAATTATTCAGAGTATGAAACCAGACTACCACATAAATCACACTTAAAAAGAACTTTGATTCTATTAATTGTTGTTGGTGGGGTTTTTTTGTTTTTGTTTTTGTTTGTTTGTTTGTTTGTTTGTTTAAGACAGGGTCTCATATAGTTCAGATAAGACTGGCCTCAAACTCACTTTACAACTAAGAATGAGGCTGAACTTGTTCCCCTGTCTCCTTGAGTATTGTGATACAAGTGTGAACCACCATGCCTGTGTTTTAATGCATCTCTGAGGATCAAACTCAAAACTTCGTGAATGCTCAGCAAGTACTCTACCAAATGAATTATGTCCCCAGCTCTAAGTCTTTACACAAAATTATATTAAAAATAACATTAGACTATGATCAGAGCTTATTCAAATGTGTCTGCACTCAGATTTATCTACCTGTGAGCAGTCAACTCATCTCAGTATGGTCATAGACCAAACTTTCAACCTCTAATCAGACAACCCATAAAACCAAGGTCACTGGATTGGTTATCTAAACATGCAACCTAGTTGTTAGTAATACAAATATCTATCTAAATCATGGCTCAAATGCATCAACATTCCAGCTAAAAGTAGTCAGGTGTCAGCTACTCAGAATACATAAGGAATGCTATTTGGGGCACCTACCAATTAAGTTCAATGCTTACCGTTCTATTTTGAAAAATAAGACACTTGTGAAGCACCAAAGCCAATCAAAAAGATTTGCCAAACCTCATTCTGTACAAGATAGTATGGATAGTGCAAGAAATGTGCATTCAAGCACTCTAAACTGATAAGAAAAATATAAAGAAATTGAGAAAAAGAAGGAAGGAAAGGTATGAAGTCTAATAAGGTAGCAGATGCCTCAAGGTAATGGCTGGTAAAGTTATTGATGAATATTAGTACTTAAAGGTGACGAATTTCCTCCAATTATGTAATAAGAGGGGAGAGTGCTTCCAGGGAGCAGAGACTCACTGTGCAGCCCTGGCTGGCCTCTCAGAGCTCTGCCTGTCTCTGTCTTTCAAATGCTGGTATTTAAAAAGGTGTGCCCACTGCACCTGGCCCTGTAAGGCTGTTTGAAGAAGAACTTTGACAGCATCTTAAAAGGAAAACAGGACAGGAGGAAGTGGAAAGGAATTAGGGACCAAGGGTCTTTGAGAATGTCTGAGATTGTCCTGCATGAATTGGCCTCCCCACCCCCTCCAGACAGCTGTGCGTCAATCTTCCTAGACCTTAATTCTCTGACAGAAATGATAACAACGGATCCAAAGAGTCAGTGTAAAATGCACAGGAAATAACACTTCTAAAACGCCCATAGCAGGGCTGAGGAGACCATGACTTAGGTAGAGTTACTATTGCTGTGGTGAAACACCGTGACCAAAAAAAGCATGTCGGGGAGGAAAGGGTTTATTCTGCTTATACTTCCATATTACCGTCTATCACCAAAGGAAGTCAGTACGTGAGCTCAAGCAGGCAGGGACCTGGAGGCGGGAGCTGATGCAGAGGCCACGGAGTGGTGCTGCTTTCTGGCTTGCTTGCCATGGCTTCCTCAGCCCGCTTTCTTATGGAACCCAGAGCTACAATGGGCTAGCCCCACCATCTGTCATTGATCACTGAATTTGAAAATGCCTTACGCCTGGATCTCATGAAGGCATTTTCTCAATGGACGCTCCTTTCTCTCTGATGACTCTAGCTTATGTCAAGTTGACAAACAAACCCAGCAAGTATAACCACTTAATTTAGCCATTGTTAGTATCTCAAAGTAGAACTCAGAAAGAAAACAATTTGACTATAGCATCCAGCTTTATCCAATAAAGTGAGCAGACAGTCGAGCTGGAAACAAAAGTCAGGACTAGTTATAAAGTTTAGGCTATTGAATTTCTGATGCTTCTTCTGACAGTAAATTAGACATGATAAGAATGCTAGATACCCAACACAACCTATGGATAAACTAAGACAAGAACTCAAAGATAGGGCAAGCTAGGTGGCTATGGGTATGGAATTTCATACCCATCCACAACCCTCAAACACAAAATAAGTCTTACTGAAATATTTGTTCATAATACTTTATACTTGCTTGTCTTCGCTGCCTGGAAGTCAGTATCTGCTAGCAGCCTTCAGATAAACTCTCAGCTCCGCCTGCACCATGCCTGCTTGGATGCTGCCATGCTCCCACCTTGATGATAACGGACTGAACCTCTGGACCTGTGAACCAGCCCCAGTTAAATGTTGTCCTTGTAAGAGTTGTCTTGGTCATGGAGTCTCTTCACAGCAGTAAAACCCTAAGACGATATATGTGTGTATATATATATATATATATATATATATATATATATACATAGATATGTATATGTGTGTGTTCATAGCCATATATACATATATTTATATGTGTGTGCAGAGCATCTATAAATCATCTATCATTTCATGTACATAAGACACCGTAATAAAAGTGAATATATTACCTCATGTGGTGGCGATATTTAGTTGTCAAGATCAGGTTGGACAGTGGACATGTCTGTAAAGGACTGTCCTGATTGTCCTGGAGAGGATGAACCGAGCAGTAGGCACTCCTGCGTTCATTTCTCTCACTCTTGCCTGTGGATGGGATGTGACTATTGTAAACTTCCTTTCACTTGGACTCCTCTGCAATGATAGGTTGTGTGGTGGTTTGAATAAAAAGGGTACCCACTGGCTCATAAGAAGTGACACTATTAAGAGATGTGGCCTTGTTGGAGGAAGGATGTCACGGGGGGGGGGGGGGGGGGGTTGCCTTTAAGGTTTCAGAAACTTAAGCCAGGCCCAGTCACTCCCTCGAACTTCCTGCAGCCTGCCAACCTAGCCTTCCTCTCAGCTACCTCTGCACCACTCTGCCTGCCTGTGTGCTGCCACACTTCCACCATGATGGCAATGTAATAACGTCTGAGTGTAATCCAGCCCCAATGAACTATTTTCCCTGTAAGAGTTGCTGGGGTCATGGTGTCTCTTCACAGCAAGAGAAACCCTAAGATAGGTTGCCACCTAGAATTGTGAGCCAAAATAACCTTCTCTCCCCTAAGTTGCTTTTTGTTATATTTTATCACAGTAACAAGAATGAAACTAGGACATCTTGTTACTAAGGAAACCAACAGAGAGATCACTTCTCTGAGGCAGACCAAAGAAGAGGACATTTTAAGAGGAAGATGAGATACCAGATAAAATCGTGCCACCTCTATAAGGGGTATGACTTGAAAAGTAGCTATAGTCCCGCCATGTCAAGAATATCTCCTATGCATCTAGCTTGGAATCTAGAAGAGCAGCTTGAAGAAAACTCTTTTGGCAATGGATATAGCTCAGGGGCAGAGCATGTGCCTAGCACATGCAAGGCCCTAGATCCTTATTTTTAAAGGATAAGATCTGTTAAGAGTATCAGTAGGCATAATGGTGCATCTCTGTAATCCTAGCACTTGGGAGGTAATGGCAGGAGGATCAGAAGTTTGAGGCCAGCCTCATCCATATAGGGAGTTAGGAGCCAGCCTGGGCTACATGAAAGTCTGTCTCAAAAAGAAAACGAAAGAATCTCTTTCTCAAGATTAAGCATTACATCTGTGAGGTGTTGATAACAGCTGTCACCCGCTAAGTCAAAAGCTGTAGTGTGCTCACGTGTGCCCAGAACTGGCTCTGATACGAGAAGGAAGCAGTTCCAGGGCGGCTTCCACTGCAGGGAGAGCCCCAAAGGCCACATGGTAGAGAAGGGCAACCTGCACTCGTGAACCTGGGGAGGGTGGGAAATGGGGAGGGGGATGTGGAAAGCTGGGACACTTCTGAACTCAAACTCTTTATGGTGTAGAAAACAGCGTGGCCAGAGCATGGAGGAAGAGAGACCTGGCCTTCCATCAGGCTGACTGCACTAACTCTTTCCCTTTCTTTATTGCCCCTGCCTCAGCCTCTTTTTTGTCATCATTGCTGTTGTTTTGTTTTGGGGTTTTTTTTTTGTTTTTGTTTTTGTTTGTTTTTCCAAGACAGGGTCTATCTATGTAGCCCTGGCTGTCCTGGAACTTGCTCTGTAGATCAGGCTGGCCTCAAACTCAGAGACCTGCCTGACTGGGCCATCCGAGTGCTGGCTAAAGGAGTGTGTCGCCACTGCCTGGCCAGAGCCAGCCTCTTTAGGCTTGTTGGAAGAAGGGAAGCAAGCATTCATATCCAGAAAGAAGGGTCTAAGGAAACCCCACTCTTTCTCTTCCTCTCTGAACTGTCCAGAGTCAGGGTGCAAAAGGGAAGAGGGGCCCGTCTAATGCATGGCTGGTGAGGTGGGCTCTAAATGGGGTTTAGAATGACATCAAAGTGAGTCTCCACCTTCTGATGACCTCAGAGTTGGTGGGTTAAGGCGTGTTGCAGGTCTCTCCTTTCATGAGACTAGCCTATGCGGTTTGCCTGTGACGTCAGCAGATGAGAGAGGTGATCCACAGGCACCAGATAGGGCTAGAGCCTCATGACATCCCCAAGCCCCACCCACTCCTCCCACCCGACTCCGTGCCATAGCAACTACACTCATGGCGAGCCAAAGTTTCTAGTCTCTTCAGAAATTGCCAAATGTCACGGGGTCAAAGTCGCACACGCCCCCCCTTCCTTTCAGCCTCACTCTTACTTATTTAGGCAAATTAAGAAATAAAACCCCACCGATGCCACCAATCCCCACCTCCTTCACCTAGAAAGATATAGGTGAGACCCAAGGACCCAGACACTGCTGGGGAAAGGTCATCCCGCAGCAGCACACGGGTTGTTGTTCTCTAACGGCGACACATGTCAGGGGCTGGGGGCTGTGTGAAGAGGATGCAGGGCTGAGGGGGTCTTAGTGAGACCAGCACTGCAGGGATGAGAACATAACGCATGAAGAGGGTTTTAAGGCATATCAAGTTATTTTATTTGGAAATTTAAGGAGTGAATATAGAAACCATCAAGCAGTCAGAAAACATCAAAATGACTTAATATAAGTCTGAATATCTATAAAAGATTGAACACTTATGGAAACTGTCGTACATAGGAACAGGGTTCCCAGCTGGCTCTGGCTGTATTTAGACAGCTTACCATTAGGTCTTTGGTTGTGTACCTGCTTCCTGTGGTCTGGGTAGATGCATGCAGAGCCGAGACAAAGCTGGAGATAAGCTGGTGAGAAATGGAGGAAGGGAAGAGGGGGAAACGGTGACTGCTTACCAGCAGGGCACAGTGTGACCTTCCATATCTCCTAGGTAGGAGCAGAGCACCTGGCTCTCCTAGCAGCAGCAGCACTTCTTGCAACCACACTTCTGCTGGCAGCAGCACTTCTGCTGGCAACAGCCCTTCCCACAGCCACAGCCGCAGCCACAGGAGCCACAGCCACAGGAACTGCAGCAGCGGCGGCAGCAGCAGACGACCACAGGCTTGCAGCAGCCACAGCAGCCACAGCCACAGCAGCCACAGCCACCACAGCCACAGCCACCACAGCCACCACAGCCACAGCCTCCACAGCCACCACAGCCACAGCCTCCACAGCCACAGCCTCCACAGCCACAGCCTCCACAGCCACAGCCACCACAGCCACCACAACCTCCACAGCCACAGCAACCCATGGTGTCAGAAGAGAGGAATCAGGTACAGTGAGGAGAGAAACTCAGGAGAGGAGAGGGAGATGTGATGCTCCGCCTGCTGAGGGGAGGCCCTTAAGTACCAATGCTCGGGAGAGCCAAGCAGAGCACGTGACTCCTTCCTTGTTGCTGTTTATTAGTTTCTACAGGAAAATCTTGAATTCCTCCTGTTTATTTCCCTGTCAAACAGCCTAGTCATTAAGTCAGCTGTTTTCAGTTTGCCTGTCCCTCTCACTGAGGACGTATGGAGGAACTGATACCTGTTTCTAAATACAGCCATTCTTGGAATAGCCGCACCAGGGAGGTCTATCTGCCCATAGACATTTTTCTCCCTTACTAGCATTTTCCCTGAGGCATTTCCCTTGACACCTGTAAGTCAATAGAAAAAGACAGAACCTGTCCTAGGGAGGTAGCTTCCACCATCTGCTGTGTTCAACACTGGTTTGAATCTCAGTTGAAAGGGCCCTAGGTTTTTAGGTTAGTGGCTATATCTTCTACCTAAGAGGATGCTCTTAGAACCCAAGGAACTTCTCAGGGGAACTGTCAAGTCACCATTGGTGGAGAGGTCCACCATCTTCAAAGCCCATCTGCTTCCTCACAACTCATTCTCCTCACAGGGCTGATGCTTCTAGATCCTGTCTTAAGATCATCAGGTACCACAGCAAACTGGGGGTGGGGTGTGGTCTCAGAGGCTCAGGAAGCCTTCTGTTTAAAAAACATAAAACAACCAACCAAACAAAAAACCTGTCTGCCTGAAGAAATGGGGAAATCACCCTCAGGCCTCCCAGACTGTGAATGACACAATATTAGCCCCACAGAATGTTGAACATATTATACGGAAAGAGTCCATATGCTTAAGAAATACCTCGGCCGGTAGTGGCGCATGCCTGTAATCACAGCATTCTGGGAGGCAAAGGCAGGCGGATTTCTGAGTTCGAGGCCAGCCTGGTCTACAGAGTAAGTTCCAGGACAGCCAGGGCTGGAACACACAGAGAAACCCTGTCTCAAAAAAACCAAATCCAAAAAACCAAAAAAAAATTTAAAAAAAAACGTTTTCATTTGTCATGTGTTCATTGACTCCAAGGAAAAAGGCTGTAGGGGTGCTCTGTGCCCAGACTGTGTGACTTCTGGACCTGCCTTCAGTCTAGATGACCATTTTTCTCTAAGGGTGGCCCCACAATCAGATTTTGAAAGTAGTTTTAGCAAAGCGTTTTGCATGGTGACCACAGAACAGAGGAGCTATAGAAAGGCAATCTATCGGGGCTGGAGAGATGGCCCAGTGGTTAAGAGCACTGACTGCCCTTTCAGAGGTCCTGAGTTCAATTCCCAGCAACCACATGGCGGCTCACAACCATCTGTAATGGAATCTGATGCCTTCTCTGGTGTGTCTGAAGACAACAAAATAAACAAATAAATCTTAAAAAAAAAAAAAGAAAAGAAAAAAAAGAAAGGCAACCTATCCTCAGACCATCCAGCTTCAGGGTCTGTGACCTTGAGGAGCATCGGAGACCCCCGAAAATATTCACCTTATAGCTTACATCTATAGTTGTTTACTGCAGTGGAGGGTAAAATTAAAGGTGCTGGGGTGATGCTTTCCCAGTTACGAACACATATGGATTAGGCAGAAGACCCACATTCCCAACACCCACGGACCTCTGTGCCCTCTGCCCTACCCTTTCCATGACCCCATGACCCCCTTTCTCTTTCACTGAATTCCCAGTCCCGGGAAGATTACAATCAATGTCTCTGCTACCTGTAAACTCTGACATACTCTCGCGCACTACCACGACGTCTGTAAAACAGCCTGCCTTTCCTCCTCCTTGCCATTGGCTGGCAATGTCTCCCTGCTCCTGCCGTGGAAGGCCAGGCCTTTACCTGTTCTCAAAGCTACCTTTCAAGGCCTTTTAAGTCTTACGTCTGTGTCGTCCTCTCTTTCCCATTCCCCAGGCCCTGGCCACTCTAGGTGCTATAAACAAGTACACAAATTCCTTTATCTTTCTAGATTTTCACCAGCAACAAATCCTGTTTAAATATCATTTCCCCGATTAAGGTGAGCCCCCACCAGCAATTGGCTTTTGCCTGTCTTTTTTTTTTTTTTTTTTTTTTTTTTTTTTTGATTTGATTTTTTTTGAGACAGGGTTTCTCTGTGTATCCCTGGCTGTCCTGGAACTCACTCTGTAGACCAGGCAGTCATCAAACTTAGAAATCTGCCTGCCTCTGCCTCCCAGAGTGCTGGGATTACAGGCGTGCGCCACCACCGCCCGGCTGCCCGTCTTTTTATGAGCCACACTGTAGTAGGCATTGTTAAAGAAAGAAAAAAAGAAAAAATGGAAGGAAGGAAGGAAGGAAGGAAGGAAGGAAGGAAGGAAAGAAGGAAGGAAGGAAAAAAGGGAAGGAAGGAAGGAAGGAAAAAAAGGAAGGAAGGAAGGAAGGAAGGAAGGAAGGAAGGAAGGAAGGAAGGAAGGAAGGAAGGAAGGAAGGAAGGAAAAAAGGAAGACAGGAAGGCAGGAAGGAAAGAAGGAAGGAAAGAAGGAAGGAAGGAAGGGAGGGAGGGAGGAAGGAAGGAAGGAAGGAAGGAAGGAAGGAAGGAAGGAAGGAAGGAAGGAAGGAAAGAAAGGAAGGAAAGAAGGAAGGAAAGAAGGAAGGAAGGAAGGAAGGAAAGAAGGAAGGAAGGGAAGAAGGAAGGAAGGGAAGAAGGAAGGAAGGAAGGAAGGAAGGGAAGGAAGGAAATAAGGAAGGAAGGAAGGAAGGAAGGAAGGAAGGAAGGAAGGAAGAAACCCATCTTCTCACCAGTTACCAAAAAAAAAAAAAAAAAAAAAAAAGGTACGTGAATTTACTAAAGTTTCAAAGCTAAGAGGATGTTTACAGACGTTCACATTTTAGAAACATTGCTGTGACTTTAAGAGAAAGAAAAATGGTGCAGTGGTGATGGTGCATACTTTTAATCCCATGCCTGAGGCAGGAAGATCTCAATTCCAACAGCCTGGTCTACAAAGCTCTAGAGTTCCAGGACAGCTGTGGCTACACAGAGAAACCTTGTCATGAAAAATTAAAACAAGAAAGAACAGAAGGAACAAAGGAAAAAAAGGAAGAAAGGAAGATAACTCTCTCATTACACTCAATAGAACTCCATGGAACTAGTGCATTTCACGACTTCTTACATGCCTTTCGATGCAATATAATAGTCTTCTCCATATATAGCTAGCAAATATTTTGATTTTATGCTAATTTTTATGATTATTTTTTCCATTTTGAATAGCTTTTCTTTTGCATGCTTATGTGTAAGGGTTGCATGTGTATCTGCATATGTGTGCTCATGAGTGTGCAGGCCCATGTGGTGACCAGAGGTTGGCATGTTTTCTTATGGTTTCTACTGCTGTGATGAGACATTGGGGCCAAAAGCAGCTCAGAGAGGAAAGAGTTGATTTCATCTTTCAACTTGTGATCCATCGGTCATTGAAGTACGGCAAGAATTCAAAGCAGGAACTGATGCAAAGGCCATGGAAGAACATTACTTTTTGACTTGTTCCTCAATGGTTCGTCTACTCTGCTTTCTTAAGAGTATCCAGGACCACCAGTACAGGGATGGCACAGCTGGGCCCTCCCATATCAATCATCAATCAAGAAAATGGACCATGCCCCCCACCCACAAGCCAGTTTGGTAGGAGCATTTTCTCAGCTGAGGTTTCTCCTTCGTAGATGATGCCAGCTTGTGTCGGGTTTACATAAAAACTAGGCGTTCCCTCCAGCATCTTTGTCAACTGCTCTCCACCTTATATATCAATGTAGAGCCTCTCATTTGAACCCAGACCTTGCCCGTTCAGCTAATCGCTGGGCAGTTTGCCTAGGGGATCCTCTCTATGCTCTCATGTGCTAGGATTTTAGGGGCACCACCCCACCCACGGTTTTATGTGTGAGAGAGGGATGCAAACATTGATCCATCTTTCTACCCTTGAATGGCTTCTTTTTAAAATAAGGTTTTCTACTTAATACATAGACCATCTTTATTGATGAATATTGACTTTAAGGCTCTTTCCTCTCCAAACCTTCTTACCATTAATATATTATGTGAAAATAAAACTAAGGCATGACACCTTCCATCTGGGGTGCCAGCCCTGACTGGCAAGGATAAGGAAGATGCTCATCTCCAGCTGAGGTCAAAGAAATCTCATTCTCAAGCAGACAGAACAACGTGTTCGTTCAATATTTCAGACAGTTCACATTCCACTGTTGAAAAGGAAGTGAATCCACCTAAAACTGCAGTTTAAATAAAGTTGTGTGCCCTTTAAGGTAAGGGAGTAGCCAAGCGGAAATAAGTGTTCACCACAGAAACCAAAGCATCAACAAGGGAGTGACCATAAGCCTCACGCCAAGCCAGGCATTTGGACCTCCTTCTCTCTTCAGGTCTCTCCTCTCTTCAACCGGGGTCCACTCTACTAACATGGGTGGTTGTGGCTGTGGCTGTGGCTGTGGGAAGGGTTGCTGCCAGCATAGGTGTGGCTGCAAGAAGCAGTGCTGCTGCTAGCATAGCTGCTGGCCTCTAGCGTCTTTGCTGAGATGTCCTTGCTTGTTGGTTGGTCAGCTTTCTGTTTTCCTACTTTCTTCCCATGACCCAGAGGTCATTCCCATGCATTCAACTGCTGTGGATATTACTCTCCTGTCATATCACAGATTAATAATTTAATAGTATTAATGGAGGTCTCTCTGACCAATGGAACAGATAGGAACGGAATCATGGTCCTTGCTAAGTGTTTCAGGAACCCTTTCCGGTAACCATGGCTGTACCTTTGGTCATACACTCTGCACTATTTCCACTATAGTCTTACAGCCACAGCTCCTGTAATTCCAAAATTTAAATGTATAGGTACACACACATACACACACACACACATTTCCAAGGATCTCTTTTGTACTTTTGTCTACTATTTTGCTAAAACAACCCTTTGTATTCTATATATTCATCAAGAATATACAGTAAATACAAAGCCCTGGTTGGGAAGAAATCCCCCTGTGGTCAGATTTGCTTCTTTGTGATCAAAGGCCCACAGAGATATACTATGGATGTAATATTAGCTCAGGGCAGAAATCCTGCTCACATGTAGGAACATGTCTGAAGGCAGCCGTGCTCATCCAAGTTCAATGTCCCTTGCCTCATAGTTTGTGACACTCATTTCTGTAACTACCAAAATGTAGTTACTCATTCCTAAATGTCTATGCCTCACATCTGCCTATGTGTAGCACCGAAGGAACATGAACTCAGTTTGGGTTGCTACTGTTCAAAAATGATAGCAAATAGGCTGGGGAAATATGTGACAAGGAGGAGCATGCATGCATGCAGGAATGGGGGCTATATTCCTATCTCCAGCACCCACAAAAAGCTGAGCATGCCCATGTGCACCTACAACCCCTGCATAGTAGAGTGGGCTTGAAGACCAAAGAATCACAGGCCAGCCAGTCTAGCTGAAAAAATACATAAATAAAAGCAAACTCTAGATTCAGTGGGAGACCTTGTCTCAAAGGGATGAGGTAGAGCAGGATACTCAATATCCTCTGCTGGTCTCCATACACACATTCCTGGGCACATGGGGATGTACACCTACATGCACGTGTTTCCCTGCTCGCGTGGACTGTCCACCTAAAGGTTCATGAAGGCAGTAGGAAAAGAGACGGCAGTGAGTGGGGTAGTGGTGATTCAGAAGCCCTGTGAGTACTTACGGTGAATGACCACACCAGGGCCAGCTATTAGGAGTCAGAGAACTTTACTAAGGGCGATTCAAGCTTATAATGTTTTGGGGGGCTGAGGGTAGGAACATTCAGGATGGGTGAAGGTCGTTGGGTGAGGGCTTAGGGCAGCAAAATGCCTCATTAGCATGGGGAAGCATTTCAGCAATCTCAGGTGCCAGCTAAACAGATTGTATCAGGAGAAAAGGAGATTGATCCTGTAACCTAATTGAGGTTACGTGACATTCCTCCGGCAGAGGCGTGGGGGGGGGCGGGGAGGGGGCTTAGAATTCCCCGGACTGCTCTTGAAGACATGATGTGGGCTAAGAGACTCCAACATCCTTTTCAGTTGCTAAATGTACTGAGTTGAATTGCTTGTAGTTGCACATAGTATGTTAAAATCATGTGGTTTTAGAATCTAGATGCTTGCTAACATCCAGCTGAATGTCACTGAATTTATCTTTAAAAGTAAAACTTAATGGTAAAGTTATTCTTAAATGAAAACAGAAGTTTTGAGAAAAAAAAAGAAAGAAAAAAGAATTCCCCAGACCAGGTCAGAGAAGGAGAGGCTCTGCTAGTGAAGAGTCTCCCACACTACACAGACTGCACAATTCCCACTATCTGGCCATGGTGGACTTCGACCTTAATTAGCATTTTTTCTGCATGCACACACCACACACACTGTGCAGTAACTGAAATCTCTATGTCAGTTTCTAATGATGTATTTTACTGTATTTACAGAATGGGCTGCCAGTGGGTGGAAACTGAGTGAAGGGTGTTTCTTAACACTGTACAAAAAGGGCTAGAGAAAGGGCTCAGTGGTTGAGAATGCTCGTTGACTGCGCAAGCCTGTAACCCCAGCTCTGAGAGGAACACGGAGGATCTCTGGGGCTCACTAGCTGGCAGCCTGAGCAAAAATGGAATTTCTTGTTCATAGAAAAAGACCTCGCCTCAAGGGAATCAGGCAGGGGGAGGACACCGCCTCTGGGCTCAAATGTGCACAAGAGTGTGCATACTCCCCCCCCCCCCCATTCACACCATACATACAATACACAAAAGTTAAAAAATCCAATTTAGTTTTTAAATTATACATAAATCTATAATGTATCAAAATTAAAAGAAATAAATTTGGGGAAATGTAAAGAAGTGCTCCTTATACAGCACGTAGAAGGAAGACACCCCAGCTGTCTCCCCGCCATCTCTCAGCCTGCCCCACTGGCTCACCATTGGCTCAGATTATGATGCTCCTATACTGAGTGTTGACATCTGCATGCGTACTTCTGAATTCCTCTTTCACAAGTGTATCCTTTCCCCCTGCTACCGTCAGTTCCGACCCCACCCTCTGTCTGCTAAGCACTTAGCGGTGCCACCTCCACTGCCCTCGCTCATTCTCATTCCACAGCTGGAGTCTGGGCCACATCACACCCACAGTGACTCCCCTTTACATTTTTGCATGTACTGTAAGTCATTTCATCCAAAAGCTCCCAGTCCCACCCGCCTGGAACAGAGTGCCCTGCCAGCCCTCTCTAGCCTTCTTCGCCCTCTTCAAAGGCATAAATCTTGGGCCTTTTTTTAGCACTGTTGCCTAAGCTACTTTCTTTATGATTTTTCTCACCCCTTTGCACAACTGGCTCCTGCTTCACTTGATGATATAAAATGACCCATCATTGTCTCAGTCGGCTTTCCTGTCCATCTCATCTGAAATTGACCTTAAGATGCATAATCTGCATACTCTATTTGGCTCACTCTGATGTGCTGTTCTTCCTGTTTATTGCCGGTGCCTCAACAACTCTCAATGTTCTGCGGACACAGGGCAAGCAAGTCTGAGAGTCTTCACCAGCTCTCCTCTTCAAGCTTCGTAGCCAGCTGTCCCAGCTCCCCCGGGGTTGGCATCTTTTCGTAAACAATCCCAGTGGAACTCTAGATTCCAAGACCTTGAAGAGCTCAATCAAGGACCCACCCACCATGGGCAGTCTCAAATTTCCAGCCCCTTTCACAGTAAATGGCATCCATTAAGACTTAATGAACAAATGACTTCATCCACTTTCTATGCAATGGTTGCTGTCATCAAGAATCCACTTAAAGCCATTTACAATGTCAGTGATGATGGGTACTGAGTGTCTTATGTGATGCATATGGGTCAGACATAGAAGAGCTCATTAAGTATGTGGTTCAGCTGTGTCCCTACACCTCAGAAGACACTCTACATAAGAAACTCCTACAAGCAACAAAATGAGAAATCAAACCACAATTATATCTTCTACAAATACTTGGAATTCAAACTATCTGTAAAAGGCATACTGTCTGAGAAAACAGGGTCTCACAAAATAAGGCAATAAATTTTATTTAGAATGAAACTTATTTCCAAAGGAAGGAATGGCTAGTCACATGTCCTCTGGGCCACCAAGTCTTTGAGGGGTCAGCAGAGAAAGTGATAAAAATATGAAGAACAAAGACCTCTTGAAATGTTTCTTTCTTGTTTCCTGACAGTGTGATGCCACATGGGTGGGCTTTGTTTGCTTTTGTGTTAGAATCATTTATGTGTGTGGGCCTGAATGTTTTTATGTGTACCACTGAGTGCAGGTGACTACACTCCAGAAAATTATGTCAAGAAACTGAAACTGCAGACCCAGGCGGTTATGAGTTTCTTGATGTGGGGCTGGTAATTCAACATGGGATCTTTGAAAGACCACCAAGCACTTTTACAGCTGAGCTGCTTCTCCAGTCTCCACCCTGCTGTTCTCAAACACTAACTCCAGCTCTCCAGCTCATCGGTGTCTTCTGTTGCTACATACACAGACACAAACACATACACAAGTATATATATACAATAAAAGACATGTGTGTAGTATATAAAAAACTGAGCGACACAACACACACATATACACACACAGCCCCTCCAATGTCAAAAACCAGATGAATGAATTGGGAAAAGGAAAGAAAAGACTTTCAGTGAGAACATCTAAAATGCCAATCAGTGTTGGCGCTTTTGTCACTCCCCAACTATTTCAACTATTTTCTATAGGCCACACACTCAGCCTCCAGAGAAACTTGCTCTCAGCCAGCATGCATGTGCAGACAGTAGATGGTAAAGCATCCTCAGGCCATTCAGCTATACCAACCCCAAAGGCCATCTTTGTTCAGCTGAACCACTAGACTCTTGATGCTGGGGTAGAAAGTTTTACCAGAGGGACCAAAGCAAGAACAAAGAGACATAGCAGTTTCCTGAAAACCTAAGGTCTTCAAATGGCTTCTTTTTTCAAGAAAGATGTTAATGATATCTTTTCTCTTTGGGTCATTCTGACAGAGAAAAGAATAAAGAATTAAAAACCCAAAGCCACTAAAGGAAACATAAAACAGGTGTCTAGGCAGTATTGCTAACACAGCAGGTAGGACCAAAATCTTCATCAAACAATTCTCCACAAGAGTCAGAGGACATAGTGGTGATCACTTTTACCAAGAAATAACCAGTTGGTAATTGTTCATAACACTGTGGGAATACTGTGTGGGAGACTCTAATTGCCACTGGAAGCTCCAAGAAGCCCTTTGAACGGAGGTACTAAACAAGCCGAGTGTTATGGGTGAACAGTCCAGACTGAGTAGAGAGACTATGCTATGGGGTGGTGCACCGGAAAAGGCAAGCAGATCACTGAAAGGATGACACAGAGAGCCTGGGATAAAGGGCCCATCTCATTATTCATCTTTTCAACACTGGAATTCAATGTGCCTTAGAGGGAATCTTCAATAAGGCCAGGGGATGGTTCCATATAGCGTGATGACAACAGTAGGCAGATGTCTGCTCATCAATGGCCCTTAGAGGTCCATAAGCCTGAGTCTTCCCTTGGCTACACTAGAGGTCAGATTGGTTTCCAAAGGATCCACTTAGCTTTTAAATTCCTAAGTGAGTTCAATGATCCACAGATCCATTTGAACAACAACAACAACAACAACAAAAAAAAATGCAGTCCCTAATGTGCACTCATTAAGGGGATTGCCAATGACAGAAGTGGGTTTTCACTTGATTTTAAGATTGTGTTTTTACTAACTTGATGAACTAATGTGTGATTTCAGTGAAGACTAGTTTCTTCATAAAGAGTCAAGCAGAGGATGCTAGAATTATAAAAGTGAATTAATAAAAACAAACAGTTTCAAACCTTACTCTTAAAATGGGTTCCAACCTATTCTTCCTGAAGATAAAATTTATCTTCCTTGAAGATAAAATTCATGTTAATCATTTAAACTAATTAAGTGGCTAAATAAGTTTATAGATTGTAGTTATCTTTAGTGGAGGACATCCGTCCATCTAAATTAATTTTGATAGCAATAAAAGATTAGTATCATGATCCACATCTTTTTTTGTTTTGTTTTGTTTTGTTTTGTTTTTTGGTTTTTTGGATTTTTGGATTTGGTTTTTTCGAGACAGGGTTTCTCTGTATAGCCCTGGCTGTCCTGGAACTCACTCTGTAGACCAGGCTGTCCTCGAACTCTGAAATCTGCCTGCCTCTGCCTCCCAAAGTGCTGGGATTACAGGCGTGCGCCACCACCACCCGGCTGATCCACATCTTACAAACAGAAAAATTCATAACTGGTAACTTACATAAGGCGTCAGGTGCACAGCTGGGATTTGAATCCACATTTAAGGGGCTCAGCAGTCAACATTAATCACTGTACCACAAATACCTGCAGAGCCATGAAAGCAGTAGGTCCTGTATGAACCAAGGTGAATAACCAGAGGGAGATGGCTAGACATCATCATGTATTTTAACAGAGGCTACCAAACCTGTTCATTCTTTCTAGTGAAAGAAAAACATTTTTAGGAAATACACTGAAGACAACTAAACCCTTGGTAGGTTCAGATCACTCAACTAAAACAGCAGCAAAGGGGTTCAGATACTGGATTCTTTCTAAGTTGGACTTTGGATAGTTTCCTGCCCCCTTTATCGTTATTGCCATTTGTACCATTGCTTCCTCCTTGTGCTCCTACCCAAGATGGGAAAAGTGGTTAGCTTCTATCATTATGACAACACAACGTCCCACATGGCTTATTTGATCTACGTTATCATATAGGATACTTCCTATATGAACTCTCACACAGATCGCTAGCCAAGTGCTGGAGGACAATCACTAGTAGCTGAGCTGCCATCTTCTTAAGTATAGACATGGCTTATGATGGGCAAGTGGCTGGCCGAAAAAGCCCTTGTGATGGGAAATAAGGATCATTTCCAAGGCTGGCGGCACATCACAACTGGGAACACAGTGACCCAGTTTCCCTAATCTCATCATCCCAGGAAATGTGTCAAATGTTAGATTATGGTATAATTCAACCATCCTCTTGCTCACTTGCTTAAAAATAATATGTGTTAAAGTGCCTACAGCTTGGTGTGCACTAATATTATGCCAGAGACTCAAGTGAAGCCTGCATGCTTCAGCATGGGAGAGTAAATATTAGAGTGTTCTAGTTATTTTACCTTTGCATTTAAAAGTGAGATAGAGAGCCAGAGAGATGGCTCAGTGTTTGCTGCCAAGCTTGACGTGATCTATATGGTCACAGGAAATAACCCACTCCCACAAGCTGTTCTCTGACCTTCCCGTTGAGTGCACCCTTGCAAGTGCATTCACCGACCCCATACACATAATATATAAATGTTATGAGATATAATTTTCATAGTGTAAAATTTTCCTTTTACTCAGTGTAGCCATATAGGGCAAAACCAGAACAGGGAAGTGGGAAGGGGTGGATGGGAGAACAGGGGGAGGAAAGAGGGCTTATGGGACTTTCAGGGAGTGGGGGGCCAGAAAAGGGGAAATCATTTGAAATGTAAATAAAAAATATATCGAATAAAACTTTTTCCTTTCAATTATAATCAAAATGTATGACATATAGTTATGGTATATGAAATATATCTCAATTTCAGTCTATTCCCAAGATCTATTTGATTTCAGAGCATCTTAGCACCTCCCTGTTTTACGGTTTCCATTGCTGTGAAGAGACACTAGGACCACAGTAGCTCTCACAAAGGAAAGCATTTAATTGGGGCTGGCTTACAGTTCAGAGGTTCAGTCCAGGGCTCCTTGTGGCAGGAAGCATGGCAGCATCCAGGCAGACACGGTGATGGAGAGGCAGCTGAGATTTGTAGGCAGCAGGAAGAGTATAGTGGCACTGAACCTAGTTTGAGTAAGGCCACACCTCCTAATAGTGTCACTCCTTATGGAGCTATAGGGGTGGTGGTGTTCATTCAAACCACCACACACCAGAATGGTGATACAGTGGACTGCACCTTCTTCCGTCTTCAAAAGTTTTCTTCCAAGTTCTGTATCAAGTTAATTTTCATGCCAGCCCCCCAGTCACCTGTAATTCAGTGTACTTCTCAAATGTACCACTGCAGGCCTAGTCACTTCCATACACCTACTCCTTTGAGGCCTAGAAAATATTCTCACATTTACCTTTCTGGGCCCCAAAAATTCCTTCCCAAAGATCTGTTTCATGTTTGCCTTCAGTCTTTCTAGCAGTGTTTGGAGGCAACACAGTCTTTGCCTTCACTTATCTGAACACTCATTTGTGTTCCTAAACGGTGTTTCTAGGAGACAGAGAACGCTGCTTATTGGACAGTTTTCCCTCTCCATAATTTACAAGCTCTGGCTCCAGGATGCTGCGGGACGGTGCTTCTGGAATCAGAGATGAGGCTTTGCATTAGCGCCTTTACTTTCTCCTGATCCTTTCAGGATTCTTTTCCATTCACTTGGTTTACAGCATGACTGGGAGGTGCTCGGGAGCCTCTAAATTACAGAATCAAGATACTGAAATGTTTCAAAAGTCAGCACAGCCTTCAGGCTTCTTGCCTCATTGAGTTCTTTCTTAAAGCCTGTCATATCTCAAAATTGTAGGTCAGGCTATCTTCACTCTCACTGACATGGCCTCTGGAAGCCTGTCTTCAACCAGTTCAGCCTGGCCTCATAGTTGTGCCCACAGCCTTCCCTTCCCTCCAAGCCCTACATTTCTGCTCTAACCTGACCTCCACACGTGCGCTGCTCTTGACTTTGAACTAAATCATTCTTCCTTGACTTCAGGTCTCAGCTGGATATTTCTTTTTATAGACGTCATTTGCCAGTGCTCTACTTTGGTTTAGTGCCGCCTCCACCTGTCCCCTCCTCCCCCCCCCCCCCCCGTCTTTTATCTCCATCCCTCACTGCACTATATCTTGGCCAGGATAAAAACAACTACGTCTGTTTTTGGAGGAGGGGGTTGTTTTGCAAAAAAGAAATACTCAATGAAGATACCAAATTCCATCAACAAACATTCCATATCCAGAAGTTTGGTAAAACTAAGCAGAGAAAAAGACATTTCTGTTGCAAGCAGATACAGAAAGAGGAGCATCTTTCAATCTCCTAGTTATCTTGTTATGACACAATTGAAGAGGCCATCCCAAATGGTACACAAATTCATGTCTTTATTTTAAAAAATTATTTCAACAATAGTTTACAATGAACAAGAAATCAGCTGGACTTAGTTATAGAGCATTGCCTAGTATGTGCAACACTGAGGGTTCAATCCTCAGCATCTCCAAGAGAGAAAAGAAACAATTATCAAAATCAGTATCTAGACCTAAAACTACTTCCTGAACTAAGACTGAGCCTCAAAGACCTTAGCATGTTACGTTTTTCAAACCCAGCCTGCAGAAGCCAGCCTGACCACTGACTGCCCTGGGAACCTCCCTCACGCCTCCCCTCCACACACAGGTGCTTTCAAGTCAGTCACTAGGTAAGTGTTCCTCATGAAAAACAAACTTTTCTAGGAAGCAAGTTCTATGCATAACTAATACTAAATGCATATTATTTTTGTTAAGTCAAAGTCAAAAATTTACGAGTTGTTCCCCAAACATTTTCCAAAGCAAAAGCTAATTCTGAAGACTCTCGTGAAAAAATAGACTTGCACTTTCTTTCATAAATATAAGGTTCATTCCAAGCTAATGTGAATGAGGAGATGCATAATACTGACAAACTGTAAAAGTCTTCAAGCCATTCTTTTAGAAACTTGAGGGGTCGCAGGTAGGGGTGACAGAACGAGTAAGGTATAAAATAAGACATGAGATTCCATAGTCTCTCAGTGAAAGCACTGAATGCCCTCACAATCTAATTTAAATGCTGACACTTTACAATTATTTGAAAGACCTGAAATTTTTTCAGGTGGAAATAAAATACCATATATAAATAGCTGGTGAGCCTCAAAATAGAATTATCTGTTTTGCTGAAAGTTCCCTATCAGGCAAAATGAAGAATTTTCATAACCATACACATATATGTATATATGTGTATACATATGTATATGAATATGTGTGCGTATGTGTATGCATATATATACAAAAATGTTCCTACAAAGGACATCCACTCCTGGATCCTGATGCCATTCATACAACAGGATAGTGCTGCGTGTGGCAAAATAGAAAGGCGCCCAAGTTAAAACCAAGGAGAAGGTTGCTAAGTCTGCATTTTAAAAAGGCAGAACCATGAAAGGCATACACAGATATGTAGACAGACAAAACAGACAGCATTCCTGAAAACTACAAATGCAAGGAACAGTAAGTAGTCCCCTCAAGTGAGAAAATCAAGTTGCAGAGGGAGACAGTCTGTGTTTACCTTATACCCTGTGTACACTGCCCAACGGTAAAAACCCTAAGCATGTCATTTACAACAGATAAAGACGTCTAAGTCTCTAAAACTCTGGTTCTATTCACACATTCTAGGAACACTATGGAACATTAGCTTACAACCTTTGTTGCCTCAAGTGTTATAACCACAAGGCTACTAAGATTGTGACTCAGACAACAAGTGGTCAAGACTCTAGAGAACAAACCAATTTAAAAAATTAATCCAATGGGCATGTCTATTAGTAATTAAAATGTTCTATCTAGGATTTTTTTCTTTTGATAAAATTCTGTATCAAAACATTCTGTTTTCCTTAGCCTCCACAGATCTAGGTACTGGACAAGTACAGATTTCAAAACAATGGATTCTAACGATTCTAACTATAGGCATAAAACATGCAGAATGGATAGGATATTAGATATACCTTCCTGGCAGAATTCTTCACTGGAAAGACTAATCCAAAATCCTAAAATGGAAGAAAAGGTGCCAGAGGAAAGCCCTGTCCACCTGTCATCCCTGCCCAGGATCTTCTCATTGAAAGGCTAGGGAAGCAGGGCAGTGAGATAGATGTGGAGACAAGGAGCCCTTTGCGAGTCCATGCTCTGCTCCTCTGGGACACTGGCACATCCGCAGACAGCAGATGTCAGCCCTGTAACAGGAAAGACCATCGTCTGCTCCAGTCCTTCCCAGCACTTGGACATTTCCAAATTATGGTGTACTTTCAGATATAAACTAGTATCTAGATGCTTATAGAATGCATCACTAAAAATATAAACGAAGGGTTTTCAAAGCCTGGATCTCATCATGAAAGGGGCGGTGAACCTGGCGAGGGACGGGCTCCACTCGGGCTGCTTTCAACAGCATCTCACAAGCCCAGACCACCAGTAAAACCAAGCCTGCTGCTGCAAGGCAGGTTCCCTCATCTTTTCTTCACAGACGCTGTGACTCACCCAGCAGCACAGTCCTGGTTACACTCATATCTTCATTTGTTCAAACTCAACCATACAAAAGCAAAGTAATAACATTGCTTTAAAATACACAAAGTGCAAATAACTGATAAATTCAGTACAATAAGCTAATTTATACAAACTTTTAATTACCTTTAAAAAAGCACATTTTGAAACTGTAGGGGGAACAGACTACATAAATAAAGGTAAGCTGTCCCATACAATGAGCCACTGCCAACCTGAGGTGCCAAGCTGTTCCATCTCACCCCACTACTCTACAGGTTACCAAGACTCTCAGTGGGCTGGGTGGGTGTGCTGGCAGAGGCAGACGATTTCTGTGAGTTTGAGGCTGGAGTCCCAGGACAGCCAGGGCTATGTAGAGATCGTGCCATTTTAAAAAAGCAAACAAAGCAAGACTCTACAGAGCAAACAGTACTTATCTGATCAAGGTATAAAAGAATTCATGGTAAATGATTTAAGTATTTCTGAGAATATAGGAAGTAACTTGGTAAAGAGACAAGGTCTACTAACACCTAAATATGAAAGCACAATTTAATCCAACAGTACTTTCTCCCAAGAATACAAACTGTTACTAGCTTACCTGTTCTATGCCTTGTAGATTCCAATACATAGTAGTAGATAAAAACCACTTAGGGTGTAAAAAACACCACACCCACACCATCACCATTAGTACTTTAAAATATTTAACAGTGATTTCAACTGGAATTTCACCAAAAGAAACAATCCCTTAAGTTCAGAAGAAGCAAGATTTCCCCATCAGAGGTAAACAGATCATCAGGAACACACAAACTTAAAGTGCTGTGTTCTCAAAATGTTATCTAGGGATCCTGAATACCTGCACCAGATCTAGCTGCTTTTCTGCTAATTCTAAGTCAGTTTGTGCCTTTTTCAGTATCTGGATTTCACAGGTGCACAGTGCAGTCTCCAGTGCCTCCCTGCTATGTTACATGAAGCGTCTGAATGCCAAAGTATGACTGTCTTCAGCTTCTACTAAGCCTGACATCGAAAACGTGGGCAAGACATAAACAGTGTTTGTTGTCATTTTAGAAAAGTTATTTTACATCAAATATCTATGTTATCAAGTAATAGGACTATTACAGTCATACTTAAAAGGTATGTTTTAGAAATCCTTCTGTACTTATTTCTAATATACTAACCTATGAAAGAGTCAAGTTTAGTAAACAGAAGCTCTTGGTGGGATGGATCATCGACAGTTATAAAAACTATGACTGTAAAACAGCATGTCTCATAAATGCTGGCAATGGCTGTAAGCAGCCAGTCACTTTCTCGACTCTGCAACTGACAGAAGAGTTACCAAGTACAATGGGTATTTAAACTTATAGAAAAAATGATTTTATGGAAGATGACAACCTAACCTCTATTTCTTTAAAAAAAAAAAAAAAGTCTAAAACATTCCTTAAGTCATAAAAACAAGATCAAGATGTTTTTAAATTTCTCAACACAGAACTCCATTTCTGACCAGACAGAGCTGGAAGGTGGTGTGAGCAATGAGCCCGCAGTGTCCCTCAGCCACTCAGCCTCCACTCCGAGCACTAACCTTTCAATGTTCAACATGGTGCCGAAAACTAGAAGGAAACCAAAACTTAAGCCTAAAAGAAGGGGATTTTTAAAAGACAAAAAAGCATGTGAAAATCCACTTTAACCCTGGAACTGTTCTGAACCTAAGTACTTGTATTTTTATTATAGGCACTCACTGAAAGTCAAAACAATCCCCAGACCCCCATCTTATTATACATCTCAAGATCTACTAGAAAAAATAGTCTTTAAAGTTATTTTGATAACAACTGTTTAATTTACTTAACAGACAGAAAGTCTGCTGGGTTATTTGAGTGATGGCCTATAATTATATAATTTAACTTGTACATATGAATTGATTTGAATCTAACACAATCTCAAACAAAAGTTTAAAGTCTTCCCTCCATGGAAACAGATGAGATTCCCAAATGTACAAAGAGTTCAAGACTATGCCCAAAATGCAGGTGAGCTTCAGCAACGCTAACCAGATTCTCAGTGGCAGGTTGTTCAGAGAGGACTAAGACTCAGGCACATAACTTGTCAAGTACATAGAAAGGACAACTTCATGGTAAGGAGGGTACACGACTACAGTGCTTCAAGTAAACACTGAGACTTTAGAGTCTCAGTGCATGATAGCCATCACTGCAAAAATGCATCCAATAAAAATAAAATGTGTGAGAAAAGTGATGCTTATATTGTTTAAAACCAATCCTTTAACATTTTTTAAGTTACCATCTTCTAATAGGCATGGCATGCTGTGTATGCAATTCCAGCTTTTTTGACGGCGTGGAGTCACAACCTCTTGCCTGGTCTGGCTGTCCCCATGGGGCCTTTGGCATACATGCTTTGACCCTTGTTCGGGACCCTTCCTTTCATCAACACTAATATGCTATGAACCAATAAATCAAATTACCAAACTATTAAACACTCACATTCAGAGAAACGCATATGCTCTACATACAAAATGCATAACTTAGGGGTATAGTTCAAAGATTTTTTTTAATCATTTCAATTCTTAGTTGTATTTGGTTTTGATGAAAGGGCCAGATTATCCTGGGATGAATGAGGCATTACTACATATAAATATTTTAACAGTTCATTTGAATATTAACAAAAAGATAAACTAAAATTAGTATTGCTACCTTTTTACACAAGTATCACTTAAAGGTAACATTGGGTTCCTTTTTCTTTATCCCCAAACAAACACAAACAAATGCTTGATAGATAGTATCAGTCTGTCCAGAAAATGAGGGGAAAAACCTCAGGTGCAATCATGTCACAGTCAATGCATGTCTGCTTCCAATACATTCAAAGACAATGAAAACAGAGAGAAAAAATAGTTAAAGTAGGCCTTTTGCAGTCTGAGAATTCAAGATCTTTAAAAAATATTTGTAAATACACATACATGCAAATTCTCCATATTTACAAATTTCACAAAATTAAGAAGTTGCAGAGAAATTAGAAGTAGCATGGTGAATCTGACAAGCTACATTTAAATGCTTTTCCACTGTCACATTCCTGAATACAGCAGTCCTAGTAGTTTTAATAAATTTTCTACATGGCCTTTTTAAAAAAGTTAGTCACTAGAAGTCTTTATGAGTTCAAGATGTTCTCAACTCACTACTCATTATTTAAGGCCACTTTGGTAAAGGCATTGCAGCAAGAACACAAAAACAATAGCATATTTTCTAATATTTATTTTGTTCACCTGCAAACTGTAGCAAAACATGATCAGCTTAATTCCGCAGACAGGTGTCCTCCACATCTTTAAAGAACTTAGCCATGTATGAATAGAAGAGCTCTTTAGAAGGAAAAATCCAAGAATGAATAAAACCTTCCAATTTGAATTTTCCAGAAGCAATGCTTCAAATGATTTTAATCATTCATTCCAAACTATATGACAGCACCTTAAAAAGTGGCTGATCTATTTCCCCAGTAACATTTCTCACATAACAATGTGTTAAAGTTACAAATACTGATATGCACAAATAGCTAATTTCTAAGAAAAGTATGTACAGTACTGCAGCATAATGAATGTAGGATCTGCAATAACTTAACATTAGCCAATTTTTAACTCACATGATGCCGCTACCTTTTCCTGCCATTTCACAAGTGAAAGGTTGTTGCTGAGCCCTCTGTTTTGCACGTATTACCTGGTGTTTAATACACAATGCAGGCAGTTTAAAGACTTCTCTCATGTTTAAAGCTAAGATCAGTGAAACAAGACAACAGTGCAAGAGGCGAAGAGATGTAATATGATCACATAAAAGTTCGTTCCAGTACAGTGTCTATATAAGGCTATAAGAAGGGATTGGTTGATGAGCTTCCTGCTGGAAATTGTCCTGTTGGTGCACCAGTCTGTCGGAAAGAAACAAAAGGACAAAATAAACAAATAGAAATGATGTCTGTTTGAGATGAGAGCATTGGACTGTACTTAATTCTAATGTCAACATTTTATTAAGAATTTGTTGTTGACAACATTTATTCACCATTGCTGTCAACAAACTACAAATCTACTTAACTACTTGTTACAGACTATATATGCCTTTCACATACACTCACGGTTTGAATACCACCTAAAGAGGAACCTAACACTTAAAGAAGAACTTGTAAGTTCAAATAAAAAATTTCATTCTTACATCTCCTTTTCCCTAAATCTAGCAGTTTCTCCTCAAGCATAATCTGACAAGAGTGCTTGCATTTCATAATGAAACAGCAAATCTGCTATTAGCACTGATTTGCAACTCCATCTAAAAGGTCTTATAAGGGCCTGCATACGCTACAGTATCACAAACTGTACAGGAACACATACGAACAGAACAGGAGGTTGTGTTCAGTCATATTACAGCCACTTTGGTTTCCCTAGTTTAAAAATAAGACACAATGTATTTTTTAAGGTTCTAAAATTCACTCACCATAAAAGGATTACTAGATACTCCAGCAGCTGCTACTTGACAGAAAGGTGTTACCACTGGTTTTGTTTGTCCAAATGTGGCGAAACCTGCACCTTGTTGTTTAAAAAAAAAAAAAGGAAAAAAGAAAAGAAAAAAATGAGATACTATCAATTATAAATTACACTGCCACCAAGAACCTATCTCAGTATTAGAAGTTTCATAAAAATTCTTAACAGATTGGGAAAAAAAAAACAAGATTAACACATTAGGTCTCATGTCTTCTTAGATATCAGAGACAAACTTCCTATGGCATGTATTTAAGAGCCTCAGAGTTCTGAAATAATCTAACTCTACCTTCACAGATTTAACTGATGACTGCATGATTATTTGGGACAATAAATGGATCCTACAACCCCACGTATTTTATGAAATAAAGTCATTTATGATGACTTTATACACTGTATTTCCTAACTACTGAATGCATGAGACCCATGAATCTATTTGAAGTGTATAGATTTCAAAGTTAAGCAAGTAAAAAATTAGGTAAAAAGAAAGGCTGATGGAATTTTCTAGCATGTTATAAATAAGCTGCAAGCACAACACTGTCGCCTATCTAGAGTATTAATCAAAATGCACATGCCCACCCTAAAAGCATACCAGCTCTTTGCCATGAAAAGCAAAAAAAAAAAAAAAAAAACCCAAAAACCTAATACTCTACAGGACTATAAAATATTCACATCAAGTCAAGAAACATGTGAGAACACACAAGATGGACTTGTGAGACAAAGACATGGGTGATTCTGAGAAGCATTTTAGTCACTGATGTCTCCTAGCATCAAGGACACTTATAAAACCACAATCTTCTTAAGCCCACACCACCAAAGGCTCTCTCTTCTAGTGTTAAGTAGTCAATACTTAGCACATAAGATGACTGCAATCTTAAGATAATCTTTGTCTCAATTACTTAGCATCACGCTATGTAAAGAGTACTGAAGTCATGCCACTGGCCAAATGTTGGCACTTACCATTCGGCTGTTGAGAAAAAGCTGTCTGCTGAGGGAAAGCTGCTTGGGCTGGGAAGGCAGGCTGCTGGAAACTGCCACTAAAGCTGGTGGGGAGACTGTACTGGGCAGGAGTGCCAAACCCTGCTGGCATACTCATAGAGGCAGTACCAAAGGTTGCCGCTGACAGAAGAAAGAAAAGGTAGGTCAGAGACACTGCGAACAGTCCATAGTGTGGAATACAAACACTCACCTTGAAACCGCTAAGGGCATTTGAAACCTCCAAATTCTGACAAAGTTTAGTACAGTTTAGCACTCTCTATGGTAACCTAGGAAGTTTTCTTCCGAAATGCAATGACCAGAGAGAAAAACTACTAAATCTGTCATTTGAAATCTCAAGAAAACTTCCATAAGCAACTACATAAAGTCAAACCACAGCCTGCTTTCAGAAGCCAGTCATACTGTCATGTGGACAGCATTATATACATCCTGGGTTTGAGGTTGTTTTCCTATATTCAATTAACAAAAGAAAAACAAGCAAACTTTAATTTCTTAGTGTCTACTATTGTGTAAGGTTCACTTTTCTAATTTTAGACCTCTTCAAAAGAACTCACTAAAAGTTACAGAATTTATAGGACAACTAGGATGAACACAGGCCATTCAAAACTATACTTGTATAACTACAGCCAAAGACAAAGAAAGAAAAATCAAAAGCATCAATACAAGTATAAGAATATATTAAGTTCCTATTAACTAATTACATGTGTATATACATATTTTATATGTATATACACATAAGAAACAAATAAATATATATATATACACACACCGACACACACACATTTCATAACTTCAAGAGAATGGAGGATATCTGGGACTACTGAGCTACAGAAGTTGGTTTAAATGCACAAAGATTGGAAAATAAGTGCAAAGACCATTTTTAGAAGAGATGAAAACTATCAGGCCCACAGGTCCCATGTTCAATGTTAGTTGATCCTCTTTGGCTTACTGTGCTTGATGGATAGCACATTAACCAGTAATCTATGTGGAAATCACCAATGTTTATGTGATATGCCTATGCCCCCAATTACATAAACAACCACATATATGAACAAATTCTCATCTTAGAGACATGCAATAGCAGAATGCTATGTTAGCTACTGGTAGGAAATACCTAAAAGAGCACCTTCCAAGGATATGATTGTTCTAGGAAGGGACTTAGTAAAATAAGGATACAGAGAAATACTGAAAAGCTTATCAATTTGTTGAATTTCCCAGTTTCAAATATTTTACCCAACTAATGATGGATTCAAGGTAAAGAAATTAAATATTAAAAAGATTCCATAAAATCTTTTAGCTAAAAACAAACAAACTGAAAAGTGTTACATAAAGTTACCCACAGTAATCCTAATGTTTGTGACAATGTGAATTTGTTCAAAGAATTAAACTATAGAAGGTTTTTGATTTTTTAATTTTTTTACTTTGGGGGGGGGGGGATGAGAAAGGAAAAGAAAGACCAGGCTATTGGGAAGCAAGTGAATGAAAGAAAGTCTGAGCACATTGCAAGGGAGACAGGGTTTCACTGCAGACAAAATGTACTAATGCAACTGACAAGTCACTGTTTAAGGCACTCAATGCAAAGCTCAGACAGTTAGGCAAACCAAACTCCAGATGAGATAAAGCAGGAAAATGAGTTGGTACATCAAAAAGGTATCACTTAAAGGTACTATGAATTTAAACATAAGAAAAATGATCAAAACAGCTATTAACATTCTACTGTGACCATGGAGGTAAGCAATGCTTTTCAATCTTAAAGCATAAATCACACATAGGATACTCATGTTACTTTAAATACAATGTGACCTTAATGCCACACATCCATGCCCACTCCATATTAAAACATGGAAATAACTTAATTCCACATGCAAGGATCCAGAACACTAGCAGAAGCTTCCACAAGCAGCTAGATATATTGCCACACAAATCTAGTTGTGGCCACCTACCAAAATGAGCGTGAGGAAACACTTGAGAATGCATTGCTCCAGAAAGGCCTTATGGGAAGCCATAAAGAGACCAAGGTCAATTAAGTCATATACAGCTACTGTTAAAGTAAAAGTTAACTGGTTTCATTAAAGATCTCTTGAGTTAGAACACGCTGTTGCCCACTGGGTGTCACAGGAATAAACAGTGGAAACACACCCCAAAATCAGAGTTCATGTTTCAATTACATTCATCACATTGTAATGTGTCACTTTTAACAGTTCAGAAAAATAAATGCCAAATGAAAAACCACTGATGAAATCCATTCTTAAAATTCCTTCCTAGTTCGTCACAGCAGCCCATACCTTTAATTCCAGACTGGGGAGGAGGAGGATTATCTGTGAATGAGGCCAGCCTTATCTATATAGCAAATTGCAGACTAATCAAGCCTGCTTAATGACCTTCTATCTCCAAACAAAAATAATCTTAGTTTTAGCATTTGAAAATACAACCATAACCCTAAAAAACAATATAATAAGAACCAGGCATGAGCAGACACATGGAATCCTGACAAAAGTTTAGATGTAGAAGCAGAAAGATCAGTAGCTCAAGGCCAGCCTCCGCTACAAAGTAAATTCAAGGCAGGTCTGTCTGTCTGTCTGTCTGTCTGCCTGCCTTTTTCTTTCTTGCGCGTGCACACACACACACACACACACACACACACACACACAGCAAGTGCAGCCTGACCAGTGAGCTCCCGGCCAATGAGCCTGTCTCAAAAGAGGTAGATGGTGTTCCTGAGGATGACAGCCAGCACTGTGCTGTCCACTCTTTATGAAGCACATGAGCATCCATGTATTCTCCCTCCCTCCCTCCCTCCCTCCCTCCCTCCCTCCTCTCTCTCATTTTTTAAAGTTTAAGAGAAGAAAAAGTTGACAAGAAGAGTTCGGTGATGAAGTTTAGTCACTATATTTTACTCTCTTCTTAGGATCCAGAGGCTTCAACCAACTACTCTTGCCTCAGTACTGCTTGTGAAACTGCTTTCTCCGTACTTCCCCCTATGCCCTCTCACTACAGCAGAACTCATTCCGTTGAATAATGATTTCTAAACCCCCCAAAGCTGGCTATAGATTTTATATATAGTATTATAGTCTATGTAGAATCTTAGCTCTTAAAATACTTTCATATTGGGCAGGAGAGATGACTCAGCAGTTAAGAGCACTGACTATTCTTCCAGAGGTCCTGAGTTCAATTCCCAGAAGCCACATGGTGGCTGACAACCATCTGTAATGGAATCTGATGCTCTCTTCTGGTATGTGTGAATACTTACATAAAACAAACAAATCTTAAAAAACAAAAACTTTCTTATTTAAAAACAGAAAAAAGTAAAGAGGCGGTGAGGGATCCCCTAACTGCTGTACACAGAAGAACACAAACACACGCGTGACTTAAAGCCTCTGACCTCACAGCCTGGCTACCCAGAGAGCACTGCTCACACAGAGAGATAAGCACAGATTTAACTAGAGCTAAGTTAAATCTACTACCAGACAAGGTGCAATTTGAGCTTTTCTTCTTTTGGGTATCTCTACAAACTGAACAACTTTAGCACAGCAGCCACAGAGTAGGGGAAATGGCTCTCTTCCCCCACGATCCGAGTCCCAGTTCATGAGGGATTAGCAAGAAGCCGTTTACAGACCTAGCTGACTCACCAGCCCCTAAAACATCATTTTTTTATTAAATCTGATAGGAATTTCAAATACTTAAATTATGACTAAAGTATTTGTGTAAATGAAAAAAATACTTATTATTCAGACTTGTGATAACACAGTGTTTAATTCTTGTCTCTCTGTTTAAATACGTTCTCCCTGTAGTGTCTAGAGTGGCCTCCAACACCTGATCCTCCTCTGCCTCTCCCTCATGGTTGGGTTTATAGACAAAATACCACCATGGAAGCTCTATTATCATAATCCTTAGTCTTAAAAATAATAAAGACATCAGTCATAATTACTAATTCTTAATGATTTAGATATATAACAACAACGTACAGTTTTTGGGAGGGTGGGGGTTTTCGGCGTAGATTTCTCTGAGTAGCCATGGTTATCTTAGAACTCACTCTATAGACCAAGCTAGCCTCAAATTCGCAGAGACATTCCTGCCTCTGCCTCCTGAGTACTGGGGAGGTAAAGCATATGCCACCACAGCCCAGCCTATAATGACAGACTCTTGAAACTTCACATCAACACTTGCTTCAGTTGAAGTTTAAGCTCTCGTTCCAATATTACTCTGAAACACAGCAACAAAGCTTACAAAGTCTAGACTGACTGGACAGTCGGCCACACCACCTGTAACTGCTGGCATGCCATGCCAGGGAATGGCAGCAAGACAGAACTGGAAGAAATTCAATGAGAATAATGTGACTGGCTTGGGTATGAAACAAGTATAGAAAAAAAAAGGTGTGGTGGGGGGAGATAAACAGAAATAATGAAGTTATTGAAAGATAAAATATTCAAATACTGAACTCCAAAATAAGTGGGGATATAGTTTAGTTGGTATAATGCATACCTAGAATGTAGGAGGACACAAAGTTTCATCCTCAGCTCTTATTAGAAAGAGAAAGAGAAACAAAAAATAGAAACCCTAAAATAGAGGCACTAGAGATATTTAATTAGAATTATATATAATTGTATTTATATACAATAATAAAGTATTATTACAAATATCAAATAATAAAGAAATATAACACAGTTCATTCATCTGATATAATCTCATGGGGCTGTGAGGAAATATTCTGTTAATATTGAATGACTAATAACCATTCTGGCAGCGAGTCAATCAAACTACTCTTGTCAATCACATTCTTCTATCCATATTGAGCTTTCTCACCTGAAAAACCAACGTTTCTGTCAAGAGGGTTGAAACGTAATTTATCAGCTCCAGTATGTTGATTCCTAAATTTTATACATTTTCAGTAGCATTTGTCCTATTTTGTTTTATAGACAAGGTCTTTCCATGTGACTCAGGCTGGCCTCATACTCTTTATCCTCCTGCCTCAGTCTTCCAAGTGCTGGGATGAGAGGCACCCAGCAGCACAGCACACCCAGCTGCTGAGTGTATGTTTCTGAATAGAGCCCCTTGCCCTTCCTCTTACACTACTGAGGGTAAGAAGGAGGGCTCGCATTTTAGGTCTTTACGGTAAGCTCCTTTCCCCAGAGGTTATAACTCCTCATTCTGTCTTTTCTTCTTACCTGTTGCTCCTCTGGCATTGGTCTGAAATGGATTTGTAGACGATGCCGCAGAAGGACCAGTAGCAGCAACAAATGGATTCGTAGAAGGCGTAGCTTTTAAAGAAGTATAAAACATGCTATAAAATCCTAATATTTTATACTCAAGATTTTTAAAAAATTTTCTTCAATATATTTTAAGACAGAAATGTGAACCTTTTGATAACAAAACATTGCTCTCTTCCTGCCTTCCAGCACCCCTAAAAAGAACGTCATACGACATATTCAGCTTCTGTATAAAAAAGCACATACCCCCAAACGGTGCAGGCCCACTTGAAGCAGGTTGTGTCTGAGCAGAGGCACCCACAGGCACTGTTCCAAAGACACTGCTGGAGAGAACACCAAGTCAGTATTTCCCAGAGACAAGGCAGTCTACCTACAGTGCTCAAAGCATATACAAGCACATAAAAACAACCGTGCCACACACATCACTGTAGTTCTCACCACAGATAAGCCAGATGAGTTCATATTCTGAAAAATTATTGAAATTCCAGTAACAAAGTATTTATATATGCTATCTTCAGTAATCAGTAGTTTATAGAAATTTCATTTAAAAATGTTATCTAAGATTGAATTCCATTATCTGACAGCATAAACATTTTTAATAACTGCATTTCAAAGCAAAGACAACTTGTTTTATATTTGTACTAATCCACATACTGGCTAAGCAGAAAAGAAATGTATATATTAGCATCTGTTTGACATGTAGAAAGAACATGTAGCTTTATATACACACTGAACAACACGAGTACTTCATTTTCTTTGACATGACACCAAAATGCAGTTTGCTAAAGCTAACTGAAATAGGGAAACTGAAACCTACTGATGAACTTTTCCCACTCCACAAAGCCAAAGTTTTAATGACTTTCAATGACTGAACAATTTCCTATCATGGTGGCTATTTAACAAAATGAAAATACTTATTCAATGAGCTGTCTCAATCTTCCAAATGTTGGCATATTTTCATATGCAAAATTTTAAATTCATTTTCATTTATACTATTAATCATTTCATTGAAGTATTGGAAAGTTATCATTATGGTAGGAAAGCTATCATTTATGGTAGAATATACAAATTGCCCAAAATTCTAACATTTGCTTGAAAGCATCAATTACAAGATGTGTTTCTTTTTTGAGACAAAGTTTCATATAGCACAGGCTAGCCTGGAATCTGTTACACAGGGTGTTCTTGAATTTCCAATCTTTCTGCTTCTACTTCCAGGTGCTGCTAATACCCCATTTATGTGCTGGGATTAGATCCAGAGCTTGGTGCATGCTTGGTAAGCACTATCGCCTGAGCTCTGCCTGCCTCAGAAGATGCAGTTTTTACAGTTCAAATCCAAACCACCACAAAATAAGGAGCTGCTCTGACCCAAAACTCAACAACCATAAATTTCTTTCAAACTGACCATATATTTAACAATGCACTCAATCTACTTGATACATGCATAACATTAACATGCAGAAAATGTTTAATAGACAACATTTAATAAAGTTGAAAACAGTTGTAATTTTCACCAAGAATATTAGTTAGAAAAACTCATCAACCTGATTGTAAGGTAAAGAGGGAAATGGTAGCACGTGCAACTTGAGAGCATGAGTAAAATCCATGACTCAAACACTAGGAGTGGTAGTTTCAAGAGGAATGGCCCCCACAGACTACGTGGAACGTTCCAGACCCCTAGGGAGGGCCTATTAGGAGATGCGGCCTTGTTGGAGGAAGTGTATCACTGAAGAAACAGCCTTGAGGTCTATGCTCATGCTACACTTAGTGTGGCACAGTCTCTGCTGCATCCTACAGGACGAGATGTAGAACCCAACTCTTAGCTCTTTATCTGGAACCATGTCTGCCTGGATCCTGCCGAACTGAAACTCTAAGCCAACCACAATTAAATATTTTCCTTTATAAGAGTTGCCTTGGCCACAGTGTCTCTTCATAGCAGTGGAAACCCTAACTAACTAGTCCAGGCCACAAAAGAAGACCACATTTTTTAAAAATCAGAAATGAAACAGTGTTCATGAAGAAACACAATGTCTACTGTGATACAATCTGATGGTATTACTGTAATTTCTGCTCAAGATTCCAGCAAGGTTTTCCTGCCTTATTTTATTTTGTGTACCACAAATACAAATGTCAATCACTGAAAAATCAAATCAGTCCCCTCAGGATTATTATGAAAAAGAGGTCTGACTTCACAGACCCTGAAAGAGGCTTGTAAACCACTAATGTATCACCATACAATATCAATAATCCATTTATCACATGGAATTCATCTATGTTTCTAGGCCTTAAGGCCACTTTGTTACTATTAAGATATAACAAATATTTTCTTATTTGGCTTCAATTTGTCCCATCTCAAGTAGTTAGAATTTCTCTCTAGAAAAGGTGTCAGAGAAATAAAATAAATAATAGTAATAGAACAGATATAATCTACAGAAATGAAACAAAAGAAATAACTAGAATACTGTATACTCTTGATAAGTTTAAAAAGCCTGTTGAAAGTCTGATGCTTTTCCGGGTTCGGCAGTGCATGCCTGCAAGTACTGTGCACACAAACATAGGGCCATGAGATCACAACCAACCTTACTTAACACACAATGACCCTGTAAGCACTGTGCACACAGACAGGGCCGTGAGATCACAACCAACCTTACTTAACACACAGACAACGATGAGCTAGAGACCGGACAGCAGTATTGCTGTTTGGTGCAAACCGACTAAAAACTGTGCCCTGATATATGAAATCTGACTGCTAAACAAACTTTCTGCTGAGTATGATCCATAGGCATATAATTGCCCATCTAAAAATGTATGCTGTTTGAAGTACATTTATCATCTAAGAGGGAAAAGGGGTAAGATGTCTAAGATTTGATAAAACAACTGTGGCAGATACAAGAATTATATTTTAAATAGCAAATTACACTCAGTTTCCCTCAGACATAAAAACTACTCAATTATTTTTAAATTACAACCCCACAACAGTCATACACTTTAACTACATTATTCAGATGTGGAAAAAAAACAGAAAGAAACAGACAGGAGTGCTGACTGAGACAGGGAGGGTACCTGCTGGCATTACTGCTGGGTGTGTACGCATTACTGGAGGTGGCTGCAGAACTGAACACGCTGTCTAACTCTGCCAGGGCTGCATACTTGTCTGAAGATGCGCTTGAATGACTGGGAACTGAAACCACAGAACCAACAGGAGCTTTACCCGTGGTCCCAAAACCACTCCCTTGATCACCTCCTGGAGGCAAACAAACAAAAAAGTTACACCAAAACTTTAATATCATATTCTCAGTTTATCAATCATATTTGCCATGAACCACAGGTAAACCCAAAACTAACTGGACCTAAATTTTAAGTGGACAGGACTCAAAGAACTCTAAAATGGATGGTTTTATTCAAATTAACACAGAAGACTATATGATGGATGGACCTAAGGTACACCATCTATTAATAGTACCAGTCTCCCAGGGTTTAGGAAATTAAGGTGCTTCCTGAGCTAGGCACTGCTCTAAATGTCTTACATACAATAATTCACAAAATCTAAGTGCAATACTTCAATTATGACCCCTCCCAGTTTGCAGATGAGAAAAACAATGCCAAAGATCAGGGTGAGAATCAAGTGTAGAACATATTCCCATTGTTCTCCATTATATATACTGTTACAGGGAACTACTAAAAGCCAAAACTTACTACAAAATATATTACAAAAATAATGGGACAAATCCAAAATGTTGGTAAATAATAGTTCAAAACAAATACGATTAAAATTACAAAACAACATTTTAATTAGCTATGTGCATGAAAAATGTTGGCCCTCTGTAGCCACTGAACAGTAGAGCATGGGTTTTAAGACAAAAATACAATTATTTTCAATTACTTTCCTTTCAAAATTGTTTATAAATTTCTAGGTCTTTGGTTTCATAGTTGATATTTTGTGCAAAAATTCCAAGAACCTTTACTTAAAGCATTCAATGAACACATTATTTTCTATACAAGTGAGAAAAGCATTTTCTCCTCAGATTTTAACGTATGTAATTTAGACAAATTAGTATCCGTTTTGTTTACACATTGATACCTTGCCCAGCACTGAAGATATTGTCTAAATTAGCAAGTGCCGCATATTTGTCTGCTGTCTGTAAACCAGCTTTGTTTGTTGAAACTTTACTAACAGTTGATGCTGTCTGATGACTCTGGGATGTACTGAAGGTTCCAAAATCAGCACTGGAGGATTTGGGGAAGTTATCAAAATGAGCAAAATTAGCATTTACTGATCCAGCACTTCCACCTGTAACAGAATAAACAAAACATGAAATTTCTACGCTTCTCAATATTCGCTGGTAGATGCATTTGATCATTTCTGCCTGAGGTAGATATACATACATACATATATAATCATGCATACTCCTAAAAATCAGTGACTGCTAAATGACAAACATGACTTTTTAAGTAAAATATGAAACTTGACCTTCTAAGGCCCTGACAATATGTAAGACAGTATCTACCCTGGGATAAACACGAGAACGAAGGTCTGCAGTGTCATGAGAATTCCTCAGCAGACTCTGAGCAATGTGTAAGATTATATTGAGGATAAAGTTGTTGAAAATTTTTATTTCAGTCCTTGCCTTTTTTTTTTCACTGAAGAGCCATTACTTAACTCTGCAGCAATTCAATTTGTATTCAACAGACCTGATGCTCACAGTAAAACTAAGTCCCACCATGTAGCTCGAAGTACAGGATTAAAGTACCTGACGCTGACTGTTGCCTTTATAAAGCACAACTCACCTAGCTGTAGTAGGCAACTGGGCTACTAAATCTGTAAAATATGTTCTCTACCCAAGACTTCTGATGTCTTCACAAAAGACTACAGGCCATGCACCCCTCTTTCTCCATGCTTAGAATCCTACGTAAGTAGGAGTTCTTTTTCCCTAAACTGTCAAAACCATATTATACAAATTAAGGTGGCAGCAAAGTTCAAAGGTTTTTTTCCCCCCTAAGGCAAAAATGGATCATTAAAATACCTTTCATCAATCAATTCTTTGACAGTCCAAAAAAATATAAACTGATAAATCTTTTTCAAGAATTAAACTCTGGGTGTTTCAATGAAAAAAAATTGGGCATGGTGACACATGCTTATAATCTGACTTATTCAGAAGGCTGAGCAGGACAATTGCCAGTTCAACATCAACCTAGTCAAAAAATTAAGTCTCCATTTTAAAAATTAATTTCCAAAGAAAAATTAGCTAAAATTAACATAAATAGACATGTATGTTAAAAGATAGTGATCTGATATGAGTAGCTAGCAAATAGACTAAATATAAAATTTCTAAGATTTTTGTGAAAATTTTTATTTCCAATTATTAAGCCAAATAACTTTCATTGATAACTACTATATACCTTTAACTCTTGAGTTTAAAAGGAGAAGGGTAATCTTTAAAAAGGATGATGATCTATAACTAAAAAACATGAAATAATACAAAAAACATATAACTTAATAAAAAATGCCTACTGGACAACAGAACTTACTGTGGGTAGCCTGGAGAGGAAAAGCTGAAGTAAATTCACCAAAACTGCAGCTAGATGAAAGTACTCTAAATGCTGGACAGCCAGAAATTATGTAAATGATGAAGGTTAAGGAGGTAGGAGAAAATTGAAAGAAAAGCCTTTAAGACAACACATACAGAGTTAAAAGTTGAAAGAAAAATAATCAGCCACAAAGCTAAATAAGAGTTCAACGAATTTCTGAAAACAATACACTTTAACAGAAGAATTTTCAATGTTTGAAAACCAATTCCTGCACAGAACTATTTCTACATTTGATTAAGGTGGCCAGTAATAATTTATACCTGACTAAATAAATGTAACAATTTGCTGTTCCATAAAATAACATTTTTATTTCTCCAGAAGCCGTCAACTAGCTTCCTTTAGCCTAAGATACACCATGAGCCTTAGGCACGATGTTGCATGTACTTGTGGTGTTTCCCACCTCTTTGGGTGGAGTCTTGCAGGAGACCATGTGCAGGAAAAGGAGGACAGGAGATGACGCAGAGCAGACAAAGAGTTCAGAGAAACAGACTTCAGGTTTCCCCAGAGCGTTGCAAGATAGAGCTACTTTAGACATAGGTCATTAGAGAATTTAGTTTTTCAAAACTACATTAGGAGAATTTTGTTTTTTAAAGCAAACATTTAAGCGCAATGCTGGAGAAGCTCTACCTGTGGTTTGGGGCTGAAAAGGAGAGTGACTTGCTGTGGGGAAACCTCCAAAATTACTCGAACCACTAGACTGTCCAAATGCATCAAAGTTTGCAAAATCTGCATTTGCAGAATTCTGAGCTGTAAATGGCAAGGACAACATATGTTAATGAATATGAAAACTACAACTGAAAAGACATGACAAATGAATTTAAGAATTTTATGAAATGTCAATGCACTACAACTCACTTTAGAGAGAATTCATTTAAAACTCACATCTTAAATGCTACCAGTATTAGCCCAATTAGTAATATATACTAAAGAGTATCCAGAAGTCTCCCAAAGTGTTTTGTAAAGGGATAATCTATTCATAGTACCCTTGAATTGCTGCAGTTACAGCACTAAAGACTCTAGTAACAAAAGAAAGCTAATTCAGAGCCCTAAATGTATTCCTCTTAGTAAATAAAACTGTGGATGCAGACCACAAAATATTCATATTCTCTCTCTCTCTCCTCCTCCACCACCCCTCTCTCTCTCTCAGACAGAGTTCCTCTGTGTAGCCTTGACTGTCCTGGAACTTGTTCTGTAGACCAGGCTAGCCCTGCTTTTTAAGTTTGTAACTGTATTTATCAAGTGTCTCCTTGGCTGCTCTCCTCACTCTTTTGAGGCGGGCTACTCACTGGGCCTGTGCTCCTGTCTCTACCACTGGACACTGACTCCCACAGATCCCCAGTCTCTTCTGCCCCAGTGCTGATTTTCATGCACACCTCTGTCCTCAACTTGCATGTGTGGGCTGACTAAAGTGAGGTCATTATGCTTACACAGCAAGCACTTTATTCAACCACTTTCCCAGCCCAGCACCCCACTTTAAAATGACAATCAGCTTGGTGAACCTGAAGAGTAATTAAGTACCTAAAATAATGATACAAACACTTTGTTTTCTTTTTTTGTTTTGTTTTTGTTTTTAGTTTTAAGAAACAGGGTCTCAGCCGGGCGGTGGTGGCGCACGCCTATAATCCCAACACTCTGGGAGACAGAGGCAGGTGGATTTCTGAGTTCGAGGCCAGCCTGGTCTACAGAGTGAGTTCTAGGACAGCCAAGGCTATACAGAGAAACCCTGTCTCTAAAAAAGCCAAATCCAAAAATAAAAAAATAAAAAATAATTCAAAGGCAATTTGAAAATGGAAATAAAACCATAATCTGTAAGAAGCATAGAGCTAGAAAAATAGCTCAGTGGTTAGAGCGCTTGTTGCTCCCATGAAGACCCAGGTTCAGCTCCCAGCACCAACACTGTGGCTCATACTGTCTGTAACTCCTGTCTAGAGAATTTAACGCCTTTTTACAACCTCCACAGGTACTGTATACACAGTACACAGACATACATGTAGGCAAAATACTAGTACACTAAAAATAAATGTTATAAAGGAGGGGGGAAGGTGATAGGAATTAAGACCTTAATTCCTTGTCTGGTCAAAGAAGAACTTTGCTATATAGGCTACCTAAAGGAGAAGAGAAAATGTTCTCATTTGGGAAATTTTTGTAGCCTGACTAACACAGGAAAAAGAAAACTGCCATATACCTCAACTACTGAAACTTGCAAATTTCTAACCTTCCTTAGGATCTCAACATGCTGGCCTGGAACTTGCCATGTAGATAAGGTTGGCCTTAACTCAAGAGACACACTATTCTACCTTCCTTTATAAAATCATGTGAGAACAGAGACACAGCTCTGGGTTAAGAGCACTTGATACTCTTGCTGAGGATACAGGCTCAATTTTATTATGCACATGGTGATTTACAACTAATTATCGTTCCAGGTTCAGGGAACCCAGAACCCACCACCCTCTTCAGATATCAATAGGCATCAGACACACACGTGGCACACAATCATACATGCAACTGAAACACAAACACATAAAATAAAATAAATCTTAAAAGCTTTTAAAGTCTCTTAAGCCCTAAGTTATGAGCCCCCTGCTGCATTCTACTGACATATACCCACAAACCTGTCACTTACCTAGCAGTCCCAATCCCTGCCAAGAAAAATACAAACCTTCAAGTGATGGGAATCTCTAGATCCAACTACTAACTTATAAGCAATACAAGAGAAAGCTTTTAAAGGTTCTAACAGGGGGACAATTAACAAGTTCAGAATACTACAGAATTTGTAAAACAAATAATCTACTTTTTCTAACACATCAAAATGAAAAAGAGAAGGAACAACCTTTAGAAACCTAACCAATTTCAGTTGCAAAGGATATGTTTTTTGAAATAAAACCTGATTCCAATAAATCATATATACTGTGTGCGAGAGCAGTGTGTGTTTCTATCTATACATAATATACAATATATATAAATCTGAACACAATAAATCACAAATCTGAACTGGAATTAACATTCAAATACTAATAAACTATTGCCATTATTTAGAATGATTCTACCACTGACTGTGACATTTAACAATGAAAATTCTAGGGTCTAGAGCAATGACTCTAACTCAGCAAAGTAGATAGTCTGTAAACATAAGGACCTGAACTTAGAGCTCCTCCACACAAGCAAAAAAGCATCTGTATCCCCAGAGCTTGGGGTAGTAAGATAAGGAACCGGAGGCAAGATACCCAGAGCTGTTGGCTAGCCTGGCTAGCCAATTGGTTAACTACAAATTCAGTGAGACCCTGTGTTAAAAATAAGTAAGTAGAGAGATAGATAAGAAGTCAGCTGGTGCAGACTGTCCGAAAGGGTACTGTGCAGATGTGCAAGAACAGACAAAGAATACACTGGAGGAGGCACATAGACACAAAGTACTTATGTCTAAACTGTGTTTCAAACTCAGATGAGTGGAATGACAAAGAAAACAGTACTAGGTACATGAGATTCATACTTAAGTTACATTACACATTTGCATTTGGTCGTCATTGTCCATAATAAAAAGGTAGTTATCTATATACGTAGTAATGTCTTGCCTCAGGCCATGCCGTTGGGAAAGGCACCTATCACCAGGCCTGAAAACCTGAGTTTAATCCTCAGGGCACACATGGAAAAAGAATACTAACTCCTACAAGTTGTTTTCTTACCTCCACACATCCACCATGGAGTGTACGTACACACGTACACACATACACATACACACACACACCCACACACACACCATAAAGTGTAAAAAAAAAAATTTAAAAATGTAATTCTTCTCCTATTTTTTTTTCATGAAAAGAAGTCACATTCCATGTGTTATACATCATTTCTTTTGTGATTAAAAAGTAAAAAGTACCAGGGTACATTTTAATGAGTTCAAGACCTGTCTGGTCTACAGAGTGAGTTCCAGGTTAGCCAGGGCTACATAGAGAAAAACTGTCTCAAAAAAAAACAAAACAAAAACAAAACAAAAGATGCTATCTAAGATCTTCCCCCTAAAAATACTATGGGTATATATCTATATGCTACAATGTTCATGGATGATCAAAATTCCTCAGTGAACTACACTTACTGACACTTAAGTATAGCAAATGATTAATGTTTCCTGGTGTTTTACACATATCCTAGGCAATAGCTATCAGGAAAAGACATACCTGCATGACTGTTAAAATGTGCAAAGTTAGCAAAATTGGCTGTAGCTGTTGACTGAGGAGCTGGAGCAGCAAAGATGTCTGAGCCAAGATCACTCAAAAGGTCAAATTGCTTCTTCTCCTGTTGCTGCCCTTGAGAGCGACCTACAACTGGGGACTGCAAGCACAGTACTTATTCGTGGTGTTTCTAAAATACAAACTTATGTATTACAAAATTATGTGATTACTTATGTAATCATAAAGATTTTTCAGTCATATTTGCTATAAGTTTTATAAAAGCTCTCCAATTCATTGTACTAAAAATGCATTTATACACACGAAGATTACAGTATCCTGACTTTACTCCTCTCCTCACTTTTCCACTTTAAGCCTTATGGAAAGAGAAGAATTTCCTCAGAGGCTCTAGAATACACTATCAAAAGGGTAGGATTTGCTCTACATTACAACTTCAAAGCTATTCATTCAAATACAGTATAGCATAACAGTGTCACACTGAGAAACAGTCATAACATTCTAAGTAGAACAAAGTGAATATTGAGGATATAAATGGTTTCAGTGTTCACTGATGAGGTACACTGTTAAAACCATTGCATTTCAATGATAATAAGCACACATTTAACATAATCAGGTATGTTGCAAATCCTGCTATTTTCTGTTAAGGCATCACAGAAGATCTTTACAAAGTGATGTCAAAGCCAAAGACAATAAAAACATATGTTCCTACCACGTCGAACAATCTTTTAATGTATTTCACAGATCACAGACACAGTGTTACAGGCTCTCAACACTCGACCCTCCTGTCATCCTCAGGAGTTACCAACCCTCACCTGACTAGGTGTGCCCTTATTTAAGTGCAATGCAGGTGCAGAATCTCCCAATAGAGATTTTAGGGGCTTGACCTCCGGGGTGCTGCTTGTGCTGCTGGCAGAAGACCCTGAAATAGATGCATGAACCGATGCCACCACTTTGGCTTGCTCTGGCGGAACATACCTGCAATGTGAAAATCAAAACAGACTGCTAAGAAAAATTTGAGGAATCCATATTTTTTTCTTGGTTTGCCATACATGGTTTTGCTCTGTAGCCCTGGCTGTCCTGGAACTTGCTCTGTAGACCAAGCTGGCCTTGAACTCAGAGATCTGCCTATCCCTGCCTCCCAAGTTCTGGGATTAAAGGTGTGCATCACCTTTGCATGGCTAAGGAATCCATATTTAAATTATTAAATCTAAATTTTATACAGCACTCTTACAACACTAGTATTACTGGAAAAGGTAGAACTTAAAACTGACAGTTTAAGGCTATTAACTGCCCAAAATTATTTAAAGAAAAATGTGCATTGGTCATAAAATTTGTTTCAATTATTTACTCATGGCCTTCCTGAGACAATACACCATAACACCTGCTGCTGGAAGAAATCACAACAAACAATACTGTAATTTTTAAAGTGAGGAACTCTTAATATCATAAATATCTAAAGATAAATCAGTGAGGAAACACTTATAATGGCCTAAAATATATAAACTATTAAAAATAAGAACTCCACTAGGCAGTAGAGGTGCACACCTTTAGTCCCAGCACTTGGGAGGCAGAGGCAGGTGGATTTCTGAGTTCAAGGCCAGTCTGGCCTACAGAGTAAGTTTCAGGACAGCCAGGGCTACACAGAGAAACCCTATCTCGAAGGAAGGACGGAAGGAAGGACGGAAGGAAGGAAGGAAGGAAGGAAGGAAGGAAGGAAGGAAGGAAGGAAGGAAGGAAGGGAGGGAGGGAGGGAGGGAGGGAGGGAGGGAGGGGGAGAGAGAGAAAGAAAGAAAGAAAGAAAGAAAGAAAGAAAGAAAGAAAGAAAGAAAGAAAGAAAGAAAGAAAGAAAGAAAGAAAGAAAGAACAACTCCACTTGAAAATGGACAAAAGAAACAAGTCATAAAGAAAACTTAAGGCAAATAAAATATAAATGTACTATACACCTCTGGTCCATATGAACTGAATTTTTAGTTGCTATCTAATGACAATCACATACAGGTATGCTCTATATTCAGAAGAATTACTCCTAGAAACGTATCCTTAGCAAGTAACTAGATAAGTATACACAGATACACATTATGTTACCCCTGCAATCTTAATGTTTAAAAACTGGGGAACAGGGCTGGAGCAGTGGCTCAGTGGTTAAGAGCACTGAATGCTCTCCCAGGGGTCCTTAGTTTAAATCCCAGCACCCACTCAGTGGCTCACAACCATCCATAAAGAGATGTGACACCCTCTTCTGGTGTCTGAAGACAGCTATAGTGTACTTAGAGATATAATAATAAATAAATCCTTACAAAAAAAACCTGGGGAACAAAGTTAACAAATACCTGTCAATAGAAAACTACATACATTATTCTAAAATGTATATAATTCTACATAGCCCCTAAGTTTCTTTGGCTTGTACAGATGCCCATGTGACTCAACAAGTCTTTCAGGTCTAAGCGGTCACATACAAAAGACACAGGAGAGGGAATAAAGGAAGGAGAAAAGACTGCAGGAATATAATGCCCAAATATCAGCAGTGTTCGTGTCAGGGAAGGGACTGTTGGAACCTTCTGTTCTCTATGACTTTAAGTGTATTCCTACCCTCATCCTCACTCACCATTATTGAGTGGGGAGGGGATAAAGGATTAAGGTAGTTAAAAACACTTATTTCAGAGACAGTGTTCCAACCCCAGCTCCACCACTCAACAACTATGAAACATTGAGCAAATCATTTCATCTCCATGCTTCGGATTTTTTTCTGCCTATTAAGTTACTGTGGGATATAAACAAATTCACGTTTGTAGTGTGGTTAGAATTAACTGCCAATGTGTTAGCTATTAACTAACCATGTAATATTCACAAACAATACAACTACCTGACTACGAGAACACAGGAATGACGAGATCTGAGAATCAAACACTTAATGTTCTCCAATACTCTGTCATTACACTAACAACATGAATTCTTGGGTGCTGCTAATCCCGATCCCAGGATCAGACAGATAACAGTTTATGGCTATAATGATTCACCACACTTAAAGTAAGAATGTATATCTAAGTGAAAAGAACCATCTCAAGACAACACTATCCCTGCTGCACAAGCCACTCCCTACAACAAACATTCCTAGGGAGGCCGGGTGCTAGGCTGCTGCTCAGACCACATACAAACCCCGCCTCTGTGATAAGACAGACACATGCAGATTCCGGACCCACTGACACTTGTAGAAAGCTTGTGTTTGTTCTATATTTTTTTGAAAATGTACTAAAATTTAATCATCCATAAAAGCTGTAATTTAATCTAACAGTAAAACACAAGAAGCAATATTAGAGTTGGTTTAGTATATTGTATATTTTAGCTTTGAAAGCCATAGAAAGTTATCGCAGTTTTTCCCATAAAAGACCCATTTTTCCAAAGCATTATGCACAAACAATTCTAATTAGAATATAATGACAGATGATATTTTCATAATTTTTAAATATAAAATGAAGTCAATGACTCAAAATAGTTATCTGCTGCAATGAGTTTGAGAGATTTCATAATCTATATCATTACAGATATAAAGTATGATGGTTCAACATTTTAGTGCTTGACAGGGAGGAGTCATATAAAAACATCAATATGAAATCATTTGATTATAGTAATAAGACCTGCACTTAAAATGCATCCATGCTCTTCTGTATAATTGTATTAGTCAAGTATCTTATTTCACATGTTATAACTGCTATTGCAAAGGAGATTAGGAATGCTGTGCTTCGTAGGAAAGGCATGCAAGTAAGACAAACTATTACTTGAGATTTTCAGGGTTCCTGTTATAAATGCAGGAGAGGAACTGAGGATTTTACTCTCCTAGTGACACTCACATTCCCTGTCTCACATCCCTGCCCCCCTTTGCAGCTAGGGCTAATATCACTAAAACTCAAGCCATCTAACTACTAACAGCAAACTCACTTTCTGAATTGTTAAAAATTAGTCCTGCTGCATTAAGCAAACAGCTATGCTGGGGTCCCTTAAGGAGAACAGTTTTATTTTCTCTATAGGCTGGGAAATTTAGACAATTAAGAACAAAAGTGATAAAAGGGGGATAGCTTTTGTTATTAAAAATGTCATTTGTGTATGATATTTAACTATCACTCCAGGATCTGCAAATATTTTCTTCTGTCTTGAACTAAAATTTCATTGGTACATTTTCATCTATATGCCTAACTAATCTATCTAGTTCAATCTAGTGCACATGAAGAGAGTTCTAGATAACTCTTATTAAACTTCTTAGAAGTAGCCGGGCGGTGGTGGCGCACGCCTGTAATCCCAGCACTCTGGGAGGCAGAGGCAGGCAGATTTCTGAGTTCGAGGCCAGCCTGGTCTACAGAGTGAGTTCCAGGACAGCCAGGGCTACACAGAGAAACCCTGTCTCGAAAAAACCAAATCCAACCCCCACCCCCAAAAAAACCATAAAAACAAAAAAACAAAATAAGAAGTTTAAAAAAAAAAAAAACTTCTTAGAAGTAGTCAAACACAGACTACACAGAATGTGTAACTCGGAGAAAATGTGCTCACTATTCAAAGGGATCTTCCCCATAATCCATAGTAAACTCCTTCCACCCAATCCCACCTTTGACTACATTATTCCCTGGGTCAAAATACTATTTCCTCTGGGGAAACAAGATAACTTCCCAATTATCTGCTCCCTTTATCCTCAACTCTCTCACCATCTTAATCCCCTTTATCCTCAACTCTCTCACCATCTTAATCCCCTAAGCAGGAATACAGACTGTACAGTACTGCTATAAAAACCAAACAGATAAGCCGGGCAGGCGGGTGGTGCACGCCTATAATCCCAGTACTCTGGGAGGCAGAGGCAGTCAGATTTCTGAGTTCGAGGCCAGCATGGTCTACAGAGTGAGTTCCAGGACAGCCAGGGCTACAGAGAAACCCTGTCTCGAAAAAAACCAAATCAAAAAAAAAAAAAAAAACAAACAAAAACAAAAAACCATACTTAGTTCTTTCATAAAGCTAAAGCTGAGGGGCTGAGTGACTGCTCTATCAGTACAGCCCCCATGCTCTGCTGAAAGGTCATCTTGGCTTTAGTGTAGTATATAAGGAGTAAAATTGTTCCCTTCTCACTCAACCAGCAAGTTAATTTCTTGGGTGAAAAATAAGGGATATTTGGGGCACAGACCTCCAGCAGGACACAATTAAGTAGACAGACACAAGAGCTTTAACAATGCCTAAAAGATACTTCGTAATAAATAGTGAAGAAATAAGGAGTTTACAGAAAGAAGCATTACAAACTAAAAACATCTAAGGAAACAGAAAGGATTAGGAGACCACGAATTGTCCTTGGCATGAACCTTGACATCATTATGAAAGGCTGCTTGCTGCCAAGCACAGATGTGTGAAGATAAAACCAAGCAAAGGTCTCTGGAAACCAAATCTAGGGGGGCATGGCTGTATAACCAACCGTTAACACCGCAGTTCTGCCTGCCTGCCTGAATCAGTCAGTCAAGTTGTACCACATGCCCGATCTATGCGCTTTAACTAAAGACCAATTTTTCACTCACCATCTTTTCTTTTCATATTTCTCTTGTAGAAACTCTTTTACTTTTTGTGGATCCCTGAAGTCTGGAATTGCTGAAGATCTATCATCAAATAATCCTAGCCAAATCTGTTTGCAGACCTTTGAAAAGAATTGAGAAAAAAGGGTTAAAAAAAAAAAAATCAATGTCCTAATTTAATGAAATTTCAAGAGAAAATTCTGTTTCTTTGAGAAAGCCATTTACAATGCTGCTTGCAATCATAAACTAAGGAATTGAACTTACTGGCATGTGTGGCAAGACAGTGAAATCTTAGCAACAAGCTCATAGAGAAATCTAAAAGGAAACAAGTGGTGAACTGAGACTTGGGAGCACTGGGCTCTTTTGGTCTCAGCATGATCATGAGCTGTCAATCATCATGTCAAAGGATTCAAGTAACCTCTGGGAAAATCCTTCCTTTACTGATAAAACAAAAACTGGGCTAAGAGCAATGGAAGGCCCTTAGCAAGCTAACAACAGCCAAAGAGGACACAAAATACCAGAAGTGTAAGCAGTCTGTCGATAAAGCATAACACAAATACTAGCCTTATGAGTGTGTGAGACATTTAACTCTTTTTGAAGAATTAAGAGAAACAAAATTCAAACAAGATGCAAAAAGGAATTATAAAGGAGAAAGATACTTAAAAAAAGATAAGAACCCATAATCAAATGTTTAAAATTTGAAAATCCTTGAGCCTAGAGTACTAAGAAACAAGAATACAACTTTTAAGATTAAGTTGGGAGGCAGGGTATATAAACAGTCACTTCAACAAAGCAAGCTAACACCATATGCCGCTGAAACCTGGCAGCAGAAACGCAGGATACAGACCCATAGTCCCATAGTCTTACTATGAAATGACAGTTATTTACTTACTGACCATATCTCTTGATGCTGAGTATGGAGCAACTGAAACTCCAGAATGTAAATGGTACAACCCCTAAAGAAAATAGTTGGGTAGCTTCTTAAACACTAAATACTCCTACTCCATGACCAGGTCACTCTGGAACTATGTCCCCCAAAAGTATGAAAGCAGGTGTCTGCACACAGGATTGTACACAGCTGATCACAGTAGCTTTACTGGGGAGCCCAAATTGGAAAGAATGCAACCGACTGTATGTAGTGGTGATGGACGAACAAACTGCAGCACAGACCAAGAAAAGACTATGCAGCAAGTCAAAGGAGCAATGTGGCGATGCGTAAACTTTGTGGCAGTCAGTGTGAGTGAAAATGACACATAGGTTCATAGGGAAAGGCATTATTGCAGATGTGGCCTTGTTAGAGGAAGTGTGTCACAGGGGGGTAGCCTTTCAAGTTCCAGTCCTGCTGCTTTCCCATCCAGATGTAGAACTTTTAGCTCCTCTCCAGCACCATGTCTGCATGCATGCCACCATGCTTCCCACCACAACAATAACAAACTAAGCCTCTGAATCTGTAACCAGCCCCAATTACATGTTTTCCTTTATAAGAGTTGCTATGGTTATGGTGTCTCTTCACAACAATAGAAACCCGAAGACAAAACTTCTAGACAATTATGCTGACTGGGAAAAATGAAACCAAACATAAAATAGGCAACACAACCCACAGATAAAAATACCCGTGGACAACTTAAGTTCAACCCCTGGAACCCACAGTGGAAGGAGAGAAGATGCCGAAAAGTTGCCCTCTGACCTCCAGGTGTATACTGAGGGAAGGAGGCTGTGCATGTACACATATGCAATTTTATGAATATACTAATTTTATGAATATACCTCCATTCTTTGTACAATTGACAAGTGATATGACACACCTCTATGTAGTGCTCTTTCTACCAAACAAAAAAGTGTTTCTTAAATTTAGTCAGGCCAGGCAGTGGTAGCACACACCTTTAATACTAGAACTTGGGAGACAGAGGCAGGTGGATTTCTGAGTTCAAGGCCAGCCTGGTCTACAAAGTGAGTTCTAGTGCAGCCAGAACTACAAAGAAACCCTTTCTCGGAAAAACAAAAACAAACAAAAAAATTTAGTCAGAAAACTTGTCACTAAGCAAGACTCCTATCAAAGTCCAAACTTTCCCAACATTATCTCCCAGCCCAAAAAAAGAAAAAAAAGCCTCTTTGCTTCCTGGAGATCAATTTATCTGGCCCCTGAATAGTTGAGTTTTATTCCCATTATCATCTTAAAACTACCATCTATAAGCCTTTGCTAAGAGCAGTTTGTTTTCTGTCTGTTATGTTTTAGTAAAATTTAATGGAGTAGGGGGTCCTTTAAGTTAGAGAATGAAGAAAAAAGCCAACTAAAATTGCAGGTGGTTGATGTCTGCCAAGTGCAATAGGACAAAAGGTGAAGTAGAGTGGTTATAATACAGACCATGAACTTCACGCCAGGCAAAGAGAGGTGAAGACAAAGCAAATTAGAATGAAGGCCCTGCTAGTTGGCTAGTGTAGCTAAGTTTCACAGTGAAAAAACTGGGAAGAAAGGATCAGTGGGGAGATCTTGCCACAAAATACTTAAGTTGTAAACCCAACAGGTCATAGAGTGATTGATAATGCAACTGGGATGAAAGACCACTGGAAGACAAGGGATGGGGGATCAAAGGCTATGGGAAGAATCCTTGTGAACACTAGCTGGAATTTAGCAACAGCAGGAAAAGTGTAAGGAACTAAAATCTAAAATGAACAAGAAGACACGGAAAGTAATAGCATCTATTAACATGGGAACCTAGGGGTGTGGGCTAAAAACAGTAGTGAGGAATAATAATGACCCTTGGAAGCCATCATTTGTAAGGGCTCAATACATAGTAAGATTAGTTTTGATGATCTCTCCGGAGAAAGGGGGTAAATAATCATCCTAATTATAGCATAACGTGGTTGTGGTGCTTGAAAGCCTAAACTAGCTCAGCCCACTCTTGCTACAAAGCTGTAAGATATGTCATATCTTCTTATGTAAAAATATTAGGAAGTTAATGAAAGGGATATTAGGCAGGCTCAATGCATTAACACACCTGATACTGAGATACAAACTGTATTACTGTAATATGAACTAATATAGCATTGGTATATTGTTAATTTTTTGTGCTGTTTTATTTTGAGAAATCTGCAGTGGTGGGTGGTTGGACAACAATGGCTGAGGAAGGAACGAAGGAAATGAGGTCCACCTTTAACCCTGCTGCAGACAAAATCAAAGGGGTCTTGAAAAATCACCCTCTATGCCGGGCAGTGGTAGCGCACGCCTGTAATCCCAGCACTTGGGAGGCAGAGGCACACAGATTTCTGAGGCCAGCCTGGTCTACTGAGTGAGTTCCAGGACAGCCAGGGCTACATACACAGAGAAACCCTGTCTTGAAAAACCAAAAAACCAAAATGAACTCACAAAGTACATTACATACTTCTACAGAAAAAGATTATAAGCGGCCATGTTAGACTCACTGAGCATGTGCCTGACGCAGTACTAACCCTTATGATGCGTTTAAGTTGAGCCATAAATGTTCAATGAACAAAATGACTCAAAACCCATCTTAGGAAAAAATTAAATATAAAATTAAAGAACAAATGAGCCAAGGAATCAATTCATAAAGCTGTGAGTTATCCTTTCCTCACTATAGCGCTAAGTGATCTTAGAATTGGCATCATGATCGCCAATAACAGAATGTAAAGTGTTTTTAATGTACACTTTTACCATTCAAGAATTTGTTGGCAAATGGATAGTTAATGTGGAAAACTGGAAGTTAGCCAAGCGACTATTGCAAAGCACAGCCTGGCTGTAAGGAAATCTCACATTGGAGCACAGTACCCCAGACTGTAATGGCAGCACCCACCAGCCACTGCAGTCAAACACTCAGTAAAACCTCAAAAGCTAGACAGCTTTAAGGGAGCTGTGAGCATCAAAGGATCCAATCATCTCAATCTAAAAGAGTCACTAGAAATCTAAAAGGGCTGGCCAACCCAACCACAGACCAAAAAACAAGGGGTTCCACACAGGCTTGTCAGGTGTAGCTGAGCGGTTGTGACAGCTGTTAAGACAAACACACACAGGAGCAAATTAGCAAGCCCAAAGAAGGAAAGCTGCATAGCATAACAAACCACTCGTGTTAAAAAGGGAAAATAAGAAACAGTTTAGATAAGCTTGAGAAAAGATCAGGTAAGACATGGATCACTTATTCCTGCTTTATAATCCTCACAAGGAAAGAATAGAAATGCTAACATACATATCCCCCTTTGTTGAGATAAACCTCTACTGTCCATAAAGCATGGAAAGTATAAACAACGTAGCATGATTCTGCTCACTTCTAGATGAGTAAGAAGAGCAGGAGGATGGAGTTGGAGCATCTTTTCCCAATAATCCATCTCTACACAGAACTTCTCAAATTTTCTTTTTGGTCTGTTGTCTCCTAAATACAGATAGAGTACTGACTCATGATGGTAAGACATAATAAAACATTTAATAATTAATATTTTCCATAAAATACAAAAAGAGAGAGCTAAATAAATTAAAATTTCAAGATAAGTACCTGATTTCTGCCTTTTTAAAAATAGGGGCAAAAAAGAAAATGAAACAGTAAAAAGTTATTAATTAAAGAATAAATGTTATAATGTTATTAGAAATGCTTTAAATAGTTACTACAAATGTACAAAAGTCTATTACCAAAAGTAATAGAAAGTCTTCTTACTTTCTACTTACTTACTTTCAGGGAAACACAGTCTTGCTATGTACATAGCCCAAGCTGGCCTCTAACTCCAATCCTCCTGTCTCAGTCTGGCATTACAGTATTACAGTATGGTACAGTACTATCATATCCAGCTGTTGCCAACCCTTATCCTGCTGAGGTGCTGGGAAATCAAACTTAGGGTCCTGTACATAGGTGTAATCTCTCTAACCCTGAGCTACATTCCAGCCCATTACCAACACACTATTCTGCCTATCCATCTCTCTACAGGATGCGGTAGCACATGGTTTTAACTCCAAGACTTGAAAGGCAGAGGTAAGTGAATCTTCTATGTTTGAACCCAGCCTAATCTACATAGTTCCAGGCCAGGTAGGACTAAACAGCGAAACCCTGTCTCAAAATAAAACAAAAACAAAAAACAAGGTAGAGAGAATCTATAATAAGAAAAATATTTCAAATACATGTCATGGATCAAGTAATACAATAGCAAACACAATATAAACAGTTTTACATGCAGTAAGCTGTATTCACATGACAATGCTAGTATTTCTAGATCACCAGCTGATACATATTTCTCAGTGATAAGAGCATCTAAATGATATATAAACTGAACTATGCTTGCAGAGATAAAAACCAACCACCATTATCCATATGTCTCATACAAAAGAAATTAACAATTCTATATTTATTTATATACATTTTAAAACCATTTTATTCCATTTTTTAATGCTTTTTTTAAAAAAAGATTTGATCGTGTGTGTGTGTGTGTGTGTGTGTGTGTTTATATGAGTACACTGTAGATGTCTTCAGACACACCAGTAGAGGGCATCAGATCACATTACAAATGGTTGTGAACAACCACGTGGTTGTTGGGAATTGGACTCAGGACCTCTGGAAGAGCAGTCAGTGCTCTTAGATGCTGAGCCATCTCTCCAGCCTTATATTCCATCTTAACATTTTGCTTTTTCTAATGTGTTAATCAAGAATTAAAGCATATACAGCTGCGTGAAAATAGCCAGAAGCTTATCTGTGAGACCAGATACAGGTCTATAACCCTGCCTCACAAAACCATGTGAGATAATAGGAGACTTAGGACCAACCACATCTAGCTTAAAGCACAGAATTCCCTGCCTTATAATGACATCCTTGAAGAAGCATTGAAGTTCTTGTCCTGACCAATCATACCCAACAAGCCCTGACCCCTAGGTAACTCTTCAAAGGTATCTGGTGGTATTACTCCTCCAACAAGTCCTCCCAGCCTATCCAATCCAAGGGGAAATGATACAACAAACCCCAGATACACACCCTAGGATGCACTGCTAACTGTGTTATAGTTTTTTAGGTAAAGATTTCATGATGCATGAACCTCCTGTCTAGTGTATTATTCCTTTGTTCCACCTTCCCTGAAGCATCTGTAGAATGAAGTGCTTCTCCCTTTGTTCCAGCTAAAATATGTATGCTGACCTAGAACATTTCGTTCCCAACTTAGTTAGACAGAATAAATTCAATGATCTAAATTCTAAATATATATCAACCACAGGTCAGCAAAAGCCACATCTACTTGCTTACACCTAGGGTCTGACTAGTTTAGACAATAATATATGTATTGATCAGTTCCAGCAAAGATCTTAAGATGTTTACATTTCATGCTTCATAGGAAACATCTGCGTAAACATGGACTAACAATGACATTCCCCAAGCATTCAAGACTAATATTTAAAAAGAAGAACTGAAGCCTATTTTAGAAGAAGGCATTGAAAAGTACACAGGAAATGATGCTATAAAAGGAAGGAAGTCTTCCAGTGGAGGCAACAGCCATTACTGCATAGCGCTGTCCAGGGGAAACAGCAGTTTAAAATGACATCCTCTCACAGTAATGCCTGCTTGCCTTAAGTGAAACATTTCTACAAAATTCTCTGTATACTAAATTCTATTCAAGGCACAACATGTTCCTTTGTTATAATTATTGTCTAAACTTAGAAATTAATCAGAAAGTATCTTTCCACATAAAAGGGTCAGCGTGCATTAATAAAATATATCAGTTTTTAAGATACTGTTATTTAAGCCTTGGGCAATAAATAATACAGAATTAGCAATATATTCCAAAGGAAAATGAAACTCAAGAGAGAAAAATGGTTTGCTTACAGTCACAAGGTTCATAAATCACTCGTAATAAAATGAAAACTGATTTTTTTTTTCCTAGCCCCATAGTGAAACCTTCAACTACTCGTTTTTTCAAATAGGATTCTGGTTATAAAAACACAGATAAAGTAGGCAGCCACGGAAGATACAAAATCACAATCCCTGAACAAAAAAGACTGGACCAGGAGAATCATGTGGTTTTTGAGGGCAGCGTGGGCTAAACAGGAATCAGAGTTAAGTTTGGGCTGTATAGGGAGACTGTCTCAAAAACACCAATGAAAGGAAAAAAGGGAGTGTAGGGACAAGACCCCACTCTGGTCGCCTTTAGTGCTTATACGCTGTTTCTATCTTTTTTTATAAGCCAGGCAGTAACCACAAACATCTTTAGTCTCAGCACATGGGAGGCAGAGGGAGAGGCAGAAGCAGGTCGTGCCTGTCAGTTTGAGACCAGACTCATCTACAAGGCAAGCTCCAGGCCAGCCAGGGCTACACAGAGAAACCCTGACTCAAGGAAAAGAAGAGAATGATACACTCTAAGCTAACCTTGCCACCTCCCTAAAATATATTTCTTCAAAAAGTCTGTCATATGTGACAAAGATGAACCTCGAGAACAAATAGCTAAACTAATTTGCCTAAGAGAGACAAAAATGTTATGATCTCACTTGTATGTGACACCTGAAATAGAATGGTGGCTGTCGGGGCTGAGGAGGAACCAGAAAGACTGACTAAAGCAATATGCTGAGGAACACTGTGCCTGCCTAGGGTTAGCAAAAGTATACTGCACACTAAAAGATGTATCAGCGTTTGTCTCATGTAAGTATACTTACCACAATTAAAGATATAATCTTCAAGCTTAGCATTGGGATAAGTTTTGCTCATCACAGTAACACTAGCACCCAAGAACAGGAGGTGATAAACAGGTGATAAATCAGTTTCAAAAACGAAGAATAGAAGGGGCTGGACATAGCTCAGTTGGTAGTGTCTAGCAAACAAGAAGCCCTGGGTTCCATCCTTACTAACACACACACACAGACACACAGACACACAGACACACACACACACACACACACGAAGGAAGGTGACAAATCAAACACACCTAACAGAAAAAAATGTATTTTATCTTGAAGACTTTTTCTCAAAACCAATTAATATATCCTCAAACTAGCAGAAAGCTCATCAAACACCAGAAGCAGTGAAAGGTACTACATCTACACAGACTGCATACCTACAGAACTTCAGCAGTGAGGGAGATTTACTTCTAGAAAAAAAACTGTACAATTATTACATTCTCTTTTCTATGTAATTATCTAGTCCACCATTCACTGGCCCCTTTTCTACTACTTTGAGAACAAAAAGCTAACCCAACAGTGAAATCCCTTTAATTAAAAAGTCATGATTTACATGCAATGTCACGTGAAGGAAATGTTGGAAATTCTGTGTGTGTGTGTGTGTGTGTGTGTGTGTGTGTGTGTATGCTGGATGTCTTCCTCAACTTTTCTGACCCCGATCTCTCACTGAACCTGGAGCTCACTGACTGGCTTCATGGCTGGACACAAAGCTCCAGAGCTCTCTTGTCCTTGGCTCCCAGGGTTAGAGCCACAGGCCCATGCTGCTAAGCCAGGCATTTTAATGTAGATTCTGGGGATCTGAATGTAGGGCCTCATGCTCAGGCAGACATCAGACAGAAACTGGAAGTCACTTTGGAACACAAAGGCAACATCCCAAGACACTTTCAGATTAAAGCAGATGAATCTAGCATGTAACACAGAGGGCTCTGTGGTAACAGCTTAGTCCCAACCATGCCATACTGGAAGGTGGTAGAACCTCTAAGAAGAGACTGGGGGTGGAGGAAGGGGGGGTGTTTAAAGTCATTACAAGTCCTTGAAGACAATTAAGACATCCCAGGCCAGCCCTGTTCCTTCCCACCCCGGTGAGACATATAGGCTGAAGTCTCTAAAACTCTAAACCAGAACAAACCTTCTAAGGCTGGGCATGGTGGCATATACCCATAGCCCAGCATTCAAAGGCTGATGCAGAAAGATCATAGCAATCTCTAGGCCAGACTGCGCTACAGAGATGCTATCTCAAAAATAAAAAAACAAAACAGATTTAAAAGTCAAAGTAAGCACGTACTCTTTATAGGTTACCTCAGGTAATTTATTATAGTGACAAAAAATTTGACCAAGCTACAGGGTGAAGTGGGTGAAGAGATTCTGTGAAACAATTTGTTGGTCAAAAACACAGCAAATAAATGCACTGTTTTGCTGTCACATAAATTCTAACCATCTGGCACGCCATGCCCTAGGACTTGAGAGGTATACTCCAGCTGCTTCTGGTCTGTGACACACACCGAATAGTCAACTCATTTATAAAGCATATCTAAAGAAACTAAAGAAATATTCTCTAAAACATATGACCTTGGTGCATATTTATAAATAACAGTATTGTTTGTGATAAATAGCTATCAACACAGCCCAATACATAGGCACTTCAATAACGACTATAACTATTAGTTTTATAATTTTCAATTTTGTTACCAATTCTTGACAAAGTTCAGAATGAATAGATAATCTCTCTAGATGGATATATGTGATAAACCAATACACTGAGGGTTTCAATTAATAGTTTTATGTTTCATGTCTTTTTGTCTTGAATCTTGGTAATCTTTCCCACTACCTTCTGGGTAGGAAGCATGGCCTTCTTTTGCAGTTAACATGTACATGACTGAAATATGTGTAATACAAGATCAAGGTGAATGTTCATATGGTTGTACAACAGATGGTTTCATTATATGAATGTCTGAGTGACTGTACACAGCACATGGCATGCAGGTCAGCTCTGTTCACTACAAGTTATCTATCATCCATGGTGCTTTCAAATTTAAATTACCAATGTTTTCCAATACTGACAACAATCTAACACACTTGCTGCATGGTGAACCTTTAAGATGGTGAAAGAGCAGGAGAATAAAAGATCTAAGAATGCTGCCAAAACCAATGTACTTTCTGATTTCCTAATTAAGAAGCACTCATCTCAACTGAGTGGCAGTGGTGGCGCACGCCTGTAATCCCAGCACTCTGGGAGGCAGAGGCAGGTGGATTTCTGACTTCGAGGCCAGCCTGGTCTACAGAGTGAGTTCCAGGACAGCCAAGGCTATACAGACAAACCCCGTCTCGAAAAAAACCAAATCCAAAAATCTAAAAAAACAAAAAATAAAAAAAGAAGCACTCATCTCCAGATATAAATCTATTCATAAATAAGATATATGACACTGCCATTTTAATCCTAAATATATGTGTTTAAGTATGACACCTTTTTTAAAGATGGGGGTGGGGGGTAAGGCAGATTTAAAAAAAAAAAAAAAGGCATCAGATCCCATGGAGTTATGAGTTGCCTGACTTGGGTTCTAGGAGCTGAAAAGCTCCAGTAAAGAATAGCATGTGCTCTTAAATAGTGAGCCATGGTATCCAGCTTTGTAGCTTCCTATATTGTACTCAAATCACCTACTAACCCAAAATATTTTATCACTGGCAAAACTGGGAAACTTTAAAGTATGCTCTATTCTTTAAATATGTATTTTAGAAAACTTCACAATTGTGAATTCATTCTTCACATTTTAGAAACAAAACTAGATGTCAATCATATTAGGCAAATAACTGTATTCCATTTTGGGTTTTGGTGATTTTCATGCAGCCCAGGCTGGCCCAGAACTTGCTATGTAACCAATGATAACCTTGAGTTTTGATCCTCTTGCCTCTGAGTGCTGGATTATTATACATGTCCAACAATGGTTGGTTAGGCAAGTTATGTTAATAATGATTCTGAAGCACTGGCAAAAAAAAAAAAAAGACTATAATAAACTTGTAAACACTTTCTAATAATTAAATAAGAGGTGACTAAAACCAATAAAATCTTAACATTCAGCCTCTTCTGTCACCTCTAAGGTCATCACAGATATGCAACCAAATAGTACACTTAAAGTCCCACTGCCTTCCTAAAAAGCAGGCTTTTCCTGTAAAATGAAAATGCTTCCTACCCATCAACTGAGCTGAGCTGAGCTGAGCTGAGCAAGATTAAAAAAGCATTCCCACCAGGCATAGTGGTACATGCCTTTGATGCCAGAGACAGAGGCAGGTGCATCTCTTGAGTTCGAAGTTAGACTGGTCTACACAGTAGTTCTAGGACAGCCAGGGATGGATGGATGGATGGATGGATGGATGGATGGATGGATGGATAGATAGATAGATAGATAGATAGATAGATAGATAGATAGATAGATAGATAGATAGATCGTGAAACCCTATCTCAAAACTTTCCCCCTAAAACAAAACAGAAAAAGCAATACCACACTCTCAATTTTACCCATTTTTAAAACAATAGATCACTACTTTTATTAGCAACTAAACTTAAATCTACAAATAAATAAGCAAACAGCATGGCTTCCTGGGAGCCTGTGAGAGGTCAGAGAAAACAGTTCTCCAAATCTTTTCCTAACTCCCTCTGCTAAGCACCTGCTGAGCATTAAGCATCATACAGACATGAGATGGCCTCAAGTGAGAGCTCGCCACAAGGCATGCTCACCAGCTGAGCGCCTTATTACAGAGCTGGCTCTTCTTCCTCCCCGAGATACAACACATCCACCAAATCTGCTTTCTACAGCAACACTGCTAAGTTTTAAATACCTATCTATGTTTCACTTCAGTACCACAGTAAATCATTTTAGGCATTAATCCCAAAGGCATTATCAAATAAGACTTTCTGAGATATCCAAATATGGAATACAAAATTAATATTGAGACAAGAAACTTACCATTTTAAGCAACGTATTAAATCACATTAAAATGATTGCAACATACTTGAAAATTGCAAAATACTTACTTCATTTCCATGTTTTTGCAGGAATTCAATTTCCTGTTGTGTAAATGTTGTCATGGAGATAGATTTCACCCTGTGAGGTGGATTTAACCCTCTCCTAAAAGATAAAATATTTTACAAATTTTACTACTCTGTATTTTTAAATTATTTTACTTATTCAAAAACTTACAAGTAACTTCATTCCATAAATAGAAGTATTAAATATTAAACTATTGCTTATCATACAGATACAATAAATGTAGTTAGAATCCAGAGTACTAGCATTCATTCTTCAAGATAAATCTGATCAACTACCCCAGAGGAACAAGCAGAACCTCTAACACACCAGTGTCTGGAAAAAGCATTATTACATGCATCTGTGTGGACACAAGCCTCACGGTTCCCTAAGAAAGAGCTAGTGATGTGCTCAGACATGCATAACAAAAGAACACTGTATGGAAAGTGACAAAGGAAATCTGAGGTGACTCATCAGTTTGAATAAAGTCCCATCTCCCAGTCTGTTGGAACATGGTCCAAGAAAAAAGGTGTGCAAGGAGATTTTCAAGACCTTGTGAGAAAACTCCAGTAAACAAACCAAGAGTCTTTTTTTATTTCCAAGACAGGATTTCTCTGTGTAGCCCTGGCTGTCCTGGAACTCACTCTGTAGATGAGGCTAGCTTGAACTCTAAAATCTACCTGCCTCTGCCTCCCAAGTGCTGGGATTAAAGGAATGCTTCACCACTACCCAGCTACCAAGAATCTTGGAACCTCTATTCCTCCAAAACATAGATTTGTTCTTGGAATGCGCTTGCACACCCCTCCCAGATGTAATAATAGGAATGCTTTACTTCAGATTACCCATAATCCTACCCATCATTATTCAGAATGTTTCCCAGCACAAGATGCTTTTATGATTGTACATAGCCTAGACTTCTGTGACCTTGCCTTTCAGACAGTACACAACTTGAACTCAAGTGAACTTTGCTCACATGAACTTGCTTAATCCTCAGAATGCCCTCAAAACATAATTGTTTGATGCCCAGAATGAAATTGGCTATTGTATGAAACTTTAGTTGATCTCACTTTTAGATTCTACTCTCCCAGATTCACTCCACCAACTAGAATACTAATAGCTATCAATTCAAATAAGGATTTATAAGAAAGACATTTGTTTAATCACCTCAATAAGCAGTAAATGTTCAAGACTAAACCTAGCCAGGTGTGCTTTAGTCTCAGGACTTGGAAGGCAGAGGCAGGCAGATCTCTTGTGAGTTCAAAGTCAGCCTGTCCAACAGGGTTCCAGGCCAGCCAGGGCTGTTACACAGAGAAAAGGCTCAAGAGATAGCTAGATCCAGAAATCTACACTTAAAATTAAAATTAAATGTACAGTTAATTCTACAATTAAGACTTAAATGGCTTGAAGAAACCCGAACAAAAATGTACTGAGAATCTTACACTAAAAGCACCAAGTGGCTTATCTATATACCAAATCAGGGCTAAACAATCCAAGCAATGCTCCATCAAATTTCTTAAAGACCTTATTTAGAGTCCAGTTTCCAAAATGTATTATATTTACGAAGCTTGTTATAAACATTAAATATGAGATTTAATAGCCGGGCGCTGGTAGCGCATGCCTTTACTCCCAGCACTCTGGGAGGAAGAGGCAGGCGGATTTCTGAGTTTGAGGCCAGCCAGGCCAACTACAGAGTGAGTTTCAGGACAGCCAGGGCTATACAGAGAAACCCTGTCTCGAAAAAACCAAAAAAATCCAAAAAACAGAAAAAAAAAATGAGATTTAACAATGACATATGTGATCCAAAAGTCATTCAAAGTCCAAAAACATTTCTGAGCAATTACTATGTATAATCTAGAAACTCATTTTTAAGCCTAAACATAAAGGAGAACTGTTCCTGAAGCAGCCATCTTCCCAACCTCTCTGCTTCGCCTTCTCCACCCTACTGTCAGTGATAACAGCATCTTACGGGATTCCAGTGAGAATGAAGGCCAGTCACATTTTAATCTCTTTCACTGTCTGGGCAGGAGAAGTTAACCTGGACTTTGTTGGTTTTACTTTGCTTCAACTTTAAACCAATGTACTAACTGTTTCCACCAGCTCCCTAAGAACAAAGTATGGAAATAAGCAGTGGACAGAGGACACACTAACACGAGCCACTGCAGTAACGGCTACAACTGGACAGCTTCCAGAACTGAACTGTACAACCACAATGTAACTTCCAAGGATCTTGCAGCTACCTGTTAACATTACTTCTCAACCTCTAACGGCAGAAAGTCATATGCACCAAAATCATGACACTTGTTTCCCAATTCATCTCTATTACAAGGTAAACTCACCACTAGGGGGTTATTAACTCATGACACACACCTACGCCCTAACCTTTACAGAATTCCCTCCCCAATGCCTACTTCCTCTCACTTGCTACTTTGCCTCTCCTTATTCCAGTAAAGCTTTGACTTTTCTATCTTCCTTGTGAACACTCTTAAAGAAAAAAAAAAAGAAATGTCTGGGCCAGCAAGATACAACTATGCATAAAGATGCTTGCTGCTAAGCCTGATAACCTGATCTACATGGTATATGTATTTGCAGCGGAGAACTAATTACTGAAAATTGTCCTCTCACCTCTCCATGTGCTACAAGCAGATGCACCCACCCACTATATACATAGTTTTTAAATAAAAATTAAAAAAAAAATCCATGTCCATCAAAGGACTATTGCAGCGGTCAGAATGAGGATGTGGGTCCACGCCTTTGTAAGCTGAGTTCCCAGTTGATGAACTATTTGGAAAGGATCAGAAGTTATGACCTTGTCATTGGAAATGGGCTTGAGGTCAATTCTGGTGTGGGTGTGTGTGTTTCTCTCTCTCTCTCTCTCTCTCTCTCTCTCTCTCTCTCTCTCTCTCTCTCTCTGCCAGCCAGGCTTGTGGACCAGGCTCTCAGCTACTTTTCCAGCACCCTGACTACATGGCCTACAGCCACGATCCCCACCATCATCCCCACCATGATAAACAACTCTCTCAAACTGTAAGCAAGCTCACAATTAAATGCATCTTTGGTAAGAATTATCTTGGTTCATGGTGTCTCTTACAGCATTAAAATGCTGACTAAGACAAATACCACATCATAAGACAAAAGCATTCATGTTATCAAAATAAAAGATGAACTTATAAAAACAACCACAATGAACTCAACTAATCTATGACATTATTTTTCCCATTTAGAGAGATGGAGGAGTTAAGATCTAAGTTCTTCCAATACACATAAAATAGTAAGACTCAATTTACTGAGGCCATATTAAGGTCAAGGAAATTCCACATGCATTCATGCTACTTTCTTTAACTTCTAGTCAGTTTATTCAGGAGGAGCTAAGGGTGGGATCAATTCATCAGTTTGTAACAATTAGTTTTTTATGCCATTGGGCCTGTCTAGGAAGCTATTCTAAAGAGATTATCTACAATGTAGCTAAATAATTAAGTATGAGACGGTCATTACACATTACTCACAATAGGAAAACAGTAGAAATACTTCAATTTCTTTAAAAAAAAAAAACATACACACACACAGAAAGCATGTGGCTAAAAGTAAAGCCACATTATAGTATACAAATTTATGATTGTGCTTTCCGACTAAAATTTACACAATATTTTCAGGATGCTATTTTAAAATAATCTTTGCAAAACACCAAAAGATTTCATGTTAAGAGTCCTTCAAGCTGGGCAGTGATGGCGCATGCCTTTAATCCCAGCACTTGGGAGACAGAGGCAGGTGGATTTCTGAGTTCAAGACCAGCCTGGTCTACAGAGTGAGTTCCAAGCAACCAAGGCTACACAGAAAAAAAAAAACAAAAACAAACAAACAAAAAAAAAGAGTCCTTCATACAAAAGATAGGATTAAACTTTCTTTCTGCACATTTTTTAACTTATGTGTGCTGTCAGCTCTCACCTTCTCCCTTGTTAGAGGCAGGCTAACTATTTCTGCTGTCTCTACTCCCATCTTGCCATAAAAATGACAGAATGGTAGACACAGTACCTCTGACTTTGGTGTAACAACTACTTATCCACTGAGCCATTAATGGCAATTATTTTTCCTATATTTAATTCTCTTCTTTCTCCAAGTTTTCCACAACAAAAATTCTATTTATGTAACTAAAAAAAGATTGCAAGAAATAATAGAAAATCTGTCTGACTAGAAGTGGTAGTAAAAACATTTGGACATTAATCCTGGCTTTGTGGATGTAACAACTAGGGCCACATAGAGAAGGAAAATAAGCAAAGAGAGAATAGGATTCCCACGGCCTTCTTTGCATTGTCCTGAAACCTGAAAATCTTTCTTCCCAAATACTGTGACACCCGCCTGCCTACCAGCACCAGCACTGAATATTCTTTTCATTAAATCAGTTTCTTACCCTAGGTGCTACTGACATCTGATCTGCACTTTACTGGGGGCGCTGTGTACTGAGCAGTGTCCCTGGCCTCACTAAAGGTAGTACTGCCCAATGAGTAAGAACAATCAAATTTATTCCCGATCATTAAAACCACTGGTCTAAATACAACAAATGTTATCAGGTTAAAGAGACTAAAACAATTCCTCTGACTCTCTATTCAGGTATAAACTTTACAGTGATTTTAATCTTCGCCAAACACTCTTTCACTCTGTATTCAATTAGGTTTCCATAACATTATATATAAAACAGAAAGTAAAATACCTAAATCTTTCTAAAACAGTAAACAATTAAACAAGTGTAAAGTGCATGAGTACAAGTACACACACACTTCAAAAGACCAAAACAAGGGGCCCAGGAGAAGGCTCGGCAGTTACTACTTACAGTACTTACTACAGTCCTCACGGAGGACCCAGGACCTATTGCCAACACCAACACAAAGACTCGCAACTGCCTGGAACTCAACTCCATGGGGAGTTGATAACTCTTTTCCAGTCTCCAAGGGCTCCTGCACACATGAACTCACACAGGCACATGTGCATACATTAAATGAACAAAAAAATCTTTAAAGGTTAAAGTGTGGCTGGCTGACAAGCTGGCTTGGCAGGAATGGCACTGGTGATCAGAGCTCGCCTCCCAGAATCCACATGGAGGGAACAGCTGACTCCCACCAGCTGTTCTCCGATTCCATATATGTGCTTGTACACACCCACACCTACACATGTACACAAAATAAATGTTAGCCGGAGGGTGGTGGCACACACCTGTAATCCCAGCACTCTGGGAGGCAGAGGATTTCTGAGTTTGAGGCCAGCCTGGTCTACAGAGTGAGTTCCAGGACAGCCAAAGCTATACAGAGAAACCCTGTATCGAAAACACCAAATCCAAAAAATAAAAAAATAAAAAACAGTATAGCAGCAAATAGCCAAGAATGAACTATATCATTCGATGCAACTGGCCAGAAAAATATAAGTTCATAATGTTAAAAAAAAAAAAGAAAGAAAGAAAGAAAGAAAGAAAGAAAGAAAGAAAGAAAGAAAGAAAGAAACTATATAGTATCAAATTAAAACACTCATCAATCCCAGAATGTTGGTGTGAATAACATGGCTGCAACAGTGATTAACAAGTATGGAGGGAGGGAGGGAGGGAGGGAGGGAGGGAGGGAGGGAGGGAGGGAGGGCAGTGGTGGCACATGCCTTTAATCCCAGCACTGGGGAGGGGGAGGCAGAGGCAGGCAGATTTCTGAGTTTGAGGCCAGCCTGGTCTACAGAGTGAGTTCCAGAACAGCCAGGGCTCCACAGAGAAACCCTGTCTCGGAAAAACAAAAAACAAAAAACAAACAAAAACAAAAAAAGTTTAAAATAAATTACAATCATTTTTCAGTGGAATGAGAATAACACCTTCATGTGGCAAAGGAAATGGATCAGAAAAGCCATTGCTGAAGAACATGATAAATTGCTAGTAGTTTCAGACTTAAAAGTAAAAACAGAGCTATTACCCAGGAGACTTTAGTAAAGAAATATACATCATATACACTTTAAAAAGCAAAACTATACAAAAAGTTCTTGAGATACAAAAGAACAGACATACACCACAGCAAACAAAGGCAAATCTAAACATACAATGTCAACTTGTAGCAGTAAAAGGATACATTTTTAGCAATAAAATACTTGAGAAAGCGGTTTGTATTTTCAACAACTATATAGTATCAAATTAAAACACTCATCAATCCCAGAATGTTGGTGTGAATAACATGGCTGCAACAGTGATTAACAAGTATGGAATTTGCAGTTTCTAAAACCAGTAGAAAGAAAAAATCAGAACAAGCCTGTTATTTTTTAAATAACGTCAAATATACATAAACTTGCTATATAAACCTTGTAGTAAAAGTCACAAGTGAAATACTTGTCTTTTGTTTATACTTTCTCTATTCACATACAACAGAAATTAGAAACAATACAACTGCCTTTTGTTTTGTTTTGTTTTGTTTTGTTTTGTTTTTTGAGACAGGGTTTCTCTGTGTAGCCCTGGCTGTCCTGGAACTTACTCTGTAGACCAGGCTGGCCTCGAACTCAGAAATCCGCCTGCCTCTGCCTCCCAGAGTGCTGGGATTACAGGTGTGCACCACCATTGCCCAGCTATACAACTGTCTCTTAAAGGAGGAACTGCTTTGTTTGTTTTGGATTTTTTTTTTTTTTTTTTTTTGGTTTTGGTTTGTTTTTTTAAAGCAATGAAATATGGTGAAATGAAGAACTGGAAGGGGCAAGCTACTGTAAGCAGCACGTCTGGATTCGTCTCACAGGTACGGTGAGTAACGGTGGGCAATGGAAAAAGCTGCTTCCAATCACACGCCGTTCCCTGGAAGGCAAAGCCTGCAGAGAAGAGAACCACAGAGCAGAGACAGGACAAAGCCTAACAGTTTCACAAGGTGACGGACGCCTCCACTCTGTGGTGGTAGTTACAAGAAGAAAAGAAAAACAGAAAACAAAATTGTATATGTGTGTGCATGTGAGGGGGGGGGAAGAACTATTATGTCTGAAGTTAACATTGTTGTGGGTTGTTGTTTGGTTTTCCTGAGACCAGGCCACACCAAGCCCAAGTCTGCCTGCAACTCATTCTGTAGCCTGTCGGCCTTCAGCTCCTGAACCTTCCACCTCCACTTCCCACATGCCTGGATTCCAGGTGTGCACCACCATGCCCAGCTGGCGAAATGTGTTCTCTATCTCTTAAATAAACAGAATCCTTAGTGAATCAAAACTGGCACATTCCTAGCATGTACTCCTGCAAACTGATGCCACATCTCCTCATGCTAGTCTGCTGATCACATGAATACAGCTTATTATAATGATATGAGTCATACTATCTATCTGATGAAAGTATTAGGCAAATAAATCACATCATTTCTTCCATAGCCAATATTAAAGCACTGTCCACTCTGAACTCTAAAAATACACACTGAGTCTCCAAATTTGGGCCAACATTTTTTTGACTCATTTAGTAACTGGAGTATTTATGTTTTGAAAGCATGTATGCCAGTTTATTGGCTTTAAGTTCCAAAGTAACCTGCCAATTCAGCCCAATATGTTTCTGCAGTATAATTAAGTCATATCCAGATCCCCAGGAGTCTTGTTTTAATGACCACCACCCAGGTACGACTGTAACCAGATGGTGTGACTCACACATATGTCTGCCAGTATGCTCCTAACTAGGCCCCAATCTTGCAAATAGTCATTTGTTCAATTCAAATACCAAGCTGTGCTGGATGAGTAAGAAAGCTCATTTGGTTGATTTTATTAATTGTTTTTCTCCTACTGAGGGAGAAGCTGTTCAAAATATTTTAAAGTTAATTTGACATTAGGTCTATCCTGATCCTAGTTATTTACAAAAAAAAAAAAAAAAATCACACATTTCATAGTATAAAAAAAAAATCTAAAACAGAAGATGACTCTCCAAAGTTAAGACTCTCCAAACTGTTGGCTCCAAGCCACTTTATATACTTATAGATTGTTCAAAATATTAACCCACCCAGAGTTCAAACGTGTGTGTGTGTGTGTGTGTGTGTGTGTGTGTGTGTAAGTGTGTGAGTGTGTGTAAATGTAAGGCACAAGTTCCTTTTTTTTTCCTTAGAAAGCTACAACCCTAAGGTCCTTATAATACTAGGGACAACCACTTAAAGACCAGCATTCAAGTAACTAGCTGACAGACACTGGTAACAGTGACAGACAAAGCTAAGGACTGTGCTCACTAGGTCTTTAATACTCCACTGGCAGAACAGCAAAGAGGAAAAAGTTTAGCCCATAACAAACAATGGAATGAAAAAACACTGAAGAGCCCCTAAACACAATCCAGTTCTTTAATAGCAAACTTCAGAAGAAAAAACTAAACATGCCACGCCAGGGCCTATAGTTCCAACCTCTAAGGAAGCTAAGTTCAACTGAGGCCAGCTGTTCAAGACCAGCCTGGAACAGCATTAAGTCTTTGTACAAAAAAAAGAAAAAAGAAAGAAAAACAAAAACAAACAAACAAAAACAAACAAACAAGCATCAATAAGCCAGCAATAACTTCACTGTAGGGTAAGCCAGAGCAGAGCTCCTGTGAATGGAAGAACCAGAGGAGGCACTGAGTCCCACTTCAGGACTCATTGCAAGATTCACTGAGAGAAAGAATACAGCAAGGGTCAAAACTCACAATTCCTCAACAGCCACCAGCCTACCCCCTCACCAGGCCCTGGGCAAAGTCTGAGGAAAAGCTTAATATAGACTAGTTCCATGAAAAGACTGTGGAAACAGCATAGCTGGGGATTTATGTTAGCCTCCATGCTAAAAACCGAGCATCACATACTGACAGGTTACTTGCTCCCGGTACTCCCTCCACTTGACTCCAGAGCAGTGGAAGCCAAGCTTTTTCTTTCCAAAAAGATGACAGCAAATATCTCTGAAATTAATTTGAAAAATAAAAATTAAAGAAAGCAATTTCTTTAAAGGCTGAAGAGATGGCTCAACAGTTAAGAGCACTGACTACTGAGTTCAAATCCCAGCAACCACATGAGGGCTCACAACCATCTGTAATGATATTGGATGCCCGCTTCTGGTGTGTCTGAAGACAGCTACAGTGTACTTACATATAATAAATCTTTTTTTAAAAACATCAATTCATAAGTATTAAATTTTTTTAAATTAAAACATTTTCAACTCAACAGAGGCTACGGAACCCTTGACCCAAAGCACATTTAGCAGTGAACTCAAGTCCATTGGTTAAGCTATGGCTTCTAGTAAAACCGTAATGCAAAAGATGGGAAACAGAATGAAAAGAACAGCTGAAAGGCAAAGCCCGAAGAACGCGTACACTGAGTCAGCACATGTTGAATTCTGGGAAGGTAAGGCAGGGTCTACATACTGACAGCATTTGGAAAGCCAAAGAAAACCTAAGATTGTAAATTAATTAATTAATCAATTCTCAAAAAAAAAGGGAAAGGAAAAATAACACAAAAAAGATCTTTGTATGATAGTGAGGCTGATGACAGCTGACCCAAGACAAAGGGATAAATCAGGTGCCTACTCAAGGTATGGAAGCAGTCCAGGCTCCCAGCATCCCTCAGGTGCCTGTTACAGGTCATGGCTGGCATACTCTACCCCATACTATAAATGTCCCCAGCCCAAGGGCCGGGCTGAGCTGGGCTAGGCTGGGCTGGGCTGGGCTGTCCTCCCCATATAATCCAGATATTCTAGATACCCAGTCAATTTTGTCTAAACTTTACCCTCCTTACAGGTTCAGGGTCATGCTCACTCTGGACTCCCCCACGTGTCTCTACCTCTGGCTATGCTCTCCCTTTTATCTACAATAAACTTTCTTCTCCACTATACCCAGAAGTAGTCATGTCCTTCCTACTAACAAACCAAGAGGTTTCAGCAAAAATCTTCCACTGAAAAAACACCAGGTCACAGACAGGAATGGATGAAATGAAAGCATTCAGACAGGGTAGCAGGTGCTGGCAGAAGAGGCAAAGATAAATACCCTCAGATTATAAAATTATAACTGCTCTTTATGACAAGAGACTAACTGGACACTCTTGTATAGAAGACGGAGCACAATAATTGCTGGCATTGTTTCCTGATAAGTAAGTGTGTGTGTGTGTGTGTGTGTGTGTGTGTGTGTGTGTGTGTGTGTGTGTGTTGCATGCATTCCTGCATGCACACGTTAAGAGATCTGGGTCTTGGTCTTAGTTTTAAACTAATTTGTATGACGAAATAATAACTACACTCTACATATTAAGTGTGATATGTTGGTTCTGGAAGTACTGACAACTGTTGAGATTTTTTTTCTTTGTTTTTTTGTTTGTTTTTTTATCAAGAATCCAGGTGAGAGTAAATGAAACAAAAGCTTTCTAGACTTGCTTTCTTTAACAAAAAAAAGTATCTGATGCCATGATTATTTGCCCTGTATTGAAGAACAGTGTTTTCCAAATGCTGGGGATCTCCAGTCAGTACTCAAACAGAACTTATCTATAACTGGTATGAGAACCATTCTGGTAGTTGTTGTCTGCCTGGATACATAAAATACTTGTATAAGCAAATATTTTAAAATATTCATCAGACTAACAGTGGCACATACCTTTAACCCCAGTACTGAGGAGGAAAAGGTGGGTAGATCTCTTTGACCTAGAGATCAGTGTGGTCTTCACAACAAGTTCCAAAACACCAAGGTTATATGATGAGATTCTGCCTTAAAAACTAACTAAAAAAAATAAACAGGGGGCTAGAAAGGTGGGTCAGCATTTAAGTCTTTTATTTATTTATTATGTGTGTAAGTACACTGTAGATGTCTTCAGACACACCGGAAGAGGGCTTCAGATCTCATTATGGATGGTTGTGAACCACCATGTGGTTGCTGGGATTTGAACTCAGGACCTTCGGAAGACAGTCAGTGCTCTTAACTGCTGAGCCATCTCTCCAGTCAAGCATTTAAGTCTTAACTGTTAAGAGAACATACTGTCCTTGTAGAGGACCAAGTTTGATTCCTAACTGCCTGTTAACTCCAGCTGGAAGGGTCTGACATCTCTAGCCTACAACAGCACTGGCAACTCCCCGCTCCATTGCCATCCAATTAAAAATTTAAAATACTTCATCAAAACACAAACAATGGTTCATAACCCATATCCATCAGAATCCATCATTCTGAGAAACCTAAGAAATTGTCATCAAGGCTAATTAAGGGAAATGCCTCTGGCCCAGAAAATAATAAAATCTCTTGCCTAAGTGAAGGCCTAACATTCCAGTTGGGCTAGGTCATTCACCTGGGCCAAGGGACCTCCCAAGGAAGGCAAGCTCACCCTAAGTCATGCTAAAGAGATAGGCTGAGTGCTTAGTCCTTGAGTTAGGGACTGTACTCTTCCCTCCTAGAAGTCCATGCAGCACTTTAGCAGGATATAGCCAAGCAGCTTCCTAAGCCCGCCCACTTTTCTGATCCTTCAGAAAGAGCATGACTTCTCCTTTCCTTCTTTCTTTTCCATAAGCATACTCTCCCTAACACCAGGTTTCCCCCCATCCCTCCCTCCCGGCTCCTCTTCCGTCCTCGTCCTCCTCCCCACCATGGAACTGCTTGTCAGCCATGGGTCTGACCTCCATGCCAGATAAATGGCACCATTTTCTTCTCTCTTCCTCCACAGCTTGTCTGCCCTGGGAGTTTTTCCTTTAAACCCTAATAATATTTTCTTTGAGCTCCTATTTGAGTCTATTCTTGAATTTTTTTATTAATGAGATTGAGTGCCAAAAAGAAACCCTGATTTCCTATGTATCAAAAATCAGTTTTGTTGAGTTAATTTTTTTCTAAGGTCATACCTTTGGTATTAAATAGATGATTCTTTTTTTTTAAAGATTTATTTATTATTCTATTTAAGTAAGTACACTGTAGCTATCTTCAGACACACCAGAGGAGGGTATCAGATCTCATTACAGATAGTTGTGAGCCACCATGTGATTGTTGGGATTCGAACTCAGGACCTTCAAAAGAGCAGTCAGTGCTCTTAACTGCTGAGCCATCTCTCTAGCCCCCTAAATAGATGATTCTTAAAACTTGGGTGCGATAGTTTAAAAGCAGCCACACGAGAATTTATTTTTCTATCATCACGCAAACTATTATCATTACCAACTTACTACCAAAGAAGGAAGCTAGACAAATCATTGTGTAGGCTGTTGTTTAAATGAGACTTGGTGAGACATTCCCTTATGCAGAGTTGAAATTTGTGTATAAAAAGGCTATGATTCAAGCTTGAGAGATGGCCCAGCGGGTAAGAGCACTGGCTGCTCTTCCAGAGGTCCTGAGTTCAATTCCCAGCAACCACATGGTGGCTCACAACCATCTGTAATGGGACCTGATGCCCTCTTCTGGTGTGTTTGAAGAGAGTGACAGTGTACTCATATACATAAAATAATAAATAAATCTAAAAAAAGAAAAAGAAAAACAGCTATAATTCAAGAAATATCTAATATTGCTTATGAACATGCAATCATACGGATGGAGATGTTAGGAAGTTAGAGCTGCTGACATAAATGACTAAACATTTTACAACATAAATAATGCATCAGCTTGCTTTTGCTTCACCAACTCATTCTTTACATGTAGGATTCATTTTTTTCTGTATTTGGGTTAATAGTTCAGAATAACTTTATAGTATTAGGATGCTACTTAATGGAGTAGTTTACTGTAAATGTTGAATGAACACCGATCAGCAGTAATGTTTCTATTATATTTATTTATCATGTGGTTGCAGAAGACACTAACTTACCTCTCCCACCATGGGGGACCTGGCAGTCCTCATAGCAAGAACACTCACTGAGCCACCCTGCCAGCTCGTTATTCTTACATTTAAAAAGAAAGGGAAAGAAAAACAGCCCTACCACACATGACTGAAAATCCTACACCAAAATATTCAATATTTCAAAACACAGTTCAGAGTAGCAAAAATTAAAAAACAAGTCTCAAAACAGAAAGAAAGCATGGCGTAAAGAATCCGTAACAAGAATGGCATCCCGTGCCATCCTGAAACCGAAGAGCAGAAGGCAAAGAGCCACCTCACTTGCCAAGTGACTCCCCAGTCATCTTTAACCAAATACTAGAATGGAGGGGCCAGGAGGAGAGTGCAGAGCTCTAAGGAACTCACAATCAACCTGGAAGAAGCTTCCCTAGAAAGCAACACTGCCAAAGCACATTACAAACACTACCCAGAAATGACTTATCAGAAAACACTAAGTGGGCTGGGGAAGACAGCTCAGAGAGCAGGACCGCTTGCTGCACAAGACCCAGTCCCATCCCCTAGAAGCCACTTCAATGCTGGCTGTGCCAACACAGGCCTATAAGCCCAAGCATGTGGTTGCTAGCCTAGCTCTATGTTCAGTGAGTGAGTGTCTCAAAGAAATGAGGAAGAGTGGCAGAGCAGGCATCCCAATGTTCTAAAGCCTCCAGATACCACACTCACATATACAACACAGAAAAACCACACACACCACCCACTAATACAGTGTCTTATCACACTAAAATGTTATACTTCAGCCACAGATAATTTCAAAAAGCCGAGTAATTATCCATACACTAAAGCAAAACTTATGGAGAGAACTAGACCACTAGAACCTGAGGAAGGATCCGCTGTGTAAGAGGGCCATCCTGTTTTCTTCCTATAGAGAAAGGGTGGGGAGAGCCAAACTGGGGGACAAGAGAAAAAGAATATTGTGTTAGGTTAAAATAATAAATAGGAAAGGTGTCAAAGGATCAAAGCCTTTCTGTGGTCATCAGAACTGGGGTGAGGCTGGAGAGATGGCTCAGTGGTTAGCAGCACTTGCTGCTCTTACGGACCACTGTTCACAGACTTTACTTTAAAAAGTTTATGTGGTGTTTTTTGTTTTTTTTTTTCCATTTTTGTTTTTTTTTTCTCCTCCCCCCCTCTCGCCCCCCTCCACAGGGTTTCTCTGTGTAGCCCTAGCTATCCTGGAACTCACTCTGTAGACCAAGCTGGCCTCAAACTCAGAAATCCGCCCGCCTCTGCCTCCCAAGTGCTGGGATTAAAGGCATGTGCCACCACCGCCCGGCTTGTGGTGTTTTTAAAATAAGAAAAATTCTGTAAAATTAACATAAAATGAACTCAAATTGCTTTTCAAATTTAACTTAAGTAGCACACACTTATAGATTATTTTCTTTAGCTGGTGGGAAAATATTCCCATAAAACTTGAAGACCTTTATAAGCTTCAAGAATTCCAAGATTCTTGACTGTACACTAGCTACGTTTAAGAAAACACTTTGAACAAATGTTCCAAGGTAGAACCAACTGATTAAAAGCTTGGAAAGAAAATGGATAAGGTTTTTATGTTACATATATTACATATGTTTCATACATTAGTCCCACTAATTTGAATTCTAATTCTACTAAAAGGCCTGCAAAATTTAAAAGTAGAGAAAAGACAAAAGGCTCTAGACATGACAATTTTAAGAAAACTTTCTTTCCTTCTTTCAAGTAATACCATATTTCCTACAGTAACAGAAGAAATCATTACTCTTTTACTACAACTGGCCTAAATTACCCATAGTTACCTTTGTACACTATTCCTACCCTCCCCAAGCCTCCTCTTCAAGATAACAGCATTCTGATTCCTGGGAATTCTACTGTTTCCATCACATTCCTGAGTGCATGTTCCAGTTTGTTAAGGCACCTCTGAAAATAAGCCACCATAACAGAAGGGTATACTTAATCAAAAGGATTAAGACTTTACTAAGAAGTCTTAAATTACCCTCAAACTTCCTTTTTTGTTTGTTTTACTGAGAGACAAGGTTCCTCTGTGTAATGCTTGCTGCCCTGGATCCACCTACAGACCAGGCTGGCCTACAACTCAGAGATCTACCTGCCTCTTAATCCCAAATGCTGAGCTTGCCTCTTAATCTGATGCTAGGATCAAAGGCATGCACCACCACCACCCAGCACCTTCAAACTTTTGAAATAGACATCATTTCTGTATTTTAAGCAATTTGAATAAGTTTTCTGTCACCAGTGTAAAGTAATATATTTTCTTTTCATCATGTAAAGTCAGGTGTCTCTGAAGCCACAGCTCCAGTGCACAAAGGCAGTAAGTAAAAGCAAGTCATAAGGAATGCATGTGTTCCAGGCAAAGTCCTCAAAAAGCTGTAAATGACTCATCTTCTATACACACATTAGAGAAATTCACTGTGCTCCCTAGACGTCATTACTTCAGCCATCTGAAAGGGGGAAAATGCACAATGGAAAGGAAGGGATAAAGATCCTAGTCCCAAAGCTCTCTTTACAAGTGTCTCACAAATGTGTACATGTGTAGCTCAGGAAAAAGACCAGTCCAGATAGGTTTGCCCCTTAACCCACGTACTGCATGAGTCCTTATTTTGACTTTCCTTTGGAAAAGCTCCAGGCAATGTCTAACACATAATGGGCATTCAATGGTTAGCCCTACCTCTGTCCAGCTAAATCCTGTACTGAGTAAAGTTGTCTGGAACCAGGCATGGTGGCAAATACTCGTAATCCCAGAAGCTAAGGAAGAAATATGGTAAGTGGAAAGCTATCCTAGCCATATGGTGGACCACTGTCAAAAGAAACAGAGACAGACAGAGAGACAGAGACAGAACACTTGCACACAGGTAGACAAGCAAACAAACCATCTCTCAGATGTTCCTTTTTTATTTTGCCTAAGCCTTCATTCACTAAACAATTTATGTGGTTGGTTGGTTGGTTGTTCAAAATAAAACAATCTCGCATTGCTTTCTGATTCTACTCTTTTCAATCTCCACAAAACAATTTCATCCCAAACTAGTCCTTAGGCAGTATACTGTAGCTTACCAATAAGTCCAAACTCAGGAGGCTGAGGCAGGACTACCTGTTTACAGCTAGTGTAGGCTACACAATAAGGCCCTGTCTCAAATAACAGCAACAAAAAAGAGGCTGCAGCTCAGGAGATAGAGTATTTGTCCCCAGTGCTGCATATGCCAGGCATGGCAGTGCATGCCTGGGAACCCAGCACTCGGGAAGCAGTACCAACAGGATCAGGAGTTCAAGGCCATTCTTAATACTACAGTGAGTTTGAGGCTAGCCTGGGTTACAGGAAACTCCAACAACAAAAGTAATTACAGCAAATTCCATTCTCAGTCCTAGAGATTAAACCCAGAGACTCTAGTCTGGGAGTTTATAACCCAGTGCCATGACAAATTTTTATTGTCTGTAGTTTATTATTTGAATATCTGTTCATAATTTAAGTATTCTTTCTACAAAGACAAAGAGAGAAACAAACCAGTAAGTCACAACATGCCTGGTCTCCCTAACAAACACTGAACTGCATCTAAATTGCAAGTTTCAGAATCGTGTTCATTTACTCTGAATGAGCACCATCCAAGTATACTAGACAGACAGAAATCTTGGGGGGGGGGGGGAGGGAGAAACAGGCGAGATTAGCTTTGAATCTAGTAGTGCCAGCAAAGGTGGCTTCATCTAAACAAAGACATTATTGAGGGAATAAAAAGTATGTTAATTATATTTATCATCCTAAACCATAGAGCTGGTGACAGACATTGTTTACCTATACAGTGACACTGCTAGAGAAGTCGGGCAGTGGCAGCCGACAAGCCTTGCTTGCTTCATCCATGTACCTACACTGCTTGCCCTAGCCTCACATACAGAATACTCAATAAGTTACTACAGCGATAAGTTACTACAGCGCACGTGCTAGTCCCACTTAACAACCATGAGCACACGATGCTGTCATCACAGACTTAAATCTAAAGCCAAGGGGATGAACACGTACATGACTTACTCTTTGGACTACACCATATCCTCTAAATAAGAAATACTATTAAATATAAAATAGTATTATTTCATTCTTCCTAAGTTGTGTTCCAGCCTTATGGCTTTCCAGAGATATAATTCCTCAGGAACTACAGTTTCTCCAAAGGCTACAGCAGACACTCCATGGCCACACTGCACTATCCCTGCTTCCTTTGCAGAAATCTGAGTCTTCTGCACTAGGCCTCTGGGGATCCTTGTTCTAACGTGAGGATGGAGCATGTAGTGAGGACTCTGGCTCAGGGTAGACAGAGTCTGGCTAACCAACTACACTCAAGTGCAGCATGTGACTCCAGGAGCTGTAGGCAACCATCTTTTCATAGGAGGGAAATAAAATTATCATTTAAACCCTATCAGCAAACTGTCTTCATGTTTTGAGTCCATTTGAGTCAGGATTGAAGTTACAGCCCAAAAGGATCTGACAGATGATGAAGGCGCTTCTCACATCACTGTCTTTTATTCCCGCCTCCCTCTTGTTAGTAACACCCACTGTATGAGGCCATCTCTAGTATGGAAAACAAATCTGCATCAGAAGCTTTTATTCTATTTCATATCCAGGAAAAAATTGCTGAGTGCCTATTTTCAGTATTAATTGCATGGCTTTAAGAGGCAAAAGAAAAAGCAGGGTCACCTAGCTAAGTACCCCACCTTTCGACTTCTACACAAAGCTGCTGCTACCTGGGACTTGTCTTTGAAGATCGTTCCTCAGACAGCGACTCCTCTGTGATATCTTTATATGAACCTTCACGTGTTCCAACGACATATTCAAGAAAAAAAAATCCCTTAAAATAAAAAATTATACTAGCAGCCCAGAGAGACAGCTTAGTGCAGTAATGACACTAGCCACCAAGCCTAGTGACCTAGTTTGATCTCCAGGATCCACAGGTGAAAGGAGAGAGCTGCCTCCTGCAATTCCTCCTCTGAAGCCACCCAAATGTTATGGTGCATGCATCTGTATACACAAGTACACAGAAAAGAGCTGGGTGGTGGTGTGTGTCTGGCCTTATGTTCAGGTCCTTCGATTTGGAATTTTGTGTAGGGTAATGACTATGAGTCTGAGGCAGGGATGGTAGTGGCACACACCTTTAATTCCAGCACTCAGTAGGCAGAGGCAGGCAGAGCTCTGTGAGTTCAAGGACAGCCTGGCCTACAGAGGGAGTTCCAGGACAGCCAGGGCTACAGAGAGACCCTATGGAAAACAAAAATCACACTGATAGATCCTATATGTCTAATGCTTCTAAAACACTGAAATCATTTTATTACATACTTGCTGCAAGAGAAGCACTTTATGTACTTATAAAGAGCTCTAAATCATGTCAATTCTAAAGCAATAAATTATACATATGTAAATATATGTATACCAACCCAATGACTCAAATTCATCAAAGGACCTCATGTTTTACAAAAGCAGGACATACTTCTTAAGCACATATTAAAAGTACAGTACATGGGGCTGGAGAGATGGCTCAGCAGTTAAGAGCACTGGCTGCTCTCCCAGAGGTCCTGAGTTCAATTCCCAGCAACCATATGGTGGTTCACAACCATCTGTAATGTGATCCAATGCCCTCTTCCGGTGTATTAGAAGAGAGTGACAGTATACTCATATACATATAACTAAATAAATCTTTTTAAAAAAAAGGTAAAGTACACTTTAAATAAACTGGACTATTAGCTTAACCAAAGTTGCCTTACACAAATGACTTTAATGTCCTAATTTTGTTTCATTTATAAATGAAAGCCATGAACTATATATACAGCTGGCAAATTCTGAGTGTTTCCTAACTATAAACTTGAAAGGAACCTCTCAGACCTCTTACTGCACTACTCCAAGGTTGAGCATAGTACCCAAGACTTTTCATACTTATGCAGTTCCACTGTCTCTATTAGGATGTAAATGCTTAGAGACAAGGCATTTATTTATCACCACACCCTAAAGTTTCATCCAAAAACCTAATAGGAACCACCCAAAATAATGTTATACTCATGGAGAACCAAAGATGCCTCCCTGCCCAAATTTAAAACAGGGGGCGGGGAGAAGGGGGGAATAGTGAATTATTGGCCACATCAACATCATCTAACGTTTTTAGAAAATGTCCTATGTGTTATGTACATCGTTATTAATATTATGATAAAAATTTTTTGGAGGGCCGAGGAAAAGGGAGAGCCTGTAAACGTGAGCCCAGATATAGACACCATGCACACATGTCCCCACACTGCGACACGCACGGTAATATTTTTTTTAAGACCCAAGGAATATTAACTACCAGTTCGTTAAAAATGTACTGAATTCAAGATAACTATCGTATAATAGCATCTAATCAGTTCCAGAATCACCTGCAACCTTTCCAAATGAATTTCACAGGAACAAAAATTCCCATCACAACACAGAGAGGCCTTGACATATGCCATATGAGTAATTTCAGGAGGCCACCTCCATCTCCTTTCTCAATATTGTCTTCCCTGTCCCCATTTCTCCATACTGATGGGACACTTGGGTATGGATGCAGTAATCTCATCGAGCTCCATCCTTATTTTGAAGCGCACAACTCCCGATAATCCATTTCCAGTAAAACTTTCCCTAACTCAGGACACTTGGAGCCATGCAGCCACAACCCTCATGCTCTTGCTGCCTCCCCGCCTCACGTAATTAATCCTCTAGGGAGAACTTTTCTCCAGGGATTCACCAAGACCTTTTAACGCCCCCCGCCCCTAACACGTCCCAGTTACCTGAGTGCTGTGGACCAGAGGTAGATCCCCAGCTTCTGCGTCCCTGCTCTCTCTCCCTTCCCACCAGCTCAGCGGCACAGAGCAAATGCCGGGCTCCCAACCGCGGAGCTGCGGGTCGCACAAAGGCACCGCACGGCTCTCTCGGGGCTGCTCTTTGCCTGCGCCCCCCGAGGCCCGGCCACGCCCGCTGCGCGGCGGGAAGCCGGGATGCTCCGCCGAGCCGGCCGCTCGCTGACCCCGACCCCACCCACGCCCCACCCACGCCGGCCACCCCAAGGCTGGACCCTCGCCCGGCCAAAGAACAAGAGCATCCCGGGCCCCCAAGGCCTAGGCCGGCCGCATCCCCCAACGGGCCCCGCCGCCACGGCCCGGTACCCCCGACCTCAGTCCGCACTCACAGGCTGCCGGAGCAGGAGGTGCACACGAACGAGCCGACCGTCATGTTCACGTAGGTGGGGCCGCGCTGGTCGCAGTCGAAACACTTGCGGTTGTGCGGCAGCCCCGTCATGTCCCGCAGCATCTTCAGGTGCTTCTCCTCCTGCTTCCGCTTCGCGCTGGCCGCCATGGCCGCGGCTCCGACCGAGGAGGCCGGCAGGGCCGGGAGCCGGCGGCGCTGCCGGGGCCCCGCGCTCCCTCCCACGGGCCGCCCTGGCCGCCGCCGCCTCTGCCCTCTGCCCTCGCGGGCTCCGGTCTCGGCCTCCGCTCGGCTCTGCCCGGCTGGACAAGGCGCGGAAGCTGCGCAGCACGCGCCGACCGGTCACACCAACCGGCCGGGCGGGACAACCGCCAGCGCCGCCGCTGCCACCTTCCCGACTTCTCCTAAGGGGGGGAAAGACGAGGTGGGGGCGGGGGGGAGCGGCAAGAGGAGACCCGCCTCGGGCGGCTGGCGGCCAAGTGCAGGCTGGCGCCCTCTGCTGGCCGGGAGGAGTCACTGCGCCCACGCTGCGGCAGGGGTCGGAGCTGGGCGGGGTAGGGAAGACAATGGTGGCAATAAATAACAGACTTTATCTGCTGGGTGCCTGTACGGGCTAAACGCTTCTAGTCCAGCCGCCTATCTTCCTCCAGGCAGCTTCCCGCTGCTATAGGGGAAACTCCAAGTTCCTCCCTTAGCAGAGTCTAACCTAGTCGCCTTTCTTCCACGTCATTCCCATTCACTCCGCTACTCTAGACTTCTTTCTCCCGCACAGCTTACTTTTTTCTCTGTGTAGCAAACAAGATTCACCAACTTCATCACTCCTGACATTTTGGAAGAGTTTAATTTTGTCGTTGTGGCTGTCCTAGGCAAGGTGTAGTTTGGAGGGGGGTGGGGGAGATATGCCTGGCCTCTGTCCACTAAATGCTGTGATCGCTTGGCCCCTCTCTTTCCAAGATACAGCATCCCAAAAATCCTCACACATTGCCGGATGTCCAGCGAGGTTGAGAGGAGCTGGAATGACTCCTACTTGGGCAAGGCCAGATCACCCCCTGGCGTCTATTTCACTTTGGTCACATGAGGTTCCACCAGCCAGACTGCCCTGGATCGATCCCTGCGATTGCAGCTCACCTCTCTGGGAGCTGCTCTCTCTCAAATGACTACGTTATTTCATAGCTCCTTCAAAGCCACGGTTAATTGAAGTACTGTTTCATGCCGGCTCTGGACTTTCTCATCAGGTTCCACATGGCCTGCCCCTTGAATTTTCTTCACTGCTCCATTCATGAACTTCCCGGAACTAAGGAACATTTCTAGGCTCAGAGCTCCTTGTTGGTGGAATGCATGCGTAACATGTATCTGATTTACCTTCATGGCTGCCCCAAGAGCTAAGCATGATTGGTATTTCCATGCCACCAATTGGGAATATGGCACACTGGGATAAATTTATCACGGTATTTACCTGCCGAAGCCAGAGTTCCAACCTAGTCCATTGGCAACACCCACCTTTTATTGCTACAGGAAATCACTGCTAGCCCCTAGGGCAGTGGTTCTCAACCTGGGGGATAGAACATTTTCACAGTGGTCACCTAAGACCATCAGGAAACAATTGCTATTACATTACTATTCATAATAGTAGCAAAACCACAGGTATGAAGTAGAATTTTGTGGAAATAAAATTTTTATGGAAATTTATTTTATTTATAATTATTTTAAATAAAATTTAAAATTATTTTATTTATAATTTTATAAAAATAATTTTATATTATTATTATTATATAAAAATAAGATTATTTTATGGAAATAATTTTATGGTTTGGGGGGGTCACCACAACATGAAAAACTGGATTAAAGGGTCACAGCATTAGGAAGGTTGAGAGCTGCTACCATAAGGTGTGGGAAACCATCTGTACCCTCATTTCTCAAAGGCGAGTGGGAGACTCAGAGAGCTGGCTTACAGAGTACTATCCCAGCCCCCACCACAAACGCAGTAGTTTTCACAAGAGGAGAATTCAAGTTTCATAGCTGGAAATGCTGAGTCGCCCCCCCCCCCCCAACCGTAAGGTTAACTTAACATTATTATAATAGTAAATGGCATTATTATTAAAAGGGGGTGGGGAGACAGATAGGGTGGCTAGTGTGCTTCTGAACTCTTTCCTACATAAGACATTAAACTATTCCTAGTATCCCGAGTTCACCTTCAACAGCTATCAACTCTTGCCTCTTCTTGCTTTATTGATACCATCACCTAATCTCTCTGTCCCCTTGCCCAATTTAAACTGTCAATATCATATCGTTTATTTTAAAATAAACCCATTTATTACAGTGGCAGGGTGGTGACTACTATGTATAGGCCAGCCCTAGAAAAGTAAAAACTCCCTCTTCTCCTCCGCCTTCCCATCCCCCTCTTTCCTTCCCCCCTCCTCCCTCCTCTTCCCTCTCCCTTCCCCTCTCTCTCCCCTCTCTCTTTTTCCCTCCTTCCCTCCTTCTCATGTAGCTACGGTACAACTGCACACATAGAAAGTTCTGAATAATTCTTTGACAGTCACCAAATGTCCTGCTACTCTGGATGCTAGTGCTCAGATCAGGTTTGTTTGTGTTTGTTTGTTTGTTTGTTTGTTTGTTTGTTTTGAGACTGGGTTTCTCTGTGGGGTCCTGGCTGTCCGGGAATTTACTCTGTAGATAAGACTGTCCTTGAACTCAGAAATCCGCCAGCCTCTGCCTCCTAAGTGCTGGGATTAAAGGCGTGTGCCACCAGTTTTTTTTTTTAAATCTAATATTTTTCCTTGACTGGTTAGTGTACAATTGTAGTTAGGTATTAACAGAACATGGTCCAAGAATGGGGTCCTATGAGGAGATTTCTGCGTACTTGTGAGAAAACTCCAAGAAACCAAGACCAGTTTTGCAACCTCTGTTTCTTCAAATATGCAAACTTGTCCTTGGGATGCCCTTCTCATTCCCCTCCCAGCTATATCAGATAGAACTGAGTTTATGTCAGATGACTCATTTACAACTGGCTATTGTTACCTGTTCAGATGCCTCCATGGAAAATCATGTTTTCACCTCTCCAGTTCACCACATTCTCCTTGCCCTATGCTTGTACACTTAACTCATGTGACTCCTCTTAACCCTCAGAGTATAAATTGTCTGATGCTCTGAATAAAGTCGGCTCCTGTGTGAGACTTTCATCTTCCTCATTTTTCAGCTCCATCCTCTCTGACCCCAGAGTCTCTCCTCAGCTCTAGAGCAGTAAGCCTGTGGTATATGTCCTGCAGCCTCTTTCTGCTCAAGCTCTCTCTCTTTTTCCTAGAGTCTCCCACTGTGTCATTTAACATCCCCATCCTCTCCATTTTCTACCAAAAACGAGGAGGTTAGATCTAGTTTATTTGTAACTGGTTCAGTTTGGGCAATAGCATGTTTTTCCATTGGGAGACATATAACAGGGGTGTTGTCATGATGTTAGCAGTCACTGACAATTAATGATATTCTGGTTCTGTCATACCCAATTCTTTATTATTTTAACTGAAATATTTCCATTAAAGTCAACAAAAAACTGGTTGGAGAGATGGCTAAGAGGTTAAGAGCACTGACTGTTCTTCCAAAGGTCCTGAACTCAGAGGTTCCAGATGGCTCACAACCATCTATAATGGGACCAATGCCCCTCTTCTGGTGTGTTTGAAGACAGCTACAGTGTACTCATATACATAAAATAAATCTAAAAAAAAATAGACAAAAAACAAAGCCTGCCATGATCCCTTTAACACTAGCACTTTGCAGACAAAAGCAGGTAGGTCTCTGTGAGGTCAAGACCAGCCCAGTCTACACAGCATAATACAGGCCAGCCTGGACTACATGGTAAGATGTTGCATCAATCAGTCAATCAATCAATCAATCAGAAGAATATACCTGCATCTACTAAGTACTCATGAAAAAAGACAAGATAAATATTTTATTCCTCTCCTTTGCTTCTGGATTTCCAAGATCCTCTATTGGTGACCCTCTATTGGTCACATTTCATCTTCCCATAGTGATCGAAGATTTTTAATAAATAAATAAATGATGATAATAATGATAAATGAAAGAATTAATAAACCAATGATGTCATTGCTGACATCATCTCACCATTGGCCAATGGGAGACTAAGTAAGCTCTAGTGTATTTTAACAAAACTCAGACTTATGATCCATGGAGTCACATTCTGTCTAGGTCCCAGGCTAACCAAAAGATGGAGGCATGCAAAATGCTCGCCTTCATCGGAATAGAACAGAACTACTGGCCCCACTAGGAAGAGAGCACAGCACCAGAGTCTCTTCCTGGCTCCCAGCAGACGCCTCCCACACCTCTTTCCCCACACCCCTCCCACGGCCCTCGGTTTCTATCTTTGTCAGGCTTACTTATCATTTGTCTGCATTCTGGTCGTTCATCTGTCCTGTGGTCTATCATCTAGCAAATGCCAGAATAGGAAGGGTGGGTGGCCGCAGCTTCTACGGCTAGTTAAATGAGTGGTTGTATCTGCTGTGTGTTCACTGTTGAAGAGGAGGGAGTGATGATTTCCAAAGGACGGATGTGGAGCCAGCTGAAGTTCATATGAAATCCAAGGTGTTTTGTGTTTTGTCTAAGAAAAACCTGCCGATCCAATGTTAGCTTTCTTACTACACCTAAGATCAACACCAATTTCTCCTTTTAAAACATCAGAGAATAACTTGGGGATGCAGGAAGACTGTGTTTATTTTCAGTCCTTTAACCCTCTCAAGAACATGAGAGAGATAATTATCCCATTTTATAGACAAGGAAACTAAAGCTTTAAAAGACTGTCTTTTTTTTTTTTTTGTCTGAGGCCTTGTGAGCAGTGAGCCATGCAGTCAAGACTCAAACTCAAACTAGTTCCACTGGTGCCTCCATGGTGTGGTTATTGGATTTGCTGAGCAGAAATGACCTTAAAAGATGTTAGCTTTGCGGCCAGAATAATCTTTTCAAAATGCAAATGCAATTCAGGAATCCCCCACAGAAAACTCCCCCAAGCCCCTGTTAACCCTTTCAATGATTTCATGTGGCTTTTAAGATGAAAACCCAGGGGGGTGGGGGGTGGGGGCTTCTTCCTTTCTGTAGCTCAGACTGGCCTGAAACTCACCATGTAGTCCTTGAGTTTCTGGTCTTCCTCCCTCCACCTGTCCAGAGTGGGTTTACAAGCTCGTGTCACATTTTCAACTTTACGCTGTGCTATGGATTGAATCCCTCTGCGTGTTAGAGAAGTACCATACTAACACTATCAACCGAGCTACAACCCCAGTCCCCAAGAGGCTCCTTGTCTACTAAATTATGTCTCCCCGGCCCAGTCCCCACATGCTTTGGGTACCACTTTAAGCATCTGCCATGGCTGCCCATCCCCGCTTCTAGCTATATGTGCACTCTTCCCTCCTGAAGGACCTTTCCACATATCATGGCTTTAAACTGAAAGTGGCAACTCCCTTCACATCCATCATGCCCAGCTTAGATCTTGTTTTGTTGGTGAGACACTTCCCGCTCCCCAAACACACACACACACACACACACACACCCCTCTACAGGCTTTATTTAGGAAGAGACCAGGTACCAGGGCCCTGAACTGCATTATTGCTCCAGCACCTAAAATGATTTTGGCACTTAGAAAGGGCTCAGTAAATATTAGTTGAGTGAATAAATACAATACAGCAACAGACAAGTCAAATAGGAAAGCTCTCCTTGGTCTGAGGCAGCAGGGTTCTGCATTCTGTTTGCTGTTTGGACTCCCAGTATGGTGACAGTTCTGTCAAAACTACAGTTGGTTTTGCAAATTCAGAAATCAATCCCCCAATAGTTAAAAAAACAAGCAAACAAACTAAAACCTCCTCAAATGTTGACTGGGTTGCTTCAAGGTCTTGCCTATTATCACCAGGACTGAGTCAGAGAAAATGTCCTGAACAAACCCTGGTGTCTGAGAGGCCCCACGGAGTCAGAAGCCAGCTGCCAGCTCATCCGCAGTGGGCCTGCCCTCCGCGCCATGGGCCAGGCCCAGAGGCAAAAGCAGGATAAGCAATGGCAAACCACGTAGCTTGTCTGGAGAAGGTTTCAGCCATTGGAGCTTTTGAGTGGAATGGAGAGAGCTTCCTGAACTTCATGGAGGATCATGTGTCAGACTTCCGACACTACCTGGTTCCACAGAGCTGCAGAGATCCACTGCCAGACAGGAACCTGTCCCCTTGGTCCTCCTTGCTACCTATGATGTATTCTGAGTTCATATTTTTAGTAGCTTGGATTTAGGCAGTGAATAGCGGGGTTGCCTCTTTCTTGGATCTGAAAGGTCTGTTTTGTGTTGCTGAGCTTTGCATTGCTGTGAATATATATATATATATATATATATATGACAGAAATGACTCAAAGGGAGAAGGGTCTATTTTGTAAGGTGCATGGCTGTGGGGACATTTCAATGTACCATGACAAGGAAGGCATAGCTGCATTCATGGGACCGGGAATATGTAGTGGAGGCTGGCTCACGTGGCACAAATCAGCAAGCAGAGGACAAGGGGCTGACAACAGGGCCAGATATTCAGACGCTTACCCGAAAGACCAACTCCTGCCCACCGCATCCCACCCCCACCCCGGGAAAGGACTCCAGAGCCTTCAAAAGAATACCCTGGGTGCTCGCTTCTCCACGACCTCTACTAAACTTGGGATGGTACAGGGATAGTTAATGTGGTCCTGACAGGAGGGTGTTACAGGCTTGTATTCCCAACCACTCAGGAAGCTGAGACGGGAGGGTGGCAAGTTCAAAGACTACCTTGGCAACTGTGTTGGTTTTTTGTCTTGTTTTTTAAAGATTTATTTATTATTATAAATAAATACACTGCCTTTAATCCTAGCACTTGGGAGGCAGAGGCAGGTGGATTTCTGAGTTCGAGGCCAGCCTGGTCTACATAGTAAGTTCCAGGACAGCCAGGGCAACACAGAGAAACACTGTCTCGAAAAAAACAAAATAAAAAACAAACAAACAAATTAAGTACACTGTAGCTATCTTCAGACACCAGAAGAGGGATTGTGATTGGTTGTGAGCCACCATGTGGATGCTGGGAATTGAACTCAGGACCTCTGGAAGAACAGTCAGTGCTCTTAACCACTGAGCCATCTCATCAACCCTGTTTTTGTTTTTTTTTTGTTTGTTTGTTTGAGACAGGGTTTCTCTGTGTAGCCCTGGCTGTCCTAGAACTCACTCTGTAGACCAGGCTGGCCTCGAACTCAGAAATCTGCCTGCCTCTGCCTCTCAAGTGCTGGGATTAAAGGTGACTGCCACCATTGCCCAGCCTCCCTTCTCTTATTGAGAACTTATCTCAAAGTTTTGTTTTGTTGTTGTTGCTGTTTTTGTTTGTTGTTTGTTTTAATAGATAAGAGTTGTTGCACTTGCATAATACACTCACAGCCCTAAATTCAACCCTAGTGTGTTGCTTTGAATGACAGCTGTTTAGTGTGGCCTGGAATGCAGAGGCCCAGCCAGGTGTGGGTGCGACGGTTCTAGCAGAAGGGGAGGACATGGGAGACGCTTCCACAGTCTCTGCACCGCCACTGCCATCACTGTTGCTGTCACTGCTGTGGTCTTGGTGTCTTGGTTACCTGCGCAGCTCCCTAGTCCAGTCAGGTTTGGTGCTGCTGATGGCCGCCCAGCCAGGGAGGATTGCAGTGGAGCAGTTGGTGGAGGAGAAAGGACCTCTTCCCTAGTGTCACATTTCTTAGGACAAAACCCCCCAGACGAGGGAGTGATCCTCGAACACCCTTTTATTAATTCTATAGGATTCGGGATAGGATTTATATACAATTTGGGGATACTCCAGGGTTTGGCAGCAGGTACTTCTCATTGGCTTGGATTGAGAGCTTGGGGAAACCTTATTTATATATGGGGAAAGTTTGGTGCTGCAACTGACAATCTTGCGTCTCGCCTGCAGGGGGTTGTGGGGCTGCAGGGGTGGAGTGGGGGGTTGGGTGACTGAACTCCTCCCATCCCCTGCAGGTGGAAGCTCCGCCCACAAGGTCATAGGTGGAAGCCACCCCCCCACACCAGGTCTCCTGGGTTCAAAGTCGTTGCTCTACCTGAAACCGGGCAGCCCGTGCACAGATCACCTCCCAACAGTTTAGGAGTTTGAGGAAATTTTGGGAAGTGGAGCCACACTGGAGGAAACGTGTCACTAGGGGTGGAGTTTACGTGTTTATAGACTCACACACTTCCTGATTGCTTTCTCCACTTCTTGCTCCATACCGGCAGCTTGCTGCCCTGCCTCCCTGACGTCATGGACCCTCACCTCTCGGAACTCTAAGTCCAAATAAACCCTTTCTTTGATCAGTTAGTTGCCTTGGATGTGATGTTTTATCACAGCAACAGAAAGGAACCAACACATCTGGCTACCACAAAAAATAAATAAACCAATCAATAAATATGCACAAAGTATTCAAAAACATGAGCCTGTCGGGGGACATTGCAGATTCAAACCAGGGCAGTTTAACTACCTTCTAAAGATATCTCCATTTTGAGGATTGTTTTGCCTCTCTATTTTTTTTTTTCAGAATCTCGAAAATATTAAAGGAAGCATGAGTTCTCTCTGTGGTTCCCTACCTTCCTCCCACGCCCTGATTGTCTTGCCTGGCCCCAAAATAGAAGTCTCCACAAGCCTCTTCCCAAGAGATCCATTTGGGCTGGATGGTGGATGGAGTGCTTCTGCTTCCATTCTTGGTCTTCAGTTGATCCTTCACCCCGGGCTCCTCTGTGACCTGAGACCGACTCTCCAGAGAGGCAGGGGTAAACTGACAGCATGAAGAATTCAGACTATAGGGAAACCAGGGTTGTGGATTTTCCTTTTGGATGAACGTACTTCCCTCCCAGTGGCAGGACCTTTTCCAGCTTCCTGCTAAGGAGTCAATACTAATTTTTAACGGCCGGTGTAAGTCACGCAAAGGAAAAGTCAGCGTCCCTTCCACAAACGCCTCCAGGCCCCTCCCCTGCCCCGCCCCCCACCCCCCCAGGTTTCACATGGTGGGCAGTCACCCAAGTACAAAGCACTGTAGAAGACGAGTCAACGTGATATTTTCCCCTTCCTCTTCTTCTGATAGTGCCTTCCTTCAGCTGTGGTTTGCTCATTTTTTTTTAACATTGCTTTCCTGGCTTACTTTTTCAATTTTCGAAACGCAGTGAGCTAGAAAGGCGGGTGGGGGAGAAATTACTAAGAAGCAGCAGTCGGTGTGCACTTCCTGGAAATAGCGTGCTTTCTGAGTATTATGCAGACAGACGGCACCGGGGTGTCAAAACCAGAGGCCCAAGATGTGAGTTCCTCACCACCAAGGCTGACAGGCGGTCACCTGGCTGCTGTCTCTCCGTCACGGGTGTCTGTCTCCTTGAGATGCCTGCACACTAAGTGCTGGCCATCCCTGCTGACGAAGACCTGCTTTTATTGCTTCTGCTTGAATTCTCTTTTCTGAACTTATTTTAAACTTTCCCTCACCAGCTGAATTCAGTGTGCTCAGAGAGTTCCAGGATCTGATCATACATAACCTTTGTGTTTCTTACTTTGCCGGGCCATACAAAGTACTCCCCTTGGTTAATGGAGCCCATCTCAGGCCAATCTAGAAAGCCAAAGCATCTCCTCTGGCTTCGTTATTCACTTATCTAGACCTTCAAGGGAACCCAGCAGTAGATTCCAGGCTTCTGTCAGCATCTATGTACAAAGCAGCGGCTCTGCCAGACAGGGCACCAGACACAGTGTCTCATCTAGGAGGGCTTGTGTCCCATGTATAGTATAATTGGCCAGATGACTCAGAGGCCAAAGGAAGCAGGGTGATGGAATACACAGTGAAAAGGGCAGATTCTACAGGGAGGTCACATGGTCCTGAGTAGGTGCAAGAGGGACAATCCTCAGACTCACAGAGCTGAGAAATGACACAGAGCATGACCCAGCCTGGAGACTCTGCACCAGGCTGCCTTCTTTCTTACTCAGTCTGTGCCAGACTGAAGTCTCCCAGGCTGCCCTGTTGGCCAGTGCAGAACTTGAATCACAATCTTTGGCAGCCAAGGGGGAAGAGAATAAGGCCCTGCCTCCTCAACAGGAAGAGCCTGGGGTAAGAAATGCTCCATTCACACTGTCAATGGAACGTTGTTCTTGCCCATGACTGAAAAGAGAAAGGGGAGCTTCCCTTCTGGTTCAGGGGAAAGAAAGGGGCCCCTGTGGGGGGAAAAAAAAAAAAAAAAAAAAAAAACCTGCTCTAGTGATCAGAAAGGAAACCCCCACAGGGCTTTCTGGTCCCACAGAAAAAGGCAAATGGACCCTTCCTGTCTCTCCTCCATTTAAAGGGAGCACATGGAGCGATATTTTATTATTACAGGGTGTGTGTGTGTGTGTGTGTGTGTACCATGGAACCAGCGGAGGTCAGGAGTGACTTCTCTTTTTGTTTGTTTTGTTTTTTGGATTTTTTTTTTTTTTTTTGGACACAGGGTTTCTCTGTAGAGCCCTGGCTGTCCTGGAACTCACTCTGTACACCAGGCTGGCCTCGAACTCAGAAATCTGCCTGCCTCTGCCTCCCAGAGTGCTGGGATTACAGGCATGCGCCACCACCGCCCGGCTTCTCTCTCTCTACCATGTAGAACACAGGGACCAGACTCATCATGTCCAAGCTCGTTGAGAAGCAATTGCTGTCCCAGATTAAGGTACTTTGCACTTAGCCAAAAAAGACCGAGAAGCAATGATAGAGGTGTTGTAAAAGTGGCTCTCTAAAACACTCACTGTAGTAAAATTTTTGGTTTCTTAAAAAAAAAAGTTATGTTTTTGTTTTAATCCTAGGTCTGAGATATGGGGCCACCTCAGATTGTCCTAGCCACTAACTCTGATTTGTTTCCTGCTCTAGGAGAACGTGATTTTTGCCAACTGCAGATAGTTTATGTTTGAAATGCTGGGGATTCCTGAGAGGGCATAAATTTGAGGTGCCAAGAGAGCCCCTGGTGGCTGCTGCCATCCTTACTGTTGGCATTCCTTCTATGTTCCACCCAACAGTTACCTAGCAACAGCCAGGTAGGCCTGGCTTGCTATAAAAGGGACTGTTTGGCCTCTGACTCTCTTCTCTCTTTGACTCCTTTCTCACTCTCCACCCTTGCCCTTCTCCCTCTCTCTCCACAGGAACCGTAGTATCTTCTTCTTCTTCTTCTTCTTCTTCTTCTTCTTCTTCTTCTTCTTCTTCTTCTTCTTCTTCTTCTTCTTCTTCTTCTTCTTCTCCTCCTCCTCCTCCTCCTCCTCCTCCTCCTCCTCCTCCTCACCCTGCTCCTTCTCCCCCTTCTCCTTCTTCTTCTTTCTCTCTTTCTCTCTCCTTTCTATCCCTCTTTCTCTGCCTCTATTTCCTTTTCAACTCCCCCTCCCATGCCCCCAAATAATTTTTTTTTGTTGTTCTTCAAGACAGGGTTTCTCTGTGTAGTCCTTTTTGTCCTGGAACTCACTCGGTAGACCAGGCTGGCCTTGAACTCAGAAATCCTCCTGCCTCTGCCTCCCAAATGCTGGGATTAAAGGCGTTCACCACCACACCCGGCAATAAATTTTATTCTATACTATACCCATCATCATTACCGCATGGCTGGTACCTTGGGGGGCACGGGGGTGCCTCAGCATGGACCTGCTGAGGTACCCCTTCCTGCCACACCATACAGCACTCTACAAAGTATATCCTTGGCTCTATCAAACATACCTTTGGTCTTTATAAAAACACATCACCTGCTTCTGGTCCCTACAGCTGCTGGTAGTTCCTACCTTTGTGTTTACTGCTTTTGGTATTGCTGAATTGCTGGTTGGAGCTATTCTGGCGATGAAGATTCGACTTGCCCCTACGAACTCAAGGCCCCTAATCATCAGTGAGTAGTCTAAAGAGATCTACACCCCCACCCTTTTCCCCTCTAACCTTCTTTCTCTCCTACCTAGTATTAGGGAGGGAGGGTTGGAAGGGATTAGAGTAGAATTAAGTGTAGAATAGGGTGGTAGATAAATAGAACCCAATAAAATAGCCAAAAAGTACAGTTACAACTCATTGCTCATGGCTTTTCTCACTGAATTCCAGTAGTCAGGCAGTGGCTTTTGATACAACTTTGGGTGAACTGAACATAAAATAACTCCGCTGAGCCATCACTCCTGAGATGAGATGTGATTTGCCCAGAACTACACATATCTGACACCCCAATAATAATGCCTGACGTTTTCTGCTGCTAAGCACCTACTGTAGTGTGGCCCCATTAATCCTTGGCTGTAAGGAATAATCCTTACAGCAGCCTTTGCAGGTAGATTGTATTGTTACGACCACTTTACACATGAAGAACTAAGGCTCCAGATGACCTGACCACTGTGCCTTGGTCCTAAGGCTGCGGAATCGTGGAGCTGGGGTTAGAAGAAAGGTGGTTCCTTTTAGAGGCCATGATTTAACCAATTTAACCAGATGTTCAATCTGGCAGGATCTAAAAATCACCTAAGGAACAACCCTCAGGGTTTGTCTATAAGGTATTTTCTACATTTTGATCATTGGTGTGGGACTATCCACCCAAAGGTGGGCAGAGAGTGTCATTCTATGGGCTGAGATCCCAGACAGCATAAAAGAGACAAGTGATCTGAGTCCAAACTTGTATCTCTTTCTTTGCTTCCTAATTGTGGATACAAGGTAACCAACTGCCTCCTCCTGCTCCTGTTGCCTGCCTCCTGCACTGTGATGGGCGGTACCTTCAAATCTCAGCCAAAATAAACCCTCCCCTAAAGCCGCTTTTGCCAGGTACTGTCAGGGCCGCAAGAAAAAGAACTCTGCAGTGCACCTGATCTGTTGTAGCCTCTTTCTTGGGAGTCCAACCGTGTTCAGTGTCAAACGGGAAAAAGGATGGTGGCCAATGTCCAAAGGCAAGTAAGTATCCTTCTCCCCAGTTCAATCTAGGGACAAGACTTAACTGGGTGATTTGACCTGAAGCCTGCCTTGGGAAGGATGCTGCTGCACCCTCCAGAGCCCTCGACTGCTAGCCAGAAAGCTCTTCACTCGAAAAGTTATTCAAGCCAGGCAGTGGTGGTGCACACCTGTAATCCTAGTACTTGGGAGCCAGAGGCAGGTGGATTTCTGAGTTCCAGGCCAGCCTGGTCTACAGAGAGAGTTCCAGGATAGCCAGGGCTACATAGAGAAACCCTGTCTCAAAACAAAACAAAACAAAACAAAAAAAATTATTCAAACCAGGAAAATCACACACACACACACACACACACACACACACACACACACACACACAGCGGCCCCCTAGGGATAACGCTCTGAATATCCACTCTGATAATTGCTCTCTTCAGGTCTGTCATTGGTACTGTGATGAGAGATTAGAGTGAAACAGGTATAGAGAAGATCCCAGGAGCAAGTGTACAGGAGGAGCATTCCTACAGCCATTTTGTTTGTTTGTTTGTTTTTTCGAGACAGGGTTTCTCTGTGTAGTCCTGACTGTCCTGGAACTCACTCTATAGACCAGGCTAGCCTCGAATTCAGAAATCCACCTGCCTCTGCCTCCCAAGTGCTGGGTTTAAAGGCATGCGCCACTACTGCCCTGCTCCTACAGCCATTTTTACTGTAAATAATTGTACAGTAAAAGTATTACTCAGTATCCCAGCCCTGAGCCCAGAAAGGGAGAGCTTAAGTGAGAAAATACACTTAGAGCAGCACCTGTACCGGGGTGACCGTCACTACCCGCGCTCTGTGGGTTTGAAATGTACCTAACTCCCCCCATCCTTTTAGTGCACGTCTCCTCAAGGCCACTGTACATCAACCATCACTGCAGTTCAGCTTTGACTTCCAGAAGCTTCTGTAAGTGAAAACCCCCTCCTGCTCGTCTTTGAGTTCTGCACTTGGATTGGCTAGAGTCGCCGCGGTCCTGAAAGTCGGGCAGTGGCCTGCATCAAGGGCTCGGTTTTAATTCGGTCTGCACAAGTTTTTATTTGTTCTGAGTAAATACCTGGTGAAGTTCAGTCCGGATGAAATGCCCCGCACGCTGGTAACCACAGAAACGCCATGTCCGTGTGTTAATGTTTAACTCATGGGAGGAAGTGAAGTAATGGTGTCCATCTTTAAGTGGCCCTGGGTCTCCTGTGTGTTCCTGTCCTTCCGGAGACAGGAGAACAATGGTGACGTCAGACTTAGTCTCAGGCCAAGCTTAAATGTCTTGCTTAGGACCTAGAGCATTTTGTGGGCTTTTCAGTTTCCTCACTTGAAAAGTGAAGGGGGGGGGGGGGGGAATGTTACCAATCCTTATGAAGCCACTGTGTCAATTCACTGACTTCATCTATGATTTCAGATAAGAAGGAAATCAGTCCACCATCCCCACTCTTGCCGCAGTGAGGACTCTGTTGTGGTTCCGGTAGTATGATGTACCTGCACTCTTGACCAAAGCTGGGGAAACTTTTAAGTAGCAACCTGCATACCTCTGAAGGGGTATCATATCTTGTTCTAATCTGCTCTTTTAAAAATTGAATTAGTCCCTCATTGTGTGTGTGTGTGTGTGTGTGTGTGTGTGTGTGTGTGTTTATGCAGATAGATAAAATGTCAAGAGGAGCCTCTTCTTCAGGAATGCTAAGTATGCTATCTGGGCTCACCTCTCCTGCCTGGATGGCCTGCAAATAATCACTGTTCACCCTCGTGCCATTCCTAACCTGGAGATTGCTCCAGATGATCCCGGCGGGAGCCTCGCCTTGAGATGGCTAAAAGATTGTCTGACCTTTGCTCTGCCTCACGTGACTGGATCTCTGCTGTTCTATTTAAACTTCTGCTGGCTTTCCTTGGTGCAGCTGAGGCCTAGAGACCTCTCTTTCTAGGGCAGCCGTCTCTCCTAGGAGTTCTTTGAATAGCTGTACTCCGACATCTGTGGAATAATGAGGATCCCTGAACACTGTTGTTGAAATGGTACTTAGGCTGACAAAGGCTAGGACAACTGTTATTCTGAAGTTCAGGTTTGATCTTATTATAGGTCTTAGATCTTACGACTTAATTTTTCTGAGCCTCTCTTACATACCAGTAAATGTGCACTCACTCTCTACCTCTATAACTACCTCTATCCCCCTCCTCTTTCTTCTCTCTCTCTCTCTCTCTCTCTCTCTCTCTCTCTCTCTCTCTCTCTCTCTCTCTCCCCTTCTTCCCCACTCCTTTTCTGTGTTCTTCAAATCCAACTTTTTGGCAAACTCTAAGCTACATCAAAACCATTTAGAAGCCAGGTGGTAGCGGCGCACGCCTGTAATCCCAGCACTCTGGGAGGCAGAGGCAGGCGGATTTCTGAGTTCGAGGCCAGCCTGGTCTACAGAGTGAGTTCCAGGACAGCCAGGGCTATACAGAGAAACCCTGTCTCAAAAAAACTGAATCCAAAAAACAAAAACAAAACAACAACCAAAAACATTTAGAGCAGCAGTCCTCAACTTGTGGATCACAACTCCTTCAGGGGCCACATATCAGATATCCTGCATATAAGATATTTACATTACCTACACAGAGAAACCCTGTCTCAAAAAAAAAAAAGTTAAAGATATTTACATTACAGTTCATAGCAATAGCAAAATTACGGTTGTGAAGTAGCAATGAAATAATTTTATGTTTGGGAGTCACCACAACATGAGGAACTGTATTAAAGGGTTGCAACATTAGAAAGATTGAGAACCACTGGTTTAGAGGCAAAAATTAGATGCGTGCATAGGTGTTCATACCTTTAGTTCTAGCTCTTGGGAGGTAGAAGCACATAGATCTCTATGAATCGTAGGCCAGACTGAACTACATAGCAAGTTCAGGTGCAGCGAAACCCTATGTCAGGACTAATTTTGGTTGTCAACTCGACACGCCTAGGAAGAAACAACCTTAACTGAGGAATTGCATGGGGAAGAGAACCTGAATTGAGGTTTGGCCGGCGAGCGTGTCTGTGGGACATTCTCTTGGTTGCTGATAGTTATCAAATGGCCTCGGCTACCGTGGGTGGTGCCATCACTGGGTAGGTGGTCCTGTGTGAGAAAGGTAGCTGGGTAACCTAGAGGAAAGGAGCCATAAATAGCATTCCTCAATGGCTTCCGCTTCCGGTTCTGCTTCCAGGTTCCTGTTGTGCTCCCTCTTGGTGTCCCCGTGTAGGCTATAACTCACAACTGCAAGCCAACGAAGCCCTTCCCTTCCACAGGTTGTTTTTGATGATCGTATTATCTACAGCGACAGAGAGCAGACTGGCACACCCTGTGTCAAAAAGAATTGTTTTAAGAAGACGACAGGGCGAGGTGCAGCGGCCTGCCTGTTTCCTTCAGCTGCCCGGTGTTAGTTATGTCTTATGATTCTGGAACATTGGTTAAAGGATGCGCAGATCCTGCTTGCTGACGTTCCTCAGTTTATTCTTTGTGTCACTCAGCAGTCCCGAACAGCACTTCCAGAACTTTCCGGCCTTGTGTTTGCCTCAGGGATTGCTGACACAGTTTGTCTTCCGAGACACAAGTGTTCCTCTCCTAATGGAACACAGCTAGGTTATGCAGATCCCTCGAGCCTCCAAAGGGAAAAGGCATGCTGCAGCTTGTAGACTGTGTGTGTGTGTGTGTGTTTGTGTGTGTGTGTGTGAGTGTGAGTTTCTAATCAAGGGAATAGCAAGTCCAACTGAGTCAGAGGTGGGGTTACTTTTTGTCCTATAATTCTTTTGTTTGTTTTTTGTTGTTGTTTTTTTTGGAGTCAGGGTTTCTCTGTGTAGGTCTAGCTGTCCTGGAACTCACTCTGTAGACCAGGTTGGCCTCGAACTCAGAAATCCGCCTGCCTCTGCCTCCCAGAGTGCTGGGATTACAGGCTTGTGCCATCACCTACCCCCACCCCCCACCCCCCAACCCTCCATCCCCATCCCCCCCACCCCCCACCCCCCTATAATTCTGTTGTTCTTAATTCTTACTGATTACTCTTAAGGAAGGAGTGTGTGCATGCTGCCCTGGGGAGGCAGGAGGATACCTTTGTGGAGTCCGCCCTCACTTGGGTGTCACATCAGGGCTAGATGTGTCATATCACATCTCGGCTACAGCTTGTACCCACTGAGCCATCTCTCTCTCTCTCTTCTAGTTCGTAGTCTGTGGGGTTTGTTTGAGGCTAAGAATGGACTTCAGGGCATCACTCTTGCTGGGCAAGCACTTGTAGCAACTGGGCCACAGCCTCAGGCTCTTAAGCTTGATTTAAAGAAGTACTAATCAAGAAGGATCGTCACCATTTTCTGATGTGACTTCAGAAAGTAGTAATTTGATTTCCCTACTTTCTACACTGACCCCTGCCAATGTCCCTTCTACATCAGCACAAGAAGGGCTCATTTAAACATGGACGTAGGATTCTGTCACATTACTACGCACCCAGGAAAGTCCCATGTCCAACTTGTGCTTAGTATCTGTGCCCGCTTCCTACAAAACATTTGTGAGGGGCTGGAGAGATGGCTCAGTGGTTAAGAGCCCTTGCTACTCTTCCAGAGAACTCAAGTTTGATTCCCAACACCTAGAAGACTACTCATAATCATCTGTAGCTCCTGTTCCAGGAAATCCGGTGCTGTCTTCTGGTATCTGTGGACACCAGGCATGCATATGGTACACAGACAAGCATGCACAGTAGATAGTCATACACTTGCCAGATCCCTGCCTGGGAGTTTCCTCTAGCCATTGGCTCTCCTTTCAGCTAGATCCTGGCCTGAATAACTCCTTAACTTCTCTCCATCTCAATTTTTGCTCTGGGGTTGTCTACAGTGGACCCCTATTTAATACGTTTGTCCTCTCTTATCTCCCCACATATACACCACTCTTTATCTAAGAACTTCCTAGATAACCATATGATTGCTGTATATTATGTTTGAGGTCTTAACCATGTCCCAAGAGACCGTAAGCTCTAAGAAGGCAGGAGGGGTCTTTTCGTCTTTTTCTCTAATGTATTTTAAGTGCCTAAAACAGGGTTAGGCACTTAGAGGGCTGTTTCTATGTGATGGTTGAACACTGTCTTAGTGAAGGTTTGTATTTCTGCACAAACATCATGACCAAGAAGCAAGTTGGGGAGGAAAGGGCTTATTCTGCTTACATTTCCACTTTGCTGTTCATCACCAAAGACAGTTAAGACTGGAGCTCAAGCAGGTCAGGAAGCAGGAGCTGATGCAGAGGTCACGGGGAGATGTTTCTTACTGGCTTGCTTCCCCTACCTTGCTCAGCTTGCTCTCTTATAGAACCCAAGATTACCAGCCCAGGATGGCACCACCCATAAGGGGCCCTCCTGCCTTGATCACTAATTGAGAAAATGCCTCACAGTTGGATCTCATGGAGGCATTTCCTCAAGGGAGGCTCCTTTCTCTGTGATAACTCCAGCTTGAGACAGGCTGACACACAAAACCAGTCAATACAGACACCAAGCTCTTGGATGATGGGCTACATTGAATGATGATTAGCAGTCAGTGTCACCTCTAAAAGGATTAGGAAGTAAGAACGGGGTGGAGAAACAGCAGAGGAACCTGAACACAGCAGTAGATGCCATTACTCTCCAGTATAGACTAGTTGTGTTGTTTATCTGTTCTTAAAATAAAAACAAAAAAAGAAAACAAAACAAAATGCTCCAGGTCCCGCTCTTTTATTTGTTTCTCATTACACATGGTTGTGAGCCATTACAGATGTTGCTGGGATATGAACTCAGGACCTCTGGAAGAGCAGTCAGTGCTCTTAACCGCTGAGCCATCTCTCCAGCCCTAATACATTTTTAAAAATTGTTTTATTTACATTCCAAATGTTTCCCCCTTCTCAGTCCCTACTCCAAGAGTTCTTCACCCCCTACTTCCTTCCCTTTGCCTCTGAAGAGCTCTCCCCTCAACACCCCCACTACTACCACCTTTTTCACCAAGATGTATTCTAAACCTTAAGAAGAAATACAGCCAGCAGGCAGTGGTGGCACATGCCTTTAATCCCAGCACTTTGGGAGGCAGAGGCAGGTGGATTTCTGAGTTCGAGGCCAACCTGGTCTACAGCGTGAGTTCCAGGACAGCCAGGGCTAGACAGAGAAACCCTGTCTTGAAAAACCAAAAATCAAAACAGAAAGACACAGAGACAGAGAGACAGAGAGACAGAGAGAGAGACAGAGAGAAATATAGCCATTCAATAGGCTTTATCATCTGCAAATGTGGACCACATGTTCAGGAGTCTACTTATTCTTGCTGGAGTCTTCTTAGATCACCTGAGAAATGATTTTGTATTTTTCTTTTTTATCTTATACCTCACCCTAGTGCCCCATCCCACCTGCCTCTCATCTTTATGTTGACTCTTAGTTTTGTTACTACTAACCTTCAAGTCCAACCAGTGCTGCCCATAGGCAGGTGGTATGTGGCCATCCCCCCAAGCATGAGCCACCTGCCACAAGCGGTCACACTCCCAAAGAGTGACTCTCTTCCCAAATAGTCATCAGATATCAGTGGTGCCTCCCACAGGGGTGGGGTCTTGGGGGGAGTCCTCCTAGTCCATTCTGGAAATTTTTTTCACGCCTTTCTTTTTTAAACATTGTAACAGCAATTCCCTCCTCCCCTCCCGTCCCAGTCTCTCCTCCTCCCTCCCTCTACCCCACCCCCATCCATCCCTCCAGTTTCTCTTCAAAAAAAAGGGAGGGGGGCAAGCCTCCTATGGATAACAACCAGACTTGGCTTATCAAGTTGCAGTAGATAGGCACCTCCCCTACTAAGGCTAGCCAAGGTAGTCCAGTATAAGGAAAAGGGCCCCAAAGAAGGCAAAGAGTCAGACATAGCCCCTGTTCTACTATTAGGAGTCCCACAAGAAGACCAGTCTACACAAATGTAACACATATAGACATCATGCCGGTCTTATTCAGGGTTTCTATTCCTGCACAAACATCATGACCAAGAAGCAAGTTGGGGAAGAAAGGGTTTATTCAGCTTACACTTCCAAATTGCTGTTTATCACCAAAGTCAGGACTAGAACTCAAGCAGGTCAAGAAACAGGAGCTGATGCAGAGGCCATGAAGGGATGTTTCTTACTGGCTTGCTACCCCTGGCTTGATCAGCTTGCTGTCTTAGAGAACCCAAGACTACCAGCCCAGGGATGACACCACCCACAAGGGGCTGTCCCCCCTTGATCACTAATTGAGAAAATGTCCCACATCTGGATCTCATGGAGGCATTTCTTCACCTGAAGTTCCTTTCTCTGTGATAACTCCAGCTGTGTCAAGTTGACACACAAAACCAGCCAGTACAATGCCTCTTCTTCTTCTGTTCCCCTCCCCCATAGGAATAAAACTGACAACAGTCTGAGCAGGGAGTTGTATCATAGTTCTTTTATAAAGCACTAATGTGAGAGTTTTAAAAAGATTTATTATTATTTTTATTTCTATGTATGTGTGTGTGCCTATGTGAATATATGTGCGTCCTGTAAGTAGATACTGAGAAAGACCAGAAGGCATCGGATTCCCTAGAACTGGAGTTACAGACAGTTGGGGGCCCCCCTGATGTGGATGCAGGGATCTAAACCAGGTCTGGGTGCTCTCAGTAAGAACCATCTCTTCAACCCGCTGTTTTGCTTTAATGAAAGGACAGTTGTGTAGAGGAAGGACTCAGAGGAAACACTGGGTTTCTCTTTATTGGATGACAAGTATAGAAAACAGAAATAGCCAGGTGGTGGTGGCACACGCCTTTAATCCCAGCACTTGGGAGGCAGAGGCAGGCAGATTTCTGAGTTCGAGGCCAGCCTGGTCTACAGAGTGAGTTCCAGGACAGCCAGAGCTTACACTGAGAAACCCTGTCTCAGAAAAAAAGAGAGAGAGAGAGAGAGAGAGAGAGAGAGAGAGAGAGAGAGAGAGAGAGAGAGAGAACAGAAATAAATATACAAAATTCAAGTGCTTGATGGGGCCCCACCTGTCCCTGAGAATTTATGCTCAGATAGCTGTGATGAAGGAGAAAGGTATTTGCACACGCTCCTATAAACAAACCCCCGGCCCACACCTTGTAAGCAACCCTAATGAAATCCATTGGGTCACGAAATAAATAGACTTAGGAAGTAGAAGGTGGCTAATTGGGAATGAGAATCAGATTGATGGGTAAGGGAGGGGCAGGAGAGAGTGAGAGCGAGGAGCTAGATGATTGACTAGCTCAGACTAACTACCATTCAATGACTGAAAAAGCACACTTTCGCATCCTGAGGTGAGGTCATGTGGTCGGGAGCCAAAAAGCCACAGTGAGATGCCAAGAACCAGTCTCAGCATGGAGAGGGGTTCCGAGAGAGGGGGCGTCTGCGATCGGCTAAAACAAACGAATAAATCAAAGTCTAATTGTGGGTCCAAGCTGACAGCCTAGGTTCTGCTGAGATGGCTTTCCAGAGTGTTCGATTCCCCGTGTGTGTGTGTGTGTGTGTGTGTGTGTGTGTGTGTGTGTGTGTGTGTGTGCTCTGCTCTAGGCATCCTTTTTTCTTGATATTCTAAAAACTCTGTTTGCCACAGCTCTCTCTGCTGATAATTCTATAAACTATCTGGATAGCTAAAGTCAGAAAGGCTGCTATAAAAAAAAGTCATTGGTTCTTCTGACCAGGTCAGAAATAATATTAAGAATTTTTGTTTGTTTGTTTTGTTTTTTGGATTTGGATTTTTCGAGACAGGGTTTCTCTGTATAGCCCTGACTATCCTGGAGCTCACTTTGTAGACCAGGCTGGCCTCGAACTCAGAAATCCTCCTGCCTCTGCCTCCAAGAAAAAATTCTTGAAGAGCTGTTTTTACTTGCCAGAGATCTCTCAGGCAGCTCAGCTCTTGATAGAGAAAATTCTAAAGAAAAATTGCTTTCTGCTAGTTCATCTCATGTAGACCAAAAGCCCAGTTTCTCTTTTTTCTTTTCTTTTTTTTTTGTTTTTTTGGATTTGATTTTTTTCGAGACAGGGTTTCTCTATATAGCCCTGGCTGTCCTGGGACTCACTCTGTAGACCAGGCTGGCCTCGAACTCAGAAATCTCAGAGTGCTGGGATTACAGGCGTGTGCCACCTCTGTCCAGCTAAAAGCCCAGTTTATTTACATATCAATTCAGTTATTTATTGCAGGTTTCCTTTGATTATCCTTTGAGTCATCCTGTAAACCCAGCCCTTTGATTCTTAGGAAATAGCAGCACACCTTTTTCTTTTAATGTTGAAAAGAATAGTGACTCAGGCCTTTAATCCCAGCACTTGGGAGGCAAAGGCAAGCAGAGGTCAGCCTGGTCTACAGAGTGAGTTCCAGGACAGCCAGAAACCATGTCTCAAAAAACCAAAAAAAGAAAAAAAAAATGTTACACAAAGATGCTAAACTGCCCGGTGGGACCCTGTCCTAAAATTACCATTTCCACCACACCGGGGTCTAACCTTGTTGAGTCCCAGGTTGACCTTGAACTCAGGAATCTGCCTGCCTTTATCATTCTGACAAGCTGGCTCACTAATGCAGCTGCCTTTGTTCCTTTAGATTCATGAAGTCCCTCATAATTCATATTGCATCCTTATATTTTTGCATAGCTGAGAAATTATATATTTTCAGACTCGTGTATTTAGAGCTCTTTCCCATAGCCTTAAGGGCTGTCCTGTAGGTCCTGGCATTTACCATTTTGTAAACAGTGACATAGCCACACCCTTGCTGTTTCTAATTCTCGTGGAGTCGTTAACATTCCTCAGAGGAATGTGAAATATGTTCATTATTATACAAACAAGCTTTACCCCCACAGTAGCCCTCAGTACTTAGCAACAGGTGGAGGTTCACACAGGGCCCCAGAGCTGTCTCCCACTGGGCCCCACTTGGCTTGGCTGTGAGTCGGGCTGTCTAGACTGTTCATGCTAAGCCAATGAAACGCATTATCAATCAGTAACCACCGCCTAACCCAACATCTTTGCATCTTGCTGATAATGCTGGGACAAGAAGGCCTCACAATTGTGTGAAGCAGAGTCCAGCACTTGAAGACAGTTAAGATTGTGTCTGTAAGCTCTGAAAGCAGAGAGCCCGACCTCTCACATACATTACAAACATGACATGCTTTGAGTCTTTAAAGGAAAATATGCTGTTTTTCACCACTGTGTTGGTCAAAATAAACAGAGCCTGTGGCATCCTAGTCCAGAGTTCTCTCGCTGAGCTATAGCCCCTGCCCAGAAAAACATACCTTTTGGATGGCATTTGTGTTGTAGGGATTTTAACAAATGTTTGTTTTCCTTCAACACCCTTTGCAAGGTTGTTTTTCACAGTCTGGACTCTGACGTGATTCATTAAGCATGCACGATGACATTTTGCTGCTCAAATCCGAAAAATATCTGTGTCTAACCTTTTAGGAAATGCCTGCAATCGCCAAGACCCGACGAGAGGCCACACCAGAAAAAAGGCTTTTTCTGGCTAAAGAGAAGCAGCAGCAACATTTTCCTGACAAAGAAGAGGATAGCTTTGGCTTCTTAGACAAGGCAGTCTTGTGAGAATCTCAGGCCACCTTTGAAGGGCTCGTGTGGTTTCACAAAACCCTGGGCCCTCCTCATTGCTGTTGAAGCCCACAGGTATTAACTGGTCCAGACAGCAAGCCAGTCTCTCTGCAGCTTCTCTGTGGCTTGACTGTGAGAATTCTGTCCCACTTGTCTTTTGACTCTAAACCTTTTTCATCACACGGGGTTTCCTTTGAACTGTGCATCATTCCCTTTTAGCCACTGCTTCTCCCGAGAAAGGAAATAGGAGACTTACAGCATCCTCTCTGGTCCCACAGTGCTTGTTCTGTAAGACCCCAAAAACTGAGGGTACCCTAGCACCCCACGCCCCGGAAGGTGACACTCAAATCACTCGCGAGAAACGGTCTTGATGCAATAACATGAGGGTTTCTTTATTCCAGAATTCTGGGTTCCACAGCCATACATCGCGCAGGGCTAGAGGACCATGGACCAAGAGTGCCGAATTGTGACAACTTTTATAAGTTTACGAAAAAGTCCTCGAATCACAAACCAATCATTTCTTAGCATGGAAAGCCCGCGAAATGCGAGCCAATTGATTTGTACCACTCCATAGCTTTTAGGCCAGTCAGTTTAAATTATTGGAGCCCGCGCTCAGTGGACCAATTAGTTTCCTATTTTCTTGAATGTCTATAGCTGCGTGTACTCTGGTATAGGGGTAACGGCGTAAGCAGTTTACAGAAGTAAGATAAGCTTAGCCCATTTCCAGTTACCTTGTGGGGCCAGGATCACCTATTCAAGGCCTTTCTACTAGGTCTAAACAAAGGGCGGGCTCTGGAATGTGACCTTTTACCTAGTTTCTAACAAAGCAAGATAGCATTTTAAACTTCTGACTTCTTGGGGTCATTAGAGTTAGGCTGTATTATTTTCTATCCTTTCAGGTCTCGATTCACATCCACCTGATCTGAACTGCCCCGCCCTATTCTAAGTGGTGGCTATGAGTTTCAGTTTCGGCTCAGTCAGGACTAATCTGTAGGACTTTAGGTTGGTTATGTCAGCTCTCTGTGCCTCGGTCTTCATGAGGAGGAGCACCTGGGTGTTAAATGCACAAGGCATGGCCTGTTGCTTAGTAAAGATGCTAGCTGCCAAGCCAGATGACTTGAGTTCAATTCAAAGGAACTGTATAGAGTCACGAGAGAACTGACCCCATAAGCTGTTCTCTGATCCCACCCATGCATAAGTAAACAAAAAATATTCAAAAATAAGAAAATAAACAAACAAGACATGAAACATATTAGCTATTACTGCTTCAATGCAGAAATGTATTTATTTGGCTCTAGCCAAATTCTAAGCCTTCTATGGTGCTTCTCCAGTAGTGATTTCTGTTTTAAAGATTTCAGGGGCTGGAGAGATGGCCCATCGGTTAAGAGCATTGACTGTTCTTCCAGAGGTCCTGAGTTCAAATCCCAGCAACCACATGGTGGCATCTTTAATGGGATCTGACCCCTTCTGCTGGGTGTCTGAAGACAGCTACAGTGTACTAGTATACATTAAATAAGTAAGTAAATAAATAAATAAATCTTTTAAAGACAAGATCTCATATTGTCCAGGTTGGCCTTAAAGTCACTATATAACAGGAACTAGCTTTGAATTTCTGATCCTCCTGCTTTTACTGCCTGGTCCTGGGATAATAGGTATGCACTACCATGTCTGGTTTTATATGGTGCTGTGACTAAACCTCAGGCTTCATGCATGCTAGACCAGTTCTATATCACATGAGCTACATCTTCAGATGTAGCCCCGTCTTCAGATTTTTCTAATTGATGGGCTGGTTCTTGGTTATTTGACTTCCCAGAATGCTCTCCACAATGCTTATTTATCACTAAGGTAACATTTACAGAAAAACCAGATTCAACAGATATTGAACTCAATGCCTTTTCTGTTTGAGACAGTATCTTACTATGCAACTCGGGCTATCCTGAAACTCTACATGTAGACCAGGCTAGCCTCAAAGTCACAGAGATCTTCCTGCTTCTGTCTCCTAAGTGCTGAGATTAAAAGTATGCACCACCATGCCTGGCCTCAATGCCTTCTGTTACCTAACCCCAGCCTCTTTTTCCTGTTTTGCTTGGTTTGGTTTTTTTGTTTGTTTGTTTGTTTTGTTTTTGTTTTTGTTTTTTCTTGGTTTGGTTTTAAATCAGAGTCTCATTGTGTGTAGCCCGGGCTGTCCTCAACCTCAATTTCTCTTGGGCTAGGACTAGAGGCCTGTGTCACGAGACTGGCTCCTTTGTTTTTGCAAAGTAGTGACTACAGTGTCAACTTGACAATGAAGAAACCAGAACACACAGAAGAGAAGCGACTTTTCCAGATTCCCAAAGCAAGCATGGTTTAACTCATTTGGCCAGAGTCTCTTACTTAGCTTTCTCTACCCTGCCCCGTATTAAACACCAAGGACTGGTTTGAAATGAATGTACTACTTGGATGCTGGAGTCCCACCCATATAATAAAAAGGAATTGGCATTGTAAACTTTACATTGGTAGAACCTCAATACAAATACAGATATACAGATGGGCAGCCGGGCAGTGGTGGTGCACGCCTGTAATTCCAGCACTCTGGGAGGCAGAGGCAGGCGGATTTTTGAGTTCGAGCCCAGCCTGGTCTACAGAGTGAGTTCCAGGATAGCAAGGGCTACACAGAGAAACCCTGTCTTGAAAAAAAATTCCAAATCCAAAAAAAAAAAAAAAGGGCAACTCTTCTCCCATCTGCTGTTCAATAGACCCCAGCCCCAGTTCCACCCTGGCCCCAGTTCCACCCCTCTGCCTCTCTCCTAATACCATGTGAGAAATAGCAGTCCAGCTGGGCAGTGGTGGTGCACGCCTGTAGTCCCAGCACTCTGGGAGGCAGAGGCAGGCGGATTTCTGAGTTCAAGGCCAGCCTGGTCTACAGAGTGAGCTCCAGGACAGCCAGGGCTATACAGAAAAACCCTGTCTCTAAAAGAACCAAATCCAAAAAAAAAAGAAATGGCAGTCCACCTTGACAATAAAATACCCTTTATGTGACTCTCAGGTGCCACTAGAGAAGCAGTGAGTTTCAAGAAAACTATGAAACAATCTTGTCTAGGTTCAATCTTCAGAAAGAAGAAGGCAGAGAGACCCAGAGCCAGGCCCTTGAACATTAACTCATTCTATAAGAGAAAATATTCAGAATTATTTTAATTGAAGCCTGGAGTTATATAAATTAACAGGTCAAAGACGTTTTTTTAATGTAATTTATTTTCTTTAACAGTATAGTAGTGGATGGAGGCAGATACAGAAACCCCCACCCAAACATCAAGTAGAGCCCCAGGTAGTCTTGCAGAAGAGTGGGAGATAGGGGTGAGTAAGTTGGAGGGGGTCACAGACTCCACAAAAAGACCCACAGAGCCAACTCACCTGGGACCATGGAGGCTCACAGAGCCTGCATCACCAATCAGGTCCCCCTAGGCATTTGTAGCAAATGTGCAGCTTGGTTTTCATGTGGGTCTCCTAACAAGTGGAGCAGGGCCATCTCTGTCTCTGTTCCCTGCCATCAAGTCCCCTCCCCCTACCTCGACTGCCTGGTTGGACCTCAGTGGAGAGGATGCACCTAGTCCTGCTGGGGCTAGATGGCCCAGGGTGAGGTGGTACCCAAGGGGGGCTTCCCAGGGTAAGGGCCAATGGGAGGAGGGATTTGTAAGGGTGGGACTGGGAAGAGAGAGGGGAGAGTGCTGTGATCCGAAGAGAAGTGAGTTTTAAAAATCTAGGAAGTTCACATCCATCTGCAGTTCTGGGGCAGATTTGGATGCCATTGGGAATCACAGTGGCGTTAAGTTAGTGAACCTTGTGGGTAAAACATATGCATACTTTAGATAATGCATGTGAAGACATCGCTCTAAAACTCACCTCTGTGGCTTCATTCTCAGCAAAGAGCAAACCTTGTAAGGGATTCTAACTGTTGGTCCTCCTCCTCCTTGACGATCACTTCCGGCCAAAGTGTTAAGGTTGGAGATCACGTCGTTTATCTGTCTGGCAATGTTCCCTACAAAAGAGGGTAGGGCTAGGTGATGTAATTCTTTTTTTTTTTTTCTTCATTTCTAATTGTGAAAACACTCATTGGTGGGTTTTACAACAAAAGGGGGAGGGGAAAGAAAGACCACGGCTGTGTCTTTATTAATAGTTCCCATTTCAATAGCCAGCCATTCTCTTAAGAAGTCTCTTTTCTGCAGATACGTAGAAAGAGATATGGAAGCAGAAATGCTGACACGCGTTTGCTGAGGGAAGGCTGTGACATCAGCTCAGGGGGTTGATCTGAAACTGGCCTTTGCCTTCCCTCACCTGGGGCTGCCCATGGGGCCGGAGGGGCAGCTTAACAGCATTATCTCACACTCCAGATGGACGCCCTCGGGGGTGGGGGGGGGCAGAGCAAATAGCAGAGACGTGATGTCTAATGGGTCATTTATTTAACGTGTTATCTGCCGAACGAACGCTGTGTACAAAGTCCGATGCCATGTGGTGCTGGGGAATGAAGGAGTCACCAGATGTAGTTCCTGTCCCAAAGGGCTTTCCGTGGAGCAGGAAGGGAATGTAAATGATCTTAAATGTCACAAGGCAGAGAGATGATGTGAGAAATCCAATCTCCTCGCTCTAGAAGGATAAGGAAAGGAGAGACTCTGGGAAGGAGGAGGCAGGGTTTGGAACCCACATGGCCCTGGGAGGAAGAAATGTCTCAAACAGAAGAAACAAGTCAAGCGATTAAGAAACACACAGGGACAGGATCCAGAGGGATCTGTCTGTTTAGAGCATAGGGTTTCGGAAGGTGAGGTGAGCATTGGCCTTTAACTTTTATTTTTAAGATTGATTTATTGTTATGTGTAAGCACACTGTAGCTGTCTTCAGACACACCAGAAGAGGGAGTCAGATCTCTTTATGGATGGTTGTGTGCTACCATGTGGCTGCTGGGATTTGAACTCAGGACCTTCAGAAGAGCAGTTAGTGCTCTTAACCGCTGAGCCATCTCTCCAGCACGGGTCTTTAACTTTTAATAGTAAATTCTGCCTGGATGACGTAGTAGACACCTTTAAGTTCAGTACCTAGGAGACTGACCAGGAGGATTGCAAGTTTGAGGCCAGCTTGGACTGTACGGTGAGACTGTCTCAAATACATTAACCAAAATATCAACCACAGCAAGAGCAAAACCCTTACTGGTTTCTAGCAATGCTTTAAAAGCTTTGGTAAGTATCCTTGAATGGGATGAATTCCCATTCACCAGGCAGGCATGGTTCAGATCCTCCTGCCTGAGCAAGCCCTGCAGAGGGTTAACGCAGGGAGAAAGCCACGTGCACAAAGGAGGTAGGGGATCAATGTCATTTCCCAGGTGGCAGTGTATGGAGTAACATTGAGCCTTTCCAATGAGACCTGGTAGGGAGGACCTAAAAAATCCATTCTGATGACAGAGGTACTAGTAAAATCTATGTGTCCTTTCCAGAATGTACTGAAGCAGCTGCTCAATCTCAAGCATTCAAACGAGAAATCAACAGCACATAACATTTGCACAGAGCCATCCACACACCTCATGGTTTATTTCATAATCCAGATGTGTTGAATCAATTCTTCCCACAAGTCTTTGAACACTGTCAAAAAAAAAAAAAAAAGGTAGGGACAGGAAAAGGGGGAGAAAATAAAACAGAACAGGAACGAGGAGTAAAATCTAGTTTTATGAACAAGTCTTCAATTCTACATTTTACAACTCAGTAGACTCTACAAGCGTAGTATGATCTGTGTCCCAAACAGGAAGTAGGGTGTTGCAAGTGGAATATGCCACGTAGAGAAAGCAGACTTGGCCGTGATTTTTAAGCCACCTGGTGGTATACCTAAATCTTATGCTTTTTAACTGTATCTTAGCTTCCTCTGCATATGGGTACAGTGGGCTTAAATGTAACAGCAAGGCTGACTTTTTTTTTTACTTTATTTAAAATTACATAGAGGAATGGAGAAAAAAAGAAAAGATTACATATATGTATTTATTTGGGAAGTACCATGCATGTGTGTACAGAGGTCAGGTAACATTTTTCTGAAGGTTAATTTTTTTTTCTTTTTGTCCTAACTGAATTAGTGGCGTTCATTTTGTTCAGTATGTTTGTCCCAGTGTCCTATTAGGAGAATGTGTTCCGATTGTCCCCAGTGAGCTTTCAGCATCAGCACATCAATTATGCTGTCACAAGGCAGAATATGAGACAGGGAAAAGATCTATCAGACCATCAGGGTTCATCTCAGGAGCAAGTCACATCTCCCAGGAGGGACAGTGACAGGCTGGTGTAGTCCAATGACCACGGAAAACTTTGCCATGTGAGGTTTTACCCTGTATAGCTTTCAACATTTGAAAACATTTATTGCTTAGAGAGAAGCAGATCTTAAGATGGTTCGGCTGATGAGCTGGGGTGAGTGACTCCCTGTTCTAGGTAATTTGTCCCCTTTGTGGGGCAAAATTGTCTCCTATGTGGCAATATCTGGACACGATTTATGGTGTCTCTTCTTAGGGGAAGGGAATCTGTTATTTTCTAGTAGGCAGAGGCCGAGGATCTGCTGGGTATCCTCATGTCGCAGGATACATATCTGCCCGTGATACCAGTGGTGCTGAGGCAGAGAACCCCTGATTATTTCCTCCTAAGCCTTTCTTCCTGCCGCTTTCCAATCACAAAGCAGATCGTGTGACTTCCTAATGGCTATAGAGAGCACACGTTGTTTTGAAACGTAACCTTCCATTTCTTTTTTTTCCCCTTTATTGGGGATCCATCTAGAGTCTTACACATATCAGGCAAATGCTCTTACCTCTGAGCTACCTCTGGCCTCTCACTAAATTCTCTTTTTAAAAAACATTTTAAAAAAGATTTATTTAGCCGGGCGGTGGTGGTGCACGCCTGTAATCCCAGTACTCTGGGAGGCAGAGGCAGGTGGATTTCTGAGTTCGAGGCCAGCCTGGTCTACAGAGTGAGCTCCAAGACAGCCAGGGCTATATAGAGAAACCCTGTCTTGGAAAAAAAAACAAATAAAAAAAATGTATTTATTATATGTAAGTACGCTATAGCTGTCCTCAGACATCCCAGAAGAGGGAATCAGATCTTGTCACAGATGGTTGTGAGCCACCATGTGGTTCTGGGATTTGAACTCAGGACCTTCAGAAGAGCAGTCGGTGCTCTTAACCGCTGAGCCATCTCTCCAGCACCCCTCCCCCCTTTTAAAACATTTTTTAAAGACTTATTTTGGCTGAGCAGTGATGGCGCACGCCTTTAATCCCAGCACTTGGGAGGCAGAGGCAGGCAGATTTCTGAGTTTGAGGCCAGCCAGGTCTATAGAGCAAGTTCCTGGACAGCAAGGGCTATACAGAGAAACCCTGTCTCAAAACAAACAAACAAACAAACAAAGACTTATTTATTATATGTAAGTACACTGTAGCTATAAAATCTCATTTAAATATGTAGATTGAATGATCTATGGATACCAGATGTGTATACACCACACACACACACACACACACACACACACACACACACACACACGTCTGGTATCCATAGAGGCTCAGAAAAGAGCATGGTTACCCAGGATATGGAGGTGGAGGTGGTTGTGAGTCACCTGTATGGACGCTCCGAGCCGCCGTGTGGATGCTCTGAGCCGCTGTGTGGATCCTAGAAACCGAGTCTAGGTCCTCCAAGTTCTCTGAACTTCATGGTTTGCTCGCTTGCCTTTTTTTTTTTTTTTTAAATTAGTTTCTTTGATTGGTTTCTATTTATTTTTTAAGACAGCGTCTCATCTGGCCTACATAACAAACGTTTATATAGACAGAGCAGATCTTTGAAGTCCAGGCTTAACTGAGACAATGGTACACTGCTAGCCCAAGAGAACCAAGCGGCTGACCCATTCTTTTTTAGGAAGAAGGGAAAGGAGAATAGAACATGGGATGGCGGGATAGAACAACGGAAGGGAGGGAAGAGAAAAGGGCAAGAGGAAGAAGGGAAAGAGACAGATGCTTTGTCTTTGCCGACCTGAAAGGACCTAAGCTAGCGAGCATTTCCTGGTTGTTCTGTCCCCAACTAACTTGGCCCTGGCCTTGATCTCTTCTGTAACGTATATTTCAGTTCTGAACATGGTGGGGGGGGCATACAGATGAAACGGTGTGCCCCCAAAGCCATAATCAAACAAATACTTAGTTTTGTGACTCCACGAGTTAATATTTCCAAAGACCTAAGAGCTGTTGCAAATCCCAGGGTAGTCCAGGCTTTTAAAAAACCCGAGAAGCAAACCAAATACACCAAGAACCCTGGATAGACGTGTTTGCATACAGGTAGCTTTAAACTCTCGATCATTGTCAAAATAAAGCTTATACTTCTGAAAAACAAAGTAGATCTGTCCTGGATAGGAGCCGTCTCTCCTGCCCTGTATAGGAACTGTCTCTCCCTTGAAATCTTGCCAAGTTATAGCGTTTGCCTATGTCCTCCCACACACCTCTTGCGAGGTCAAAGGTTGAACTGCTGAGCTGAGTTAAGTTAAAATCTGTTACTGGCATTGTTAGAGCAGGTCCACTTCCTAGGGTGCTAGCTGTCTGAGTATGTTTGATCTTTGGACATTTCTTGGTGTGTCATGAGAACAGTGCAACTAAGGACTTGAGGAGACTTTTGTGGTAAAACTTAGTTCTTGCAGCACCTGTACAAAGCACACAGCAGCGGCTGCCCACCCCTCAGTGCTGGGCTCCGTCACAGGCCTCTCATCCCAAGTGGAGCTGCCAAGGCTTAACTCTCTCTCCTGCTGGGGAGCTCCTCTCCACTGGGGAGACAGCCCCACTGAGCCCAGCAGAACTCAGAACCGGTCCGTCAGGACCTAACCTTATCAACTGCGGGGCACGTCTAATAAGCTCATGTTGTCTTTTTATTTTACTTATAGTCATAATGACCACTATATATGTTCACAGTATATATTTTTAATGCATGTCATGCAGGGTGATGGGAAAAGTAAAATTTCCCTTTCCTCTCTGAGAGTCTCGGTGCTGTGAACTCAGCACTATTAATAGTCCCTCATAAGTTCCCCTAGAAGTTTTTAGAGAGAATAGAAAAATTATTTTTTCCATGCCCCAATTTCTTTTTCTTTTTCCCCAGAGCTCACCGTACTATCTATATATTACCTTTACCAGGACAGTTCCAGAATATCTCATTATTTCAAAGAATTAGAGAGACAATCAGAGAAAGTTAAGAGACAGTCATTACTCTGTGTGATGGACCAAATCGTTTTTGTCTACCTTCAATGATTTAAATTAAAATATGTAATTTTAATGCACATTCACAAGTTCTTTGACTTTTTTTTATTTGCAAGATTATTTATTTATTTATTTTATTTTGGTTTTTTGAGACAGGGTTTCTTCTGTGTAACAGCCCTTGCTTTCCTAGAACTCACTTTGTAGACCAGTCTGGCCTTGAACTCACAGAGATCAGCCTGCCTTCACCTCCCAAATGCTGGGATTAAAGACACGGTTGCACCACTACTATCCAGCTCAATTTTTTTTTTTAAAATAATAAAGTTTATAAAAATGAATTTAAAAGCAAATTAATTAAAAATAATAAAATTAGAAAAGAAACTTTGCAATGATCTGATTAAAGAGAGGGCTCAATTTACTGGCCTTAAGCGAGAGGCCTTCTACCAGCTTGGAGGAGCCCGTGGGATAAAGGCATTTCTTACCAAGCCTGATGACCTGAGTTCACTCTCCAGGATCCAAATGGTATAAGGAAGGCACTGACTCTCACAAGTCCTCCTCTGACCTCCACAGACATTCCACGGCACGCCTGCACCCCCACACAAACATAGGAATATCACTTTTTTTTTTTTTTTGATTTTTCAAGACAGGGTTTCTCTGTGTAGCCCTGGCTGTCCTGGAACTCACTCTGTAGACCAGGCTGGCCTCGAACTATTAAGGGCGTCATTGCATTTTAATTTTTAAAAAAGTGATATTCCGCCATGGTGGCACATGCCTGTAATCCCAGTACTTGGGAGGCAGAGGCAGGCAGATTTCTGAGTTCGAGGCCAACCTGGTCTACAGAGTGAATTCCAGGACAGCCAGAGAAACACATTCTCGAAAACAAACAAACAAAAAAAACCCCAAAAATCGTAATAAAAGATCATTGTTGGCATTCCTTCTATGCTCTGCCCAATAGCTCCGCCCAACAATTACTTAGCACAGCCAGGTAGGCTTGACTTGCTATAAAAGGGACTGTTTGGCCTCCCTGCGCCCTGATTCTCTGACTCTTCTCTGTCTGATCCCTCCCAACCCCCACATGTTCAAGTTTCTGGCCAGGACACTTGTGTCCTGCCCCCGCCCCCCCCCCCAGCCTCCCCCTCTCCTTTCTCAGCTCCCTTTCCCATGCCCCCAAAATAAACTCTACTCTATACCAGACCCGTAGTACCGCTGGGGTGAGGGATGCCTCAGCACGGGCCCGCCGAGGTACCCCCTCCCACCGCACCATACCGCGTTCTACAAAACATACCCTTGGCTCTATAAAACGTATCATCAGCTTTATAAAACACATCAATCACTGTTGAGTGGGCTGGGACATCAACTAGATCACAGAACTGAGTGTGGTGGTCTCCTCGCCTTGAGCCTCTGTTGCTTCAGTAGACTGATATCTCCCTGTACTAGTTCTGACTTCAATGATGTAATTATCTTGGCTCACGCTGAGGTCTCCCTCCACGGTCTTTGGTTCTGTTGATTCTGGGTCCATAGAGAGGGAGACATCATGGCCACAAGAATATTGGAGGGGATACTTCAACTTATAATGGGCAGGAAGCAGGGCAGAGGGCAGAACTGGGAAGCAGGTAAACTCTTCAGAGGCACCCGTCCAATGGTGACCTACTTCCTGCAGTGTGGCTCCATTTCCTAATGTTTCTAGAACCTCCCAGAATAGAACCACTGGCCGTGAAGCAGGCGATCACACGAGCCTGTAGAGGATACTTCACACTACTGCACTGAACACAGTCCTCAAGTCCTAAAGCGGGATTGTGTCCTTGCCTTAGCCTGTTCTCCTGCCGGGCTTCTTGTGCCCTGCTGGGGACACAGGTTGCATCTGATTTGTGCCCATAGAGATCTCAGAGGTAGCGGCATTCTGGCTTCCGGTCTGGTTAAGGGGAGACCCACTAACTTCGCTCCTACCCTTCAGTCTTCTGCCCAACTGTCCAGGTCCTCTGGCTTTTCTTTCTCTTAGAATCAGAGCCCCGCTTTCCAACCTCGTCAACAAGCCCCGAGTCACCCCGTTCCGCCGTCATCGTCGTCAGTTTTTTTTCTCATCTAACGGCTCTTGTCGTATTAGCACACATCATCAAGAAGAGAAAATCATGGAAATTTCGATTACCGTCTTAAATTTAGGCCCATTAGATGCTGAAAGCAACACTTAGGTGATGCGCAGAAAGAAAGGCCTACGTAAAAGCCACAGCCTGAGCGAGGGTCGAGAAGGCATTGCAGATGCATTTTATGACCAGTCTTCAATACTCCTGGCCACCTGGTTCAAACAATTACCTTCTTCCCAGGCAGCCCGCAGTTCCTCACGGGTGGCAGAGGCCCTGGGAGACTATATAAGGATCCATGCTAGCTGCCAGCTGAGGTCAGAGGAGAGAGGTGTTCTAGGGTCTCCTGGGAAGTGTCCTCAGAAAAGGAAAGGGTCTCTGTCTCCCTTAGGGTACCGTCCCTCCAGGCCTGTTCCTATGGCCGTTAGCCTATAGTTGATATCAGCACCCAGAGAAAGCAAGGGTCAGGAAAGAGAACCTCCGCTGTGGCCTCTGGATCCCATCATTCCTAGCCCTGCCCCCAAGAGCCCAGTTTTTAAGCCAAGAAGCTTTCTCACTTCCCAAAAGGCAATCGAGTCCAGTGTCTCTCCTGGACACTAAAGACATTGGAAATGACCGAGAGTTCACTAGAGAACCAAATCTCTACCTCACAAACTACATTTTGTGCCTTTGGGCAAAGGCATGCTTTGTAAGAGAAGCTCGCTCACTGTGGGCGCTTTTCAATACCATCATGGTTTCTTTCAACGTCTTTAATGTGCAGTGTGTTTGTTTTGGATTGGCTTTTTATTTCTTTAGGAAATGACTCAAATTCTGTGGCTTTTCTTTCTTCTTTTCTTTTCCTGCCTACTGATTTCAGTCCTAGTAAGATTTAAAAAAAAAATAACAAGATCAATAAAAATAACAGTTGCATTCAGGGCACTCTGATGGATGTGGAAATTATTAGACATGCAAAAAGCCCAGGGAGTAAATTGGGGCTTGGCAGAGGATGCTCTATTCCAATTCTATGCTGTAGGACCTGAGAAAGAGTAGTCGATGTTGGTGACCCAGTGCCAAGTAGTCAGCTCTGAAATCATATACATACTAGTAACATATAAACTGAGCAGATTGTGTGTGTGTATGTGTGTGTGTATGTGCATCCAATTATATATACAATTTAAAAGAGGCCATGAACTTGAGAAAGAGCAAAGAGAGGGGGTATATGCATTGGATTGAAGAACAGAAAGGATGAAATAATACAATTATATTTTCACTTCAAAATGAAAAAAAAATTAAAAAGTGTAACTAGGAGTACAAAGAGTAAAACTGGACAGTTTTACCTGAGTCTGACTTTATTTCCTTTGTGCCTTGCTTTGAGACAGGGACTCACTATGTAGCCCCAGGCTGGTCTCAAACTTGTCATCCTCCTGCCTTAGTTTCTGAAGTCTGGTATTACTACAACGGGCTCCAAGCTTTTTTTGTTTCATAACGTAATGCTGAACTTCAAAGTACAGAACACAGTAGACTAGGTACTTATGGACACAGCTACTTTTGTGAATACTATCACCTTACCTTTCTAAAAATCATAGCTGGGCTTGGTGGTACCTACTATAATCCCAGTACCTCCACGCTCGAGGCAGGAGGGTCAGGGGTTCAGGATCACCTTGGGCTACATAGCCAGTTTGAGGACAGTCTGAATGACATGAGACCTTGTGTACAAAAAAAAAAAAAAAAAAAAAAAAAAGTAATAAACGTTCTGATTTTGAGAGAATTCTAGGTCCACATGCAGCCATGTTAACAGAGTAGCTGAGGTACATGAAGCCTTTGAAGGGTTTGCCTGAGACATTTGTAAGGCAGGAACAAATCACACTCAGTTTGCTCTGCACAGAAACGGAGGGCCTGGTGGGAGAGCCATCGAAAACAGTTCACGGGAGCAGAAGAAAAGATTCGATCTAAGTGGAACAATACCCGTACTCATGTGCACATAACCAACAACAGACACACACACACACACACACACACGCAGAGAGAGAGAGAGCCACCAGGTGGGCTTCCTCTGCTTGCTCTGCTCTGTGCATGAATATGAATAAACAGGAAGCCACAGCCTCGGTGAGACCAACTGCTCAGACATGAATCCTCCCAAGCCTTCATTCCTTTCTGCACAAAAAAAGAAGACTGAGGACATCTGGCACCCGAAGATCTCCAGCTTCTGCAGACGTAAAGATTCGAAAGCCTTGGCAGAGCTGACGAAAGTCTGCCCCTCCCAATCTCGAGCGGTAACAGCCTGGCACTGAGAAATATGTGTGGCACCTTTTCCCACACTTCTAGAGAAACAAGAGAAACAGATATGCTAGAAGATGAGCTTAGATAGTGAACATAGCTCCTACCCATTGCTGATCGCGTGACTTGCTGTCCGGAATGTTCACCCCCAAACAGTGAACCTGGAAGGGAAATTATTGCCTTAAAAAGCTAAGTGCCTGTTACCATCATGGACATTGGTGGAAGTACAAAAGTATGAAATGGTCCATGTGGGATAAAAACACACCCAGTCAAAACTGACATAAACGAATGATGGTCGCGTCTCTTAGAAATATGTTTGCCAGTTTATAACCATACCAAACACACCCAATCTTGATTTATCTTGCCTGGTTAGTCCTTGGTTGGGAGAAATACATTTGTCAGCAATTTAGGATGGGTTTTGTTATGTGCTAGAGAGCCTCAATCACAAAGCTTTTGTTTAATTCTTAGTAGGGAACGGGAACTTCTTTTTTCTAGTACTTTAATGTGTTTTGTTGGAATTCTTACTAAAATAACTAACCCTCCCTAAATTCCTCAGCTCAGAAAGATCACATCCGAGTTAATCCCCGAGGGCTGAGAAATCTAAACTTCAGCGATAACCGGCCAACTCCAGTAGCTGCCGGCGAAGGAGGCAGAGGCCCAAGTAGACCCCAGAAAACCGTTTTGGAGACAGAAATTCCTGTTGCTAGCTCTGAAACAGCTCTGGTCTGTCTCGTTCCATCAGATCGTAGAGAACAACAAAGCATTTGGCAGGGGCCAGCTTCCAGTTTCCACTTAGTTGTTTCTGGCCAATTGCAATGTTTTGTTTTGTTTCTTTCCCATAGAAGAATAAAGCTCATAAATATAGATGCTTGTGAATAGTGGAGTTCAACACACACACACACACACACACACACACACACACACACGCACACGCACACGCACACACACACGCACACACTTATCACTTATGCACAGTAATCATGGAGAATAAAGCAGTAATTTCACGATGGGGAACCCTGGTAGACACTACCATATCCAAACGGCCGAAGTTAACCTTGCAGCACTGTGACCTGTCGGCTGCAGGTGTCTCCTAACAGAAGAACTCTGCATGCCTCCTGTGGAATTCCCGTCAAAAGTCTCTTCTTCGAGCCCAGGTTCAGTGAGCACACACACCTAGGTGACCTGAGGGCTGATGAGTAAAGTACCCACCGCGTGGTGAGAAAGGAGCCCAGTTGTCCTTGATCCCAGGAGATGGAAGGAGACAAGACCTCAGAATTGAAATTTTGGCTTCCCTTTGCTATAAAAGACAGCACTGGGATAGCTTAAAGCATTTGATAAGGCGTGTAGAACATAGGATAGTGTTGTTTAGAGTAAATTCCTGGTTTTGGTAACTGTCCTGCAGTCATATAAAATAATTCATGATTTTAGGAAATACAAACAATATTTAAGGAATAAAACATCATCAAATCTACAGCTTAGAATGGCTTGTTTTGATAGATAGGATAGAGACCCTGGGTTTTGAGACAGGGTCTCTATCCTAGGTGGCCTGAAACTCCTGTGTAGCCCAGGTCAATCTCAATTGTCCCCTAATTCACCAATCTCAGGCTCCCAAGGGCCAGTATGAACTGCTTCTATTTATACTAATTTATGTGGGGAGGGGTGGCACCAGTGCCGTCTGGGACAAGCGGAGAAACAGAGGACTACTTGTGGAAGTCAGTTCTCTCCTCTTACTACCCGAGGCTCAGGGATCAAACACCAGGCTTGGGTGGGGGGCAAAGCACCTTTCTTTGCCAGTGTCACAGAGACCTTCCTTTTTTCTCTCTCTCTTGTTTTTTTGAACCGTGTTTGATCATTTTTCCTGTGTGTATGTATATGTACGAGGTGTGTGCCTGAAGAGGGTTATCTGCTGCTCTGGAACTGAAGCTAACACGGTCATTAGCTGTTCTTTAGTCATTGCCCTGGGAATGAACCTGGGTCCTGGGCAAGAGCAGTCAGTGCTCTTAACCTTTGAGCCATCGTTCCAGGCCCATCGTGGAATTCTTGACCAATAAGAAATCAGGCTGGAGGGGTGGCTCAGTGGTTAAGAGCTCTGACTGCTCTTCTGAAGGTCCTGAGTTCAAATCCCAGTAACCACATGGTGCCTCACAACCATCTGTAATGGGATCTGATGCCTTCTTCTGGTGTGTCTGAAGACATCTACTGTGGTTTTTTTTTTTTTTTTGGATTTTTTTTTTTCAAGACAGGGTTTCTCTGTGTAGCCTTGGTTGTCCTGGAACTCACTCTGTAGACCAGACTGGCCTTGAACTCAGAACTCTGTCTGCCTCTGCCTCCCAGAGTGCTGGGATTACAGGTGTGTGCCACCACGCCCGGCCACAGTGTTCTTATATAAATAAAATAAATAAATCTTTTTTAAAAAACATTCTATATCATGATTATGGTCATGACTGTAGTAGTTACATGAAAACACACAGCTGTCAAAGTTCATTGAGCTTGAAGGTAGGTGTGAAACTGTTCATACGTACATCTCAAAAAATTAGGCTGATTATTTAAATTAGTTATCTTATTTTTATTTATGTATGTGTTTCTGTGTGTGAGCGTATGTACACACATGTTCCCTTGAAGACAAGGGGGGAAAAAGTTAGATTCCCCAGGCTCTGGGATCAAAAGTGGGGTCCTCTCTGCAAGAGAAACAAGGGCTCTTAACTTCTGAGTCATCTTCAGCCTCACAAGATTTTTGTTTGTTTGTTTGTTTTTTAAGATTTATTTATTTATTTTATGCATGTGAGTACATCGTTGTTGTCTACAGACATACCAAAAGAGGGTGTCAGATCCCATTACAGATGGTTGTGAGCCACCAAGTGGTTGCTGGGAATTGAACGCAGGACCTCCGGAAGAGCAGTCAGTGCTCTTAACCACTGAGCCATCTCTTCAGCCCCCACAAGATTTGTTTTTAACATTCGTTTGACATTGTGTATCTTGGTCTTTGAAATACAGGCACTACTCCAATGCAAAACAACATAAGCGAACATCACGGTTTTTAATGAATGTTGTCTAATATTGCTTATCGATTGGCTGATTGCCTAGCTAACACTTGGAATTCAATGGATTACCGCCGGACTGTTACAAACCCATGTTTCCCACGGTGTGTTATTTTATCACATCTATTTTAAGCAGGCTGAAGCATGTCTCATCGAGTCTCTTGTACATCTTGCTTGTTTTTTTTTAAACAGCTGCAGGTATTTTTATCTCCAAAGACCCTTCAGGCTAGCCAGTGGTAAAAGGTATTTGCCACCCGTGCCTGATGACCGGAGCAATGCCCCCAACCTACACCCGGTGACTTTTGGGACTGTCTGACCTCCTGTGGTTCCCGTGGTGAATTTTGAGGTCTGTGATGTGCATACATAGGTCTTTTCTAACCCACAGTTTCTGTCAGTTCTCCCCCACCCCCTACCCCCACCCCCGGGGGTTTCCAAATGTCCTAATATTGTGCTGTTCGTTGTCTAGAGTGCTCCATGAGACATTCTTTGTCTATGAGGAAATATGCAAATTATTTCCACTGTGGGTCTTGCTTACTGGGTGACACAAATGTCTCTTTATTTCTACCTTATTTCTTGAAGCATCACAAAACTCCCCGCGGCTTGTCCAATAATAGATATAGAAACATCTAGTAGATAAAAATACTGACGGGGCTGGGAAGATGACTCAGGCAGTGAAGTATTTGATATGCAAGTATGAGGACATGGGTTTGGATCCACAGAACCCAAGTAAATAGCTGGGCCGCGCGATGAGCTCCCCGCTCTCAGGGCCTGGGTCGGAGAAATAGCAGCTTTCTGATTAGCTAGTCTAGTTAAAAGAACAAGCTCAAAGTTTAGTAAGAGACCCTGCCTCAGGGCTGCAGAGATAGCTCAGCATTTAAGATCCTAGGCCGCTTTTCCAGAGGACCCAGTTCCAGGGTCATTTAACACTTTCTGGTCTCCAAGGGTACTCATATGCACACACACGCGCGCGCGCGCGCGCGCACACGCAGAAAAATACACATAAATAAAAATAAAATACGTTTTAAAAATCAGCATTCATACAATCAGCGCCACCACGACGCTTGTTTTGAATCAACACCACAACCCTCTGCAACTCCATTCTCCGTGGATCTGGCACCCCCTGCTGGCCACTACGAGTACTTCACACACATGGCACATAGACCTGAGTAAAGGCAAAACACCTCCGACCCCCTACCCCGACCCCCCACACATAAGATCAAATGAGGAAAATACATCAATAATTTTAAAAGTGAGACCTCCCCCAAATAATATGGAGAGAAATTAAGGACACCCAACATCAGTGTCTAACACACACACACACACACACACACACACACACACACACACACAGGTATACACATGTGCAACACACACACACATATGATCTGCTGATTTCTCAGAGTTTGTCTTTGATGAACTTCTCAATAATCTAGTGGACAGTGGTCAGAGGAAAGCTCTTCATGAAGAAATCTGTAGATTCTTTCGTCACCATTTACAAATTATTAAGTCAGGGATTTAAAAATGGCCTGTTCAGCCGGGCAGGCGGATTTCTGAGTTTGAGGCCAGCCTAGTCAACAGAGTGAGCTCCAGGACAGCCAGGGCTCCACAGAGAAACCCTGTCTCGAAAAAAACAAAAACAAAAGTAAGTAAATAAATACATAAATAAAAATAATAACATAAAATAAAAATGGCCTGCTCAATATGCGAACTTTCTTTGCTTAGACTGTAATCAGGAATGAGCAGAGAGAACCGGCCCAGTCAGAGCTAGCTTTTTTTTTTCTTTTTTTTGGTTTTGGTTTTTTTCGAGACAGGGTTTCTCTGTATAGTCCTGGCTGTCCTGGAGCTCACTCTGTAGACCAGGCTGGCCTCGAACTCAGAAATCCGCCTGCCTCAGCCTCCCAGAGTGCTGGGATTACAGGCGTGCGCCACCACCGCCTGGCAAGCTCCAGCTTCAAAACACACTTCCCTTCCCATTACGATGAAAGTGGTCGTTTTCAGGCCAACCTGGACTCCAAAGCTGGAAAATGCTCTGCCTGAGCTAACAGCCCTGGAACATCTGTCTGCCTCAAAGAGGAAAGAATCAGACTGAGGAGATGGATCCGTCAGTCAAGGGCAAAGCATGAGGCGTGAGGACCTGAGTTCGATCCTTCAGAGCCCACAGAGGTATAGGGAAAACCTGGGCGTGGGCGGGCGTGGGCTGGTGAGGCGGCTGAATGGATAAAGGAGCTTTGCAGCAAACCTGGGCCCAGTCTCTAGATCCTACGTGATAGAAGGAAGGAAGGAGTGAGCTGACTCCTGACACTCTGAGCTCTCCACACTCATGGTGATGTGTGCACATCCTCCCTCCCTCCCTCCCTCTCTCTCTCTCTCATGAATATAAGGAAACTGTAAAAAAAGAATCAATTTTTTTCTTTATCTTTCACAATTAGGTCTTTGCCCACGCCTAATTTAACGGCATTGTTGAAAAGCAAGCTGTAATTATCAGATCTCTCAAGGCATGTAATTTAGTTGCTTTCCTTTTTAAAAACAAGCATCATGTTTTGGTGTAATTTTAGATTCATGCATATGCTGCAGAGCTGGTTGGTGCTGAGCTCTGGACACCCCCGCCCAGCCTCTTTGATGCTACTACAGGCTTTCCTAGGCCCCTGTTGTCAAAGAGTGCACCATCAACACTGGCCCACAGTCATTCACTAAGCCCCAGACTTCATTTGGATTTTTGTCATTTTTCTATTGCCACATTTCTGTCCCAAGATCCAATCAGGTGCTTCGCTGCATTTAGTTGTCCTGTCTTCTAAGAACCCTCTGGTCAATGACAAGTTTTCTTGTCTATTTTTTGACAGACTTGAAAGTCTTGAGGAACACAGACCACATGTCCTACAGGATGTCTTCCAAGGCAGAGCTGTTCCACACTTCAGTATTCCGACCAGACTCAAGTTACAACTTTTGGAGAGGATGCCACAGAGACAAAGTGCCCTTATGCACCGCTGATAAAATGACCTTCCTGTAACTGGGTTTTTAAGGAAATCACCCTCACCCTTTCAGCACCCATTAAATTGAATTTTATGAATTCAATGAATAATGTAGTCATTGTAGACATAAATGGCGTGCATAGGATTGGGAACCAGTGGATTTCGGATCAGTTTGGGCCTCGCCTTGAAAAGCAGTTTGTTCTGGAGCTGGGGCATCAGCCAATCAGACATGGGTCATTGTTTTCCATGATGGTATTGAAGAGCTTCATGTTCTGGTGGTGGGACGCTCCTGAGATGCTGACTGAGGGTTAGCCGTTAGAGCCCCTGAGCAGGAGTCTCTCTCTGCTCTCGGTGGAGGCGGATGGATGCTGAGACCTTACTCTCTTTGTTTACTGTTTTCTTCCTCCCTGGGAGAACCTGGAGCCTGTCTGCCTTAGTCATCACTGTGTTCCAGCACTCAGCAGGACTCTTGGCACTCAATACACTGGTTCCACAGTCGGATGAATAAACAGTGCCAACTTTAATGTGCATCTGGCAGGGTCCAGTCCGTAGATAGACTGCTGCATCAGTTGCTTGAACAGAGAGGATTGAAGTCACAATGGTAATCCTAAACTGGGAGACAGCCATTATAGAAAGCAGACTTCCATCTCTTTCGCTTACCTGGGGAGCGGGAGGGGGAGGGTTGGGAACAAAAAGAACAAACTAAGATAGAAAATGTGATACTGGGAAGAGATACTACGGAGGGCTTGGAACCAGACTTGACTCAAGAGCGGAGCGCCAGACTTCAGAGCTGGGGCTCTAAAGGAGGTGTGTGTGGCTTCTTCTGTCTGTGAGGCGTGTCATTCGCTTGACTCACCTGGGCCACAGGGAGAGCCTGGGACTGTAAGGTGAAGAAGTATGGCAAGGTGGCATGAGCCAAAGCCAGAAGATATAGCCCTGGCTGTCCTGGAAGGACACTCTGTAGACCAGGCTGGCCTCGAACTCAGAAATCCGTCTGCCTCTGCCTCCCAGAGTGCTGGGGTTACAGGTATGCGCCAACTCCACCCAGCTGACTCTAGTGTTTCTTACTCTCTGGTGTCTCTCGGTGAGACAGAGCCTTATAGGGAGCCAATTGAGTTGTGGGGATGTGGGTTGCAGGTCTCCCAGCCACAGAGTTGCAGAATATGGAATACAGGAAACTGGGGCTGAAACAACTGCTTGGTGCCTGGACCTGTCAGAGATCAGATCCAAATGTGCTAATGCAGCGTTTAAACACCTCAACCACCTGCTTCCTACCCATAGTTCTTTAGACTATGTGGAGCTTTAGACTTACCTTCTTTCTTCCTTCCTTTGTTCTTTCGTTCCTTCGTTTGTTTGTTCCTTCCTTCCTTCTTCCTTCTTTTTCACATATATATTTTGTTGTTGTTGTTTGCTTGGTTTGTGTTGTTTCCCTGGACACTGAGTCACATGTAGTGCTGAACTCCCTACTTCCTGACTTTACATCCCCAGTGCTAGGATTAGAGATGTGTATTATTGGTTCTGGATTTTGCCCCCATTTTTTGACTTGCTCCCTTTGTAACAGTTTGGGAGAGTCCCTGGATGCACGTTGGGTACAGTAGGAAATTCTTAGGGGTGTAGTTTTCAATACCAACTTGTTTCCTAGCCATTGAGCCAGGCACGCTTGTGGGGGTGGGGGGTACTCATCTCACCCCCACCCATTAGGGAGCCACCCCATTTTCTTCTGAGTCTCTTAAGTGTCTCCATACTTTGAGCTATGGACACCCAGTGAAAAGCATAATATATATCTGACCCACACAAACTCATGCCCAATTTCTCTTCCCTTTAAGATATTGGAATTCTTGGGGGCTATTGAAGTCACTGTTGCCAGAAATGCCAAGTGTGAAAATGTAAATTCCAGCTAGGATCTGGTGCATGAGCTGGGTCAGCAGGGAGACAGATAGCCATACTTATAATACTTCTTCCTAAGCCCAGCCTGAGATCTCTTGACCTAGACGCCTTAGAGTTACCTGGGAACAAAAGAGATAGGGGGAACATCTCAGTGGTTAAAACGTTTGCCCCACACATGTGAGGATTGGAATTCAGATCCCCAGGACATACCTAAATGCCAGGTGGGTCTTGGCAGCCTGCCTGTAATTCCAGCCACAGAAAGCAGAAAGGGAACAAGCGGAAAGAGCAATATGGCAAGGGACATTAGCCACATCATGAAGCTCTTGGTTTGACTGAGAGAGTCTGCCTCAAATGATCAATGACTTGTGTGGAAGAGCATTGGAGGACGGTTCCCTCAGGCCGCCACATGTGTGTGAGCATAGGTGCATGTGCACTGTCACACAGGAAAACATGCACACACATACATCAACCACAAACATACATACATGCACACACATGCACACACAGACAGATGGGGAAGAAGGAGGAGGAGGGGGAGGGGAGGAAAAGAAAGGGGTGAATAAGGAAGAGGAGAAGGAAGAGAAGGAGAAGGAGAAGGGGAAGAAAGGTGAGGAGGAGAAAGAAGAGGAGGAGGAGCAGGAGGAGGAAGAAGAGGTGGAGGAGCAGGAGGAGGAGAAGGAGAAACTATAGTATCAGCCACATCAGCACAAGAGCCAACACAATGGAGCATATCTTATCTGTAATCTTAGCATTTGGCAGATAGAAGCAGGGAGATTAGAACGACCCTCAAGATGTAGATGTGTGAAGTCCACCCAGGGAAAAGAAATCTTACAGTGCTTGTTTAATAATAATAAGCATGCTTCCCTTCAAAGCCTTTGAGCCTTCAACTTGACAGTGTGGCCTGACCAGGGCAGGAGTCACCACGGGGCAGGGGGTGGGGCATGACTCAAACAAAGTATTTTCTACCCTAGGTGTACTTCATTTTTAAGATCGAATCTAGTCGGGTGGGAGATGTAGCTCAGTTGGTAGACGGCTTGCCTAGCACACACGATGCCCTGGGTTTGATCCCCAGCACCGCATAAACTAGGAATGGTCATCTGTGGTAGAAACAGGAGAATCAGAAATCCAGGCCATCCCCTACTGCACAGTGAGTTAGAGGTCGGACCAGGCTACATAAGACCCGGTCTCAGAGAAAATAAAAAATTGAATTAGTTGCTGAGATTCAGTGATTGGGAAATTTCTGACGCAATCTGGATTTCTGGCTTCCTGTGAAAAAAACAGAAGGCTTGGGGACAGCTGGTCACAATGGGCAGATGAGGGGTAGGGGGGTTGGGACAGCAGCAGAAGCTTGCTCTACCTAACAGACTTTAAACTACCAGGCTGGAGAATTCTTCATCCAGAGAGGGCCTTGCTGGGAAAGATGTCGAGAGCTGCCCTGTGAGATGACATTACACTAATGGACGTCCCAGTCTGCTGGGTCCAAGCATCCTGGAGCCTTGGGCTTATAAACTGCAACAAGGCCCCACAATACCCTAACTGTACTGGGCGACTTGAAGATGCAAGCATCCAGCCGGGAGGTGGTGGCACACACTCTTAATCCCAGCACTTGGGAGACAGAGACAGGCAGATTTCTGAGTTCGAGGCCAGCCTGGCCTACAGAGTGAGTTCCAGGATAGCCAGGGCTACACAGAGAAACCCTGTCTCGACAAAACCAAAAAAAGAAAAAAGAAAAAAAATGATACAAGTGTCTATCTTTTTATAAATAAGACTGATTATTCCTCTCCTTCCTGTGGTCTACTTGTCAAACTCTAGAGGCAATAGAATGGCTTCATTTTCCTATCGCATATATCTCCGGGCCAAATGTCCGAGCAAAGGTACACCCCTCCCACATTCATGAGTGATGTCCAGTTTACCATAAACCCAAAATAAGGAAATATCGTTATGAGAAATGGCTGAATTATGAAATCTGTACTTATTTGAAATACCATTTCCTAGTGACCTTTCTCTTTCGGCTGCTGCGCTCGGCATTAATGTAAGAATTATTTATGACTTGGCATTTCCCCCGCAGCAGCTGCCCACAGGTCAGGCAGAATGGGAGGAAATAAAAGAGCCCTGTCGGCTGTGCCCAATGCACATCAGCACTCATGGCCAAGGCCGGGCAGCAAGCTCCTGGGGCAGGGCCGGGCACAGGATGCTCTGGTGTCCTTTGGAGTTCAAATCCTGACTTTGGAGTGTACCAGCTGTATGACCCGAGATAGTTGTTTTACCCAGAAGTCAGCCTGTGATGTGAAGGGCCATCTGGGGAACACTGACAGCTTTGCTCACTGTGGTGTAGCCTGTTAGCACCCTTCAGTCACACAAACGCCACTGGCCTCCATGGGCCTCCCTTCCCCCTTACATTGCTCATTCTGTGGTCCGGGGCCCCCTGCCTACCAAACAAGCACGCTAACACTAAGCCACACTCCCAGCCCACTAATCTCTTTTTTTATAAAGTGCAAAGTCTGTGGGATCTGACCACACCAGATGACTTTAGTTACTTACTTGTATAAACAACAACAGCAAAACCGAAACAGTGATGGCAGTCTATGTATGCCTTCAATCCCAGCTCTCAGGAGGCAGAGTTAGGTGGATCTCTGAGTTTGAGAACAACTTCATCTACAGAGGACTTCCAGGACAGCCAGGACTACACAGAGAAACCTGTCTGGAAAACAAAAACAAAACAAAAACAAAACAAAAAAAGAAACAACAACAGCAACAAAACTGTACCAAAGCTAGACATTGGTGGCACAAAACTGTAATCCCAACTCTTGGGAGGTAGAGGCAGGAGGGCCAGGAGTTCAAGGTCATCCTAAGCTACACAATGAGGTTTTTGTTTGTTTGTTTGTTTGGTTGGTTGGTTTTTTGATTTGTTTTTTTCCGAGACAGGGTTTCTATGTATAGCCCTGGCTGTCCTGGAACTTACTCTGTAGACCAGGCTGGCCTCGAACTCAGAAATTCCGCTGCCTCTGCCTCCCAAGTGCTGGCACTAAAGGCATGCACAGTGTGTTTAAGACCAGTCTGGGCTATATGAAAGTCAGTCTCAATTGCCCTTCCCATCTCCTCAGAGTTCCTGAAGTAAGGATGTCAACTTATTAACTATTAAACAACTAGAGTTAATGATATGGTATATTATGATTTGACTACTTTTATATATGCATACATATGTACACACATATAATACATACTTTACATATAAACTTGTTATGCTGTGATTCAAACTCAGAGCATTGACCATATTAGCGAAGTACTTTAGCACTGACTTTTATCACCTCCCCTTCCCCCCTTTAATTTTCATGTGTGGGAAACTTCATCACCTGAATCCACGTTCATTCTTTCCGGAGATGGGGTATTTGGGTCAGCTTGATCAGGTCTGCCCTCCTAAATGGATTAGTGCATTTGTGGGTCAATGGGTCATTGAAGGAGTGGCTTTGTTACACAAGCCAGGGCTACCCAATGTGTTTGCTGTGTCACCGTTGTGCAATGCTTTTTGCTGTGTTACACTGCTAACACAAGAGGAAGGCCCTCGCCAGAATCGAGCCCACGACAGCGAACTTCCCAGCCTCCACCACCACAAAGTGATCTGAACCTCTTTTCTTCCCAAATTCCCAAGCTTTAGACATTTTGTTACAGTAACAGAAAGCAGACTGAGACAACACAGAAAATTTGCTAAAGGGACAGACAGCAGGTTCTTCTACCATACTCTAACCTCTGTGAAATACGGACCTGCAAATTCAACTGACTCTGAAAACCATTTGTCTAGACAGTTGTGCGAGAGCAAGGACTGAAGTCAGCTTCTTGAATAGAATGTACACGCAAACACGTAAAACTTGTTCCGGTAAAACCTGACAAAAGCAGGCCCCATTGCGGGGAGCGGAGGAGGGAGGGCAGGGAGGGAGGCTGGGGGGCAGGGACAGGGACGACAAACCTAAAGGCTTCTCAGCCATGCAGGCCCTGGTGTATGAACTGCAGGCCATTAGCCTCCCTTTCCTTCCTTCCCACACTTCTTTACCTAGCTCACACCCTATTTTATTTTTCAGATTTATTTTAATATATTTGTAATGTACATATGGTGGCGGTAGTGGATGCGCACATGCCAGAGAGCTCTCATGGAGACCAGACGAGGGTGACCACCCTTAGGGCTGGAGTTACAGGCTGTTTGTGCATCTGGGTTATAGGCATCCGGTGCATCTGATGTGGGTGCTCAGAGTTGAACCTGAGGAGCCCTTTGAAGAACAGTACACACTCGTAGCCACCGAGGCACATCTCCAGAGCGTCCTGACTGTTGACTTTTGCTTTTCTATAGAGATGGAGTTTCACTGTGCTGCAGGCCGGACCCAAACTTCTGAGTTTATACATTCCTCCCGCCTCTGCGCCCTCCCATCCGTCTTCCCAAGCCCAGTGCTGGGATTCCAGGCGTGCGCCGCCAGGTCTGGAGGTTGCACAGGAGACTTCCTCGCGCTTCCTCGGACGCCATCATTTCCTCCCCAGGGCTCTGCCTCCGCCTCAGTTCTTCCTTTGCTTCTTGAGTCTCTGCTTGCTCCTCTCCTCTCCTTGTTGCTGGCACCAGCTGAGTCAGCCAGTGCTGGGCTTCTTCCTGCTTGGCAGATAATCCTTCCTAACTTCACCTATGATAAGCTCACCCGTGGTTCAGGTCTTGACAGTTTGAGGACACCGTCTATCCCAACAGGAAAGTCACGGCTGTGATTCGAATGTGAGGCAGGCAGGTCACGCAGCATCTACGTTGTTCAGGAAGTAGAGAGATGGACACCTGCTGAAACACACTCCTGTGAGCTCCTGATTCAGACATCATCCTTTTGGATGGTTTCCTGGCGTGAGTGCTTTCAGAAATTCCTATTTTGAGTCTTGGCCGGTTACTGTTTCCTTGGCTACTAAAATCTGTAAGGTAAACTGCTCTTTCCTGTTTCTGCCCACAGACTAGGAGATTCTTTTAAAGGCCTTTATAAACATACCTTGCTCTTACTGTTTTGAATTAAAACAAAACAAAAGCCTAAAATAGCAGCTTCAGGAAGGAAGGGTTTATTCTGGCTCGCGGTTTGAGGGCACCGTCTATCCCAGCAGGAAAGTCACGCTGTGGAATGTGAGGCAGGCAGGTCACCTAGCATCCACGTTCAGGAAGTAGAGAGATGGATCCTGACGCCCAGCTTGCTTTCTGTTTTAGCATTTGGTCTAGGGTCTCCATCTGTAAGATGGTGCTTCCCACATCTGTGGTGAGTGTCTCCTGTACATTTTTACTTTTCGCCTGAGCACACCATGGATTCTGCCATGCAGGAGGAGTTCAACAAACACGGGCTAAACGGAAGACCCTTCATTAATCAAACCCTTCGGGAGACTGAGCATTTCCGAGCATTTTGAACTGGGCTCTGGTTACCTATAAATGTCAAGGAGGCCTCCTTCCGAACTTTAGCTGCCTCTCAAGGATCCATTCCCCCCATAACAGTCATCAGTTGACAATAACTGTAAATCTGAAACATATTTATTTGATGAGTCATGTACCTCACCTAGAGTGTTGGTACAGACAGGCCGGACAGTGGGCCTCACATAGGTAGAGGTTTCCAGTGCTTTTAATAAATATTTTTAATGCCTGCAAATGAGATCATGTTTTAATAATGTGTAAATTAAACATACTCTATGCTTAGGGGGCTCAGACCATTCATAGTCAGGATTGGGTGGTCAGTGACATGTATAAAAGACAGTAAGGATAAGTCAATCCAGGTGAGAGCATTGAGGACAGGTCACGTGACTGCTGGGCTATGGGCACGAGGGAAGCTTCTATAGAAGACAGCCAGAAGTAGGACCTGCAGTATCTGGGAAACTCTAGGAAATCCCATTCTCGCTGATGGGTTTGAGAGAGGAGTCTTCGAGTTGGTTTTGACTCTGCCTGTCTCTAGGGGTCGGGGGTGGGGGAACTGATCAGAGGACAACCAAGTTGGAATAACCAGAAGCATAAGAGCATACAAGAAAACTTCAAGGATCACGCAGACTTTACATGACAAACCAGTGTCCACAGGCCAAGGAACCGACACAGGTAGGGTGACTGACCGGTCTGTGTCCCAGAGACAGCTCCTTTCTCTCTGTACTGTGCCTTCCCTGTAAATATCAGGAGTGGTGGTTTGGGGCTCTTGCCTTCAAAGGTTGGACTTCGGTAAAACTCTAAAGGCAGTAGTATATTTAGACTCAATAATACCTGCCCAGCAAAATTCTAAAGACGCTATCCTGGGCTCAATAATGTTTGCCCAGCAAGCTTGTGCAGTTTCTCCTGTATGGTCACAGGGAGGAAGGAGCAGGCAAGAGAGACAGGTCTCCCACAGAGAATCCAGGCAGCCTGCAGAGCCCATAAACCCGGACACACAGAACCCCCCTTCCCTTCTCACAAGCCCTCCAAGTAGAACTGCTGGCAGAAGGAGGAGGTGGGCCCCTGCTGTTACAAAAGACACACTAGGCCGCCTGGGGCTACCAAGAATTGTCAACCTATAAATAAAGTGTTCAGACAAATGGTTCAACTGTGAAGCGCAGTTGAAAAATTAGTGAGGGTGTCGTACATTAAGATTTAGGAAGCTGAGGTTTGTTTTTGTTTTTGTTTTTGTTTTTAACAAAGCTTTTAATTGTTCATCAGACCTCAAGTTAACAGTTAGCTGCTGCTAGCACAGCAGGAGACATATACACAAGAATGTTTCCCATTCCGTAAGCCAAGAAAAGAAATTACACACTGCTATTCATGAACCTAGGCAGGTCCCATAGCAGAGACTCTTCTCCCGGATACCCAAGGTTGTCAAATTTGCACAGTCAGTTTCCGCTGAGCTATTAAAACTAATCAAAGCAATTTTTTCAATGCTGGAAACTTTGCATTGCTTGGTGAACTTTTATTTACTTATTTGTTTATTTGATATGTTCATTATGCAGCCTAGGTTAGCCTCAAACTCTAGCTCCTCCTGCCTCAGTACCCTTTCCACCATACCTTTCTTCATCAAAACATCTAGGAAATCTTACAAGCTATTGTGGGTCCAGTCAGCTCTTAGCTGCAGCCACAGAACAGATGTGTTGTCTTCCTAGACCCAGCCAATGCCCTGACTGCCCAAGGGGTCCTGACCTTTTTGTGCTAATGTCCAGTTGAATCTTCAACTAGTGCCTTTTTTTATTTTTTATTTTTTGCTGAGTCTTCATAACCAAAGACTTCACATACGAACCTCTGTCCCCTCATTTTCAGGACTGAGGCCCTGCTCAGTGTGAAAGGGAAATGGCTAGTGACTAATTGACATGATTCGTGGAAGAGGAACTGCACCGGCCAGTGGGGTCTTCAACCTGAGGAGAGAACTAACTAATGAAGGGAACAAGAGACACTAAGAATGTGAGCCCTCCCCTTTTGATCACAAATTGAGAAATGCCCCACAGCTGGATCTCATGGAGGCATTTCCTCAAGGGAGGCTCCTTTCTCTGTGATAACTCCAGCTTGTGTCAAATTGACACAAAACCAGTCAGTATAACTCCTTTGGTAGAAATCAGGTGACTGATGAGAAGGGAAAACAGAGAATTTTCAATATACATTTAAACCCGCTATTTATGTATGTATGTATGTATGTATGTATGTATGTATGTATGTAAGTTTTTGGGACAGGGTTTCTTTGTGTAGCCCTGGCTGTCCTGGAATTCACTCTGTAGACCAGACTGGCCTTGAACTCAGAAATCCGCCTGCCTCTGTCTCCCAAGGGCTGGGATTAAAGGTGTGTGCCACAACTGCCCGGCTTAAACCTGTTTAAAAACAAGTTTACAGGCAGTTGTGAGCTGCCTCATGTGGGTGCTGGGAACTGAACTCAGGTCCTCTGAAAGAACAGTGTAAATTTAACCACTGAGCCATCTTTGCACCTCGGCGGATTTTTATGTATGTGTATGTATGTCTGTGTAGTGTATGATATATGTGCTTGGGGGGCTCACAGAGGCCAGAAGATGCCATTAGATCCCCTGGAGCTGGAGTTACGGGCAGTTGGAACTTGTTTGGTGGTAGTGCTGGAACCAAACCCGGGTCCTCTGGAAAAGCAGTACTGGATCCTTAACCACTGAGCCATCTCTCCAGCTCAGTTTGAAGCCTTTGCTGTTTGTAGGAAGTGTATGATCTACTCACAGATAAGTGACGTTAGAAGTGTGTATAGGGCTGAGGAGACAGCTCAGCAGCTGAGAGCACTTGCTGCACAAGCAGGAAGGTCTAAGTTCACGTCCCCAGAACCCATGTGAAAAGGTGAACACGGTTGCCTGCTGTAATCCCAGCACTGTGGAGGAGGTGGCTGGAAGATGGGTGGGTCTATGGGTTTACGAATAGTCACTTGACCTAGCCCCAAGTCCAGTGAGAGACCCTGTATCAAGGGAGTAAGACTGAATGTAATAGGACACTCAATGTTGTCCACTGGTCTTAGTACATGCAAGTTCAGGCACAGACACTGGTACATATGTGAGCATATCCCACATACACATGCCCCACACATACTTGTATACATACATACATACATTACACACACACCACCACCATCACTACCACCACTACCACCACCACCACCATCACACATAAGTGCACAAGAAAAAAAAAACCCAAAAAACAACAATAACAACAAAAAACCAAAACAAATCCAAAACCAATCAACCAACCAGAATAGCTACTCATAGTATATATGAAGAATGATCCTGGTGTTTGAGGTCTGTGATCTCAGCTGCTGAGGAGGCTGGGACAAGAGGACCATACATTTAAGGCCTGACTGACAGTGAGGCCAGTCTAGGTGAGCAAATGAGACCTCTTCTCAAAATATGAGTAAGGGCTGGAGAGATGGCTCAGTGGTTAAGAGCACCAATTGCTCTTCCAGAGGTCCTGAGGTCAATTCCCAGCAACCACATGGTGGCTCATAACCATCTTTAATGAGATCTGTATGCCCTCTTCTGGTGTGTCTGAAGACAGCTACAGTGTACTCATATACATGAAATAAGTAAATCTTTTTTTTTTTTTAAAGAAACATCTATTTAAAACAAGCAATGATCAAAAAGAGGATAGGGCATAGGTTAAGGGATGGGGATACTTACCAAGTACGTGTGAAGCCCAAGGTCCAATCCCTAGTACTCTCAAATAAATCAGAAATCTCTATATTTTCTATTATAACTACCCTCCCTTCCCTCTAAAGTAAGAAATTCTTTGAAGGCATGAAGAAAATGAAGAAAATGAAGAATTAAACTCTTCCTGACAGGGAAGAGGGAGTCTGGAAATTATACCTGATGGATAGAATGAGAAATCCTGGCAAGGGGCTGGGCGCTGACAGGCGAAGAGATGCGTGTCTGACAGGATTTGGACTGTTTGCAGAAACTGAGACGGAGCAATTATGCAAAGCACGTTGAGAGAGCTGTCTTCCCCACTGTCAGCTTTCAGACGAATCCAAGCACGCTCTAGTTGCCACATTCGGCTCCCATGCCTGTCCTGTGTGTGGTAGGGAGGGCCTTTTCTCATTTCTTTGGAATCAGCAGAAACAACATTTAAGAGTTCACTTACACTGAAGAATATGGCGATGCCAGGGTTCATTTTCCTGATGCACTTCAGGTCCTTGCGCATTAGTGAACTGACACATGGCTGAGACAGGGCAGAACAGGGCGGTAAGGATTACCAGAGCGAGACTCTGGTGGGACACTGAGAACTCAGATGTGTGGCCACCTGGTTGAGAGCTGACTGCGCCTGCGTGTTAGGCATCAGCCTCAAATGGAACCAGCCACACCGACTCAAGGAGACAATCAGATACTCTGCAGGGCAAGGCTAAGGAGAGAGATTGAGACTCTGGCAGCGGCGAGGCAGGATAATGGGAAAGGAATGAGGAAAACTTGACAAAAGTCAACATAATGGAAAAACAAGTTGACAAACAGGAAGACTGGAAAACACCTCCGGGTTCCAGAAGAGCGACTAAATCCTACCTCAAGTGCTGGTGCAGTCACCCCAGAGTGCCGAAATGTGACACACAGCTTAAATGCGTACCTCGAGATGGAGGCAGGAGGATCAGGAGTTCAAGGTTATCCTCTGCTAATAGTAAGCTCAGAGCCTACCTAGGCTACGAAAGACCCTGTCTCAAAACAGAACAAAACAAAACAAAGCAGCAAACCAACACACCCAATGTACAGACGCCCAGCTAGGTCACACAAATGCCCTGTCTTTTGTTCCATGGGACCATTGGAGCTACTACGCTCTTTAGTCTACCCCTCCCTTGAAAAGTCACACCTTTTACTTGCCTTTAACTCACGTTTAATACTAGTTTCCATCCTCCGAGGATCTTTCGGAATGGTTTTCACACAATTCATTGAGTTTTAAGGTATTTATTAGCGTATGTTAATTGTACATAATAAGCCTCATATTTTCATGCACATGCACAATGCAGTGTGGTTCGATCACACTCAGCCCATATCTTTTTCTTGCCTTCCTCCGATTCATTTTTTTCCCTCTTCCAACTACCCATCCTTCTACTTTGATGACTTGCTTTTTGTGTATGTCTGACCCAACCAGTTTCAATAGGATTATTTGCAGGAAGGGAAGCAGCATCACCTTAGCAGGGGCTACACCATCCAAGAAAATGTCTTTTCCTCCCTCAGCAACCTCAACTGCCTATAGGTCCTCATGAGCACCCCCCGCCCCCTGCTGCTTCAGGATGGGATGTCGATTGGTCCAGTCTTCTGCAGATCTTGTTTAGGTATTCGTACTTACTATGAGTTCAAGTTTGTACTTAGAAGACAGGGTCCCCAACATCCCACCCCTTCCGCCAGCTCTTAAATTCTTTTCTTCCTCTCTTCCATCATGTCCTCTGAATCTTGGAAATGTGCAATTCACGAGGAGCAAGCCAGTAAGCAACTCCTCTGTGACTTCTGCTTCAGCTCCTGCCTTGAGCTCCTTGCCGGACTTTCTTCAGTAATGAACTGTGATATGAATGTGTAAGCATGTCAGCGAAACAATCCTTTTCCTTCCCAAGTTGCCTTTGGGCGTGGTGTTTTTACGCCAGCAGGAGAAACCCTTACTAAGACCCGTATGGCCCTGTACCTGTGGCTCTCGACCTTCCTGGGGCTGCTACCCTTTAATACGGTCCTCATGTCGTGATTCCCAACCATGAAATCATTGCCTTGCTACTCCATAATTATAATTTTGCTATTGTTATGAATCATACTGTAAAATTCTGATGGACAAACCCTATGAAAGGGTCGTCCCACGCCAAAGGGATCGTAACCCACGGGTTGAGAACCAGCGCTCTATAGTTACTGCTGTTCATTGCAGAAAGAAGTTGCTCTGACCAGAGCTGACAGCAGTCTATGAGCATAAGCGTCATAATTTAGGAAACAACTTGCTAGGCTGCTTATGATTGGTGTATCTTTGTCCAGTTTTTTTTGGGGGGAGGGGATGTGTTTCGAGACAGGGTTTCTCTGTGTAGCCCTGGCTGTCCTGGAACTCACTCTGTAGACCAGGCTGGCTTTGAACTCAGAAATCCGCCTGGCTCTGCCTCCTGAGTGCTGGGATTAAAGGAGTGCACCACCACTGCCCGGCTGTCCAGTTCTTTGTTTCCAGGATATAAGGACCTCGAACTCCTCTGGAGATGCTCATCAAACATTGATATTCGCCAATGTTAGCGATATTTACAACCAGAGGAAAGGGTCCTTTCATGAGATGGGTACGTATATGTTACCATCTAATAATGGGTGGTGTGTGTGTGTGCATTCATGCCTGTGTGTGTGTGTGTGTGTGTGTGTGGTGTGGCTTGCTTGCTACACAGTTGTTTCTGTTCTTCATTGAATCTCCATTTAAAAAATAGTTAACGGCAAAGTATTAGAATAGTAAAAATCTGTGAGTGAAATAAAACAGTGCTGTGGTCCAGTAATCGGGGCACTCGTGGTCCCTCTAACTATGGGTTTTTGGGATTAAGAGGAGCCAGAGCTTGCTTCTGGCTGAAGGGACTGGGGAGGGTTCCAACGGGCAGGGCTGGGCATTGTTTGGTGGGAACCCCAAATCAGTGAGAGAGACGAGGCCAAGGTAGAGAGGCATCAGATGGCCTGCCCAGCCCTTCCTTCAGCTGCACACCCTCAGTGGAGGGGGTGTTGGAATCACTGCTCACCACTTGATAGTCAGATAAACGGAAAGCAGATGGTACCTTTGAGAAACATGGCTGGCAGCCATGATTAGAGAGCCGACCATATGATTCACATTCCCTCTCCAAATAAGAATAGATGGCGGTTCCTGCTGGCTGGGAAGACTCCCACAGAAAAGAAGAGGGTGAGGAAAAGTGCTGGAGGTTGTGGATTTATGCCTCCAGGATGAGCTTGGCCTTTTGACTTTGCATGGGACTATGTTCTGTGCCCTGGCCTAGCACACAACACGTGCACAGTCGAGTCCTCTCTAGTGGTCAGGATAGTCTGTGATACTACCCTTCCGGTGGTAGAGAATGGAATATCAGAAGTTCAGGGACAGCTTGGTTAACATACTGCGTTCAAGACTAGCCTGGTCTACTGGAAACTTTTTCAAAAACACAAAACCTGGTCCATCCAACCAAGCAAGAAACCAATTTCCCTCCAGGGAATGATCGGCTCTCTCTAAATGGAGGTTTTAGAGACCAGGGTCAAATGGCATCGGAGTCTCTGTGGCTCAGAGCCTGCCTTTTAGAACACCTTGGCACAGGGCAGCCTCAGTCATGAGGTCCCTGGGCTGGATCTGAGTATGCACATTCCTCCCCATCCCTGGCAAGCCATCTCTACATGCTGACTTTACATTGTGCCTCAGTGACTAGACTTGGGGGCTAACCACGCCTGTCCCCGAAGCTCTTTATCAGTTCCTGTTAGGTCTGGGAGGACAGCCAGACATTTCAGGAGTGAAGAGCCTGCGCCCTGGCGTTGGCTGGTTAGCACACACTGCCCCCTTGTGTCTGTAATACATTTCGCAGGATGCTTTTCTGCAGGCTCAAGCACAGGTTTGCTTTGCTTTGCAGAGGCAGTCTCACAGTTGCCTTAAAGACTAATGGCAATCCTCCTGCCTCAGTTCCCCAAGTGCTAAGATGGCAAGTTGGGAGAGCCCATCTATCACTTGGAGTTAATCCTTCTCTTCTTCTCTTCTTGGTTTCATTTTGAAGCCTTTCATAGCCCTAAGCCTGTAAATTTCAGAAGCAGAGGAAGAAAGGGGTGGAGAGGGAGGGGAGGAAGAGAGAGAGAGAGAGAGAGAGAGAGAGAGAGAGAGAGAGGGAGAGGGAGAGGGAAGAGGGAGAGAGAGAGGGAAGACGGAGAGGGAAGAGGGAGAGGGAAGAGGGAGAGGGAAGAGGGAGAGGGAAGAGGGAGAGGGAGAGGGAGGAGGGAGGGGAAGAGGGAGAGGGAGAGGGAAGAGGGAGAGAGAGAGGAGAACATGTACACACTCACATGCCAGTTTCCCAAGATGTCAGTCCAGAATTTTATGAAGTTGATAGTGACAGCTAACTTTAGGGAACTGATTCTAAAAACTAGGCACTGACCACAATGGCACCCAAGACTCTGCTCTCCAGATGAAAGAATACCATCATGGGGTCAGGGTCTGTGGTCTGTATCCAAGCCCTAGAGCACCAGAATGCCTTAGTGGGGCTCCTAGGACATGCTGGGCATCTGAACTGAGCCCTCATTTCATCCTCCTTTTCTGAACGCCTTGGAAGGTGGTCCGGGGGACACACGAGTGGCTGCCTCCTGCTCCACAAATATCTTCAATAAAGACGATTATTTTTTTCTATCCAGCGTCACTCAAGCATGGGATGTCCCTTTGGCAAGCTCAAACCTGAACCTATGATAGATAGCAAGTGTTCTGCCTCTGTCACTGCCTATCTGTCTGTCCACTGTCTGTCTGCCTGTCTCCAGATTTGAGGAAGATATAAGCTCTACTCTAAGCTTGCATTCATCACAGTTAGTGATCCAGATGTGGTCTTAATGAGACAGATGGCCCAAGCCTGTATGCTCCAGTTTTTAAAGTACAGAAACCAGAATCAAAGATAACTTTCTCACACAGCCTTCTAAAATGACCAGTGATTGTCATTTTAGAATTTAGTGACTCTCATTTAGAATTAGATTGTGCATTCTCCAAGGCTAGGAGAGAAGCCTTGGGAAATGGGTGGAGAAGATGCACTTTGCCTGGCAGGAGGGCCTGCCCTCCATGGATGTTTTACAGATCTGCATCTCAGGCAGGTGTTCTACCCCTGTAGGGAGCTGTCATCAGGAGGCCCTGACACTGACAGAACTCTTTGTGCTCTTGGAAGTGTGTTGGTGTACAATCTGACAGCCTTGCCAAGCAGCTGGAAAGAACAGCTTCTTAAATAAAGGCTCCAATACCCCGGATATGGTTTTTTTGTTTTTTTTTTTGAATCTTTTTAGGATTATTTTTCAGTCTTTTTTTTTTTTTAAATCCCCTCAGTGGTGTTTTTCCTTAATGACATCAACGCCTTCTCTGCCTTGTGTTCTTGTGTGAAACTTGTCATAATGGGGCCCAGTTTCTTGCCTGAAGCAGAGACAGGTCGACAAACGTACAGACCATGTTCATACTCACAAGATGAGGGGCTTTTGCTAGCCTGGCTTTGTTTTGAGACAGGGTCTCTTGTAGCCTAGGACGATCTCAAAGTTGCTGTGTAGCCAAAGATGCCTCTCTGAACCTCTGGCCTCCCTGCCCCCCCACCACCTGAGTGCTGGTATTACAAGCCTGCACCACCACACCCGGTTTCCCTCAGTGCTGGGCATCAGGCAGGCTTGGCTGACCCCTAAGTGGCTATGGCTCCAGCCCACAACCACGAGTTCTTTAGATTTTTCAGAATTACATTTTATGTTTTTATTTTGTGTGTATGCATGTGGGAGTCAGAGAACAACTTTCGGGAGTTGGTTCTCTTCTTCCGGCATATAGGGTCTGGGGATCAAACTCAGGTGTCCAGGGTTTGCTACCTTTATCTGCCATGCTATCAGCTCCACAAACATGTTTTCTGTCTGTCTCTGTCATTTCTATTAGAAAAGGCCTTTTCTCTGTTTGCTTTTCCTGGTTTCCAGATCAAAGAACACAAGATACAACATCAGGAAATAAGGCTGGCTTGCACAAGCAGCACACAGGGCTTCGATTTGCGATTTGCACCATGATAAATGATTTTGTTACCATTTTTCCCCCTGCTGGTTTCCTCTTAAGGTGAGGCCAAAGGTAAAGATTGGAGTTAAGATTCCTAGCTTTCTATGGTCAAAGAGATTAGATTCAAACTCATCCCCAGCTCCGAGACCTCCAGGTCAGTTTCTGAGCATCTCATTGTGATCCCATTCAGTGATTCGGGGGGGGGGGGGGGTTCCTCTGTCTTAGTGTGACAGGGACTCTTGGGAGAAAGAGTTCTCCTCCATCTCACATTCTCATGTCTGCTGCCCAGCCCACTGTGACCTGGGTCAGTCACAGCAAATTCATCTCACTAGAAACCCAAAGTCTTAGGGTACCCTGGTTGGCTACAGTCACTGCCTCCTCTCCTTTATACCCTGTTCTCACATTCTCTTTACTTAGTACAGGTGGGATAGCTCTACATGTATCCTCACTATCACGCTCATTCGTAGTGACCCTCCTCTAGAGCCTTTCCTGAGCTCTGGATATATCCTCCTAATGACCCACTGGCATCTCCATGGGCACGCTCACAGTATTTCCAATTCAAGCTGTCGACTCTGAAGCCACCATCTTGCTTTGACCCAAACAATCCTAGCAGCCAAAGGTTCTCCATCTCCTGCGCTCTCAGGCCAGAGCCTGGAGTACTTCCTGACTACCACTTCTCCCTAAGATCTCTCTAGTCCAGTCAATCAGAAAGTCCTGTCTAAGCATATACCTGGGGGCTGGGGAGATGGCCCAGCTGGTAAGCAGACTGCTGGAGTAATTGTGAGGATTTGAGTTCAAATTTCTAACACCCAAAGAAAAGCTGAATACCCAAAGATAAGCTGGATGCAGCTATAATTCCAAGTACTAGAGAACCAGAGACCGATCTCTGGAGCCAGTTACTTTAGCTCAACAGGTGAACCTCACGTTCAGTGAGATGATTGTACTAAAAACAAACAAACAAACAAACAAACAAACAAACAAACATAAGGTGGAAAGTGATTGAGGAAGATGCTCAGCATCCTACAGGACGTATGTGCATGCACATCTACAATCGCACATACATACACCATAGATAAAATGAATGTAAATAAATCAACATCCACCAAGTCCATTGACTCCATGCAACTCTGCGGTCATACCCAAATGTATCCTTTAGCATCTCCATCTCTGCCCACTCTAGGAGCCTCTTCCTGGGGGGATCTCCATCTCCATTATTGACCCTTTCCTCTCTCGTTCCTGACAGAGGATGCCTGTCAGCCCAGGTACAGTTACTACAATGTTGGAACCTCAGAGGACTTAGAAGCCATCCTTCCTTTTTTTCCTACACAATTCACATATTTGGAGGCTCCTTTCTCCCTCAGCATCTCGGAGTTTGTTCTTGCCTTTGACCAAAGCACTCTTGTGTGCCTACATTTTCATTTGCTAGATCTTTTTTAGCTCTCAGTTATGTTTTCAAGAATACCTTCCTTGACCCAATGTAATGTAACCAAACTAATGTCTAATGTAACCAAATATACAGCCAGGCTGCTCTCTCTCTCTCTCTCTCTCTCTCTCTCTCTCTCTCTCTCTCTGTGTGTGTGTGTGTGTGTGTGTGTGTGTGTGTCTTCCAACTCCCAGCACAAGTATCTTCCAAAAGCAGTGGAAATTATTCAACTGAAGGATCATTTAGTCAAGTCAAGGACTTTTTTTTTTTTTTTTTTGGTTTTTCAAGACAGGGTTTCTCTGTGTAACCCTGGCTGTCCTGGAACTCACTCTGTAGACCAGGCTGGCCTCAAACTCAGAAATCCGCCTGCCTCTGCCTCCCAAGTCCTGGGATTAAAGGAGTGTGCCACCACCGCCCAGCAAGGACCATCTTAAGGAACCTTTGAGTGGATGCTTACAGGAGGACCACAGTGTTCTTTCAAATAGAGAGGTTAGGAATTAACAACAACAACATCAACTTAGTGTTTACCTAGATATACCAACAAAGGAGGAAAAGGAGATAGATGGGTGGTATGAAACAGAAGGGTACAAGGAGGGTTGATGTGTACTGATCAAGACATCTTTTGAAAAACAGAATTGTCATTTCAAATGATGAGTTTTAGGAATAGGATGCAGTTCTAGTTCTATTGTTGTTAGAATGCTTGCTGTGTATGCATGGGACCCTGGATTCACTCTCTAGCACCACGTAAAAGCATCCCTCCATTATGGCATATGCCTGTAATCCCAGCACTCAGGAGGTAGAGGCTGGAAGATCAAGTCACACTTGGATACAGAATCATTTCCAAGCCAGCCTGGGAAACACAGGACTGTGTCTATTAATTAATTAATTAGAATGACTTGTATTTGGGCATGGTGGAGGAAGCCTTTTATCCCAGGATTCAGATGGCTGAGGCAGGAAGATTGTTGTGATTTTGATGCCAGTGTGGGTTACATGGAGTTCTAGGACAATAGGATCCCCATCTCAAAACAACAGAAAGCAACACCAAAAAACTGGGCTGGAGGAAGTGTTCAGCAGCTCAGAGCACTTGCTACTCTTACAGAGGGCCTGGGTTCAAGTGGTGACACACAGCTAACTGTAACTCCAGTTCCAGACGATCCAGTGCCCACTTCTGGCCTCCTTAGACACAAGGTATGCACACAGCACACAAAGCAACAAAGCACTCATACTCATAAAATAAAAATAATAAACCTTTAAAAAGCAACCCTGAAAAGAAACACACCTGCCTTTTTGCTAATTCAGCTCCCCCCAAACTCCAGGCCAGGAAGGCCTTTTCCCTTCAAGTGCTGAGACCTTGGTAGGAAATGAAGGGTTTAGAGGAGCTGGTTAGATAAAGAATGGTAGCTGACTGTCCCACCCGAAAGAGAGTTATCTCATCACTGTAGATCTGGGGAGGACGGAAGTCCAGAGTGAGACAGGATCCCGAGGGAAAAGTAGGGAGGTTGCAGCGGGTGAGGTGGTGGCTGCGGTGGGTGGAAAGCAGGCAGGGCTCCCTCCTGGAATACTTCAGAGTGAACCAGAGGCTAGGGCGTTAGTAAAATGCTGTAAATATCATCTTGGAAATTCCCCAGGATCGATCACCAGTTGGAAGTCCATTTAATGTTCCTTATAAAAGTTATTTATATCTAACTGACATATTCTCAGACACACCCAGCTAGGAATGAACCCTCGGTCCATGACAAGCAATCACCACTGGAGCAGGGCAATAAGGATCCCATGGTCTGAGTGCTCCCCTGGCTTAGAGACACCTGCGTTTTACAGGTTTGGGGAGTTATTCCTTAACAACAGTCCATCTTCATGTAGTTAAGAAGCTGAAGTCAAACCATCAACCAAAAAATACACATGGAGGGACCCATGGCTCCAGCTACAAATGTAGTAGAGGATGGCCTTTTCAGACATCAATGAAAGGAGAATCCATTAGTCCTGTGAAGACTTGATGCTCCAGTATAGGGGAATGCCAGGTCAGGAAAGTGGGAGGGAGGAGTTGGTAAGCAGGGTGAGGGGGGGATGGGATAGGGGGTTTTCTGAGGGGTAAGGAGGAAAGCGGATAACATTTGAAATGTAAATAAAGCAAATATCTAATTAAAAAAAGAAGTAGAAGTCAAGCATGAAGGCACATGCCTGGAATCCTAGCCTGGGCTACATGAGCTCCTATCTCAGGGGAAAAAAAAGGTTTTGATTCCATCAAATGTAAGCATCAAGTCATAAATGTTTGGGAGAGAGCCAGGCCACGAATCTCTCATGCCTGGCAGCCAGCCGCCTACACCCCCCTCTCTATTTTCTCTCTCTTTTCTTTCTCTTTCTTCATCTTTCTTTTCTTCCTCTCCTTACTCCTTCTCTCTCTCTCTAGTCGATACATATACAGGAAAGTGGTTGTCTTAATGGAGCACATGAAAAGAGCTGTCATCTAACACAGTCCCCCATTTTCTGTGACAGGACTGTCCACTCCGTTACTTATTTATTTTTATTTTTTGGTTTTTCGAGGCAGGGTTTCTCTGTGTAGCGCTGGCTGTCCTGGAACTCACTCTGTAGACCAGGCTGGCCTCGAACTCAGAAATCCACCTGTCTCTGCCTCCCAGGTGCTGGGATTAAGGCCACCACTGGTCGGCCCTCCATTTTAGTTAACATTTGGAACACAGCACACTGTTAGCCAAAGGCTTCATGCAGTGGGAGATCCTTTAATCCTACATCTTTGTGTCGAACTTAGAGCTCTCTGTCTCCACTCTCCTACTGCTGTCTTTGTGTGTCCCCCTTGTTACAGTTAGCATGGTGACTCCCATGTCTATCCGTGTCGTGACTAATACATGGGGCATTCACGGTTCCTGTTTTGTTTTTCTGAGACAAGGTCTCATGTAGCCCAGGCTAGTCTTGAATTTGCTGTGTAGTCAATGAACCTTCCACCTCTCAGGTGCTGAGATTACAGGTGTATATATACCTGTAGGATTTTCTTTTACAGGAATTATCTCCTCCCTTGTGTATGCATGTGCGCATGAGTGCATGGACAAATTCAGGTGCTCAAGGAGAAGAAGATACAAGATCCCATGGAGTTGTAGATGCAAATAATAGTGAGCAGTCCTATGTGGCTTGGAACAAAACTCCGGTTCTCTTTCAAGAGTATCAAGTGTTCATATCTCCATATTTCCAGTCCCCTAGAAGAGAATTCCATGTGTGTTTTAATATCATAGATATGGGTGACATTCCTGGGAAGCTACCGTCGTAATGAAGACCTTCTGAGGACGTGCGTTGAAAAATTCAGACTTCACTATAGCTATGGGTGCAGAGACTATAACTGCATGGAGAGACCACGGCTTGGGGTGCAGGGTCCAGAACCCACAGCTGTGAGAAATTTGCTATTACTACACTTATACATGGTGAAGGAAGGCAGAAATAAAGAATAAAAAGAATTGCCGTTGCAGGTGCTAGTACAGATGTAGTATATGAAACCCAGGTATACTTCCCAGGGAAAGGCAGGGTAGGGCCCGTTAAGGCATCTGGGAAGGAAAGCAGATGTTGAACTCAACACACCAGAGGAGCTTTGTTTCTGGTTTTTCCTTGGCAGGGTCAGGGGTGGCTGAGGCAGTCTCCTTGTAATAGTCAAAGAAATAGCTTTATGTCACAAGCTAAAGTCATCTGAGAATGATGACCTAATTAGGAACCTTAATTAAGAAAATGTCTTCATGAGATGAGTTTTAGGCAAGCCTGTAGGGCATTTTCTTAATGAGTGGTTGATGGGGAGGAGCCAGTCCACTGTGGGTGGTGCTAGCCCTAGGCTGGTGGTCTTAGGCACCAAGAGAAAGCCAGCTTAGCATCCTTCCAAGGCCTCTCCATCAGCTCTGACCTCCAGGTTCCTGGCCTGTTTCAGTTTCTGTCCTGATGTCCCTCAGTGATGGATCATGCTAGCTATGTGATTTCCCTGGCCGTGGGCTGAGACCTCAGTGGTTGATTTGTTTTGTTTTATCTTCTTGCTTTTCTGAGCCCTTGCTAAAGTGAAGAGCAATCAATCATCTTGTCTTAGCCATTAACTTGGTTTGGTTTTCGTCAAAGTCTCTGCATTTGATCATCTCTTTCAAAACCAATCACTAGCCAGGCATTGTGGCACAGGCCTGTAGTTCCAACATTTGGTAATCTGAGGCAGGGGCACTAGGAACCAACACAGACTGGGGTACATAGCAAAAGCACTGTCTTCTCTCAAAAAGCATACAGACAGCATGCAGAAACACACACACACACACACACACACACACACACACACATACACACACACACACAAACACACACCTCAATGTTGAGTGCCCCTAAAATCGGACATACCTGTTTATGGGTAATTTCACCCATACCAGGTGAACTTATACCAGTACGAAATTTTACCTTGCTTCTAATGCTATTTGTCAGTTACCATCTGTGTTTTCAGATAGCCTAATGTCTTCAAAGGGTGTAATAGTCAATCTTCAGTGCAAGGAAGTACAAAGTATACAAATACTCAGTATAACTCCGTCAGAAGCCCTTTAAACTGGTATTTACAATGCCAAGGCCATAAATGACCTGTTGTCATTGTATTTAAAAGCTCACTTAGTGAACATGTGATGTATGCATGATACAGAAGCTCCAAGCAGGAAATGATCAAGAAAGCAGAGTGGCTCAGGAGATACCCATGGTTTACTGACTCAGGCTCTAAGCTAGCTGGTCCAGGTCTACGTCAAGTTATTCAGTGTTATCTCGAGGATGGCCATGAGGCACGAACTCTAATGCCTGGTACCTGTTGGCTGTGAGCCTGGAGTTAAAGGCTGGTCTTTTGAAACAGGTCTCATACATGGCTGTGGGTTCAGGGGGACCTCTAAGGGAAAGTCCATAAAGCAGACCTGGAATGCCCCTGCAGGTCCTTAGCTAAACACAGTCAGAGGCTAAGATGGAGAGAAAAGGCGGACACATATAAAGGAGAGGTGGTTTGGAGCAACAGGGTTGATGGCAGAGCCTTTCCACTGGCTTCATGGGGGAAATTGACAAAGCCAGTCGCCTGGGACCACGTGGACCTGGCCGAGAGCCTCAGTTTTCAGTCACTCGGGAGACCTGAAGTGAAGTGCAGATTCAGTATCATCGTTTTAATCCCTTCTTTCTCTCATTCCTTTCTCTCTCTCTCCCTCCCTCCTTTTTTTCTGTTGCCCTAGGAGATCTTGAATCCCCACGTAGCCCAGGCTGGCCTTGAGCTATCCTCAAACAATCCCCCTTACTTAACTTCCTCAGGGATAGAATTACAGGTGTGAGCCAACATACACCAGCAATAATATCCTCAGTTTTAAAATTGAATCCTGGGTGTCATCAGTCTCCAAGGAAAATGGGTAGAGGTAAACAAATGTTAAAAACGTTTGTTAAAAACGAAAGTGATTCTAATTTAAACACCAGTTAGTTTCACAGCATATCAGTTAGCAACATTTAACTAAAATCCTATCTTTAAACATTAGACAAGAACATAAAGGTTCTGTTTTTATAGTCGATAAAACATGGGTTATGATGGCAACTATGGTTTGTCCATTTTTTAGAAGGAAGAGTGACTCAGATCTGTGGCAGAGTATTTGACCAGTGCTTGACCACAGGCTCCAGCTGGAGGGCTTTGCCAGCTCTCCTAAGGCCTTGTCTCACGTTTGACAGGCAAAGGCAACTTTCCATGCTTGGCATCCCACTATCAATAGATTTCTTACAAGAACAGACAGGGAATGGATAAAAATAGCCATTTTCAACTCTGATTTAATTCTGGCTTTATGTAACACACACATACACACACACACACACACACACACACACACTCACACACAGACTTTTATCCAGGAAATGTGGTAAACTAGGTTATTTCTTCTTTCTTTGTAAAGGCTTTAGAAATCCAGGTTAAAATCGAATAAAGACTTATTAAGGAGAAACACCATGGGGAAGAAATAGAAGAGGATTGTCCAATTACTACAACTGTGTTCGTTAGACATGGGTGCAGAGGACTAAGGAACAGACAGCCACCTTTCCAGAAGGTGTATGGCTTCAGAGGACATCGGAATTAGGTGAAAGATAGACTTGGGGGCAAATCTCTCAGCATAAAATGGGATGGCCAGCCTATTTGTAATGGCTCCATGGTTTTGGGTGTACTCTGAGATCTGAAGTCTGGCTGGCAGGTCCTTGGCCTGGGGTGTGCGGTTTGTATCTCCTTTCAGAATCTCCCCCTTGTAAATGCTATCTTCTTCTGTAATTCACCTTTCTACATCTAAGCACTTGTGGTCTATGCCTGTGTCTCATTTTTTAAAAGCTGCATATGAGTGAGTGCATATTAAAGATGAGATTTTCATTCGAAGTTGAAAAAACACCCACAGCCTTCTGCTTTCCTGATACTGCTTTGCGCTGAACTGTCTTGCTTCAACATTTCAGATAACAGTATTTCCTGATTCCCTCCGGTGGGCACAGAATCTTCAGGGACAGCCATGCTTTCAGAGGACTGAAATCTCATCAATTAAGGTGAGCCGTGTTTATTTTCTACTCGCGATGTCCACGGAAGGTCCAGGTACGGAATTTGCTCACTGATATCAAGTGCCTACTGCACAGTAGGTGCTCAATAAATGTTCACTGGATGAAGTAAATTAACCTGCGAGCCTTGCTTTGTTCTTTGATGATGTAGAAATGTTCACAGACAGTCCTGAGCAGTCTTGTGGGAACTCTTGGGCATGTTTCCTCACGCATAGGGCAAACCCTTCACCTCAACAGATTAGATGTTGCACAGAAAACAATCTCTTGAGCGATGGTCAAGGATATGGGCTGTTTTAATCATTACTGTTTACTGTAGATAGGTAAGAAGTGGCTCTTAGAATGACTACTCTCTGGACATACTCCTTTCCTGCCTCGAAGTTTTCATCCTGCTCCTCATAAGAGGCCACATGACTGATCTTCACTTGGCTTTTCCTTTGACTCTAATCCAGTTATATTTTTTGTTTCCCAGGGGGAGCCTGAAAGACAAGAAATGATGAAATGGGGGCTGGAGAGATGGCTCAGTGGTTAAAAGCACTAACTGCTCTTCAGAAGGTCCTGAGCCCAAATCCCAGCAACCACATGGTGGCTCACAACCATCCGTAATGAGATCTGATGCCCTCTTCTGGGGTATCTGAAGACAGCTACAGTGTACTTACATTTAATAAATAAATAAATCTTAAAAAAGAAATGAAATGACGAAAGGCAAGGTTTGCACTGAATACAGACTGAAATCTCATAAATTAAAATGAGACATATTTGTTTTCTATAAGCAATGTCCACAGAAAAGGAAATCTAGAATGTAATGTAGGGTCATGGGATAGGTACTAAAGAGAAGTATGCTCTTTTAACTCTTGTCTATCTGGCTCCTGTCCCATGAGGACCTGACCCATGATCCTGTGTGCTACTGTGGACTGAATCCCAGGCCTGCTGCCTACTAGTCAAGTTCTCTAACCACTGAGATACACACTCCTAGCCCTTCAAGGAACTATTAATAAGAAAGACATATTAAGTAAAAAGGATTCACATAAGCTGAATGTGTGTGTGTGTGTGTGTCTGTCTGTCTGTCTGTCTGCCTGTGTGGTTCCACTTGTGTGCAGCACACTGTATTTTTTTTTAAATGCATCATGTCATCCCTCTCGATGTCACATTCAAGGACACCTCCCCAAATTGTATTCTATCTATAGCATTTTAGAAACACAGGAAAAATAGTCTACATGTTGCATTTTAAAGAACTCATTCTCCATCCTCTTAGTCTGTTCTTGCCTTAGATGATTCAGGGAAGAACAAGTTCCAGGATTCTTTTTCTAAGATGGGAGCAAATTCTATGACAGTGAGATTTGATCTGGTTATACCCAGACCACATCTTCCACTTCTCTGCAGAAGGGTAGCATCTTGGGGTTGCCCTCATAGAAGAGACACTTTTAAGTGTGGTAGCTCACTGTTCTGTGGGCGTACATTTTTTATAACCTACTTTAATAAGAATTCAACCTCCCCTCTAGCACATTACCCACCAGAGGTGGTGGAAAAGAAAAGTTATTAGGATGCTGGGACCTGTTTATAAATAGTTCTTTGGGGCGATCCCAAACTTCACTGTTCTCAGTCCAGTGCACTAGCAAACACCACACATAAACCAGCACCTGCAGTTCAGTCCACTCAGCAGACACCACACTTGAATTAGCAACTGCAGTTCAACACAGAAGAAACCATGAGGCTCGCCAATCAGCTAGAATCCACAGACATGGCAAGAAGCTACAGGACCCTCAGGAGAAGTTCTCTGGTGAGTTTCTCTCTGTGAAGTCACCACAAGCAAAGCTCAGCAAGGCAATGCAAGATGAACCAGTATGTGTATGTTGTCAGCGAAGACTAGCAAGGCAAACCAGTGCTCGAGCTCCACTGCCTGTGACGGTCATGCATATTTCTTCTGAAAATCATGCATTCTTTTTGGGGGATGGGAGGAGGAAAGGGTTTATTCAGCTTACACTTCCACATTGCTGTTCATCACCAAAGGAAGTCAGGACAGGAACTCATTCAAGGCAGGAACTTGGAGGCAGGAGCTGATGCAGAGGCCATTGAGGGGTGCTGCTCACTGGCTTGCTTCTCCTGGCTTGCTCAGCGTGCTTTCTTACAGAACCCAGGACCACCAGCCCAGGGATGGCAGATATCATGCATTCTTTCACAACATAATTTGATGTATTGAAAAACATCCTTTCACTTGTATACCTCAACAAAACATCATTTGACATACTGATGAAACTAAATTAATATTTAAACTGTATAAAGTTGGCATCTATTTTCAAGAGGACAAAGGAAGGTGTTGGTCACGTGCTTCAAAGTTACCTTCTTTAAGCTTGGAATGGTCATGTACACTTATATTTATGGCTGAGAAAGGAGGATAGCTTGAGCTCAGGAGTGTGGGAATGATACAGGCAATGTCATGAGACCGACCCCATTTTACAAAAAGAGAAGGAAGAGAAACACATAGAAAAAATGAAAGTTCTTGAAAAAGTCCCCACGATTATGCACAAAGTTTAAAATAAAAGATTCAGAGGGCTGGAGAGATGGCTCAGCAATTAAGAGCACTGTCTGCTCTTCCAGAGGTCCTGAGTTCATTCCCAGCAACCACATGGTGGCTCACATCCATCTGTAATAGGATCTGATGGCCTCTTCTGGTGTGTCTGAAGGCAGCAACAGTGTATTCACGTAAAATAAATAAATACAAAAAATAAATAAAATAAAAGGTTCATAGTACTGTTAGTGATAACTTTTTTGTGTACATATGCATGGTGTATGTTTGTGCACATATGTGTACAGGCACACCTGCCCATGTGGGTATATGTGGAGGCCAGAAGTACATCAGAATGGCTTCCTCACCATGAGAGAGATAGGGTCTTTACATTGCTCACTGGTCTAGGCTTGGTTTCCTTGCTTGGTCAGCCACTGGTTTCTGCCTCCCCAGTGCTGAGATTACTGTGTGGAATTTTTTATGTGGGTGTTAGGGATCCAAACTCAAGTTCTTAGGCTTGTATGGCAAGTACTTTACTCACCAACCTGTCTCCCCAACTCCTGGACACTCAGTCTTAATAAAATAAAATAAAATGACTTAAGTGAATCCATAATATTTATTCACTCTTTAAAAACATACTTTTTTCTCCAAAAATGTTATAAAGGGGACTGGAGAGATGGCTCAGTGGTTAAGAGCACTGACTGCTCTTCCGAAGGTCCTGAGCTCAAATCCCAGCAACCACATGGTAGCTCATAACCATCTGTAATGAGATCTGATGCCGTCTTCCAGGGTGTCTGGAGATAGATACAGTGTACTTACATATAACAATAAATAAATCTTTTAAACAAATGTTATAAAGGCAAAAATAATCACAAGTTCAGTGTCCATTTACTGCCAAGAAAAGAATCATCGATCTGATTTGGAGTGCCACATTTAGACCTCAATGTGAGCAGATCTAAGAAAAACCTAACCTTGTTTCACGTTCAAAGCGCAGTTGGGTGCTGATAGGCAGCAGCTCTGGTCTCTACATAAACACTGTAGCACCCCAGAACCACAAAGAAAATGTCTGCCGGCAGCAGGCAGATGGATGGACGGATGGACGGATGGATGGATGGACGGATGGATGGGTGGACTGCTTTGGCTGCTGCTCACTGCAAACAGCCAGGTGCTGCTCTTGCTTTAGGAAGGACTTGACAATGTCACCTGTCTCTCCTCACGTTAAATATTTCTGTCACACAGCGGGGGCTTGGCTCTGGAGCTGAGCAGGTGCGAGTGGTTACGTGGGCTGCTCTGAGCGCCTGTGAGGAGAGCGAGCCTGGGCGAGCTTGGAAGCCACGCCATGCGGTGGATGGGCAGCAGACACCCAGAGGTGCCGCTATGATAAGCAAGTATGTGGTGCAGAGATAGGAGAGGAAGAGAAGGGAATGGTGTGTGCACTCTGAAGAGAGGAAGAACTGGAGACGAGAGATGGTGGTGACAACCAGTCCGATGTGAGTAGCCTGAGTGGCCACCAGAGGCCGTGGTTAGGTCCTGGCCAGGTCTGGCTACCACTGTAGTAGTAACAGGGCTCTGCATCAATGCCACCACCGGAGGCCATGCAGATGTCCCCTGTCAGGGCTTCCTCCTGGAGCCATCTCAATGTCCAAGGGCTTAAAGAGTTGCCCTGAACCTCACCAGCTTTGGTACTTAGACAACTCCAGAAAGCAGGCACACCCTTTCTTTAACTGGGCAGCTTGAGAGAGCTGGCCCTGAGGGTGTGAGAGCAGCAGAGCTGGCCCCGCCCCTAGCTGGGGCAGTGCTGGAGATCTGGCTCTGGTGCAGTGGGTGCAGGGGAGCTAACCCTGATTGTATAAGGGCTCGCAAGCCAGCCCTTCCACCTGTCAGCTGACACAGCAGAACTGGCCCTGGTTGCTTTGACAAGGAAGAGCTGGCAGGCTGAACCAACTCAGCTACCACCCAATCTCAGATTATTAAGAACCATAACATGTGGACACTTCTGCTATTGCCTTTGTGACAAATGTCTCTAAGGCTTGGGGCTGGCCATTGAAGTTATTTGCCTACACAGAAGCAATGGCTGCAGTGTAGGTTCTGCAGGGATGGGAATTAAACATTCACTCTTGGGTGTTTTTCAAAGGTCTTCTAACACTGTTTTGTTTCCTTACTATTCCCGCTGTCCCATTTATGATCCTGTAGAAAGGCACTACACCATAGGGGACGACTGTCACTCACAACCAGGGGGCACAGGACCAAGCTCTGTCTCGAGGCATCATTTGTTCAAGTAGATGTCACATGGCAGATAGGACAACAGGAGCCAGGTATCATGGTGAAATTCTGGAAGAGCCCTCTTTCTATTAACTTTTGAGGTGACATTCACTGTCTCTCTTAAAGAACCAAAACAAGAAACTGTGCCTATTTATTCTTTGCAGCGCTGGGATCAAACACAAGCTACTGCACATATGGGCCAAACGCACATAGATTCTGGAAACGTTAGCTTTGTGGCTTCTGGTTGGCAGGTCCTCAAAACGTATTTCTTTGCATCATCTCTGCAGGGATCAGTGATGACATGGAAAGGATTTGGGAAAGGGTTGGTCTCACGAGTCCAGTCATGCTAGGTTCAAATAAAAACTTCCTTCAGCGAGACTCTCCTTGGTTGTGCCGACAATAGTATGTAGGCAAACTATTTCAGAACCCAACTGTAAATTTGTTTTCAGAACAAATAAACCCATAGCTAAAAATAAGCTGTTTGTGAGGTTAAAGGCGTCAAAGAAGGAAGTATACCTGAAGTGCTGAAGAATTCGCTCAAGGAAGCTGAGATAAACAATAGAAACCATGTGCTTGGGTCATGCCTGCCCCAAGGTGGTATATAAGCCCTGCCCCAGCAGAAGGCAGCATCAGATCATCCTCTCCTTTCTCAAGTTGCTCTTCTGTTCATTTGATCCGAATCCTCTCTACTGACACCATGGGTTGCTGTGGTTGTGGAGGCTGTGGCGGCTGTGGCAGCTGCGGTGGCTGTGGCGGCTGCGGTGGCTGCGGCTGTGGTGGCTGTGGTGGCTGTGGAGGCTGCGGTGGCTGTGGAGGCTGCGGTGGCTGTGGTGGCTGTGGAGGCTGCGGTGGTTGTGGTGGCTGCAACAGCTGCACCACCTGCAGGTGCTACCGGGTCGGCTGCTGTGGCTGTGGCTGTGGCTGCTGTGGCTGTGGTTGCTGTGGCTGTTGCAAGCCTGTGCTGGTCTACTGCTGCCGCCGCTCCTGCTGCCGCTCCTGTGGCTGTGGCTCCTGTGGCTGCGGCTGCGGCTGTGGGAAGGGCTGTTGCCAGCAGAAGTGCTGCTGCCAGCAGAAGTGTGGCTGCAAGAAGCAGTGCTGCTGCTAGCTCGGCTGCTGGCCTCCTGGCCTCAGGGCAGGTGATGGTAGGACCCAGGCTCACATACTTAGATTTTCAGGCTGTCTGTTCTATAATCCCTTCCATCTCACCTATCAAGCTGCAGGGCTTAATAGAAACATATCTGAGTAGAAAGCAGAAGACTAAAATAAGCGTGTGCTGAAGATGTCTGACCATCGATAAGTAAGTCAGCCTTCCGGGATTTGCCCATTTATTGATGAAATGATGAAGTTGAGCTCGGAATCTCTAAGGTAGTCTTCAACTTCAATAGCACACGCATCTACTGAGTCGTTAAAGCTGAACTCAGAGCCCTTCCCCCTTTACACATGGAAGATTTCGCTTCAATTCCTGATATTCACAATGCATGTATAACGTGAATACAGGGAGCACTATAATGTGTTTGTATTTTAAAAATCCACCCTCAGCCCACCGTGAACCAGCAGCAATGATCCGCATCCTACTGAGAGCAGGACAGAGTTCACGGAAGTCCAGAAGGTTCACATTAATGATCCCAGCTGAGTGAAAGTGATTTTAATATGTCCTATTATTTTGAAATGTTTACCTTTCAAGGAATGCATGTACTTCTACATCTTCTTACATTGACTGTAAACTCCATGTGTCTTAACTCTAAAGTGTTCCCTCTCTCCCAATATAATTTATGAATAAAATAATGGAAAATACTATGTTTCATTCTCTGTTTTTTTTTTCTTCAGACTATTGGAACTGATGTTTTGGCAACACAGGTTGCAAACTACAGAAAAGTCTGAGTGACAAAGTTTGACACTGAATATAATAAGGAAATGAAAGCTAATGAAATAAGTAGATACAAACATGTACATATAGTGAATCAATAGAATTTTTTTTTGTTTATGTCAACAATCCTGGGTAGTTTTAGGTGGGCCAAGAGCTCTCCATTTAGTTATTCAGGTGATAGGTTGAGAATGGTATTGACATGGTCCATGAATGACTTCTTAGTGTAGTTGCTTCCAGTCTATATGGAAAACAGGTAGGCATAACCTAGTGCTTCCAAAGCAATTTGGCTTGAAAGTGACATCATTTTCTTTCCCTCTCTTTCCATTGACTTGAAGTAGTCACATGGTCTTACATAGCTGTAAGTGGATAAGTGTAAATAAGTGTGGAGATGAATTAATATGAGAGAAAAAGTTATATATTTATATATGTATACCAATATATCAGAGGCTACCTAAGTGCTGTGTGACTCATGCTTTATCAAGGCATGCTAAGGCTGCTTTACTACCTATTTATATCCCTTGAATTCTTGCTGGGGTAGTTCAACTGGTCAGGCAGTAGACTGCATGGGTAAGACCTGCCTTGTCATCATGTGAACCCTTTACATGGCCTGGAATTTCAGTGACAGAGGTTTGAGAAGGTAGCAGGAGCTGGAGACTTACTTTTACAAATATTACATGTCATTCTAGATACAAACATATACATGGTTCAAACTGATTTCAAAAGATCTAATGATGTAGCCTAGACAATCTAAAAAGTTTTCTTCAAACGCTTGAATAAGACAGCTATAACTTTTTTGTTTTTTGGGTTTTTTTTTTTTTGGTTTTTTGGATTTGCTTTTTTCAAGACAGGGTTTCTCTTTGTAGCCCTGGCTGTCCTGGAACTCACTCTGTACACCAGGCTGGCCTCGAACTCAGAAATTTGCCTGCCTCTGCCTCCCAGAGTGCTGGGATTACAGGTGTGTGCTACCACCGCCCGGCAATTGGGTTTTGGTTTTTTGTTGTTGTTGTTTTGTTGTTGTTGTTGGGTTTTGTTTGTTTTGTTTTTTGTTTTTTGAGACAGGGTTTCTCTGTAGCCCTGGCTGTCCTGGAACTCACTCTGTAGACCAGACTGGCCTCGAACTCAGAAATCCACCTATCTCTGCCTCCCAAGTCCTGGGATTAAAGGTGTGCGCCACCACTGTCTGGCTATAACTGTCTTGTTTGTCATCCATTTCAGTGTCTTTCCAGTTATCCTTTCTGTAAACAAAGTGATATTTTCCCCAGGGCCATCTGCATCTGAAATCTGGATATGCAATGAAGAGATAGACCTTTACATGATACAGAAAGCAGTACAAACTAAAGGCTATCTTCTTGTTCCTCTGTCTGCTGTGGTTGAGAAGGACCCTGGAGGACACTGAGTCTTCTGTGTTTCATGGTTCTAATGACAGTTTCACAGACCTTAAGATGCAGTTGTAAGGATAAAATGACCCAGGCAGTATTCCTGGGTTCTGTGTCCAGTCTGGAGTGTGGGGTAGGTGCTGTCAAACCCAAGGTAGTGGCTTCCTGGCTTGCACCTAAATCAGTGTGTGGACCCGACTGTTCCTGGAGCAGCTGTTCCCCTCGGGGAATTCAGTAGTCACATCCTGGGTGGGGTGGGCTTCCTGCAGGCTAGCAAAGCCCCTGGCCTTCCTCTGGCCTTTCCAACAATGTTACACACAGAACCCTGCAACCTTATTTCTTCTCACTTAACACAGCCACAAGAATTTTGATTTTTTTTCCTTTTTGGTGAGTGGCTGACATGTTTACAAGAATGTTTGTCTCATCACCCCTTTGTCAAATTCTAACCAATTTCAAAGCCTAATGGAACACCGGTTCCCAGCACATCTGGATAAACACCTTTCTTTTGGACATCTGGATTTCCTCTGGTTTTGTCATGCCACGGGCCAAATAATTAGTGTACCTGCCAATGACTGGTTCTAATAAATCGCCTTTCGGCTTTAGCTCCTTTGGTTATAGAAAAAAACAAAAACTGAACAAACAAACAAAAGCCAACCAACCAACCAACCAACCAACCAACCAATCAAAAAAACAAAACCCAGAAACCAAAGAGTAGGAAAGAGTAACTTATTGTGAGATTACAGGACTGGATTGCAGTTGTCCTTTGCCTTTGTAAGGTAAAAATCAAGATACAGCCAGCCCCTGGGAGGTCACTTAAGCCACCTCCTCTCCACATGCACATGTTTTTCACCCAACCCCCAGTCAATCCAGCAGGCTCCACTTCTGTACACCATCATGGTATGCTGAAGCATCTGTGGAATCTGTGTTCTGGGAACAGGAGGAGGGTGCTGTAGACAGAGCTGGCTGATGTTTGAGTGTTCTTCAGGATGTACACACTTGAATCTTACCAGCCACCCATACTCAGGTACAGCCCAGTGACTCATCTTCCAGCCATCGAACAGAAAACACATCAGGCAAGTTCAGGTGATAATGAGAGCAGCTGCATTTTAAAACCTGGCCTTGGTATAAGTGGGAGCCCAGATTCAGATCTTATCTGCTGATGCTTATCCACGCCTCTTGGGGACCCACTATTAGTGCACCCTCCTATGGGCTATGAACTCAGTATGAACAAGCACTTTTGCATCTGAAGCTTCTTCCAACTGATCAAATCTTTTCCTGAGAGACTCACAAGCGAGTAGGAGAGAGCATAGAGCCACAGTCTAGACAAAGAAACCGTGGTTTGTGATTCAAGGTTTGAAAAAAAAAAGCCAGACACCATCATCTCCCGTCCAGTCTCTCTACCATTGTTTTTATCATAGTATCCATATTCGATCACTTTCCTTTTGGTGCCAATAGTCAAACCTTTCAGATGTTGTAGGTGGGCTATGTACAAAGGCTATACTTTACAAGGCTGGAAAAAATTCATGATTAAAAATGCTACATGTGAGACAACAGCCTGAAATGAAACACTAATATTTAGAGTAGTCGGGAATACTTGGAGAAGAGAATATTTTCCCTAATCTTTTATAATGTTCATATTCTTACTGAATAACTCTAAGATAAGGATACTTTATATATATATACATACATATATATATATTATCCTTCTATTATCCAACAATATAACAATATCAACATATGAAAAGTAATTTATTCTAATTGGCTATACTTTTTGTCATCTCAGATTTTACAAGGCACACCAGTAAAGGAATATTTTAGGAGTTATGCCACAGAAGCCCATTTTTTAAATCAGTTTTTACTCACATTCATGTGTAAATTCACCACATAGCAATCATAGATTTTTTTTTCTGCCAGTTTCCCTTCATCCTATCGTAATATGATTATTGGTTCCCGTCATAATCCTCATAACAACATCCTGCCCTACTGGACTCTGAACTGCAATCCTCAACTCATTTTTCATAAGTGCTAAACTTTAACCAGAACCTTGGGATAAAAGGCCAGGCAGAGATACACGAGCCCAGCCACTCCAAGGAGGTTGCTAACTGAAGCTGGAAAACCATGACGTGCTGTGAGGGGTGGACATCCTGCAATGGCTTCAGCCTGCTCGTTCTGGTCCTGCTGGGAGTGGTTATCAATTGTATACCCCTGGGTATCAGCTTGGTGAAGGCAGACTCCATGTCTCAAAACCCCATCTCCTGCTATGAATGGTGGTTCCCAGGAATTATAGGAGCGGGTCTGATGGTGAGTAGTGCCGTACACCAGCTATGGTTTTCAGTCTTGCGCTTAACTACGTCTTTATAGGACACGGTTAGGAATGTGAGTACCATCGATTTATACTGTTGCATTGCGAAGAATGATAATTTACGCACAGAAAAACGATGGTCCATCTCAGGGACCTTAAGGCAAGAAGCTGACAGAAGAAGGATAAGGCGTTTCCTATAGTATTTCTTTACAGGTAGGATGATTCTTCCAAACTTTATTATTTAACGTTAAAGAATTTCATTTTTTCTTATTGTCAACATGGTGCTGGGGTGGACCTCAGGGCTTTACACACTCTGTGGGATATTTTTAAGTCTATTGCCTCTTTTCCTTTGCCCCATTCTGATTTCTAGGTAGAGGGCACATGGCAGCAGTGGGAAGTCGCTCTATGGGAGTGAGAAGCACTCCCTTGCTCGGGTAGTCTGGGAGATGGCATAGGGAGGCTTAGCTTCTCATGGGAGCTGGCCCTAAGACATAGAGATGGAAATCCTAGGTCTCTTTTGTAAGATGCTTGGCCATGGTCATGGTGTTTTAGCACAGCAATAGGAAAGCTACTAAGCCAGTAACTGACCTCAAGGACTTTTTGTTTTGACTATTACATAGATCCCAGAAAGCTTCAGAGTTTTCTAGTTAGATGATGGCAAATGGGTGTTCCTTATTGAAATCCAATGCAGGGTGGGACAACACAGAATTCATGTGTCCTTAACAGTGAACCACCAGAGTCAGGTTCTATTGTCTCCTAGAAACTTGGATGCAGCCAGTCTGGGAAGAGCACACTTGAACATCACCATCACTAACTCACTTGCCCGCCCTCGGGCTCTGGTTTGCTGCCTGTATAATAGGATTGGGATGTGCAAGTTGACCATTCAGCAGCCAGGAGCTTGATTTTATTTTTGCTAACGCTTATGTGGTGCAATAGTGGTCACAGTTAGTGCCAGAGAAAGAACCTTGAGTGAGTGAGTGTGAGACAGACAGACAGACAGACAGACACAGACATACAGACAGAGACAGAGAGAGAGACAGAGATTGCTATTACAAGAGTTTTGCAGATAATGAAGCAGAAGTGACTATCAGAGAAACCCAGAAGATAAAAGAGGAGCTCGCTCCTTGAATCTAGCTATTGGAGGAAATGTCTACCCCTTCTTCATTTCACTCTTTTTCTCCAAGTTTACCTACACCCAGGATCTTCATGTGCTTATGTGAGTGAACAAACAAAGCTCACCTTTGAATCACTAAATTTATAATATGTGTACATACACACACAATGTATGTGTATATATACACACATATATGTATAATGTATGTATATGTGTGTGTAGATGCAATGTATATATGCCTCTGGTGTGCGTGCGTGTGCGTGTTGCATGCACACAAGTGCCTGTGGCAGCCGGAATAGGGCATATGGTCCTTGGAGCTGGAGTTAAAGGCCCTCGTGAGCCTCCTGATGTGGGTGCTGGGAAGCAAACCTGGGTTCTTCACAAGAGCAGTGTGTGCTCTTAATTCCTGAGCACCTTCCCCACTGGTATTCAGTGAACACCAGTTTACTACTACTGACTTTCTCCTTAAGCTTACATAACAATATTCTTAGAGTGGAATGTGGTGACATATACGTGACATCCTATCATGGAGGGGGATGAGCTCAGAGGACACCAAGTCCGAACTCACCTGGGCTACATAATGACTCTGGGTCTCAAAAACCCAGCCAGTCAACCAACCAAAAAACTTCAAACAGCCAACAACCAACCCCAAACCCCAAGCAACAAAACCTATTAGGCCACAGGATATAAAACTGTGTACTTTGGCTGACACCCTGGGTTTGGGCCCATTGATACTGTAGTCAATTCCAGGAGCCTTCCTACAGGTTGATGCCTCTTTCCCCATTGCCAAAAGGAGTGATCTAGCTATCTGTTTCAGGTAGACACAGCCATAGGAAAGCTTTTGCAAAATCTGGGCTCTTTCTTCAAACTGCTGGGCCAGCTCTCTTCCAGGCCGACCAGTGAGAAGTAAGAGGAAAGTGTCAGGCCTGCATCCTCTAGGCTGCTCCATGCAGGTGGGCAGGGCTTGGCACCTGGTGTCAAGTCTGAAGCCTGCAGAGTGCATCTGAGCTAGGCAGCTTCTGCAAAGCTCCTAGCAGGGCCTAATCTGAGACAGGCCATTTAGAACAACTCAGCTATCTCCAGATAGGAATTAGCATTACCAGAAACACAGGAGGGAATATTTTAAAGATCTGCTATAAGTACTAAGGAGTATGGGGTAGTGATGGCACTCATCTACATCTCTTTGACTTTTTATTTTTATTTTTATTTTTTATTTTTTGAGAAACTAAGGAGCTAGAGGACTAGACAGACCAGAAGGGACAGGAGACATAGAGCGTTCATTTGTTGACATCCTGCTGGGAAGCCTAGTGAGTGTACATGCTGTCCAATTTCAGCCCTTCAATCATCTGGGCTGCCATTATCACTTGTACTTTCTATACCAGAAAACAGAAGGCTGGGACTATTACCCAGGTCACACAATGGGTGTGAAACCCAGTTCTAGAGGTATCTAATGCCAAAGCTCATTAAAATACCATAGTCCTCAATCTCTGTCTCAGGCTCACAGAGGTCAAAGATAAAATCCATAAAGTAAAAGGATCAGAAAACTGAGTCATAGGTCCCCACACCTGCAAAACACTTTAGAGAATCTGGACTACTTGTCTTGTCTATCTTGCTTCCCTCGATAAATATTAATTAGCCAAAGTATCATTAGAGCATCAAACTCACAGAGAAGTCGAATGCTCTCCATACGCAGACCCTCAGGCTGGAGGTTAGTCCCACGAGCAAACATGTGCTAACAGCAGAGCTCTGAAGGCAAGCATACTCCCCAATCCTGGGCTGCACATGAAAGGATGAATCACATCTTTTCCGAAGGGAATATGTCTCCTGGGACATCTGTCAACTCTCACTTCCGCAAACACTTTGCAAAGAAGAATGCACTAAGTGTGTTGAGCATTTTTGTTCAGTTCTTAAAACCTTTGGGCAGTTGCTACATTTCAAGCTAGCATCCCTTCAGAAATGGGAATTTTACAGGAAACTGCATATAACACAACCTCTGGGGCTCATTACTGATTACTTTATGAAGTCATTTATTTTTATGACTTTACAACCAACTCCAATCAGAGGTGAACCTTTTTACCTTTTGAAACTGTAACCAAGTAAATCATTATGTAGTTAATTATCTTTAAGATTATCTACTAAGGGGAGGGGGAAATGCCAGTATAAATGTTACTTGATCAAGCATTAAAAGCATTTTAAAGTGTTTGTTGAAAAATATAAACAGAAAGGCTCTTTTACTTTACATAAAGTTAACCATAAGCCTGGTCTTACTCATTCTTTTTATTGATGTTAACCATTACATAGGGCAATTTTTCAAAGCCACTTATTAAAATCTTAGTGGAAAACAAATGGCTGTAAGTCAAACAGATTAGAAGACTGTATGCAAAGCCTTTACAAAACAGAGCTTCTATGTTCATGCTGAGCTAAGGCTTTGTGTGTAGCTTTCTTGTTCAAGAGGCTCGAGGACTCCCCAAAGTTCAGCTTCTATCACAGGTTTTAAGTAATTCTCTGGTGTGCTTCCCTTATTTCTAGTACCCGAGGAAAGCGTGAGCTCCTGCCAGGAAAACCAACTGTAACTATTTATAAAAAGAAGAGAAGCAAGACTGAATTTCACAAAATCTCATGCATCCAAATATGTTTAGGAATACTCAACCCTACCATTTTAATGCAAAAGTAGCCGCAGATAATATGCAAATGAGTTAGGGTTCCAACAAAACTTTATTTATAAAAATGAGGTACCAGGGGTGGGGAGTGCATACTTACCGGTTCCTGTTCTACTTCCTTTGTTATATGGGATCAGAAAGCAATGTTTTCTGGGAACAACCAAAACAGCTTAGTGTATACATGACGACAAAGATTTCTTTTCCCTGTCCTTCTGGGCTTTCAGCTATGCACAGGGGTAGCTGGACATCCCTATGGATGTGTGGCTTCTGAATTGGAAAGGCATCCATGTTCAGTGTGTAAACAAAGCTTGCCAACAACACAAAGTGACATGCAGTCGGCGTGCGGATCGGACAGGGTGACGTGTGTTGGGCAAGCTGCCTTGTGAGAGACATAAATCTGCTCTAGAAAAAGCAGGCAGATGCAGCTCTGGAAGACAACAAGGAAGGAACAATTAGAGGGAGCTCGATATGAGCAAGGGGTCCGGGGTTCCCGGAGCCGGGAGTGAGTGGCTTTATGAATTGTAGGTAGGGCAGTGACTTAGAGACCACATGCCTAGCGTGGCTCTGAACTCTCCTTTCTTAGTGCCTCAAACTCAACACTACCTGTGGTTTGACAGTGGCGCAATAGACCATATACCAGTGCCTCATCTGAGGATTGTTACAAGGCTGCCACAGACCAAAGCATGTCAAGTTCTAACACCTGGTATGCAGTTACAGCGCCTGCTCATGTCGGCAGAGCAGAAGAGTGGGTGAACCATTCTGGGGTACCTGGGATGTGCTGCCACACACCCATCACAGCCAAAAATTCCTAAGTGGAAGGAAGCGACTGATATTCTGTATTCAAGCATACAACGTTCTTAGTTAAGAGTTCTAGTCATAGCTGATAGATGTCTTTTCAAAAATAGAAAACTAACTCTTAATTATGTGATACTGCTTACAGCTCTCCTCAGCAATATAGAATGCAATATACATCAAACTTCTGCCTGCCTTTAATCCCAGCACTCGGGAGGCAGAGGTAGGCCGTCTCTGTGAGTTTCAGGCCAGCTTGGTCTACAGAGTGAGTTCTAGGATAGCCGAGGCTTGTCTTGTTTATATGAACAAACAAACAAACCAGACTCCTTCTAAACATCAGTGTTAAGTATGGTCAGCACATATTAGGGATACAGGAGCCGAGAGGGGCATGGGGGAACAACAGTCATTCTCAAATACAGGCTTGAGACCCCTGGCAAGATGATGGTAGTCTGGGGTGTAGAACTAAGAGCAATCGACCAGCGGGAGTGGTGGTGAATTGGTCCCTGTCAAAGGAAGGCAAACAAACCCGTCAATTTCCTTTCTACCCAGATTGACTTGCTTAATTTACAGGAAATTAGATATGGCTGAAGGTTATAGTAACTTGAGGAGAGGAGGGGAGAGGTAGCAGGGGAGAGAGAGTGGAGAGAGTGGGAGACGGCATAAAAGGTAAATTTGGGTGACAGAACCAATTCTTTAAGATTCTTTCTAAAACTCATGTACTAATAAGCCAGCCTATGCTACTTAAAATCCAGAAGGCTGTGGCCAACAGGGTAAACAGGAACGTGGATAGACCTGCTATCGACTCTTACCCTTTTAATCTTTATGGCTGAAACTGATATTAAGGTTCAGGACGCGGGATGTTGTCAGATAAGATTTCCTTTTTCGTTCTCCCACAAGGGGCAATAAAAGGGAGGTGGTGACGGTTGAGTTTTCATCTGATAAGAAGAGATAATACTCATCTTTCCCGAAACTTTCATTCCAGGCCATCCCGGCAACAACAATGTCCTTGGCAGCAAGGAAGCGAGCGTGCTGCAATAACAAGACCGGGGTGAGTGAGAAGCAGCGGGCTTGGAGTGGAGAGCATTGACCCACCCGACTCGTCAGCTCCTGCCGGCTCTCAGGCTTGGCAACACTGCCGGGCTGGTTAAAGACTCACATACAGAGTGGCAAGAGCGTTTTCTTTTCTTTAGAAATTTGGCTTTGGAGCTAGCCTTTGATTCTCTCCTCAACCTTCGGTTCATCTAAAGTATTGGAGGTTTTTCAAGAGAGAATTCACATCGCATGCAGAACTGTATTCCATTTCAAGTCTTATTTTGAGCTCCATATAATATTTAGGAAAAATGTATCCTTAGTTCTTGTGTGTGCGTGCGCGCGCGTGTGAGTGCGCATGTGCGTGGGCATGCATATAGAAAGGTTAGTTTGCTACGTTAATTGCTCTTAATTAGTTCAGAATAATTTTTTCAAAGATTTATTTATTTATTTATTTATTTATGATATGTAAGTACACTGTAGCTGTCCTCAGACACTCCAGAAGAGGGAGACAGATCTTATTACATACAGATGGTTGTGAGCCACCATGTAGTTGCTGGGATTTGAACTCAGGACCTTTGGAAGAGCAGTCAATGCTCTTAACCACTGAGCCATCTCTACAGCCCCCAGATTGTTTTTAAAGTAGACAATTATTTTTGAAATATTAATATTTAATATTAAATAATAAATACATAACAAATATTTAATACCTACCACATGTAAACCTTCAAAAACTCCTAATGTGTGTCAATAGCCAGATCTTAGTTTATTTTAATTAATAATTAATAAGATGGGGGCATTTTTCTTTTTTATTAAAAACAGATTCTGTGTAGTCCTGTCTGTCCTGGAACTCACTATGTAGACCAGGCTGGCTTTGGACTTGCCTTTCGATCTACCTACCTCTGTCTTCTGAGTGCTGGGATTAAAGGCATGTGCCACCATGCCTGGCAGATCTTGCTAGTGACCAAAATACTGATGGTTTAAAAAAAAATCACCAGGGCAGCACATTGCACATTTTCTAAATACAGCAGGCTCCTCTGATTTTCCAGCCCTTACACAACGCCATCCACAAACCTGACAGCAAGGGTCTAATTCTCTAAGGCTTGGCTAGATCATTGACAAGCACCCATCCTTCACCAAGACATGGGCTAAGTTCAACATAAAGGTTTTAAATCAACGGTTCCCAATCAGATGGGAACACACATGTATCTAGGGAGATTTCAAAAATACAAGTGCGGGCGTGGCCCCCAAGATTCTGCATGTACAATTCTTCTAAAGCACCAGGTATTCCAAAGTCAGGTGGGGTAAGAACCACGGTCCTAAAGGGAATACTGTACATAGAAGGTAGGTTGTGGGCTTCCTTTTTTAATCATTACTTTATGTATATGTGTGTTTTGCCTGCATTTGTGTCCATGCCTGTGGGAGTCAGAAGAAGGTAGCCATCTCTCTAGCCCCCAAAATAAGTTTGATTTTGTTTGCCTGTTTTATTTTTAAACAGCACCTGCTTTTGATATCCTGTTTATTTAGGATTACAATAATCACTTCAACCACACTGTTTGTAGTCTGTCTACTTTGGTTTCTACTGTCTGTCACTTTTGTTCCTAAACTACCATACCTTGGTACAGTTCAGCTTGACCTCACTTCTACGTAATACTCACAAGCTCTCAAGACCTGGTTTATTTCTGATTCTCTGAACTGGAAAAGTATCTGGACACTTGAACTCTTCTCAAATCCACTGTCTATTAAAATGGTTTTGCATCTTCCCTTTCATGAAAAATGATCCCTTAAGTTCTGTCTCCCTTGAGGATACAAGTAGATGGGAACAGCCAAGCTATTTGTTATTTTTCAATTATGTTATCTGTGCATGTGAGTGCAGTGCCCAAGGATGTCAGAAGAGGGCGCTGGACCCCCCTGGAGCTGGAGTTCCAGGATGTGGAACTGTGGATGCTAGGAAATGAACTTGAGTCCTCTTAATCACTGAGCTGATTTTCCAATCCTTAAGGGAGGCACTTTTCATGTAGGTCTTGGTTTTAAATTAGGTTGTTTTGCTCACACCAGTCTTGAAAATAATCCAGTCATGCTTCAGCAAACTCATGGGTTGTTCAGAGCTGAGGATCTTCCAGGGCTGCTGGGGGGAGAGGGGGCACAGAGGCATTCTACAATGCTATTCATGCCATTAGCAATAGTTCTAGTTATTTAAATAGGGACCACCTGCTTATATAAATGCCATAAACCCTGCCCCTACAAAAGCTTTTCAGTTGCCGGCAGCCATGTTACAGTTGGTGCCTTCTGGGTTAAGATAAGGTCAAGGTAGCATAAAATTCTCCTCTCTTCTTAGCAGGGCAGGAAGGGGGCTGCAGGGCCTTCCCGGTTTCATCTTTTCTTCCTTCCCCTTTTCTCTGTGTCCCAATATGATAATATTTTGCTGAGTCACTTGAATGACTGCCCACTCAGGAAGTAACAGGTCAGAGGTAACAGTGGCTCTTCTTTATGAGTAAATCCAGTAACTTGTATAAATCACAGCAGTGTTGGGAGAATCGGGATTTACAATTGATCCTAACTCCTACTTCTGTGTGCTTCCGGCTAAGGACGCTAAGTGACAAGAGTGGGAACATGAGTATTTCCTAGATGAGTTTCCCACCGAACGGTCACCCTCTTCCTACTTTTCTCCAAATTGAGAATACCAACAGATCTCTTTTAGGGTTGTTGGAAGGGTTACGTGAGATGCTGCACACAAAGCCACAATCCCCTAGGAGCTAATAGGGGAAGAAAAATGCTTTCTTAGTTTCATTTTTGATTTTGAAATAATCATAATCACTAACAGCTTTGTGAAATGAAGAAATTATTCTTTGGGGGAGAAAATATATTCAACCTTTTAGTTTTTTATGCCAGATTTCACAGTTTGTGTGACTTGGCATCAGAAAAGTACACACTTTCCCTCTAACATGATATGCTCAACTCTGGGCATTGACCCTCCACCCCTACTCCGAATGGGCACGTGGCTTTGCGGTGGTGGCTTTTAGTTGTCATACCGGACTGGGAGAACAAAGGGTGCATCTGATGGGTGGAGACCAAGGTTGCTAACACATCCCGCCCTGCCTTGGAAGGCCCCAATAGCAACATGACCCCTCCAATGTGCCCAGCTGAGCAGTTACGCTCTCAACTCCACTGCTGACTGATTACTTCAGGATGTTGGCCACTGACCGCTTACAGAATCAGCCAAATATGCATGGAAGAGTTGGAAGCCAAGAGCCCAGAAATAAAAATCTAGGCAGATAAGTTCTAGTGAAGGCTCAGTGTAGTTAGAACCATATACCATAGGAAGGGAGAACCAGGTTTCAGGGGCCAGAATTCATAAACTTAGGAATATAGTAGTTGAAAGACATTAACAAGTGTAATTATCTTTTGGCAACTGCAATTTAACAGTGGACTTTGATCTTGGCCTCTTTAAAAAAATCCACACCTAATTAAACTGCACTCTATGTCTCAGGATCACACAGGGTTAGGGAGATGGCTAAATCAGTAAAGTGTCTGTCATACAAGCATGAGGATCTGAGTTAGGATCCCTAGGGCTCACAGACAAGTTGGCTGAGGTGGCACCTGCCTAAAACGTCAGTGTTACAGGGGCATAAAGATAGATGCTGGAGCTCAGGAGTCAGCCAGGTGAGCCAAATGGCTCACTCAGCTCCAGTGGCAGACACTGTCTTAAAACTAAGTCGGAGAATGAAAAGCGATATGGGAAGACACTTGATATCAACCTCTGCTTCACACCCCTCACACACACAAACACACATGCACATGCAGAAACACACTCACAAAAAAATACAAATACCATGCATGTACATACACCAACAAATAAGGGGAAAAAAAGACCTAGGCGCACAGATTGGCTGGAGAACTGTACTCAGGAAAACTTGAAACAGATAGAGGACATACAATGACGTGTACAAACCTCCCGGCTTTGTTTTCCAGATGTTTCTTTCATCGCTCTTAAGTGTGATCACGGTCGTCGGTGCTGTGTATTGCATGTTGGTATCACTCCTGGCTCTCTTGGAAGGTCCTCTAATTTGTAACACTCAGGCCAACAGTACTGTCACTTGTGAATTTTCGTTGAAAAACTTAAGGTGAGTCAAGTTTTGTCATACTGTCTCCAATAGCTGTGGCTAACTGTACAATGCTAGGCTTGTCTCTGTTCTGACTACTGGGACAAGCATTTGTAGGGAATTGGTAAGCTAATACTAATATCCAACGTCTCACAAAGACGTGGTGGGGCTGCTACATCCTGAGTGCTTCGAGTATGGTCTCGTCTAAATGGTTTAGTCTATCTCAGGTGGCTTACACATGTCTTGTAAACATCCATGGATATGTGTCTGTCTCTAACAAATTCCGGGTATAAATGTTTTTTTCAGACAGGGTTTTCTCTGTATAGCCCTGGCTGTCCTGGAACTCACTCTGTAGACCAGGCTGGCCTTGAACTCAGAAATCTGCCTGTCTCTGCCTCCCCAATTCTGGGATTAGAGGTGTGCATCACCACCTCCCGGCTGGGAATATATACTCAATTTAAACCCTTGGAGTACAGTAATGGATGAGTGAGAGGAATGCTCACTTTCTAACAATCTGCATGATTTTTGTATTTGTTCAAATTTTAAGCAAAGGAGTGTTTGCCTGCATGCAACTGTACCACTCATGTGTGCAGTATCCATGGAAGCCAGGAGAGGGCACTGTACCCCTGGAACTAGAGTTATGAATAGTTTGTGAGCCACCATGAATATGCTGGGATCTGGACCTACGTCCTCTGCAAGAGCAACAAAAGCTCTTAACTGTTGAGCTATTTTTCTAGGCCTTTATTATTTTTTTATTTTTAAGTGTGTGTGTGTGTGTGTGTGTGTGTGTGTGTGTGTGTGTGTGAGTGAGATGTAGTATCCATGGAGGTCACAGGTGATGGATCCCTGTAGAGCTGGGGTCCTAGGCAGTTGTGAGCTGCTCCCAGTGGGTATAAGAACTGACTTTATGTCCTCTGCAATGGAAGTATGTTCTGGGAACAGATGAATCTATCTGTTCATCTGATATAAACCTATCCTATCAGTTGTAAACCATAGATGGCTTAAATGTTTTGTGTATGGTGTTCCTGTTTTCGTAATGTTTGCTGGTGCCGTGTGGATAGGTCTGCACATGTGCCAACATGTAAGGAGGTCAGAGCTTGACGAGGAGTCCTCCTTGATTTCTCTCCTTTATTTACCAAGGGAGACTCTCTCGTTGAACTTGGAGCCTGAAAATTCAACTAACCGGCTAGGTTCAGGGACCCCCTTGTTTCTGCCTCTCCAGTACTGGGGTTACAGGTGGCCATCCTGTCTCTTTGTTTTATATGGGTGCTGGGGATTTAAAGTCTGGCCCTCTGGCTTTCATAGCAAGAGCTCTGTTCATGGAGGTACCAGCCTTTGTACTTTTGAAATATCAATCAATCAATTAACCAATCAATCAATCAATCAATAGAAACAGCAGCTAGTAGATTCATGTGGTCATGCTATATACTTTCAGCCAAGAATAAATATATTTAAGCCACGCAGTAACATAGCATTGGAAGTTACATACAAATGGCTCATTGAAAAAATTCCATGCCTGAGTTTAGGCATACTTTTTAAAAACAGGAAGACCAGTCTAACTTGCTAGCTATCTTTAATTAGCCACTTAGTTTTGGAAAGCCACCAGATTTTTTCCAACAGTAAAAAAGGGTCTTTCAAAATCTGCATAGCAGTTATTACTAAACGAAACCCAAAGATATTCCTTTAATAGTAAAGAAATTTGAACTCCCAGCCACAACTACTGTACTTTTAAGCCTCAAGAAATAACAAGAGCTCAGTGATGTAGTGGCAGCAGGCTAAGCTGTGAGGGCAGCAGCTCTGACATCCCCTCCCAGTCTGGCTGGGGAGGACAAGACAACAGGGCAATTAATCCTGTGGTCTCAGGGAAATTCATAGGCTCATAGGCCATGTGTCGCAAATAGTGTTATTTTCTCAGGTCCAAAGTCAGTTGTTAGGGTCTAGAGATGTGTTCTTCCTAAGAGTATTCCATTTTATTAATACCCACCCTGCAACCATCTTGAGATAGATGTGCTAGGACTATTTATGCTAGAGGCATATATCATTTTAATCATGTACTTGAAATGTTCTGAGTATACACCATCCATCTGGCCTCGGATCTATGTAAAAAACTACTCTCTCTCTTTTGCTCTCTCTCTCTGTGTGTGTGTGTGTGTGTATGTGTGTGTTAGAGAGAGAGAGAGAGAAGAGAGAGAGAGAGAGAGAGAGAGAGAGAGAGAGAGAGAGAGAGAGAGAGAGCACGAGCTCATCTGCTTCCCTACCTTTGGCAAGTAGACAGGCTACTCAGACAGGTTTACACCTCTGACACTTTTGATATTTATTTCCATCCTGACACGAGAGAGCCATCAGTCTTAGATGGTTCATCTTAAGATCAGCTGTCCTATGGAGAATGACACAATGTGTTAAGATAGGGTTTTAAGCATTAGGGTTACGCAAATGTGCTCAGCCAACCATATCTTCTTTAAGAATGTGCACTGGGCTTTATTATGGTGGGGCTTTTATTGTCTTAGTAGGCACATTTAACTCTTTTCTTCTTCCCTCCAGCAATTTTCAACCTGAATCCTTCAATCTGCTGTGGTTCTTCAATGATACTTGTGTTTCTCCGACTGATTTTAAAACCCCCACCATCGAAAACATGATCAGTAACTGGAAAATACCCAACTCCGACTCTGAAGAAGACAGACACAGGATTTTCCACTTCTCAGTATTTATGAGTCTCCTGCTTGTTGGAATCCTTGAGCTCCTGTTTGGGCTCAGTCAGATACTCATTGGTTTCTTTGGCTGTCTGTGTGGTGTCTCTCAGCGACGGAATCAATTTGTATAAAGGGCAATAAACTAGAATATCAGTACTTTGAATAATTTGAAAATTGCATTTAAAGTATATATTTTTGTAAGTTCAACAATGAAGCATCTTCTAGACCATGGAGTCATTTTAGTGTTAAACAGGTGTTTTTAGAATCATCTGTGAAGCAACTTTCAAAAAAACAAATGTCAAATCTATCAAGTGGGGCAGGATTCCTGCACGCCTTTGATCCCAGCACTCAGCAGCAGAGGCTGGAGGATCTAGAGTTTGAGGCTTGCCTAGTTTTAGAGCAAATCCCAAGACAGCCAGGACTACACAGAGAAACCAAAGCAAAGGGATTGCAAATCAAACTCTCACATTGTACGTACTGCATGTGCATTATACCTCCACTCCAGAAACCAGCCGTCAGTGGTTGACACTGGGCCAAGTGTGGAGGAAGTTTTTGTTTTTGTTTTTCCTGTGTATGCTAAAAAAGAAAACAAAAACATTTATTCGACCTGATGGTTATGGAAGTCTGTGTCTTAGCTCTAAGAAATATGTATTATGTTTAGGGAGGAAGACCATGTTTTAAAAGTACTTTACCCTCAAACCCAAAGTGACAGAAAACTGTGTGTTTAACCAATAGGCACATGGCAATCCATCCCTACTCTGTTCTGTTATGTTTGTATCCTTTCATGATTTATGGTAACACCTCTTGGGGGAGGGGGTCAGCTTTTTAGAAGCTGGTTTTTATTTATGCTAATCTTTAAAAGACAGGTAACAAAATGTATTTATTGTATTAAAATGTTATGAAAAAACCATTGTAATAGAAAAAAAAAACACAAATGTACACTTTTCTGAATGTTCTCTCTCCTCTTCAAGAGTTTGACCCTGACTTTGACGAGTAGGATTCCTTTTGCCCTCTTGTCTGACCGTCTTCTTCTGTTGCTGTGAGGAACATTTCTTGACAAAAGCTCTTTGAGGAGGAAGGGTTATTGTGGCACACAGAGGCTTACAGTTCAAGGCCCCTCCGTCCCTGCGGAGATCAAGGCGGCAGGAGCTGGTGCAGCAGCTAACCCCACTGCATCCATCCGCAAGAAGCAGGGATGAAGGCTGCTGCTCAGCCCTTTCTCCCGCTTTATACAATCCAGGGGATCACGCCGAAGGTTGGGTGGGGGATGGTTCCTGCCCACAATTAGGAAAAGTTTTCCCACAATCACTTAACACAGCCAAGACACCCAGCCCATAGGCCCATCACCCAAATGGTTCTGGCTTCAGTCAAGCTGACAAATACTAACTGTCACAACTCTTTGTAGGATTTAGCACAGTGGTATTGGTGTGCCACAGGCCATCTCCCAAGAGAGAGCTTCAGTCAAGGTCAAGCTGACAGACACTAACTGTCATAGCTCTTCTCTGTAGAATTTAGCAAAACATTGTTAGCATTTTTCTTCTTTTTAAGTTAATGTGTATGTGTGTTCTGCCTGGGTGTGTCTGTGCATTATGGGTGTGTATGTGAAGGCCGGCAGGTTCCAGGGAGCTGGGAACTGAACCTGGGTCTTCAAGCAGAGCGGCCACGCTCTTAACCACAGAGCCATCTCTCCAGTCCTGGTGATTTCCTTCTGTGTGTGACTCTGACACTGCTACCCTGCACTGTCCTACACCGGAGCAGAGGCTCCATGGGTACCAAGACACATGCATTTACTTTCTCCTGGTGTAACCAAGTGCCCAGTGCCTCATATAGGTAGGGCCAAGGTACTGGTCTGCTGGATGAATGCTATCTTCAGCACTCAGACGTTAGTGGTAACAATGCTTACTAAATTAATATTAAACTACTAAAAGACATGAAATAAAAACAGGTAAAATGAATGCCAGCACACTGTACTTGAGTGAACAAGTAAGATAGCTAGGGATATCTGGGATAGATTGACCTTATAATTTTCTCATCACCCTGGAAAAAGGTGACACGCGACCAGGTCTCTGCTCAGTCAGAAAAAAGGAGAACTAAGATCGAAAAGGAGACGACCTTTGATAGTAACACCACTGGTGGGAACAGATGGCAGGTTATTTCCATGCTCTTTAGTCTTATGGAGACCACAGGCCACCTGGAGCGATCGTTGAGGGCAGTCGACCTTTGATCTGGTATCCAGTGCTTGTCTGTATACACCTAGTCATGCACCCTTTCCCACCTAACACTAAAACTAGTCATTTGCAAAATCTGATGTTTCTCTCTCTCCTCCCTTTTTTTGGCACCCTCCCCACCCCCAGGAAAGGGTTTCTCTATGTAGCCTTGGCTGTCCTAGAATTCACTCTGTAGCCTATGCTGACCTCTCAAACTGATCTGTCTGCCTCTGCCTCCTGAGTGCTAGGACTAAAGGCGTGCATCTCTACAGCCTGACTTCCAATGTTTCTTAACTCTCCTTCCTATCCCAAATTCAATCTCATTTTAGAACAGATTTGAACAGTTTCTGCTACCCAAAACTCATCTTTAATATACATCTGAATCTTCTTTTCTTCAAGAAACTTTTTATAATCCTCATTCTTGTAAGATATTTTACATTTAGACACTTACTTGTGTGTTTATGATGTGTGTAGTTGTGTGTGTACCCCCACAGTGCTTGTGGAAGTCAGAAGACGACTTCTGGGAGTTAGTTCTCTCCTTCACACTGCAGTCCCAGGGCCTGACAGCAGCACCTTTACCTGTCAGGCCATCCTGCCAACTCGCAGCCCTCATTACTTAGTATGCTTCATCCTCCCCCACGATGGCCCTCAATTGGTCAGTTCCTTAAGAACAGAAACGCATCTACAGTATTTCCAGAACTAGAAAGACACATGCCAGAGTTCTGGAAGTCTGTGTAACACCTGCTCTTCTTAGTTCTTTGATGTTCGCGAGCCCTCATGGTGTCCTTTTGATTCTCCAGGACCCAGAATCTTTATTTGTTCTCTGCTTATTGAAAATCTGTGTCTGCTCAAGTATCTACAAAATAGTTCCTGATTATCCTGACTAGGATTAAATGTGTTAATACCCATTCCATGCCCAGCCACCACACCTGGGTATTAGCAACTTTTACCTAATCAATGTAGGACAATCTAAGAATATTTAGGTCTTTGTATAACACTTATCAGGGAAAATAACAGTCTCTGTACTAACCTCCCATGAGTTCCTTTTATTTCCACCCTTTTCTATGCCTGCTCAGCAAAAGAAGTTATATATTTCATTTATCAAAGTCATATAATCTAAGTACAAGAAGGAACCCTCCCATTGGATTAATGGAGACTCAAGAACAGTAATGTGAAATCTACTAAACCTTGGGACTTTCCTCAACCTCTTAGTATAAAGATAACTGATGATGTGCAAAGAATATTGAAGCTGGAAGTCTACCTGCTCTTGAAAAAATATCCTTTTGAATAAAGGCTCCTAAAATTTGGCTTTACTAAAATTTAATTTCTATGAGAGGTAGTATATTAGAATCAAGGAAGTATTACAATAGGAAAAAGGTGCATAGTTTTATAAAGGTTTTGTTTTTGACTTTTAAAAATAAATCTGAATCACTCTCATAGATATAGTAGATCAGCAAACCATTTACAGTGCCAGCAAGCCCTGTGCAGGCTGGAGATCTGAGAATCCCAGGTGGTTCTTGTGACCCACAGGTCACTAATACACTACTAGTCCTTGGAACAGAAGACTTGGATAAGATATTCAGTCCACAGCCCCATATGATGAAATAAATCTTTCCATAGACATTGCTTTGGTTGACAGTTTATTAAATACACTACATTTATACCTTATCTTTTAGGTTTTTAAATCATTCACACATGGACTTGGTAAAAACATACTTCATAGAAAACTAAGATGAAAGTCAAAACAACATATTGCACACAGATAAACTGCTGAATTGTTAGTTTTTAAACTCCATCTGTACAGGTGATGAAGAAGAGTTAGGTGGTTTGATTTTTCTTAAGTCCTGTACCACACTATGACTTAAAAAGCATTATTGTTGAGATGTAGATACAAAAAGCATCTATCAAAGAAATTGCTTAATCATCTGAAAAACAGGACAAAACACTTTTCTTTCACAGACAGTTTTCTAAACTCACTCTTTATGACTGTCATTTCTGTTTAGAGAATTAGCTGTACAGACTGATGAGGCCAAAAAATTATTCTCTTTAAAAACAAACAAACAAACCTAGAGCCTATTTACAAAACATGCAAAAGGAAAGTGTGTAGGTGCCACTGCAGAACTGGCAGAAGGCCCATCAGCAACAGAACAGGCCTTTCCTCACAGATACAGGTCCTTCCCTGCATTCTGGAAGAAATACATTTTCATGGCTTGGACTAGAAAACCGGCATATGATGCAAAGACAGAAACAATGAAGTTTGCAAATCCTTTATATTTCCAGGTGTTGAGACAATATATGTGAATGCTGAGGTTACCTCTAGCGTCGAAACCAGAGCCAGCTATTAAGAAGCCAGAATGCTACAGTAATTGAATACATGACCATTTCTCTTTTAGCACGTTCTTTATTCTCCTCTTCCAGAAGTTGTAGACGTCTATTTAATTTGATTATCTAAGTGAAAGACAAACAAAATACAAAATAGTACTAATGCATATAGCAATCAGATTTTTAAAAAGTAGTATATGAACTTGTCAAAGAAATTATTACACATAAAGTTCCATTTGAATCAAAATGAACAAAACTATAAAATACGACCCACAATGGCTTGATTTAAACATGCTTCTTCAATTCCACTCTGTAAATCTGAATTAGAGAGAGCGTGCAAGGACACTGTTGCACTAGGCTTTTCTAGTGGGACACAGAAAGTGTGTCTGATAGGTCTATCACAGCAGGAGGAGCACAGGACACTGTTGCACTAGGCTTTTCTAGTGGGAAACAGGAAGTGTGTCTGATGAGTCTATCACAGCAGGAGGAGTCCACTCTGATACCAGAGAGTCCCAAATTACCTATGATAGTGGGCCCTCTGATATGCCCCTCAGACATCCTGCTATATATTTGGCACACAGAATACTAAATATGCCGTCCCCACAAGGCAATAACTGTGTAAAGATAGACGAAAAGCCTATCAAAAATAAGCACAAGAAATCTGCAGACTTGGCTTATGGGTAGGGAAATGAATTATATTGTAGAGGCAGTGGGAAAATTCAAAACAGTGTTTTCCAAAGTGAAGAAATTACAAACAGTAACAAAGGTTCCCAAAGTGACTGTCCACATATCAAAAACAAAACATACAATTTGGGACTAGATTGATTTATAAGAACATCAAGATTCTTTGATACTGGCCAGACCATACCAATCATTTTGGTAGCAATGCTCTATGCTGATCAAAATCATTTGAGCGGTAGTTCAAAAAAACTTTAAATCTGAGAAAAATCAATTATGGTTTATTAGATAATCTGAATTCACTAATCCATAGGAGAAAAAAAATAATGCAAACTATTAATCTGAAATATTTCATAGAGATAGCTATAGTTTACATTTTTTATTTGGGGCAGTAATTACCTGACGTCTTAATGATGCTGCATCGACCACAGTCATATCATCTGACGCTCCTTCAATGGCTGCATCTAGGTTTGAAATGCCATACCTAGCAGATAAGACATTGAAACACAAGTTAAAACCAAAAGTAATTGTCAAGTCATGCATTGTGTTTGTACTACTCAAAAGACTCATACCTACAATACACATAAGCATTTTTCCATTTGAATTGATACAAATAAAAAAATGCAGCTTAAGGTGACTATCTGCAATACTGGGACAGCTGAGAAAAGACCTTTTGCTATGTGCTTTTTTTTGAAAGCTAGAAATGCAACAACATTAACAGGCCCTGTCTGAAAGGGGCAGAGAACTGCTACTATCACACATCTGACACACAATGATTATATATGAACCATGTCCATATATCCTTCTGTAGGCAGAGACTCAATGGCAGGAAATGCAAAGTAAACTACAAACAGAAAACTGATCATTTATTATGCTGTCACTTCTGCCTGCCTTTCTTTTGCTACTTTTACTTTACTTCTGATTTCTAGTTCTCTCATAAAGGTGAATACAAAATCTTCTAAATCTTCTGCAACTACACTTAGCTACAGAACTGTCTCAATACTAAACCAACAAGAAGCTGCATATAACAAATAATGCTGGAAAGCCACCAAGACAATGCAGAGAAAGTACATTAAAGAGTACTTTTTGTTAATATGCACTCTCTTCTAATAAGGGATATAGTGGCAGTTTAGCGATGGCGTCTCACATGACTGGTCTCAAACTTGCTATGTGGCAGTGGACGGCCATCTACTCTTGACCTTCCTGCCTTACCACCGCCCCCCGCCCCCCAACACACTATCTCCTCCCCGTGCTGGGGTTAGAAGCAAGCCAGGAAAGGGCTCGAGATCCCGGGCTGGAGTTACTACAGGTGGTGATCAAGCGCTGCTCACATGGGTGCTGAACCTGAGAGCTGCGGACGAACCGTAAGTACTCTCACCTTGCTAAGCCATCTCTCCAGCACCAGGTATTTTAAAACTCATTTTAATGAAGAACACTTTACTGAGATATAGTTTATACACAATACAATTTATTTACATGTACATCTACTTTATATTTTATATGGTTATTTTGTGCAATGACATGGTAACCTTTCTATGTGAGCAGAATGTAAATAAGATTACTTTTATGTAGGGACGGTACATGGATCAGCATTCTAATACTCCCAGTATTATTCTAATGGGGAGTTCCCCATTAGAAAACCTACATGACCTGACATAAAGGGATATGAAGGAGAATATATATTCCCTCACACTTGCTAATAAGCCAATTCACAAAGTTCTATTGTTTCAAACATTAAAACTACCTCAAAACACATTTAAAGAGCATGTCAAGTAGAACTGAAATGATAGAGGGTATGTGCCCACTGTAGGCCCTCCACAGCAATGTCTGACCTGGAGTTTCTATTATGGCTATGTCAGATGGCGTATACTAACCATGCCTTCCTCTTAGAAACAATGCGTCTTGAAATACTAAAAATAAAATCTTTAAGTTAGGAGAAATAAACTCAATTCATAAGTAAATGTTTATGGAACTGTGAGTTTGTACACTGAGCAAATCACTCTTATAAATACTAAAATTGAACTATTAGGTTTAAGGGTGTAGCTCAGTGGTAGAATACTTGCTTACCTGTGTAAGTCTCTGGGTTTGTCCCCAGAACCATAATTCAGCCTGCACCCCAAATTATTGTTTAGTGAGGAAACCATGGATCAATGCATTTTCTTTTTCTTTGCATTTTCTTTTCTATGTTTTATCCTCAAAATAATAAACATTTTCTATTTTCCCAAGATTACACATGAGATGAATAGTTGAAGGGAGAGGTTATCAAAGAATACCAGCAATTGCCTCCAAGGTAAATGGAAGCAGCTGGGGTGATACTCAGCCAGAAAACGCTCACCGTACAAAGGTGAGCACCTAAGTTTAATCTCCAGAATCCATGTTAAAAACAGAAAACCTGGGCACGGTGGAGCGTTCTTGTAATCCCAGTACTGGGGAGGCAGAGACAGGAGGATTCCTGTGGCTTGTTGACTTAGAGCAATCATCAAGTTCCAAGCAAAGTGAGAGACTGTCTCAAAAACCAAGGTGGCCAACACTTGAGGACTATGAAGGCTGACTTCTGTATTTTCATGTATATGCACTTGCACCCACACAGGCAACCCCACCCTGTCACATCATATGCAAAGGAAAAGGAACAGGGATGGTCATACACAGCAATACACATACATGCACAGAGAACTAGCTTAACAAAGAAATAAAGCATACATAAAAAAATTACCATTTAAATACTAAATCATCCAAAGTTTTAGAAATCTGAACATAATCTTCACTTGTCATATACATATATGACAAGATTTTATCATCAATTTAGAACAAAAATATGAAATTATTTTAAATAAAAACTCTATCTTGCAGAACTAAAAACTCTAACAAATGCTATCATATCACTCACTACAAACACCTTCACAGAAAGTTAAGGGGATTAAAAAACCCTATCAAGTCCACTAGTGTGGACGACATGACGATGCAAGAGACAAGCAAGCAGTGTTGGGGACCACCGATGCATCATGGATGAGAGTAACACGGAGCAGATGGCTCCCCTCTCTCTGACTTTAGAGCGTGTCTGCCTCTTCTGAAGAAGAGAAACAAGGCTGCCAATGTAAAGCCCGCTGGGACAGTTAGCACAACTGTCCTTAGAGCTGGCTTCAAAGGTTAGAGTAGCAGCATCTGATCAGCAGTGTGTGCCAAGCAGAAGGCAGGGAGGCTCCCTGAAGGCTCTGGCCCCTGAGAGCACACTGTACGTGCCATTCCTTGTCCTTGCATATGACTCAGGCTAAGCATATCTGATAGTATGGAAAGGGCAAATACAAGAGCAAAGGTTCAAACCAACAGATGATAAAAATAGTTAATGCACATAAAACAAGATTTAAGATTCTATGCTTTCTTTTTTAGCATGATCCTCTATAAAGCAACTAAAATACTGCTATAAAGTACACTGGATGTTCTTATTACACCACTGCATAATTTTGGGAGGGGGATATCGAGACAGGGTCTCACTATGTAGATCAGTCTGGCCTCAAAAATCTTAGAGATCCACCTGTCTCTGTTTCTTCAGTGCTAGAATTAAAGGCATGTGCCAAAATACCCAATCATAATTTTTATTATTATACAACGTTTTCATACCTTGGAGGACTAATGTCAAGACTAATTATCATCCCTATTCTTAGCAAAGCACAACATTTCTCCTAAGAGAAAGCTACAGAGGCCTGAGCTGTATACATACATATATAATCACAGCTATGGCATGCATCATGATGTCCTGCACAATACAAGCTCCATCAAGTCTGTATGTTCTTTGGTAATCACAAAGTCTCCAAGTTACCTGACGTTGTCATGATGAGGATTAGAAGTGGCGGCAGCTGACCCACCACGCAACACAGGTCTAGGGCAGGTTTTTGCAGAAGACACAAGACAGAATCAGGAAACAGAGAAGTACAAAAATAAAGCAAAAACAAGACAAATAAATGTCAGATAGGATTATATTGTATGTACAATATAATATCCCTCAAATGCTTTGAAAATCCTTGTTTCATATGTCCTCCCCATTTTTAATAATTTTAACACTCTATAATTTTAAAAAGAGAGAAAAACATGACAGAATAGCACCAACATATAATTCTATATGGTGCTATTTAAAAAGTGTAATTCCTCTTTTCCAACTTGAAAATAAAACCACTAGCAACTTTAAAGGCATATCCAGAACCTGTTAGTAGCACCTGCATGATCATGGTTGCTCATAAATATAAACTGGGCATTTAAAGGGATAGCCACTGCCCACAATTCCTTCCCTCTAGCTTCATTAATCTGATTAGTCAGGTAAGCATTATGTCTTAATGCAGCTGTGTCTCATTCCAACACTGAGCTGAGAACAGCCAGGGAGACTACAGCCGTCAGTCAGTCTGAGAGAGAGGAGACAACCACGAGTGGCATACAGGGCTGCTGCATGAGACCAAGGTGCACCGGAAAACTTTGTGGGGCTTGTCATTTCGTCTCAATACATGCACAGCTGTGAGAACCGTTAGCTCGTGACCTGGGCCAGCTGGAACCCTTCCAATTAAATTTGCTAAAATCAAGAAACAGATTCTAAATCTTCACCAGCTAACTGCCCTTAAAATATCAATGTTTACTAATCAGAAAGATGAGAAGGTCCATATATTAGGGACATTCTCTTAAGTACCTGATCAGGTTTACCTCAATCTAAGTATAATGACAATCATCACGGGGTCTAGAAATACATTTCTGTCTTTTTCTGAGGTAGTTACAGCTGTAGAATATAAATTACTATTTTCCTTTCTGTTTTTAATCCTTTCCTTTCTTTGTTTTGGACACAAGGTCAAATTTAGCACAGTTTGGTCTCAAGTTCTGTGGAACTGAGGAAGACTCTGGTACTTCTGATCCTCCTGCCTGTATGCCCTACTTCCTGTGGTGATGGGGATCAAAGCTGGGGCCTCTTCACTACTAATGAAGCACTTCAACTGATCTACAACTCTAAAGTGACTTAAACAAACAAATTCAGTTAATAGAGGAAAAAACTTAAAAAAATTGAGTTTCTCTATGCTCTAAAGTGACTACCAGTACATTGGGATATTTCTGGAGCCCAGAATACAAGGGATTAAGAGACCTGAGGGGGAGAAAGGTTCTGCTCATTCTGCTTGCTATAGAACACGGATGATTGCATATTTTTCAAATAGGTTTTAAAGTTTTACTAACGTTTAGTTTGTGAAATAAGGAAAACTATACACTGTAGTTACTTAAGTTATAAAAATATGAGACTGGCCAATGAAATGAAGCCATTCCTGTGTGTTTCTTCAAGTTTTTTTTTTTAAGTGTATGTTAATAGGGCCAAAATGACCTGCCATATTGACTATACTCCACCACAGAGATTTCCTTTACAAATGCAGAGCGAGAAAACAATACAGTTACCTTTCATAACGTATCTCATTTTGTCTTCTCACACTGGCAATTGATACATATAATATAAAAGTAAATTAGACAGGAATTTGGAAAAATTAGAAACTTCATTCAAGCACCAGTTTCTACCATAAGAGTGATTTAATGTTAAAAGAAATCGTTCAATAGTGTATTTTATAATTAGAATCACAAAAGGGAAGAAAATCTAACGCTACCCAATTTTCATATTAATTTGTATACTGACATTTCTAAGTAAGTAAATGGTCTAAATTAAAAGAATGCATTTATTTTCTACAAAATTATTAACTATTATGGTAATTAAACAGGCTGATTGGAGGATCAAGAATTAAACATTTCTAAGAAGAAGTAGTTATGACAGATACTGTAGTATTCCATGTTACAAATTTTACGGGTATTTGCCAAAAATATAAATCATTCACATACTAGTTTCTTATTCCACTCATTCAAAAACTAATATAACTTGCTAATGAAAAACTAAAAATAATCAAGCCATCCTCTCTCCAAATAAATTTTCTGCACAACTTATATATTAACGCTTAAAAACGTTTTACATGTAACAGACTAAGCATCTTTAGAAGTTGTTAGTGTTTCACACTGGATATGGGATGTGCAGTTCTAACAACTATAGAAGAGATGGTCAATTTCTGCCCAGCAAAGGACGCATCTTAACAGTGCTTCACTGCTGCCAACTGGGCAAAGAACACCTGGTATTCCTTCTTGATGTTTTTTTGGTCAGTTTTCTTAATGTAGAGCACTAACTCACATGTATGAGCTTTGTAACACCTAGAAGTCACTTGGTTTTTATGCCTAACTGTTTAGATTACCTTCACCAAGTTCACCAGAAAAATAGAAAATCTAGTGCAGTGTACAGTGTTCCTTGACTTACACACTAAAAGTTGTTCTTATGCTGAGAAACAAGGAATATGCATCATTTTACAATAAAAAACAAACAGAAAACTCTTGCTTTTTCTGACAAATAGTTTTGGTTTAAACTCGCTATAATAATGTGCAGTCCCCAAGTGCAAAGATACTGCATTAGCATGATAGCCAAGAGCAATAAAACAGAAAAGATAAAAAAGATGAACAGCAAGGAACACAAAAGCGCTGAACACTGTATAAGCAGTATTATTTTATAGTCATGCAAAAACATTATCCAAATTTCACATTCCAATTTCTTTGAAAAATTAGGCCAAACTTTTCCATAGTAAAAACAAAAACTGATTTGGCATTTAAAATTCTGATAAAACTTTGTACAATTAAAACAGACAAAACAAAACCCAAACTCTTTCGGTAATGAAAGCACTGGCCAGGACAAGGAGAACCTCACTCTTGGGATCCAAGGTCATGGACTGTCTCTAGAAACCACGTGCCCTGGGTGATTCTTTCTCCTGAGTGCTGCTGGGAGTAAAGGCATGTACACCATGCCCAGCTCCTCTTTGCTTTTTTGATTAAAAGTTTTACTCTGTACTCCAGGTTGGCCTTGAGCTCAAAGCAAGTCTCCTGTCTTAGATTCCCAAGTGTTGGGTGTAAGTTTTGTGCCACTACACTCTGCTCTTTCTTGGATTTCAGAAAGTTTATTTGGGTTAATATGATAAATTTGAAGTCATTAAGATACTTAATGTAAAATTTTTTTAAAAATCCACCTAGTGTTCCAAATAGTTTTTCATAGTAAAAGCATACACATTTTATCTTATTTATTTATTGAGTTTTTTTTTTTTTCTTCCCGAGACAGGGTTTCTCTGTGTAGCCCTGGCTGTCCTGGAACTCACTCTGTAGACCAGGCTGGCCTTGAACCCAGAAATTTGCCTACCTCTGCCTCCAAAGTGCTGGGATTAAAGGCATGTGCCACCACTGCCCAGCACATGCAAATTTTATTGGTAAGATTTCAGAATTTGAATGCTTGAACTTTAGGCAACTTTTTACCCAGTGTACAGAAAAAAATCAATAACAACCACAACAACAACAACTATACTTCTTCAAGTTCCACATCGCTGCATCTGAGCTATGGATGTGCTGGCAGGAGGCAGACCAGCAACAATGGACTGTGACTGTCATCTACCCATGACTTCACCTACAGAGCATGTGGAAACTGATTTCTCCTCCAGATGTTTTCACTATAATAGCATAGGACATGATCTCTCCCCTAAGGAGTGCCCACTGGACATGATCTCTCCCCTAAGGAGTGCCCACCGGACATGATCTCTCCCCTAAGGAGTGACCATAGCAAAAAAGTTAAAGAAGATATCTGGTGAAAAAAAAAAAAACTTGTCTGAAAGAGAAAGGTGGAAACAGTCTTTACCATTTTCACTCCTAGGGCCAGGTGCTTTCTGCTCATTACCTCCAAGGATCTCCTACTATACCAAGAAAACAATCTGAAACATCAGCAGACATCTGAAATAATAGTGAAGGGCAGATGACTTGTCCCAAGAATCTAATCAGCCAAGTATAATCTCCATCTCATCTTCTAAACAGGAAAAGGAGTCCCAGAGAAGGACACAGTTTATATATGTAAGGCCAACATGTATTAGCTGTTTAGTGGAGGGGTCAAGGAGAATGATTGGGAGAGATTCCCAGCATTTGCACTGTTTCTTCTGAACTCTGCTCCTGCTTTTCATTTTCAAACAGCCAGAGTTCATGAAGCTTCAGAAAGCAATAAGGGGACTCTAAACTCTTGGAGGAAAGGAAACAAACTACAACTATAAAAGTATATCTATGCATGCATACATACATACATAAACATGTCCACTACTTAATATTCCCCTTTGATCCACAGGCCTCAAAGCCTTTCTCACTATAGTGTGATGTTTAATGGCCCAAATATACAGTGTTATGGTCACTGAGGGAGACAGAGAAGGCCGAGGATTCAACGATGTGAGTAGTCCAGACACTCGTAAAGCAGGTGAAGAGCTGGGTCTGCCAGGACTAAAGGCACAAGGACAAATTTGTTCTGAGTGAGCCAGCGACACACCAAGTTAAGAAATATTGGGATTTCTTGAAAATTCAAACACTAACAGTCTAATTAGAAGAAAACAAAACTTGAAGCCCTGACGTTCACAGCCACTGACCAATGTGTAGAGTTGGGAGTGAAGCTATTTGATTTTCCCACAGCATTTCAACAAAGCTCTGGGACTCTTGTCTTCTTAAAACACTGTAAGGTAATGAAGCAAACGACAAAAGTATTTTAAGTGATTGGAAAAAAAAAGTGCTTGTTTAAACAAGCTGAAATGTAACTCTAATGATACTACTTGAAGATGTTCAAAAGTGAGGTATTACCTATGAATATACTAAAAAACACCAGCATTATCCAAAAATGGTAATAGAATTTCTCACAGTGTACAGGGAAGTGTATCAGGAGCTACTGCAACATTGTCTACCTGCTTGATTAGTTTACTCCTATCACTAGTATAGGTTGTTAAATTAAGACTGAAGACAAGTAGTATGCTTCAGTTGCAGATGCCATATTCAGTCCAGCAGACCCTTTAACATATTTCCAAGTGGAACCTAGCACTTTAAAAAGGTCAGCAAAGCCTTTAAAAAAAGTTACATTTCCTATGTACAGACTAAGTATCTGCCACAACTGAGGGAAAGCTATAATCTTGTGAAATGTGAATTTTGGACAATCATTTCAAATTAAAAGAAAGCAAGCAAGCCATTTCAAACCATTGCATCTTAGAAAGAGACTAAAAGGAGCAAAGAAAAAAGACAACACCACAGTCCACTAAATAAGGAGCCAAAACATTGTGCAACAAAGTGGCAAGGCCACTGCTGACCAATCACCTGCGGTTTTCATCCAGCACATCCAAGATCTGCTGGTAAGCCCTACGGGTAGAAGACTGGATAAGCGACAAAATGCCACGGGCAGAGGAAAGATTAGCTCCATCTTCAGGTAGCATATGGGGAGGACAGACCCGCGCCTGTGGTGGTGATGGTGTCACACTGTTCACATCAGCACAGCAAATGAAGAGAGAAACACTCAAGTCAGATTTCATGAAGTGTCAGCAGAGCAGTTGTCATCTCTTTTCTTGCCCACATTTCCCACACAATCTATCTCAAGAGAACAGTCAGACAGAAGATGTTAAAAATTCTGTTTTTAAAGCAGCTATGACGTAACACTCGTGGGTATGAAATTCTACATTTCAATCAGAGCAGAAGGAACAACTTGGAGGGAAAGAATCCAGCAATAAGTGTGCTCAGGGCTTGGTGTGGAGAGAGGAGGCATTGTTTAGTCAGTGTTATACGTACATGGCAACTCAGTAAAGCAAACGCCTTTGAATCACATGACTTAGAGAGGATACAGTGAGATACTGAAGTCTGTTACGTAAATATCAACATCTAAACATGCGAATCCAGCAGGATTCCATAAAGACAGCATTTCAAATACTTCACAAAGACAAAGAGGCAAGCTGAGTTTATGAGAAATGAATTAGATGATAAACTAAAACCTCAGAAAACTATAGTTACATTTTGACTGTTTAAATTGATTAGCATAATTTCTGAAACATGTCTGAGAATACAGTGAAGGAAGACAAGGGCTTATTATGATGGGTTATTACGATGGCAGATGAGCACCTATTTCTTGGCTTCTGAGTGACAATAATTGAATTATTCCTTCATGTAAGAGCTGAGATCCACACGTTCTTTTGGTGCACTGACGACATTTAGATGAAACTATTTGTATAGTTCTGGCCTGAATTCTTGGCATCTGTGTTGGTATCTTTAGGGAGCTGTTCAATATTGAAGCCTGAGACATTAACTGGCACAGGAACGTGAGACGTGTTCTTATTACAGAAAGAAGACCATGTCTTTGAGATAGTTACAAGGAGCAAAGCATGAGGCTAATAGTTTTTAATTTTTGTTTTGCTTTTGAGTTAGAGTCTCATTATGTAATCCTGACTGGCCTCAAACTCACAGAGATCTACCTGCCTCTTCTTCAGCAGGAACTAAAAGCATGGACCAATCACCATGGCTGGACTAATCTTACTTTCTGTGTAAAATATTTAAAAGAAAAAAGCAAAACCTTGATGAACAGCTATATACATGAAAAATCTTCTACGTAATATTTTCCCTCAATACACACTAGTCTGGAAACTAAAATTAAAAAAAAATAGGAATTTTTTTGAAAGGATAGTTACTGTCAATTAATAGCCTCAGTTTCAAAAATGAAACAAAATCCCTAACTTTATGAGTAATTTTTAGTGTCTTCATGATCTAAAGAGAAAGGTACAATAAATATAAAAACTGTGCTTTCCAAGGACTACTTAGAAGAGAAAAATCTAAGCCAAATCTTAGTACATACAGAAATTCTAAAACAAAGCCTAATAATGTCAAGACAAACTAAAGTTTTTAGATATCAGTTTAGAAACCGGAAATCTTCTGGAATTTGTGTATGTGTGTGTATGTATGTATGTGTGTGTGTGTGTGTGTATGTGTATATATATATATATATGTGTGTGTGTGTTTTCCATACATACATATCAATGTATAATCACATATATATATTTATATAATATATATAAAATTAGTGTATAATATGATCCATAGGACTTGGCAAATTCTGTAATAAATACCCTAAATAAAATAGTAAAATAGCTGGGGGCAGGAGACCAAGAACAGCAAACAGAGTGGCTGGAGTGTAGTCAGTGTGACCTGCACTTACACATTCTTTAGACATAACAACGAAGACCTGAAGTGTCTCAGTGCGGGAAGCCAGGCTGAGCTCATGCTTGTGATCTGTCACCAGGGACAGGACTGTAGACCTAAGTTCTGGGTCATTATTCACTACCATCCTGGAGATGCTGGGGAGTGGGATGAGGGGGTAGGGTGAGATGAGGCTCACAGGGGACAAGCCCCTAGTCAAGTCACCCTTCTCCTCTGGAGCTGAAACAAAGGGACAGATAGGGTGACAAAGATGGAAAGAGACCAAAAGTGCAATAAAGGAGGAAGGAAATTCTAATGTACATCACCTCTACTGCATCACCTCTACTGAGTTACAGGTTGGGGAAAAATATACTTTTTATTAAGGCTACCAGCAAAATTGGCTAAATTTCATTAAGCAAGTTTTAAATTAGTACTGTTTCTTTGATTAGGGTTAACAACATTTTTGTCTATCATATTAACAATTAACCTAGCTATATAATGAGCAAACTATTCACTTTTAGTAGTTTGAATCATAAGGCAACAATACTAATGGATGGATTCTGAATTTATACTGAAGTTTAATGGATTTTTGTCCATTAAATTAGAAAAAAGTTATTTACTATTTAAATTCAAAAAGTAAGCTGAGGACACGGGTAAGAGCACCCACTCAGCACACGTGAGGTGAGCAGGTGGAAGGGAAGGAAGGAAGAAGGAAAGAAAAAGCAAGAAATGAAAGGAGAAAGAATCTCAAAGCACACACAAGAAATGAAGTGGTCACCTTATAAAATAAACATAAACTAGCTTCAGATAAATGGCAAAGAATGCTCAAGATAGAACAGAAGGTTGGATTCTAAAATAATCTATAGGTACTCATTATATTCCTAATGATGAATTTTAATGCATATTAGGAAAATCGATAAATAAAAAAATTAAAATTAAAAATTTATGTATCTCTTTTAATTCTAAGATTCTATGAGCACATGAAATGTTGATTCAGTCATAAACAAGAAAAAACTTTTATGATCCTTAACCCTTAACTTAATAGAAATATTTATGTAAAATACTAAATAATGACATTAACTCCTGCAAAACAAGAATACTTAAAAAATTTCCCCCAGAGCCAGGGATAAAAGCCAGGGGACTAAACATGCCAAGCAAGCCCTTCTTCTACTGAGCTATAGACTCCAGATCATGACAACAAGTCATTATCAGTATCAATACTATTAAAGATATCTGATCAAATAAAAAAAATAAAGTTTCAAAGATTGGTAAGAAATTTAACTTATCTTTCATCTACACAGCAGTCCTCTAGATACAGCAAAAACAGAACAGGGTTACCTGTAAGCTGATTAATTATATTGTAAGGTGACAAAACTATCTTTTTTTTCTTTTCTTTTTTCTTTTCTTTTTTTTTTTTTTTGGTTTTTCGAGACAGGGTTTCTCTGTGTAGCCCTGGCTATCCTGGAACTCACTCTGTAGACCAGGTTGGCCTCGAACTCAGAAATCCACCTGCCTCTGCCTCCCAAGTGCTGGGATTAAATGCGTGCGTCACCACCACCACCCGGCTGACAAAATTATCTTAATTAGAGATAATAATTTAGTAATTTTTATCTAAATTGGGGAAATAATTTAGCAACTTTAGTACTCCTATATACATTTTACCCCAAAAAATTCATTGAAAAAAACAACAAAGAAAAACAATCGTAAGCACTCTAACAGAAGTAAGCAGTGGGAGGGGAGAAGAGTCTGAGATTTCTCCTCTGTCTTCTCGCTACCAAACCAAGGCTTAGTTACTTGTTTCTATTGTTTAATGTGGACAAGTCAACTACTGTAAAATATAAGAACATACTGTAAGGCATTACGAGAGCAGGTGTTTAAGTAGAGATGGTCTAACATCTCTAAAGTCTAACAGCTTCTGCAGAAGCACTCGTGCTTCCCATGGCATTGCATTAGTAACAGCTCCACCTCATGCTCACAGACTCCTCCACATAAGGGGTAAGTAAACAATGGCTAGTCAACGTCAGATGCAATGACAAGCAGTAACTGGCACAAGCTACAAGTTAAGGGAGGAGAGCTCTCTCCCCAGGCTTTCATCAGAATGATGGTTCTCAAACTGTGAGCTTAATGCTTTTGCTGAGAACTAGCCTCTGAAAAGGCAGTAAACAAACAAAACAAAACAAAAAGCCAAAAAATGTTGAAAAACAAACTATTTCTCTGGGACATTTATGTATTTATGTATATTTTCCCCTGGGACATACAATCCTGACTAACCTGAAACTAGCTATGCATATCAAGGTTGGCCTTCAAGAAACCTACTTTCCTCTGCTGGATTAAATGTGTGTTCACCACACCTGGCCTCCCTAGGACCCTAAATATTAGAGAGAACTGTAACTTGCTGTCCTACAACTGAGGCAGTTTATTGAGTCCTAGTAGCACAGTAACAGACGGGAGCAAGACAGGAGTCACTGGCCACTTGTGGTTTCGTGCTGTATGGGAACAGCACTCTCTGTTCATATGTACGTGCGTGCTGTGCAGGCTGAGTGCTGAGCCTAGAGGCTGGCATATGCTGCTTCAATGTTTACACATCATGCCAAAATGTCCCACTGTCAGGAGTGGGCAGTCATTTTCATACCCTGTTTGCAGTATCTATAGAAAACAAAGGTTTAGTGATTTCAGAAGATGATTCCAAACATAAATTTCTACATGGAAACAAAATAAAACAAAACAAAATCAACTTCAATGACAAACCACATGTACGACTCCATTTTTCTCTGGATTAATATTAAACAAGAAAAAAATGCTGAATGTAAAAACAAGATCTGGATTGTTGACCCTTGCTAAGTGTAATCTGCAAAGAACCCAGAGGCCAACCAAAGCAAAATAGAGAAAACAAAAAAGGATTTGGTCTTTGTGTACAGAAATGATTTCATTTTCCTTTTATCAACATCCCAAACCATATAAAACTTTAGTTGCTCCACCAGCCCCATTTAATAAATTATATACTGACAGTTTGAGAAATCCTGAAGAAGAACTAGAATAGACTGTTAGGGTATTATATGTCAGTTACAGGTAACACAGATTAGTATTAACATAAGCCTGCAGGATTAAAGCAACCCTACTTGGGAAAAGCAGAGCAGATAAAATCTTACGTGTACTCCGGTGCAGAAATCGATGACTGGAACCTTGAAATTTTATTTCTTGGGGCAGAATCTGATCTGTGCCACCTTAAATAATAATTATGCTTCTTTTACATATTCAGCTTTTTTTTATAACAAATAAAATGCTACATGATTCTACTGTCACGATTCTACTGTCATGATTCATTTTGTGCCAACGAGTGACAATAATCATCCTCATAGCCTCTTTACAGTAATTAAGAACACCAAGGCCCGTGTCTCTGCTCATCTGCACTTCTCTTCTCAGGCTGTGGAATAAGCTAGAGTGGAGGCAGACAACAAACAGCTCATGCACAGAGGTCCATAACCAGTCTAAAAATCAGAAGGCTTTAAAGAGAAATTCAATTACTGAATTATAAAATTAACAACGGTACAAGAGTGGGTAAACCTTTATTAATATCAAGATCTTTCTTATTAGACATTTAGAAACCACCATGAAGGCAATTTAAATAAAAAAGAAAATCACGTGTTCATCAACCTCTGGTATTAAGAACTTATACAGCCTTTTCTGTTACCTCCATCCAGACTCAGCCATCAATACAATCTACTTTGTGAAAATGTGATACAATACTGAAGTAACCATGCTTTCGTTTTAATAATACAAAAGGTCAATTATGGGCCTAAACAGCAAGTCACAACTTAAACAGCAGGAAAGCCTACTAAAAGATTCTGTGGCCTCACAGACTGCTCATTACAAGTAGAAAGCATTGAATTAGAGCTGTTTTTTGCCCACATTAACCATACGACTATATTGTGGAGTCTTTTTACTATTTGTCTGGAAACAATTTTAGAAAATTGAGTTTCATGTTTGTTGACATCTGGCATCTAGAAATCTTAGGAAAACCTATTCAATCATTTAAAAAAAAAATCAGGTTAATAATGGTGGAACCTTTCAGACAGTCTTTCATGTAGGAGACATATATTTATTTTAACCCAATTTCTTCCTATGTGATTGTTCAGAATAACTGCAGCTACTATGAGAAACTCTCCATGCAATCAAAGCCCTCACAGATTTCCCTTGCACCCAACATGAGAGAATGGAGTTTCAACAAAGCAAGCAAAAATGTACATTTGAGATATAACCTTACTGACTGGTTACAGATGCCAGGGAGTGTGCTCATTAGGCTTCTTTCAAAGCAAAGACAAAAACAATCTTCTTTCAACTCTGAGTATTCAGGCCCTACTGCCATAAGAGCCCATTCTGCATCACTGTACCCTACAGCCAAGTTTAACTACAGCTTAATATGGTACCCTGGAAGAATGGTAGTTCATTACTTTGTAAGCTTTCAAAGGAGACTGTTATCTCCTGATGTTTTTGAATTCCCAGAGAAGCTAACATGATGTTTGGCATCACAAAGAGTTTCCAATGAATTCATGAAAACTGACCAAAAGTGAATGAGAAAGAATATTCACTTTACATAAAAGTGCCAGACACATAGAAGAGAAACACAAGACAGAAAAACTCTCACAACGAACAAAATTGCCAGATTTTATGGCTATAGAAAGTACAAGTACAAAGTGTTTCCAGCACTGTAAACCAGATTTTAAATACTATGAGAATTATTCAGAAGAGATACGTACAGGCAAGATAGAGAAGAAAATCTATAGTGATACAAAGCCAGGTTCTACTCACATAGAATCATTTCTGACCAACTGTCCATTCTGGCGAACAGCATTTTCACTCATAGAACGCTCTCTTTTTAGCCTGCCAACTGCTCGGATCTGTTAAGGTACAAGCAAAGGGAAGGAAAGGGATTAAATAGTGTACAGGCTATTTTGCATAAAAAACACAAAAGACCCCATTCAAGGCTACTCACAAAACTATAAGGAGCTAAAAAAGCAAACCCAGAAGCAAAGCCTGTTCATTATGGACAGGTAAGACTTAATTTTTCTCCCTGTACTGTGTGTGTGTGTGTGTGTGTGTGTGTGTGTGTGTGTGTGTGTGTGTGTGTGAAGATCAGTCCTATGTCCTGTGGCTTAAACTCAGGTGCTCATGCATATACAGCAAGCTCTTAGTACTAAGGAGCCATTTCCCCAGACACATGTCCCATACTCATTATAATACTCATAAACTTAGGAGTGTTTGCTTCTAAATAAAACCTATTCTAGTTTCTTTTCAAGGAAATATCAATCTTGGTTAGTAAAACTGTCCTTTCCTCTCTATAGAAACTTTTCTATAGAAAACTATAGGAAAAAAAAAACTATAAAAATCTATAGAAAACTTTTCCAGGATACAGTTAATTATGGGATGCTCATTGAGTACCTCACACAGAATGGTATAATATTTTGCATATCTTTCTCTACATCTCTATACTTATGGTATATGTTATTGGTATATAAGGATATAAATGGTGTATAAATAGGAATGACACCTTACTGTTTAAGGAATAATGACCCTCTGAGCCCGGAGCTGATCCTGTGCCACAGGGCTACATACCCAAATAGTGCCAGGGGAGAGCTGTCTCCCTGGAGTGCTGACACACCTGTGAGCACAGGTAAGACCACCACTTCTGTTCAGATTCCTTGCCCAAGAGGGACCCTCCCAGAGCCACCAGGACAGAGGAACCTAGGAACAGTGGGGGATAGGATCTTCCTGGTTTTTGTCTGCACCCTGGAGCTGACCCTGTGACACAGCTCTCCATACCCAAATTCCTCCAGGAGAGAACTGGCTTCCCAGGAGTTCTGACACACAGGCTTGCAGGAGAGACAAGCCTCAGTCAGAGACAGCAAGACCAGCTAACACCAGAGATGTGGAGAGAGGCAAGGACAAAAACAAAAGCAACAGAAACCAAGGCTACTTGGCATCATAAGAAGTCAGTTCTGCCACCACAGTGAGCCCTGGACCCCAACACATCAGAAAAGCAAGACTGTGATTTAAAAATCACATCTCATGATAATGATAGAGGATTTTAAGAAGGACATAAATAACTCTTAAAGAAACAAAGGAGAACACAGGTAAACAGCTAGAAGCCCTTAAAGAGGAAACACAAAAATCCCTTAAAGAATTACAGGAAAACAAAACCAAATAGGTGAAGGAATTGAACAAAACCATCTAGGATCTAAAAATGGAACTAGAAACAACGAAGAAATCACAAATGGAGACAACCTTGGAGATAGAAAACCTAGGAAACAGATCAGGAATCACAGATGCAAGCATCAGCAACAGAATACAAGAGATTGAAGAGAGAACCTCAGGTGCAGAAGATACCATAGACAACATTGACACAACAGTCAAAGAAAATGCAAAAGGCAAAAAGCTCTTTACCCAAAACATCCAGGAAATGCAGGACACAAAGAGAAGACCAAACCTAAGGATAATAGGTATAGAAAAGAGTGAAGATTCCCACCTTAAAGGGCCAATAAATATGTTCAACAAAATTATAGAGGAAAACTTCCCTAACCTAACAACAACAACAAAAAAAGATGCACATAAACATACAAGAAGTCTACAGAACTCCAAATAGAATAGCATGGACCAGAAAAGAAATCCCTCCTGTCACATAACAGTCAAAACACCAAATGCACAAAACAAAGAAAGAATATTAATAGCATTAAGGGAAAAAGGTCAAATAACATATAAAGGCAGACCTATCAGAATTACACCAGACTTCTCACTAGAGATGATGAAAGCTAGTAGATCCTGGGAAGATAGATGTCATACAGACCCTAAGAGAACACAAATGCCAGCCCAGACTACTATACCCAGCAAAACTCTCAATTAACATAGATGGAGAAACCAAGATATTCCATGACAAAAACAATTTACACAGTACCTTTAGACAAATCCAGCCCTCAAAGGATAATAGATGGAAACCGCCAACACAAGGAGGGAAACTATATCCTAGAAAAAGTAAGAAAGTAATCTTCTTTCAACAAACCCAAAAGAAGATAGCCACACAAACATAATTCCACCTCTAATAACAAAAATAACAGGAAGCAACAATCACTTTTCCTTAATGTCTCTTAACATCAATAGACTCAATTCCCTAATAAAAAGACACAGACTAAAGGACTGGATATGTAAACAGGACCCTGTATTTTGCTACATACAGGAAATGCACTTCAGTGTCAAAGACAAACACTACCTCAGAATAAAAGGCTGGAAAACAATTTTACAAGCAAATGGTCCCAAGAAACAAGCTGGAGTAGCCATTCTAATATCGAATAAAAATCAATAAAATCAATGAATAAAATTCAACCAAAAGTTATCAAAAAGGATAAGGAAGGACACTTCATACTCATCAAAGGGAAAAATCTACCAAGAAGAACTCTCAATTCTGAACATTTATGCTCCAAATGCAGGTGCACCCACATTCATGAAAGAAACTTTACTAAAGCTCAAAGCACACATTGCACCTCACACAATAACAGTGGGAGACTTCAACATCCCACTCTCATCAATGGACAGATCATGGAAACACAAACTAAACAGAGACACATTGAAATTAACACAAGTTATGGACCAAATGGATTTAAAATTTCATCCTAAAACAAAAGAAGATAATGTCTCAGCACCTCATGGTACCTTCTCCAAAACTGACTACACAATTGGTCACAAAACAGTCCTCAACAGATATAAGATTGAAATAATCTCATGCATACTATCAGATCACCATGGACTAAAGCTGGTCTTCAATAGCAACAAAAACAACAGAAAGCCCACAAACACAGAGAAGTTAACACTGCCCTACTCAATAATAACTTGGTCAAGGAAGAAATAAAGAAAGAAATTAAAGACTTTTTAGAATTCAATGAAAATGAAGGCACAAACTGGGAGATGGTGGAGCACACCCTTAATCCCAGCACTTGGGAGGCAGAGGTAGGCGGATTTCTGAGTTCAAGGCCAGCCTGGTTTACAGAGTGAGTTCCAGGATAGCAGGGCTACACAGAGAAACCCTGTCTTGAAAAAAATAAATAAACAAAACAAAAACAAAAACAAACAAACAAACAAACAAAAAACCCGAAGACACGAACTTATGGGATACAATGAAAGCAATGCAAAGAGGAAAACTCAGCTCTGAGTGCTTCCAAAAAGAAGCAAATACATCCAAGTGGAGTAGACTGCAGGAAATAATCAAACTCAGGGCTGAAATCGACCAAGAAGAAAGAAAAAAGAACTATACAAAGAATCAACAAAACCAGAAGCTGGTTCTTTGAGAAAATCAACAAGATAGAACCCTTAGCCAGACTTACCAAAGGGCACAGAGACAGCATCCAAATTAACAAAATCAGAAATGAAAAGGGAGATATAATACAGAAACTGAGGAAATTCAAAAAATCATCAGATCCTACTACAAAAGCCTATATTCATCAAACCTGAAAAATCTGGATGAAACGGACAATTTTGTAGACAGATACCAGGTACCAAAATTAAATCGGGATCAGACAAACCATCTTAACAGTCCCATAACCCCCAAAGAAACAGAAGCAGTCATTACAAGTCTCCCAACCAAAAATGCTGAGGACCAGATGGGTTTAGTGCAGAATTCTATCAGACCTTCAAAAAAGATCTAATACCAATATTCTTCAAACTAGTCCACAGAATAGGAACAGAGGGAACACTACCCAATTCATTCTATGAAGCCACAGTTAAGCTGCGTATTCTCCCTTAGAGATGGAATGGTTTCTGTCTAATCAGGAACCTTACACAGTTTCCTTTCATAGAGGACTTCATAAGAGATTTTTTTTCCCCTACTTCTATCATGTTTAGTGTTCCAAATAGATCTTAAAAACTGGATGAGTGCATATTACTTTTAGCTTTAGAAGATATGTATATTTAAGAGGCACTTAACTATTATAGATTATATTGATGACTTAAAACAATTTCAATACTGAGTTGTATATTTTATTAGTTTTTTTAAAGGAATAATGATAAGAAAAACATATGTACCTATTTAGTTTCAGACAGCCATTCAAGGTTGGACTACATAGTACACACAGTTGTTTACACACAAGTAAACAACAAGAAGGACTGGGTGCTAAAGCAACACTGAAGGGAAGCCTGTCTAATCACACAGACATCAGTCTGGGGCCTCCTGTAAGAACCTTTTAAAGTTAACCCAAGAATATGAAAAATATAACACCCCATGATCAAGCCTATTTTATTTATATATTGTCAGTACTGTGTTGGTGGATAAGGATCTGGCTGGTAGGTACCTGCCTGTCTGCCTGCTATAGCAGCCATGGCTGCTTTCTTTAAAGAAGAATAGCTTTTCCACATGGCAGTGGTACACTAACTCATCATTCATGTTTATATGTATACAGGATAAAACCACAAAGACTGTTCTTTTAAAAATTTGCTCTCCTCTGCCTCTGTACTCCCAGCTCCTCTTTGCATGGAGAGGAACTCACATCCATGAGTTTTCTGATTTATGTTTAAGCCACTACAGAACATACTGGATCATTTATCGAGTACCTGGGAGTCTTCGTCATCAGTAAGTTCAGAGATATACTAGAGTGGCTTGTTATATTTCAGGTCAGCTATGGTCTTCTGCTTCTCATTCTCAAAATGGTTTAATCAATTATATTGGGCCACCACAGGATACTGATAACCACCTGCTGCTTTGAATTGCTTGCTAGGTTACCTTTCTGACAGACATCCATAGCTTTCTGTGCTATCTTCAGCCTCCAGGGCCACTGCTTTCTATGTGTGATCTACGTCTGCTTTAGCTGGATACAGTTTCTCCTAATCCTTGATCTCTCTGGCTATATATCTGAAAAAGACTGATGTAGGACTTGGCACCAGTGGATGCCACTTGACAGCTTAGGTTTAAGTTGGTTGAACAAAAGTTCCCTTTCTAAAAACATTCTTTTCTTGTCTTCCAAAATTGGGACATGGCTTACACAGGCCAACTGACATTGCTGTGTTTAGAACACCTGGCACTTCTGGCTATATTTGGGGTTCAGTGCTCTTCTGGTTTATTTTACAAATAGTTGATATTATAGTACTCTTCTTTGAGGTAGGAATAGCTAATTTGGCCGAAAGCTATTGCAACCTGTCTTATAGGGTCTGGTCTCTCTTTGTACTTCAGTGAAGTTTTCAAAAAGCTTTCAGTAGTTATAGCTAATCTTTTCAAAGCATAGTACTGCTTGACAGATAGGATATGAAGGGTTCCAAATCTCTAGCTTGAACATATTTTTTGAGGTATAAAATTGTACAGACATAATCTCTAACTCTTCTTTGCACCTTTCTTTTCATATCCTCTGAATTGGTCTGAGCTGCCTAGAGAAGATCCTTTTCAGATGTAGCGTCTGTGTTAAAGCCTCCCCAGCCGCATAGCTAGATCTACTCTAAGAACCTGGAAAACGGCCATGACTCAGGCACGAAGCTTCAGGCCCTGTTAGTGTGGCTTATCACACAGCTCTTTATTAATTGTATTTTTTTTTTTTTTTTTTTTTTTTTTTTTTGGTTTTTCAACACAGGGTTTCTCTGTGTAGCCCTGGCTGTCCTAGACCTCTGTAGACCAGGCTGGCCTCGAACTCAGAAATTCACCTGCCTCTGCCTCCCAAGTGCTGGGATTAAAGACATGTACCACCACTGCACCACAGCTCAGATTGAATCTCAAAAAATGGTTGCAAGTAAAAAAAAAAATTATGTTACTTGACAATTTTTGACCATAATTAACACTCAAATGTAGTGCTTTTCCATAAGCAAATGTTCAGGATTTTCATATTGGCACCTATGAATACAACTACCTAAACAGAAACTAAGCTTAAAAGACCGGCATGACCCAGGTACTAGGAATCACATCAACCTTGTTTACATGCCTACTCTTTGGAAAGGACCACATGGAAAAATCAAGGCAGACAGAGTGCCAGTTTTGATAAAAATGTATGTCAGCCTATTGTCTTCAAGAACAGAAACTTCAATACTGGTCTCAAATCAATGGCACTGGCAAGACTTTAATTCCACTGTTAATAGCTTTTACATACATTTTACCACCCAATTTACATCAATAGTGGCATCAATGTTACCAATTTAGTGGAAACCTGTCATCAAGCAGCAGGAATGGGTTCTGTCAGGAAGAAACGGTTTTTGTAGCTTTGTTTGCCAGATGATTTTATAACAGAAAGACACATTCATTATTTCCTAGTACAAAATTTCCTTTCCCAGAAACATAGTAGTAGAGCATTTGCCTAGCATGTTCAAGTGCTGGTTCAATCTTCAACACTCCAGAGATCAAAAACATAGCAAGAACTTTGAGGCTCTGTCTGCATCACTGCAGGAGTGACAGTTACAGCTATTCTCCCTGGACGTCTACACGATTGGGAACAATACTTGCTCCAAGATTTTCACTTTCCCACCACAAAACTGCTAAATTAGGAAAACAAACAAACAAACAAACAAACAAACAAACAAAACCAACCAACTTATAGGACCATTTGGGGAATTGTGAAATCAACTAATAATTGCCATATGGAAATCTTCCATCATCTAAGGTTAATGTATACTTAATCACTGAACTCTTTAACTTTCAAACGTAAGCAGTGGTAACTCTACTTACCTCTTCGCTTTGAGGAGTTGGAGTTGGTCTTTCTAAATCCAGGAAATCTAGTGGCCTCTCACTCAGTGTGAGCACTCGTGGTGGTGTTTTCAATGCCAGAGGTTTAAAGGGAGTGGACTGGATAAGGTCAAGATCTGCTGGTCTTGAAAATGAAATGTCTTCATTATTTCCTAGGAAAAGAAAAGAAAAAAGGGTATATGTATGTGTGATTCACAATGATGTTTTTTAATCCTGTTAGATTTGTATTACAACCTACTGACAGCAATAGTTTCTTTTTGACATTTGGTATTTCACAAATATTTTACTATGACTTCTTATCCCTCTGGAACCATAAGTCTAACTAAACTGTTCCTTTCGTAAGTAGCCTGGTCATGGTATTTTATCATAGTAACAGAAAAAAAAATGAACACATGTCTAAAATTATAAGTTAGCGGGGAAATGGATATAAAGCAACTAAAACTCTCAAATGTCACTGACAGGAAAGAAACATGGCACACCACTGGTAATCTGTCAACATCTGAAAAAGTTCAATGTAACTTATTAGACAGCCTTTCACTCTAGAGACATGAAGGTGTTTGTCTTCCTGAAAGTCTGTACGTGAATAGTAATCTGCACTCCATCCTATGAAACTCAGAAAGTAAACAACACAAATGTCCATTATGTGAATGGACAAAGCAATGATAATGTACCCACACAGGATATTATTATTTAGCAGGTAGCTGGAATGAACAGATAATACTTGCAGGAATGTGGAATAATCTCAGAAAGCATCACACTTGGCCAGCAAGCAGAGTCTGCAACTGCAGCACTCAGGAGCCAAGGGGGAAGGGTCCTGAGTGCCTCCAGACTGCATTAAGTCTCTGTCCAGTATAAAAACAAGGCGAAAAGTTAAGCTGGGTTTGGTGGGGCAGGCCTGCACCCTGAGCACTTCAGAAGGCTGAAGCAGAAGGTTGGCAGGTACTGACAGGTCTGCATGGCAACTTCAAGGGCAGTATGGGAAACTCAATCCCTGAATCATGAATGAAAAATGCAGAGAGAGCTGCAGACAGAGCCCAGTGGGACAGCATTTTCCTAACATGCACAGGACCCTAGCTTCAAAGCCCAGCAGGCGAGGAAAAAACATAGAAGGAAAAAATTACTCGTAGCAAAAAAGGCCAGGCCAAGTGGAGTCAAGTGTAGGGCTCCATTACTGGAGATTCTGAGGGACAGACCTATTGTCTATGTACAGAAAGGAAATCCCAATGGCTACAAGAAGTCTTCTGACTAACAACAACATTCTGTATTGGACTGTGGGGTTATATATACTTGTTAAAACTTGTGAAAATACCTTTCTCAATAATATTTTGAAAAAGCTAAAATATTTATAACAATAAAAAACACAAAGATTTATTGGGAGACTTTGAATCAAGTGTGAGGTACCTGTAACCACGATCCTCTCTGGGACTTGCATTATCACACTGGCATTTGGAACTCCATCTTGGAACCCTTGTTCCAGGTCAGCATTTGGTGGTGCTACTTTTAATTTTTCCGGGACCCTCATTCGCTGACTAATACCTTCGGTGTATTCCATTTCGTACTGAATTCGACTAATTTCTGCCATCTCAGCAGCAGTGGGAGAAGGAAATGCTGCCCCACTCACCCTACAGAAGGAAAATGTTAAGATCAGGATAACTGAGTGCTCATGTCAGTCTCCTCTATGCAGTGATGTCAGAACACCTTACAGCAGAAAGAGCAAAAGGAACCCTCTCATCATTTGTGAGTAGAAGGAAAATAAAAGATAAACCCCCCACATTTCTCAACATAATGCTTCATAAAGCTTCTGACTTATCATCTGAAAACAAACCTGAGGATATCGATCAGTTTCTAAAGTATTACACAACTGCAATACAAACGCACACATATAAGCATTCTCTGTGTGCAAGCACATATGCATGCTCCTTGTAGTTAAAAAGCGCCTAAAATAAAACTAAAAATTCCCACTCGGGAGGCTAAGAGCATAGTTCAGAGGTAGAGTGCTTGCCTAACATGCATGAAGCCCTGGTTCAATATCTAAAACTGCAAAGAAAAAAAAATCCTAATTATGTGGAAGACTCTTGCCTGGACTTAAGAGCAGCGCAATCAGAAATTGCCATCGTGCATGAAATAAAGCCTTTCAGCAATGAAAATCAGACTCCAAAGGTAAATAAGGCTAATGCTTAATTTACAAAAAAAAAAAAAAAAAAAAAAAAAAAAAAAAGCAGAGTCCCCTCAAAATCACAAAATGCAAATCAAAACTCCTTACTGCACATGAATCTGATGACTGGGAGCCAATGAATAACAAATACATAGATTATATCAACAAGCTCTTAATGTACACATTCATTTGAAGCGGTTAAATGTTCACATTCTTAATCCATATTTAATTTCACATTTATGCACATAGTTTTGAGAAGCATCAAATATCTTTGAGGGAAAAAATAGTATAATGCATTAAGTGAGCTTCTAAACTGGAGCAGGATCCATGACTCCAGGAAGATGTAGTTGAAAGAATGATTGCCCCCAAATAAAATATGCTAAGAAAAGCATAAAAAAGTATGATTAGCTAATGGCAAGCAGCTTTTAAGCTACTGTCTGTCAAACCTATAATACCAGCTCAACTGAAAAAAAGTCACTGACCTTCCTAGTGATGTCTCACTGCCCGTTTTCATACTCATTTTAACAGAGCAGATACACGTCTACAATAACTATGGACACTGCTACCCTGCAGTTGTTTACTTTACAAACACTTCCCTACAGATCTCAACTGTTTTTGGAGGTGTACATAACAACACGGACACTGCTTTTCCAGCTGTAAAAAAGAAAGAATAAAAATCAGTATTTCAACAATTCATTTTATAAGAGAACTATGAATAAAGGTAGTTATTTACTTAAAATGGCTCCGTTTGAGATACCACATTTCAAATGTTTCTACTGTCAGTCTATGGTACCTCATTAAGTCAGAAAGATGGCTTGAAGCACAGTCCCTATTTCATGATTTTGCAATTAGGGTAAATGAAAATTCCATCATTACATAAATAAATGTGATGTCTGACGGGGAGAAGGATGGCTAACAGCAAACCACTCTAACCGTATTTCAATGTATTTCAATAGGTTATAAAAATCACCAAGAAAATACAAGGGTAAAAGTAAACGTATTTGAGGTTGCCTAAAAATTTGATGTGTAAGTGATAGTTTCCTGAAAAGGAGGCCAAATTACACTAAATTCCCAAAGAAGCATATTGTAAGTCAAAAGCAATCCAGCACCAAAGGCAGTATAAATGTCTTAATTACAGAGTTATTCTGTAAACTAAGGTTAAAGCAATATAGATGTCTTTATCATCGATTTAAAAACAAAAAACAAAAAACAAAAAACAAATCAGAAACATACTCTATACCTTACGAGTACACTCATTGGAGCTGACTGTTAGTGTGCTAAGCAGAGTTGGACTGGGACTGTCAACTAGCTTATTTTATTCTTTTTGCCCAAATGTCTGCTTTTTTTTTTTTTTTTTTAATTAAGGAACTGACATACAGATGGCTTAAAGACTAAGAAAACAGACAAAGAGAAAATGTTACTTACAAATGTGAAACAACAGGCTTGCTCTTTGGCACTATCTGCTTCTGTGCTTCATATTAACTCCTTAAATTGCTCCAATGCGCATGTGCTAGATTGAGAGCCACTTTTATCCCTGAGGGAGAAGAACAGTGACTGAGCAGCTAGATGATGCCATTAAGGACTGAGCCAGAAAATCTTCAAAAAAAAAAAAAAAAAAACAAAAAAAACCAAAAAACAAAAAAAACCAAAAAACAAAAAAACCCCACAAAGATATACAACTTTACACTAAGAAACAAAAGAATAAACAAAGAACTTCAAAAGTACCAAATTTTAATGTCATAGAACAGACTAGTCACCATATAAGGCAGTGGCTCTCAACCTGAGGATCTCGACACCTATGGTTGTTGAGTGACTGTCAGTGGTCATTTTTCTGATATTTACATGAACATTATGATTCATGACAATAGCAAAATTACAGTTATGAACTAGCAACAATAATAATATTATAGTTGGTTACCACAACATGAGGACTGTATTAAGACAATACTACTGCCTCAGTTTTAAGATTTTATATTTCAATAAAACAGATGAGGACCTAATTATTTTTCTTTCTCATTAAAACTATGGTACTTTGGGTATTCTTTGGTAACAAATAAACTTAATTTGGGGCTAAGGTTTTAATCCCATGTTTTTTGTCATTACATGCTTGCTGTATAGCTTGAGATAAATATCCCTCAGACACCTATCTGATACCACAGATCCATTTTCTAGGCCACACCCAAACGTCTGCAATGTTTTCCAATTTCATCAGGGTCCCATCATTTCACTCAATTTCTTCTTTAAGTTGGCTTTAATTTTTAAAAATACAAATCTATTTTTAAGAAAATTTTTAATCATTACCTTAGAACCATAAACTTGCTGTATGCATATAAGCATATGTAACAAACCCAAAATTACTTTAAAAAAAATTAAGTCAAAGTGGATCAAAGGTTTAATAAAAGAACTCATGAAACTCTGAATCTCCTAGAGAAAAACAGGCAAAACCTTGAGAATACATAGGCAAAGACTTTCTGCAAAGGGGTCCAAGAAGTTTAGGAAGCACCAGCAAGGACTGGAAATGGCATCACAGAAAGTAAAAAGTTTCTGTAAAAATTAAGAGTGGAGAGATTCTACAGGATCTTTGTTGGGTAGACATCTGGCAGGGGGCTCATATCTAGAATTTTATAAACAATTCAAAAACTTAATTCGGAGAACCCCAATCCCGTATCTATTAACAATAAAAATGTCACAACAGTAAGGAGAGAGTAACAGAAGAAACTTTGTAAATCTAAAATGAGGTAGCCCTATCAGGAAGGGTGCCAACACAGTTCCTTCCTCCCAGTAGTTCAGTAAAAAATCGTATATACTCAGAAACAGTACTGAAAAGTTATCTCAATTCACAAGTCCTCGAAACCAAAAATTAGACAACCCCTCCTTCTACACACACACACACACACACACACACACACACACACACACACACACACCTCCTCCTCCAACAATCTAGTTGCATGCTCAGAATACTAAATAGGGCTCAATAGTCCTACTTTCCCTAAAGGTTTTTCTTTGGGGAATCTCATTAGTAGCCAATGCAACCAAGGGAGAAACGAATGTTTCTCACCAGGGAAAAAGGGCATTCCCATTCACTGGCTCCCTGCGGGAGGCCTGCTTAGCGTCACTGGGCACAAGCTTTATTCTTCTGGAATTAGAGAGCGCTACCAATTCAGAGACCCCGCTGCTCTTCCCAGAGAATGCACCCTGCAGCTGAGCTAGTTGGGACTGGGACGCTGGTTCCTTTATTGTTTGCTTGTTTGTTTTGCAATGACAAATCTTTAGCAAATGGAGGTCAGCAGCTATAGGGGACCTGGACCCCAGGTTGGGGTGGGGTGCGGGGGTTTAGCCCGCAACGCCACCAGCGAGAAAGGATGCTATGGCCAGCCGCGGGCCTCCCAAAGGCCTTTCTCTGTTATACGAATTTTACATAAAACAAAGAGTTACTTTTAAACGCGACGGACTCAAGGTCATACTGCGAGGTACTTGGGCCCGTGGAAGAGATGCCCCAAAAAGCCCAGATCCAAGCTCACAGACTTCCTTTCGTTTCCAAACTCCAAACTAATAGGCGTTTTTCGTATTGTGAGTAAAAGTCGATGTTTTTTCATTAGAACAAAATGCCGAGGTAGAAAAGGTGAAGAAAGCCTGCCCCAAATATTTGCAGGGCACGGCCCTGAGGACGGGCCAAGGCCGGAGCCGCTCCGCCCAGCCCAGAGGTGGGGTGTCACTGCCGCGGCGCTAGGCCGGGAGCCCAGTTTGGGGAGACTAGAACACTCACCCTGGGCCTGCTGGAGTCTCCCCGGAGAAAGGGCCGTCGCCCGCCGGCTCCGGGGCGCTCGGGCGAGCGCTCGCAGAGGCGGTTGACCGAGCGCACCGAGGCGCCCGGGCAAAGAAGCGGCGGAGCGGCCGCGACGGGCCGCGACAGACGCGAGAACCGCCAGGACTGGCCCCTTCCAGGAGCCGTAGCGGAAGTAGGTTCCTGGTCATGTGACGAGGGAAGGGCGGATGTTGCATGCAGGCTCGTGAGACGTCGACGAGGAACCATTTTTGTTGTGGGCAAAGTACTCTTGGCCTTAGGTGATTCCTGTTGAGAGGATTTCTAGATTTTGTGATCTTTAAGAACCTCGTGTTTACAGGTAAACTAGCACCCTGTTTCAATGGAACGCCTGAATAAAAATTCTTATGGTGACCCCTCGAATTTGCATATAAATACATAAAATATTGGAAGTAATTCTTCGGCACTCTAATTTTGATTTCCCTAAAACTTAGAAATTAAGAATCCGAGAAAAAGGGAAGCTGAATTGGGTTTCAAGAAAGTAGGGATCAGAAATCTCTTTCAAATCTAAATTTGAAATCAAATCAAATCAAAAGCCAACTTGTGGCTCCCCTCTGGAAGGACAAGGCTGGAAAGCAAGAATCAGGCTTTCTCAGACAAGCCAAATTAGGAAATACATTGTGTGTCTCAATTTTTATAACCTAGCAACCTCATCCACTGTTTCCTCGTCCACTGTTGTTGGGGTCAATCAACCAGGGTCAAAGAAGTTTTTTCTTACAATATATTCATATTATAGTTGAGCCTGGTGCTACACTCTAGAAATCCCAGTATTGGGGACTTGAGAAATAGAAGCTATAGGATCAAGAGTTCCAGGCCATCCTCAGCTGTGTAGTGGGTGGAAGGCCTGCATCATCATCTATATCAAACATACACTTGTCGTTATTTCCTACTAGTAGAGTACAACATTTTTATATTGGTTTAAATATATGTAATCTAGAGACAGTTGTAAGTGTTTGTGGGGATGTGCCCTTGGAACCATCAAGCCATTTTATATGGGAGACGTAAGCATGTAGATATGAGCTGTGATTCTGGAATAAATTTCTCACTCCCTTGTGCGAAGGAGGAGTGTTTACCCAAATGATGTAGTCTTGAATCTAAAAATATTCCAAAGCCAATCTTTGGCTCATTCCTATAACCACAATACTAAGAAATCAGAGATAAGAGGGTGGGAGGGAGTTTCAGGCTTGCCAGCACTACACAATGAACCCTGTCTCAAAACAACAACAAAAACCCAAACAAACAAAAGCTCAGATGATAACCCAGAAATTTTATTTGCTTCAAAATAATGTGCCAAGCTTTCTGAATTTCTGAATTGTGTGTCATTCCCAATATTGGTGTAAGATAAGTAAAATTCCCCTTTACCCTCTTAAGGTCTCAGTGAGCCCCAATTAAGTTGGCATGAAACAGCAGGCAAACAGGAGGGAAACATACAACTTTTTATTATTATTTCCTATATTCTTTGTTTACATTCCAAATGATTTCCCCTTTCCCGGTCCCTGCCCCCATAAGTCCAATAAGCCCTCTTCCCTCTGCCCATTCTCCAATCGCCCCTCTCCCATTTCTCTGTCCTGATAATCCCCTACAATGCTGTATCAAGCCTTTTCAGGACCAGGGCCCTCTCCTTTCTTCTTCTTGGGAATCATTTGATATGTTAATTGTGTCTTGGGTATTCAGAGCTTAATCCAGAGGCTGGAGAAATGGCTCAGCAGATAAGAGCACTGATTGATTGTTCTTCCTGAGGCCCCGAGTTCAAATCCTAGCAACCACATGGTGGCTCACAACCATCTGTGATGAGATATGACACCCTCTTCTGGGGTGTCTAAAGACACGGACAGTGTACTTACATATAATAAATAAATCTTTTAAAAATTACAACTTTTAATTAGTAGTTTTTGTTTATATGTTGGAATATAGAAAATTGAAGACCCAAAGAATTTCTTGGGATCTATAATGTGTATCAGAAGCTGACCATTGTAGTAAATTGTAAAAATGTGGGAAGACAGTTTTTAAGTACCTTTGTCTCAAAATAATCTTTATTTCAAACGGGCCTACTGTGGGTGGTGTGTCCTGCTACTTTATAGTGACAAATAATTATTCTTTATGGATAGATTAAATAATATTATTCTGTCATTCCAAGTCAGGGCCTTTGGGGGGGAAAGTATGTATTAACCTGGATAGACCATACATTATCAATACTTTTTATTTATTTATTGTTTTTTTTTGTATTTGTTTTTTTTTAGACAGGGTTTCTCTGTATAGCCCTGGCTGTCCTGGAACTTACTCTGTAGACCAGGCTCGCCTCAAATTCAGAAATTTGCCTGCCTCTGCCTCCCAGAGTGCTGGGATTACAGGCATGTGCCACCACCGCCCGGCTTATCAAGACTTTTAAACGTGTCCTCTCCCTCTCCCTCGTCCCTGTTCCTTTTCCTCATCCCTCTCCCTCATTCCTTTCCCTCTTAGTCATCCCTCCTTCTCTCCCTCTCCCTCATCCCTCTCCCTCATCCCTTTCCCTCTTAGTCATCCCTCCTTGTCTCCCTCTCCCTCATCCCTCTCCCTCATCCCTTTCTCCCTCTCCCTCATCCTTCTCCCTCTTCATCCCTCTCCCTCGTCCCTGTCCCTTTTCCTCGTCCCTCTCCCTCATCCCTTTCTCCCTCTCCCTCATCCTTCTCCCTCTTCATCCCTCTCCCTCGTCCCTGTCCCTTTTCCTCGTCCCTCTCCCTCATCCCTTTTCCTCTTTCTCATCCCTCTTCTCCCTCTTTCTCATCCCTTTCTTTCCCCCTCTTCCTCATCCCTCTCCCTCTCCCTCTCCTTTTCTTCTCTTCTCTCTTTTTTCTCTCTCTTACCCCCCTTTCCCCATGGTGACTTCCTTGGCCTCAGTCCTTGGGGCCAGTGAACTCACCCACCTGCAGAAGAGCAGCTTCTCAATAAACCTGCTTTTAATAGAATCTAATCTGGTTTAAATGGATTCATTTCACCAATGGCGGAGAGATAACCTATCAAGGGTCTTGTTGCTTACATTAGCCTTTGCACTTCTGAAATGTTGCAGATTGCTTTTCTTTTGTCCCTAGCCCCTTCTTTTCAAAGTTTTGAAATGATCTTTTAAATAAAGATCCATAATTCAGTTACCAAACTCAGGTCTTCTTTGTAACCCAGATTTATAATTTATCTTCTGGCATCATGTGTGTCTATTCAAGAAGACAGTGTTTCACAGAATGTCAGAGCACCTAATAGTATGTGATACAGTCTTACAAAGTTATGTGGCATGATAGGGGCTTCCCCCCATAATCATGAAAGTCTATTTCTTCCTGTGTTCTGTATTATGGATTCATGCTGGGCCTTCCTTTTCTTCTCTCACTGAGGTGGACATTTCTGTTTGTGACATAATGTCGTTGTCTTTTTCTATACCCTCATAATATATAAATCCAAATAATCTCATCCACTTCGTTTAGCTTCATCCTGATGCATGACTTCTAGCCATTGCTTCTTATGTTTCCCATTAGGGATTAAACCTTAATAGGTTTTACATGCAAAAAATGTTTCCCCTTTTCAATTCAGACATTCTTCAGTCACTGTTTCTCATTTATGGCAAGATTACTTTTTTTAGGCATCAGGATTCAGAATACTATAGTTATCTTTTACTATCTTAATTTGATGGTTATTTTTGGTGAAGACAGATATTAAACAGGAGTAGCTTTGATATTCTTCTTAATTTCAAAGTTGCCTATTGCTTTTTTTTTGTTTTTTGTTTTTTTTTTTTTGTTTTTTGGATTTGGTTTTTTGGAGACAGGGTTTCTCTGTATAGCCCTGGCTGTCCTGGAACTCACTCTGTAGATCAGGCTGGCCTTAAACTCAGAAATCCGCCTGCCTCTGCCTCCTAGAGTATGGGATTACAGGCATTCACCACCACTGCCTGGCTGCCTGTTGCTTTTATAGTGACTATTATTTTTACAGTCCAAAATAAACTTCTTTCTATTAAAAAAGAAAACCCAAAGATATGATAGAATTCTTCTCTTTATTTTATTTTGACAAACAATAGAACTTTAGTTATATTTACAGAAATATTAGTACATTGCAATATATCATAATTTTGTCAGGATATAACAATATAAAATAATTGTTGTATTTTAAATAAATTTCAAGTGGTTACTGAGAAAATATTAAATTAAGTTTAGTGGTAGTAAGTTACATTTGAAATATAAAAAAACTTTCTAAAATTAGCAATAAAGTTCAAATTTAAACATTTTAATACTTTTATGAATAAATTAATAATGTTTTATCTTGCAAAAAAAAAAAAACAGTTGTTTTAGCACACTGTGAAATTCCAGAGTTGAAGCACCAAATTTGAAACAAACGTTTTGTTAATCAGTCAGAAATGTTTAAAGATTTATTTTTATTTATGTGGCAGTGCCTGTGCTAGTGAATGCCACCTGTGTGTGTGTGTCCTTGGAGGTCAGATGTATCCGTTTGAGCAGTCCTCAGCTGCATAAGCTGGGTATTGGGAACTATATTTGGGGCCTCTGCAGAGAAGCCTGCATTCTTAACTACCGAACCATTTTTCTCCAGCCACATATGAAGTTGAATTTTAAATTTATAATTTACTCATACACATCTGGGATGTAATATGCATCGGCTGTATTTTATTGCTCACTCTTAGAAGTACAAATGACTGACTGTTGATATGAATTCTTTGGGCATTAAGGAGTCCAGTATTACCTGTCTTAATACTGATAAGAGGACAGGAGAAGAAAGGGACCTATGGGCAAATGAACGGCGGCTGTATAACATCAGCACCAGTCTGGTAGGGAAATAGATTACCCTGAAAGTCACCTGTGTGTTTTTAAAAGAGGCAAAGGTGAAAGGATTATGGCCAGTTTCTTGGGCGTGTGCCTAGTGAGTGGAGAGCACCAGAGGATGATGAAAACCTTTAAGACAAAATTCTGGGTGGCTGAGGCAGAAAAATTGTGGTGATTTGGGGGTCAGCCTGGGCTGTACAATGGGAGGCTTCTCAACGAATCAAAACCCAAATTTCTGTTTTCTAATTACAGTTTCTAATTTTGCAGGTCTAGAATGCTCTAGAATGGGCATTTATGACAAGCTCCCGGATGCTACAGCTGCTCCTCCTACTTGGGATCATACTGGCCAAGGGGATTCGTCCCTTGTTTTCACTACTGGAATGTATGTGGGACAGTAGGACATTTTTTCAAACAGAAATGTTAGCTGAAATACATACTTGTAATGAGATGTTGCACATCTCAGCTCAGGTGTAAAAATGTCTTGTAGCAGTCACATGAGTGTTGAAGAAGGACAACCCTTGTCTGTGCTCTTGGGTCACATTTTCCAATACAAAGCAGTTGAGTTTACAGCACCAGCCTGAACGTAAGTATCAGCACCATCAGGTCCACTTCAGTGGACCAAGAGATATACTCAAAGCTTTGCCTCACAATGCCTGGCCTCGATGAGTCATCAAATAGTGGTACATATTTGATTTTTAAACATTCCTGATTTAATTTTTTTTTAGACTTAGACCTCTGGGGTACCTAAGAGAAGTTAGAGGTTTTGAACTTAGCTTAGACATAGATCTTATTTTAAATGACTTTTGTGTATCTGGCTGTGGCATGGGTGCAGAGGCCAGAAGTGGATGTCAGATCACCTGGAACAGGCTACTGTGAACCAGTACCAGTGTGTGGGTACTGGGAACTGAACCAGGGACTTCTGCAAGGGCAATAAGTGCTCTTATTTTTAAACTTTCTATTGGGCCTGCTGAATTATAATGAAATACAGAACAGTGGTAAAGGAAAAATAAAACAACCAGGAGAGCCACACCCATATATGAGACTCCTTGGTTTTAGTGCAGGGAGGGAGGTGAAGGGGTGGGGGATGGGCGTCTTGCATACACAGAGTCTTTATACACAAAATGTGTTGCCTTTGAGGTTAGATCAGAAGTCTCTTTTACTAACCCTTGCACACACTCCCCCAGTACAGTACATGGGACATAACTTGTTAAGTTGAATTAGGTAACTTTGGAATGTATCTATATACTTAAGAACATGTTTGAAGTCATACAGCAGCTGTGTACAGTACAGTAAGGTTTTTACCCAGTGGTCTCTCTCCACATGGTTGTTAAGAATATATATCATTAAAAACATGGGGTCCGTGTGTGTTTTCTGAAGGAAAAGTTAAAAAAAAAACTAACAAAGGAACAAATCTGTAAATCCATGTTATGAACTATTTGGAGCAAAGAGAAATGTTTTGAGTCTGATAAACCAGCAAGTGCCTCACATTCTTTTCTGGTGAAATTATTTAAGGTCAGTGTTTATAGGAGTGGGGATAAAGTGCACATTTAGTAAGTAGTGTCCTTGTTGCTTGTGAGTACACTGAAAACAATAAAGAGAAATGTTTCAATGTATGTGTATGACATCCTGGTAAAAAATTAGTTCCCTAAAGGTAAACGTTTTACCTGTTTTGGATCTATTGATATAGTAAAAAGAGATTAGTGAACAAGCAAAAAGACATAGTCAACAAAACAGAAAACAAAACTATACTTTATATCCAAGCCTGCTATGATTCCCTTCAGGAAGTTTCCTTTGGTCCTAGCTTTGGGCATATTTCAGTGAGTCCCAGAACATCATGAGGCTCATTAATCCTGTGTTCTTAGCCCATAATCCTGTGTTATACCACTTAACAGCTCTGACCCTCCAGTTCTTTTCATGGTGTGCTTGATTTCTGTATGCCCCCATCTCCTTCTCTAGCTGAAGTCTAAGGTTTCAGGAAGGAGGTGGAAGGAAACACACTCCTTCCCTCAGGAGTGGGAGACAAGGAACATTGTGTATCCACAGGACAAGACCTACCTTAGCTTGTATTTCAAGCTCCACCCAATCCTCATTTAGTCAGTGCTTTGGGTACAACTGGAATGTGATCAGTGTATTCTGTGGACAGCTGTTGCCTTTCCACAGGGAACTTTGAAGCCTATGGGTTTAGAGACCCACGTCACAGACTAACTTGAATGAAATGCTTTCTTGTGTAGTGAAACTTACACTACCACATCTTTAAGGTTAGAGAGAAAGACCTAAATAGATGCATGTTCTAAGCCACAACTTTGTTACTTAAGAAGGAACAAAAAAGCGGTTCTAGTTTCTTTGATTTCGTCAATGTCTTTTCTTCATGCACACCTGACAGCGGCTTATAATTGTCTCTAAGTCTCCAGCTTTCACAGTTGATGGAATAGGTTTTCTGAAATAAACACAAATGAAAGGTCTCATTGATTTGTGGATAACATAGAATACTTACTTGCTTTGGGTTTGTTAATAAACACTCTAGTTGATTTTAGTTTATTCCTCTTTGTAGAAGAGAATTTCTGAAAAGATGATTTTTATGTTGTATATATAAACATTTGTCAGTATTTTATATTTTGAGTGTGTCTCATCAGAATTCATAAAACATAGGCTTTCCTAGAAGCCTAAAGTTCATTTTTAAAGTATTCTTTCCACTTAAATACTCCTAAGTCTTCTGATACATTACTTTAAGATTAGCAGATCAGCTAGTGTTTTTTTTTAAAGTACTTCACTATAAATCCATACACATGTTGAATGTGCTTAGCAAGAACAAAATCATTGTACATTTGGCTTTTACTGACACAGTGAGAAATAGACTCTACTTCTTGACTTCAAAATACCTCTAATCTGGGATGGTGAAGGTAAAAAGGATTTTATTGTCAGGTCTAAGAGAGTTAAATACATCCACACAGAGGGACACATAAAAAGCGGATGTAGGCAGCCTTTGAGTGGTTCTATGGTCAAGTCATTAGACTAGGGCCAACACTGCACAGTTACCTGAACATTCTTTCTGGGTTGAGTGAAGCCAGCCAGAAACTGTAGGAGTTTGAGTAGTAGTTACAAGTTCCTCGTCCATGGCATTCTATAAACGGACTCGCTCGGAATTCCTCCAGGCAGGAGCCGGGCGAGGCAAGTGCTTGTCCAGCACCCTCAGAGCCTGCACTTGTGAACTAAACAAAAAGGTCTCAATGAAAACGCTGCCCATTGGAGTTCAAATACAAGATTTCCACATTTTTGGTATGGGTAGAAAGCAGTAATATAAAGCAACAGAAGGGAGAACAAACAAGAAAACACAGATGTCTTCTATCTAGATGTAACACCCAGGGCATCTTCTAGGAAGACATATAGTCATCCAAAGCCAAGCGGGAGCTGTGGGTCCTACCAGGAATCCTCCTTCCTCTAGGTCTGATGGACTTATCCTTATCCTTCCTGTGTATGCTTATCGGTGACCTGACTCCTGTTTCAGCCTCTTACCTTATCTTTCAACACACTTGTTACCACCTAGACCCATTACTGCTATTGTTTCCTCATTTTGATGGTTTGTATATGCTTGGCCCGGGGAGGTGTGGCCTTGTTGGATTAGGTGTGGCCTTGTTGAAGTAGGTGTGTAACTGTGGGTGTGGGCTTTAAGGCCCTCATCCTAGCTGCCTGGAAGTCAGTATTCTGCTAGCAGCCTTCAGATGAAGATGTAGAACTCTCAGATCCTCCTGTACCATGCATGCCTGGATGCTGCCATGTTCGTGCCTTGATGGTAATGGACTGAACCTCTGAACCTGTAAGCTAGCCCCAATTGAACATTGTTCTTTATAAGACTTGCATTGGTCATGGTGTCTGCTCATAGCAGTAAAACCCTAACTAAGACAGATGAAGACACTCATCTTGCCTATTGTCTATCTTTACCATTGGGATATTAGCTCCATGAAAGAATGTGGTTCCTGCTAGCCTTACTACTCAGACTGGTTGGGGCTCATGATTGGTGTTAAATAAATAGTTTTCACTTAATTAATGATTGAGTGGACAGCTGTGTGTAAAGAGGGGGGATTAATATCTTATAACAAAGCATAAATATGCAAGTGTAAATAGTGACCCATGGATCAGTCAGCACTGCAGATGGTTGGTCTGTACCCCAAATTTAGCACGAATGCCAGAACTTTTAAAAAGAGACTCCTCCCCATAGGAACATCAGAGGGGGGCAGTACAAGGCCCATTTTTGTCACTTCATAAATGTGATACTTTAAGATAGTTCTACTTTTATTTATGAATCCACAGATGCTTAAAAATCTTCCTCTGATTATCATAAGCATTACAGACAACGTAGGCAAAGAAACCATCAGACAAAAGAGCAAAGGGGCATCCCATCTCTGATATAGAGGTAGCAACTTCTCAGCTGCCTGCCACAGTCAGGGATTTGTGGGAAATCTGAGGAGTCTTTCAAGTTTTTAAATTATATTTACTTATTTATTTGTTTGTTTTATGTGAGTGATTGTGTGTGTGATTGTATGTTATTGTGTGTGATTGTGTGTGTGTGTGTATGTGTGTGCGTGCACGTACACCACAGAAAATGTATGGAGGTCAGAGGACAACTTGGAGAAGCTGATTCCCTTTCCACCACATCAGTCTGAGGGACTGGACCAGATCATCAGGCTTGGTGGCAGTGCCTTCAACCACTGAGTCATCTTGCTGTCTTGTGTTCAGTGCTTCATGTCTTACCAACAGCATCAAAGTTGTTGGTCCTTTTTAGTGTTTTTATTTATTAAGACTAGGTACTCCAATCTGGCCTCAAACTTGTTATGGAGCAAAGGATGATCTTGAATTTCTGACCCTCCTACCCGTACCTCCTAAATGTTGGGATTACTCAGTTCTATGCACTGCAGAACAGAATGGAACCTAGGATATTGTGCATGCTACACAAACACTACTGAGTTGATGTCCAGCTTCAATGTTGCTCTTTAAGTGTACTTTCAGATCACCAAGAATCTATAGCATTTTACATATAATTAGCAGGCCATGTTTTCTCAACACATCCCAAAATTCAATAGGCATTATTCATTACTTGAAATACGATGAGGTTTTATTTTCTTCTTACCATAACGAAGGAAAAACCTTTCCAGAGAGAAACCCAGCCCTGGGGACAGGGAGGGATAGCAGTAGTTTGACTGTGAACAGCTATGGCCATTGCAGGAGCTTCACAGACGGTGCATCTGTAAAATGAGACCAATAGTATGACAGCCGCTTTCTACCACTGCATTCCTTACAAGTTAAGTGATTCACTTGGTCCTCTTGTAAAACGCAGGGAGTGAGTTCTTACCTGCTAATATAGGGTTCGAGAGCCCTGCCAGTAATTGGAGCCATGTCCATTGGCATCAGGGCTGGTGTTGACAGCCAGTATGAATAATCATTTCGTGATGCAAAATTACACACATTATTGATGTTACAGAATAAGAATGGCATTGTGGTGAATCGCTGTAGGCAACTGCCCAGAGTACCTAATAAAACATGAAGCTGAGTATCATGGTTTTTCCACATGTATAATTCCAGTAAATTATAGTTACTCTGACTATCATTATTTAGAAACAGGTTAATTATCACATAACTTGTTGTGGCAAACCTGGACCAACACCCCCCCCCCCAAAAAAAAAACCCAAAACAAAACAAAAGAAAAAAATTCTGTGGTAATGCAAAGCTTTAGGTTGGGGTCGACAAATGGGTCTTCCAACCCTCCCCTACCAAGAATGCCTTCTGTGCATCTTGCTAATCTTCTTGGATAGAACTTGGGACCTGATGTTGTTCAGTTGGGACAGTGTCTTTCTTTCAGCTATTACCAGATATTCATAATAGCAAATAACCAAGGGACTTTAGAAAAGATGAATTTCAGAATTAACACAAGATAGATAGTTGACTCTAGCTGAGTTTCCTCTAGCAGTTTATACATCAGGATGAAAACTAAGCCTTGGACCACAGTTGCTCTCTCGAATTCACCAGAAGATGCTGACATTGCTTACAGTGACCTTCAGAGGAAGCTCCCATCCTATACATATTCTATATGGCACATCATAAACTGCCTGGAAATTAGAACCTTACCAAGGTCTTGTCCATGGGCGCGTTCGTTTCCTTGTACAAAAAGAAGAGAAAACCCACTGTAGAGTGGCTGTGTTCCTTCAGGGCATGAAGGATTGGCTGTGGTTTGACTGTGTCTGGTAAAGATGAAGCCTCGCATTCTTGTCCCAGTGGCCGGCGTTCCCCTGTCACCAGGTTTTCCCTTTAAACCTGGCAATCCATCCAGACCAGGTGGACCTTTGAAAAACAAACGATACAGGTTGCAACATGACCAGACTCTCAAACTTGTTTCCTAAAATACTCATTTAAATGTGTTTATGTGACTGGTAAGCCTCAAATATGAAAAAGAAATCTTAGGGAAGAGGGGGCTATAAAATGACTGTGATCACAGGGGGACGGAAGAGGGCTTATGGGACTTGCAGGGAGTGGGGACCCAAAAAAGGGGAAATCATTTGAAATGTAAATAAAAATATATCAATAAAAAATTGTCAAGTAGATCGAGAACCACTTAGGAGACTAGTAAGGAATACTGGGGTGTGTCTGTGAAGGCGTTTCCAGAGATGATTAGATCATGAGGGTTCTGTCCTAATGAACGAACTAATTCCTTAATGGTTTCATAGATAATGACTTTATCATAAACTGGTGAGAGGTAGGAAGTACCTGGCCCTGTCTATGTGGCTTTCCCTGCTTTCTGTCCTCTATGCAGTGACCAGCACTCTTTTACATCACAGTATCCAAGACTAGAGCCAAACAACCATGGACTGAACTCTCCAAATCCAGGAGCCAAAGTAAAATTTTCCTCCTATACACTATTTATATCAGGTGTTTTATCACAGTGACACAAACATAACTGATACAATGGAAAAATAATATTGAATATTAACCAGTTTATCGCAGGATGCATCTTGTTATGATGATGATGATGATGATGATGATGATGATGATGATAATGATATCAGGTATTTCCTCATCTTTGAATTCACGTGGGATGCCTGGCATAGTGTTCTGCATTTCATTTGTTGTGCCTCATGAATATTTTTTATTGAGTGAATGAAACGGCTTGGCTTACAGTGTGTGTGTGTGTATGGGGGTGCCTAGAATCAAATAAAGTATCTACAACTTATAAAGCTGTCCAGGTAGGTAATAAAAATTGCTAAGCTTTGGTAAATTCAGAAAACAATTATGTAAAACTTTGAAGGTTCTCTCTAGAGGTACAAAGTTTGAAGAAAGCTTTGTATCCATTGGCAAGGCAAAGAGTTCTAGTTTAACAAGGGTTGTTTCCTTTTTCCGTAGGAGTTTCAAACAAAGTGGCATTTATGTTTTGCCTTTTCCATGCAGTTAGAGAAGGCTGATTCTCTTTGGTCACTTTCTGAGATGCAATGAGTCATCTCTTTCCCCTTCTTCCTGTCCCTCCCTCTCTTCTTCCGAGTCTCAAACATCCACATTTGCCTTGACTTTAATACATAGGAGGCAGACACAGTCTTTGCTTTCCCCATCCTTTATTTTTAATGCACGGCGGCTGTAATATGCCCTGTTATGGACTGAACCAAAATGTTCCCCAGAGGCTTATGCCTTGAATGCTCAGTCCTTCCTTGGCTTGGGGCAGAATTTTAAAGGCTGTGGATCCTTAGGAGATGGGGCCTGGCTGGTAGAAGTAGTCACTAGGGGTCACTGGCCTTAGAAGATTTTACCTACCAGTAATTCTAGTTTTCTTGGCTTGCTGACCCACCAAGAGTGAAAGCTGCTTCTCTTGTCACTATCTGAGCCCTTGTCAACTGCTGGGCCTTTCCTGTTGGTGACAAAGCTTCCGTCCCTTAAATTGCTCCAGTTGAGAATGTTTATCCTTTTGAGGATGATGCAAAAATAACTAATACGGGCCTTACGCAACAGATGCTTTCTGGTCTCTCCATGGTAATTGTAAAAGGATTAGCTGATCAGCGTAGAAACTGGAGGCAAGGTTTCGTGCTCATGTGTCCTCTGCAAGACTATGCTATATCACTATGGATCTAAGCTTGAGTCCTTCTACCATTCTCACGAGGTCTCCATAGCATCTGACTACTAGTTAATCAGTTCCCAACACAATTTGTATTGTAGTGTCCTGTGAGTGCTCCCACCTCATTATAATAATATCCAGCCTTGGCCATTAAAGTATATAAATTAATAGAGTGCATAAATTAATTATTATTAATAAATTATTAATGAAAGCACATTATGAATGAAGCCAAATGGGTCATCATCCTCTAATGTAGATTCCCAGAAAACTAAATCAAAAGTAATCACACAATTACTTGTTAATTGTTAATAATACAATTAATACAATTAATATTACAGTACATATTTGGACTGACATGTCTAACCTAGTTGGGAAATGATACTTGGAGGTTATGCTTTCTTAACAAAGTCTGTTACCTCAGGCAGCTACCACCAGTTCAGTGTTTTCCAGAGGGGTGCCTTGAGACTTTTGCAGAAGGTAGATTTAGATCCAGGTGATCAACCTGACATGAATAGCTTATATTCCAAGTAGAGCATTATATTTAAAAGGTTTTTCTGTATACCTGAGTTGTTGACTTGTATGAAAAAATAGTATAGCGAAGAGATAGCCATCCTAAATAAGGACACAAACTTATTCTATTCATGCCAGGTAGTATTTAAAAAGCAAACAGAACCAGAATAGCAAAAACACTCACTCATGAGGTACCACTGTTGAGAGCTAGACCAAGCCAAAGCATTCCCCGAAGCTCTAATGTATACAGAAAAAACATAGCTCATTCTCTAAACCAGAAACATGCTTGGCAGTATCTGTAATTGCCTGGGGACAGGGCTTCACCCCACCTTTTGTAGGCTGCTGCCATCCATATGGAGAAGGAATACTGTTCTCTCTCTAAAACTGGGTGTGTGCTTGGCAGAACCATAATGTCCTGGGACCAGGGCCTTAGGGAGACTGGGTCTTAGGATCTTGAGACCCCCAACTCTTCCCACTCTAAGGGGAAATGGCTATCAGTCTGAAGGCTGCCCAGTGCTCAGTCCCTGATGCCCTTGAGATATCTCATGTTCTCTTTGTGCAGCATTGGTTTGTTAGCTTCCCTCTCTTCCTTCTTTTTATGATACCTTTCCACTGACACTGTCCCATCTCTCCCCTAGAGATTTACATTAGATGCTGTACTTTTTAATAAGCTTGCCTGGCATAAGACATAGCTTATACAAGATCTCACAATCCCAAATTTTCTATCTTCTTATCTTCTGATCGCCTGGTCTTCCCACTTAGTACCCTGTCATTGAAGAACCACTGCTGGTCCGGGTCCTACTGTTCCTATAAGAAATTGTCAGCCAACATAACTTCTGTAGGTAATTAAAAACAATTTGCCTTTCTGAAAATAGAATAGTAACTGATGCTCTATTGATCCTTAGCTAAAGATTTTTGCCTTGATTCAAAATTAAGAGTCCATCTGCCCAGGGCAGAATGAACAGTGCATTCCAGTCATTTGTGACTCCTCCTCCTTCCAAGTGAGCTTCTGGCACCCTGCCTTTGTCCTAATCAGAGCAGTAGAACTAACTAGAGAACCCAGAGTACTCACTCTTTCTGGCAGTCATATGATCACATATCTAAATGCGTCCCCTCTGGAATCTGGAATAACACTGCTTCAACCAGGGAGGCAGGCTGGGTGTTTACCTGGCTGTCCTTTCGAGCCCTTGTTGCCCTTTGCACCAGCTGGTCCTGGAGGTCCTGGTTTCCCATCCTTGCCTGGTTTACCTCTTGGCCCACAGGGTCCTAGGCAGAAGGCAGATATGCCATCATATCAGAATAAAAGGTCAGGCTACCACCCATCTGAATAAGCACAGGACTTCTGCAGTTTCAGCAGCTAAGATAGACATCCCAGGAAAGCCATTAGTCCTGAGCTAGCTGGCATGTTTGTCTGCTCTCTTCCCCCAAAGGCCTTATGAAACCATGACTATGTGAAAGCATGTGCTGTTGTATTATGTTCTAGAATTCACTATGCCCATGAAGTGATCAAACCAGGAAGTGATACCACTGTTATCTCTCATATGATTCAGACAAACTTAAAGAACAAGAGTCCTATTCATGAATCTATTGCAATATTCTAAGACTATGTGAAGGGTTAGGTTCACTTTCCAAATATCAGCAGTCTGGAAAGACTTTGAAGTCATTTTCCCTAATGCTTCAGCGTACTAATTGTTAGAAGAATCACATTTATGGAAGTCAATTATAGCCAGGAATTCATTTAAAAATTGAATCCCAATGCTGATGTTTGCCAAAGGAGATGATACAAATGAATTTTTTTCCTAATAAAAACAAAGCACATCATGAGTTTTCCCTACTCTGTACTGTGTCCAGATGTTTTCACAAGAGTCTAAACTCTTTTTTTTCCCCCACTGGTCAGGATAAACGAGTCCAATCCCAAACTGTACAAAACATGGTGGTGTTCAGTGTTTTCTGTGGGGTTCTATCATCTCCCTCTAAACGCTTTAACGATTTTCTTCCTTCAACCTTTATTAAAGATCTAGGTTAACGGTATTAGCATACCTGGGATTCCTGGTGGTCCCAGGGGTCCGGGGTCTCCTTTCATTCCTGGTTGTCCGGGTGCACCAGGTGGCCCTGGGCTTCCCGGAAGGGAGATGACCTTAAGTGTGCCAGGTTTTCCACGTGGACCTATTGATATAAAAACAATGAGAAGTTGGCTTCATGAAACTACTCTTTCTTTATAGAGAACAATTGAAAAATAGATCTAGTTACCTGGTGGTCCTTTGGGCCCAACTGGTCCTGGATGTCCAATTGGCCCAAGAAATCCAGGATTACCCTTCTCTCCTGAGGAGGAGGAAGAAGAGTAAGAAAGAAACAAAGAAAATAAGCTTATATTTTAACGTTATCAGGGAAGTGTTTCTGAGAGATTACTTTTTGAGTTTGGGAACCAGGGAAGTATTTTGGGAGAATTATGAGGCCCTACTGAGCCCAGTGTTAATACCTTCTGATGAGTTGTGACATTTAGTTGTCTCGGTTAACAACATTCTTATTTTGTTGTTCCACAAGTATAGATAACCCAGAGTTTATGTTAAGAATTTTCATATACATTTATTTATGTAACAAAGTAGCAATCATTTCACTTTTATTCATAATGTTTTGTATAGATGATAAAAAGGCTACCAAAAATAGCCATTGATTTAGCCATTGAAATAGCCATTCAAAGAGAATTAAGACTGCATAGACATGGCTGGGCATCGTGGTCCATGCTTTTAATCCCAGAACTCAAGAGGTTGAGGTAGGTGGATCTCTGTGAGTTGGAGTCTAGCCTGGTCTACATAGTGAGTTCCAAGACATTCAGAACTACATAGAGAGTCCTGGCCTCAACAACAACAACAATAACAAAAATTGCATAGACATTGATATAATTACTTAAAATACTTGACTATTAAACAGGGTATCAATAGATGAAATGCAATAAAGTTGGGCTTAGTGATGCAGGGCTGCAATGCCAGCACTTGGGAGACAGAAGCAAAGGGATCACAAGTTCAAGGCTGTCTCAAAAAAGCAAAACAACCAGAGAAGAAATAAAAGAAACAACAAAATAATTACCCCACCAAAAGTTAATTGCCAATTACTGTAGATACTACTCTGAGGACCAGAAGAAAGTATGACTGTTTACCTATGACTATAAGAAGCAATCTAAACATTTGGTGATGGAACATTTTCCAACTATAGTGAAACCATAATCCAAGACAAGGGTTTTCTTCTGAAATTAACTGATTGTGTTCCACTGGGTATATTCCCAGGTCTTAGTTGTGAGAATCCTCTCCATTTTTACCTCTAAATATTTAAAGGCATTAAAGAATACTTGTCTTTAGCCTTTAGATGCTTTTCACATTGTTGATGTTTTTTTTGTTTTTTAAACAGATTTTATTTATTTTATTTATTTATTTATAGATGATGATGATGATGATGAGCACCCTGTAGCTGTCTTCAGACACACCAGAAGAAGGCATCAGATCCCATTACAGATGGTTGTGAGCCACCATGTGGTTGCTGGGAATTGAACTCAGGACCTCTGGAAGAGCACTCAGTGCTCTTAACCACTGAGCCATCTGTCCAGCCCACTGTTGGTGTTTTTATTCTGACACTTGGGAAGATGGTGTCATTAACTTGACCCAGGACAGCCTGCCTATAGTCACCTGCCCCATGACCAGTGAGAGACCTCAGAATCACTCACAATGATTTATCTTCAGCTAACTGCTCCTTAAAAGGCTGATGTTTCAAGAAATTGAAAAAGATGTTTTAAAGTCCACCTGGGCAACCTTTGAATGTAGAAACAGTTTTCCTTCCTGAAAAACTTGGTTTTGTTCACACTGGATACAGTTGTTATTTAGTATTTCTACAGGCTGTGAGAAGAGATTCCTGCCCTTATAAAACTCAGAACAGGGGAGTGACCAGTTAACAAATCTAATAAAAATCTGTTTGCATTACATTACAACCCCCCCACCCCAACAGAATCTCACTATGTAGCTCTGGAAGGCCTGGAATTCACAATATAGAGCAGACTGGCCTTGAACCTCTACTGATCCTCTTGCCTCTGCCTCCCAAGTGCTAGAATTACAGGCATGCTCTACGAAACCTGACATATCACACTATTTTCAATATGAAGAATATAATGGCATGGATTTCAATGTTAGAACACTTGCCCAGCATCTATGAAGCTTTGGGTTCAGTCCCTATCACTACAAATAAATAAACCCCACAAAACCCAAATGTATAAATCTATGCACAAAAATCCACTTTACCTGAACTAATGGGCTGGAGGCTGTCCTTTAAGATATTTTTTAAGCTTTCCAAATTATGAAATTAAATGCACATGGCCAAAACTTAAAAATAATTCCATCAGTATTGATGTAGTATGCTGTCCCCTATCCTGATAAATTTAAAAATCCCAAAGATAACACTTTCAATGGTCTCTAACTGTCCTATAGTTTCTATTCTTCCATAGTGGTTTTCATCTGAACCCACAGGGCTGGCACTCTAGCCTACACTGAACCTGGTAGTAGGTCCTCACACTGAGGTCCTGTTTGCTCTACTCCTGCCATCTCTGGTGGCCACAGGAGTTCATCAAATGTGATATGCAGTTTTACAAATGTGATTGGAGCAGCACTTGCTGTATTTGTCTATAAGAACAATGGTGTCAAAATAGTACCTTTTATGCCTGGAAATCCGGGGAATCCTGGATCACCTCTGACACCGGGAAGACCAGGGGTACCTGGTGCTCCCTATATTTTGAATACAGAGAAAAGAACAGAACCACAAAGTTTTAAAATGTAATACTCATGACAGATTACATTTTAATAAAAAGATATAACTTCATATTGGATAAGAGTAGGATGAAATTGACAGATATTATTTTTACCTGTCAGTTCAGCATTCTGCCTACCTTTAGCTCTAATGCTCCCTAGAGTTCTTCTAGGACCATTTAAAACATGCCCTCACTCCCACCATGTACATAAGCAAACTTGCCATCTGATGTTAGTGTATACTGCTTTGGTTTTGAATGTGTTTACATGGAACTGCCCTGTATTAGGAGTCATTTCAGGAAGAATATAAATGTGTGATTGTTGCTAAGACCATAGAGTCATTGTTGGATCCCAGTGCCATTCTGCTAAGCTAGCAGAGGCCTACATTTCTCTGGTGAGGGCAGTGGGAGATCAATAGTCTAGACATGGAACCTCAAAGGGTAGCAGGGAAGAGGGTGAGCCTACTGAGTAATGGTCAGGTTGTCACAGGAATACCCCACTCCTGGTACCAATTTGTCTTAGTCAGGGTTTCTATTACTGAACAAACATCATGACCAAGAAGCAAGCCAGTAAGGAACATCTCTCCATGGCCTCTGCATCAGCTCCTGCTTCCTAACCTGCTTGAGTTCCAGTTCTGACTTCCTTTTGTGATGAATAGTAATGCAGAAGTGTAAGCTGAATAAACCCTTTCCTCCCCAAAACATGGTCAGGTTGTCACAGGAATACCCCACTCCTGGTACCAATTTGTCTTAGTCAGGGTTTCTATTACTGAACAAACATCATGACCAAGAAGCAAGCCAGTAAGGAACATCTCTCCATGGCCTCTGCATCAGCTCCTGCTTCCTAACCTGCTTGAGTTCCAGTCCTGACTTCCTTTTGTGATGAACAGTAATGCAGAAGTGTAAGCTGAATAAACCCTTTCCTCCCTGAACTTGCTTCTTAGTCATGATGTTTGTGCAGGAATAGAAATCCTGACTAAGACAAGGTGCTCACATCAATTGCTACTGGAGCCTTGAGATGCTCAAGGACAGCCATGAGAGCAGAGAGGGATTGGGGCTTCCAAAAAGATCAATATGCTCAATCCACTTTCACACTGTTTCTAGGAATTGATACAGAACGCTCAACTGAAAACAATGAACTGAAAATCACGAGAAAGGTACCAAGAATAACAAAGGTTATTACAAATCTTCTTACAGTCAGCTGCTTCTGGAGGAAAAACACAGTAATTCAATTGCTGGGATGAACTGATATGTGGTTAAAAGAAGGAAAGGAAAGCGAAAGGGACTGTCTGGCTTCTGGTAACTGGCTGTTGTCTTTAGCAAAAGGCAGCTAAGGAGAGTCAGACACCAGGTTCAGCTCTTGGGTGGAAAGGGAGGTACTTTATGCAAAAGGAGTGTTGTTAAGATGGCAAGTCAGGACATCCATCAAGAAGACTTATCTTTCCATTGGAAATGACCAGCAAAGCACCTGAAGGGTTAAGAGCAGTCCTGTTTACAAACCAGACTTTCTAACTGCCTGTGTTCCTGGAAGAAATTTAGGTGCAATCACTAGGTCAGTAATGACAGCTTTCAAAGCACCAGAGAGTTACATGGGTGACATCTACAGATTGGATGGAGGTGGACAGTATCTCAAAAAGCAGATTCTAGAAATCAAATCACAAGAGTTGAAAAGAGCTTAACATGCTTCCTAATAACTGCCATGTCACAAGACTCCCATATTTACCCCTAGAGAGGGTGTTAGAGATGGACTTGTGGGCTGGGTGATAGAGAGCCTGTATTCTCATGTGATCTCTCTACCATGTCTTTGTGGTCACAGTGACTGCTACATAGGGCAATCAAAATAAGTTTTAAGCTTGGCGAGTGGTCAAAGCAAAGGTAAGTTATATAAAGGATTAATTTCAACTTGTAGAGGAAACTTGACAGGCGCTCAGGAATGAAGAAGTGATATACTGATCCTTTGGGTTTAATTTTAAGTGTGTGTGTGTGTGTGTGTGTGTGTGTGTGTGTGTGTGTGTGTGTATGCACAAGCACAGGTGTTGTCCGAAATGGGAAGTGTTAGATAACTTGGAGCTAGAGTCACAGATGAGCTGTCTGGTGTGGATGCTGGGAGCTGAACCTAAGTCCTCCGGAAGCACAGCACGTGCTCCTAGCTAGGGCGCTATCTCTCTAGCTGTGATGTGTTGCTTCTTTAGAGGATGAGACCTTCATGTCTTGAACTCTTGTCAGTCCTCTGGTCTCCTGTGGGTGGGTTCTCATGTAACCTCAGCCTCCAGTTGTACCCCCACATACATAAACAGTCAGGCTTTAGACTCTGAGAAACGCCTTCTCTCTTAGTTTCCACCTTGCTTTCCTTGTTTCCCTGGATAACTAATGTTTCTCTTTTCTGATTCAGGCCCTGAGCATGATCCACAGAGGAAAATAGTTGCCCTTGCTGAGTTGCTTCTGCTCCCCACCTCTCCTCATAGCACACAGCAAGAAAAGGATGTGTCCCAGTATCTGTCTCCTTCATTTTAGATCAGGCCCTTTGAAAGTAAAGGACTGTATCACCCGGTACAGAGCGGACACCCCAGAATGAGTTTTGAACTACATTCATCTATTCAACCACTGTTTCCAAGAGAATTCAGAGAGGTGGTAGAGGGTGAGGGAGGGACTCAGGAATGAGAGGTCTTGGGCTGGGATCCTGGGAGTCTGGACCCATAAGAATAGGATGGCATCCTTGGAGGTAGATATGAAAGTTCTGCACTCAACATCTCAACCACCAACAGCGCAATGGCTAGACAAGAAAAATACGGATGGAAACACTGGTGTAAGAGAAACTCAAAGTAATAGAATTGGTGTTATGAAGGATTAATAGATTTGCTTAGGTGTTGGCGAGGATGTGGAGAAAGAGGAACACGCCTCCACTGCTGGTGGGGTTGCAAATTAGTACAACCGCTCTGGAAATCAGTCTGGCGGTTCCTCAGAAAACTGAGCATTTCACTTCCAAAAGATCCTGCTATACCACTCCTGGGCATATACCCAGAGGTTTCCCCAGCATGTAATAAGGATATATGCTCCACTATGTTCATAGCAGCCCTATTTATAATAGCCAGAAGCTGGAAAGAACCCAGATGTCCCTCAACAGAAGAATGGATGCAAAAAATGTGGTATATCTACACAATGGAGTACTATTCAGCCATTAGAAACAATGAATTCATGAAATTCTTAGACAAATGGATGGAGCTGGAGAACATCATACTAAGTGAGGCAACCCAGTCTCAAAAGATCAATCGTGGTATGCACTCACTAATAAGTGGATATTAGCCTGGAAAACTGGAATATGCAAAACATAATCCACACATCAAATGAGGTACAAGAAGAACGGAGGAGTGGCCCCTGGTTCTGGAAAGACTCAGTGTAGCAGTATAAGACAAAACCAGAACAGGGAATTGGGAGGGATAGGTGGGAGAACAGGGGGAGGGAAGGGGGCTTATGTGACTTTCGGGGAGTGGGGGACCAGAAAATGGGAAATAATTTGAAATGTAAATAAAAAATATATTGAATAAAATTTTAAAAAATAGATTTGCTTAGGAGACATTGATCACACAAAGTGGAATTTAGCTGAGGAAGTACTGCCTCCAAAATCCTCCAAAGATAATTAGCTAACCAGGCCTGAGAGAGATAGCCAAGCCTATAAGGCAAGGATGTAAATGTTCACCAGGACTGACCAGCTATCAGGCCTGTCGCCAAAGAAGGTGCCTCCAACAGGATGCTCACACAGGGTCGCAGCAGTGTAAGTCCTGGCCTGCCATAAAGCCCCTTGTTCTCTTCCTGAGAAAAGCATAACTCTGCCAACTGGACAAGAAGAATGTGGGAAACAACTACTCGGAAAAAATACAACACTGGTGTCCTTAAAATCGTCCTAGCAATATCTTTGTTGTGAAAAATCTCGCATTTGCCTAACTGGCTAGATTTATAGTCCTCCTGTCTCTGTTTAAGTTGTTCAAAATGTAACCTGGGGCCGGGTTCAAAGAGGTTTATTTGGAGGGGGAGGGTAGGTGATAGCTTAAGCCTAAGGTGTATGTAAAATAGTAAAATATTCTAATAGAGGCTGGCTTCTCTTGGGTATTAGCCAGGGCTGGATGTGTACTATTAAAGAGCTTTTTCCTCTTCTCACTGGGAAGGCATATTATTTCTACAATAACAAAGTTGAATTTTGTGACAGCTGACTCTCAGCACATCCTGTCATTACCATTGTGGCCATGAGTCAGCTGAGTGACCCAAGGGAAACTTAGTTGACGTTCTAAAATGGTAGTGCTCAGCTAGTGAGATACTTCCTTCCCGTAGACAACACTGGGGGACTTAGCTCTTACTTCTGTAAGTTGTTGTATTGCTGGCTTCATTTTAAAGGGAAATACTGTCAGACTGGGGTATATTCATGGTAGAGGTAAGGCTGATGAACAAGGAAACTGAATCTGCCAGAAACAGGTACATAATAATAGGAAGAAATTCAAGTTACATTTAAATATTTGATGATACGGGTGGTGTGTGTGTGTGTGTGTGTGTGTACCTATTTACAAGATAGCAAAAGTTGTTTTGAAAGCAAATTAATAGAGGGACACAATGACTATCATTTGAGACTATTGGAGGACATTTATCAATGACTTGGTACTTAGATTTTTCCCTACTGAAATAGCTCAGAGTTCACATAAGCAAGAGTCAGAGGTTTGTAACTATAAACCAATGTGTTAGAGGCATTATAGAGGTGAAATATTTGGGACCTGTACTGGCTATTTTTGTGTGTCAACTTGACACAGGCTGGAGTATCACAGCGAAAGGAGCTTCAGTTGGGGAAGTGCCTCCATGAGATCCAGCTGTGGGGCATTTTCTCAATTAGTGATCAAGGGGGGAGGGCCCCTTGTGGGTGGTACCACCTTTGGGCTGGTGGTCTTGGGTTCTATAAGAGAGCAGGCTGAGCAAGCCAGGGGAAGCAAGCCAGTAAGGAACATCCCTCCATGGACTCTGCATCAGCTCCTGCTTCCTAACCTGCTTGAGTTCCAGTCCTGACTTCCTTTTGTGACAAACAGCAATGCAGAAGTGTAAGCTGAATAAACCCTTTCCTCCCCAAATTGCTTCTTGGTCATGATGTTTGTGCAGGAATAGAAACCCTGACTAAGACAGGACCCTTAAGTTTCTTTGATGTCCTGGACTGTGAGGGACCTTGGGTGTATCACATCAGTACACAGATGTATCATAACAAGTGAATATGTGCTGTATTTAGGGGCAGCTGATCATGCGCGCCAGTCAGTTCTCCAGAGTTAATAGTACAGTTTAGGAACAGTGAGCACGTGTGACCAGCGCTGATATATACAATATGCACAACAACAGCAAGGCAGAACTGTATTAATGACATTCCCCACTCACCGGGTGACCTGGTGGGCCCATGTCCCCTACAGTTCCAGGCAGACCTTTGGGGCCAGGAGGGCCCATAAATCCTTTGTCACCTTTTATGCCTTTTCCAATAGGTCCTGGAGGTCCAGGGGGACCTGGCTCACCTGGATTCACAAAGAGTGCATTAGAGTTGCCAGGAAAGGATTCTAGGGAGTTCTGTCATAGATTCTTTCAAAATGAAACACAAGCTCCACAACCTTGTCATTGCCCCAAACACCCTTTCCTTTGCTGCTGGGAGGTGGGGCTGTGGTGAAGATGGAGGGAGAGCATGCCAGGGAGGCATGGGGGAAAGCAGGAAAGAACTACGTCTTCCCGAGGATAGTATGTGGGGAAGCATCTGGCCGGATGCATAGTACACACTCAACAATAGAGTCTCTGTCTTTAGGATACATAATTAAATGTGCTAATCTTTTATCCAGGCCACTGTCCATCCACGCCACACCAACTCACTGTGTATGACAGTCAGGGATCTGAGAGGAGTGAAGAAAAGCAGGAAAAACACAAGAAGCCACAATGGCAGAAAGAAGACATGTGATGTCAGATGCCACTTCCATTTTAACTCGGGGAAGGAAGCACTCTACCTGGATCTCCTCTTAAGCCAGGGAGACCTCTGTTTCCTTTTGGGCCAGGGACAACTGCCCCAGGTAGACCCGGTGGTCCTGGGAGTCCAGTGATGCCTGGGGGTCCTTGAGGCCCAACATCCCCCATGGCTCCCTTTCTTCCAGGAAGGCCAGACAAGCCTGGAACTCCCCTGTCTCCTCTGGCCCCTGCAAAGAAGAAAGCTCAGTTGGGTTTACAGTTTTGTGGTTAGCTTCAGCAACACAGGCCCTTTCTTTGAAAATGTTAAGATTCATAATGTATTTTCTTAAAAAAAAAAAAGGCCAGAGAACAAAAGTATAGATCTATAGGTCTTCCTCAGACTAGGTGTTGATGTAGGTAAAATTACTACATTTTTTTTTTTTTTTACAAATTTGTTGTCTGACTTTATTTGGTGTGTGTGTGTGTGTGTGTGTGTGTGTGCATGCTCCTGTGTCTTCTTTATTGAAAAATGCGTACTCAGTAAACCCAGAGATCATTGCTTTGCCTGGGATGGCTGTTTATCAAATTCCAGCGATCGGCATGTCTCAGCTTTCCTAGTTCTGATATTACAGATAGTGTATATTTGATGCCCCCCCTCCCCCCTCCCCCCCTCCAGAGCCATCTCTCCAGCTCTTTCATTGTCTTATTTTAAAAGTAAAAATATTCCTGTCCCAGCTTAACTGTTTGAAAAACATTTAGGTAACATTTAGCCAAATGGCATGCTATTTTAAGATCTAAAGTGTCATGCATATGTAAGCCACAGTTACTATTTGGTGGACTTTATCGTGACATTATTTATTTACAAATAATTCAATAGAGCAGAAAGAAGCTAAACTTCAGGGTAGTGATGTGGATCTGTGGCCCAGTTAGACACAGAGGTAGCTGCAATCCTACTCAGTCTCCTGGCTGAATCTTTCCCACAGCCGTGATACAGAGTCAAGGGGGAACAAGCACAGTAAGAGGTCTGAAAGAAGACCCCAGAAATGTCACAGCATAGTACCAGGTATTATTGGTCATTTCAGAAAACCTTCAAGAAACTGTGCTTCCAAATTTCTGCATGCAAGCTGTAGTATGGATTGGAAAGAATCTCCCTTCCTCTTTCCCATCTTTATGTTTTTTTTTTAATTAAAAAATGACCTATGCATTTTATCTTATAAGTATGAGCATGTTTTACCTACATGTATGTAGTGCTCCATGTGTGTGCCTGGTGCCCAGAGAAGCTGGAGGAGATCATTAAATCCTCTGGAGCTGGAGTTAGCTGTGGCTGCATGCCACATGCATCTGAATGCGGGACCTGTGTAAGAGCAACACGTGCTCTTAATCTCTGGGCTATTTCTCTACCCTCCCCAACCCCAAGTTATTCATGAGAGTAAATTGTGTGAATATAGGAGAGGTGAGAGTAAGGCTGTTGGCTGGAGGGCAGTTGCGGTTGGGTAACTATCAGGTAGGTAGTAAAGACTTAGGGTCAGAAGGAGAATCAAAGTGTTGAATGTTCCTGGGTTGTCCTCAGTGAGTTCATATTCCTGAGTCTTGTAGTGCCTGTAATTTCTGCTGTTAAAGGAATCACTCAGAGGGCATCAGCTGTTTCTGCCTCTGAAGCATTGCCTTTGTCCAGCAATGACCTCATGAACTCATGTCGTGGGTTTTATATTACATTTTTGTTAAAATTTCATTCTTTGTTCTCTGAGTTCTCTTAAGGATCTGGGAGAATAAACTAAACAAACCAATCTTCCAAGTTTTGATGACTTCTTCACGGTTTGCTACCCCAGAAGCATCGAGGAGTGTGATCACTTACATAAGTGGACTTGTTGTTAATTTTAAAGCTTTTGTTGTTGTTGGTGGTGGTCGTGATGGTGGTGGTGGTCTAAGGTGTGACTTTTTTTCCTTTGAAAATTTATTTGCAGTCAAATGCAAAGTAATGCAAACACAACATTTCCCTTCCAGTGAGTTTTGAGTTTAGCCTAAGGAGACGAACTAAAGCTTTTCTTTTGTATATAATTTTACAACTAGACACTGGGATAGGGAAAGGTTCCATGCTCGTAGGGCATGAAAGGCTCAGTATGCAAACACTGAGATTAACCGAAAGGACAATCAAGTCATTAAGAAATGGTGGGAAAGAGCAGCCTCTGTCTGCGTCACACTTCGGCTCCAGTGCTGTCCAGTTGCCACCTCAACTCTTCTGCAGGGTCTCATGCCATCACTTGTTATGAATAAAGAAAGCATAATTACTACCTTGAACTACTCCTATTCATGTCAGAATAATAAAGATTGTTAAAAGGTTAAAAGCAAGCCACCTGCTGTTTCTCTTGGCTTCTTTCTCTACAGAAAGGAAATGTGCTCAGGGACTCTGCTTATCCTGTGGCACTGGTTTGAGAAAGATACGCACGCCTGTGGCAGGTCAAGAAACATGCATAGACTTTGAGGAACGTATTAGGTAAGGTGTCCTGTCTCAGATGTTGACTGAGGTTCAGGGTAGCCCTTGACAAACAAGAACATGAACCACAAGCTCCGTGCAAGGCCTGGAATCAAAGTGGGGAATGGCACTATGGCACTATCCCTGTCCCTCAACAGCAGGGAAGAGTGCTCACAGGGAAGCCACCTCCGCCTGTATTCTTGTAGAGTGGAGTCATAATAACCAGCTAACAACAGCAGCAATAACACAAATATACATGAATATCTTTAAAACCCTGCATAGAAGAAAATCAGATAGGCTAGGACATAGCTTTGGAAATGTTTCCTTTATTGTGATGATAATTTTAATTGACTATTAAGACTACATTTAGTATTATCATTGGGGCATCTTTCACTTGCCAACTTACATTGTTTTACAAATCAAATCAAGAGAAGTATCTACTGCTCTTGGAAACTTGCATTTTAAGGTCAGGGAAGAAGAAAGGCCTACCTGGTACACCAGGGCTCCCTTTTGGGCCTGGATAGCCCCCCAGCAAGCCTGTAAGTGGTAATTTTGATATATTAACATTTGATTAATCTCATTACATCCTATAAGTGAAGGAAATACAATTGATTCATGCTGAGGCTGTGGCAGAGACCATACATTCTATCAGTGAAGACTTATTAGAGCCACATGGAATTGAATACTATTAATAAACCAGTGGGTGGAACAAATATTAAAGGCAAGGGTCATTGAGGTAGCTCTGTGGATAAAGGTTCATACCTCTCAGACTAACGACCTGAACTCGGTCCCCCAGGACACATGCGGGCTAAAGGGAAAATCAACCCCTGGAGATCATCCTTTTGCCTTCCACAAAATGCCTACGGCACGAATTAATCCATAAACACACACACACACACACACACACACACACACACACACACACACTATATATTATATAATTCTATGTATATTTATATGTTTTATATAAAATTACATATAATATAAATATAGATCCTATGATAATTATCATATCCTATGATAATATATTATAACATATAATATACATATTATAATTACACACATATACCATAAAAATATAAATATGATATATAGTATATGTATTTATAATTTATTATACTTTATTTATATTATATATTATAAATTCATGTGTTATAAGTATTTTATAATATTATATAATATATATAATTATATAAAATTCTATACATTATATATTTATATATTACATTATACATAATATAGATTATATAATCTATATATTCTTATATACGCTATATAATATATAATATGTAATATATAAACAATAAAGCCTATATCATATATAATTAATATATAATATATAGTACATGCATAAGTATATAGATTCATTCACATGCATATATATGTATATATATACATATATATGTATATATGACTCATTCATTTGGATATATAGATGAAGAGTAGGCTGTACCTGTTTCTCCCTTTTCTCCCGGAGGACCAGGAATTCCATCACATCCTTGGTCACCTCTCATACCCATTGGCCCAGGAAGTCCTGGGAGTCCTGGAGGGCCTGAAACAAACAGAAACCCAAACCATGCCACTCAATGACAGGGCCCCTTCTGATGGCCTACTGTGAATACCAGGGAGGTAGGTAGAAAGTGCTCAAAGGTACTGATTGCTTTCAGGACTGTATTAAGTGTAACTCCATTCATAGAAAAACAAACATACACAAACAAACAAACAAACAAACAAACACTAAAACAACCCCAAGACCTATGTCTAGATTAGTACTATCTTTAGATGACTGTGTATTTTATACTGGCAGATACTTTAATTAGGTAGTGTTGTAAGTCCCACTATTCTGCATTCTGCAAGTGATAGAACAGTATACTTAGTTTACTCTCAAGGAGACAGTGTGTTTTCTCCAGACAGAGGGGTAGAATAAGTTTTAAAATGAAACCTGGAGGGCCAGTGCTTCCTGGAGGGCCTGGGAAGCCTTTCTGTCCTTTCATACCCAAATCACCATCAGGACCTGGTTTTCCTAAAGATGCAGAGAGGGGAGAGAGAAAGAAGAACAAGATATTAGTAGTTAGTCACAGTGGCGCTGAAACAGGCAGTTCCTCCATCAGCCATGCTCAGGCTGGCCTTAAGGAAATTCTTAACAGGTCACCTCAGACATTGGTTCTGACAAACATTTCTCCTGCAAACCACACAGTTATATGATTTCCTTCCTATGTTGAAGTTCTAACATCCAGCTACTCAGAATGCCACTGTATTTTTTTTTTTTTTAAAATTAGGGTTGACAAGATGGCTCAGGGGGTAAAGGTGCTTGTAGCTTAGCCTTACAACCTAAGTTCAATCCTCTATGCAAATTGCTCAATATCTGACTAACTGTTAAATTCAGAAGCCACAAATGTATCAACCCCCCCAGTTAAATGCTATATTTATGTAAGCCTGCAGCTGTAACCTAATAGTTTGGCAAATTATTATTTTTTTTTTAGATTTATTAAATACATTTTCTTTCAGGGCTGGAGAAGAAGCTCAGCGGTTAAAAGCATTGACTGACTGCTCTTCCAGAGGTCCTGAGTTCAATTCACAGCAACTACATGGTAGCTCACAACCATCTGTAATGGGATCTGATACCCTCTTCTGGTGTGTCTGAAGACAGCTTCAGTGTATTCATAGACATAAAGTAAATAAATAAATCTTTTTAAAAAGTACATTTCTTTCTTTCTACTTTTTCCTCCACTGCCAGGGCTGGGAATTGAACCCACAACCTTGTGTATGTGAGGAAACACTACACTACTGAGCTTCATCTCCAGCCATGCAAATGTTTTAAATAAAACAAAATGAACACTTGTTATGAGCTAACATGGGTAGTGGATCAGAAATATGTCAGGAAAAAAAGATTTAAAACAGCACTACAGATGGAATCACATTCATCATAAATTTATAGACTAAAGTCTTAACTTCCAGTGCCTCAGAAAGTCATTATGTTTAGCAATGTGGTTGTCAAAAATTGGGGCTGGTATGATGGCTAAGTGGGTAATGGTGCTTGCAGCCAAGGCTGACAGCCTGAATTTGATCTTCTGGGCCCACACGATAGAAGGAATGCACTGATTCCCACAAGTTCTTCCTCGTTTCCCCTGACCTCCATGTGGATACCACACACCAGGCCCACATACAACGAATGAATGAATAAACAAATAAATAAAGCTAAAAATTGTATTTAAATATGTTTTAAGGTTAAAAGAAAGCGAGGACTCTAACACTAGTGGCATCTTTGTAAGAGATCAGGATGCAAACACAAGGGGAGACAGGAAGAGATGGCTCTAGCCAAGCCCAGAGGTCTCACAGGAACCAGCCTTACCAGCACTTTGGTCTCAGAGTTCTGGTTTCCAGACTGTGAGAAAGGAGGCATCTGTTAAGTCACCCAGTCTATGCTTTGGTTAGAAGCCCGGCTATGTCTTTCTAAGCTGAGATTTTGCAAGAAGTGCTCTTTTATGCCTCTAGGCTGAATTTGTTGAGGCAAAACTTCAGACTTCTTGATTACAAAAGCAGGTGTTTAGATTTCAATTTGCTAAACAGTAAAATGAGAAATTCCTAACAAATTCACCATTTTTTAGTGCTCTAGAATTTGAAGTACAAAGATGAATCAAAACAACTGTTGGCACACACCCCAGAAGTTTAGCTTTCTGTTTGCAAACTCCAGTCTAAAATGTAAGGGCCATCCAACACAGTGCTGCCACCTTTCAGAACTGTAAAACTGGGGCTTACCTGTTACAGGATATTTGGTAACACTGTGAACCTCTGGATTGTGTTATTTACTGGAAAAAACTGTTTCTAAAGTTGTGGTGTGGCTCAGCCCTTAGCACACACCTTTAATCCCAAACAACGAAGGTAAATTCAGTCTGTAGAAGGAAGCACCTGTGCTTGGAAGTGATGTCTGAGTGACAGAAAAAGTGACGAGTCAGAGAAAGATTTGACAGACTAGGCTATGCCCAACTCTCACAAGGAGAGAAAAGAGAGGCTATTGAAAAGAGTGCAGAGAGAAAAGAAAGAGGCAGTTTTACAAGGAGAGTTTTACAGAGACAGGGTGAAGACAACAAGCCAGAGGAGAAGGAGCCAGAAGATTAGAACAGATTGTCAAAGTTAGTTTGAGGCTAATAGAGCAAAAGTCAGAGGCCAATAGAGGAGCTAGCTTGTAGAGGAGTCTGGCTTTGAGCTAGAACTGTGAAGTTGAACCAGCCAGTCAGAGATCACAAAGAACCAGGAAGGGGTGAGATTATTCTGTAGCAGGTCTCAGAGGCTGAAAACATTCTAGGCCTTGATTACATTGTACAGAGCCTAGAAGCTTCTAGGCCTAGGTTAGCAGACAGAAGCAGTAAGCCTTTAGAGGGGACAATTACATCAGGCAAACAAAAGTTCCTCTTACACTGACCTGGGTGGCCAGGACTCCCAGGACTCCCAGGGGCTCCATCAGGTCCAGCAGGCCCCGACTGTCCAGGTGGCCCAGGTAGGCCTCTTTCTCCTTTCTTTCCTTTGCCACCTGGCAATCCTGGATCGCCCTTAAATTCAGTCAAACACCTTTAAAGTTCTCATATAAGCAGGATATGTGGTTAGGATTAAGTTTTTTTTTAAAACAAAACAAAACAAAAAACAAAAAATGGCATTGACTTATTAATCCATGCTGTGCATTTGCTACAGACCAACACCATAAAATGTGTGAGGAATGGTAGCCCTGTGCTTCGTGAGGCCCAATGCAGAATGAAAATGCAGCACGCCCTCTCTCTTTAAAGACACTGAAAGGGTTTCAAGAGAACAAGAGCAGAACATTTAGCCAAGATGGGCTCCAGGACAGCACTGGGGCTATGTGAAGACAGATGGAATACCCACATACAATGCACACAGACACTGCTTTCATGGACTTCAGAGTCCAGCAGGGAGACAGTTAGCAAACAATCAAGCAGAAAAATCACAAAATTGTGGTGACTGATAGGGAATAAGAAGTAGGCTAAACAGATAAGTGTCCTGCAGATACAATGCTAAAAATAAATAAATAAATAAATAAATAAATAAATAAATAAATAAATAAATAAATGTCTGCCAATCATGTTTTTTTTTTAAAAAAACAAAACAAAACAACAATTTGGCTGATTTACTATCTATCACATCTGTATCTCAGATTAATGATAATTCAGATCACCCATGGTTGATGGTGACTTACACAATTTCCATCAAGGCTGATTGGAATATATTATTCTTATACCAGGACTCCCTAACTTGAGAAAAATCAGCCTTTGGCCAATGCAGAGCTCTAAACATTTCATGTGGTTATTACTTATGAAAAGCTGAATCTAGACAGAGGTGGTAATGGACTGAATAAGAATCTGATCAAATGGGATTGCCCTGGAGAATATACCTCAGTGGAAAGTGTTTCCATGGTTTTCTGAAAACAAACAAACAAAACAAACAATCTAAAATTGTGCTTCAAGTAATGAAAGCTTGTTTTCTCAAATCTTTGTAGTTTCTGAAATTTTTCCTTCTTGTTCTGATGGCTACTGCAGAAAATGGAAATAATTATAACAATGGGTTTTATTTGTTTTTGTTGTGCTTGAGATAGGATCTCTTGTGGCTTAGGCTGGATTCCATCTTGGGTGGTCAACGGTGACTGACCCTCACTGCTGATTATCCTGCCTCCATCTCCCAAGTGCTGGAACCACAAGTACAAGAGAAGATGTTCCTCTACTGGCTCCAGAGAGACAGCTTCTGAGGCAGCAACTTCATGGTTTGGATCCTTAAACCCTTGAACATCTGATAGAAAAATCTCTTCTCCCTTTACAAAAACATGTACCCAAGGCCTTTACATACAATTTAGGTTAGTGGGTCACTTGAGATGCTACAGATTTCTCCAGGGAGGGCCCTGGAACCCCTCATTTAAAAGCTCTGCTTCTGGGGCTGGAGAGATGGCTTAGAGGTTAAGATGCTCTTCCAGAGGTCCAGAATTCAATTCCCAGCAACCACGTGGTGGCTCACAACCATCTATGAGATCTGGAGCCCTCTTCTGTTATGCAGTGTATATGCAGGCAGAATACTGTGTATATAATAAATAAATAAATCTTAAAAAACAAAAAAGCTCTGCTTCCTGGAATGTCTGTTAACAACTCTGTACTTGCACATCTCTGACTCTTAGGGCAAGTGCAGAAAAAAAAGGTGTGAAGGAAATGAACCTAGGAGAGGAGCCAACTCCACTGAAATATCGAGTGGTCGCCACACCTGCGATAGCCAGCCTCAGTCTGAGGGAACACAGGTTCTGAGGAAGGACACTGCCACAAGATAAGGAGGTTCTGCATAACGAAGTGAAGACATTTTTAAATCTTCTAACACAAGGAGACATACAGGCAGCTCAGGAGTTTGTTTACTTGTTAATGATGTTGAAGAGCCATTTTATTCTATGCCTTTCATTTTATTTTAATGAGACAAAGAGTTTTGCACATAGAATGCAAAATCTCCACATGAGAAACAGCAAGAACAAACAATGTTATGTCTGGAGAAAAGAAACCCTTTCCTGTCAGTTTTGGGGAGCCTGTCACCTCTGCCCCCTGTGCGAGCACACTTAAGTGGCAGGGACAGACATTTCTTGGTGGCTGAAATAGATTTTCCCAAATTGAGAGCATGCAATAGTCTCAATTGTGGAAATAAATAAGAATGTGTTTCATGGTATGTATTCCCTGATAAGTGGATATTAGCCCAGAAGCCTGGAATACCCAAGTTTGACAGACCACAGACCACACGAAGCTTAAGAAGGAAGGCCAAAGTGTAGATACTTTCGTCCTTCTTTGAAGGGGTATCAAAATGCCCATGGGAGGAAATACAGAGACAAAGTGTGGGGCAGAGTCTGAAGGATAGACCATCCAGAGACTGTCCCACCTGGAGATCCGTCTCATACACAGTCACCAAACCCAGACACTATTGTGGATGCCAACAAGTGCTTGCTGACAGGAGCCTGATATAGCTGTTTCCAGAGAGGCCCTGCCAATGCCCGATAAATACAGAGGTGGGTGCTCACAGCCAACCATTGGACTGAGCACAGGGTCTCCAAAGGAGGAGCTAGAGAAAGGACCCAAGGAGCTGAAGGGGTTTGCAGCCCCATAGGAGGAACAACAATATGAATCAACCAATACCCCCAGAGCTCCCAGGAACTAAACCACCAACTAAAGAGTACACATGGAGGGACCCAGGGCTCCAGTCACATGGGTAGCAGAGGGTGGCCTAGTCAGACATCAATGAGAGGAGAGGCCCTTGAACCTGTGAAGGCTCATTGCTCCAGGGTAGGGGAATGCCAGGTTAGGGAAGCAGGAGTGGGTAGGTTAGTGAGCCGGGGGAGGGGTGATGGGATAGGGGGTTTTGGGAGGGGAAACAAGGAAAGGGGATAACATTTGAAATGTAAATAAAGAAAATATCTAATAAAAATTGTTAAAAAAAAGTAAAACAGACTAAAAAGAAGAGAGCACAGGAAGTGATGACGAGATGATGAGATGGGAATGGGAAGAAAGTGTATGGGTTGTGGGTAAGAAAAAACACAATAGAATAGGTACAGAAACAAAGTGAACAACCATAAATAGTTGAACAATATACAAAACAAAAACAAAGCAATTCTGATATATATTTATAACCTATTAAAGATTACTCATCTTGCTTTGGGCAAAAAAAAAAAATGTGTTTAAAACAAACAAGCAAATACCATCACCACCACCAAAACCAAAAACCATAGCTGCCTGCCTGAATGTATAGAAATTTCTTTCTTTCTTTTTTTTTTTTTTTTTAATTCCTGGACTGAATTTGGTCTTTGTTGATATCTTAAGGCTTCCTACCTTTGCCAAAATATAACTGTTTCAGTGGTCTATATACCTTTGGTCCTGGTGGTCCGAGCCTTGCACCTTCTGAATAACCTGGCTCCCCCTTATCTCCTTGGGGACCATGGCTCCCGGGCAGGCCTGGTCTTCCAGCTAGACCTGGAAGTCCTGACATTCCTTTTCTCCCTTTAGGGCCTGCAACGAGGACAGATATCAGGTAAGAGGAGAGAAGGAGGGATCTGGAAGTATCCTATCTCGACGCTTGTATGAATCATTCTCCAAGAAGGTAGATTTTCAGAATCAGAAATATCAGGTTATAGAATGTGCGGTTATTATACAACAGATGTATCTTGTTACCGCTTATATTCAGGTTCCAAACAGAATCTTTGTCTAAAAGCAAGGCTTGTTGACACAAACTTTCCATTAAATGAAAAAAAAAAAAAAAAAGAAGAAACAAACCAATCTATATAGTTCTGCCTTGTGGGCTCACTGGCTCATAAGAACAAGATGATGGCATTACCTGGCACCCCCATGTTCCCCATGATTCCTGGCATGCCGCGTGGTCCGGGTCTTCCAGGATTTCCGCTGTTCCCTGTATCTCCTCTAGGGCCTTGAGAAGAAATAGAGTCACATAACCCAGTTCCATATCTTCTGTTTGTATGGGTAGATAGGTACAGAACTTTCTATTAAATGAAAAAATCAAAACAATACAAAGCACAGAAAATCTACGGTTGTTGTGATTTTGAGGGTTTATAATTACAGGACGCCGTTAGCTGGCCCACACGTTCCCTATAAGTAGGTAAGTGCAGAACTCCTCCGCTAGCTGGCTAAGGGTTAACTGTTCTTTTGTGTTCTGCTAGGGCTCACCATAGGACTAGGAACTTGGGATGTGGAAAACTGGGTAATGTGAGAGTCCTATTATTAGGCCTGTTCAAAGCCACCCTAAGACCAACGTCTGTACTGCAGTGCAGTACTGTCTGTCAGCATCCTGAGGGTTAATTGCCATGTAAGCTACTTTGCTATTGAGGTGGCCTGGGATCGAAGATTACTTTAATAGCTTAAAATTGCTTTGCAAAGTCAATAATTTGTTTACAAAAGGAAGACACAAAAGCAAAAATGACTAGAGCATTAATTTTTCTTTATCTTTGACGTGTTAAAAAGAAACCGTTTGAGTATAAAATGGGAATGACATGTAGGATGTTTCTCAGTCGATTTATGCCAGCTACTAAACACATTTACTTTGGTTTAATTTAGAACAAATTGATGCCAGCTACTGAACCCATTTACCTTGGCTTAATTTAGGACAAATTTCTCCTGGAACACTTTCCAGGCAGATTTTATGGTTGACTTAATGAATCTAGAAGTAAGCTTTATTACATTTAGCTCTAAGAATGCTTAGACCGTGAAGTTTCTATTGGAGAGTTAGCCATACCTGGAGGGCCTGGTAGTCCAGGCAATCCCTCGAGGCCTTTCGGACCTGGTAACCCTGGATTGCCTCTGTTTCCTTTTTCACCTGGATTTCCTACAAATCCTAAAGGTAAAGAGCAGACATTAGGAAGCTGAAGATAGGGTTCTGTGGTGAAGTGCATGTCTAAAGTTCATGTAGTCATGAGTTTCAGCTGGCACTGAAGCAAACTGAAAGTTCATCAGCCTCATCCACACCCTGTCTGAGCTGATGCATTATTGCCAAAGCACAGCATCGAGTATTTATCAAGAGCAGAGAGAGCTGTTTGCTTCTGCCTCTGTTAGAGAAATTGAATGAACTGAGGTCTAGAAACCATTAGCACAGTGTGTGGCTCCAATCAGGTAACTATCGTCATGATATGCATTCAAGCAACATTTGAAAGGCTGAACTGTAGTTTAGTGGTAGATCCCTTCCCCAGGATGTGTGAAGCGCTGAGCTCAATCCCCGAGGCCGCAAACAGGAACAAGATATTTTAAGATTTAGCAGCCTAAATACCTCTTCATTTTTTTTTTTTTTGTAGTAAAGCAGTGTATGACACTATTCTTATATAAACAATTCTACTCTCAATCCATTTGTTAAGGTTTATTAGGCATTGGAGAAGTCAAAGACCCTGTCTAGAACCAGACTGCCAGGATTTCAAAGTAGTTTTGCATAGCTAGGAGGTTCACTAACATCCCAGGACATCCTTTTATCCCTAAAACTTGACTTTGATTTATTCTCCTGCTTACTTAAATTCACTGATACTCCTTTACCAGCAATCAATTAGGAACTTCCCAAGCTACATGGAACATTCTTCAGTCTGTCCTTGGCCTGAGTTTTTGCCTTTTCCTGTTTATACACCTATTTACATAGGGATTAAGTGTCTAATTAACAGACAGGTCTGGTGCTGAGCTTGGAAACAAAAATAAGCCACATTCCCCTTCCTAAGTTTTCCGTGCTTAATTAAGGAGACAGAAGAGCAACAAAAATTGCCACCCAGTGAGATAAGTTCTGTAATACAGTTGGGCACAATAGGTGACATAGGGGAGAATTTCTGGAAGAGAGATTGTTTTGTGGCTCAGCTTTGGAAACACGTGGCTAATTGGATGAAGCAAGCACAGGATGAGACTGGATTTCCAGGCTAGACAATAGCCTGTGCAGAGAAAGGGCTGGTAAAAGAGTTCGATTGTTCTGCACCTTCGCTTTCCCATTTGTCAGCATCTAAGCATGCATATTGTTCAGCGAATGCATCTGCTCTAAGCCTGCAGGCCATGTATAGCTTGATTCCACCCATTCATTCAGGTATGCACTTAGTTGGTCTCTCTTTCTGCCTTCATGTAGACTGAAGAATGAACTGAGGTTATAAGGCTTCCACGGCAAACATTTTTATTTTTATCCATAGAGGCATCTCACAGGCCCTGGCTTGATTGTATAAGGCTCTAGAGCCAAGAATGTTTTGTAAAAGACAAAAGAAAAACAAAAACAAGAAACAAACAAAAAATGTAACAGTGTACCAATGAAAATTGTTAAAGGCTTATAAAAATAAAGCCAAAGAAAAATATGCAACAGAGACCTCATACGGCCTACAAAGCTTAGCATTTACAGCTTGGATTGAAACAGGGTTTAGGTCCCACTAATGTTTCTTCCCCCTACCAAACTGTTAAGTTTCACTGTGACCAGTAAGCTATACATATACATTCAGGACATAATAAAACACCTAACCCACAGACATTTTTTTATTTTATTTTTTTATTTACATTGCAAATGATTTCCCCTTTTCTGGGTCCCCACTCCCCGCAAGTCCCATAAGCCCTCTTCCGTCCGCCTATTCTTCCATCCACCCCTTCCCACTTCCCTGTTCTGGAATTCCCCTATACTCTTGCACTGAGTCTTTCCAGAACCAGGGCCCACTCCTCCATTCTTTTTGGACATCATTTAATTTGTGGATTCTGTCCTGGATATTCAAAGTTTCTAGGCTAATATCCACATATCAGTGAGTACATACCATGATTGATCTTTTGAGACTGGGTTACCTCACTTAGTATGATGTTCTCCAGCTCCATCCATTTGTCTAAGAATTTCATGAATTCATTGTTTCTAATGGCTGAATAGTACTCCACTGTGTAAATATACCACATTTTTTGTATCCATTCCTCCGTTGAAGGACATCTAGGTTCTTTCCAGCTTCTGGTTACTACAAATAGGGCAGCTATGAACATAGTGGAGCATGTGTCCTTATTGCATGCTGAAGAATCCTCTGGATATATGTCCAGTAGTGGTATAACCCACAGACATTAAAAAATAAGTGTTGAACACATACATGGCACGTGGCTGGAGATGTGTATACGGTACATGGAGGTTCAGTTCTTTCTAACACTTCATTATTTCTTAATTTCATGTATGAATACAATGTATTAAGATACTATTTCTTCTCTCTCACTTCAACACCTGCTCAATCTACCCCTCCCTCCATAGCTTTTTCCCATTTCCTCTTCTTTTTCCTCCCTTTCTTCCTTTTAAAACAATCCCTCGAGTCTAATTAGTGCTGCCCATATATGCATGTGCGTATCATTCCATGAGTGTATGCATGTTGTAGTGTTCCCTGCAACATGGGCAAGGTATCATGGGCCACACCATTGGAAAAAAAATTGGCCCTCTCTCTTGGTATAGTCAATTTGATACAACTAGAGTCACCTGAGAAGGGGGAACCTTAACTGAAGAGCTGCCTTGATCTGGTTGGTCTGTGGCCAGTCTATCAGAGATTATGGCTGAGGTGGGCTCAGTCTACTGTGGGTAACACCAACCATAGACAGATGGGCCTGGTTATGTAAACCAGAGAGGAGCCAGGAACCACCATTCTTCCATCCTTTCTGCTTCTGGTTCTTCTTGAGTTCCTACCCTAACTTCCTACAATGATGGATTTGTGAACTGGAAGTGTAAGCAAACTGAGTCCCTTCGTCCCCAAGTCACCTTTCTTCAAAGTAAACTAGAACACTCTCCTCCGGTGGCCTCCAACTGCCAGTAGGAGTGGGAGCCTCAGAAAGCCTTGGATCCGGGGGCTTTTCTGAACCTGACTCACAAGCCTAATCATGGAGGCTCCTCTGACTGTCATGTTTGCTGAGTTCTCTGCTTCTGGGAATTATTTCCTCCAGGAGTTGTGGTCCAGACACTTGACAGCATATCAAAGGAAGAAGGACAAGTGCGACCACTGGAGCCGTCTGCTTCCTCTCAGTTACAATGGAGAATCAACTTCATCTCTCAACACCTATGAACTTAGCAGTCGCAGGCCCAGCTCCTCGGCTTGTGAGATTGAGTTGATATTTATCAAGCGTACAATGGTACCTGAACATGGTGCTACATTACACAGGCCTTTGTTAAATAATATACTATTTCTCATTTATACCTTACCTTTTTTTTTAAAAGGATTTATTTATTTCATGTATGTGATTACGCTGTCACTGTCTTCAGACACACAAGAAGAGGGCATCGGAGTCCATTACAGATGATTGTGAGCCACCATGTGGCTGCTGGGAATTGAACTCAGGACTTCTAGGAAGAGCAGTCAGTGCTCTTAACTGCTAATCCATCTCTTCAGCCCTACACCTTACATTTGTTTTTTTGTTTTGTTTTGTTTTGTTTTTTTAGAAATACCTGTTTCCCATTCAGATGTTTCAAAGTAAGAATGATTACTACAGATTTTTACCCTATAGTCTCTTCCAAATTTGGAGTGAATGTCTTTGGGTATAAAAATCACATTCTTGCAAAAACAGGTATGTCATGGTACCCTAATATTCAAGAAGTTAAGTTGGGAGAATCTTGCACTTGAACCCAGCCTGGCTACATAACAAATTCAAAGCTAGAATGGATTGTATAGTAAGATTCTGTCTCAAAACCATACTGAAAAAAAATGAATCATGCAGATATTTGAAAGGCTTAGATAACACATTCCCTTTTTGGTTGTTCAATCTGTGATCCTCAGCTATGTATCAGAAATGTTAAGTGACAACATACACCTTCACTTAAGTAGATTTTTTTTCACTTAAGTACATGGTAGCTACTACTTCCTATATCAAAAATAAGTATGTCCTATAAGTTAATTTTCCCCAAAGATCATTCATTTTCTTTGTTGACAAAATTGGGTCAACAAGATTGGGTCTCACTTCAGGGCTTGTCAGATGTTAATTCCAGAAAGCTCTTTGGTATGCCTGGAGAGACTCTATTCAGTCTTTCTAACATGGGCTATGCAGGATTTGTTTGTTTTGAGACAGGGTCTTACTATGTCATCTTGGCTGGCCCGGAACTGGCTGTGTAGAGCAGGCTGGCCTTAAACTCAGACGTGTGGCTGCCTTTATCTCCTAAGTAAATGCTTATGTGCCAAGCACAACAATATTATTGAAGAATACCTGATTTCTCAAGTCACATGACATCTTTTTCTACTCTAATGTGGTTCTGCAGCAACAATGTTTTTTTTTTTAATGCCTTCTCTTTGGTGAGTGTTTATCCTCAAAGGTAATGTTTGACCCAGAAATTCTGTTTGTTTAATGTTTCTTGAGGTCCAATCTGATCAAGAGGACTAAATTTGATCCCTCTTAAGAATTGGCTTGATCCTGGTCATATAAATTGTACAACAAAAACACCTGCAAAAGCCAGGTGATGGGCTGGAGAGATGGCTCAGTGGTTAAGAGCACTGACTACTCTTCTGAAGGTCCTGAGTTCAAATCCCAGCAACCATATGGAGACTCACAACCATCTATAATGAGATCTGACACCCTCTTCTGGTGCATCTGAAGACAACTACAGTGTACTTAGATATAACAATAAATAAATCTTTTTTTAAAAAGCCAGATGATTTGAAATAATTTGAATGGATTTGATTTGATTTGAATGGACTATAGGGTAAAAATGGAATCATGTCCAATCGTCATGCCCTAACAAGTAACTGTATGTTGAAAGACTAAAGTTCAGGACAACAGATGTTTTCCTGACTGTTCTCCAAGGACTTCAAATATGAGAAGATGTTTTTCGAAGCAATCAGAAAAATCTATCCTGATATTTAATAGAATAAAGTAGAATTTGCAGCAGAGGTTTCCATTTCTACCAGAAACACTGTTTTTACTGCTGTTAATTTGGCTTCCCCGCCCCCTGCTACAAGATTTTACTCTGTAATCTAAGTTACCTTAGAACTCATAATCCTCCTGCCTCAGCCTCCTGAGTGCTGAAATTATAGGTTTATGCCATCTGGTCACCTGCCTGGCTGGCTGAGAGAATTTTTTTTTTTTTAAAAACAAACCTTCTTAAAAAAATTTTACTGATTTACAGAAGGCCATTTTCATGCAAGCATATAAACTACGTTGAGCAGATTCCCCTCCAGACCCCACTACTATCTTCTTTCTATCCCACTCTTGTTTACGTTGAGCAGATAGATCCCCCTCCAGACCCCAGTACTTTCTCCTTTCTATCCTACTCCTACTCGTATTCCTTGTTTCCTTGTACAGCTTTACTTGTACTTTGATTTCATATGCACTATATGATAGTGCTTATAAATATAAAATCTAGACTAGACACATGAGAGAACATATGGAGTGTTGAAGTTTGGTCTTTTGCTATGTATTGTAATGCTAATTACTGGCCCCCCAAGTTATCCCCAAGACCTGGTTGCCCTCAGGGATGAGAGAATCTGAACATAGACCCAAGTGACCCTTTGTAACCTTGCCCCCCAAGTTATTCCTGATTGGTAAATAAAGATGCCTACAGTCTATAGCTGTGCAGAATTGAGAAGGGCGGAGTTTTTGGTTTCCCGGCTTGGGGTCTGAGGAGAGACCATGAAGCAAGCGCAGGAAGGAGAGGAAGGAGAGAGAAAGACAGGACGGAGTATGGGAATCCCAAGAACTGCCCATGTGTGCTGGCCATTGGCATTAAGAGCGGTGCAAGTGGAAGATGGCAAGTCATACCTTGGAGTTATTGATAAGGGAGGTAAGAACTAATAGCTTAGAGGGTAGATATGCCCTCAGCTCTAGTGCCGATTAAGGCGTATTTGAAATAGAAAAGCTGTGCGTGTTTTATCTGGGAACTGAGTCACCAAAGGTGTAGTAGAAACCCCTGGTCTGAGATTAAATGATCTCAACAATGCCTGAGACTCAACAATGTCTGAGACTCAACAATGTCTGAGACTGAATCAGTTAACTTTATGGTTATCATCGGTTGAATCCATTTTCCTGTAAACGTCTTAACTTTGTTCTTTCTCATCTTCTGCAAATAAACCCCCAAATGATAAATAAATAAATAAATCCAAAAATCAATCAATCAATCAATCAATCAATCAATCAATCAATCTGTTGCATGTGCATCAGGTTTTGTATGTCCACCTTTCTGTTGAAGGACACCTAGGCTGCCTCTGTAACTTTGATGTCACTGCAAGTAGTACTGCAATGAACATCACTGTGTGGGTGTCAGAGAAATAGATGTTGTTCATACACTTCTCAAAACACTGGGTGTTGAGGCTTATGAGTGACAGACAGAAGTAACCAAAGCAGGTCCTTAATAATCAGTGAGTATCTATTTAAATCCAGCAACTGGGATATAAAACTAATTTAGTAATAAAAAATGAATGCGTGTAGCTTCCAGATGTCTGACTGAGCAGGTGACTAAACCCAGTCAACTAAAGGGTTTTCCTCCAATAGTGTTAGTTCCAGAATCGGCTGACTCTAAACAGGAACAGTTCTTTACCTTTAAGTCCAGGCTCTCCTTTGTCTCCCTTTAAGTGTAGTGCTCCGGGAGGCCCAGGCTCTCCCTTCTCGCCTCGTTCGCCTTTGGCTCCCCGGAGTCCTGTTTCTCCTTTTATTCCTGGGATTCCGAGGCTACCTGATAGAAGTAACCAAGCAGGTCCTTATAGTGCACCAGAATCCAAAGCTTAGCAGCATGCATATGATATAAAACAAAAGTGTGTACAGAGCTTTGAACTTGATAGTATCCCAAGCACTTAACAGTGTTGGCCTACTTTTGCAGGGCGAAAATAAGATCCAGACAAATGGGGGAAGGGAATACAGAACACAGAAAAAGCAAATGCATTCGTCACAGACAGCTATTTTTTCTTAAAGAATAAACGCCATTTGTTTTGCGATTATGTACGTGAACACTCTCCTTGCCTCATACCACCGAGAACTTCACTCACCTCTCTGCCCCTGTGAGCCTGGTTTCCCAGGAGGTCCCGGAGGGCCAGTGGTTCCAGGATAGCCCATTATTCCAGCCTCTCCTTTCTCGCCTATGGCAACAAATTAACAAAAAAGAAAATATTCCAGACAATAAAATAATGGAGACAGAGAAACTGGGAACAGATGGTCTTTTGTAAATAGGATAAAAACCAGGTTTGTGTAAGAGGTGGGTTGGTGTCTTTAAAATTTCATCTGTCTGGATGTCATTCATTGTAGCAAATAACACCGTGGTTGACAACAGAGTGCCCTGAATCCCTGCAACATTTCTCCGCTTTCCTTCTTCCCAGTATATCTTTTGATTTTATTCTTTTGCAGCCCATAGTTAAATTTGGTTTTTATTTCCTTTTTTTTTTTTTTTGAAATGTGGCATCCTGGGTGATAAGGTTTTATTCTGCCATTTTCATTTCCGGATATCATCATATTTTGCTCTTATCCACCCTAAAGTTGGTTTTAACATGTGGTTTTGACTGTTGTCTTATTATAAGAGAAGTGTCATAGATTCTAGTACCAGGAATAGAGCTGCCACAGAGGAAAAACCCAGTAATAGGAACCAAAGCATAATGTGTCAGTTAAGCAGTTATCCTGGTCTCCTCCCCAGGAGACTGGTTTTTGTTTGTTTGTTTGTTTTGTTTGTTTGTTTTTTGTTTTTTTTTTGAGACAGGGTTTCCTCTGTGTAGCCCTGGATGTCCTGGAACTCACTCTGTAGACCAGGCTGACCTCGAACTCAGAAATCCACCTGCCTCTGCCTTCCAAGTGCTGGGATTAAAGGTGTGCGCCACTACCACCCAACTGGGAGACCGTTTTCTTTTTTTTTTTTTAATTTTTTTATTCGATATAATTTATTTACATTTCAAATGATTTCCCCTTTTCTAGCCCCCCCACTCCCCGAAAGTCCCGTAAGCCCCCTTCTCTTCCCCTGTCCTCCCACCCACCCCTTCCCACTTCCCCGTTCTGGTTTTGCTGAATACTGTTTCACTGAGTCTTTCCAGAACCAGGGGCCACTCCTCCTTTCTTCTTGTACCTCATTTGATGTGTGGATTATGTTTTGAGTATTCCAGTTTTCTAGGTTAATATCCACTTATTAGTGAGTGCATACCATGATTCACCTTTTGAGTCTGGGTTACCTCACTGAGTATGATATTCTCTAGCCCCATCCATTTGCCTAAGAATTTCATGAATTCGTTGTTTCTAATGGCTGAATAGTACTCCATTGTGTAGATATACCACATTTTTTGCATCCACTCTTCTGTTGAGGGATACCTGGGTTCTTTCCAACATCTGGCAATTACAAATAGGGCTGCTATGAACATAGTAGAACATGTATCCTTATTACATGGTGGGGAGTCTTCTGGGTATATGCCCAGGAGTGGTATAGCAGGATCTTCTGGAAGTGAGGTGCCCAGTTTTCGGAGGAACCGCCAGACTGATTTCCAAAGTGGTTGTACCAATTTGCAACCCCACCAGCAGTGGAGGAGTGTTCCTCTTTCTCCACACCCTCTCCAACACCTGCTGTCTCCTGAATTTTTAATCTTAGCCATTCTGACTGGTGTAAGATGAAATCTTAGTGTTGTTTTGATTTGCATTTCCCTAATGACTAATGAAGTTGAGCATTTTTTAAGATGCTTCTCCGCCATCCAAAGTTCTTCAGGTGAGAATTCTTTGTTTAACTCTGTACCCCAGGATTGGAGATCCAGAAATGAACCCACACACCTATGGCCACTTGATCTTCGACAAAGAGACTGAAAACATCCAATGGAAAAAAGATAGCCTTTTCAACAAATGGTGCTGGTTCAACTGGAGGTCAGCATGCAGAAGAATGCGAATTGATCCATCCTTGTCTCCTTGTACTAAGCTCAACTCCAAATGGATCAAGGACCTCCACATAAAGCCAGACACTCTGAAGCTAATAGAAAAGAAACTGGGGAAGACCCTTGAGGACATCGGTACAGGGAGAAAGTTTCTGAACAGAACACCAATAGCGTATGCTCTAAGAGCAAGAATTGACAAATGGGACCTCATAAGGTTACAGAGTTTCTGTAAGGCAAAGGACACCATCAAGAGGACAGATCGGCAACCAACAAATTGGGAAAAGATCTTCACCAATCCTACATCAGATAGAGGGCTAATATCCAATATATATAGAGACCGTTTTTTTAAAGCATTATAAATATACGTTGAACTGATAATTCTGTGTATGGGTGACAGAAGAGGCTAGAAGGGAGTGGGAGATCCCCAGAGCTGGAGTTAATACAGGTGCTTACGAGCCACCTGATGTGGGTCCCTTGGGAGAACATCAACGATCTTAACTGGTGAGCCATCTCTCCAGCCGCTGAACTGATAAACTAAAGGATTTTTCATAAAAAAAGGAATCTAGATACAGATGACTTTGCTGGGAAGTTCTATCAAGTAGCTATATTCTTCATAGGCTCTTCCTGGAAATACTATGGGAGGACCCATTCCCAGCCTATTCTCTACAGGGCCAGAACTGATCCAAACAGGATTGAGCCACTACAAGAAAACTACTGACCAATGTTCCTTGTGAAATTAAATGTGAGAACCTCAACAAAATACTGGTTGGTATCTCATGCAAAAATTGCTCCATAAAAAGCAAAACCAACCATAACCTAGGTAATTATAAAATGTAATGGTTCTGCTTTCCCACCCTCCTGCCCCTTGATCCCTGCTCTCTTAAAATTAATTTAGGAGGAAAAATATACCAGCTAGAAAAGGCATACAGTGTGCAGAGTCCCCTGGAAGGAGCAATGTGGAAGGAGACTTAAGAAGACAATGGCAGAAGGAAGGATACCTGGTGGCCCTGGGAATCCTGGAGCTCCAGGATATCCTTTTTGGCCAGGTGGTCCCATCTCCCCTGGATGACCTGGTGTTCCCGGTGGTCCAGGCTCTCCAGGGACTCCAGACCTGTCCATGCCTGGGATGCCAGGGTCTCCCTTTGGCCCAGTATCACCTCTTCTTCCTACATATAAATAAGTGGATGATTGTTTTAACAAATGCCTTCTCTACCAACTACAACTGGTATATGCAATATTTTAGTGTTAATTGGTTTCTACATAATGTTGGGTTAAACAGTACACTGATCATTGGGTTTGTTTATTGTCTCCCTCTGCAAATTTCCCAATCCCCATTGCTCCAGCGTTGTCCATCTCATGGATCCCGCAGTGATGAAGGTAGAGTGCTTCTGTCTATTTCTGGGTGCTGCAGGTGCATTCTGGGACTGCACTTTATGCCAGTTTCCCAGTTTTTCTCCTTAGGCAAACATAGCAGCTCCAGAAAGGTGACCTCCTATATGCTCTGGAAACAGGGCACTGAAATGACTAAGATGGTGTCCAAGAATCAGGATGCTAGCCTACAGACACTAATGGAGGCCTAAAGAACCTTCCCCAGGAAACCAGGTCAGGTTGAAAGGGTCCAAAGAGGAAGGGTGTGATGTGTTTCACAGCAGCCTGGCTCACTTAGGCCGATTTTCATAAACCTTAGTTTCATGTTGCTTATGAAGTAATCAACTACACATTTGGGTTCACAACTCATTAAACAGGAAAGCTTGTGTACATGGTCTCCATTTTAATCATAGAGTTACTATTCCCTTATCTTATGGAAAGTAAAATACTGATTGAAAGTTTATGAATGTGTAGTATTAACTCTCCTATTTGTCAATTTACCTTTATCTTCTAGTCTGTTGATGGAGTTCATATTTCCTTACTTAAAATGAACAAATCAATTCACTATTTAAGTTTGCATCTCTTCCTCTAACCAGTACGCGCTGCTTGGATTGGTCATAAAAGCCAGGCTTACATTTCCAAAAGAGCATGTCGTGCTGAACAGGGGTCAGGGCTTCTTGCCGGACAGCTGCCACACAAACAGAAAAATACAGAGCCAGCGGACTCCTTACCTGCCTACCTAGCTCCTCCTCCTACCTGGTTGCCCTTTCAGTCCGTTCAAGCCTGGAAGTCCTTGGGGTCCCCTAGGTCCTGGTGTACACCTTCCTGGGGGTCCTTTTGCTCCAGGTGGTCCAGACTGTCCTGGGTCTCCTGCAGTAGAGAGTCCAGGGGTTTGCTCAGTCGCCAAAGCGCAAGCAAGACCCCAGAGTTGCTACCTCTTGGTCTTTCTGTACCTTCACCTTCCCAAACCAGCCTATAGTCAATACCTCTAGTCAATGCTTGTCTAGAGGCCCCTCATGGAAAAGGAAAGACAGAAGGAACATAGCACAGCCACGTTGAATAATAAAAGAATTAGGCCTTTTTGCTGATCTATTCAGAGACACAAATGTGTAGAGGCCCTCGAGAGCACCCACAGTGGAGCTCACGAAGGAGAAAGGTAATCACACTTGGCGTTATACCTGGAGGCCCGTCAAGCCCGTCTCTTCCTGGAGTTCCAGGGAGGCCTGGAAGCCCAGGGAAGCCAATATCTCCATTTTCCCCAGAATCGCCTCTTTCTCCTGGAAAGCCTGGTTTTCCTGGTTCCCCAGGCCTGCCTACGGATGGTTCTCCCTGTAGCAGAGACATTAGGTTAGCGTCTCCAATAGAATTCTTCTCAGTTCTACTTGCTAGGATGCTCTACATTTGTCTGCTTAGACACCACAGTTCAGCAAACATTTTCCTTTCAAGTTTGGTAAACAATTTTGGGACAAAATGCTGCTTAATGCTGCTTTTGGATACACAGTCCGTATCCATTGAAAGAGAGTGCCCCAGTATACGCTGAATGTTTATGAAGCCATTAATAAAGGCATAGAAAATGCTAGTTTCCACAGGAACTTAAAAATTAGTGTCTACAAATAAACTAAAAAGTGAATATCTTATTAGCAAATATACTGACAATCTCTAAACCCTAAGTATCTTGTCTGATAAGGGCTTTGCAGCTGCTGACTGCAATTGCCCATCCCTGAAATCAGTTTGTGATTTAGTCTCTGCTTACCTTGGCTCCTGGGAAGCCTGGCTCTCCAGGACGGCCAGGCTTTCCCATTTCCCCAGGACAACCAGGGGATCCTTTTGTTCCTGGGGAACCTTGATCGCCTACAGAAAACACAAAACAAAAGCAATGAACACTAGAGATTGGTCTCATAGAAAGCTTACGAGCAATATCTTCTTTATTGATTATGTTTATGAGGCTTCCAGGTAGACAGACACTTGTATACAAGTTTGGATGATGATTAAAACCAGCTGATAAATTAGCAGTTAAAAACAAGAAACCTCAGCAAAATTGAGTTTCAAGTCAAATTATATTGGCTTTGAAATTTGGTTCAATTACAAAAAAAAAAAAAAAAAAAAAAAAAAAGAAACCTCAACCAATTGAAATGTAAGTTATAGAACCCAATCTGAATGGATAAATCTATAACATAGTGTCTTGGTCCTCTAGCGCCTAAGCTAGCTCTGCTTCCCATACATTACTGCCTTTGTCCAGAAAGTGAATCCAGAGTTGCAAAAGTAGCATGCAAGTAATTGATGTATGGTCCAGGAAGAACTAGGCAAAATATGGGCCAGCCTCCATTACCTCACGGGGGAAGAAAACCAGGAAGTTAATATCAAAGTTGTCCTTGGAATTATATTTTCATTTACTAAGTATTCACTCACATGAGCAGAACTGATGTGGACTAAATAGCCAACAATGACTTATTAACAAGAGATAAAACAGCAAATTGTTGATTATATGCTAACAATAAAAGCAATGGTGAAACAAACACAACGTTATCATAAAGCTCACAGTGTTCTATTGTAATAGTCCATGCCCTGAGTTGCTTTGTTTTTTTAATATGAATCCTGGACAGGATTTTGTTTAGTGTGTTTATTATGCAATAAACCAGTTATTATGCAATAACTGCAGCTGGAATATTTGGAACATTTACTTTTTGATGAAAATATCATTTTTTTCTTGTCAAAAATATTTGTCTTATTATTTTAAAATTGTGTGTATGTGAGTGCCAATGCCTACAGAGACCAGAGGCAGCAGATCTCACTGGAGCTAGAGTTACAGGCAATTATGAAATGCCTGACACTTGTTCTGGGTATAGAACTCCTGTCCTCTGTAAGAGAATTGTATACTCTTACTGCTCAGCCATCTCTACTGCCCCCTGGTATCTTTTATTAAAGGAAAATAACTTCTCTAATTTATATCCAAGTTCACAGGGAAGCCTACATTTTTGTTTTGCTTTGTTTGGTGTAATGGAATGAATCCTAGCATTTGTTCATGGTAAACACACACTCTACTCCTGTACTATATCCCCAGCCTGATTGGTGATTTAATAGTTAATTTCTTATTTTAAAATGTGTGAAGTCCAGAAATATATAAATCTAAGAAGTACAGGATTAAATAAAAATTTCTTATGACCACAAAGAATTGGTATTACCTTTTTGGTGAATTACCTTCCAGGTGGTTCAGATGTTTTGCTTTGTTTTGTTATTTGAAGTGTGATTGATGTGCCTGTGTGGTGCCTCAGTATACAAAGTTTCCTGCTATGAAGCCTAACGATCTGAGTTTGATCCCTGGAACTCACATGATAGAAAGAGAGAATGGTCTCCTGCAACTGTCCTCTGATGCCATAATCCCTTCCTCGATGATACACAAAATAAATGAACTAAAAAAGTATGATTGACATATTATCCCACGAATCAATGTGAATTCTGTCTTTTCACCTGGTGTTGTCCCAAGACTTCTGAAGATTCTCGAAAGCATCATTTTGGCAGTTTATCCTAGGTATTTCCTATTTTATTTACCATTCATAATCACTGCTTTGAAATATCCACAGCGAACATTGTATTGTATAGTCTTTAATTTACCCTTAGGTCCTGGAGGCCCTGGGAATCCAACTTCTGGAATTCCTGGTTCACCATCAGGCCCCGGAAGGCCAGGACCACATTTTCCCACAGGTCCAGGCAAACCTTAAAAACACATACATGCACACATCAGTGACTTTCCTTCATTTGTTTCCAAAAGAAATGTCTGTGTTCTCTGTGTCGTTCCAGCGCTTTCTGGAAAGTATGAAATAATGTTAACATAACCTCAGCTTTTTTTCCCCCATTCCTATGCAATGGACCAGAGGTTAGGAATTGCTACCTATTTTAAAAATAGAACTTCATTCTTCAAAAAGGATATCTTTAACTCTATGTTGAAAATTAAATTTCGAATAACTTTAACAGAAAAGAAAAAAAATCAAGTTTGAAATGAAATTGCTGAGGGAAACACCCTGATTCATCAGGGGAGTCATTGCTTGCTTTGCCAGTGGAAGTCATGGGAATCATTCTGCTCTACAACCTCTGTAAGGACCTCTATATCCGCTCTCTTTTGGAACTGTTAGATCGGGAGCACCAGGGGAGTGTGTGTAACCCCAAGGGACAGCGGAAAGCTCCCTGCCAACTGGATTAGTCAGGATGGTTCCCATTTGTACTCTTTCAGATCCAACAGATGTATTTTTTTTTTCTTATAAGGGGAATCGTATTTTCTCAGGAAAGTAAGAGTGGCATCTGAGGTCATGGAGTCTATTTCACAGCTGAGATACTCACCAGGTAGACCTCTGGGGCCAGCCCGACCAGGGGGCCCTGGAGGGCCTGGGGGCCCTAGAACTGGAGTTGCAGTACTGGGTTCTCCTTTAAGACCTTAAAAAGAAAACATGATCGTGTGACTGGGTTGAGCATTACCGTGTGATTTCACAGCAGAGGGAAGTATTGTGAGGGAGTTATAAACACAGCCCAAGGAAAACAAAAGCAATCCCTGTTTTTCTGGAATGCTAAAGTAGTTTGGGGTAACCAGTCTGCAGAGACGCTTCTTGTTGGTCGGCAAATATTTATAAGCATCTGTTTAAGCCTTGCTTTAATCCATAACCCTGAAGGCTGATGTATTGGATCAAATATTGTTCCATAAATAGACACTAGGAATGCAGTTGGTGAATAGTGGTAGGGTACCAGTTTTTGGATGGTTGGTAACATGGAAAGCTAGTGTGGTCTATTGAACAAAACAACAAGTATGACTCAGCAGACCAGCCTGGCTGTTTTCAAGTTTCACAAGTTTGGACACATTTCTTAACCTCTTTGAGAAGTTCCTTATCTGTCACTGTGGAAATAACGATCACTTGGCAGACACATACTGAAGGCGATTTTAACACAGTGGCCAATATTAAGCCATGTTTGCGATTAGTCATCCCATAGTCATATGTCATATATATTTTTTTAAAGAAAAAAAACTCTTATGGTTCACAGTGTGTGATGGGAAATTTGATAATATATTTTATGATAATGAGCTCTCTCATTTAGATTCTTAGAGAAAAGAAAAGAAGGTTGAATGAAAGATCAAATGAAGTGAGACAAGTCACGTAAAGGGCCATACAGTAAATAATTTGGGTTCTGTAGTTATGATCTGTTACAGCTCCTTCACTCTGCCATTGTGGAGCAGCCAGAGAGAACAGAGTGTGGTTACATTGCAATAACATCTGTATGGACACTTTAGTTAGGAGTTCATGACTTTTAATGTGTAGCAGAATGTTGTTAAAATCATTTAAAACATGTTAAAAATTGTTAAAACAATATTGTCCATTGTTTAAAAACATCAGAACCATTCTAAACTTTCAGACCACTTAAAATGCATTGATGGGCTAGGTCTGAACTGTTGTCCAGTATGCTAAATCCCTGGATTAAAACAATAGCCTTCAAAGTAAAGTATTGGAAGACATAAAACAAGTAAGTATCATAAAATAAGCTTTACATACATGTGGATAAAAGACTGCATTTGCTTGATGACAGATATGAATACTAAGGAATGGCACCCAAACCTTGGTATAAATAGAGAATATGGTAGCCACTGTTTAAACTGATTGTACTAGGGATAAATGACAACACTGGCATTGCTTGTTGAAAATTCTCCACAATAAGGACCTATTTCTCCTGGACAGAGAATTATTTTCAGTAGTTGTAGGTTCCAAAAGTCACATGGATTTAAAAACTATTATCAATGATTGTTCATATAGCCTTCACAATGGACCTGTGAGAAATGGACTCATTTCTCACAGGTCCATTGTGAAGAAGCTATGACATTTTCAGGTGGATGTGTGAGAAATTCTATCCCGTATAAAGAATAAAATTTTCATATTCATATTTTCAAGTTTTGTTGGTAACCTGAAGTCACATATACAAGGGAAGATACTTCAGATTAAATTGTTGGCTTTTTGCCTTCCTTGAGTGTCTCATAATTGAGTTCTACTCAACCCAGGGCATGGGTTCATTTTGTATACTGATATTAGCCAGAAATACTGAGGATGACAGCAAGTTTCAGATGATCTGCATGTGATGGGGGAGATGAATTTTTTCCTGTCACGTCTTTACTTGTCCTTTCCCAGTCTCTGGGAAGACATATTTGCCAGGAACACATTTGCATGTGTATTTATTAGTTCTGAAGAACCTTTGTTGGCTGTGAGAACTGTCCCCCACTTCACAGAAAAGCAAGATTGGAAAAAAAACTAACCAACCGGCTTCTCCGGGTGGTCCCAGGGCTCCAGGGACTCCTTGGGCTCCCTTTGGACCTGGCTCTCCTTGGGGTCCATAGCCTGGGGGTCCAGCTGGTCCTGCAGGTCCTGGGGGTCCAGGGGATCCAGGAGCTCCTGGAGGTCCCTGGTCCCCTTTCCTTCCACTCAGGGCCTGTGACGAGAGGAACATGTTTAGTAATGTCTCAGTCTTATATCTCCTTACCATAGTTAATCTTAACTCCAACAGGGGGACCAAAGAGGCTGCCTGGGAACCCTTGGTTCTGTAGATGTACCAACAAAAACTGTCTACTGTATCTTCATGCAGAAGAGTCACATTGAATGTGAAAGTCTTGTTAGTGAGTCTGTAAATGAGTGTGTGTGTGTGTGTGTATGTGTGTGTGTGTGTGTGTATCTTCAACTTGCTTACCAAGTTTCCCCAGACTCTCCTAGGTGAGATCCCTTTTATCAGATAAATCTGATCAATCATTTGGAAAAGTGGAAAAGCTGGCATTTTGTAAATTTATTTGGACTCATTTCTCACAGGTCCATTGTGAAGAAGCTATGACATTTTCAGGTGGATGTGTGAGAAATTCTATCCCGTATAAAGAATAAAATTTTCATAAACTGAAATGCCTTGAACATTTTATCTTTTTTTATGACTGCCATATCCTATCTTTTATGAATTTACTAGAAGAATAGGAATGATCCCAGAAATGTTTACTAAAAATTTCCCTTGCTAGCAGTCATATTCCGTTCTTTGTCTTTCCCTTCCTCCTTTTCAGCCCCATTTCTCTCTCATGATTTTGAGACAGGATCTCACGTAGTCCATGTTGGCCTAGAGCTTCCTATATAGCTGAGAATGACTGTGAACTTCTGTTATCACAACCGTAAGTCTTGGATTACAGGTACGCACAATCATGGCCAGTTTGTTCACTGCTGAGGATCAAATCCAGACCTTCCTCTGTGCTAGGAAGGATGCTGCTGACGGAGACCCACAACCTACGCTGACCGTTTTTGGCTCTTTTCTGCACATGCACTTGATCTACATATTGAGATATGAGCTGTAAACCAGAGTCAGGGTAGAGTCTCAACTGGGCCAAGCCACTGAAAGGAGATTACTTATTTCATCAAAATACTCTGGATAGTTGCTTGGGCTATTACTATTACTTTGGAGATGCCTTGTGTTGTCTAGAGTGGAAAACTATGTATTTTTGTCAATCATATTACCTCCTAGTTTCTGAGCATTTACGACAGGGTAGGAAATGGCAAAGAAATCTTATATACAAACCGGTTCACCCCTAGGTCCTGGTGGTCCTTTTGCTCCTGGACCTCCAGGAATTCCATCGAAGCCCTTTCTTCCCGGCAGGCCTCTGTGTCCAGGATCCCCAGGATCACCCACTTGCCCCCAGGGTAGAGGTGTGTCCCCCTTGTGACCTTTAAGTCCTGGATGCCCTTGGTCACCTGGGAATCCCTATGTTGATACAAAAGTGAGTTAGTCTGCTGTTTTGCTAGAACTGTCCTTGGTCAGTCTTAAAAACATTACCAATAAGAACTTTTAAATTTTAATAAATATAGATTTCCCCCTAAGTGCATTTAATATTTATATGTCGATAGACATATGTAGTTGTATGTTTATATAAAATATAAATATAAAATATATACATACTACTAAATACATGTTAGTGATTGATTAGTTATTGTAACTCTGGATGAGTAGACAGCTCAGTACCCATTCTACAGAGACTACCCACAGAGACTAGCCTGAGTCTCTGAGTCTTTCTTCTGCTCTAGAGGTTAATACTAGGACATGGATATCTCTTGGCATACATTACTTTTGGTGGAGAGAGTGGCTTTTTAAAACACAGTCTCAGACTGTAGGCCAGGCTGACACTGAAGACAGAAACCTTGTCTAAGTAGCCAGTATTAGGATTACAGTCATAAGCCATAAACCTTAACTATTAATATAAACTTTTTCACAAATATCATGTCAAACATCTTATCTATTTTGCTTTTTTTTTTTAACTTCCCAAACTGAAAAAGAAGCCAGCTAGGCAGTCCAAGTCAACACAATATAAATAATAATGATTTCAATGTGACATAGTAGTAGAAATTCTACATGCCATACCATTAGTATGATTCAGACTGTGTTTGAGGGTTGGTCAGTTCTAACATGCATCTCTTAGTTATCAAACATAACTTTGTGATTCACTATAATAATGAATAGAATTAGTAGCAGGATTGTATAATATAGTATAATGATATAACATTAGTAATTTTAATAGTTACATAGAGGTATAAACTACATACCAAAAAAATTGATCACATACACACACACAGACACAGACACACAGACACACAGACACACACACACACACACACACACACACACACACATGCAAAATTCAATGATGTTAACCATAGTCAGTATTTTAAAACATCTTCATTGCTCTCCAGATTCCCTCAAATCCATCTAGTGTCAATCCCTGTTTCTGCAGTCAGCCAGGGCAATGATCTAATTTCTACCCCTGCTACCATTAAAAATGGCATATGGATACATAGATTTACTGATTTGCTCACTGAATCTACACATACCTAGGAAGCACCTCCCAACTTCTGAATTAAAGACACTTTGCCATGGACTGCAGACTTATGTGTGATGCAGCCTCATTTCCAGAGCACCCAGCTTTCTAAGTTGAAGCTAAGGTTTAGAACCATGAAATCTTACTGCAAATCCTGGGAGACCTGGACTTCCTGGGGACCCCGGGTTTCCCTTCATGCCAGGAGCACCTCGTCCTCCTGCAAAGCAATTTATTGGGCGCTATTGAACAGAGCAGTACAGTGCACAGAGAAAACACATTTCCTTGTGAGGACAGCAAGACAATTTCCAGCCTAAAACATCCGTGCAGTCAAAAGTTGTCAACTGAAACACGTACGCCCTCCCCCCACATCCTTGTGATCTTAAGGACATATATATTGATTTTTCTTATATATGCTTATTGATAGACAACTACACAGAAGACAATGAAAACTGCAAATCCACCATCAGAAAGAAAATATTTGCTCAATTCTGCAATGAATTGTATATGTTTACAGTCATAATTTATAAGGCTCATGCAGATACTGTTTCAGAATCCTACAATATACATGCAAATAAATTTAGATGCATAGATTCACTTCAAAATCTCTTTGACTATTATCTGGCTAGGCTATCCATTGGATTTTAGCTAACTGTGGCTTTTAGATTTCTAGGTTGTATTTTCAACTTCTAGCCGTTGTCATCAAGCAAGTGTGTTCAGATATTTAACTGTCCAAATGTGCATGCCTTCTATCTGTCTTAGAGACGGAAAGCTAACATGGCTGATGATGTGTTTCCCCTACAAAAAGTTGATTTAGCACCTAATATTAAGTAAAACGACCTTATCTTTTAAATAAAAATCTCTCCCATGGAAAAGGACATATAATTCTGAAGAGTACAATAGGCTAGAAGAGAGCATGTGGCAGGCTCTTGAATGTGCCTTTCTGGCTTCCTTACCCTTGACTCCCTCAGGGCTGTGGACATGGCTGCTAATTTTTAACTGTACTGGGGTTCTGCATCTGTTCCTGACTCTCTCAGAAGTGGGGCTGGGAAGAGCTGTGTTTGGCAAGGTAGTTTCCTTGTTTTATCTGCAAGTCCTTGTAGGACTCTCTTTACCAGTCCCAGGCGAGAAGGATCTTCCAAGAATTCAGCCAGCCAAATAAACGGAGAAACAATAGCAGTCTTGGCCAACTTCATGGTAACACAGTATCTTCAGAACTCTTTAAATCCATTATGACATCTAGCCAACCTAATACTCTCTTAAATGTCTCAGTACACTTATTTCCTGTCCTTACAACGCTACATTTTCATGCAAGTTGTCCATACCTGGGACTCCTTTGACACCATCTAATCCTGGAAGTCCTGGGACGCCAGGGGGTCCTGGGAAGCAGTGACACTCGGTGCACGGATGGCCTGGGTCTCCTGCAGTGGGACAGCACACGCGCTGCTTGTTAGCCTCGCAGAGTGGTCAGAGAGGACAGGCACTCCCCGCCCACCAGCCGCTATTTAAACAGATTTTTGTTGTTATTGTGAAACTAATCACTGTTTGCGCCAATTCACAATCCCGTGTATGATACTCTCTTGTGAGCTGTAACTTTTTGACAGAGAAAAGTCCAACTATCTACAGGAAGCATTCATTGTCTCAGTTCTTCCCTATGCAAGTAGGACAGACTCTCACTTTAGGCTGAGTCAGCAATTCCCTGAATGTTAAATGGACTACCAATTAACAGGTAAGTGAATACTTCTAGGTAATTTGTTTGGAAAAGAAGTCATTTTCTGACTGAGGGGGAAAACGTGTGAAGCAGTGATGGACATGGGCTTTTACCTTTGGGTCCATCAACTCCTGGAACTCCTGGAGGTCCTGTATCACCTGGCACTCCATGGTCACCTGGTGGGCCTGGCTGAAAAACAATGTCTCCTAGGAAAATACACCATCAGAGATCAGGTTTGTTTTTTTTTGGGGGGGGGGAGGGTTCTAGGGGAAGGTCTGGGAAGGTAGTTCAATGGTTAGAGTACATGTCTTTTTGTTCTTGTTATTTTTTTATTAGATATTTTTGTTATTTACATTTCAAATGTTATCCCCTTTCCTGGTTTCCCCTCTGAAAACCTCCTATCCCATCCCCCTCCCCCTGATCACCAACCCACCCACTCCCACTTCCCTGTCCTGGCATTCCCCTATACTGCGGCATAGAGCCTTCTCAGGGTCAAGGGCCTCTCCTCCCTTTGATGTCCAACAAGACCATCCTCAGCTACATGTGCAGCTGGAGCTATGGGTCCCTCCCTCCATGTGTACTCTTTGGTTGGTGGTTTAGTCCCTGGGAGCTCTGGGGGTACTGGTTGCTTCATATTGTTGTTCCTCCTATGGGGCTGCAAGTTCCTTCAGCTCCTTCAGTTCTTTCTCTAGCTCCTCCATTGGGGACCTTGTGCTCAGTCCCATGGTTGGCTGAGAGCATCCACCTCTGTATTTGTCAGGTACTGGCAGAGCCCTTCAGAAGACACCTACATCAGGCTCCTGTCAGCAAGAGCTTGTTGACATTCACAATAGTGTCTGGGTTTGGTGACTGTATATGGAATGGATCCCCAGGCAGGGCAGTCTCTGGATGGCCTTTCCTTCAGTCTCTGTTCCACACTTTGTCTCTGTATCTCCTCACATGGGTATTTTGTTACCCCTTCTAAGAAGGACTAAATATCCACACTTTGGTCTTCCTACTTCTTGAGCTTCGTTTGGTCTATGAATTGTATCTTAGGTATTCCTAGCTTCTGGGCTAATATCCACTTATCAGTGAGTGCATACCATGTGTGTTAAGAGTGCGTGTTTGATACCCACGAGATGCATGATACCCTGGATTCAAGGGGAAATCATTTGAAATGTAAATAAAAAATATATTGAATTAAAAAAAAGGAAATACAAAGTAAGAAAAACAGTAACTGAATAATGGATCTTCCAAATGGCAAACTTTAAATTTTGCTTTAAATCAAGCACAAGGGGAAAAAGCTCTTGGAAATGTTTAATTTGTGTGATTTTTAAGCACTATTATTATATATTACACATATAATATTATATATAGTATATTATTATACTTGTATTACAGAAACCTTTATCAGTATGTGAACACTGAATGAAGACACTTTTCAATAGCAAATTTCACTATAATAAGAAACTTAGTATTCAAGACTATCGGAAATGTTCACCATAAATATCTAGTATCATAAAGAGAATTTCATAGAATTGTATTAGTACTTGTCATTTAGTAATGTGCACAATAACATTAACAGTTCTTAAAAAAAAAAGAAAAGCACAAAACAAACAGAAAACCCAACACTATTACTAAGTGCGCGCGCGTGCGCGCGCGCACACACACACACACACACACACACACACACACACACACACCAATATTAATTTTTATTTGTGTTTTCCAGAAAGCAAATTTTAAATATACATAAGATTTTACATGTATCTCCATCATCGTTCTGGTGGAAGATGAGCCTTTAGAAATTTATCACTACTGAGAAGACACATGCTGACCAGCTCTAAGATGTATTATTGCTTTATGTTCTATTTCCTAGGACTATACTACAGGCCATGCTCCTGTGCCTGAATTTAGATGGTTTTGATGTAGTTGTTCTTTGGATGGTCTATGGCACCATCTGCCACAGGGAAACAGAATCCTAACCAGTCCCAATTTACATCTTTACCTGGACGTCCTGGAGGTCCTGGTTGGCCTGGTGGACCTGGTGAGCCAGGACATCCCAGGGGTCCAGGAGGGCCCATAGTGTCTTTTCCAGGGGGTCCTCTCTCTCCTTTACTTCCTTTCAAGCCTGGCCATCCAGGGGGTCCTCTGAGGCCAGGCCTTGACAGTCCTTAGAAGAAAGAGCCATTGTAATGTTTTAATTTTTCTTCTGATGCATATGTTTATTTTTCAGTTCAAAATAGAATGATAAATTCTTATTTACAAGAGTTGAAAACTACATAAAGCATGCAAAACAAAACAGTGAAGATCCTTCTTTTCTTGATGGCTTTGTTACATTGCATCATATTAAGGCAAAGTATAAAAACATTCCAACGAGATGACCCATGTGATTTGTTACAAGAAGCCAAGACTGAGTCTAGGATGTGTTCTATGTAGGCTTTATGTACAAGGACTTATGAGGAGTTCTTGCCTGGGTCTTATTTTACAGATTTATTCTTTTAATTAGGGACTAGAGTATGCTTAATTTTGACACTCCAAAATGAGAAAGAACAAGTTGTAATTAAAATGTATTCCCACCATGACAGGGCGGGGAAGGCAGGCATATCTGCATGCAGATGCTAAGTTGGTATAGACCTAACTCTAAGCTGACAATGTTTCAACTTTGAACTTCTGCTTCATAAACAATTGAACTATCTAAAGGAGAGTGGTATCACTACCATAACAGCTGAGAAACCAGCCTGAGTTGTTAGTGGAGCCTAAAGCCAAATCTTTCTGATGGCTATCTGCTTCAGAATTTTGTGATTTTTCTGTTTACTGTCTTCTTAAAGGAGGCTACTCTTTCCTTAGGGGCCTGGATTGGAGAAGGAAGTCTTGAATCTTTATCTAGATGTCTAAAAAAAAAAATACCCTGTTGCTTATTTCAGCTTTGGGAGCTACCCACTGTTAAAGTGTATATGTGAGTGTATATACATGTGTGTATGTAGTGGGTAGATACAGGCACAATACTTGTTCATTTCTGTGTCTATTAATTTTTCTTCCTTTAGAAAGAACATGCCACAGTCACCAGGGATGGATTCTTAAGAACCTATGTCTAATGCTAATTGTTATCTCCTGGAAGGTGAAATTAAAATGAAATGTAAAACTTTACAGAAACAGTGCCGGATATGGTGGCACACACCTTTAATCTCAGCACTCAGGAGGCAGAGGCAGGTGGATCTCTCAGTTCTGGGCCAGCCTTGTCTACAGAGTGAGTCCCAGGACAGCCAGGGCTACACAGGAAAACTATTTCTTGAAAAATCAAACCAAACCAAACCAAGCCAAGCCAAACAAAACTCAACAACAACTTTACAGAGAAAGTATAATTTAGATATCTTTGCAGGCCTTGTATTATATAATGAAAATGATTATTTTCAACCAGCCTGCTTTCTGTGACATCAGTGTTCTGTATCTTTGTACCACCTTTGAGGATCAGGGCTCTGGCTCATACTCCAAGATTATAAGCTTACACTTAAAACCATTGGGAGTTACTTCATCAGTTTGTTTCAACGCCTGCAACTTTTCTGACGTCAGCCACAAATATACCAAGCAAGAAGCTAGAAACTCTTTTTAGTTTCCATCAATGAAAATTCTTCTTTTATAGGTAAGACAAACTTACAAGAACAGTATTCAAAGAAACACAGACATACCAGGACTTCCAGGAACTCCAGGGGGACCACTCGGACCTGGAAACACACCACATCTGTCAATAGCTTGCAAAATTATACATGTTCCCTGTCCATGTTTAAATTCAATGGTGATGTCATTGCAGTCACCACCCAGCTTCTTTAGGTATACCACTTACAAATTTTTCATGTAAAATACAAACAGTGGAAACACAAAAAAATATCTCCACTGGTGTAAAGGAAGACTTCTTCCTCCCTTACCTTGAAACTGTCGTAGCTCTGTAAACACTACTTGTCGACTTGAAAGAACCATGACGGTAAAGGCTTTAGGAAGAAATGCATCTTACCTTGTGGGCCACGAGCTCCTTTGGGCCCAGGCGGGCCTGGTAGTCCTTTATCTCCCTTTTCCAGGTACACGTCATAATATTCTGTCTTAAAGGAGAAGGCAAAGAATAAATAGGAAAAAGAGGTATTGGTGGAATGCTTGCCAATTCCCTTTACTTCAGTCTTTTCATGTTGGCCTCAAAGAGAATTTCCTTGTTTACCTGAGTTCAAAGGTTTTTATAGCAGCAGGTATACAGTAGCCATGCACATATACATGAATAGATGTATAGACAAAGAGGACCATTCTGATATTAACACACATTACCAAATAGTTTACAGACTTTCAGCTAGAAATTATATTTAATTTCATTATGTTTAAAAAAGTTTTTTCTGGATGAGACTCAAACTCAGGGCTTTATGCCTGCAAGCACTGGACCACCAAGCTCTGTTCTTAGCCCTAGAAGTACATTTTAAAAATGATGTGACTAAACTAACACATTTGTATATTTGCTGACTTAAAAACAAACAGGAACCTTTATTAAGCATGTATTAAATGATAACAAACGTTATCAGTGACAAGGCCGTAATAGTGATCATTATAAATTCTACAATGTTATGTGTGCATCTGTGGGGCATTTGACTCTGCTACAAGTTATGGAGAAGGAACAGGAGAAAAGTAGCTTATCAAAATTTCCTAGCAACTCCATAACAGCTTTTTTGGGGTGACTTGCCTCTGAAACAAAAAGGTACAGATTTTTGAGACCCACCAACATTCAGTTATGTAAAGTTATGTAGCTTGGGGGAGGGGATCTGAGAACTGTCTTTAAAAAAGATTTATTTTATGTGTTTGAGTGTTTGCCTGCATATATGCATGTGCACCACTCATGTGCCTGATACCAGAGGCCAGAAGAGGACATTGGATCCCCTGAAACTGGAGTTACCGGTAGTTACGACCACCATGTTTGTGCTGGGAGACAAGCCCAAGTTTTTGCAAGGACAAGAGCTCTTAACTGCTAAGTCACCTCTTCAGTAGCTCACTTATTACTTGTCTGTATATGTGTATGCCTGTGTGTGTGTGTGTGTGTGTGTGTGCATGTGAGTGCAGATTCCCAAAGTGGCCAGAGGCTCAGAATCCCTGAGGCTAGGGTTGCAAATGATTATGTGTTACCCAGTGTGGGTGCTAGGCACCGAACTCCGGTCTCCTGAACAAGCAATAGACACCCTTAACCTCTGAACCATCTCTCCAGCCTTGAGAACTGCACTTTCTAAAAGATGAACCTCATGACATCCTAGGCCATTTTTATAGCCTGTGCAACCAGACACAGAAACTCTGTTCAGCACATTGGATATGAAACCAACTGCTTTGGGGAAATGAGCAGATGCCAGATCTGAGAATCAGTGGTCCTTCTCATTCTTCTTCTGAGGCCTGCAGTATCATCATAGTCATTTCTGCTTTGGGCCACACAGTGCTCTCTGGGTACGGATGGCACTTGGGCCATAGGGACTGGTTCTTGATGACCTGCACTAAACCTGTGGCTGAGCTCTGGCTGCCTGCTGTTAAAAGTGGACCTTGCAGAAAGAAGAACCGAACTCTTTAATTCCTGGGTACCTTGGCTGTACCCAGGGTACATGTATGAAATACCTTTTATATTTCACCCCAAGAACACAGGGTCACCTGGGGAAACTGAGACTAGACCATGGTGTTTTTTTGTTTATTGTTTTGTTTGTTTATTTTCTTGTTCAGAGTTCAAGATGGGCTTTATTAGTGAATTTTAAAGACCAGACATAATCAAATTGAAATGTTTATCATTGTCATATAGGTAAATAATGACAACTAATTTTGGCCTTGGCAAAATGTAGGCTCTCTCATATTCATCATAACAGTTAATGAGAAATAGTGATTTAAAACTTGCTCAGTACTTAGAAGAACTTAAGTCTGACATTGTTATCTCTAGTTACACTTACTGGACCAGGTAATCCTGGGGGGCCAACGTCTCCTTTCCATCCCTAAATTGAAAGATAGTTACAGGTGAGTATGCAAGCCCAGAGTATCGTAGATAAAAACAAAATGCAAGGTTGGACAGTAAGTGACTCGTCGAGGTAGTGTCATTTAGGTATAATATACACGCCAGATTACAGGGTTAGTAAATTGCCTTGAAATCATCTTCCCAGAGAGACTTTCTCTATGAGGAGTTTTGTCTTTCAAGGCTGGGAAGAAGGGAATGTTAGCCTGCCTGTTCTCTAACTCTCCTTTAAACCACCACTGTATGGTCACATGCCTTGCATGTCCACATTGTCGCACATTGCAGTTGTAGGATAGCCAGGCCGAGGTTATAATTAATGCCCACTGTACCCAATCTCCTTTGTTTCAAGAGGGCAATCCAAAACTCTCCCAGGAATATTATTAAAAGACGTACTTTGAACCAGAACATATATCATGGCATCTGTGAATTATTGGTAAACACTAGCAACATATCAGAAACAAGTGGTGTGGAACTAAACAACTAGTTGATTGTGCCCTTTTAGGGTCACATGACCCAGATGAGGTTCCAGGGTCCAGGCCTACATTGGCCTCAGATGACCAGATGGAGTCCTGTTAAGGATGGGCCTTTTCTGATAATCTCCTCATAGAGAGCGATTCTTCACTAGAGAGTCCTAAGCCAGCCTCAGCTTCAACTAACAGTTCAGATTTTTTTATTCTTCTTATTGTTTTACTTTCTAGCATTTAAAGAAATGTGATATTTAAAAAGATTACAAAGGTCTGTCACTTCTTTTCAGACTACTATCAATTATCGATCAACAAAGTAAGTTTATTTTACTGCATGGAGAAATCTCTGTTTAATACAAGAGTGAACAGTTTGCTTTACAAATGCACAGACATCACCGTGATAACCAGCACTGTTACAGGCAGAGGAAAAGACCTAAGAGGAGGAGTCTTTTTCCTCAGGACCGTCAGAATGTCTGGCCCCTATCAATAATTCTTACTTCACATATTTGTGGAGTTATTGCTGGAAACTGAGAATGTCTCATTTGACGATCTTATATCCCCACCAATAAGACACAGCTTTTAATCTCAACACTTGGTTAACAAAAACACCATGATATATATTTTTAAAGGAATACATATGGGCAGGCGAGATGGTTCAGTGGGTAAAGGTGCTTGCCACCAAGTCTGATTATCCGAATTTGATTCCTCAAACCCACATGGTCAAAGAGAGAAGCAACTCCTATAAGCTGTTCTCTGACCTTCGAAAGTGGGCTCTGGTTCGTGTGCCTTCTTGCAATAAATAAACAAAAGTGAGACAAAAAGCAGTACATACAACAACAAAAATCTACAGGCAGCTAAAACTTCCTGGGTTAAGATGGATTGGATCAGACATCCTGGAAGGGATCAGTGAGGAAGGAGAAACATCTGCAAATCCTGGTGTGTGTTAGGTACCCCACAAAACACAACCTTCTTTCTGTAAGGTGGGACTCACACCCGTTTTCCAGGAGCGACTTTGGGATCAAGTAGAAGTATCTGAGCAGCATTCAGCTGGGTGACTTTGGAATCAAGTAGAAATATCTGAGTAGCATTTAGCTGGGCAGATGATATGCTTAGTAATATTGGCAGCTTTCATTATATATGCAAACCTCAGAAGGCAGACTTGAACATTTTACTCCAACTCAATGTTAGTAGTAGGCATTGTCCAACCAGTTGGAAAAGGCTAAAGATAGGATGTTACCTTAAGGCCGGCTTCACCCCTCAGCCCAGGAAAGCCCCTGCTGCCCTTGGCCCCCTGTAGATGAGATCAGAAGATTAGAAGGCATGAGTCAATACCATTTGTACTAGAGCATGTGCAGCCTGAACCTATTTAACTCTTAAATATTTAAAAGTTATTTTCAAAATCAACATGTAATAGCTGTACAAACATCTGGTATACAATGGATGTCTCGAGATCACACTGGTGGTGATAGATACAATCACAATTCTATCTATGAGATTGTGTATTTGGTATATTGATCAGGGCAGGTAACTAGCCTATCCGCCCCTGCAATTGTTTATGATTTCATTTCGGAGTTAAAAACCCTCTTAGTTATTTTCATGTAGACAATACCCCAGTGCTGATTGTGGTTACCTGACTGTGAGACTGTGCCTGGAAGCAAGCGTAACATCTGTATGCATAGACTAACCACTTCCTGTCCCTCCAACTAACCGTACCTCCCAGCCTCAATCACACTGTCTCTGCGAGATCAGCTTCTGTGGCCGGCATGTCTGAGAAGATCATGTAGTTCTGCTCTTGTTTTAAGGGTATTCAGTTGATCTTTCCACAGTGGGTCTATAGACCCAAGTGTAGCTTTTTTTTTAAAAAAAGATTTATTTATTTATTATATGTAAGTACTTCAGACACTCCAGAAGAAAGCATCAGATCTCATTAAGGATGGTTGTGAACCACCATGTGGTTGCTGGGATTTGAACTCAGGACCTTTGGCAGAGCAGTCGGTGCTCTTAACCGCTGAGCCATCTCACCAGCCCCCAAGTGTAGTTTTTGTAAGTTGACACTGCCTGATGACCCTAAGCTAACCTTCATCTGCTATCACTGCTATTTCCATGATTATCAACAGACATGTCTTACCTCAGTGCCAGGGAAGCCAGGAGCACCATCTTTTCCAGGTTTTCCCTAAAACAAAAACACTAAGTTAACAAACATGTTAACTTCAGCAAACATAGAAAATGTCCTTGCTATAATCTCCTTTTAACACAGGGCAAGAAATACTCAGGGAGCTTCCTCACTAACGGTTGGAATTTAGAAGGGAAGACTCCTCCTAATCACTGAACAGCCATGGGCATCTTGTGCCAGGGAAGGTAGAAGGTAGGCATGATCAGTGGTTAGAGTCAACATGAGGGAGAGAAGATGTTAGTTAAGCCTTGAGTGAGTTCATGTCCCCCTCGGAAAGGGAAGGAGGGAAGCACCAAGCCGAGAGGTAAATAAGGAATTCAGAAAGAAGGAAATGTCCTCAACATATTGCTTTGAAATGTAATTTCTTAAATCCTGATAAATGTTTAAATATATATGTATCTATATGTAGCTAAAGCATATTGTGGTATCTCGGCAGACGTGGTTTTCAGATGAAGTACTATGCTGTGGACCCTTTCTGATAGGAGTAAACATCAGGCAAGCTGAATCATTTTTCCTTGACTACCCCCACTCCACTTTCTCCTCCTGAATACATGCCTTTTAGAGTTTCTACATGTTATATCTGCTTAAATCTTCCCAAATGGATCTGGGGGTGGGGAGTGGGTTCCATTGCATCTGTGTTCTCAGCATCCTACTTATAAACACACTACCCCCTACTTCCTTTGGGAGTGTCCTGTCTTCACTCTGGCTGGTTCTGATGAGCGGGTCACACACAGGAGCTTATTGTCTATCCAAGGATCTTTCCCCTGGGGCCATAGCCACTGATCCAGAGCGAGACAAATGAGGAAGCTAGGCCAATCTGATCTCGAATTGCTGGACATGAGCATGTGCGTGCATGCATGCGTGGGTGCGTGCGTGCGTGTGTGTGTGTGTGTGTGTGTGGTGTGTGTGTGTGTGTGTGCACTCGTGTGTGTGTGTGTGTCTGTAGTTTTTTTTTTTTTTTTAGTCTACCATTAGCCTGAAGCTGTCTGGAGCTCTACCTCATTCCTCCCTTCTTTCACTGACCACCATCATTCACCGGACAAAGGGCTGGTGTCCAGAGAAGAGCAGAAGTGAGCTGGAGAAAGTCCTACCCCAACTTTCAGTTGCTGAAGTCCATGAAATTTGTTTTTGAAAAATAAATCACACCTACCAAAATGTAAATACATTACAACAAACAAACAAACAACCACAGCTAGTTGGAGCATCTTGCTCTGTTTACCCAGAGTCCCAAGCTCTACCTTTCCCGCACCTTACCCGAGGGCCAGGCTCTCCAGGAGCACCCTTTTCTGATCCATAGGAGTCCCCAGGTGGCCCCTGTGTAATTAGAGTTATGAAATGATTTAGAAATGACTGATGCTGTAATTGATTAGGAATAATGTGTCTCTTCTATTGGCCATATTTAAAATTGAATAATCTAAAAGAGAAATTTATTATAAGAATTAGTTTTAAATAGGTATTCAAAGGCTGATGCTATAGGCAGGCAGGTCACACATATAAAATAGAGCAGAGATTTCCACTAGAAGTGGCTGCAAAAATAGTTCTAGAACATTCCTGGACTTTGTGTTTTATGAATATCAATATTTAAAGGTGGAACATTCATTAAAATATAGATGAAGATTGACCCTACTGAACTCCATGTTATTGATAAAGAATAAGGTATGAAGGTGTTAGGGGTGTGGTCAGAGGAGGGGCAGAGGGAAGTTGTGGGTGGATATAATCAAGACACAAGGTAGCTATGCATAAAATTGTCAAAGAATAAAAATATCTAAAACAATATGAATTAAAGTTTTGCTTTGTGTGTCACAGGAACAAAAGGACTGAAATGACCTACCGAGGGTCCAGGAGGTCCAGGTTCACCCCTCTCGCCCTCATCTCCTTTCTCTCCCTTGAAGTCCTGTGATAAATACAGTTCAAGGCCATTATCACAAACCAACCAAGTAAGATGAGACCAGTTGTATTTAGAAATATCTTATGTCCAGTGAAACGAGGCCTACAACCTCTGGGCCTCATGACAACAGCCCAGTGGTTCTTCTTATTCCCATCTTTCTCATTTTATACAGGAGTTCACATTAATTCTGCTGTAACCTTTAACCGAAGAAGTATCCTTTGCATATCCCCCCTAGGAATCTACTTTCTCAGTTCCTGTTGCATATGCCAGCCAATAAAGGTGTAAGGTCAGTGTCCTTCTAATCCCTGTCCCTAATCATCCACTAGAGTGAATTGAAATGGAGAACACAGGAAAACAGAACATCATACGATGTTCTTACAGCTTAGATTTCTAAACTCTTTAAGGTCGGGCTGTAGTTATAATTAGTTTTGATTTTCAAAACATTTTTGTCACCTTTGGGGAAGCTGTGCTATGTCCTTAATCAAAGTGTGTTTTTGTGCTTGTGAGGTAGCTCTGGAGAGGACCCGGGCCCTGGATCCCTGTTCCCCGACACCAGCAGCCCCATCCCAAAGATCAGACAAGTATTCTCTCAGTGTGTCCTCAGCCCTCAAAAACAGTACTAGTCTGGGAACTAACTTTAAATCCACCCATCTCTGGAGTGAAAAAGATCAAGACTATGCACATACTTTACTTGATAGCCTGTTTCCTGCCCTTCAAGGACAGGGCTGCTGTTGGTTGCTTTTCTGTGTCCCTTCTGTTGTGTCATTGGTGTCGAGGGTGTACAAGACGATGTTAAAAGAACTTCACTGAGTTGAAGCACTCCAAAAGGCAGCTTCTTAATCTATGCATCTTGGGGGAACGGGGAAGAAATTTGATCCCTTGGGAAAGGAACTGTTATGAGAATTGGATCTCTACACCTATGTGTGTATATGTTTTTAACAAGAAAACATGGGCTGGGAATGTAAAAAAATAAAAAGAGTACCCTTTGGATCAAATTACATAATATTTATTTACATTATTATATTTATTTACCTACTGAACCAGCTTTCTATTACATGACATTCATTTCTATTATAGCACATTCATGTCTAAAACACTAAAATTGCTTTTCCTGGAATACCGCTTTCTTGTTCAGATGCTGTCATGATGAATTGGTGCAGGCTCCTGTGAGTCACTTTTCCACTTAGTTGGTTGCCTCCTGTCTCCCCCAGTATCTGTATTCTTTTGATGACACTAGTTTTTCCAACTCATTTTCCTACCAGGTCAAATATTTAAGATATAAATTTTGTAAACATAAAAAGTATCATTTTTTTTAAAACAGTGATGCTTTAGACCTCATTAATTTACTTTATGCTAATGGTCTCTGAAGAATTCAATTATTTTCTTCAGGCCATTTTTTCCAATCTTCAATGTGATTTTTTTTCATATTACATCCCAATGTGCTGTCTGTGAACTCCTTTTAGTTTTGTTCTGGTCATTTAGACTATGTACAGGTAGATGGTGGTTATAGGGCTTCTTCTTAGTATAAAGATAATATTCTAAGATTGGCAGAGGTGATGGTAGTCCAATTCAATGAACACTGAAAAGCCACCCAGTTGATCATAACAAGGGAATATTATGGCCTGTACATCATTTCATAAAAATTGTTAGAGACTAGTTATAATTAAAACCCATGGGGTACACTTTTCCAAAAGCTTATTTTATATTTAAATCATGTCTCAACTAAATCATTGTCTGAAGCAATTAAGTATAATTTTCAAAGAGGGGAGTTTGAGCTTCTTCATTAATTTGATACTATTTGAATTCTTTATTTTTCTTCCCAGACTTCCCTAGTGCAGGCTGGTGGCTGAATTGGTGTGTGGTACTGTGTATGTATTTCCCAAGCATTTGGTTCAGTTCCATATCCTGGTCCTCTTAGCCATCCCAGTACAGGAGCAAAAAGCAATCCACATCAAAAGGTACATGGAACAGTGTTCTCGATGAAGACTGGGTATGTCCTTGAGGTTACAGTGGTCATGCAAAGGGTCCCATTAGATTGTAGTACTCCTCTATTTTTGTCTATAGGTCATTGCCATCTTGTGAATCAAAGGGACAATGAGAGACCATTCCACCTAGGAATCCATCCCATCTGCAGACACCAAACCCAGACACTATTGCTGATGCCAAGAAGCACTTGCTAACAAGAGCCTGGTATAGCTGTCCCCAGGTCTGCCAGAGCTTGACCAATAGTTGGATGCTTGCAGCCAACTATTGGACTGAGCACAGGGATGGAAATGAAAGAGTTAGGGGAAGGGTTGAATGAGCTGAACTGAAGGGGACTGCAACCCCATAGGAAGAACAACAGTATCAACTAACTGGATGCCACCCCCTACAGTTCCCAGGGTCTAAACCACCAACCAAAGAGTACACTTGGAGGGACCCATGGCTCCAGCTGCATATGTAGCAGAGGATAGCCTTATCTGGCATCACAGAGAGGGGAGGCCCTTGGTTCTGTGGAGGCTCGATGCCTTTGAGTAGGGGGATGCTAGGGTGGTGAAGTGGGAGGGAGTGGGTGGAGCACCCTCATAGAGGCAGGGGGAGGGGTTATAGGATGGGGTTTGCAGAGGGGAAACCAGGAAGAGGGACAACATTTGACATGTAAATAAATAAAAGATAGGATCAGCAAAATGTGTTTCCAGAAACAAGGCACAAGCACAGTCATGGAGCTACAGCCTTACCGATTTGTTGTATGGGCGGGCGAGTGTAAAAATCACAGTTCCTGGCATCCCAGGAGGTCCTGTTAATCCTTTTTCACCCTAAAGACAAGCACAGCAGAGAATGAGAGGTACCCAGCGTCATCCCCAGCATCAGCATCCCTACCCCATCATCAGCACATCAGCTTCACTCTCTCTGAGGTCTGTTTTCTCTTCTGCCTCATACGGGGCAAAACAGCAACTGAAAGCAGGCATGTCAACAGGGCCAGTGAATGAGCTGGAGGCAGACGGGGGGCTCACACTGGGGGGCTCACACCTTCTGACCCACCCACACATACCTTTTCTCCTTTTGGTCCTATCATGTAATCGCCCATGTGACCCTGTAAGAAAACATGAGACGCCATCGTTAGTCCCTACATCTGAAAATGAGTTCCAGCTGGACTACAGAAGCCAGCACCCCTCAGGTACACGTGAAATGTCCCCTAAAGGAGTCCTTTTCCCAGAGGGGACATATGGCTGCACTGACATGCAGCACTGTTCCTCATTAGAGCCACACCTCAGGCTCCCTCAGCCCCCCCTAAGTGCTTGCTTTCTATTCCAAGCCCCTCACAATAGCCCTGGCCCTTCTCACCCCCAGGCTTCCCTCCTCCCAGATACCTGTTTGTTCTCTCTATAAGGACAAAGCATCCTGTGCCTTTCACCCTCCCCTCCCTCCCTCCTTCCCTCCTTCCCTTCCTCTTTTCCTCCCTCCCTCCCTCCTGCTATCTCTTGCTATCTTACAGTATCCACTATTCTCTCCAGAGCTCTCTAGCCTGCTGTCTTTTTTCCTCTGCTCTGGACTATTTCAGATGCGTCTGGATATTTTTCTCTGTTACGAAAAATTAATGCTTCCCCCCCCCCCCCAATAACGGAACAGTCTTGTTGGTAGTTTCTTTACTGTAACCCTTCGCACACAACCACTATGTTCAAAAAAAAAATAAAAAAATATGAATGATTGGGACTCATTAAAGTTCTAGTCCTTGTAAGGGAAGACTTGTAGTTTTGTCTTAGTTTTGAAATTATAAAGTTATGTTACTATTTTTACAGAACGGCGATATGCTTCTTTTAAAAGTGGCGGTTTGGGGGTACAGGAAACTGTAGACTCTCTGAGGATAACAACGGATGGATGGTACCAGTGCTGGAGATGAGGAATGGAAGCCGGGCCAGAGAGAATTTTCCCACCCTAAGCCACTGTCTGGTTGTGATCTCATTGGCTGGCTACTTCCTGGAGAGCCCTTAACTTCCTGGCTACCTAACTTCCTGTGCCACTTCACTTCCTGATGCCCTAATTTGTCATGCTAAAAATAAACAAGATGAGTAACTGAACGTCAAGATTCTGAAATTAAGGTCACAAAAGCCAAGAGTGGAATACAAGGGAGAGAGGGACAGTGAGGCTGCTGCTATCCATCTGCCGATGAAGTAATAACCTTGAAAGCCCATTGAGAAGTGTGCTGTACATTGGTCGGTAATATTAATAAGGAACACTGTGCTTAGTAATAGTTCCTTGGTGAGGCTCAGCCTCACTCAATACTTTTATTCTAAAACTACAGCTTGAATTTTAGGTAGGAACACCTAAAGCACCCGGATTAGAGACCTCAATGAAGTCAACTTTCATCTAGTCACGGAGATCACATGGATTTTTGCAAAGCAGCCCACTGCAAGAACTGATGATAAAGCAGGGTTATCGGAAATGAAAACCAATTATGTTAGAAACTCTTGCTTTCTTCTGTTGTTCTGAGTCAGGGATTAAGTTACTGCTGGTCCTGTCCCCATTTCTGAGGGGGCGTTCCTGTTTTCCCAGGGAGCTACCCACCAGTGGTCCGCTCAAAGAAGTAAGCTAGGCTTTTGGACTGACTGGGATGCTTTGTTACAAATTAGGAAGTTAGACTTACTTTGGGTCCTCTGGGTCCCATCGCTCCTGGCAAACCCTAGGAAAAGCCATAAATAAAATTTACAGCAGGACTCTCAACTGGCCAGAGAATGCTCAAAAACATCTGCTATCACCAACCTGTGTAATAGCCCTGATTTCATACTCACAAAAAATCCTGGAGGTCCTGGTGGACCCGCAGGCCCTGGGAAACCTGGGAGTCCTGGAAAACCCTTGAATTTACCAAAAAAAAAAAAGAATGAATTTAATGTACTTGTCAATTAATGCCAAAGTTAGACACAGTGATGTATTAAGGAAATCACAAGAGCATACCGCCTCCCCTATAAGTGCCTGCAAATGACTACACTATGTTTCAAACATACTGCTAGCAGACACAGATGCTTGGGACATCTGATGCTACTGCATCAGGGGCGTGGCCAGTAATGTTTCTTGACTGGGGCAATTTTCAGGAATTTTTTTCTCTCTTTTCCCTCTTTTCCCTGTCTTTCTCTTCCTCCCTTCCTTATCTCTTTCTCTTTTTTTTGACAGTTGTGTTTCTTTAGAGCTGCCCCCTCCTGCAGCTCTTTTGCCTAGTTTTCCTTCTATCTATATGATCCACTTTTTCTCCCTCCTTTCTCTGTGGCTGACCCTCTCAGAAGGATACCCTCTCTGCTGGACCAGTGCCTCCAGGTAACTGACTGTGCCACTGTAGCCCTGGGCTCCCTCTCAGTCTATCCAAAGGTTTTCTTCCAGGTTGCTATTTCTATCCCTCGTCCCTGTATTATTTTTCTCATTAGCATTCATTACTATTACCATGTAACACACTGTAGAGTTATTGTTTGGTGTTTCTTCTGTCTACTCATTAGAATTTTCTGGCTGATCTAGGCCCTAGAGCCTAGAAATGATCCTACCATATAGCTGGCATTTAAGAAACCTTCTTTACATAACTACACTGCAGTGTCTTCAGCCCCCGTCCAGTAAAGAGTGCACAGAAGGCGTTGACAGGAGACACCCATGTTTCTGGTCACTGTTCTCCCTCCTGTGTGATTGGTTTCTAAGCAAAGGATCAAGATCCACCCCTTTCCATGCCTCTCAGAAGCCTACTCCAGTCCCTAGCCACATTCCTACAACTGTTCTGCTCCTAGTCAGATGCCACAACTTACCATCAGTTAGCTGGGTCACCATATGAGTCCATCCACAGCTCCAACTCAAACTCTGATTTACTGAGGGAAATATACAGTCTCTTCTCAGAGGTTTCCACCATTAATTCTGAACTACGTTAAGTTACTTCTGGTTAATTGGCCTGAAATTTAGCAATTATAGAATATATCTACCTCGAAGGCCTTCTGAATCACAAAATAGACACAGCCCCCAACTAGCTGTGTCTCATTGGATCTGTTATGGAATAGCTCCAGGCTAGCTACAGATGAACTAGTGAAGCAAACTGTTTAGTGTTTGAGAGGAGGGAGCTACGCTTCAATAAAGCTCTTTAAGATAACGTGTAAATATCGAAACCAGGGTCCTCTTTAATGCTCCAGTTTTAAGTGGTAGCCGATGCATGGTGTATGCCCACCTTTGATTTCAATGGTGCTCTCTACACAGAGCAAGTAGAACTCTTTTCTGAAGATCCTTAGGTTCAGAAGCAGAGGGACAGAGACTTAAGAAGAATTATAACACACACACAATTAAGAAGAAATTATAACACACACACACAATGTCATAAGAGGGTGGAAGGGAAGGAAGGAGGGTGGATAGAAGGGAGGGGAGGATAGAGCTTCTGAGGATGAGGATGAGGATAACTGAATACTCCTTCTGAAAGCATTGTACCTGGAAGCCTGGAGCCCCTGGAGGCCCAGGGTCACCTTTTCCATTGAATTCCCTGTCCTCTCCTTGAGCAGGCTCACCCTGAAAAGCAGAAACGGTCATCAGCACAGATCAACTTTATATTTTCAAAACCCCCATAAACACTTATTGAAGGTCAAACTTCCTCAAAGATGAGAGGCTTTGGGAGGTATGAACTTGGAGAAGTGTTTTTAAAAATTGCATTTCGAAGAATTAAACAAAACTTTAAAAAATGTATAAATTATACATAGCGATGAGTTTCATTATGACACTTATGTACTTGTATATATAATGCATATACAATTCATATTTATGCCTCGCTACCCCTATCCCCCTCTCACTTCTGCTGCTGCTGATATGTCCCCCATACTTTCAAGTCTTTCTCTTCTTTTCCGTGTGTGTGTGTGTGTGTGTGTGTGTGTGTGTTTGTGTGTGTGTGTTTGTGTGGTGAGCCAGTGAATTTTAATTAAGGTTTCTTAGAGGACCATGACTGAATGCTGTTTATAGAAGCATGAACTAAGACTACTAAAGAAACCGTCTCTCCTACCTCAGGAACCATTAGCTTACAGATCCTCAGGTAGGGGTGGGGCTTCTCAAGCCCCTCCTCCTTCTTTTGTACTAATTTTTTTTTTTACAACTAACAGCTTATTGTGATAGGAGGGAAGGATTAGGAATAATAAATCATTTCCCAACACACCCAAATTGGTAGCAATTCTTGACCTAGAACACGGAGTCTGGAACTAGAGATCAATTCCCTTCCCCCCAGACCCCCTTCCTTAAAAGATTGCATAATTGACCCTCAGACCTATCTATGACAACAGTCAGAGGAGAAAGCATTGGGTTTTAATTTCTGTGGAGTCTGAATTATTAATACCAAGACCTGGTTTACGATGTCTGTTTGCAATGCTTATATTTCGTTAATTAATTGGAGTCCTTTTTATATGTGTGGTTAGAGACCTTCCATCACAGTAGTTGGCAAAGGACTCACCTTTTGTCCTTTCAAGCCATGGGGACCCTAGGAAAGAAGCGACATTTTAGCCACTAGAGGATAAACAAATCCATATACTTGACCTTGTCTCCACAATGTCCCTTTGCTTCCCGACCCCGTAATATTCCTGCTGGGAGCTTTTTAACATGCTCCAGTCCCCACATCCCAGCACTCCGACGGCTTTTTCATCATCTTCTGCCTTCATCCAATACAGCCAGTCTCTCTCTCATTCTGCCTGCAAGTTTGCATCCCCATTCTCCCACCCATTCCTCACTTCCAGATATGCCTCCCTGTTCCGTCCTGCTGTGGAAACATTGCTTTCCAAGGTCAGCAATGACTTCACGTTGCTAAGACCAAGACACCATTCCTTGTGTTATTAGACTTTTTGGCAGCACCGGGCTGTCCCATTCTTCACTGAAGTACATCTTCCTCAGGGCTTCCGTGCCACACTCTTCCTGGTTTTCTCTCTGCCATTAGGGTGTTTTCTCCTTTCTCTGCTCAATCCCCTTGACTTAGAACTTACATGCTGGAGTAAAGTCTGACATCTAAGTCTCTTTGCTCTCACTCTGAAGCGCTAGAAAATTGACTTCTAATCCAGTCAATCTTTATGAGAAAAATGTCAAAAGTAAAACACAGTCTTTATTTCTAAATTTGGTCTTATAATTCATTTTCCTCTTCCTCTTCCTCTCCCTCCTCTCTCCCTCTCTCTCCAGTGTCTGATAATATTTCAGCCTTCCCAATATCCCAAGAGACATGTAGACATGTTCATAGCACATGGAATGGACTACTTTCATTCATAATCTATGTCTGTGATATGGAATTAGAGATGCAGACTTACTGGGAGCCCTGCATAGCCTGGTGTTCCTGGAATGCCTGGGAATCCTTGTTCTCCCTAGAAGACATGGAAAGTTCGTCAGCACTCTTAGTTGTACTAGAATAGCTCCTAGCTATCCCAGTCTCTTTCCCCAACTCTGCAGCGACAAATCTAGGCAAACCAATTCAAATTCCTGATGGCTACTGATCAGAAGGCAGAGGGCCAGAAACCCATTATCTTAGTTGCAATTAAGATCGGGGTCTAATCTTTCTCAAATTGTGCATAAATGACAGCCTAATTGTGCCAAGAACTTTTTAATTGCTGCTTCTTGGAACTTTAAGTAATTAGTTCACTTGTGGCCACTGTTCTAGGAGAGAGAAGGACTCAGTTAGGACAAACAAGTGGTGAGTGGACCCTGCAATCTCAGACTTTCCTTTCCAGATACTAACTTTGTAGTCAAAGCTTTAGTCTCTGATTGATATTTACAACCTCTGATGCAGGTAGTTGAGAGTCTATGGGAGCTGATTGGAAAACTCCCTTAAAACTAAACAAAAGGAGAAAGGAAGTAATGTCTACTCAAAATCATGCTGTGGGCCCTGACTGAAAGAATGTTTCTGGAAGTCCACTTCCATTTCAGCCTGGCTCCACCTTGACTTATTCTGCAGCACTCTCCTTGATCATCCGTGCAAGCAGGACATACCTTAGAACCGTTGCATCCTGGTAAACCAGCCAGCCCAGGAGGCCCGGGGTGGCCTGGGATGCCCTAGAAAAAGAGCAAGATTCACTGACAAAGGCAGAGGCAGCATCACAAGACTCAGGATCCGGCAAATAAAACGTCAGGACTCGAGGGAAATGATGGAGGATTTGAAACAGCCATTAGCTAGAAATGATGGCCTAAATGCTCACATAGCAAGTTTAGATTGTAGATTATTAGATATATTTCAGATATCATAGCAAGTAAAACATATTAGCTAAGATAAAGATTGTTGGATAAGGTGCAGATATTTTAGATAAAACAGAAAATGGAATCGCATGACATGCTCTTCTGAGGGAGGCATGGGCGGGTGGGGTGGGGTGGGGAAGATGGACACAGAGGCAAGGTGCATTATTGTTCTATGTCACCAACAGGCTTGTTCTTTGTTTTATTGCTTCAGCTCAGGTCTGCTCATATATCACACAAAGCCACACTTGCCATGATCAGTTCTGAGGTGTAGCTTCTTGTAAAGAGTGTGTCAACACTGTTTCCTTGGGTGAGTATTTTAATGTCTTTATTAAATAAGCATAAGTGAGAGTATGCATATACACACATCATACACACACATTATACACACATATACACACATACACATATACAAACATACGCATACATCATACACACATACATATATACACATGCACACATACACATATACATATATACATACACAATTACACACACACAGATACATATACTCACATGCATAAAGACAAAAATGCATACATACAAACATGCACACACACAGAGACACACAAAGACACACATGCACACACACAGAGACACACAAAGACACACATGCACACACACAGACACACAGAAACACACACACAGACTCATACACACACACACACACACACACACACACACACTTCTCACTACTTACTGGAAGTCCAGGAGGACCTGCAAATCCTGGTAATCCAGTTATTCCCTAAATGTAAGCAAAATAAGAAGGGGGTAGAAAGAAAAACAATTAAAATGTTCATCCTATAAACACAAAATTATTTGCCATGTCAGTAATCATTTATTTTCAATTATGTACTTACTGAGTGCATAAAAATGATCAGGAAAACAAACAGAAAAGGCTTGACAGATCTTTGTAGATCTTGCCTTTACACAACTTTAAAAAGTTTTTTGTTTTGTTTTGTTTTGTGAGAGCCAGCCTTGTTGTGTATATTACCTAGGCTGGTCTTACTGCACTATGTACGTATCTGAGACCGGCTTATAACTTTTGTGGCCCTACTTTCCACTTCTAGAACTGGTGAGTGTCTGCATCTGTGTGTGTGTGTGTGTGTGTGTGTCCATGAGTGTGTCTGTGTGTGTCTGTGTGTGTGTGTATGCATAAGTGTTCTGTTTGTGACATACATTCCACAGTATACTTGTGGAGGTTCGGGAACAATTTTGGGAGTTTGCTCTATTTCTTCAGGTTATCTCTTGATATTTCTGCCATGGGGCACACGCCAGGTTACCAGATCATCTCCTATCACCAGATACGTATATGTACATATATATGTATATTTGTATATATAAAACCACATATCTCCTGATATATAAATATTAGGTTCCTAGTACTGCACTCAGGTAATCAGACTAGCATCTCAAGCACATTCCCCTGTGGAAAGTTTCACTTTATAAAACTTTTAAAGAGCAGATTGCTTTGGTTGTGGGAGATTCTTTATTATTTGTTCTTTCAGACCAGGTCTCACTCTATATCCCAGGCTAGCCTGGAACTATCACTAGGCAGCCCAACTTTGAGCTTACAGCAATCTGCCTGCCTCAGACTCTGGAGTGTTGAGGTTGCAGGAGTGAGTTACCACACCTGGCTGAAACTCATTTTTAGTGTATATTTTGCATGTAGTAAAATGTTTATGTCTTCTGTGAAAAGCATGGGGAATATATATATCCTTCCTTCCTTCCTTTCTTCCTTCCTCTTTTTCTTCCTTTGAGTCATGCTGTCCCTAACTCCTAATCCTCCTGCTTGCCACTGGAGGATGGATGCTACCATCATGACTGGCATACTTATGTCACTCCATAAGCACCCCACAGCGATCAGGAACAGCACTCTCTTCTCCTACAGTTCCCTTGCACCCTTCCCCCATCCGTTCACATCTGCCTCTAAGGTAGTGATCATTATTGCTGCCGCAGCCAGTGGCTTAACTTTCCTGTTCCCAAACTCTATCCGTGGAGCCGGACACGACGTACTTACTCTTCCCTGACATTTGCATGATGTTTAGAAGAAGAGCATTCAGCCAACAATTGAAATGGATGGGTTGAACTACTAACCCTGATGCCTTTGGGGCCAGTGAGTCCTGGGAGTCCTGGAGAGCCCTAGATCCGGTGGAAAGAGGAAAAGTCAGGACAGTAAAAACCATTTGGACTTAGTCTTGTCTCCACGCTGAATAGCTTTGCTATCGTGTTTATTTTCTTGTTAATAAAGTTTGATCGCTCTCCGCTTCTAATCAAGTAACCATGGGAAGGGATAAACAAAACCGCATGGTAACCTTTGCTACTCAAACTGGGATCAGGGACCAGTGAGCAGTGCCTTAAGCATCAACCTGGAGCTTGCTGAAAAGTCTCAAAGAGCCCCACCCCTTACCCTCAAAGAGCCCCACCCCTTATCCTCAAAGAACCCCACCCCTTATCCTCAAGCAGCCCCACCCCTTACCCTCAAACAGCTCCACCCCCTATCCACCTCCCAGGCACATTGATTCACAAGCTATATAGCAACAGGATTCTGTTGGAGTTCTCCTGCACTGGGAAAGTCCTGTGAGCCTGTAAAAGAACCACGATAGCCAAGCAGCTGCTGAGGTCTGATAAGGAAGAAGGCCCGGTAACAATCGCAAAGGAGACTGGAGATTCTGTGCCGAAGAAGCACTTCATTACGAAATGTGTCAGACACATATGAGTAAATAAATAACAGAGTGAGGACTGCGTGCACCAGAGACGACGATACTGCTTCCAGCACGCAGTGAATCTTGCTTGGAGGCCCCCTTTTATAGCGAATAACCTTAAATGGAGAATATTTTAACTAAGCGCCTTGCTGTGTAAGCACCATTGTTCAGAAGCTATTTTCGTCATTCCACAGTTTCGGGGGTTTGTTTTGTTTTGTTTTTCTTTTGGAAAGGCCATTCCAGAGTCTTCTGAGATTGGACTGTCAAGGCCATAGTGAGCCATTCCCTTCTGAGGTGGACTTCCTGGGTGCAAGGCCATGTACAAGGCTGTCCCTCTTCCCCAACCCCCCTCCCATGGGAGCTGCTTTGAGTTATGCAGAGGGCAGACAAGAAGGCTGGTTTTCAAGATTTACTTCCCCGTTGTAAATCTTCTCATGCAGAAAATATCACGTAGAGTGGAAGCTTATAAATCTGAAAAACATTTGTCAAGTTTTTAATGGTCTCTGTGTTTGGCCTTTGGTCAGATACTCCTTTGGAGTGGTTATCTATAAGCTTCGCTTGGAAATAAGACTTTGCGACATAACAGGTGTTTTCTGCGCTGGTTTTGCGGAGTATTTGCACATCGTGCAAACCATCCCACCACGGGGAGACCATCATCATCATCGCAAGTGGCTTTCCCAAAGAAGTGCTGAAGGCAAGCAAACAGAGTACAGTACAGGGGGTCAAACGAAAGAGGAGGCCTGGCTGGGCCTTGGTGGCACACGCCACCGTTAGTTCCCGTACTCGGGAGGCAGAAGCCGGTGGATCTCTGCGAGCCTGGACTACAGAGAAAAACTCTGTGCACGTGTGCGTGCATGCATGTTTTATGTATGTGTGTATGTGGAAGCCAGATTTGGCGGTGTGTGTGTGTGTGTGTGTGTGGGGTCTTCTTCTATCACTCTCCACCTTATGTTTTCAGAGTTTCTTACCGAGTTGGGAGTTTATGGGCTCAGGCTGGCTGGCCATGAGCTCTGGGACTCATCTGTCTCTCTGCTCCCATCCCCGGGTTACAGAGGTGCAGGGCTGTGCCTGGCATTTGCACAGGTGCTGGGGATCTGAACCCAGGCCCTCATGCTCCTGTAGGAAGCACACGTTACCTCCTGAGCCATCTCCCTATCCTGGCTGTTTCAAAGTTAGCCTCAGAAGAGGAGAAGGAAAGAGAGGACACTGTCGTGGGTGAGACAGAGATGGAGAACGCCTGGGACTCAGGCTTGCTCTGCAAGCCTCAAGCACAGGTTTAGTTACTGTGATGTAGCGAACAGATTCTTGGTTCTCTCTCCAGAGTTTCATTTACTCCTCCTAAACTCCTTCATTCTTCCAGAGAGATCAGGGCACAAAGATCTTCTCTTGTTCTAAGATTTGACTCCTATAGAGTTCTCAAATCTCTTGGAAATCCTCATCACATCAAGAGACACATATTTAGATGAAAGGACTTTAATGGGCTCTTGGCTGGGGGTGAGGGGTAGGAGGATCATCAGAAAGGCCAACCCCTGATTAGAAGCCATACCACTGGAACGATCTACAAAATGCTCCAGTCAAGTAAAAGCTAGTTGTGTCCAATTTTCCTTGTGAATCTATGCTTTGAAATAACCAAGATATATTGAACAGATTTCTAATAAAAATCTCTGGTTTAGATAGAAGGTATTGTGAACTTAAACATCATTTTTCTTTACGAGAATTTAAAACTTTTTTAAGTTTTGTTTTTGTTACCAGAACATAACAAGTTCTAGTAACGATGTGAGTTTCAATTTTTTTTTTCAGGGTGGTTTATGGAATGGAAGGATATCCTTGGAGGAATACCTTGGATACAGTCACAGCTGTGGCCAGTTTCCGGCCAGAATCAAATCTGCAGCACATATCAAGATCCAGGGCAAGGGGTAGTTTGCAGGGTTGTTTTTTGTTTTTTCTTTTTTGGTGTTTTTCCAGTTTTTCATATATCACAGAGAATTAGAGTTTAGCTTAAATTATCTGTTATAGTACATGAATATTCATAGTCATCTTAGAAGACATTTTGCCATGTATTTAGTAGCATGGCTATATTTTGTTATTTTATGAGACCACTGTATACTCCTCAGAGTCCCAATTTGTTCCAGTTTACCAAGAATGAAAATCAAGAAGAAGAAGAAGAAGAAGAAGAAGAAGAAGAAGGAGAAGGAGAAGGAGAAGGAGAAGGAGAAGAAGGAGAAGGAGAAGGAGAAGGAGAAGGAGAAGAAGCAGAAGCAGAAGCAGAAGCAGAAGCAGAAGCAGAAGCAGAAGCAGAAGCAGAAGCAGCAGCTTGAAACTCCAGCTGCAATCACATTGTCTAAGGAGCAGGGGAGACAGAGGCTGGCTTAGGAGTGTCCCCTGCCTCCTACAGGAAGGCTCTGCAAGAATCCCCAGCCGTGAGGTGATTACTGAGAGCTTTGGGCTGATGGGCATCCACGTGCCCGAGAGTGAGACACTTCACTTCCTGGGCCTGGAGACGGAGAGGTGCCTGCCATGGGACCTTCAAAGCGTCCTGTGTTCTTGTCTGTGCATGTGCATCCTTTACAATAAAGCGATAAACAGAAAGGTCCTCTTGAGGTCAGTGTACCGGCATCACAGGGTCAAAGTGAGGAGAAAATGAAACATGGGAGGAATGACTGGGCCAGCGCTTAGCGGGGAGAAAAATACATCGTTTAAGTTAAGTTAAATTTATGTATTAGTCTAATGTATACGTCAATACAGGATGGGATTTTATAAGACTCCACAGAGATCAATTATAATTATCTTTTATAGCTTATTAGTTCACAGTTTGTTGGAGGCCAGTAGTCAGGGGAGTGGGTTTGTATGCCTGACAGCCTGGGTCTGACTAGCTAATGTCCCTAGTTGGAAGAAACACTATGCAGGTCTAATGGTTCTCAGTTATTTAGTAAATCCTCTTGGGTATTTATTGAAGCAAGGACCTTTGAGTATCACAGCCTTTAGGATAAAGATGTGTGACAGGTATGAAGCCCAGCAGGCCCTTCTACAAAGCGTTGGAGCCCGATGCCCAACAGACCCCACAAAGGAACGGGGTGGACGATGGGGAGATGGGAACAGAATCAGGGATAGGGGACTTCCAAAAACAAAGGCAGGCAGATGTTTCCAGAGCCACACAATTTGAAGTAAAGCAGAGGTAAGGACCCCAAAGCACACTTCGCAGTGGTCATTTGGAGGTCACTGGTGACGTTTGCAGGGATGTTTTCAGGATAGAAAGCCAAAGGCAAAGAGGGTAAGGGGAAAGGAGCAGGAGACATGCAGGTACCACACTAACTGCTCTTTCAAGAGCCTGACTTAGAGAAAAGACAGGAAGAGGATGAAAGTCCTTTGGTTTGGGAATCTACAAAAATCCAGATGCAGTTGTGTGCCAGAATAGCAGAATGTGTATGTTTCAGCACTGAGACAGGAAAGCCAACACCAGAAACGTAGTTCCAAGATCCCTTAGAAAGGAGATGCTCCTGCACTAAGGTCATATGGGAATCCCAGGGGTCAGGGCAGAGGTGAAAGGGCAGGTCTTTGGTGAAAAGGGAAAAGACCTCCTCCTCCCATGTAAGAGAAGCATGGGTAGATTCACAGGCAGAGAGCACACAGGCCTGGGTGCGTGAGCTGGGTGAAAGCTCAGATAAGATAAGATAGGAAACCAAGAATGTGTTTTATGTCTGCCAGGAGGGGGGGTTCTCTATATGGTCCCAGTGACTTATGTGGTGGGCATGCAGATGGGCTAGGCAGGCAGAGAATTTACAAAGCTTACACATCGACATACCTTGGGTCCCTGTGGTCCAGGCAAGCCTTCAGGACCTGGAAATCCTTTCTGTCCAGGAAATCCAGGGGGTCCAGGAAAGCCTTTCTCCCCCTGTTAAAAAAGAATCAGGAAGCAAGCGACAGCTATCCAGCAACACACGCTGCCACGACACAGCCTTCTCCTCTCAATGACGCTCTTCCCTTGCATTAAGGGGTCACAGTCCTCAGTCCCAAGGTAGCCACTGTCTACCAATGTATGCCCATGGGCTTCACAGTGATGCCTGTGTCCTTTAGAAACGTTTCCCAGGCACTAGACCTACTCAGGTTAGAGGTTAGAAGGAAAGGGGCCAAGAATTGAAAGGGCAGTCTTGATAGAAAGTTAAGATTAGTGGAATGTGTTTACTAAGGGGTGGAGATGGTGAGGATGAGGAGGAAGGTGTGTTTTGAGTTCTTAGTGATGATGGAAGGAAAATGGAATACCATGGAGGTGTTGACTCAAAAGTGTTCTTGTTGTAAGGGAATGAGTCGTTCAACCAGCTGTTTTCATAGGAGTTTCAGGAGAAGCACCAAAGGCAGCATAGTACAGAGTGTGAGCTAAGTGATCTTGTAGGTGGGGCTAGATGATGCTATAGGGAAAGCGCCTGGTAGAAGTGAGCACAGTAGAGTTACACCAACAAAACCCTTCCCTTGAACCAGAATGCAAGAAATAGCCTTGAACAGTCAAGGCCACTAGTTAGTTTAATAAATTTTGTTACAATTGTCAAATACAATAGATAGATAGATAGATGATAGACAAATAAACAATAAATAATAAACCAACAGAAAAGATCAAAAGTCTGCTACTTTACACTTGTATACAGCCAAGCTCACCCAATAAACAGGAAAAAAAAGATTTCCTAGAGCCTTCTTACCACTTAGACACTCTCATGTTTTAAATTGCATTATGCATACAACTGGGACTCAACATATGCCCGAATACAAGTTCAAGTACAAATAGACACATTCCAGAGTTAAGTATGAACATGGTGCATTCATTCACAGCTTAGGTGGGGAGGGGAGACCCTAGTGCAAGTGAATTATACATATGCTATCTATAGATAAAATAGGTATTGCAATTATTATATATGTATATATAAATGTCTTATTTAGATAGCTCAAAATGTGCTTTCTTTGTAATATTTTTAATAGTTACTTTTCATATGTTGAACGATTAATTAATATCTCCGGGGAAGAAGAGGTTTGTAAACAAGCAAAGAATACTTTAGCTCTGCTTCTGTCTTAATTGTCGTCAATTGCAAGTTAATGGAGCGAACTGATGAGCTTTCACAGCATTCTTTTTCCTTGAATTCTGCAATGGAGCTTTGCATTGTTTCAACGGAGCTGCTGCCGATTTCGCCACCAGGGGGCGGTCTTGTTCCAGTGCTACGGCACAGCGTCGGCGGTTTTCAATGTTTACATCGAAGCGAGAGAATCAAGTTGTTTTAATTTCTTCTCGCATGTTTAGCAACATTATAAATATAGAGTATGCTAGGGAGGCTTCATAAAAATGTTCTTTTTCTGCCAACTTGCTACTTATTCAGCCAAGGGAGTTACAGTCTGGCTGCCAGTATTTACACAAGGTAGCAGGAGAAACCGAAGCTTTCCTAGAAGGCTTTCAACATTGTTTAAGGTTAATGTTTATATACAATTACTTTAAAGGTGGATTTAGGGGGCTGGATGATGATCTGCACTACAGTAAGGCAAAGCGTGACAGACTCAGGCATCTGTGAAGAGGCGGCGGCCGCAGGAAGTTCTCTTCTTACCTTCTCCCCTTTGGTCCCCGCGCAGAGGCATTGCCCTTTGCCTTTGCAGACACAGCCCTGGAGGAGCAAAGGAGGACAGTTGGTGGAGAGCAAAGTGTTTTCTGTGCTTTGAACCTTGGACCCCCAAACCCCGATCCGCATGACATTGTGGAAATACTCCAATAAAAATGAATAGGAAAAAAAATCATAGAAGAATGTCAAATGACATAGAAGTCCCCCATCCTCCTTCTAAAATCAGACTTAGGAAGTTGTGCAGTTACTTGTGGAAAAGGTGAGGGTGGTCAACCCTCACCCTTTTCCATAAAAATAAAAGTTGAACTATATGAAACTGCTATTGTTGTAGGTGTTGTAGGTGTTGGCATATTTTTAGGTTCAGTGGAATGTGTGTGTGTGTGTGTGTGTGTGTGTGTGAGAGAGAGAGAGAGAGAGAGAGAGAGACAGAGACAGAGACAGAGACACAGAGAGAGACACACACAGAGAGACAGAGATCAATGGATGAATGGATGGATGGATAGATAGATAGATAGATAGATTGATTGATTGATTGATTTGGGTTCAATGCATAGTTATACCTGGCTCTTCTGAGTGCACCATACCTCATATGTTATGATTGAATGCATATCATTTCCTACATGTGGTTCTAAGCTTTGGTTCCCTGAAGTAACATTCAAGACTGGTATAAGAATATTAATGCCCAGATGCCTGGCAGTGGTGGCACACACCTTTAATCCCAGCACTCAGCAGGCAGATCGCTGAGTTCAGGGCCAGCCTGGTCTACAGAGTAAGTTCCAAGAGAGCCAGTGCTATACAGAGAAACTCTGTCTCGGAAAAACAAAAACAAAAACACAAACACAAACAAAAGATGTTGGTGTCCACTGTATGTCTTTATGCTGGTATCAGAATGATGTTTCTTTTGTAAAGAATGAAGCGCATTGCTGAGTTAGGGAACTCCTGTCTATCTAGTCTAGTTACTTTGGCACATACAAAGCAACTCTAAAAAATATTACCTGTCTACGGAAAAACAAGGAGAAAAATAGTTGTAGGTAGTAGATTTAATATGTACTTTTATATATCTGATATATTCTATGATCACACATGAATCTTTTCCTTCATTGTTTTCTTTAGTCAATTCTAACTGCCATTTAGTTGGCGTCTATAGAAAATATATAATTGATAATTGACAGTATCAATTGGTAATTGATGACTTGCAAATCCAGGAGACTGGTAGGGAAATTCGAAAGAAAACAGAATTCTATTTGTGCATCTGAAAGGAAAAAAGTCTCAAAAGTCTAATTAGTTGAATGCATTTCCTTAGCTGAGGACTGGGGGCTTTTCTGCCACTCACAGCAGAGGGTAGAAAATTGTTTTCCCGCCCTCCCCCCATTCATGCATTGTGCTCCCGTCAATGGCAAGGACCTGACCGTGGCATCCACAGTCTCCGAGTCACAGATATCCGTAGTGATAAGGACCCGTCCTAATTATTTCCACCTTGCCTTCCTGGACTTTTAACTGTCTTTATTTAACTGCACTCGCCTTAGCAATGGGTTCCCTGAATGTCCGTGTCATCTGGCAAGCTGTCAGGAGGGCGGATTCCCATCTCTGCCCCATGACTGACGAAATCAGAAATGTTGGGACCGGCTCTCAGGAATCTCCCTCCCTCACCATGACCTCTTTGTTGCTAGCAATTTCCTTCTCACAGCTGAGAACCCGGTCTCTGAAGGAACCTGACATTGTATGCATGGAGTTCCCAAGCCACTGTCCTCAAGCAGAGTGTGCACGGGGGGCCTGGCCACTGTCTTAGCTGACCGCGAGAAGCTCTGCCTCTCTCAAGCCACAGATGTCTGAACATCTCATTTAGGGAAAGGGAGGGACATGTTGGCCATCCTCTAAACCCGAGAATATTAAATGGGACCACAGGCAGGCTTAATTCTATTCTATTCTATTCTGTTTTATTTTATTTTTTCTATCTACTTATTTATCATCTATCTATCTATCTACCTATCTATCTATCTATCTATCTATCTATCTATCTATCTATCTACCTATCTATCTATCTATCTATCTATCTATCTATCTATCTATCTATCTATCTATCATCTATCTATCTATCATCTATCTATCTATTTATCTATGGATGTGTAGTCAGGTGGGGGGAAGGGGTGCCTCCGAGGGCCCACGCTGAGGCATCCCTTCCCCCTGAGGGACCAGCCACACGACAGTATAGTATAGAATACTTTATTCAGGGCCTGGGGAGGAGAATTGAGGGGGTAGAGACAGAAAAGAGAGAGAGAGAGAGAGAGAGAGAGAGAGAGAGAGAGAGAGAGAGAGAGAGAGAGAGAGAGAGAAGGAGGAGGAGGAGGAGGAAGAAGAAGAGGAAGAGGAGGAGCAGGAGGAGGAGGAGGAGATGCTGGCCATGAGCATGAGGAGGGGGAGGGGAATGGGGAGAGAGGAAGTAAGGGGTAAGAGGACAGAGCAAGAACAAGAAGGCAAGAGAGAGGAGACGCTCCTTTTATAGTGAGTCAGGCACACCTGGCTGTTGCCAGGTAATTGTGGGGTGGAGCCTAGACTAAATTCGAACACTATCAATCATCTACCTATCATCTATCTGTCTGTCCGTCCATCCATCCATCCATCCATCCATCCATCCATCCATCCATCCATCATCATCTATGTGTTTTGAGTAAAAGTCTTTCAGCCTCCACTCTGGAAACCTTTTTGATTCCTCTTGAGCATGCGCGTCCGTGCTGAACTCCTGTGGTCTGGGCCACAGCTTCTCTCCTCTTCACTCCACGGGACTGCTGTAGTCTCATGGTTAATGCATATTTTCCTGATGGCTGTATGTTCCAGGAGAGAAAGACCTGCCCAGCATCGTTCATGTCAATGCCCTAATTGTGCCATATGTCCTGAACAATGGCTGTGCTGATTGGATGAAAGTTTGTGGTTCCCGCTGTGACTAAGGCGCTCCGTGTCTGTGTGGATAATGGGCAATTATGGGCAAGGTGAAGACAGAGGCTTTGGCGACTTTAATATTCCAAGACTGACACAAACTGAATTATTTGTTAGTTGCTTGGACTGAGAGATTTTTAGACAAGCATTAAGTCCTCTTGAGAGTTGAAAGGCAGAACACTAAACAGTGTTACACTGACTCATTTAAGTTTAACTGCTGTTGATGTAATCTCCACATACTCTTCATTTTCCTCCGGCTCTGTTGGTCGCTCCCTTTCTCTTTCTTTACTTCTATGCACAACACACACACATATACACACATTCATACACCCCTCTGACACCCCCAAATCACTCAAAACCAGGCAGAATGCAGGCTGACACGCCACCTCTAAATGAGCATATATTTTTTATCTAATTTAGCATTAAAAGTAAGAAACCAAAATGAATGTCATTTTAGCATACTTGCTTATTAGAAGACCATCACTTTATTTAAGGTTCTTTTTTTTAAATCTTATTTATTTATTTTATGCATCGGAGTATTCCATCTGCACATAGATCTGCATGCCAGAAGAGGGCATCAGATCCAATTACAGATGGTTTTGAGCCACCATGTGGTGCTGGGAATTGAACTCAGGACCTCTGGAAGAGCAGCCAGTGCTCTTAACCCTGAGGCATCTCTCCAGGCTCCAGTTTAAGGGTCTCAATGATGGTAGAAAGTTAAAATCTGTTTAATATCTAGGAGATCTTTGATTTTATAGTAGTGATCTCATCACTTAACAAAAAGACATTTCTATATATTTGCGTGTACGTATATGCATGCTATATGTGTGCTGGTACCTTCAGAGGCCAAAAAAGTACTCCCTAAAGTTAGAATTACAGGGAGGCTATGAGGCCCCAACATGAGTGCTAGGAGCTGAACATGGGTTCTGGGAGAACAAAAATGACCTTTGAATAGCCGAGACATCTCTTCAGCCCTACAATTTAATCTCAGTTGATGTATTTTCCCCCCTAACTTTCAAAAAGCTATTTTAGACACATCTTTTGGAAGAGCAACTTTCTTTCAGCTACAAGACTATTATCTAAATATTATATAAACAATATTAATGATAATTATTATTTTTGTGTTGCTGTGTTGTGATTGGTGCTAGAGTCTTGAGTTCTAGGACTGAGCCATTTTATTTTTGTTCTGTCTTTCCATACTGTTCTCATAGAAATATATTTTCATTCACTTATTTAACCAAGTTGTTCCTCAGCATCTAATTAATGCACTTCATTACATCCCTGCACTCTATGGGCAGAAATTAGAGTAGGAATAGCAAACTCTGGGCAATCCTAACACTCATAGATGGACACGGGCTGCTCTGTAAGGGAAGCACAGTCTCAGTTAACTTGCTGACTGGTGTGGAGAGGCTTTCCGGGAGCCAACTCAATGGACAGGCGTTTTATGGGAGCCCACTGTAGTCTCTCCTCACACATCTGTCCTATTCATGTCTGCTCGTGGCTGTGACTCCACCGCTGGGCCTACTACAGCTGTCTCTCTCTGTCTGGGGTATCAGAACTACTCCAGAATCAGCCAGTCAGGGCGAGTCCTGCCTGTGTCTGTATGATCATGCTGGCTGGGACTTCAGAATACACCGACTGTCGGACGACTGGTGTATTCTCCACCTGACTGGATGAACTCAACAGTACTGAAGGGCAGCTCTGTGGCAGCAATTCAGGGACCTGTGGGATGACGGGAGAGAGCCTGGCGTGGGGTCTCACAGAATAAGGTCCCCCAGGGTGATCCTGCATGCAAGGTATAAAGTCTTTTCGCTTTTGCAATTTTTCCTTAAATACAATTTAAAATTTGCAAGTATGTTTCAATCAGTGAATCATTAGATGATTGGACTAAACGATGCTGAGGCCATAGTTTGTTTTACATTCATTTTGAACCTATTGTTGAGATACCAGGACCACGTTAATAATACGACCCATTAATTATTATTCAGAAGTTAAGTCTTTAAAAAGCACAGTGGCCAGAGGCCATCATTAAGCCAACACAAGCGATGGTTATTTCTTATGCATCATTTTTATGATTTGTTTTCCCTTTTCAACAACAAAGTTCTCCTCAGTGGCTTCATACTGAACCTCAAGGAAGTTCAGAACAGGAAACTCTCAATAATACTTTCTCTCCTTTGGAACCAGACAGCTGCCAAGGTTATGTTTTAGCATGTTTGAATATTAAATAATTCACCTGGGAGAAACATTCTTTTAATGGCCTCAGAATGCGAGAGAAACATTCACTGTGGAGAATCTAAAGTCACATGCATGTCCTGTGGGTTATCGGTTCAGGTTCTAACTAGAGTTTTGGGTCAATCGCCAAACGCTTCCTACTTGCCTCAGTTGGAGAGGAAGACATTCAGATTTGTCTTGGGGCATGTAGCGATTAATGAACAGAGGCCACGGATTTGTAAGAGAGCAGGGGAAGGTATACGGGAAGGTTTGGAAGGAGGAAAGTGGAGCGGGAGATGATACAGTTATGTTATGACCTCAAAGAATAAAAAAAAAAAAAGATCCGCCTTGTGGTGGTTTGCGTAGAGGAGAGAAGAGATCAGTCAGTCAAAGGCTGCCTGCAGAAGGCTGTGCGCTCAGAAAGGACTCAGGCACTGGGGACTTCCCCTCTCTCTGTTCGACACAAGACTGCGTGCCAAAGGACAGCCATGTGACTGTCTGGTCTTATCCTCAGTCGGTCTAAACTTGCCGCATTCCCCCCAGACATTTCCTCCCGAGTTTATCCAGTGCCAGAGAACTGGCCTTGACTTCTAGAATAAAGATGAGACTGAAAATTCTTTGTTAATTCCACAACTGCATTATAGCATCTGCTACCAGTATCCTTACAGGACCACAAATATGTTAGCTCATCAACCGACTCTTATTTGTACATAAGTGTAGATACTATAAACTTTTATTTATTTAACAAAAAGCTGGATAGACATCTGTAGGGTAACGTAACAGATGTACAGCTTGGTCCTCATGTGGGAACTCTAACAGCAGGAGCAGGGCTATCTCTGACACCATTGTCTGCCTTTGGATCCTTTCCCCTAAGTGGATAGCCTTGTCTAACCTCAATAGAAGATGTGACCAGTCCTACTACAACTTGATATACCAAGTGGGCATTTTGATATCCGTGGGAGGTCTCCCCTTCTCTGAGGAGCAAGGGGGGAGGGCATAGGGTGAGGGGCTGATGAGAGGGAGGGACTGGAAGGAGAGAGGGAGGGGGAGCTCTGATTAGGATGTAAAATAAATAAATACATTAATTAATAAGAAGGAAATCTCTGTGATATGTGAGGGTCATACTGATAGGCGGCAAAGTGCATGAACGATTCCCAAGTGGCGATTGCTTCTCCGCTGTTGGCCAGGCAGCCTGGGCGGTCTCTGTTTCAACTCCCCACAGCGTGCACCCATCCATCGTTAAAATGAGCAAGTATTTGGGGCTGAAGAGATGGTTGAGTGGTTAGGAGGCATGCTGCTCTTCCAGAGGATTCGAGCTCTGTCCCCGGGCATCCCTGCTGGACGGCTCACACTCAGAGCTCCTTCCCTAGGAGATCAACACTCTTTTTCTGTCCTCTGCCAGCACAGCATACACGGGACATTCACCCACTCGATCATACACATAAGGAACAAAATCACAAACAAGAGATCTAATGAGAGTGTGCGCACATTCTTACTGTTTACTGAAAGGACAGAGAAATAGACACATACATTTTTTCCTTGTTATTAATAGAAAAATAACTTTCAGATCCTCCTCCTCCTCCTAGTCTCTGGACACGGCGTGCCTCATTTCTGCTGGCTCATGATATGGAAGCGTCCTCTTGCCCTCCCTCTGTCTCTCCGAGCAAGCGTCCGTCCAGTCCAGCTACCCTGGGTCAGTGGGAGGCGAAGTTGGCCTCTTCGAAGCTGCTTCACACTCTACTGAGCAGGGCTGTTGATTTTGCATTAAAATGACTGACCCTGCCAGTCTCTGTGCCCTGGCCGGCCGACGGCCCGAGGCAGTGGTTTTTGTGTGTGAAAAGAAGAGTCCAGGAAGCTCAAGCCAAGTGGTGCCAGCCGGGCCCTACCAGCTGTTCTCTGCAGTGTGGCCTCCGCCCAGTGACCCGGAGCCTTGGCAGCTTGCCCTCGGGCGAAGAAGGATCTAGAGAGTGGCTGCCTGCCCCACCCACAGCCATCGCCACTGAAGCCGCTGCTCTTCCCATCTTTCAGCTCCTGCCCAGGGAGATAGCCCTCGTCTAGACAGCTAACCCAGCCACCCACTTTGGATTTTCTGGTTGACAGCAAGCATGCAGATGACTGATTCTGACGAAGAAGGTAGCAGTCTGAGTCTGTTTGGAAACAAACACCTTGGGAAAAACACGCTCGACCCGCCTTGTGTTATTGCAAGGGGTGAGGTGTATGTTGTTACCGTAAACTCCAGCTTCTCTTTCCTCTAAAACATTGCAAGATTTTTTTTTCAAGTTTTCATTTTTAAAATTTTCTTCTTTTTTAATTGGATATTTATTTACATTTCCAGGCCTCCCCTTTAGAAACTCCCATTCCATCCTTCCTCCCCCTTCCTCTATGAGAGTGCTCCCCTACCCATTCCTGCCTTCCCACCCTGGCATTCCCCTATATTGGGGCATCAAACACCCTCAGGCCCAAGATCCTCCCACTGATGTCCAACAAGACCATCCTTTGCCACATATGCTGCTGGAGCCATGAGTTCCTCCATGTATACTTTTTGGTTGGTGGTCTAGTCTCCAGGAGCTGGGGGGGGGTCAGACTAGTTGGTTGACACTGTTGTCCTCTCTATGGGGCTGCAAACTCCCTCAGCTCATTCAGTCTCTTCTCCAACTCCTCCATCGGGGACCCCACATTCAGTCCAATGGTTGGCTGCGAGCATCCGCCTCTGTATTTGTCAGGCTCTGGCAGAGCCTCTCAGGAGACAACCATATCAGGCTCCTGTCAACAAGCACTTCCCGGCATCCACAATAGCATCCGGGTTTGGCAACTGTATATGGGATGAATTCCCAGATGGGGCAGTCTCTGGATGGCCTTTCCTTCAGCCTCTGCTCCACACTGTGCCTCCGTATTTCCTCCGGTGAGCATTTTGCTCCCCCTTCTAACTGGCATACATTTTACTATGGATGTTTCACAGTTGTGTCCCTTCTTCTTCATCTCCTGTCACCTCCCTCTCCCAGCACTCCTCTGTCTGCTCCCGCCCATCTCCCACTTTCTGCTCTCACATCTCCTGTGTCCTATAGGTCTCTCTATTTCCCCCAAATCTCTTCTCTGAGCTCCTTCCTAATTTCATGATCTATAGCCGTACTCGCACACCTGCATACATGCTTATGAACATTATAGGCTGGGCTCCATATATGAGAGAAAACATTAGATGTTTTTCTTTCTGAGCCTGTTGCTTTGGTTAATAGAATACTTTCTAGATCTATTTCCCTGCCATTTTCATGATTTTAGTTTTCCTCATAGCCAATCTATGTGCACCTAAGTGATCTGATTCCAATGTGAACCACATTGTCAGGATGGGATCCATCCATCTTTTCCATTTCCTTGGTATCTCGAACCATGTGGCAGTAGACATGGATCTGCAAGCCCATGTGTGGTGGGACATGCAATCTTTGGGGTACGCTATGGTCAGAACTGGTATAGCTGGGTCTTCCGGTAGTTCTGTATTTAACTGTTAACAAACTTCCGTACTGATCTGAATAACGGCTGAACTAGTGTAGAGCCTTACTAGCTGTGGGTAGAGGTTCCCTTTCCCCACATTTTCACCAGCGGTTATCAATGGATTTCTTGTTCTTCGCCATTCTTAGTGGGGCAGGTGGAGTCTGTAGTGTAGAGACGGTATATTGTTCCTTTCTCATTTCCCTTAACCTAGAGAAAGTCTCACTGGCCAGCACAGGTTAGTCTGGGAGGTCGGCCATAGTTGCTCTCTTTCACCTTTCTAGCTCTTCTTGTGAAACACTGTGGGATTTATCATTTACTGTTTAAGATTTTTTTTTCTTAAGAGGTAAAAGAAAACTCATGTACTATCGGGTCCATTAAAAGAAAATCTACCATGTTACTGACAATGCTTTTAAGAATCAACAAATTCTAACTCCAAGCAGTAGAAAATCCAAATTCCAAAGTGGATTTCTGGGGATTCTGCTTCCTTAAGTCTTTCAGAAAATACCTTAAATAATGCTCTTTAATCTTTTAAAATGTTCCCATGTGCTCCTTTGCACTGCCCAGTTCCCGAGGAGACATTCTGCTTGTTAACTTGGACAGAGGCATCTGAGGTTCTTGAGATGCTCTAGGTACCTAGGTGTGTCCGGCACACAGTCTGCAAGGTGCATGTGACCCAATGCAAAAATCATACATGCACTTAACATATTATAGGACCTTTTGGAAGCTTCATTTGCTAACTCGGTTGTTCCATTCTCCATTGTGAATTTTATAGATGGAAACATCATGTCCCAAAGTCGAAAGGTTGAACACACCATCAGTCTTCCTCAGTTCTTGATGCTGTGTGCAGTAATACTGACTGACCAGGGAGGACTGGCCAACTGGTACCACAGAAGCAAGTCTGGTATGGTGGCAACCAGCTGCTTTCCGGTTGGATTTGATGCCCTCTCCAGAGGAAAGAACTCAGAATTGTAACTGAAAGCTAGCCCTAAGCTTGTGACTTGAGAGATAACAGATCCTGATAGAGAAACTACTGCTCTTGTTTTATTAAATGGACACAGTACAGCTGATAAATTGCCCAGTGGACAACCAACTTCATGCTTGTAGAATGTTTTTGCTGTCACCTTTGGTCAGAGTGACCAGCTACGACTGCAGAGACCTATAATGAGTCAAATATAGTAAATATGTAACTGTTAACCCTTCTCCCATAAATAGAGCATCTATATCACTCCCTCCAAGGCTCAAGGAACAGTATGGAGGAAGAGACAGAAGGAACGAAAAAAGTCAGATGAAGTAGGGTGTGGGGCAGTGTGGAATGTTGACTTCTGGGCATGCTGTGACTCTCTCAGTCTTGAACTTACAGAAGCTGTGATTATATACGCAAGAGCTGCACAGAGGCCTGTCAACACCCTGTCATGGAAGGGAGAGTGGCTCATCAGGTCTCACCCCCTCTGAGGATCTATCTACAGATAAGTGTTGAGAGAGAGAGAGAGAGAGAGAGAGAGAGAGAGAGAGAGAGAGAGAGAGAGAATCAGTGGAGGTAAAATGGCTGCTGTGTAGATGACACTGGCCCCCTCTGGAGCAGAACTTGGGAAGGAGCAGCCAGGGGAGGGAATGTGCTTTAGTTCCCAGCTTTTCATGTTAAGGGTATTTTATTATTATGTTTTTACTCTGTGCATGTTTTACTTTGCTAAGTTAACCATAAAAGTAGAAAGTCCATCTAGGATAGTTTTTCTGAAAATCAAAAGTAGCACCCGAAAAGCAAGCCCAGAACAATAAAATGTTCATCTCAAATAGAAAATATGTCTTCTACTTTACATCCAAAAATCCCATAGTTTATTATTTGTTTTCTAAAATGAATAAATACACTAAGTTCATCTTAGAGGATATTTCTCTCCCTTTGGAAAACTACTAACTTAGCTTTGATTTCCTAGCAGAAAAAAACCATACAGTCAGAGTAAACAGAGGAAAGTTTTAAAAGGAAAATGATTAAGGCATTTGATGACGAAGCCTTAAAGCTGAAGGATTTCTACAGACACATCTAACCTGAGGGGCCCCTCAGTGGCTGCTAGTGGGAGGTGGTGGCTTTGAGATATAGGATACTAAGATAGGCTTGGCTTTTCTCATCTCCTATTCATTCCAGAACTTCAGAACTCCAGATCCTCTTTGGAGCCTGGACCTTTTTATTTGTCTTTGGGAAATGAGCACACTGAAGTTTGGAGGAGATTTTGGAAAGACACTGACTTTTCTGTCCAGGGCTTGCCCTGTGTAGAGACCAGGGTGCATATGTATATGTGTGCTTAAACGGGGCTCCACCAAAGTGCTTCACTTTTCTGCAAAACCTCTTTTCCCCAAAGAGAATAGATGATGTATAGGGTTGGGCACAAGCCAAGGAATTGTAATGATAACTTCTCATAAAGGACAAGAAACCCTAGATTAGAATTAGAGTACATTTTATTCATATGTGCACTGTATGTGTGTGTGTGTGTGTGTGTGTGTGTGTGTGCCATTTCAATGTCCTTAAAGTTTCGTGTACTCTAGGCTTGCTTCAAACTTCTTTACCCACCAACTCCACCCCACCCCCAGGTCTGGAGTTACACCTATGCACCACCACTCAGTTTATGGGATGCTGGAGATGGAACCCAGGACTTCATACATGTTAGGCAAGCTAACTCCCCATACCCTGAATTTTGCCTTTTATTATATGCGATATACTTGGTTGAGATGATGTGTTCTAAGCAACATGCTTATATGGCAGCATTGGTTCATATAGTATATGAACTTATAGTTCATATATAGAACTATATGAACTATATAGGTATAACCTTACTCTTCCATGACCAACCATGGTGAGCAGGTTGAGGACTGCACTTGAATGAATACCTAGAATAATCATCTGCCGCTGGGGCTCCCCCAGATCACACTTTGGTAAAAATCCTTGACATATCAAGTATTGAGAACAAACAGCTTCATTTCAAAAAGCATAACTGTTAACCCCTGTGATATCTACGAGACATCTGATATCTAGGTGATTTCTATGAGTAAGATAGTGATTCAGTTTGGAATCACTATTTCTATGAGTAAGATAGTGATTCAGTTTGAAACATCTAGTTAGAGTTAAGGAGCAACCCAAAATGAATCTCCAAACTGAATCACACCACTCCTCAATCAAGCATGTTTGCTTATCGTGATTGGCTGTCAGTGCCAAGTCTACACTCAGAAATGTAGAGCATTATTTTGTGATTTGGGGGCCTGCGTCCCCAAGGAGTGTTCTATGCGATCCCCACCCACAGATGCTGCCTGCTCAGTCACATTCCTGTGCTTTTCCACATGGTGCTTTGGCTGCTGTGGCTGCTTCACCCCATCTAGTCTTCTCCTTGGATAAATTTGCTCATGTGGGAGCTGTTCATAGCTCACCTCTTTCTTCTCTAAATCCTCAAAGCAGCTGCTAACCCCATTGTCTTTTTTTTTTTTTTTTGGTGCATAGCTGCACTTAGAACATACAGGTATTAGCTGCAATTCTCTCTCTGACGTGACTAAGTTTACTTTCTCAGGGGAAGTCATGAAGAAACCACCCCATTAGTTCCCACAACTTCATGGACCCAAGCAGTTAAGGAAGGAGGTCCCTGGGACATAGTGTTGATGATGGGGATGGGTCTCATCTTGAGAGCTGGCTGAGAGACATGTAATGTGCCCAGGGATTGCAGAAAATACATGCGGCCTCAGAGAGAGAAACTGGGCCGTGAGACATGAAAGAGTCCGGTTGGCAGGGAATCCTCTCTGTGCTTGAGGGTGCTTTGGGGGCTTTTAATAAGATCTTTGGGACCAATGACCTGATAACATATCTTCTCTGTGTAAAAAGCACCTCCCCCTAGCCTCCACAAAATGCACACACACACACACACACACACCACATACACATATTTTCTTGCTTTTTTTCTGACTTTAAATTTGTGAACAAATCTGGAAGCAATATCATCACTCACTCATTTAATATTTACTGAATGCATATTATATGATAGGGGATATTTTAGATATGAGCACATGTAATTTATCCCAGAAGGAGGAAGCAGACAACAGACAAAGAAGAATAAAGGTGTGTAGCATGCTCGCCATAATCACTGAGAAAGAAAAACCGGTAGCAGGGAAGATGGAAATGAGACTCGAGGGTTTGAGGGCGGACTGGGAGACATTCCCAGGAGTACAGAGTTCAAGGACCAGAGGGAGTCAGCTTCATTTGGTGCTGCATGGAGACTTGCGGAATTCAGGGAAGTTTATTTTGCCAGAGGAGCAAAGCAAGAGAGTGGAGGGTGCATATTAATGAGCACCCTGATGTCTCACTGATCCAGGGATAAAATTAACCAGGAAGAAGAGTTATGGACACCAGGAACAGGGGACAATGTCAAAAAGTTAGATGAAGGGAGGGCAGGGTTGTTCCCCCAAAGGGACAGACATGGAAATAAGAGTGAGTGCAGAGAGAGGGAGAGGGAGGGGGGAGAGAGAGGGGAGGGGAAGGGAGGGAAAGAGAGGGGGAGGGGGAGAGGGAGGGGAGAGGGAAAGAGGAAGGGAGAGAGGGAGGGGGAGAGGGAAAGGGGGAGGTGAGGGAGGGAGAGGGGAGGAGGAGAGGGAGGGGGAAGAGGGAGAAGGGGAGGGAGAGAGGGAAAAGGGGAGGGGGAAGCAGGAAAGGGGCAGGGGGAGAGGAAGAGGGAAAAGGGGAAGGGGAGAGGGAGAGGGAGAGGGAAGGGGGAGGGGGAGAGAGGCTGGGATTGGTAATGAAAGGTTCAGAGTGGTGCTGTGCCAGGAGTAGGCGATTAGATGGCTGACTTGCTGGGGTTGCTGATCCCTTTGTGCTGGGGAGGACTATTCACCTCAGAGAGCACATAATGGCGGGCTCTAGAAGGACATCCATGCACAGTTCTGGTTTGGAAAAAGAGCTTATCTCCTCAAAATACCTGGCAACTGTTCCGAGAGCATGAAAGGGAGGCTGTAGTTTATTATGAGAGGCAGGACATTAGTGCCAAAATTTTAAACCAACCTTCTTGTATACAGAAAGTGGTTAAGATAATGTCACCAACACCCTACGCTGATTGCCTCTGTGAAAGAAGATCGCCCAGCTCTAGGGAGACTGACCAAGCGGCACTCTACCCGACTCAGACCCATGAACGAAAGAACTGTCAGGAAAAGGAAATGTTGGCAAATTTTGGTCTCCTGCAAAAATCCAAGGGAGGAGATACTGATAAAATATCAGCCTAGAGACGCACAGAAATCACGGGGAAGCCCGTGGGCTTCACAGGCTGGAAAGACTGCCGTCAAGACTACAGCTGCAGATACAGAGGTTCTGGAACAACTGGCTTTGAGGGAAGCAGGTTGTCACAGGCACTAAATATACAAGACGACTGCGGACATTCATTATTTAGCTATGCAGAGCATCTAACCACTATTAAAGCAGTGGAAGAAGATGAAACATGGAACTGAGATGGGGTGGAAGCGGTACTCCAGGCCCGAGAATAGACGGAAAAGAAGCCCTTCAGCGTGATGGCAGCCGCGTGGGATGTCACGCAAAACAGATGCCCAACCTCAAGCTACTGCTCTGCAGCATTGGCTGATTTTTATTTGTTTGTTTGTTTGTTTGCTACTTAACCGGATGGCTGATACCAAGTCACTAAAATCTTCAGAGCAGCAGAAGAGAACAGCCAAGGGCTACACAGAGAAACCCTGTGTGTGTGTGTGTGTGTGTGTGTGTGTGTGAAGCAAACAGTAGGTCACAATTGTACATGGGAAGATCAAGAGTCTCACTGGAATATGAAGAGAGAGAGAGAGAGAGAGAGAGAGAGAGAGAGAGAGAGAGAGAGAGAGAGAGAGAGAGAGTGTCTTTACATGAGTGCACACCTGTGGCTGTGTGTGTGTGTGTGTGTGTATCTTTCTCTATTGACGGCCACCTTGGTTTTTCAGACAAACTTTTTCAGTGAACCAGGAGCTCAATGACAGGAAAACTGGCTAGTCTGTGAGCTGTGGGCATCCTTCTGGTTTGCCTCCTCAGTGCTGGGATCACAGGGACGTGCTGCCACACCTAGATTTTTACATAGACTCTGAGTGGTTGAATTCAGGTCTCTACAGAGCCTTGGAAAGGGTCTTTTTTTTTTGTTTTGTTTTGTTTTGTTTTGTTTTGTTTTTCGAGACAGTGTTTCTCTTTGTAGCTCTGGTCTTGTAGACCAGGGTGGCCTGAACTTAGAAATCTGCCTGCCTCTGCCTCCCAATTGCTGGGATTACAGGCATGCGCCACCACTGCCTGGCCTACTATTTGCCTCTTATTGCCTTCCCTACTGACTGCGCCACCACTGCCTGGTGGGGCATTTTTTAAAAATCAACTTTGAAATTAAAAAAAAAGAAAACAAACAAACAAACAAACAAACAAAAAACCATTCAAGTCGGCAGAACAAAAACAAAACAAAACAAAAAATCAAAAACCCAACCCAAACCAACCCAAACCAACCAACCAACTGAACAACAACAAAACCCCAAACCCCTCCAGATAATTTAGAACACATAGCATCTGCACTTCCTGTCCCTGGTCCCAGGGGCTTTCCTGCATGCAGCATATCTCTGGGAGTTCTCTGGAGTGAATGTTTTTTTTTTTTTTTTTTTACATTTCCCATGTATTTGCTTTACTTTTTTCCCTAACGTCAAAAATATTTTGTTGTCATTGTTAAAATGGCGTTTGATTGTTCAAGTTGGCTCAGAAGGTGAGGCATTCAGGCCGCTTGCTTCACTGTTAGTTTTGGAAGATACACTGCAGCAAGAACAACAAAGGCACACCAAATTGCCTTCTTACCACAGAGAGGCCATCACTGTCCGATCTGAAGGCATAGGCTGTGTTTTTATCTGACATCTCTCCCCATGTGCAGTAGCACTTAGGCCTTTAGAGTGGCTTGGGTTTGGTAGTGACTAGAGCAGGTTCCAAGTGTCATAGTTGTTCCTGAACCTGATCTGTAAAGACAGTGTGACTCCCCGACTCTGGCCTTCAAAAGCCAGAGCGGCTGCATGTGTCAGCGCTGAGGATTGTGCTAACTGCAAGTCCTGCTCTGGAATGTCCAAATGCTCTGGAATGCATATTTTAGCGGGTGATTGTGACTGTCACAGTGGCACTGAGAGCTCCTCTACTCTCCAGCAAGCACTGTCTCCTTTGTAGACTTCTCTCTGTGATGGCACAGTCAACCCCCACAATGGTAGACTTAACTTTTAAGGCTGCTGCCTTTCATCTCTGAAGAAATGGCCAGGTTCTAACACAGACTAGGAAGTTTCTGGAAATGGGAGTTTGCTGACTTTCATAATGAACTTTACTATAGTTTCTGAATTGTTTTAATCTCTTTAAATGCCAATTACATTATTACTGGTAAACATCTACATTGTGTCAGGAAGGACATAGAATGATAATGATGGAGTGATAGAATGTTGGCGAGTCAATAAAAATACCAGATTAAATGCGTGCTGGAGAGATGGCTCAGTGGTTAAGAGCACTGACCGCTCTTCCAGCGGTCTTGAGTTCAATTTCCAGCAACCACTCCGTGGCTCACAACCATATCTAATGGGATCTGACACCCTCTTCTGGTCTGTGGATGTAGACCACTCATACATCTTCTGGTCTGTGCAGCAGAACACTCATACATTAAATAAATACAAATTTTAAAAAAATGTTTTAAATAAATGCATGTGTAGAGTTAATTTCTCATCTTGCTTCTGTGTCCTCAACCAACTAAACAAAAACCCCAAACAATTGTCAGATATTCAAGAATGAGTCAGACTGAGAACCTTCTTAGGTACACTTTTGAGTCTTATGGGATTGGTAGATACTGCCTTTGGTAGCCCCCAGGGAAAGATTCTATAAGAGGAGTGTCCTTAAGCCAGACACCCAGGCTCCAGAAGCCCAGGAGTTTATAAGAAGCCTCTTTAGAATATGAGACACAAAAATCAATGGGACAGTGGCAGACATATCTAGCTGACTGTGTTTCAAATGGCTGGGTAGGGAGTCTCAACCTGTAGGCACACAAATCTCTGATACGTTCTTCACTTTCTAATGCCAAGGTCATTACCTCACAACATGCAGGTATTTGAAGAATAGAGGCCCAGGTAGAAAGCCAGAGGCAGCATGGAGACTGTGAAAGGGGTTTATGGATTGTGACCTATAGGACAGGAGGACAGAGAAAATGGATCAGAGGGAAAAGACATTTGCCACCAAGCATGGCAAGCTGGCTTCAATTCTCATGACCCGCATAGTAGAAGGGGAGCACCCACTTCTGCAAGTTGTATTCTGACCTCTTTGTGCTTGCCATGACACATGTATCCACATGTGCACATGCGCGCGCGCGTGTGCACACACACACACTCACACCCACAAATAAATGTTATAGATTTTAAAGACACGGCTTTGGTCATATTCTTAGTGGTTTGTGCTTAGAACAGGGAGCAGGAAAGACAACACGCTGAAGTCATGAAACACAACATACTTAAAAATGTCTGAATCAGACAACCGAAAGCAGGAAAGATAAAAGTGAGAACATTCCCACACTGGAGAGAACCTCTCTCCTAGACCCTGGAGCTTTAACTGGGTTTTCACAGCCACACTCTACCTGGGTTGTTGGAAGCCCCAAGAGCTATAGCAAAGGCTTTGGGTCCTCACATTCAGGGAGCGAATGGGACATTTTCATAACTCTGTCCCCCAGGATACCTGCATCTGGGGCTCCACACTGATGAGGTGTTTTACCACATTGTTGAGGAGTGCTCAAGAGGTTCCATTTCTACCTTTGGGATTTGGTGCCAGAGTTCCCTGTGAGATAACAACCTTCTCACATAGACTCTGAAATTTACAAGCCACCTTCAGAGCTGAGCCTGGAGTACCTAGAGCAGAAGCCATTTTTTTTTTCTAGAAACAGTTGCTCCTAATCTGCAATCAGAGCCTGTGGCTATGGTAGGGTCTTTCCATGTGTTGTGTTTTCCTCTACCTTTTATCATCAAAAATTCAGAAACAAGTATTTGCCATCTCCAACACATGGGCTCTAGAAGGGTCTGCTGGGGACATTTGATTTGCCTATCTGTTTCTTTTTTTAACCTGATTTGCCTATATGGCCCCAGAGCTGAGAGTGAACCACATCTTTAAATAATGATATGTCAATCAGGACTGTTAAATATTCCAGCAGGACACTTGCTGAGAGAATTGTCACAGTGACCCAGATTACAAGGGCCAAGAGAGCCACTGTTCAATTTTCCAGACAAACGTTGCCACCTCAGTAACTCAGACCAGGAAACATTGGAGCTGGGTTGATGTAAAGAGGCCCTAGTCAGTTTCCAGAACGCATGACACTAGGCTAGTAAGTGCCCTGGGCATACATACTCATGCACACACCTTTGATTTGATCTGATTTGAGCCTGTTAGCCTACATTAAGAAACCCTATGAAATCTGTCACTGCATCCAAGAACAATGCTATGACACTGGTTTCTGGTGGAGAAGCCAGTCAGGATCAGGATGAAGGGTAGTAATTATGTTTACAAGTTCTTAAATGTCAAACCTAAAACTTAGTCTAAGATGGATCTATCTGTGAATGGCCAAGGCCACAAGGCCAGACGGAAGAACCCTTTCTCAGGCAACTCAAGCTTGAGTATCTGTTCAAATAGGGTTATCGTCTTCATTCAGGCCACGGCAGGGTGATTGCCTTAGCTTCTGTTCTACTGCCGAGAAGAGACACCATGGCCAAAGCAACTTATAAAAGGAAGTGTTTAATTGCTTACAACATCAGAGGCTTAGTCCATGGTCATCATGGTAGAACTATGGCAGCAGGTGGGCATGGCATTGGAGAAGTAGCTGAGATGAGATCTACATCATGCTGCATGGGCAGCAGAGGGGGCAGGGGGAGGGAGGAGAGAGAGAGAGAGAGAGAGAGAGAGAGAGAGAGAGAGAGAGAGAGGGAGGGAGGGGGAGAGGAGGAGAGGAGAAGAGGGAGAGGGAGGGAAAGGGGGAAGGGGAGGGGGGAGGGAGAGGGGAAGAGGGAAAGGGAGGGAGAGGAGGAAGGGGAGGGGAGGGAAGGGAGAGGAGGAGGGAGAAGGGGAAGGGGAGGGGGAGGGGGGAGGGGCAGGGAGAGGGAGAGACTGGGCCTGGTGTGTTTTTGAAACCTCAAAGCCCACCCCCCAGATACAAATCCCCTGCAACTTCTAATCCTTCCCAAATGGTTCCACTAACTTTGGACCAAACATTGAAACATTTGAGCCTGTCAGACCATTCTCATTCAAACCACCACAGTGACCTTAACTTTGAAACCACTCAAGTTCTTTCTTAAATCACACCTACAATTAAATTAAAGGAGCCCAACATGTTTAACCCAGACTTGGGCATGAAATTGACATACTTTGGTGAAGACCCCAAGTTATTTCCAGACTGGCAAACACTGCCTGGCAGAGCAAAGGTTGGTGATGATGAGGAAAGACTGCAACTCTCACGTGCTTCAGGTAAAGACATTAATTTATTTTCTAATAAAGGTCAAGGCACAAGTCCTTCCATCCCATGCCAATGGCCACATCTAGAATATTTCCTAGAGAAACCCTGGCACCTGTGGGCAAGTGTGAGCATACAAACGTGTTCACAGAGTCCTGTAACAGCAAAATCAGAAGAACTCTATGACTTCAATGATAGATTAGAAAAATTAGTTTTATGTCATTCAATAGGTGAATGGAGTACTATACAATGGTGAAGATTATAAATAGCATTTCTCCATGAATAATGAAAATACATGGATTATAAAAGATGAATTACTGTAAGCACATGCAGTATAATTCTGTTGATGCAGAATTTGAAAACAGTCCATAATAATATATAAATGAGTAATCCATATATACAAATACATATACATTATATATTAATATGTATGCTTATTTAAGGCTAAAGAAATGAAATTTAACTATAAAGAGGATAAGACAATAATTTAGCATATAGTTTCAAATTGCTTTCTGGGGTGGGGAGCCTATGGGTAGGGAAGGCAGTTTGATAGTGAACACTGGAGTTTTAAGTACACTGGTGGGATCCATGGGTAGTACATCCAACTTAAGCTTATCTCCAACTAGCTTAAATAAATGAGATAAGGGCAGGAGTAATGGCTCAGTGGTTAAGAGCATTGGTTGTTCTTCCAGAGGTCCTAAATTCAATTTCCAGCAACCACATGGTGGTTCACAAATAAATGAGATATAAAATTTAGCATTATGATACATAGCAATAAACCAAACCTCAACACATAAGCTTTGCATTCTTGTGTGTTTAATATATGCTGTGTATGCTATGTAGCTGTGCCTTCAGCTCAATACCTTACCCAGAGGTTAGGAATGCTCTCCCCCCCCCCAGTTGAGGGATGGGGCCACCCACCTATCTCCAAAATTTTAACCCATAATTGCTCTTATCTAAAGGAAATACAGGGACAAAGAATGGAACAGACTGAAGGAAAGGTTGTCCAGAGACTGCCCAACCTGGGGATCCATCCTACAGGCAGACACCAAAACCAGATACTATTGTAGATGCCAAGAAGTGCTTGCTGACAGGAGCCTGATATAGCTGTCTATTGAGAGGTTCTGCCAGATCCTGACAAATACAGATGTGGATAATCATAGCCAACTATTGGACTGAGCACAGGGACCCCAACAGAGGAGTTAGAGGAAGGATTGAAGGAGCTGAAGGGGCCTTATCTGGCATCAGTGTGAGGAGAGGCCCTTGGTTCTGTGAAGGCTTGATGCCCTGGTGTAGAGGAATGCTAGGGTGGTGAGGATGGAGTGGGCAGGTGGGTGGGGGAGCACCCTCATAGAAGCAGGATAAGGGGGGATGGGATAGGAGGGTTGCAGAGGGGAAAACAGGAAAGGGGATAACATTTGAAATGTAAACAAATAAAATATCCAATTTAAAAAGTGTGTGTGTGTGTGTGTGTGTGTGTGTGGTTTTTGGATGAGTTTATGTTGTGCATGCCGGAGCCTATGGAACCTGGAAGAGCATATCAGATCCCCTGGAGGTACAGGTAGTTGAAAGCCACCTGATGTGGATGCTGGAGGCAGAGCTGAGTCCTCTGTACGAGCAATAAGCACTCAGCTGTGTGGCTGTCACTCCAGCCCCAGCTCTGACATCACTTTGTTCCTTACTCCTCCTTCTAGAATTCTGTTTGCCTCTTTCTCTGTATGCAAGTGTGGGAGTATGCGGGGCATTAGCAAAGAGAGGTGACACAGAGAAAGAAGTGAAGAGAGAGGGCTATTACAAATCTGTGTGTGCTCTGATACTTGTATCGTGGGAGAGAATTTAGTATTGCCATTGATACATCTGTGCATGTGTTTGTACTCATGCATACAGAGGTCAGAGGAGGACGTCCGATGTATTCTCTCATCCTCCATATTGCTTTGTGCCAGGTTCTCTTACTGAGCTGGAAGCTCACTGTTTAATCTAGGCTGGCTGGGATCTGTCCGTCCCTACCTGCCCCTAGTGCTAGGATTATAGGTACTTGGAGCTATAATCAGTGTCCCGGAGAGTTTATGTGAACTTGACACAAGCTAATGTCATCTGCGAAGAGGTAACCTCACCTGAGGAAATGCCTCCATAAGATTGGGCTGCAAGTAAGCCTATAGGACATTTTCTTAGTTAATGATTGATGGGGGCGGGGTAATTTATTATTGATCAGGGAGGGCTCAGCCCATTGTGCCTGGTACCATCCCTCAGCTGGTAGTCCTGAATGTTGTAAGAGAACAGGCTGCAGAAGCCATGGCAAGCAAGCCAGCAAGCAGCAGCCCTCCATGGCCTTTGTTTCAGCTCCTGCCTCCAGGTTCCCGCCCTGCCTGAGTTCTGGTTCTGACTTCCTTGAACGATGAACAGTGATGTAGAAGCAGGAGCCCAGTAAGCCCTTTCCTCTCCAAGTTACGTTGGTTATGGCATTTCATCACAGTAACTGTAACTCGTAAAACCCTCAGCTTCAACAAATATTTTGGTGCAATTTGTTTGCTTCTAGTTCCTTAAAAAGTTTTAACCAATAACAATTTTAGCCTTAAAGACACATTGTCAAGAAGATTGTACAGATGTCTGGGACTATTCACAACTGTAGCAATAATTTCCAATATAAAATATCAATTCGTAGCTGTGTGGTACCATTGAAAATGTTGTGTGCCCCAAGGCATTGGAAACAAATTCTCTTATGTCATTATTTTTGGAGCACTGGAGGTGGTTCTCGTGGATTTATGTGCCAGGTAAGTTCTACCAATGAGCTACCCAAGCTCTTCCTCCTCCTCTTCCTCTTCCTCTTCCTCCTCTTCCTCTACTTCTTCCTCTTCTTCTTCCTCCTCCTTGTCCTCCTGCTTTTCACCCTTTTTGTTCTTATTTTTCAGCATTTTCACAGATATTTCTAATTAGAACATATTTTTCTTGATACTTTCACACAATAAAATTTTATATACAATAAAATATGACTTTATCCAATGGTTGTTTCCTCTCCTCACACACCCAACCATATTGCCTCAACACATATCTTCTTCAAATCTTCTTCTAATATTTTTATAACTCACTAAGTCCAATTAGTGCCTACCATACATACAGGGTGTGGGACCATCCTTTGGAGCATGCAAACCCACCAATGGCCACACCCAAGAAGACTGATTCTCTCTTCCCCAATTGTTGCTGTTGTAGTAGTTCTCTACCTCCTCCTTCTCTTCCTCCTTCTTCTTCCTCTTTCTCCTTCTCTTCTTCTTCTTCCTCCTTCTTCTCCTCCTTCTCACCCCACCACAACCTCCTCTTCCTTCTCCTTCTAAACCAAACCCTTTCTTATAAGGGAAAAACTTAATGCTTGTTTTTGTAGAGATTGCCACATCTCTATTGGGATATCATATTGGGATAATAGATTTTTGTTGCTGATCTTAATTTTATTATTTAGGGAGGCAGGGTCTCTCACTCTGTAGCTTGCTAGCACTGGATAAAACCTTCATGGCTTAGCCTCCTTAGTGTCTCAGTGATAGGCATGTGTCGCTATGCCCAATTTACTTTATAAATTATGTTTCTGATTGACAAGTTATCCATGCTTATTATGTGAAGCATGAAGTGTATGAATATGTGTTCATGGTGGAGTGGCTCTTAGTGACCTCATATTTTTGGTAATACTTATCTCATACGTATACATAAAATTCTCAAAACTGTAAACAGGGACCAGGGACATAGTTCAAGTGATAAAGTTTCTGCCAAGTGAGCACAAAGCCCTGGGTTTGATGCTCAGCACCATGTAAACCAGGCAGGGTGGCCCACAGCTCTGACCCAGCACTCCGAAGGTAGACACCGGAGGGCTGGAAACTCAGGATCATTCACAGTTTCACAGTGAGTTTGAGGCCAGCCTGGTCTATGCTAGACCCAGTGTCCTGACAAACAAGCAAACAAACTGGAAGAAAGAAAGAAAAAGGTGGCACATGGAGGCATCACAGACCTTCTGTAAAGGAGCCAGGTTTACATTTCCGCTGGAAGAGATTCTGTTCCTCATCTGGAATGTAACTGGATATTTTCAGTATTTCACTTCACATCTCTGAAAATGAACTGAATGGACAAGTGTGCAAGACAAGTGTGCAAGTGTGCCCCGTGTTTTATCAACTACAAACTTGTACAAAGTGTGTACAAGCTGCATGCCTGGGTATATTTCCATGCCCAGAATCAGCCATGGGTCATGTGGAGTAGAAATAATGATGACCTTCCCGATTCTGGAGTTCTGCATGCACACAGGTGCACAGGCACAGTTGACACCACAGGTTGCTGGCCTGAGGATCCCACTGTAGGAACCTATTGGCAGAACGCTCCGGTCTTCTTGGTTACATAGGAAGCTACACATGAGCAGCTTAAGTGAGCTGGCTGAGACAACTCTAGAGATAGAATTTGAAAAATCCCTGGCCACTTGATCCCGTGTGCAGCTCAGTGGTTGCTGGGCTTAAGGATTAAGCTAAGAAAGGGGCCTTTTTTGCAAGAAAATACCAAGAAAGAATTCTGTTAGTTTGGTTTTAGAAATGGAGAGAACCTTGGCTCGTAGGCAACCAGTTTTGTGGAGCTGCAGCCGTCTGACTCAAAACACACCAGGGACTAAATGATGTTCGTTGTGTGTGTGTGTGTGTGTGTGTGTGTGTGTGTGTGTGTGAGAGAGAGAGAGAGAGAGAGAGAGTTCCTGGAGGGTTGTGGTAAAGGAGTCAAGAGGAAACAGGATTTTCAAATGGTGAAGGTGTAAGATGGAAGTGGAGGACAGGGCCAGAGGAGGAGAGAGGACGCAGTACCAGACATACCTGCAGGATTTTCAGAGCACTCACGTGGCAGGTGCCGAAGGTTCCTCTCCATCCCTGTGACAGAGCATCCAGCTAGAAGCAACTAGGGAAGCACAAGGCTTATTTGGCCCAGGATCTCAGCTGATAGTAATCTATTCTTTTCAAGGAAATCAAAGCAGGAGACGGATTCCTTGTGTAGCCTAGGATGGCCCCAAATTCCTAGACTCAAGTGGTCCTCCTGATTCAACATCTGGTGTTTTGGGAACTACAGCCACATTCAGCCCAGGGTCTGTTTAGACAGAGTGATGGTTGATGTACACAGTCCTGAGACTGGGGCAGGTGCTGGGGTCCAGCAAAAAACATTAGATAAGGTTTCATGCTTATAAGGTTTGTATGTATGTTTGATGTATGTCTAATAATTATGGAATATTATTACTGAAAATGAGCTAGGAGCTAACTATTGACTTTAATTTTGCAGGATACACACACACACACACACACACACACACACACACACACATATATATATATATATATAGAGAGAGAGAGAAAGGGAACTAGAGTCTATTCTACAGTATATTACAAATTTGGGTGCTGAAGACAGCTGTAGTTATAAGAAGTAGGGCTTCTGTACACACAGGTGTATCTAAGGGTAACATTCGGTACTACTCAGCTATTAAAAACAATGAATTCATAAAATTCTTAGGCAATGGATGGAACTAGAAAATATCATCCTGAATGAGGTAACTCAATCACAAAAGAACACACATGTTATACACTCACTGATAAGTGGATATTAGCCCAGAAGCTCAGAACAGCTAAGATACAACTTGCAGACCAAGCAAAGCTCAAGAAGAAGGAAGACCAAAGTGTGGACACTCTGCTCCTTCTTAGAAGGGGGAACAAAATAGCCATAGGAGGAGATACAAAGTGTGGATCGAAGACTGAAGGAAAGACCATTCAGAGACTGCCCCATCTGGGGAATCCATCCCATATACAGTTACCAAACCCAGATATACTATTGTGGATGCCAAGAAGTGCTTGCTGACAGGAGCCTGATATAGCTGTCTCCTGAGAGGCTCTGCCAGTGCCTGACAAATACAGAAGTGGATGCTCTTATCCAACCATTGCACTAAGCACAAGGTCCCCAATGGAGCAGCTAAAGAGAGGCCCCAAGGAGCTGAAGGAGCTGTCAGCCCCATAGGAGGAACAACAATATGAACCAACCAGTACCCCCAGAGCTCCCAGGGACTAAACCACCAACCAAAGAGTACACATGGAGGGACCCATGGCTCCAGCTGCATATGTAGCAGAGGATGGCCTTGGACATCAAAGGGAGGAGAGGCCCTTGGCCCTGAGAAGGCTCCATGCCCCAGTATAGGGGAATGCCAGGACAGGAAAGCAGGAGTGGGCAGGTTGGTGAGCAGGAGGAGGGGAGATGGGTTAGGGGGGTTTTGAAGGAGAAACCATGAAAGGAGATATCATTTGAAATGTATATAAAGAAAATATCTAAGGGAAAAAAAAGAAAAAAGGGTAACATTCGGTGGAAACGACAATGAAACAGGAAAAAGAAAGATGTGAAGACACCCACAAGGAAGCTGTGGATGAGTCCTCATCCCACAGCTCTCTGATCACAGGAGACACAGACAACACAAGTGATGCTGTGATGTCATCATGCATTAGAAATAGCAAGTTCCACTGAGCTTCATTTTTTCCATACAATACCAGGGATTCGGGAAAGGAATTTTGCACTTGGAGTTTCATGCTGCTGACCAACCTTGAAATCAGGCTGCTAAGTGGGACTTAGTGCCTCGGCATGTTGCCTAAGTCCATTTACCAGCATTCAGGTTAATGGTTAAGAGTTGGCATTTAAAGCATACGATAATTTCCATTCAGTACTTTAGTTAATAATACATCTTTCTGTGGTGTCTAAAGGATCTGTCAAAACAAGTAATGGAAAACTAGACCAACGCATTTAAGAGGTGTTTCGTATAAAATATCCCAGGCTCTCTATTTCCAACAGACAAGAGTCACTAACACACACAATTGAAGCCTGAGCCTCACAGACTGCTATAGTTTCTGGTGGCATTCAGAAGCTTTCTGGCTTTATAGTTGATTGGTGGGTAGTTTCTGGTTGGGGTCTGGAGTAGCATTAGGTATTCCTTGGATTTCAGAAAGAACCATTTGTCTCACTCAACACACGACCTCACACGTTGGATTTCACAGTTATCAAGGTCAACTGGAAACATACAAATGCCTCCTGTTCTTTTCCTACTTCCAGACCTAGGTACAACCACTGACTGACAACTGAGAAGTCATTTCCAGTCTGGAATCTAACAAATTTTCCTTTTCAGCCCCAAACATGTTGGCTTTTGGCTTTTGCCTTTTGATCCTACATAACTGGGTCAAGTTCTGTTAAACTACTGTAAAATTTTACCAGCAGAGGAATTTTTTAGTTGTTGCTCCTCACTGGAAAAGTTCCATGCCCTAAAACTGTTCCTGAACTTGTAAGTAAGCATTTTTTTTTTCCTCACAGAAAATAGTCTTTGTTCTTTACATGGAAACTAAGTAAATGTTGCTTAGCTCTTCCTTCCTTGGTTCTTCTGGGGACCGATTGTTCCTAAAAGGATTTATGGATGCAACATTGTAACCCAATTAAAATAGATATTTTTTTTAAAGACTCCCAAGGCATTTTATTATTTTTACAATAAAATTAAATAAGAAATGTGTGCTTTTTACATTAAGCTTAATTGAGTTTAACATTTTTTCAAATGATTGAATATTTTTACTGTAATGTTTTAGAAAAGAAGCAACCAAAACAAAACAAACGAAAACAAAACAAAACAAAAAGCTAAGAGAGGTAAGGAGATTAGTATTTGTAAAAGGTGACCAAGGCATGGACTTTATTGTGAATTAGTAATAGACAGAATAAGTTTATAGGGGCCAAATATGAGAACTCAGAGACCGGCTTTTGGAGGCACGGACTTTATTGTGAATTAGTAATAGACAGAATAAGTTTATAGGGGCCAAATATGAGAACTCAGAGACCGGCTTTTGGAGTCTGCTCATAAGCTTCTAGAACTTACAGTGGAGGCTAAAACCTTTTACCCTGCTGTGCTACCAGAGAACCATCTATGAATGGCTTTATGAATCTGAGCAGCTTTGTGAGTCTTAGTTCCAGCATGTTCTAGAAACTTCCAGCAGCACTTTCTTGTTTCCTGTAGTGGGGGGTGGGGCGCTATCAAATACTCTCTTTAAACATCAGCTGTGGGGAGCCACAGTATGAGAACTATGGAAAAATCCCTTTGTGTGTTCATGGCGACAGTGGCGTGGACCAGAAGGGGATGAGCACAGGCAGGGCACAGCACACCGTCAGGGAGAGGAGAGGAGTACCCCAACTAACGGCATCCAGGAGGGAGTTTGAATACAGTGGGGCTGAAGGGTGCGCTATGGAAAGTCACCACAGACTGCAGATAATGTGTGTGGAAGTGCACATACAGAAACACAGCCTCATTTCTTTCTTTCTCTATAGTCTACATCCAGATCCTGGATGTAGTTCAGATCTAGTTAGCTGTGTGCAACTAGAAGATTCTTTTTAGTTCTCTCTGGTTCACTCTTTGATTTCTTGTGCTTTTAGATTCTATGAAGAGGTGAAAACAAGCATGTGCCCCCATGTATATTCAAGGCTTCTGATAAACATAAAACATAGCTGATAAATAGAATAGAAAACCAAACTACTAAAGGCTTATTTGGACCTTTCTTTTCTCTTAGAAAGCACTGAAGGCACAGCCTGTTCTTTGGATAATAATTCCCTGACATTTTTATGTACTTAAAAGTTACCCAGGGCAGGGCTGAGGTTGCTGATCGGTTGGGAGTGTTTTCTTAAGGTAGGTAAAGTCCCGAGCTGGATCGGCACCATAGAAACTGGAAATGGTGGCACACTCCTGTTATCCCAGCATTCCTTGGGAGACAAGAGACAGGAGGCTCAGAAGTTCAAGATCATCGTTGGCTGCATAGTGATTTGAGGTCACCCTGGGCTGCATGAAACAGCAGAACAAAACAACACAATGGACCTCCCCAGACCTAAAAGTCAAACTGAAAGAATCACCCGGGAGTTTGCTGAAAGCAGTCACCATCTGCACTGTCGCCGTTCACCACCTGTTCTCTCTTGATTCAAGACAGTTGAACAAGAGCCAGAGATGTAAATGTTTAGTCTGAGCAACTCTCAGAAATCTGAATATTTCAGTTCTGTCAGGTGATTTCTGTGGGTCACAGGTGACAGTTCAGGAATCCCAAAGCAACAACTTAATCCTGACTCCTAGTCCTTGTCAAGCTGAAGACTTGCAGAGACTTTAGGGCAATTTCAAGTCAATCTCTCTGGAATGTCTCAGCTTAGGAATAAATCCTGGATCTGTTTGGCCCAGTCGCAGGCCCTTAGAGCCAAAGTGAACAATGGGCCACGGATTACCTGGTTTTATTTGAATTTCTAAAATATTTCTTTTTCTAGAATGAGGGTTTCCCAGAGGCAAGACTTACCAGGTGGTGTCTACAGTAGAAACAACACGATCTCACGATCTCTCCTGTGTGTGTGTGTGTGTGTGTGTGTATGCACATGCTTATATATATGAGAACCATTAAGGAATCTGGTCACAGACTCTGCTGTGTATAGTACTGACACCCCGTTGTATAGAGTTTCCACGTGCCTAACTTAAGTTGTACCATTTTTTTACGTCTCTTGTTCCTTTAGGTGATCTGTTGACAGTGAAAGCAACTAGCATTCTCCGCTGGATGTTCAACAAACAGAAAAGGATTTAACACCACAGATGTTTTTATGGTAACCTGCCAGGTTTGTCCTGAGAGCTTCGACTGTTACAAACATTATTTCCAGTCTTTTGTGTTAAAATAGTGGTTCTCAACCTGTTGGTCGTGACCCTTTGGGGGAGAGGTCTAACTAACCTTTCACAGGTGTTGCCTAAGACCATGAAAAAAAAAACACAGATATTTACAATTCATAACAGTAGCAAACTTAGAGTTACAAAAGTAGCAACAAAATTAATCACCCCAACATGAGGAACTGTATTAGAGGATCACAACAGTAGGAAGGTGGAAACCTACTGTTTTAGAGGGAGGGCCTTGTCCAGGATCACAGCCCAACTCTGGGTACCTGGAGTAATGTCTGAGTGAGGGGGTGGTGGGCTATGTCCCAGGCCCTCTGCTTGGATTCAGGTGTCCCATTCTGGTTTGCTCTGTCTCCGGACCGGACCACTCTCTTATCTTTCTAGCCAGCTGACTTGTGTAAAATGCAAAACTATGTCCATCCTGTTGCAGTCTACACTGGCATTCCTTTGTCTTCCATACATAATTAAAATGTTCTGAAGAAAAGGAAAGACAAGAGAGTCCTCTGCGGGCTCTTCTCCCCTAGGTTGTCAGATTCATCTCATTGTAACAGCCGTACCATTGGTTTTGAAACATTTGTATCTACCACTCTGATGGAAATTTTTTGACCTCAAGGAGGTCTTCTCTAATTCATTTTAATATCTAGTGTTTCTGTTACATGTTTATATAAGGAATATGTGTTTCCTATTGCAAATACATTCTCTCTATATTATCTTGGTGCCTCTGTCCTCAGCCACTGAGTTCTAGGACGGCAAACATGTTTCATTCATTGTTTCTGACTTTATTTATTAAAAAAAAAGAATATGTGAAAGAAGCAATTGTTGAACATGCTTGTCTTAAAAACCAGATGTATCCTATATACTCTGTTGGGGATTATAGCATAGTACTGATTTGCAGTATTAGCTCTTGCTTTATTAGAAGATATTTGAGGTTAAGGCCTCATTCTAATCAGACCCCAGCGCCATTCACAAATCTGAGTTCATTAAACCCTGAGGCAGGAAGCAAATGCCTGGCTCCAAGGCTGCAAGCCTATGCAATAATGATAGCTGTCCTGTGATCGCTTCCAGCAGATGACCCACATAGATAGCTGAGCACTGAATACACTCAGTTCTAACCACGAGCAAAATGCATTATCTCCCAAGCCACAAGCTAACCCATAGGTCCTGGTGATGTCCATGGAGAGGCAACATGGAGACTTCCAAGAGAAGTGGCATTTTAAGTCTTCTTGGTCCCTGCATCAAGGTGACTGGCATTGCTTGTCTAGGACCCAGGAAGGACTACATGTTTCAGGGGTCAACCTCAGAGTTCTAGGACCAGATAGCTAGATGAAAATCCCAGCCCCACACCAACCAAACCGGAGAGTCACCTGAGCTTCATGTCATCTTCTGAAAGTGGTGAGGGCATTCTCATTAACCCATGATATGCTGACCTCCACAGCAGGGCTCAGTATGTCTTAACCACGACAACTACACTCTTGATTTTCTATTTTATTTTTCCATGTATATTCTATGTTGTTGTTTTTTTTCTGAAGCAGTTTAGTGGAGAAAGTTTTATTAGGGTTCACAGTTTGAGGGTACTATCCATCAAGATGTCCCGGGAAGGCATGATGGCAGGAATGGCTGTAACTGTCATCAGGAAGCAGAGTGCAGAGTGAGAGGAACCCTCAGATTGCTTTTTCTAGGGTGGTTTTTTTTTTTTTAAGTCTCTCTGGGACTGAAGCCCATGAGATGCTGCCACTGATATTCAGGGTTTATCTTTCCTCCTCGGGTAAATATTTCTGGAAGTGCCATCATAATTATACCCAAAGTTACATCTATTAGATGACCTAAGTCCTGCCAAGCTGACAATGAAGATTAACTCTGTGTGTGTGTGTGTGTGTGTGTGTGTGTGTGTGTGTGAAGAAACCTTCCAACTGTTTTCTAATCATCTGAAATGTGAATTGTAATTTTTCTTTTGACTTAAACATACCCAGTTTTATAAATAAAAGTGTTAGGACAACTTTGAACTTTTAGACTGATACCACTGGCTGTGTTGTTTTATTCTTTGAATATCCTGATTTTTTTATTCTGTTATTTCATTCTGCTGATATTTTGCCCAGAAAGTTTTCATGCATGAAGTTGAATTACATGCTATTTTTCTGCAACATCTTCCTTGATTTCAGAAGTATATTTTGATGCCTTGTAAATCACAAAAGCAGACACAAAAAATTCAGACTTTATATTTCTCATGTAAAGACAACTGTCTCTAAAAACTACGGGCAAAATGTCATTATTAACAACTCTGAGACAAGAGCTTCCTTGAAGGGTATTTAATAGTGGCTTCTTTTGTTTCTTCCTGTCTTATTCAGATTTTCTCTCTAAATTTTTGTCTTCTACTTTATTCTATCTTTAAAAAAATCATCATAAGTTTTCCATGTTTCCAAATACATTATCATGGAGTATGCAGACTTTTTACCAACACCTGTGTGTGTTACTGGGACCATATCCTCATTTTGTATATTATTGTTTTTTCTTTGACTAGGAGAGCTAACATTCTTCCATTTACAAATATTTTCCAAGCAAGTATCCACTGTATCTGTGAACTTATATTTTCTCCATTTTCTTTTTCATTGAGTCTCTTTATGTTTTTAACACCCCCTTTTGATTCAAAAAAGTATTCCAAGTTGACTGTTCACAGTATATTTTTTTCTTGATTTTATTACTTTTTTAAAATTAATTTTTCTTGATTTTTTTTTAAATTTACCATCACTTCCAAGATCTCTCTGTACATCCCAGGCTGGCCTCAAATTTGCAATACTCTTCCTGTCCGCTGAATGCTGGGATTATGGGTATGAGTCACCACCCAGCCTCGCCACGTATTTCTTAGTGAGATGCCAGAAGTACAACAGCTAAGTACTTCTGTAGAACACACCTTACTTGTTTGTGCTACATTCAGATGTGGGAATTGAACCCAGAACCTCATGTATTGTAGACAAGTACTTTACCACTATGATACATGCTCAACCCATAGAAAATAGTTAAACTTAGCTGATATAGTCTTACTGACATTTTTCTCATCTATATTATTGAAATATCTTGCCATCGTGACCTCGAGTGTCTCCTTAACACTGAGAATTACTTAGGAGAAAATTTTAAAATATATTGGTAGTCTCTTCTTTGCCCTGATCTCACTGCACTGTAAATAGATTTGTTTCTTTAATCCTATGAATAAATTTAACTTGCAGAATTCTTTTCTTGTCATGATCATTCTGATGAATTTTTATAAATCTTTTGTGAGTGCCAGAGAACATGTGTGTCTGTATGTGAGAGACAGACACAGTCAGTCATGGTAGATGATGCTTTATCAGTGAGGTCCCCCAAGACAGAGCAGCTTTAAGCCTCAGTTTCTCACAGGTCCTTGGTAAGATAAGTACAGAAACTGGTGTAACAGTTTATGACACACAGCATAATCCAAGGAGGCACTTTTATACTGATTGAATCTAAAAACAATTTGGCTATATATTTTATATCATTTTGTTCTATCCTTTGCCCTGAAAGGAAATCAGTAGATTCATCTCGGAGCTTTTGTGCCTTAGAAGAACATTTTTAATAGTTTATTATTGGTGTTCCGGAAATGAATCATGCCAAAAAAAAATGTTTATTTTTAGCCTTTGTAATGACCAGAGTAGGAAAGCCACTTCCGCTCAGAGTAACCCGAGGCTTTCCCAGTAGTTGTAAGCAGAGTTGGCTTCCATTAAAACTATATTGGGATTTCTTGGAGTCCAAGAGGGTGACTGTAATGAGCTTGATTGAGCTCCAGAATGAGTTATTTGACAGACCCTGGAATCCAATCAATCTGATTGGCTGAGGAGTCTTCCATGGCAGGCACACAGCTAGTCCTTTGCACACTTGCACACATCTTGTGTGGAGCTGTCCCACAGTCCTTGATGGCTCACACATTGTAGACTGCTTCGCAAAATACTTGTTGTCCATTCTCTCTTTAAGCCTCCTTTTTTATTATTATTTTTATTTTTATTTTCTTTTACCTAAGGTCTGAATTCATAAAATGGGTCATTTGTACACAGCATATCCACTTTTTTGTTTCTGTGTACCTATACAGGAACAGAATCCCATCCTTGAAGCACAGGGTCATATGCAAATGTGATTACAGCAATATTAACAAGACAAAGAAGATAAAGCTGTGCTTCCTGGCGTGGTGCTGCAGTCCCAACAGCAGGAGACTGAGACAGGAAGACTGGGAGCCTAGGACAGCCTGGTCTAAAAATGAGACAGGTGCCAAAAGAAAAAAAAATTAAATGCTCTAAATATCTACAAAATACCTAGAATAGAAATGATCAAGGGCCGGAGAGATGGCTCCGTGGGTAAAGGCAGTTGCTGCCAAGCCTTGCAACCTAAGTTTGATTCCTGGGACCCAGGCAGCGGCAGAGGAGAACAAGGATTATGGATTTGTGTGTTGACTTCCACGTGCAGGCTGTGGCATGTGCCCCTCTCCCCCATCAAAAAGCAAATGCAAAAAAAAGTTAGAAGAGATGCCCAAGAAAGGTTGCATCTCCAAAAAATGTGGTATATCTACACAATGGAGTACTATTCAGCCATTAGAAACAATGAATTCATGAAATTCTTAGGCTAGAGAACATCATACTAAGTGAGGTAACCCAGACTCAAAAGGTGAATCATGGTATGCACTCACTAATAAGTGGATATTAAGCTAGAAAACTGGAATACCCAAAACATAATCCACACATCAAATGAGGTACAAGAAGAAAGGAAGAGTGGCCCCTTGTTCTGGAAAGACTCAGTGAAGCAGTATTCGGCAAAACCAGAACAACAGGGAAGTGGGAAGGGGTGGGTGGGAGGACAGGGGGAGGGAAGGGGGCTTGCGGGACTTTCGGGGAGTGGAGTGCTAGAAAAGGGGAAATCATTTGAAATGTAAATAAAAAATATATCGAATAAAAAAAAAGAAAGGTTGCATCTCTAAATATTCAAAAGCACAAACTGATAAAGCTTGAATATTAACAATTATTTACAAGGCCATATAAATATTATTCATGTTGTGTTAGAAAAAATATGGAATTGTATATAAAATGACCTTATATCTATATTCTAAAAAATCATTTATATAATAAAATCACTAGGAGAAAATCTTGGAAACATTATGTAGTAAAACTAGGATTTCTTTCTTTCTTTCTTTCTTTCTACAACCTTTGCTCATTTTCCTTAATGATCAAATGCTATTTTTATCATACATCACCAGTATAGTTTGTACTAAATAAATATGTCCCTAATGTGCTACATCTTTAAGGAACATGCAAAATCTGGCAGCTACTTATCTGTTGTACAATCTTATCTTTTTAGTCTAAAATAATATACTTATGTTTTCAAATCATACATAAATTTAAGAAGATACAGATAGGAAAAGAAGTAGGAAAAGAAGTTAGCATGCTTCCATAATCAGCAGGGAGATTCAGAGAATGTTGGAGCTAGTAGTCCATGGTGGAACAGAGAAAACTGCTCTCTCCACTGTGGCTCTGTTTCCTGAGGGACTTGTGTTCAACTTACATAATAAAAAAAAAATGAAATTCTGTGACTGGAAAAAGGCTCAGTGTGTGCAAGTATAGGGGCAGGAGTTTGGGTCCCCACTACCCATATAAAAGTCAGGCAGGCCTGGCATCTCTGCCACCCCCACATACCTGTAATCTCATCACTCTGAAGATTAGACAAGAAATGCCTGGGGCAAACTGGCTAGCTAGACTAGCCGAACTGGCTCGCTCTGAGCTCAAGGGCAATCCTTGCCTCAATATAAAAGGTGGAGAGCGCAATGGAGGTGTACACCTGATGTGCTTTCTGGCCTTCAAATGAATGTGCACACACATGCATGAACACACACACACACACACACACACACACACACACACACAGAAGACTCTATCTCAGCATTTCCTGATTGGGTGAGTATTTCAACAAAGCTTATTTACCCATAGTGACCACAGCTAAGATGTAAGATGCAAAAGGAGATTTCCTTATCTGAAGATTCTTTCCTCCCTCGCTTCTTCCCAGCTTGCATTTTGAGGAGCTCTGATCTGCCCCCACAATTCCCTTACAGGCATCCCCCCTGCCACATTCTCATCCACTGCAGTTGCCTGATGATCAGGCCTTAATTCTTATGTGACTGAATGCTCCGAGAGAGAACCTGTCCCTCTTGCCCACCCTTGTGTCTCCAGCTGTAACCCAACATTTGGCAAACGGTATCTACCCTGTGACTGGTCATTGAATGAGTTACTTAATCCAGCATACAGTGCCACATATATAGTCATAGAAAAGTCTCCTCAGCATGTGTCTATGCATGTCTGCTTTGGAAAAACAGTTTCACATTTAGATAAGTTAAAACATTTCATTCAAAGTCGGAGCTCATGAATCACAGAAATGGTGCCAATTTTGTAAGCAAACTGTGCTAACTCTGCTACATGAGCTGGAGTAGAGGGAGAGATGCTTTAAAAATAGCCGACCGGATATCCTTCTTGGTGGCTTGGGTTATATAAAAGTATTCTGTGTTAAGCCAATGCTTCACACGGACCGCTGAACTTTGAGTGGGTTATATGGGGTTTCCTTTCAGTGTTGAACTCTGTTTGCAAATAAGACCAGACTAAGAAAAAAAAACCTAATCCCAAGAAAATGATAAGCTTTTGAAATAAATGTCATTTTTTTTTTAAATTTTAGATTGGGGGACGGAGTTTTGTCAGGTTTAGGCCATCAGTTGACCCTGTAGGGCACGTGGGGAGACGGTACATTGTGACACAAGTCTATGGCTGGCAAGTTGCTTGTCTCGTAGAAGTCAATAAACAAATGAAACTTGAAAAGTGTCTGGACTCCAAGTTGTTCTCAATACCACATGTACTATGGCACAAAACTATGTGCAGGTTTAGAGAGGATTTTTCAAAAGTGTGTTTAGGGGTGGTGTTCCACACCCCACCCCTATGCCCACATAGACCTATATCACTGTTGAGTTTGTCCTGCCCTGGCTGCATGCATATGAACTGTAAGCATACCCAAATTTTGCTGTTGTGCTTTATTAATTTAATTCAATATGTTACTATTTTGCATTTTAAGCTATTTGGAGACATTAAATTATTACTGGCAAGGAGAAAGACAAAAAGTCCATAAACCATCATAACAATAAATAATGCCCTTAAAAATGAATACAAAACACAGTAGCTCAGAAAAAACACTTCCTAGGTCTTTCTTCATAGAGAAGGTAAGAATCCCAGCTTCTGAGGCAGGCTCTGAGACCAAGCAGACATATTTGGTGCCCTGATGAACATTCTTGGTCAATGACTATTCCAATCACATATGGAGGAAGATCCTTCCCTTTTGTTTTGTAGATATGTGATTAATTTTTATCCCAGGGCAAGCATTTCTGCTAACATAGGCAAACCTGGAAATGCTGTGGGTGGTAAGCAGTTAGTGACTTTAAACATTCCCTAGTTCATTCTGGGTATCTGCCAGGCAATCTTCCCAATACCCATGTGCAATTGCTGCTCTGAGTTTGTTGTTCCTGAGGCTACCTATTTCTTCACATGGTAAGATGAGGGGTAGAAGGCTGCTGGCCCCACAATCCTATTGGCCGGACTATTACATGGCTTCCTGTCCCTGTTCTGTACTATATTTAGTGATAAGAAATAGGAATGATTTAGGCTCATGAAATGACTCCTTAAAAAGGAATTTATTTGAATGAAATGGGGAGTAGGTGATCCACAGATATTGAGGAACAGCTAAATAAGCCAGCCCCTATGTAAGGATGGCTGTGAGGATTATGAAATAGGAACTAACAGAATGGTGTGTGTGTGTGTGTGTGTGTGTGTGTTGTTTTGCTTGTTGGTTGTTGGAGACAGGGTCTTCTGCAGCCTAGGCTGTCACCAATTTGCTGAGTAGCTGAGGCTTTCCTTGAATTCCTGATCCTCCTGATAGCCGAGAACCAAACTCAGATCTTCCACAAGCGCACTAAGTGCCATTAACTGTGGTGCCATCTCTCCAGCACAGGCGATGGTGTGTCAGTTGTTCCCAAACACAGCTGCACACCTCTGTGACATCAGATGAGCACCTGGCATGTGCCAAGCACGGTGCTAAAGATGTCTTCATTGCAACAATAGACTGATGTTATAATTCACAAATTCAGGAGACAATGCTAAATGGCTTTGCAAAAGCCATTCACTCTGTGGAGTGGGGCTGTGGCAAACTAAGTATCTCATTAAAACAGGTTACACCTGTAAAAATTAAACTGTTTTGTATGGGGTAGAAGGTTCTCCTATTAAAAAGGATAATAACTATGGATTTAGAGTTCAGAGGAGAAATAGCAGAATTAACCACTTGTACTCTAAAGCACAACCAAGCAAGCTTTAGAGGTATAGTTTACACTGCTGTTAGGCTGGACACTGTCCTAGAATGCTTGCTGCTGTAAACACTGACCAAAAGCAACTTTTAGGAGGAAGGGATTTGTTTGGCTTATACTTCCAGGTCAAAGTTGATCACTAAAGGGAATCAGGGCTGAAACGAGAACTTGAAGCAGGGACCATGGAGAGGATGCTAGACACTGCCTTACTCTCTGGATGGCTTGTGTTTAGTTAGTTCCCTTATATAGCATAGAACCACATGCTTAGGTGTGTCGATGCCCTAAATAAGCTGGGCCTTTCTGCATCAATTAGTAAGACTATTCCCTGCAATGCACGTCCACAAGCCAGTCCGATCTAGGCAGCTTTGCAACGGAGTCTTTCCTTTCAGATGACACTGAGATATTTAAAATGGACAATTAAAGCTAACTAGAGCAGGTGCTGCCATATTCAGATTGCTCACCTGTGACGCTATTCACAGGTAAATAGCTCTTCAATTTTAGCAACAAAACCCACCATCCTCATAGTGAATAAATAGGAAAATTAGTGGCTGAGAAAACTTAGAGAAGCAGAGCCCACTCTGTTTTGACCAACTCAGTGATGTAGCCAACAGAAAGAGCATGGCAGGTTCACAGGTGAGATCAGGTGAGAACTCAAGGAAGCTGCCCTGTGGCTTTTTTGAAGGTGAACTTTGTTGAACGGACTCCCAAGTAAATCATTTATAGTGTGCCAGCTGGTGCATGCCAGAGCAGTTGGCATTTGCCTTCTGCGTTCATATCAGAAGGTGGAGAATATACGTTCATGCCAACTTCTTTCCTGGAGTTCTTGGGCTGTATCTGTGGTACCTCAAAGGGGGGTCTCTGACTGATACTTTGCTTCAACAGCCACAAGTCATGACTTCCCACATTTTCCTGGAGCCTTAGGTCTTAAGGTCGTTTCTATTTCTAGTCTGTTGATTTTCGCCATTCTTGTATCTGAACTTATATTTCAGCCACCACATAATCACTTCTGAGGTTAAGACACTCAAACTATCAACTCACTGTGCAGTGTGATGTAAGGAAGTCGGTTAGGCCTGTTTGGGCATATGCACCTTATACAGGGACATCATTAAAGAACCCTAGAGAAAAGCGTGAGGCTCAGTGTCCTGCTAGAAATCATAAAGATAGGGGAGGGAAACACTGTTGGCATGAAGGTTAGCCTCTGAATCCAGTGATGACATCTCCCCTAGGCAATAAGGACCTGCTCGCATCTGTTGCCATGGAAACCACTACACACTTCTGGCCTCACCTGTGTGTTTCACCTGTGCTTCTCGGTGGTGTGCATGATTGCATCATGATTGGAATACAAGGTAGAGACCCCTGACCTTTCACCCCCTTTCCCCTCCTTCTCTTCTTCGCTTCTCCCAATAAACCTCTTCTCGTGGGACTGTGATGGTTTGGCTTGATCTGTCCCGTTATGAGCGCTTTCTAATACAACAAAGATGCAAGAGATAGGAAAGGAGAAAATTGTTTGGTGCACTGGAAACTCTCTTCTAACTACTGGAAGGATTCAGAACCAGCATCGTCACCCTGCCGTGATGCCGGGTTTGAGCCTAACTCATCGCCAGTTCACAGCTGTCACAAGCATCCTTTCTTACTATACTTGGCTGACTCCTGATCGTAACAAAGGGCATAGTGAACAGAGTCCATGTTTATCTGTGGCTTTTAGGTTTGTGTTCATCTCAAGACAGTGTTCTAAGAAAATACTGGCACCATTCGAGATATTTATTTGGCTTATTTTGGGTCAGAACTGAGACAAGTTATAAAAGAAAAGAATTGGCAGATTATTCTAGAAGTAATACTGGACAAGTTGGCTACTGGGGAATTTTTTTACTTGCTGAGCCTCACTAAGTTTATTTTGAGAATTGAGAAAAAGTTTGGGCTGTCAGTTCCTAGTCAATCATATTTTTCATTAAGTATAAAAAGAATATTAGCTATGTATATGTATAATATTAGTTATTGTTGTAGTTACAAGATAGGATTTTCAGTAATTCCATTTTATTTTTGCTTTGCCCTACTGAAACTTTACTATTTTACAAATATAACTTGTGGCACAAAAGGTTTTATACTCATTACACTTAATGGCTTTCATTATATGAATCTATTGCAAAAAGCAGATAGGAAGCAAGAAAAGTTATCATTGGTGTTACTATTAATATCAGAAATTTGATTAAGTTGTACTAGTGTATAAACATGATAGAAAGTGATATATTTCCTTTTAAGAAATATTTTATGTTGATAAAATGTTCATAATTCAGTATAACCCACAGCAAAGGCAAGGCTTAGGCTTGCTAACCCTGTCACTACAAAAAAAGTGTGTGTGTGTGTGTGTGTGTGTGGTGTGTGATGAATGTGTAGGGGTATGTGTGAGATGTGTGTGGATATGTGATTAGTGTGTATGTGATGTGAAAATGTGATGTGTGTGACAGCTGTGTGGCTGTGGTGTGTGAATGTGTGTGTGTGATGTGTGATAGCCGTGTTTTAAAGCTACGTGAGTGTATGGGTGTATGATGTGTGATGTGTGTGTATATGTATGATATGTAACATGTGTGTGTGTGTGTATGATGTGTGATAGCTGTGTATTATAGCTATATGAGTGTATGTATGGCATGTGATGTGTTTGTGTATGTATGATGTGGTGCATGTGATGTGTGTGAAACAGGTTTGTGTAGCTGTGTGTGTGCCTAATAGTTCTGTGTTGGTGGGGTGTACATGACCATGTGAGGGGGTAAGGAGGCTAGAGGACGATGCTGGGGTTCTGCTTTATTACTTATTCCCTCGGGGCAGGGTTTTCACTGTACCCAGAGCTCACTGATTTTCAGCTAGGCTGGCTGTCCTAGCAATCTGTCATTCCCTGTCCCTCACCCATGTCAAGCTCACATGCTGAGATTTCAGCTACACATGGGCACACTCACCGCTCTTAGTTTTTTTTTTAAACAAGTGCTGGAGATTTGAACTTAGGTCCTTGTGCTTGCATAGCTAGTGCTCTTACCCACCAAGCCATCTCCTAGGCCTCCAAATTATCAGTCAGGACTAGCTCTAGAATCAACAAGTATGTTAGTTGAAGTATTTGAAAACCCGTGAAAGTGATGACATCACCGGCGGGGCTTTAGCAACCTTGTTTGCATGGGATGGCGTAAGGTCAATAAACTTCTCACTTTTAATGGGGACAGAGCTCAGGGAGGATGTTGTTTCTGCTGGCATTTTCCGATGAAGTTATTAGAAAATACCAACAGCAAAGAATGCGCTGGATAATATTTTCAAAAGTAAGAAACTCCTTAATACATTCCAGGAAGTCCTGGTCACAAGACAACAGGGGCCATTTCGGGAGCTTGAGAAGCACATTTAGACAGCTGCTTCGCTGACCTGTTGAAGCTTTCTTGTCTTGGCAATACCTGGCATCTGTGGAATGCTTGACTGGGCACAGAGTGCGCTTAACTGCAGTGTTTCTGTAGATAAGGTGGGGTGTGGGGCAAATTGTTATCTGCCACATTTTATGACTGAGGAGATGGAGAGCCTTGGAATTGGAGTGAGTTGCCCAAAGCCATCAGAACAGTGGTCCTCTCCTGGCACCCCATGAAGGACTCTTCCCAAGGCTGGCTGCTGCCTGTCTTGTATGACACAGTGCCTCAGGTGCTTCTACCTGCGTGACTGCCTCTGTAGGTCTGGGGACTGAAGCACCTTCAGGTCACATGCTGCCTGTGTTCTGTCTCAGATAGGCCTGAGTAGGCCACAGTGAGTGGAAAATAGCCTGTGGGCTCAACCCCAGGGTACATGAGGTATTGAAGAAATCTACAAGCTGGTCTCCACCAACTATTAGAGAGCACTTGCCTGGAACACGTGTGCAGTCTTTCCGTGAGTGGAGAACCTTCATGAGCTCTTTCTTTCATGAGATTTCAGACATTACACCACCCTAGTATTAAAGGTTTGGAGGGAAGTGGGCAATCTATGTTTTCTTGGGGTAGTCAAATAAAGAAGACCCAGCCCACAGGTATATAAGCTACCAGCAAGAAAGAGTGGTGCTTATACAACAAGCTTTGAGGAGGAGGTACAAGGGCTGCCCAGAAATGCTGCTTATTGCTTTCCAAACTCACTGCTAGCCCTGAGTACTTTACTCTGAAGATAAACTATAGTTTTTAAGTCAGTGAAATCTTCCTACTTTTGGCTCCTACACTAAACAGGTTGCTGCACTTCCACAGAGTTCTATGTTCACCGATCTTGAGTTTTTTTCTTCTAATTTCTACCCAAATTGTACTTTTCCATATTTACCCTCTGAAGGAATGGATCATTTATTGTCTAGGTGCTTATCTGGCTTGTCTCTTAGGCACATACTCCAGGAGGATAAGGGGGAAACATTTTAAAACTTTATCTTTGTTCCCAGAACGCAGCACTCTGCCTAACACCCAGTAAAGACATGAGGAAGTATTTGACTTGTTGAATTTATAAATGGCTTGTTCATCTGACAAACATAGTTCTCCTCAGTGCCAAAGGATTTGAAGAACTGGTTGTTCTTCACTGATATCTTGGTTTTAGCATTTAATTGAATGGTGGTCCAGTTCCACAGCTCATTGAAGGCTAGAAATACCAGCTGTGAAGCTAAGAGCTGGAATCACCAAGACGGATAAAACATGATACCTGTCTTCAAGGAGGTGCATGGGACAGCAGCGTGGAAACAGGTTAAACCATTTCTATGCTGCAGAGAGAAATCATAGTTCAGCAAATAAAAGGATTTGGATGCTGATTTCGATTAAAAGGAGGAAATTGTGTCAGTCATAATTTACCTCAATAATGAAGCATTTTAAATTTCAATTTTATCTTAAACATCTTGTAGCTATTTAAGCGATAGACAGGGTAGTATCTGGTGCTCCTTTTCAGTTATCTAGAAAGATTTATCAGATGTCCCCATTACACACTCACTTCCTCTATTAACTAAGAATGCTCTTGGATCAGATTCTTATCTGAGAATTGGAAATGATATGATTTCGCTCTCTGGCTATCAGAAATGCAAGACTTGCTGTTGGGCATTTGACGACAAAGTATCTACTTTATTAAATGATCATTATCATTATGAGATAACTTTAGTGAAGGTTTATCTTCATTTCCATTTTGGCATTCTTCCAGCTGTGTGTGTGTGTGTGTGTGTGTGTGTGTGTGTGTGTTGTATGCATGTGCATGCATGTGGAGGCCAGAGGTGAACCCTGTACAATGGTTCCTCAGTGATGTTTACTTTGGTTTGTTACACATGGTCTTTCCATTGAGCTGTAGTTTATCCACTTGGCTAGGGTGGTTGGCACATGAGCTCCAGCCGTCTACATTTCTCTGCCTTCCTCATACTGGAATTGTAAATGCATGCACCCATACCTGGCTTTCTTAGATGGTTCATGTGGCTGGAGCTTGCATTTTGATGCTTGCATAATGAGTACTTTGCAGATTAAGCTATTTCTTCAGCCCTTACTTCTAAATAATTGGAAATACACAGTATGCCCAGTGGGGATAGCTTTCTTCAATAATACATGACATCAGTCTATAATGAAGTCTTCTGTAGAAATTAGAAAAATGTTTTCATAATAATCGACAACACAAAAAATATACCAGCTTACTTATGGATGGAAAAGTGGGCAAAGAAAAGGTCTAGAAAGGAAGAGACCAAACTATTATCAATGCCGTCTTGAGAAAATATGATTACAGTGGGTTTTGTTTTTACTTTTAAGCACATCCAACTTATTTTGAAATTCAATATGCAAACTCTTTGACTTTCTCAATATTATACATAAACACACAGCATAACATGATGCCCTGGTCAAACAAAAATAACATCTCGCCTTGTTACTTTGACTCCCCATGAAAACTTTGTCATTTGATCCAAAGGGTGAGGATTACAGACTTCTCAGTTTCCTGCTTAAGGAACCTTTTCCTTGGGAAGTTCACATAACAACGAAAATATCATGATGGGAAAAAAATTCCAGTGACTTGACTGTTTTGTCTATATTACGACAAATCTCCCCAGTGTTTCTAAACATACTTGAACTCATCTTTAAGCAGTGGAGGTGTCTGAGAGTCCAATTTGGAGAGGCAATCTAATTAAGAAATATAGATCTTAATGACTAAAACTGGAAACTTTCTGACTTACTCCCTGTCCTAGTTAAGGTTACTATTTCTATGATGAAACACCATGATCAAAACAAATCGGAGAAGAAAGGGTTTGGTTGGCCTATACTTTCATGTCCATCATGCGACATTACTGAAAGAAGTCAGGACAGGAACCCAAGCAGGGCAGGACCCTGGAGGCAGGAGCTGATGCAGAGGCCATCGAGGGGTGCTGCTTGCAGGCTTGCACCTTATGATTTGCTCAGTGTGCTTTCTGGTGAACCCAGGATCATCAGCCATCAGGGTGGCCCCGCCCACAGCGGGCTAGGTTCTCCGTCATTATCACTACTTAGAAATTTGTCCTACGGGCTTGTCCTATAGCCAGATCTTATGGAGGTATATGCATTATCAATGATTCCTCCTCTCCAGTTGCATGTGTCAAGTTGACATTAAACTAGCCAGCACACTTTCCAGTCTGCTACCACAAAGAGGAAGCATTTTTATAGCTACAAATGTCATCCATCCACTCGTTTGTTTGCTCTCGTTCTGGTGTTACACCAAGGGCTTTACGCATAGTAAGAAGAGTGCTATGATTGAACTATATCCCCCAATCTTATATTTTAAAAAACTCTGAAGACTACACATCTTCAAACCACTTCTACATTGCAATGAAAAAATACTGAAAATAACTTCAACCACACCCCACCTATGTATATGTATGCATATATATGTGTATGTGTGTATATCACGCATACAATACCTATTGTGACATATGGAAATACTCTTTATTTTTATCTTATGTGTATTAATGTTTTTCCCATGTGTACATCTCTGCGTCACATATCTGCCTAGTTTCCACAGAAGCCAGAAGAGGAAATCAGATCCCTTAGAACTGAAGTTACAGAGGGTTGTGAGCCATCATATGGGTGCTGGAAATTAACCCCAGGTCCTCTAGAAGAGCATTCAGTGTTCTTAACTGCTGGGCCATTTCTCCAGCCCCAGTGGAAATACTCTCCTTAGTCTGATATTAAATGCATAGAGCTGAGGCTTGAAACTCTTTCCCTCTGCATGTAATGGTTATCAAGTTAGCGTCAGGACATACAGTAGTAGGACTGGATTGGGCAAATGCTGATCTAGAGGACTTCTCCTTTAGTCCTTCTTAGAAGGACACCTCTGTCTAAGGTGCCTTTTACTCCCTCACACCTCTCTAATGGCCTTCCATCTTCTCTGCTTTGGTGCCATGTTCAGCAAATTTGCATCCTTTCCAATGAGGCTGAAGAGATGTAGGCAGTGAGTGATATGTCAGCTAGACAAGGGAAGGGCGCTGTGTGAGTGGCTCAAAAGCAAGCCACTCTGTTAGTCACAGGTAGCTCAATAGATGTTGTGTCTGCCACATAAATGTTCTTCGTTGTCGGTATTTTTTAAAAAAGCCAGATTGTGAAGTGTAAACAACACTGTTATCCATAATCAGTCATGCACAACCCTGTGGACTTACCCTACCAAGTTTGGTTTGAACATGGTTTGTTACCCAGAACCCATGGAGATTTTAATCCCCAGTCTTATAGTAATGGCATTAATGATAGAAACTTGATTTGTAACTTTGACAATGACTTTTTATAAAAAAACAATCACATTGTTCTCCCCATGGGTATGACCGTATGGACTGACCCCCACCTAATTCACTAGAAAATATATATAGAAGTCACTCTCAGGTCAGTGCCTATACATAGAAATGTGTCTTGTCCCAATTAATAAGTCCTCCTCACTGTTTCTGAACACATGATATGAAGAACACATTAAAATATCTCATTGATGTTTTTATAATAATTATATATTTAGATAATATACATGCATTGAGATATATGTTAAAGCTAACTTTCTCCAAGTTGTCTTGGATATTTAAATAAAATATAGAAATGCAGCATGGTTTTATGTGGCTTATAGGTACTGGCTCATATCATGTTCCTGTTATATGACAGATACACAGATGTTTATGCCCCTGAAGTTCTTATTCTGTGTGAAGTGGCAACTTACCAAGCTAATGTAACCTCGTTCAGTCTCAGCCAGAACAAACACCTGAACCAGAACCTTAATTAGCAGATGCAAAGGGGAAACTCTGGGAAGAAGGAAAGACTGACATAGATGCTTCAAGAAGACAACAACCAGTGATTACCCGAGATCAATGTGGAACTCAGAGCAAAAGCCTGCCTTAACAAATCTACACATACTTCATCACAGGAAAGTCAGGCTTGTCAGATGCTGTGTGCTAAGGTCACAAAGCTGTTTTCTGAACACAGTGACTTTTGTTATAGATAGTTCCCAGTTCCTAATGATGAGTAACACTGAGAATTTTTGTTATAGACAATGTTTAAAGCTAAGGTTATACACTATGATTGCTGTAGAAGGATCACCACCTTCTAAGCATCACTGATAACTTTTCATCTATGACAAGTGCTTGGTCAAAGGTCAGGGCACACTCCATTCACAAAAACCCTTCAGACAAGGCACAAGTTATTATGGACAATCTTTATATATCCCCTCCTGAATCTATGCATTAGAGCCACGCCCCTTAATGTGGTAGTGCTTGAACCGAGAGAGCAAAGTCCTTGTGATGGGAATAGTATGTTGGCAAGATGACAACAGACAGCTATGTTGCTCTGTCTACATAAGGACAAAGAAGTTGGCGGTCTGCAAGCCAAGACTGGGGCTTTCACCATCCTATAGCCATTTCCTACCCAGATCTGGGGCTTACAATCTCTGAGAACTATGAGAAATAAATATCTATTTAGAGTGTTTTGTCAAAGCATCTCATGGTGACTAATGTAAACAGAAACAGATGAATTCTACAAAACATGAAAACATTGCAAAAGTGACTTTTCCCTCCAGCCCATTCCTCTCTCACGGAAGACTTCCATTCGTTATAGGTATGTACAGGTTTGTGTAGGACAGACACTCGATCATCACAGGTTCCTTTCAGGTGAGCTCCGTGTGTGTCCAGGGTACTTGTTCACTAAACAACAGTATCAGGTGTTCAGAGTCTCATCACAGCCATTAGGCCACTGAGGCTTTTAGAGTTGGGAGCCCTCTGAGTGCTTAAGTAGAAATTCAGGTCCACTATGAAAGGGCTGCTCAGGAAGATGGCTGATCTGTTAAAATGGTATCATCCTAGTTTCCCTTTAAACTGAAAACAGAGTTGAGGTAAATGAGCTATGGAGAAGGTACGTTATGACTGAGAGCTTAGGCGGAAGCCAGATATAAACCTCGTGGAACAAAAATACTCTCCACACTGTGTGTTTTCACAGGGCTCAGGAAGTCTTTTGCTCCATGATGGATGGCTGCTCGTTTGGCTGAAGGCCACAGTGCAAGTATGGTCAGCTCCAAAGGGATGCAGGAATGCAGGGCGTTCTCCAGCCAGCCAGCCCTGCAGTTGGAAGAATACCCTGATGAAAGCCTTTGGGCCCTTAGCAAACTGCAATACTGAGCAAAGCCAATCTCACATTTAACATCGGGGAGTCCATATTGCACACTGGAAAATTACAGTCAAAATGATAGGGGAAATATGGAGATAAATTCTATTCAATTTACTGCTTTTCCTAGGATCCTATCCCAAACCAACCAATCCTGCTTATCCTCAGGAAAGTCCTCAAGGAGAAAGACCCTTGGCCTGACATGAGGAGAGAGTGGGCGGCTGTTCTGGGTTGATCTTGACCTCTGTCTCACCAAACAAAAACCTGCTATATTTGGAAAAAGCAGCAGGAGGAGCCGGAGGAAGGTGACCCTGGGAGCATGGAAAGAAACTTGTTTGTTTCCTTCTTAGTTTATTTGGACTGATTGAATAAAATACCTTGGTCTTGGTAATTTGTAAATAATAAAAATTTATTACTCACAGTTTGGAGACTGAGAAGTTCAACATGAAGATGGTAATGGATTCAGTGTCTGGGGACACCCTACTGTCTTATACAGCGTAAGCAGACATGCTTCCTGTTTAAAAGGACACTAATCATACTCAGGAGCTCCTTCCCTCATAAGAAAACCTCCTCTCAAAGGCCCCACTGTCCAGTGCTACCCCCCCCCAGGGCAAGGATTTATTATATTGCTTTGAGGGGGACACAAACATCGGACTTGGGAGACCTCCACAATGACTTTGTTCTGTAGCTCCAACTGGCTGAGACAGGCTGAGTGAGAAGAGGAGAGGTTTCCCTCCTTTGCTCTCCCTCACACTGTCTCCTCCCTAGAGAGTCAGCAAACAGAAGACTCAGGACCTTGAGATAAAGACCAAGAATCATGACGGTGCTATAGAGACTTGTAAAAATGCTGAAGATGCAGCAAAGGCACTATGGGAAAGAAAGATATGTAAGAATGGAAAACATGTAGCGAATAGAGACTCAAGTAGTCAGTGAAAGTAAGCTATGGTGAATATCAGCAATCACAGTTAACACATGGAGAATAGTTACCAACATGCAAAGGGAAGAGCGAGTATCAAACCAACCAGGCTCCATAAAGTCTTAAGGTTTAAACCTATCGCCTCCATTTTAAGATGAGCAGCTAAGGCAGACACTAAAGGTAGGAATCACTAGACCTGGGTTTTAATGGGCATGCCGTACCTTGAATTCATGATTACTACAGAGAAATTACAGTGGAGGAAAATCCTCTGAAAGTTATAAACAGCTGAAGAGAGAATTAGAGAACTGGAGGGTGAATGTGAGGAAGTTTCAGAGTTCAGTGTGAGGGGAAAAGGAGATTAAAATAGAAGCCGCTTGGCCTTGATCCTCCAGAAGCAGCCTGTGAGACAGCATGTGCACAGATGAGAGCCATTCTCACTGGGCTGCAGGGAAGGTCTGTGTGAGGTCTGTGGGTGGAAGAGGATTTATTCCACGTCTCCCATTGGCCCCGGGAGAAAGCTTGGCCCCATAGGCATGGAAGCCATTAACTTTGGGTGCAGTTGGGAAGCAGCGGGACAGAATCTCAAGGAGATATCGGACAAGCCTGTGTGATGCTGGGGGTAACTGGGGGTTCAGAGGCTGAAGACAAAGATGCTAGACTCGGGGAGGCCACGATATGATTTACAGAAGAACGTGTTTCACTTAGTACGTCAGGGTTAGTGAGGTGACCCGGTAAGAAAGGCACTGGCTACTAAACCTAGTGACTCACATCTCTGGATGCCACCAGCAGAAGGGACAAGTGGCTCCACGGGCATGCCATGGCTTGTGTGCACTGATACAGACACAAAATAAACAAGGGAGCAGAATCGTTTCAAAAAAGTAAGAGAATGAGGAGGAAACCCAGTAAGGCCAAGCAGACTAGTGAGAATGTTGAATTTAGAGAAAAGAAGGAGAGGAAATATGAATGTGATCTGAGAGTGCTGACGTTGCGTGTGTAGTCTGGGCACTTGAGACATGGGGGCAGCAGGGTTCTGATATCCCAGCCTGGGATACATAGCAAAATCCTGTCTCATATATTACAATTTAGTGACATGATAAAAAACTTTGACCTTCACAAAAACTTTTAAAAACCAGTCTATAAGTGGCACCAAAATTTAAGAACAAAAAATATAACCAGGAAAAGTTTAATGCATTTGAGAATTGAGAAATAATGTTTTGATAATCCACACAGCAAAATTATCACAATAAACATTTTTAAAGGTTTTGAGATTAGTGATATTAAAATGCTATTAATTAATTTTTGCCGTGCAAGTAAGGCAGGAAGTTTTTTCCATTAAATCCATTTGCACTTTTTTAAAATTGCTTGCTCACTATAAAAATACCAAATTCAACTGAGTTTATTATGTTCTTAATAGTCAGATTATTTAAAAGCTTTAATATTGTGTGTAGTAGCCCCAGGAATATAAAATACTTAAATATTAAGAAAACAAAAAGCTAAAAAGATATTTCAGAACATCATAAATAAAGATGTATACAATAGCATTACATGTAATGGTCTCAATTTGGAAGCCACTCATACATAGGTAGAGATGCTGCTTTTATTCAAACCTCAGAACACTACTCAGTGATGAAAATGAACTCACATTCCAAGCCACCAAGAGATTGGTCACAATGCAAAGTCAGAAGGAAATACAACAAGCCCAAAGAAACATACTATCTTGTGAATCTAGATACAGAAGTTTGTGCCCAGGCAAAGGGCCTGTGAGGACTTGGATAAGCACTAGGATGATAAGCCTTAAGAAAAGGAAAGAAGTGATGACTTGAAATCAGATTTTACTGTCTTTATGGCTGAGAGAGTTGGAGGAGTGACCTTTTGGTCCTGGTCATGCTCTGTTCCATTACCAGCATGGCCTTTACTATGGCCGAGATGTTCAATTGGTGGCCGGCTACACTCTGGATTTGTTAGTATCCTCTCCCATGTCATCTTCAATGAGTGTGTTTTAAGAAGAGGCATTGTGACCAATTAAAAGTTCATCCTACAGTAATGCAAGGATGGTTTGGCATTTGAAACATATTGACTTACTATATTGCCTAACGAAAGACGATGGTTTTCTTAAAATATATACAAAACCAGTAATAGAATGAATATAGATTTATTTAATAATATAGAAACTATATGATTCACGAGAGAAGGAAACTATCTGACAGGCTGTACAAACTATACAGCGGATACAGCATTAATGGAATGTTAGAAGCATTCCCTTTAATCTAAGTAATGAGACAAGATCAAAGTGCTAATTATAATTAGCACAGCATTAAAAGGAAAAAGGAGCTGGCAAAATGGCCCAGTCAGTAGAGTGCATGAGGACTGGAGTCCACTCGATAACAACCACATAAAAGGCGTACACCAGTACAATTCCAGCACTGAGGAAACCAAAACGGGATCATCCCTGGGGCTAGCAAGCCATCCCATGTAGTTTCAAGATCAGTGAGAGAGAGCCTGTATCAGTACTAAGGAGGAGAGAGATTGAAGAAGACACCCAAACGCTGATCTATGGTCTCCATACCCATGTGCAGGAGCCCCTTTCCCTACAAATACACACACACACACACACACACACACACACACACCGGTGACAGAGAAGAGGCAAAATATATAAAGATTAGAAAGAAATAAGGTTATTCACTAATAATATGACTATCTATATGTGAAATCTAAATGCATAAGCTATTAGAAACAGTAAGAGAATTAAAGAAGATTTCTAGACCCACATGAAAGTTTCAAAATCAGTAGCATTTGTATGAAACAGGCACATGTTTATACAGCAGCATAACCCATATATTACACGCAATGCATGTCAGCATCCAACAGGGATTTTTGGTAGAACTTTGCTAAGTGGATGCCAGATCTCAGCTAGAGGGACATAGAAAAATGGCAGTGATAATTTTAAAGAAAATAATGACAGCAGGCATGACTGTTCTGTCCATGACTCTCTCTAGAAGATATAATTTGAAAACAAAGAAAGTGGCCAAAATCAGTGTGCTATTGCCATAGAGAATAACAGGAAACAGAACGGCACAAAGGAAAGATCAGTGGGATTGAACAGAGAGCTTACATACTTAACATGCTTACAGATGTAACTGGGAAGCAGAAAAAGAATGCACCACTGGAAAGAATGTGCGATAATTTGTTATCTATAAGGGGGAAAATGAATCCATATACTGTAAACTGAAGACCATTCCAAGACTTTTAAACTATAAGGCTTTTTTTTTTCTTCTCAAATGGAGGAATATAAAGTGATGTTTTTATAATTCCAAGAAAGGATTTCTTTGACAAGGAGCAGAAGACAAAATGTCAAAGAAACATAGGTAAGTTTGAATTTATGTTGTATGAAGGGGTGTACATTAAGACATCAATAACTAACTGAAAAAGTAAACCAAAGATTAGAATCACCTTCTTGAAACACATTTAAATAAGTTTGATATCCAAATTCACATATGGCTTCAGATGTTTTAGTAAGAGAAAGGCAAAGTTTGTAGTAGACTCAGGAGCAGAAAGCGGTCCACACAGTTCACAGTGTGTGTGTGGAAGTCTAAAGAGGCTATCAAAGAGGAAGACTTACTAGTTAAAACTAGGTCTCTCTCAATTCCAGCACAGCAAGTTTTGCCATTGATGAAGGGAAAAGTAAACATGATGTACTTCACTGTAGAGTAATGGAACAATACTGAACAATTGCTGTAACAATAATGCAAACAAACTTTTCTTTAGGCACCCAGGAATCCCAATTCCACTTGTCACGATGTTACATACAGAGAGGCACACATGGCAACTTTGTGAAATAAAAGTATGAAGCCTGGCATACACTGTAAGGAAGGGGCTGACAAGTTAACCTACTTTATATTACAGAATGCTATGAAATGGGTTCTTATGTAACAAATATGTCAACATGGATAAAAATCCAATGACATATTAGTTGATGATTTAAAAAGGCAAGTGTGTAATATGATTTTAATTAATTAATTTAAATTATATATTTAATTAATTAATATAAAATTATTATTGATTATATAGATTAATAAAAAGATCATTGTAAAAACTATTATATTTGAAAAAAACTATTGAAAAATATCACACACACACACACACACACACACACACCACTCACTTGTGTGGAGCATAAACACAGAATCTTTCTTTCACGAGAACGGTATACACAGACCTGGGCTGGAACAAAGTTAAGAATTTGAGTCTTATGGCATTCTGTATTTCCCCCTAACACGGGGAGTCGGAGAGACAACAAGTCAAGCTTTATTAATATTTGTTCAATCTCAGGCATAGATAAACTTGTGCCATTACATTACTCTTTTGTTTGTTTGAAATGTTAACTAGTCCAACTGAAGTTTTTGATTTTTGAAAATAAATTCAGATGAGAAAGCATCTCTGTGTGTTATGTGCTTCTTACAGTTCTTCCTGGAACTTAAGAGAACGTTAACTTTGCTGATGACTTTAAACTTATCCAGGGAGCAGTGATAGGCATGCCCCCCTGCTACTCCCCATCTATTGCCTGGAATAATAGCAGAAGACTCCTGCGAGTTTAGTATGGGTGAACTGGGCAGAAGATTATAGCTGTAAGCCTGTAGGTACAGTGAACAACTCAGCAGCCCTTGGCTTCTCTGCCAAGCAGCAAAGTCCTTCTCCCTGGGTGCTTGGGGACAAGCTGTGTGGGCAGGCAGTTTCCACCTTGGCTAAGCAGGGCATGCAGGGTCAGCACTGCTGCTAGCTTCCTGTTTGGGGAAATGCTAAAGTACAGCTGGAGACATTCAGCTAACATAGCACAGAGATTAGACACATGATAGCCCCAAAGGCTGGATGCATCTCTTAGTTGCAGGTTGTTTGACTCACAAGTGATTTGTTTGTTTGTCTTTTCCTGATTGTTATTTTGCTTTGAGTAAAATTGAACTCAGTTGCTTGCTAATATTAATAAAGACACTTATAACTAAGAATTCGATTTTTAGTGTCTCTCCTGGAAGGATGCTGCTGTATGTGGGGATTGGATTCCACACTGTCAACAGCTGGATGGGCCTGAAGATTGTCCCCTCCCCCACTACCTCACTCATTATTTGCTGCCTACTGGAGGGGTGTCAACTCTTCCAGGTCACAGATAAAAAGATTGCGAGTCACAGTATTGCCTGCCTTGCTCAAGGTCACAGCTGGTTTGTAGGTTCAGCCAGGTTGGCACATGTCACACAGGTACCAGTTAACTTGAGATGTCTTTTCTCTGTAATAAGGCTCATTTTGTAATCATCGAGGACACCAATTCTGTTTCCTTCAGAAGGTGCAGTGAAAATGATAATTCTGAATGCTTTTTAACAATTTTAAATATTTAAAAATATTTCTATTCAAGATTCAATAGAAACAGAACAGATGGAGTCACTGTGGTAGTCATGAACTTAAATTGTAATGTTTTTGACCTCTCCAAACTCAAAACAGATATAATTTTACATGTAAGATGGAAGAGACAACACAACATGATTGTATATGGTATAACTAGAGGTTCTATGGTCACAGGGTACTACGTTTTAAAACTGAGATTTACTTATTTTTATTTTATGTGTGAGTCTTCTCTTTGCACATAGGCATGTCGCCATATCTGTGCTTGTGCTCATAGAGGTCAGAAGAAGACACTGGATCCCTTGGGTCTTGAGTTACAGTTGATTGTAAATGGGTTCTGGGACTCAAACCCAGGTCCTGTGCAAGACCCACAACTGCTCTTAATCATTGAGCCATCTCTTCAGCTCCAGCTCACCATTTCATTCTTCCAAGAGTCCCAGGTCCCTTTACAATCTCATTACTTTTCTTCTGAGTCTAGAAAGATGGTGATGATGATGATGATGATGATGATGATGATGACAACTTCTGGAATGCTCCTTAGGCCTTTGTATAACATGACTTACTGGTTTCTGCTAAAGCTGTTAGAGAATCCACACCAGTTTGCATGAGTTGTAGCCAGCCTGCCCAGCAGTATTTAGTCACCTAGGTCAGGCAGTGCTATTCATTCATTCATTCATTCATTCATTCATTCATTCATGCATGCATACATTGTGTTTAAGTATAAGCAGGGAAAAAACACAACTTTCAGGAGCTGGTTCTCTTAATCTGTTTGGAAATTGAGTTCATTTTGTCAGTTTCCATACACTGAGCCATCTCACCCACCCTGAAAAATATGGTCTTATTAGAACCACTTCATATAGGTTACAAAATCTTTTAAAGTATAAAGGGGAAGACACTAAGACACCTGCACATGACTGAAAGGTGGGCAACCCAATGAATTACCTTTAGCCCCTCACTGAAAGCTGTGCAATAAAATGAAGAGATGAAAGAGGTAGATCTTAACCGCAGGGCAGACAGGTCTGCAAGTTGCTAAAGGACACATTTAATCTGAAAATAGTTCTGCAAAAAACACAACTCCATATTGCTGTGGGTCCGTAGCTGTGGGTCTAAGTGCACAGAAATTAGAAAGAAACACCACAAAATGCCGGGTCTGGGTTATTTGTGGGAAATCAAAAATCTAAGAGGGTGGGGTCCGGAGGAGTGTCAGCCTAGCTTTGATGCCTGTGACGAGTCCCTTAAAAGGTAAGTGCAATGGAAACAGCGTATGTGCAGCCGTAGGTCCTTCAAGTGTTCTCTGGTGACACCTGAGGGACCACTCATCTCCACTCACGGCCTCAGTCATGTAAGACTGAGACACCTGCTCATCGTTGGAAGCGGGGCTCACCATTCCCAAGCCAACAAACAGCATCAAGCATCTGCAAAGTTAAATTTCTGATTCACAAACTGAAACCCAGCCAGCCCCTTCCAGGCTCCTTGTAGTTTCAAGGAGATTTTTATCTTTAGTGGCCAAAAAACAAGCATTATGGAGTAGATTCAAATGAGCACAGGGTGACCCAAATTCCAAATAAAAAACCAAAATCAACATGAAATTTGATTGCTTAATTCATCCTAATATAAGTTCTATGTCTTGATTTTTTTTTTTTTTACCGTGATGGCTTTTGAGTCCAGAGAGTCCAAAGGAACCCTGAGCCCCAGTGGAGTCAGAGTCAAGGTGAGGTCTGGAAGGAGCAGGACTGAGGCTCTGAGGAGGTTTCGCCTCCTAGGCTGGTGCATTTCTAGCCAACCAAGCTACCTGTTCATTCACCATCCTGACATTAGAACCCTGGCCATTCATTCTCTGTCTCTGTCTCTGTCTCTGTCTCTCTCCCTATCTATCTATCTATCTATCTATCTATCTATCTATCTATCTATCTATCTATCTATCTATCTATCTGTCTGTCTGTCTGTCTGTCTGTCTGTCTGTCTGTCTGTCTGTCTGTCTGTCTATCTATCTATCTATCTATCTATCTATCTATCTATCTATCTATCTATCTATCTTCCTATCCATCTGTCCATCCACCATCTATACCAAACTCATCTATCTGCCCATCCATTATCTATTTACCTCTTTCCTCTGCCTCCCTACTTATCTTTGCAACTATCTTATCTTACATCACATTTGTTATCATCAATTCTCTTCGATCCATCCCTATCATCATCTGTCTGTCTATAACCTATTAATTGGTATCCATTACTGTTCTCTGTAAGCGTTGTTCCTCCCTCTGGGACTCCTGGGCTCCTGGACCACTGGCTGGCTCTCCACTTCTTTCAGCTCAGCATACTTCACCTGTTCCTCAGAGCTGCTGCTCTTTCCCTAGTGCATCCATCCCAGGACTCCGGAGGAGCCCAGCCCGCAGCTGAGCACCCAACCCTCCAGATAGTGACTCAAAGACAGAGCCTTAGTGAGTGGGACTGGCTTGTCCCACCCACGGAGACAGGGATAGCTCTGCGCACAAAGGTGCGGTCTGCACAACCTCTCAGTCACTCACCTTGCTAGCCACAGGCCGGGCAGCCAGAAGCAGCAGCAGGATAGGCAGCAGGAGCGCCAAGAACCTCGGAGCAGTCTCTGAGTGCATGATGGGAGCCGGGTCCTGAGTCCTGGTGTTTTCAGTGACCTACCGGATCTACGGGCTCTCAGGCCTCCATGTTCCCCGCGGGACTCAGATTGGAGGGGCCCCCCGCAGTGAAGCTCCTCTTGCTGGACCACTGGGGTGAGTTTTGTAAGGGCTCCACCCCACTGCGGTCTGTTTGTCCTCACCCAAGCTTTTGATTGTGACTCTAAGGGAGGGAAGAAGTGGCTGAGGTCCCGCCCTCGTCCCCTCTCCCTCCCAGCTCGCCAGGCACTGTCCCTTCAACCGGGCATCGTGCCCAGGAAGTGAGAAAGGGTTGGGCGCCTGCAGAGCCGGCAGGTGGGCGCAGCTCCAGGGCTCAGGGTGAAAGAGGTGATGTCCCTGCGATCCTGGGACTCCAGTGTCTAGCGGGTGCAGGTCAGCGTGAGGAATTTAGGGGTGTGCGGTAGGGAGGTGGTTGCACAGGGTGCGGGGGAGTGGCCAGCAGCCCTGCCCAGATTAAGCCGGAGGCGCGCGGGAGTCTGCGACTCTGGAGGCCGGATTTGCTGGCAGCTCTAGGGGCTGCCCATCGGCTGCTGGCCTTCAACTCACAGCCAGCACACAGACCTGAGGCTGGACAGGCTGGGAAGAGGAACACGGTCACGGGTGGATTCCCTCCAGCTACAACCTCAAGGCGCGTGTCAGGTCTGCATGCTACTCTGGAGTTCCTTCTCTGCCTGGTTGTTCCCCAGGTAAGCCGCCCTCACACAGGCACCGCCCCAGCGCCAGGGCACCTGCCTGGGAGCAGAAGCATTGTGGCATCTAAGGGGTGATGGCTGGGGAAGTTGTGGCCTTGGGGTCAGCAGAGGAGAGCTTGCCTCGCTCCCAGACTTCTTTGCCAGGGCTTGAACTGGGCACTGTGTGTTTTGATTAATTTGAAGGCTCGAGTTACTGTCCTGGCAGTCCCTGCATTCCAAAATGCCAAGAGCAAGAGGCAGCTGAGGGGAAAGAGAAAGCTCATCCTATTCTCTGAGTCGAACTGCTTTTCAGGCTAAACCTTATCTGCGGAAACACAGGAGAAAAGGAGAGCCAACTCTGGTCCAGGGTGTCCCTGCCTGGGAGGGCCTTGGATGCAAATGTCACTTCTGGCTTGGTAGGGTCCATTGTTGCAGGGTTCTTAAGCTATCTCTCATGCGGCAGACCACACTGAATGGGGTTTATCATTTAAAATGCACAGGCTACAGTAAAATTAGTTTTGCTTAGATGCTATCATCACAGTGCTAAAGAAGAGATGTAGAAACAGGCAGGAAGAATTCTAATTGAATAGTTTTGTTAGCTTTCTAAGGCTCCTATAAAACAATTATAAGATCATCATCACAGTGGTCACTGAGAACAAGGTCTTATGATAACCATCCAAATGTCATGAACGTATCAGTGGGCACAAACTCAGTCACCAGCACTTTGGTGGCCTGTTAGCTGGTTAGCTGATGCTCATCGCTGAAGGAAAGACCCAGTTTCCATGAAGAACATTTACTTGTGTATGTTTTCTAATCCAAGTTCATTGGACATCTGAGTTCCCTCTCCTTTCCCTCACCGCCTCAGATTGCAGAGTGAAAGGGACATCTTCCATGACATACAACTGTGGCTGTACATTAGAATCACCTGAGGAACATCTAAATGTTCCAGTACCCAATGAATTCCAAACCACTTGTATCAGACTATCTAGAGGACAAACTTACTGGTGCATGGTAGAGCCTCTTGCAAATTCTTTATGCAAACATGTTTTGTGGCCACTTGTTTTGTATTATTTTATTTTATTATTTTATTTTATTTCTTCTCTCTCATACATTACACCCCCACCACAGTCATTTTGGTTAGTTGTACTGAATTAGGGACTCTAACAAGAAGACATTCATTAAAATATTTATTAAGATTTAGGGACACTGTGGAGTGTGTGTCCAGATTATAAATGTAATCTGCCACATAGTGAACTTAGGAAAGTTCTTGGGGGATGTTCTGTCATCCTTGTGGGGTAAGATGTCAGATACTCTGCTGATGCCCAAGAGACCAGAGAGGCATATGATTGTCTTTTATAAATTGATACTGTTTATTGAAAAAAATCAAAATCTCGGTCCTGATGTCAAACGCTTCTTCCTTTTTCAGGACTATAGAACATTTAAATTTTAAATGGCTCTTCTTGAAGCCCTGTGATTTCTTTATCTCTTCTTCTATGTATGATGTATTTGTGTGTGCATGTTCACATCTGTGCTTATCCTTGTGTGGGTGAGCAAAAGCCACAGTGTGTGTGTGTGTGTGTGTGTGTGATGGTCAAATGACAACCTTGAGTGTTGGTCTTCAGTTTCCATCTCGCTTGGGCCTCTTACTCTCCTGACATGTGAGCTTCCAGGAATTCTTCCGCCTGAACCCCTGTCTTGCTTTAGGAGTGCTGGGTAGACAGTTATACACGCCTGGCTCTTCATGCAGCCTGGGATGGAAACTCAGGTCCTCACCTCCACAGCAGCCATTTAGTCACTGAGCTGTACCTTCAGCCCAGAGCCTTGGAGGTTCGATGGAAGAACAGACTAAGATTATCAGCATTGGTAAGAACAATCGCCTGCACTACATTTCTGACACAGCTGCAGAAGAAAACGGGATGTTGCACAGGAGGGAGGAAACAGATGCTCAGGTGCCTGGCATCTGGACTACCCCTGGATTCTGAATCCTTTTGTACATACCAGTGTGGATTAACTTCTCCAGGATGAACTCTTACCCTGTAAAACATTGGACTAATCACGGTACCAGCTTCAGGGAGTTGTAGGACTCCCATAATACCTCAGATGTGAGCACCACACGCTGCATTCTGACTGGAGTTGCATTGGACATGGTAAGAGATGGTGGCTCAGTGGTGATATGGCGCAGGGATGCTCTTCTGAGTCCAATGCGAATGAACAAGAATGAAGAGCAGCCCCATATTAACTCCAGGTCAGCATACTTCGAAGTACCTAGAACCATGCCTTGGCTTTCCCAATACCAGCAGCATTGGCACGCACAGGTGCTGTTAGGAACTGTAATCTCAGCGGCCACCCAGACTCACTGAATCAGAATGTCGTGGTCCAGGATCCATGATCTCCAGCAGATTCACTTGAAAGTGAAACATAAAAAAGTGGCTTGTTTGGAAGCCAGGTTTAAGCATCCATTCCTCACCTCTCCACTAGACACACATTTCACGACACTAGTGCTCTGCTCACCCGCGGTTGGAATTAACTGGGGCTCAACTGTAGCTCATGAATTAAAGAGAATCAAAACCGAAAGAACTAGTGTATCATAATTTACTCCTTAAATATGAAAAACAAAAGTGTACTGGCTGGTTTTGTGTGTCAGCTTGACACAAGCTGGAGTTATCACAGAGAAAGGAGCCTCCCTCGAGGAAATGCCTCCATGAGATCCAGCTGTAAGGTATTTTCTCAATTAGTGATCAAGGGTGGAAGGGCCCATTGTGGGTGGTGCCATCTCTGGGATGGTAGTCCTGGGTTCTATAAGAAAGCAAGCTGAGCAAGCCAGGGGAAGCAAGCCAGTAAGGAACATCCCTCCATGGCCTCTGCATTAGCTCCTGCCTCCAGGTTTCTGCCCTGTGTGAGTTCCTGTCCTGACTTCCTTTGGTGATGAATAGCAGTGTGGAAATGTTAGCTGCATAAACCCTTTCCTCCCCAACTTGCTTCTTGATCATGATGTTTGTACAGGAATAGAAACCCTGACAAAAAGGGAAAACAATAAAGAAAAAAATTATTCTTTTTGCACAAGATTTTTTTAAAACACTTGATACTAGATGGAGGTTTTGAATACAATTGTCAATGCCCTTGACAACTCTATATAATTATTTAATCTGTCTTTAAAATTTTAATTAATACCATGTCTCTTCTGTTTTCTTTTTAAAAGATTTATTTCATCTGTGTAAATATTTTTCAGAAGAAGTAGGCGAGAGCGCATGCACGTGCACATGTGTGCAGCACACACATCTGTATTCAGATACAAGAGGAAGATGTCAGGTACCCTGTTCTATCCTGTGTAGCCTTGTCCCTTTAAGACAGGGTCTCTCACTGAACCTGGCGCCAGGCTGGAGGCCAGCAAGCCTCAGTAATTGTTTCTGATCTCTAGAGATCGTTGTTGGAGTTGCAGGTGTATATATGTCCAATCTGGCTTCTTCATCCATGCTATGGATTTGAACTTAGGTCCTCATGCTTGTCAGCAAGTTTTTTTTTTTAACTAAACAATATCTCTAGCCCTGGTGTTTAAATATGTGTGTCCATTTCACCAATTTTCAGTGTAAGCCCCATTAGGGAAGAGGCCTTTTGGCAGTTCTGCCCTCTTCCCTTTGTGAATGGATGGCTAAATGTTTATCAAGTGTATTGATTAGTATAATTAATCAATCATTTAAATAAATAAATAATCATAACTAATTATAATTAATTAATTAATAAGTTTATTAAGCGTATTAAGTTCACATAGCAATGACCCTCAGGCCTACTTCTTCTGAAGTCCCTGAATGTCTATAGCCACTATTGCACTGCACATGCGGCGGTGGCATCGGCGGCGGCATCTGCTTCTGCTTTTGATGAGATGTGCAGTCATCTCCCTCCCCCCTGAGAATATTCCCTTCTCGTCACCTTCAGGTGGCTTTACGATTCAGAGTCACAACCAGCTTATGCTACTTCTTGCTCCTGACTCCTCTGCTGCACTGGGATCCACTCTTATTATCCAGAGACTGTGGGTGCCCTGGAGCTGGTTTCCTCTCTTGGAAGCCCTGTGAAATCCACCTATGATGCTGTTATCAAAGTAGCCATTTAAAATTGCACACGGGGCTGGGGAGATGACTCAGCTGATTAAATTGCTTCCTATGGAAACACAGGAGTGGAATTTGGATTCCCTAGAGCCTACTTAAAAGCCAATGGGTGTGGCGGTCCACTTGTGCTTCCAGGATGTGGAAAGTGCATTGTACAGAATCCTTGGAGCAAGCAGGCTAGCTACAACCTCACCAAAGTGGTGGGCTCCAGTTGAACAAGGGATTCTGCTCCCATATGTAGGGTAGAGACAGTTTGAGACTGGATCCAACCTTAGGCCTGCAGATGCACTTACATACACGCAAGCATGCATCACAGTACTCACACATGCACTCCATGCATATAAAAAGATTGTAAATTATGAACCATAGAAGATAGACAAACAATAATGTATAGCTCCTTCAATTCCTTTTTTCTCTCTCATGCATAGTAAGACCCAGGTAGATACTTCTTGAGTTAATAACCATAGATATTTACATAGCATTTAAAGTATATGCATAGGATACCAGAAATAAATACTCCATCAATGCTAACCTAACTTATAGAAAGTCACCTCATAGATTCACGACCTATATTTAATGATTTTAATTTACAAATTATTTTTCATTCTAGTTATATATAAACTAGATTTAATATTTTATTATTATTTATTTTTATTGTAAAAATGCAATATAGACTTCTTTCTAGCTTTATTTTCTGAGTTTTTCCCCTAAGCTCTTTATTTCCAAAGTTCATAACAAAAGAGCAAGCTTACTTTAAGTATAATCCTGATTATATTTTCTGCGGATATTTTCAACTGCTAACTATTTTGGCCATGCTGTCCACCACTCACCTTGTGCATACATAGCGCATCCCCTTGACTGTGCTCAGAGGTGACACTTATGTGTGGTCCATGCTAACTGTGATATTGAGATGCACAGTGAAATATGGGAAGTCCATGACTTGGAAGCCATTTTGTTTTGTTGTTGTTTACATTGATTTATTGGGGAGAGAGTATGCCTCAGTGTCTGTCTGGGGGTCAAGAACAAGTGTTCTCTCCTTCCACTCTGTGGGTTCCAGAGATTAAGCTCAGATCATTGGCTCAGGGGCAAGCTCAGCCATCTTCAACCCTGAAGTGGGCTTGAGGTAGGCCCTTGAATCTCTTGTTACCTTTCTGAGTGGCACAACCGTACAATGTGGAGTGTTATTCCAGGTCTTGTCCTTAAGGAAGAGACATGGTAAGGAGATTTCAGACCCCTAGGGATCAACTGCCCCAGGAATCCCAGATGACTTAGAGGCCGGGCAGAATGCAGGATGTAGCCATGGGATAGGCCATAGTGGAGTTCTTAGGACAGAAAGACCTCATACGAGCCTGGTCACTCTTCTCCAAGACAAAACTTTCCTACTGTCTCCCAGATGGACACTGCCCACCTCAGCATTTCTTCCTAACCTTAGAGCTCATTTGGATACTTTTAATGAAATCTTTCTTTTTGCTTAGACACTTAAATATAGACCTCTTCTCTCTCTTGTTTAGAGAGCCCTTTTGACCTCTAGAACACACTGATTTCTAGGCTTCCAAGCACAAAAGTCTGTACAGGAGGGCCCTGGCTTTCTGAGATTCAGAGGGAACAGAATGTCCTTGTGACCCTGAGCCACTCCATTTATAATTGATTTTCTGTGCTTCTGAAGTCTTTCTTCTCAGAGATCGACTTCCTGAAACTCACTCAGGAGTTCTCATGAACGATATGAAGTCTGCACAGAACACATGGCCTAGAACTTATTGTACATTCAGCCTCAGTCAGTCAGTCCTAATAATTGTTATTTGTTATAGTGGGATGAACGGGAGTGATGATGATGGAGAAATGGAAGAGGGGAAGAAAAGGAAGGGAGAAGAAGGGAAAAGAAGGGAAAAGAAGGGAAAAGAGGAAAGTGGTAAGAGGAGGAGACGGTGGTGAGGGCGGTCCTTTGACCTTACCAAGTCTTCTCTTTGATTTTCAGGGTGAGCCATTTCTGTAATATTCCAGCATGAGCTAACTCTGTAATCTGACCTAGAACTATCCCACAGATATGCTTTCTTCTTCCACACTCACTGAAGAGTCACCTCTCTGTATGATTACGTTTCCTTGATGTTTGAAAGGTCCCTACCCTCCTACCCACAGCATAGACCTATAGACTCAACTCTGTAGGAGGCAGAGGCAGGAGGATCACATGATCTCAGGTGTTTGAGACCAACTCGGGTATCATAACAATATCTCATCTCTAACTAGGAAACTGACTAGCCAACTAACTGACTGACTAACAAACCAACCAGCTACTCAACTCCCCATTCTCCACCTAAAAGCAACTGTATCCCCAGATCTTCCTTCTCCTTTAAATCTCTAATTCTGGCCTCACATTCTATTTGTATACCCAACATGTTGGGAGGTTGTTTTTGCTTTGTGGTGCTGGTGTGTGTGTGTGTGTGTGTGTGTGTGTGTGTGTGTGTGTGTAGGATGAAGAATGAGAAAGAAGGAAGGCAATGAGGGAACAGTTACTGAGCCAGGCACTGCCCAGGCCAGTGACTGATTTGGACTCATTTTGACCCCTCAGATGTTAATTTTCCATACTGAGAAATCCTGAACTGAAAGGAACTATATAGACTTGCATTGGGCTACACTAACTGAACATTTTAATTACATAACACAATCACCATGTGTAGTGAGGACTATCTGAACCTCAGCCTTTACAACTCTCGTCCCTGACAAGTTGAGTGCACGGTTGGCTGGCGTGCAGAGAAGACTTTCTCTACCTAGGAACCACGGAGACTTTCCACTTGGGAAGTCAGCTTTCCACTGCCCAGAGGGATGGCCCTGACCAAGGAATCAGCTGATGTTATTGCCAGAATCTCATTCCAAAGGCAGAGCTCAGAAGCATAAAAGGTCCAGAGATAAACGTACTGCCATGGCTAGGGAGAAATCTCCTAGATGAAGGGAAGGCTGGACTGTAGTACTTTCAGCAGCACATCTGAGAGCATTAGGAACTAAGATGCCACCCTGAACTTGGAGGTCAGAGGCCAGTGTGATTTTGAAGGTTAGCCCTGCATTTTTATAACCCGTATCATGTTGTTCTTAGATGTGACTTTATTGTGGTTACTGTCGAGTGTTCTGTTGATATTGGGAGGAGACCTCACAAAGGAAGTGATAATAGAAGCCTGTGTTGCCAGAAGAGTGGGTGAGCTGAGATAGGGCTCACTTGGCTCTGGCTTGCCAGACCCAGCTTCCAGTGTCATTTGAGGACTGCAGCATTTACACACTTCAACTGGGTCTATGGGGTAGGAGAGGTGGGGTGGGCTGGCTCGAGGCCAGGGGCATTCTGTTCCAGCAGGAATGTAGAGTCGTTCTCAAGAATGTACTTGAGTACTTGTCAAGTTTTCCCCTCTCAGAGAACATGAAGCTGCAGCCACATTCCGAGGGTCTTTGGACCACACAGATGCATGACCCGCATGAGAAATCTTGTGTGGAATGAGGTCAACTGTTTTTTGCTAAAGAACTCAAATAAACCTGGTGTGTGTGTGTGTGTGTGTGTGTGTGTGTGATTTGTGTGTATGCGTGTGTGTGTTCTTGGAGTAGAATCAGCTTACATAAATGAAGTCAATGGGACTGGATGGAGCTCATTATATTAAGCAAAATGAGCCAGATAGAAATGCACACACCATGCTTCACCTCACTCATGCATGGAATCTGAAAGAAGTGGATTTCATAGACGTTTGAAAAAGGTAGGGGTTGGGAGTCAAGAGACAGAAGGAGATGGTAGATAGAGGGTGGTCAGTGGGCGGCAGGTCCTACGAGACGAGTGAGAAGTTCTGAGGGACAGGAGAGAGCCATACCCTGTATGTTTAGAGACATTGCAGCAATGCGTTTTGTACACCTTCACCATGAAGATATGATATATGAGAACAAGTTTGAGGAAATCAAATTTTCCTCCATTTTAAAATCACACAGTGTATGTGTGTGTGCACACCACATATTTCCTCATTAACGTGCACTACTTTCATGTTTTCAAATGTATTGGTGAAAACCAATCGGAATCTAAAAATTTTATTACATTTTATTTAGTGTGTGTGTGTGTGTGTGTGTGTGTGTGTGTGTGCGCATGCGCGCATGTATGGAGGGGTGCCTTTGCATGCCTGTGGAGATCAGAGAACAGTTTAGGAGACTCAGTTCTCTCCTTCTAAGACATTGTTTCTCAGATTGAACTCAGGCCATTAGGCTTAGCAATAAATGCCATTACCCACTGGACCATCTTGTCAGCCCTAAGTTTTTGTTGTTGTTTTAATGAAAACAGGAACAGGTAATTAGCTTGTATATTGGTAAACTGTTAACTCCATCCATCCATCCATCCATCCATCCATCCATCCATCCATCCATCCGTCTATCTATCTATCTATCTATCTATCTATCTATCTATCTATCTACATATTTGATACTATATCTTCTGTCTGTCTGTCTGTCTGTCTATCTTGTTACAGGGTTTTATGTACCCCAGGCTGGCTTTGAAATCACGAAGCCATTAAGATGGACCTTGATATTTTGGTCCTCCTGCCTTCACGTACAAAGTTCTGGGATTGCAGAGATGCATATCACATCCTACGTATGCTATGCTGGGGATTGAACTCAGGGCTTTATGCATGCTAGGCAAGTACTCTGACAAATGAAGTACATAAAACACTGTCCTGCTCAGCTTAATACTTAACGGGGAAGGTGGAGGCCATTAAAGGAAGCTCTCCACTGTGCTGGGGTAAATAAGACTCCCCTACACATAACTGGAAGTGTTTTCCTAATCTCTGACAGTCTTCTTAATTAATTTTTTTATTTGTGTGTATGAGTGTTTGCTTGAATGTAAGTCTGTGTATGATGTGCATGCAGTCCCTGTAGTGGCCAGAAGGGGGCATCAGATTCCCCTGGTACTAGAGTTGTAGATGGTTGTGAGTTCTTGAAGTGGGGCTTCTCAAAGTTGCTCTCCAATCCTCTGGAAGAGCATCCAGTGCCCTTAACCCCTGAGCCACTTCTTCAGGGTCTCTCATGCCTCCTTTTAAGATGAAAGCTCAAGCATAGAAAATTCTAGTTTGAGAAAAGAAAAGTACACAAAATAGTTGTCTATACAATCAGAATGATTTATCGTGGGAAAGAACATGCTGATAGTTGTGTATTGTTGAAAGAACATGTACTCATTGAATAAGTAGGAAACATTTTTCCAGAAAGCACAAAACCTGGGCATTTAACAGAACTCACAGATTTCATGTGACCAGCAGAGGAAAAGACATAAACTTCTATACTCAGTTCATGAATAGAAAAGTCCAAGCTTCTGTCTCTTGGTTATCTTGTCCCAAACCTTGGCCACTAGCCCACATTAATGAGAACACAACAGGGTGTGTTCCAACACAAGGGCTGTTGTAGAGAAAACAAATCTCCCATGGTGGGACTCATGGAAAGATCTTGGATCTTGTTCCCAAGCAAGACTGGAGCGTTTGGAAAACACTGAGCAGAGACATGAGAGCCATCCCAGGGGGGACTGGGAACCAAGAATTCTCCTTTCACAGTAAATGAAGTGTGGTTAATAATCACAAGGAACAAACCCTACATCTGATAGAGGGCTAATATCTAATATATACAAAGAACTCAAGAAGTTAGACCCCAGGGAACCAAATAACCCTATTAAAAATGTGGTACAGACCTAAACAAAGAATTTTCACCTGAAGAAATACAGATGTCGAGAAGCACCTTAAGAAATGCTCAACATCATTACTCATTAGGGAAATGCAAATCAAAACAACCCTGAGATTTCACCTCACACCAGTCAGAATGGCTAAGGTTAAAAAATCAGGAGACAACAGGTGTTGGCGAGGATTTGGAGAAAGAGGGACACTCCTCCACTGCTGGTGAGATTGTAAGATGATACAACCACTATGGAAATCAGTCTGGCGGTTCCTCAGAAAACTGGATGTGACACTTCTGGAGGGCCCTGCAATACCTCTCCTGGGCATATACCCAGAGGATTCCCCGGCATGCAATAAGGACACATGCTCCATTATGTTTGTAGCAGCCTTATTTATAATAGCCAGAGTTGTTAAGAACCCAGATGTCCTTCAATGGAGGAATGGATACAGAAAATGTATATTTACACAATGGAATACTACTCAGCAATTAAAAATAATGAATTTGTGAAATTTTTAGGCAAATGGTTGGAACTGGAAAATATCATCCTAAGTGAGGTAACCCAATCACAAAAGAATACACATGGAATGCAATCTCTGATAAGTGGATATTAACTAGCCCAGAAGCTCTGAATACCCAAGACACAATTAGCATAACAAATGACTCCCATGAAGAAGTAAGGAGAGGGCCCTGATCCTGGAAAGGCTTGATCTAGCATTGTAGGGGAGTACCAGGACAGAGAAAAAGGAGGGAGGTGATTGGAGAATGGGTGGAGAGAAGAAGGCTTATGGGACATATGGGGAGGAGGGAAACCGGGAAAGGGGAAGTCATTTGGAATGTAAACAAAGAATATTGGAAATTTAAAAAAAAGAAAAAATAATCACAAGGAGTTAGACAGTAACAAGGTGACACTTGCCGGTCACAGGTGCTAGAAAGGACTTCTCTTTGTATGCTGGGTAAAGAGCCTGGAGGCCGAAGAGAGGTCTCCGGTGAGCAGATGCTTGGTGAGCAGATGCTTGGGAAAACATAGGAGTGCTGGGATGCATCCCCTCTCTTGGAAGGCAAGTGAATTTCCTGTAAGAGTGAACCTGCCTTAGAACCCACAGGAAGGAGAGGGCTCCCAGTCACTTGGTCAACACAGATCCATTCTCTCGATCATAGAAACCACAGGAAGGAGTGGGGCAGCTTCCGTTCTGTCAGCAGATTGACTTTTTTCTCTCTGATAACTGCTTTTGGTTACTACTTAGTGTATTTGTTTTTCTCTGAATTTAAGGTTACTCTTTACCTGGGCATTTCTTTTTTGTTGTTTTTGTTTTTGTTTTTTTGTTTTGTTTTGTTTTTTTCGAGACAGGGTTTCTCTGTGTAGCCCTGGCTGTCCTGGAACTCACTCTGTAGACCAGGCTGGCCTCGAACTCAGAAATCTGCCTGCCTCTGCCTCCCAAGTACTGGGATTAAAGGCGTGGACCACCACCACCCGGCTTACCTGAGCATTTCTTGATGCATCTTTCTTCTCCTGTCTCTTTCCTTCTCAGTGTGTTTATTTCTGCTTTCTAGAGAGCTCAGAGTCTGAGTTCTCTGTCACAGAGACGTGCTTTTGGCTGGGTTGCCTTGAATCTAGGGCTTGTTGTGATTCTTTTCATGGAACTGAGGAGATGAGATCAAATGACAGAAAACTTGTCCGTGCCCTCATGAGGCTGGACCTCAATGCTACCATGGAAAATGTTTCTTTTGTCAGTCAACAGTGGCAAAGCACTTCCTTCAGAAGACACATAACTTTAGCAGAAGTTGCCTGTGTTGAAGGTCATCTAATGTTATTTGCATATATTGTAATGTCCTAGCACCTCGGATTATTCAAGTTATGTTTGTAGCAGTGATATTCTCAAACAGAAACATACTGTCTAATTCCACATAATGTCAACCATTGATGTAAGATGTTAAGTTAGAGGATGGTTGCTGTAAGAGATAGTGTAAACTTTTATGTACTTGGATGCTGGGCCAAAGAAAGACATTTTAATGTGCTTAACTCTGGCCATTGAAAAAAGAAAATTTCCTTGTAGATTGCACAGAACATGGTCATGTCTTGTGCACATTGCTGTTGATGGTGTCAAGAAGGCAGTGGTGTCAAGGTTCTGCTACTAGCTGAATCACTACCATGAAGACAGAAGATCTTTGTGTGCCTGGTCTGTGGACTGCAGAGATGCACACACATGTGTATACCCACCCATGATCTGTTTCTGACAAACATACCTTTTCCTCCCTTTGGCAGCTCACTTAGAACAGGTCTTGACACTGAAGCACACCTATCCTGGGAAAGCAAAAACTTCTTTAGACTTATGTAACTCATTTTACAGAAAATAAAAAGAATCAATGTCCAGATTTTCAGCCGTGACACGTATAGAGTTCTGTCTATGATCAAGAGTCTCACCTCTTCTTTAAGGAATTTCCTTCTTATACTGTTCAAGAGAAGAGTATACTCTGTGCTAGTTAGGTTTAACTTTCAGCTTGAAACAAATTGAGAACTTGTCTAGGTTTTGTCCTGTGTACGTGTTTGGGGGAGGTTATCTTGATTATCAATTGATGTGGGAAGACCCAGTCCACTGTGGGCTACAACATTCCCTACACAGAGAATCTTGAACTGTATGAGACAAGGAGAAGCTTCGAGAGAGCAAGCAGGAAGCATGGTGCGTTTACTCTCTTTGCTCTTGACTGCAGACGTGGTGTGGCCAGTTGTCCTGCCTCTGTGACTTCTCTGTAGTGATGAATCATAATCTGGAATTGTAAGCATAATAAACCCTAAAGTTATTTTGTCAAGAAACTTTGTCACAACAACAAAAACGAAACTAGGTCACTCCCATCACCAAACCATCCCAGATATCCCTAGGGCTCACCAGCCAGTCAAGGCTATTTGGTGAGCTCCAGGCGAATGCTAGACCCTTTCTCAAGGAGCAATATACATGGCACCTGAGGAACAATATGAGTTTGACCTGTGACCTTCACATGCACACACATGTGCAGCTGCACACACAAACAGTAGAGTATATATGAGATGAATGTTGTGTAAATACTATTTCATAATAATCGTGGAACATTATAAATTTCTATTAATGAGTATTTCTACAACATTTTTAGCTGTCAGTGGTGATGTGGTGACACACTGGGTATCTCTAAAATGGTGCTGTAACAGTTTTATTTTGAAGTCTCCAAAAATCATCCATCCAAGTATATTGAGAAATTCCAGATGTTTGTTAGGACAGTAGTCAAACTCCAGATGTTAGGATAGTAGTGAGGCATCTTTCTCCTGCAGTTTAACAGTGTTTCTCAGTGAGGACTTCTTCACCGAATGCCTACATGAGTATGGAGGTAAATTGCATCAATTATTTTTAACTAAAATATACATATTGCCAATTTTCTATAAATTTGGAACATTTTCCATTTGTTTATAATATTGAGTATAGTTTAAGTGATTCAAAGAAATTTGCATTTTCTTTCCAAAATAATAATTCATTCTATTCATACTTGTTTCTAGAATGAAATTTTAGATGAAGAAGCTACTTAAAGTGGTCAGTTTGGGGATAGAAAAAAATCAGTGTGTTCTCCTTAATTGTATTTATCTGTACTTGGCTTTGAAAGAATCACAGAAGGTGGTCCCACCACTCACCAGAAAAACTGGTCTATAGTTAACACACTGTTGAATTCATTTGACTAGCTTTTATGCAGAAATTTAAAAATAGCTTGTAATATTGGACATGACTGGTTTCCTTCTCCCTCCAAGTTCCCATAAGGACAGGGGCTCAGAGGAAACAAACTTTTAAAATTGAGACCTCTCCAGTCTTTGTGCCAAAGAGATTTTAGATCAAAGATTTCAGGTCAAGTTTAAAAATAAATTTTCTCTTGTTTACAAATAAAATTAAAAAAGCAAAGTTCACCATTTTTACTCTTTTAAAATGTTTGTAATTGAGAAGTCCCAGATGCAGTTGTGGCGTACACCATGTCTACTCACTAATTCCAGAATATCGCCGTCATCCCCAAAGTAACCCTGTGCTCCCCAATTTTCCATTTGCCCCTAACCCTGGCAACTGCTGATCTGTTTTCTTTCTCTGTGGCTTCGCCCATTGTCCATGTGCTTCGGACACTCACAATGAGTTCAAGGTTCATCCATGTAGCAGTACATATCCACATGTAACTCCTTATTATACCTAAATAACATTCCATTGCATAGTATAATATTTTGATTTTCTATTAATCAATTAATTGATCTTAATCTTTGATTACTGTGATTATTGATGTACAAGTATACTGTGAAATGTGATTTCTCCTAAATATTTTCATTTTTCAAAAATATATCTATTACAAATAGAGGATATTGAATTGAGAATATTTCAATTTCTATTTCATTTATTTTTATCTTTCATAGTTTACTTATGAGGGCTAAAGAGTTGGCTCAGTGGTTAAGACCACTAGCTACTCTTTCAGAAGGCCCTGGTTCAATAGCCAGAATCCACAAGATGGCAGACAATTGTTTTTAACTCCAGTCTCAGGGGATCTATCTCCCTCTTCTGGCCTCTCTGGGCACTGCATGCATATGCACAGACATGCAGGCAAAGCACCTATACCTGTAAAATAAAATGAAGGAAAAACTTTTCCCTAAGATAGCCTTCAAAATCACAGGTTTCTTTATGGTATTTTACCCACACCCCAACCTCACCCCTGACCACCCCTTGTTCTTCCTTTCTATGTCCCTTTCCCTTCCCACCATACCCTCTTGCCCTTTAGTAGGATTTGATTTCATTTCTAAGGATGTTTATTCAGCATAACAAGTACAAAAAAAAAAAAAAGATTGACATGTTAACAGCCATTGGGGTTTAGAAAATGTTCCTATAATGGACAGAATAACAGAAGTCATTATTCTTAATTTTATGACATACTGCTGTTATAAAAGTCATAAACATGACTTTTATATTTCACACATGCAGATTCTAACACAGGACACTGACTTCCAACTGTGCATCAGAGTCTTCCTGAAGAGAGGAGAAGGCTGGAGGATTATTTTGGGCACAGAGGCCATCCCTAGAGGGCACCAGTGCTCAAGGTCTTCATGAGGTGCTTTTTCAGATGGATCGAGGCCTTCGTCACAGCCCCCTGGTGAGGATCCTTGGTGTGTGTATGTCTTTATGGAAGACATGTCTTTATGTGCTGCCATATAAAACCCGTGCAGCATTAGTGAAGGAGATGTCACTAAAGAAGCAAAGGCCAGAGAGCACTATTTTTGACGGTAGAAGAGATTGTGATCCAAGGGACATGAACAATTCTAGAATTTGGGAACAGGAAGAATTAGACCCTCTGTGTTTAGGAACATTGGCCCCAAATACCTTAAGGTCCTCAGCTTAAGATCAACCAATAAGATCCTCCAGTTTCTGGTCTCCTCATTGAGGTCCCAATGCTTTGGCACTGTCTATACTGTTTCTCTTTCTCCAAGAGAAAAGACTACAGTGTAAAGAAGGCTCACTGAGTACATGATTCCAAAGGAGAAAAATGGTGTACGTAAGACCAAGTCCAAACCCCACCCCCTCCCGTTCTCCTACTACTGAAGGTGGGGGTGGGAGATCGGGATGTATGCCCAGGAGCACCAACTCACCACAGATGCTCAAGGACCAGATGAGATAGTGTGCACTGAAGACCTTTGATGGAGAGATGCACCAGCAAATGTTTGCTTGGCCTCTCTTGATTGCATCCTTATGCTGTTAAAATTTGCTTGTAATAGCAAAGCCTTAGGTGGACTTAGGCTGTGGCGGGCCACCTCGCTCTTCCATCGTGATTCCATACCATCCCCACACCCTGATCCATTCCTCCCATTCAGGCAGCTTGCTGGCTACCACTCCTTGCATTGGTTCCATTAAGTAGCATCCTGGATGTCACTCATCTCAGGTGTGTCTCTGACCACAGCTGCCTTCTGCTTCCTTTCTTCTTGCTTTCATGGAGAGTCATTTCCTTTTTCTCTTCACTTGTCTTTCCATTCAAGCCTCAATGTCACCCTTGGTGCCCGTAAAGTTTCCTGCACCATGGCCTTCAGTATGTCTGTACAGGAAGGCCTTCAATATACTTTCCTTGACTGATTAAGGTGAGGTGATGTTGGCAGCCAGAGAGAGGATGACATTGACTGTGTCCTGTTGTAGCAGTCAGAATTGATAGTCTGCCTTCCGGGATTAGTACTGTTACTCTGTCTAGGTTGTCTCCCATTAAAGCAAACACTTAGACTATATTTTTGCTTTTCCATAGGTCATTAATATTTATCCTCTTTACCATACAATATGAATATGGGGTAAGTATATTCATTCATTCTGAACATAGAAATTTTACATTGTTGTGTATATGATTTATTGCAGTGTGTACTTTTTAAAAAGAATGTTTAAACTAGGCTCGGTCTTCATGTCCTCAAATAAAACACAACCTGGGCCACTTTGATATCCTTGCAATCAAAGCTGCTTATAGAGTTGCCTGCATGTTGGAGAGGTCTTTATCTTACAACAACCACAGCCCTTCCTTAAATTCTTTTTTATTTGGAACAGAAAAGAAGTTGAGACATTTCAAGATTAAACCAAGAAATGTAAGATTCAGTCTGGATGCTTTTTAGCTCTAGAGAAATCTCAGCCTGTAACAAACCCTCTTTCTTCTGCTTTCTCAAGGAGGAATCTAAATTATGAATCTAACCTCAAAAGTTTGAAAGGTGCCTTGTTAAGGGCTCTACCATTCCAGGCTGAAGACTTCAGGAGGGATTGAGTGACCCAACTCAAGTCCCTTGATTATCAGAAACCTTTGGAAACTGAAATAGAAAATGATGTCTACTCCCTCTTACTACCTGGGTCAAGGGATGAGAAGCCCTTGCTTCTTGGCTCTACCAAGTCCCTTATTCTTTAACTCAGCTAAGAATCAGTCCCTGTCCCATGTTAAGCAGGGAGAATAAAACTTGTCATTTTTAGTTCACACGTACTAGAGAATGTCCCTTAGGATGCTTGCTTGAGAGCATTTTTCTAGTTAATCTTACCTGATTTTTCCAAGCTTGTTTTTGTATTATATTCATCTTCTTTTCTATTATAAAAGTCTGCATCATCCTATAATTCACTTCCTTTGTTCTTTATATCCATGTGAACGATCATGTTTACTGAACCAAAGATAAGTCAATCCTGGATGCTCCTATCAGTTTGTGCTGCTGAGAGATTTGAGAGTCTTCATACAGGAGGTAGCCATATGATAACAGAAGTGTGAAATGACATACTATCTGTAGAAGGTAATTTGCATCATCTACCAAGATTTTAAAAGTACAATCCTTTTGGAACGCATTTTACAATAACATTGGCCACATATTTTTATTCTGGCATGAATAAAAATGAATACACAGGAAGATGAACACCCAGGAAGCATTGCAGGGTGGTGTACAGCAGCTAAGTAAGGGAATAACATAAGCCTTCACGAGTAGGGAGTGGATGCACCAGCTCTGATACTGCATGAGCCAGGCAGCTGCGATGAATGTGCCAGAATGAATATGAACACAGTAAGTAGGTGGAAACAGCCAGGTAGTAGGCAGCATATGACCCAAGTATCAATAAAACAATTCCAAATCGCCAACAGTGTGGGTTCATGTGGGTGAATGTATTCATTAATACTTAGATCCCAATCTAAAGAATCGGATCTTCTCAGGGTAAGAAACGTGAGGCCAGGGCAAAAAGAGAAAGTGACTGCTATTATTCATTTATACAAATTGATGTCTCGGTTTTCTGCTGGACACAGATACACAACAGAGTTAACTTTTTAGGAGTTCATCTTTTTCCTTCTTTAACTCTCTATGCAATAAGCATATGTCTTATGACATCTGAGGGAAAGAAAGGTGGCTTCTGGTTTTACCTTTGGAGATAAGTAGGCATGAGTGTAGGTGTGCTCCCAGTGTGTGTGTGAGTGTAGGTGTGCTCCCAGTGCGTGTGTGAGTATAGGTGTGCTCCCACTGAGTGTGTGAGTGTAGGGTGTGCTCCCAGTGAGTGTGTGAGTGTAGGGTGTGCTCCCAGTGAGTGTGTGAGTGTAGGTGTGTTCTCAGTGAGTGTGTGAGTATAGGTGTGCTCCCAGTGAGTGTGTGAGTGTAGGTGTGCTCCCAGTGTGTGTGTGAGTATAGGTGTGCTCCCAGTGCGTGTGTGAGTGTAGGTGTGCTCCCAGTGAGTGTGTGAGTGTAGGGTGTGCTCCCAGTGAGTGTGTGAGTGTAGGTGTGCTCCCAGTGGGTGTGTGAGTGTAGGTGTGTTCTCAGTGAGTGTGTAAGTGTAGGTGTGCTCCCAGTGAGTGTGTAAGTGTAGGTGTGTTCTCAGTGAGTGTACTAGTGTAGGTGTGCTCCCAGTAAGTGTGCGAGTATAGGTGTGCTCCCAGTGAGTGTGTGAGTGTAGGTGTGATCCCAGTGCGTGTGTGAGTGTAGGTGTGCTCCCAGTGAGTGTGTGAGTGTAGGTGTGTTCTCAGTGAGTGTGAGTGTAGGTGTGTTCTCAGTGAGTGTGTAAGTGTAGGTGTGCTCCCAGTGGGTGTGTGAGTATAGGTGTGCTCCCAGTGGGTGTGTGAGTATAGGTGTGCTCCCAGTGAGTGTGAGAGTATAGGTGTGTTCCCAGTGAGTGTGAGAGTATAGGTGTGTTCCCAGTGAGTGTGAGAGTATAGGTGTGTTCCCAGTGAGTGTGTAGGTGTAGGTGTGTTCCCAGTGTGTGTGTGAGTATAGGTGTGTTCTCAGTGTGTAGGTGTAGGTGTGCTCCCAGTGCGTGTGTGAGTGTAGGTATGCTCCCAGTGAGTGTGTAGGTGTAGGTGTGTTCCCAGTGAGTGTGTAGGTGTAGGTGTGCTCCCAGTGCGTGTGTGAGTGTATGTGTGCTCCCAGTGAGTGTGTGAGTGTATGTGTGCTCCCAGTGAGTGTGTGAGTGTAGGTGTGCTCCCAGTGAGTGTGTGAGTGTAGGTGTGTTCCCAGTGAGTGTGTGAGTGTAGGTGTGCTCCCAGTGAGTGTGTGAGTGTAGGTGTGCTCCCAGTGAGTGTGTGAGTGTAGGTGTGCTCCCAGTGAGTGTGTGAGTGTAGGTGTGCTCCCAGTGAGTGTGTGAGTGTAGGTGTGTTCCCAGTGCATGTGTGAGTGTAGGTGTGCTCCCAGTGAGTGTGTGAGTGTAGGTGTGCTCCCAGTGAGTGTGTGAGTGTAGGTGTGTTCCCAGTGTGTGTGTGAGTATAGGTGTGTTTCCAGTGAGTGTGTAAGTGTAGGTGTGTTCCCAGTGAGTGTGTTAGTGTAGGTGTGTTCCCAGTGAGTGTGTAAGTGTAGGTGTGTTCCCAGTGAGTGTACTAGTGTAGGTGTGTTCCCAATGAGTGTGTGAGTGTAGGTGTGTTCCCAGTGAGTGTGTGAATGTAGGTGTGTTCTCAGTGAGTGTGTGAGTGTAGATGTGTTCCTAGTGAGTGTGTGAGTGTAGGTGTGTTCTCAGTAAGTGTGTAGGTGTAGGTGTGTTCCCAGTGAGTGTGTGAGTGCAGATGTGTTCCTAGTGAGTGTGTGAGTGTAGGTATGTTCCCAGTGAGTGTGTGAGTATAGGTGTGTTCCCAGTGAGTGTGAGTATAGGTGTGTTCCCAGTGAGTATGTAAGTGTAGGTGGGTTCCTAGTGAAAGTATAGAGTGTAATTGTGTTCCTAGTGAGCTTATGAGTGTAGGTGTGTCCCCAAAGAATCGAGTATGGGTGTCTTTCCCACCATTGTGATTCAGATTATGAACATTTAATTATCTCTGGTGTTGTTCTTGTCTTTTCAATGGCTTTGCATGAAATCTCTCTCTCTCTCTCTCTCTCTCTCTCTCTCTCTCTCTCTCTCTCTCTCTCTCTCCCCTCTATCTCTCTCTCTTTCTCTCTCTGTCTCTCTCTTCCTCTGTATGTGTGTGTGTTTATTTGTGCAAACCGATGTGTATTCAAATTAGCACACGTGTGTTTGCTGGCTAAGGAGGACAGAAGACAAACTCAGACGTTGGTCTTTAGGCATCCTCTGCCTCTTTTATTTGTTTGTTTTACAGACAGAGTCTATCACTGTCCTGAAATGTACCTAGTAGCCTAAGCAGGCTGCCTTGTGAACCCTGGGGATCTGCTAGTCTCTCTGCCTCCCCAGTGATGGTGTTACGAGCCTGTACCACCATAGGATGCAACTTTATCTGGGGTCTGGGTGTCAAACTCGGTATTTCCTCACCTGTATGTCCTTATTAAGTGCATACTCTCCCTTTACAAGTTCGCAACCCCGTTTCACGTGTCAGCGAATGTTTCTTTCTTAGAATCTGATAATCTGTTTTAAAATGACTCCTGAAATGTAATCCTGCCACACACATCTCAGCGATGCTTGGCAGAAATAGATAATATCACATAGACAACCTGCCTTTGTTATCAAGGCATCTCATCTACGGACCCCATTCTTGCCGTCTCTAGTCTGGTATTTCACTGAGCACAGTAATGAATTCTGACCTTAAATGAATCCAAACACTCAGACTAGCTACTGTGCTTGCCCGCTGTCCCAGCCAAGCCTGAGCATTAACTCCTAGTGTTTCAGGATGTTAAACTCCTGCATTCACAGATAACAATGGCAATCAAAAGTTGAGAGACATATACTTCATAAATTTCAAACTCATGTGTGGCTTATGGTGTGTGTATGTGTTGACACATATGTATAGGGAGGCCAGGGGTCAACATTGAGCATATCTTTCTATTACTCTCCAACAGAGTTTCTCATGAATGTGGAGCTCACCAATCCAGCCCCATACCACCTGGCCAGCACCCCCTAGGGGTTCCCCTGTCTTTCTTTCCAGCACTGGGATTACAAACATGCAATGCTGTGCCCAACCTTGTATGTGGTTACCAGAGTACTCAAGAAATCAAGTACTCATGCCTACATGGTAGGCACTTTACAGACAGACATATCTTAGCCACTTAAGTCCTCAAATTCCACAAAACTTTTAATACACCTTTTGCTTATAAAAGATGTATTTTTTTCTTTTAATGCTTAAGGATATTTTCCCTTTGATTCTGCCTGAAAAATGTTCTTGCCTGTCTTACTTTGTGTTCTATTGCTGTTAAGAGACAACACAACCACAGCAACTTATAAAGGGAAATGCTTAATTGGGGCTGGCTTACAGTTCAGAGGTTTAGTTCATTATCATCATGGTGGGAAGCTCGGCGGTGTGCAGGCAGGCATGTGCTGGAGAGAGAGAGCGGAGAGTTCGACATCTGGTTTGACAGGCAGCAGGAAGAGAGGGTGACACTGGGACTGGCTTGAGCATCTGAGACCTCAAAGTTCAGCTCCAATGACACACTTCCTTCATCAAGGCCACACCCATTCCGACGAGGCCACAAGTCCTAATCCTTTCAAATAATGCCAGTCCCTAGGAGCCTATGGGAGCTGTTTTCATTCAAACCACCACAGTGCCCCTTAAAGGAACTTTAGACTGAGTGAGTGATTTAAAAAAAAAAAACCTTTCAAGTAGACCCTTTGTCATTTTCCATCCTCACTCACATTTATGGACATATACATGTACTTGTGTGTGCTTATGAATATATTTATATGTAATATACACATTAATATGTAGTACACCTACTTACCAGTCTTTCACCAGGATAGTAACTATTGGCTTAGCTTCTCTTTGTCTTTCTGTCTCTGTCTGCATCTCTCCCTCCCTCTTTCCTTCCTTCCTTCCTTTTCTTTTCTTTTCTTTCATTTTGGACAATGCATCATGTTTCTTAGGTTGGTCGGTGAGCTTGCTTCTACCTCTTGAGTGCTGTGGTTATATAGGTTATGTAGGAGCTCTTCTCTATATTTTCTTCGCCTCACATTAAGTTGTGTTCATTGCCTCAATTATACAAATAGGCAAATTTTATCTCCACTGCATTCTTGATAATCTTACTTCTGCTGGTAGCTCTAGTCTAGTTATAACTATAAGTCCCATTTCCCATTGTAGCCACAGCCTTAGTGGGTGAATGAAAGCAAGTGCTTGAGGGTGGCTGAGTCTTTAGAGAATCTACGTGTGGAACTAGGAATTCTTGGTCTATAGTTGGTACTGAAGTGGCTGATGACTCTGGGTATGGAGATTAGGAGATGGGATAGATGACAAGGTGCTTTGTCTCACAAAGGACAGGAACTTTCTTGTGTGAGGTGTGTGCATGTCTGTGTGTGTGTGTGTGTGTGTGTGTGTGTGTGTGTATGTGTCTCTGTGTTTGTGTGTATGGCTATGTCTATGTGTATCTATGTATGTGCGTATATGTGTCTCTGTGTGTGTATGGCTGTGTGTGTGTGTGTGTGTGTGGTGTTTAAAGCAGGGAAAGACACAAATGATTCAGATTCAGGAGGTTCTGACTGAGAGATACATTAGACTCCCAGAAATTTTCAGCCTTCTTGATGCTGCAGGCCTTTAATATAGTTCCTCACATTGTGGGGACCCCCAACCATCAAATTATTTCCATTGCTATTTCATAACTATAATTTTGCTAGTTACACATTGAAATGTAAATTTCTCATATTCAAAATATCTGATATGTGACCCCAGAGAGGTCGTGACTCACAGGTTGACAACCACTGTATCAGAGGGGCCATCATGGAGACCACCAACTGCAGGAAAAAAAAAAAGAAATCCAAACCAAGAAATCCAAGACGTTTTCTGGAGAATTACCTTAGGAAAGATTTTTCTGGTGAGGGTCACCTATCCTGGCAGATCTGGGAGGCACAGCAAAGAGACCATGTGGAGGAAGGGAAGTTTATCTCTGAGACTAGACTCTTGTCTGGGCATAGCTTTTCTAACTAAACCATCATACCATTTACATACACTCCTAGACGGCTCGCAACTTACTAATGTAATCTTCATAGGAGAGAAAGGCTCTAGATGATTCTGCTTCTGGCAGCTTTTGAACAAGGTTCCTTTTTCTCCAGTGTCCTCAGATTACAGGCATAATCAGTACCTCCAGGATTGATGGCCCCGCCCCCTCTCCCACAGGCGCAGGGGCTCTGTCCTTTTATGTGTCAGAACTACCCAATTGTAGCCAGGTGTGATACTGAACTTGTGAAGCAGAGGCAGGAGGATCAAAAGTTTGAGTGCACCCTGGCTACATAGCAACAGCCTGTCTCACAATAAATAAAGTAGTATTTGCTTTTCCTGGATCCAAGGTAAAAAGCGGGTCTGTGGGCTGGAGAGATGGCTTAGTGGTTAAGAGCGCCGACTGCTCTTGCAAAGGTCCTGAGTTCAAATCCCAGCAACCACATGGTGGCTCACAACCATCTGTAATGGGATCTGATGTCCTCTTCTGGGGTGTTGGAAGAGAGGACAGTGTACTCACATATAATAATAAAGAAATCTTTTAATAAAAAAAAAAAAGCGGGTCTGTGGGATTCTGTTGGGCTTGTTCTATTGTATATTCCATGAACTCCACTAAGCCTTGAAACTTAATATACTCAACAAGTAGCTTCGTTTTTTTCAGAGTGGCAAGAAATACGGCAGCCCCTGCGGAGGAAGGAACTGCTCTGTCTGCCAGTGTTTTCCTGAGAAGGGATCTCGGGTGAGTGACACAGAGTTCGACCCGCTCCAAATATTTAACCTTCCTTAGCCTCCAATTCTCTGCCTGACCTGTGAGCCTGCAGTGCTTATCTGTCACAAACGTGTCACGTTCTTAGGGCTGCCATGAATCAAGACTCTGTGTGAAACTGAGAAGACAGCCTGAGCCATGCAGTTCACCTGTGTTTTAGAGAACACTAGTGTCATGACTCCCCCGTGAAGAAAGCCCTGTGATGTCATTCTGGGTCACCTCCTCCAAGGTTTATGCTGTATCAGTATTTTAAAGGCTCTGAGAAGTGTGTAAAGAAGAAAAGAAACCCTTTACCTTGGTTTAAAGTCATCTTTCCAGACATTTCACCATAATGCCCTTGCATGGATAGCACCTTATTGAAGCTTAATATTCCAGTTAAGGCAATAGCTCTATGTTTCATATTCCATATTTGCCTTGACTGTTCTATGTGCTCAAAGCACCTTAGCTAGCTCTCTGATTCCTCATTTTAATGTCCCAGTTCTGCTGTGCGGAGGACTGAGCCCAAGGCCAGTTTCTAGTTCAAGGCTTCCCAGAATAGTTCTGTTGGCAGCTATCTATTTTGTCAAGTGTGGAGACTATGCCGGCCACTATCTTTTGGGAATTCACAAGCATGTCCCTGTGCTCTGGCAGCTGCACTGGGCAGCTTGTTAATTCACGAATGCTGAGGCTCCGATGAGGCGACCCTCTGCTTCAAAGCCCTGTCATAATTTTTGTAGACATATATTGAAATAATCACTGTTTACACCTTAAATACACATAATTGTGTGTCAATTAAAAATGAGGTGGGGAAGACCACTATGGAAATATCCTCACAGTCTGGCAAGAAAGGTTAAGGTTGGTTGACTTTCTTCAGCTCTGGATAGTTTTGATGTCAAAATGCAATAATTTGTTTTGATGCAATAGTCTTCATTCTACTGAAATAATATAGTGCACTGGGGACTGTCTTAGTCAGACTTCCTATTGCTGCAGTGAAACACCATGACCAAAAAGCAACCTGGGGAGGAAAGGGTTTACTCAGCTGACACTTCCACATTACTGTTCATCACTAAAGGAAGTCAGGGTGGGAACTCCTAGCAGGGCAGAAACCTGAAGGTAGGAGCTGATGCAGAGGCCACGAAGGGGTGCTGCTTACTGGCTTGTTTCCCATGGCTTGCTAAGCCTGTTTTCTTATACAACCCAGGATCGCCAGCCACAGTGGGCTTGGTCCTCCACTATTGGTCATTGCTTGAAAAAGTGCCTTACAGCTGGATCTCATGGAGGTATTTCCTTAACGGAGGTTCCTTCCTCTCTGATGAACCTGGCTTGTAGCACGCTTATGCACAAAATCAGGCAGTGCAGGGCCTGGACTGACTTAAATCTGTTCTCATAATTCTGGATACTGGGGAGCCAAGTTCAGGGTGATCATAGACCCCATGGCTAGTGAGAGCCATTTCCTAGCTTGAGAACAGTATCCTTTAGGGGTGGAAAGAAAGAAAGCTCTCTAGGATCTTCTCAGAAGGACTCAACGGTGATGATCAAGTCATCCCCCAGGCACCTCATCTCCAACTCTTGGAAACCCCACCTTCTACTCTTGGACAACCTATCTTCTACTCTTGACACACTGGAACTTGGGATTTCAACCCATAAGTAGGGAACCTAAAGAAAGATTCAGTCCATACAGTGTCCATATCAACCCCACAGGGCTAGGCATGACACTCAAAGTACAGGCTTGGCTGGTAGTCAGCCTTCAGGGCAATACATTTCCTTTTTCCCACCTCATGGTTTTATCACTGTATCCATGTGACTTTAGAAATCTCAGTTCCATTAATTCTGCATTTCTTTGCTGGGGACCTTTTTGTTTCACCCATCTTTCTAGGGACACTTGACAGTGAAGACAAATTTTAGTTATCCAAGCTGGGTAGAAGGAGCCGCTGGCATCTAATGGGCAGAGGCCCATGGTACAGCTCAGCTTCTTGTAGTATAGGATATATTCTACACCAGATACTGATCGGTCCCCAACATCAACAGAATAGAGAAGGCTGTTCTTACCTCCGTAGCTCCACGGGGTGGGTGTAATTATTTGTGTTTCCATCTGATGGTGTAAGGAGTCCAAATCAGAGCCAGCAACCACATCCAGGTGCCTGGCCTCACCTCCGGTACTTGCTCCACTGGCGTGGAAAGGTTATTACACGTAGGTTCCAACACCTGGGTCTACTGTCACTGTGTGAGCTCAAGAGAGCCCTTCCTGAGAGCAAGCACTTTACATTGGCGACCTGGCTCCTGCTGCCTTTTCTCGAGCTTCCCCATGATCACAAGCCAATGACTGTGTACAGAGTGTGCTTTTTGGCCTCCAAGGCTGTCTGTTCCCAAGGCTGAGCTCCTCTCTGCTATGTGTGTGTCCCTGGTACTGGGTGGCCTAAGGGACTATGTGTACAACCCCAGCAACCCCCACCTTTCCTGATGGCTGGGATCTCCCTGTGAGGGCCCAGGTGGGAGCGCCATTTTCCAGCAGAGAACGTGGGAGGAAGGCCATGTGTCCCTGGGAGGGGTGGAGAGAGGCTCTCGGTCCTTAGCACCCAGCCAAGCTCTCAACCACAGTGGCAGCTCCAGGGCGACAGCTGAATGATAATCATGAGCTGACCCCAAATTCCAGGGGCTGGAGGTGTCTCCCGGAGGCTACTCAGCCAGTTTAGGGAAAAGCTGGTATCCCTAAAAAGGAAACTGGTCCTTTTTATTACTGTTTATTCCTTGATAGTACAAAAATGAATTCTGGTCTTTTTACATCACCATGACCATCTGCCACTCCCCACACTCCTCACTGAAAACTTTCTTCTTCTCAGCAAGTTTCCTTTCTACTTTGATCTTCCTCCTCCTCCTTCATCTTTCCCCTCCCCCCACTCTGTCTTCCCCCACCTTGTGTATATGTGTGTGCGTGTGCACTCTCGTGCACATGTGTGACATGTGCGACTCATTGTGTTTATTTAGGGTTGCTTGTGTGAGCATGTGTGGAAGGCTGTTACTAAGGCAATGTCACCTCATCTGTGGATACAGCACACAAGAAAACGACACCTCACCAGTAATCATCAGTTGTCACAAGTTCCTTACAGAGGAGTCATGGCGGCATCATGAATCCTTCACCATCCTTGGTCAGCAACCTATACCAGGCACTTAGATTTTCACCTCATAATTATGGCTTCAGGAGAAGCATTATCTACCCATGCAGGGGGCTAAGCAGTTCTTGACAAGCAAAGCTGTCTTCTTGTTAACAGCATGACTAGCTCTTTCCTCTGAGTCTGGAGATACAGTGGGGTAAAGCAGGAGCAGATACATGCAGTGGTGCAGCATCTTCTCTTCATCAGTTTTAGTATGGCTGTGCCTAAACTCCCTCATTAGGTCCTAAGCATAGCCTTGTGATGGGTCATGTGAACAGTCCCTCGACTAACAGTGTACACCTTAGAGGGATAAGCTGATGCTCATTGGTTTCCCCTTTGGATTAGGTGTCCCCCATCGGACTGAGTTGAGTGAGTAGTTAGTCTGCATGTATCAATCAATGGATTAAAATCCAGACTTTAGCCCAGAGTCCAGAAACCTTTGCTGTGACCATTGTGGATCCAGAAGGAGACTGTTGCCAAGTTAACTGTGAGTCTCTCCTCTGCTCCTAGACTTCCTGTCTCACACTGGCACTGCTAGGAAGTGAGTAGGATCTCATAGTTCAAATCCCCGTGACCTTCCATTGTGGCCAGAGATGAGCGTCTTCAGACCAAGTCAACTCTGACCACTGTGGCACTAGGAACTTTCCAGGCCAGTGGTATTGGGGTCAGGGCAGGCGATGAGAGTGTCCCCCTGGCCAGCTTGCAGACTCAAGCTCAACCTAGGAGAGAAAGGTTTGTCTAGAGGATAAAGCTCATTTCTCAGGGTAGGGCTATCCCTTGGTTCTAAGATATAAGGTGTGACTATATAGCTACCGAGTTGTTCCCCTGCATCATCTATGATTTCTCTCCATCTCCTCTCTGCACTTGCTGTTAATCTATGAGGAGGTGAATGGGATAGCACTGGGCAGGATTTTACCTTAGTCTTTGTTAGTCTCCAGGGAAGCAGCTCCATGTAGCTAGTGGTTGTCTTTGTGTAAGATGAAGCCATGTTCTTACGAACCAGATAAGACCTTTTATGAGTTCTGGGTTAGTGACTGGGGTTAGGGGTGGGGTAATTCTTCTCATTAGTTTATTTATCCACTTTATTTCTCAGTCCCAACCCTACCTCCTTTCCTCCAAGTCACACTCTCACAAATCCTTCCCCCATTGTTCCTTTCCCTTTTCCTTAGAGAATGGGAAGTCCCCCTTGGATACCATCCTACCCTGGGACTGAGTGTATCCTCTCCTACTAAGGCCCAGCCAGGCTGTCCATCTAGGGGAATGGGATTCAATGGCAGGGAACAGAATTAGAGAGCTCCACTCCAGTTGTTATGGAACCCACGTCAAGACCAAGCTGCACATCTGCTACAAATGTGTAGGGGTCCAAGGTCCAGCCCACACATGCTTTTTGGTTGTTGGTTCAGTCTTTGTGAGCTCCCATGGGCCCAGGTTAGTTGACTCCGTAGGTCCTCTTGTGCTGTCCTTGATCCCTCCAGCTCCCTTAATCCTAACCCACTCTTCCTCAAGACTCTCTGAGCTCCACCTGATATTTGGCTATGGGTCTCTGAATCTGTTTCCATCATCTGCTGGATGAAGCCCCCAGGAGACAGTTATGCTAGGCTCCTGTCTGCAAGCAGGGAGAACATCATTAGTAGTGTCAGGGGTTGACTCTCTCCCATGGGATGGTTCTCAAGTTGGACCAGTCATTGGTCGGCCACTTCCTCCATCTCTGCTCTATCTTTATCCCTGCATATCTTGTAGGGAGGACAAATTTTGGGTTGAAGGTTTTATGAGGGGGTTGATGTCCACCTCTCTCCACTGGAAGACCTGGCAGGATGCAGGAGGTGGAAGTGGTCTCAGCTAGGGTCCTCATAGATGCCTGGGAACCTCCCCTGTCCCATGTCTCCCGCTAGTCCATAGAGGGATAATATTAATAGTTTAATTTTTCTGTAGCTCATTTAAAAAAATGGGCGAAGGCGTTTTATCATCTGAGGGAGTGAGAAAGCCATGAAACCACCATAGTTTTGTGATGTGGTTTTCTGTACAGGAGCAAATGGCTTTAAACTCATCCCTTCTTCAAGTTTTTCGTTTGAAACCAATGTCAAATATTAGTGAATCTTTCCATTTAGATTGTGGATCCCTGAACACGCTCAGTACAATGCAGTCCTGTGCTCTCGCTCACCTACCTCCTATACGTTTATCAGCCTGCAGCCTGTGATTAAAAGTAGAATTTACTTGGGGAATTTCAATTATTCTTAGTATTTTTCATGTCATTAACTTATTTGCATGCACAGTTCTAAGTCTCAGACTCCTTATCAAATGCACAGCTGCATTTAAAATGCTAACTTCAGCTTGACAAATGGTTCCACACAGTAATTTTATGGTTCCAATTCCTCAGGAGTCAATAATGTTCTCTTTCATCGAAACACCACCCACTGACAGCTGAAGGTGGATAAAACCAGTCTGTTATCCATTCCTTGGCTTTGGAACTGCTTTCTTGTCCTGTTACATCCTGTTCCTCCAAGGACTCACTGTCTTATTACTAGAAAATTCTCTGATCAGTGATGCATACAATGCATGTGCTTTTAGGGGACAGCAGGTAATCTGAAGTCAGATGGCTGGGACCCTTCTCATCTATAAACATGAGGTTCATTCATAGACCTCATGCCTTCCTCCTATAGAAGCAAGGAAATCCAGAATCTTTTTGAAAATGGTGCCCTACTGTGACGTGTGTTTTCTGGACGATTCCAGCTGCCAGGACACAGGTTACAATGTTAGCTCAGGTTACTTAAGTTTTTATTTCAGAAATGGTACCTTGGCTTTTGAACACCAAGACCCTTGCAGAAGCTGAAGGGACAGATTTCTAGGTTGGAGTCTGCTGTGTCTTGGGGTTGAGTATTTCTGAGAAGGGTTTTTTTTGGGGGGAGGTCTGTGTTTAGCAGAGCTCTGGTCCACCTACAGTGTGACTGCAGCAACAGTAGTTGGCATCTATCTGAAGAATCGCTGCAGGTAACTAGGTTCAGTTTCGCAAATCTCCTTCACGTCTGGTGTTTGCGCATATGAATGAAGGAAGCAGAATAGTTGCCTCCCGCACTCTACAGTGTGCCATGTTTCCCATCATACCAAGTGTAGACATGGTTCTAACATAACACGACTTCCTCCGGGACTCAGGTGTAGTGTGTGTTTGACCGTGGGTTCCAAGTTTCTGCTTACGCCCTTCATCTCCTTCAGTACGGTGATGTCTAGTAGGGCTTTGGGTCTCCCTATGTGGAGTTCAAGTGCTTATTTGGTCACTTTGTTGTGCTGTCTTAACTGGAATAAATAGTAATATTTTCCCATTTGTTGGACAAATAACCATCAAATACTTTGTTGGGCAAAGGGCAAGACTGTGTGATAAGGAAAAAAGTCCCTGTGGCTGGGAAGTTTCACGGTCCTTAGGAGAAACAGATGAGAATCACCCTCCAGCCACTATTTCTGGGTGCTTGAGGGTGCCTTATGGGAAAGAGGAAACAGCTAAGGCTATTTTGTCTCCCTGGGTGGGTAAGTTGGTGTCCTGGCCTGTCCTTGCATAGAAGCACATGGACGACAGACACAGGGTGCTGGATATGCCCTTGAGTTGGGACCTGCTGGAGTTGGAGGGCAGCCAGCCTCATCATGGAGGAAGAGTCACATTAACACCCACAGCTTCTGTGACAAATTAGCACATGCTTGGTGGCTTGCGGCAACAGAAGTGTGTGCTTCAACAAATGCTTGAGACCAGCTGTTCAAAGGCAAGGAGTTGGCACTGCCAGGATGCAGCTGGAAAATCTGCTTCAACCTCTGTGGTTCTTCCCCTGGTCCTAGATGCATTACCCCAGTTTCCTTCACATTACTTATTCTCTGCAGTGTTGAATCTCATTCTCACCTAAGGAGGCAGATGTGGGAGGGCAGTTAGAACTACCCTTGGACAACCTACAATAGCTGAACCCAGGATAAGACCCTAAGAGCATCTCATCTCTCCTCATCTTATGAGAACAGTGGATACAAGAATCTGGGGAAGACAGGGTTTTATTAGGAATGCCTGCTAACAGGTTACTACATTCGCCAGGTAGGAAGACACAGAGTTTTAACAAGGACTGGATATGAGTTGGGTGGGTAAGCTCAGAAATACTCCTAAGATTAGCTTGACTGCAGAGAGAGGCTCATGGGAGCTGCTGGGATAGTGCTCAGGGTGGTGCTGTGCCCCAAATGAAGGTGTAAGTAGTGCGGATTGACAAGTATTTCAAGGACCACATTTGAGGGAATAGCACAGGTCCAGCTCTGGACTTGCATAGCTTGAGGTCCCCTGCATAGGTAGGCCTTGAGAAGGAATGGAAGCTGTGGAGAGGCTCCAAGAGGCTGTGGAGAGGCTGATGGAATTGTTTAACTGTGGATACAGGGGACTCCATGGAAATACTTAGCCTCCCTCATCAAGAGAAGTTAAGAAGGGGTCAAGGCATCCCTCTGGAGTTTCAGGGTTGCTACCACAGGAAGAAGAGGAGCTGTACAAGACACAGCAGGGAGAAAAACACATAGAGGTTAGGATAAAGTGGAAGGGCAGAGAAGGAGGTGAAATCACAGGCGCAGAATGATAGAACCCTACCTAGTGTCCTAGGACTCCCAAACACATAGATAATGTCAGGCTGTTCCCAGCACAAAATGAGAGAACCATTCATCAGGGACTGGTCGAAGAGGTGACCTTGTTGTCCAAATGGCTAACCTTTCTCCTTTGGTTCTCTGTGCAGGGTTTTTCCACTGTACCTACATACTGTCTCTTGAGAGCATAGCTAAAATCCCTAGTGCTCCCCAAGGCAGACTGATCAGTGTACCCCACGCTCCTTGTTAATAGGCGAGGTAATCTTAGGGTCCGGGAACATTCTTTGCTATTGCACTCCAAAATCCTTGGGTTGCTTATAACCTTTTCATTCTTTGGTTTTTAAAACACTTCCTGATATCCAGACTTCCACCTCCCCCAACAATATGGGGGTGGGGATGGGGCGATTCTGAAAGTGCTGTGTGCCCAGAGGACTCCAGCTTCACATGCTGCTCAGAATGAGGGTGTTTGTGATGTTGCAGTGACACCTACTGGCATATTCTCTGAATTACATCTCAACATTAAAAAGAAGTGGGGTTTAAAAGGGATCTATAATAATCTGGAGGGTTGTCCTAAGGAGCTGAAGGGGTTCACAGCCCCATGGGAAGAACAATGACTTCGGACACCCAGATACCCCAAGACTCCCAAGGACTGAATCATCAACCAAGGGGTATACATGGTTCCAGCCAAAAATGTGGCAGAGGAATGCCTTGTCGGGCATCAGTGGGAGGAGTGGTCTTTGGTTAGATAAAGGCTCAATAGAGGCCACAACAAAGGGAAACAGGTGGGGGGGAAGTTGCGGGGGAGGTGGGACTGTGTTGGGTAGAGGGGTATATACATGGAGGCAGGGGGAGGGAGGAGGGAGGAGGGGGAGGGAATCGTTGGGGAGGGGGGCTTTTGGGAGGGGGAAATTGGGAAAGGTTTTACCATTGGCAATGTAAATGAAGAAGACACTCAACAAAAAAAAGAATAAATAGACACAGCAAAGGGAGAGGTGTCTTCTTAGACACAACATTTATCTTAGTTTCAGAAGTATTTATGAAACATGAGCACATACTTAAAATTTGTATTGTGTGAGACAGTGTGGCCAAGGTACTGGGAATGGATCTCTGGTCCCATAGACATTCTAAAGGTCATTATCTTAAGAAGATATTAAGTAATAAACACAAAACGTCAATGAGATGAGGGTAGTGAATCTGTTTGGCTGTTATTTTCAGGTAAAAATAATGGTTTGAGGGATGTGAGGTTGGAAAGGTCTGGAATGGAAAATGAGGCAGACGCTGAGATCAAAAGGTCTGAGTTCAGGTCTCTACTTCCCCAGTGTCTTAGTGGGGGTTTCTATTCCTGCACAAACACTGTGACCAAGAAGCAAGTTGAGGAGGAAGGGATTATTAAGCTTACATATCTGCATTGCTGTTCATCACCACAGGAAGTCAGGACTGGAACTCAAGCAGGTCAGGAAGTAGGAATTGATATAGAGGCCATGGAGGGATGTTACTTACTGATTTGCTTCCCCTGGCTTGATCAGCTTGCTTTCTTATAGAGCCCAAGACTACCAGCCCAGGGATGGCACCACCCACAAGGGACCCTCCCCCTTGATCACTAATTTAGGAAATGCCTTACAGCTGGATCTCATGAAGACATTTCCTCAAGGGAAGCTCCTTTCTCTGTGATAACTCCAGCTTGTATCAAGTTGATACACAAAACCAGCCAGTACACCCAGGTCCTGTCTGTGTGGTCTCAAGCACATGGCTTCATCTCTCTGAGGCTGAGAGTCCTCCTCAGAGGATGAGAAACATGCAAGGGTGGCTTTCTGCTTCCTATTGCTGTAAAGAGCCCATGAGAAGAAAGCAGAACATCGTATTGAGCTTAGAGTAGACCAATGTCACTGCCATCGACATGATTGATGGGAGGATTGGTAGGGCTTGAGTGACAGATGAAGACAAGCTATGGTTATTTCTGGGATACAGGTGTGAATGGCACATGAATACATGAGCTACAGGACTGGTGGGTTGGGGTGGGGGGGCACAATGTACCATCAGAGAGAAGGCAATGACCCAAGGTAAGGGCTGGCTGGAGGGAGCTAACAGCTATGTTGGGGAGAAAACTGGGGCCAAGGGAGACTGAGAGTTGGATAATCTGTGCTACAAATGATGTGACTGTGACTTGGGGCTTTGCAGTGGAGGGCAATGAACTAGAAGTACAGCAGTTGTACACACAGTTAGAGCCAGCCTGGGCTGCAAAGTGAGGCTGTCTAAGAACTGCTGCTTCTGCTGCTGGTGATGATGTTGATGAAGTAAATGAGGAGGAGGAAGAAGAGAAAGAGGAAGAAGAGGAAAAGAGGAGGAGGAGGAGGAAGAAAAAAACCAAGTTTAAGGTTTGTTTAAACCTTTTCTCCTTCCTGTGATAGTTTGATAGCCAATGCCATGGTCTTACAATCCAATGGTTAGTGAAAACGTTTTCTTTGTTACTTCATTCATTTGTTTTGCTTACACTGATGAAATGTTTTGCTGAGAAAAACCATGGAAAGGTCACAGGAGAAAACTGGACACACACACATACACACACACACACACACACACACACACACACACACACACAGTTCTAAACTCACCAGGGCCCTCCATTCTGACCTTGGTTGACAGTCTTTCAAAGTTCCCATGGAAAGATCCCCTCTCAGTGTGTGTGTGTCTGTGTGTCTGTGTGTCTGTGTGTAGAAGTCAGGAGCCACCCTCTGAAGCCTTTTCACCTGTTTTAAATAGGGTCTCTTAATTGGCCTGGATCTCATCAAGTAAGCAAGGGATCTGCCTGGATCCACCTCCCCAACCCTGGGACTCCAAACTTATGCCTTCCCACCTCAGTTTTAAAATATAGGTTCTGAAGCTTATTGGGTCCAATGTTCACACAGGAAGGACTTGACAGGTTGAGCCATCTTCTTAGCCCTTATAAGTGTCTATCGTTGTCAGTTTGCAACGAAACTGCTACAAATCACAAGAGTGCTGCTGTTTTTTATCATCTCTCATGGGTTCTGGTCCCAGAGAAGCCAGATCAGTGGCATTCAGAAGGGCTAACTTGTAATGCTGATTTGTGTTCCTTAGAAAGGTATAATTTTGTATCTTTTGATTTTTTCTACCTTGTAAAACAAACGTGATTTTCTTACTCATAACTTAGTTAACCTGGGACAGAGTCTTAAAAAAATGTCCTGAGCTCTGAGTGATGCTGTGTGCATTCTGCTCTCCCTCCTTGGTCCAGCTGAGCCAGGAGTCTGTGCTGCTGTGAGGGCACTGATAGATAACCCTTCTGATGACCCGTATCCGCTTGGCCCTGGAGTAGGGGGAGAGAGGTGACCTGGTGGTTTCACATGGCACACCCAACTTGCCCAGGGATCAAACTGATTATCATTGGATTCTACACCCGGTGACTTCACTGTCTTATAATGAAGGTCACAAATCCCAGAGTCAGTTTTGTCCACATAGTAGGAGTGATATAAACCACAACTGTTCAATCTGAAACTTAGTTGAAGGTCTCCATGTAGAAGCGAGTTTAATCATGTTGTGGTTGGTGAGTGGGGATTAAGGCTTAGAATCAGGTATACACAGAAAGAGATAGAGACAGAGATTTGGATACAGGTAGATAGACAAAATATATTCATATACATATATATGTATATATATATATGAAAAGTCTTGTGATGATTGCTTTTCTAGTTTTGAAAAACAACTTTCATGGGCTGTTATTTTTCTCTCTTCCCTCTGTCTGTTCTATGATAGCCTTAGAGATAAACAAGCCTAAATATTTACTTATAAGGTTATTTCTCCCCTGATCCCATTTTTATGTGAACAGATTTAATGAAAATAGAAATTCTTTCTGTATTACTGTAGATAAATTATTTATTCTAATTGAGTGAACTGGCAGACCACTATTTCAAAAACTAACATTTGAGGGGGTTTTGTGAGCAGCTTTTAGACAGATTTAGTACAGTCACCCAGGGTTTACTGTGCTTCTTTTAAAATTTTTATCATACAACAAAATAACTAATAATATTAAAAAGCACTAAAATGAAGTCATAAAGTTCGTAGTCTTCAAAAGGGGGACATTCCAAATTTTATGTGAGTTTTCCACTTACAAAGTCGCTGTGCAGGGAGGTTGGAATCAAGGTCTACCGGCATCCATCCAACAGTTTAAGATTCTAGCAGGCTTGCAGGTCTGCTGCCTGCTCAGCAGGTGGCGGGGTAGAGCATACAGTTCCATGGAAGGGTCTCAGCACCTTACAGAGGTCTCGAAAGCCAGTGTTCTGTCTGGAGACAGTGGTTTGGGGCTTCAAGGAAATATTTGCACCTCATCTTTCCTTGAGGTGGGGCAGGGCTCACCTCATTTTGTGAAAGTTTGTCCTCTGCAGTTATGGTCTGAGTTTTGTCAAGCACAAACTCAGACTTGGGCTCAATCCCCAAAGTCATGTGTGAATGGTATTAAGAGGTATCAAAACAGGTACAATGACCGTAATGCTTAGAGGTGGGGCCTCTGTGAAGTGAATAGAGTATTAGAGTGGAGCTCCCCACCCCCAAGATTGATTCTGATGGCTAATTAAAGATGGGCAAGAAACTAGCTCCGCCCCTTTCTCGAATCACTGTGTGGTATAGCTTCCTGGCCTCTAGCCAGAGCCTGTACCGTGACATTGTGACATTTATATTTTGCTTGTACCTTCTTAACTATGAGCCCAAATAAAACTTTCTGTCTTTTGTTTGTTTTGTTTTGTTGTTTTTTGGTAATACTGGAGATTAAACCTCGTGTATACCAGGGGTGTGCTCTACCATTAAGCTCCCTCCTCAGCCCAGCTTTTTCCCTTATAAATCACTCTGCCTCTGGGTTATTTAATTGTAGTAAGGAAAGGCTGGCCAATCCATCTTTCTCACCAGCATGGTCTTGAATACCAGGAGGTCCCGGTTCAGTGTGTGTAGGGTTAGGGAGAGGGCACGGGTAAGAGGTTGGTAGAAACAGGTGAGAAGTGTTCTTTGGCACCTTGGAAAGACATTTTATTCTCAAGGGCAAGGGCAGGGGGCAGGGTGAGGCGGTCTTTCCATGGGAACTTAGGTCAACCATGGGCAGGAACAGAAGGCCTTCATCAGTGAGTACAGACAGCACGCTCAAAGCTTGGCAAACAAGAGCTTCCCAGAAATGGCCAGAAGTTTGTGTGCATGCCAGGTCAGGGGAAGGGACCTTGGAGGAAGGTTTGTTTTCCCTCGGTAATGCAAACAGCTATTTTCTGCTCCACTGTTTGTTTTCAAAGTATTTTTTATAGTTCTTTCTCTAATCAGGACCCATTCCCACAGCATACTAAATGGAATTCCATCAGGCTCACCACGGTGTTAAACATTTCCACTCCTCCACCCCACCCTCACCCTTTTCCCCCCTCTGCAAAGTCCCATTAGCTTACTGTATTCAGGGCTGCATGTTTGAAATGAAATGCATTAAAGAGATTTATAGCCAGTTAATTGGCCATCTCTTTCTTAGTTTCTCTTTTATATGAGAGTTCATCTTGCCGTGTTCTCAACAGCACATTGTTGTAAAGTACTGTATTCAAAGAAGATCATTTGGGGGATGTAGTGTACAAATTGCTTGAAGAATGAAAAGATACTTCCAAACTTACTGTAAAAGCAATTGTTTTCAGATTTTTGTATTTAGGGGAAAAAAGAAACTTTTAAATGTCTGTTAATTAATCTCATTTAAAAGGTTAATATTAGCTATAAGATTAATTGATCTATGGTAAGAAGGTCCTTTCAGGTTGTGGTCTATCCATTGCAAATTGATCTGCCTTCCCCATGTTCCCAGAGTCTCACAACTCTGCTTTATTACTGCTATTTGGTCACACACACACACACACACACACACACACACACACACACACACACACTGGAGTTCTTAAAAATTCCAAGCTTTTCTGATTCTCAGTTGTAGCCATTATCTCGAGAATGGAAAAGATGAAGAAAAAGGAAAATTCATATGAAGAACAGTTTCCAGTTGCACTGTCCTGGCAGATGTTAAAGGCAGACAGTAACGCTGTGGAGTCGGTGACTGAATAGTGACATAGAATGGCAATTTATCTTTATCACAAAGGTCACAGTTGCTGATTATAGGATGCACTAGGAGGGGAATGGGACATGGCCCTGCCTGGCCGGTATTTTCCATCCTGGCTTGTATTTTCCAATCTCATTATGCCTGCCTACCCTTCTAGAAGCCTTCATCCGTAAACAGATAGCAAACCATAGGCTCTGCCCTCTTTCTTGAGCATTGGGAGCATATGGCAAACTGTTCTGTGGCTTGTTTTTGTCATGTGCACATTTGTCACAACAGGTACTCTCTTAAATAGCTTCATGGGCTTTATTCTTTTTGGCCTTAAGCTATTGACAAAGACGCCGGGCATGAGAGAGGCTAGGGATGTAGTCCAGAAAGGTCGGAATGAAGCCCACTATTATATATAATTGATATATGCTAATGAGATATTTTAGAAGGAAAAAAAAAGATGTACTCAAGGACACACAGGTAGCAAGTGGGCCTCCAGCTTTCAGAGAGTTCTGCCTGGGTCCTTCATCAGTGTCTTCCTCAAGTTCCCTGTCAGCCAGAGTGGTCACTGTTGCTCTCTCCCATGGCTGTGTGTAAATGCTGTCAGTGTGGCACATTCTCCTCAGACCCTTCCTGCAGTTTCACGTTTGCTCAGGGGAGTGGAGCTGCCCACACCCTCAGCTCTCTGTCAACACCTCAGCCTCATGAGGAGCAGACTTGCTCTGGTTCTCTCAGCCCAAGGCTGGGTGGCTGAGCAGTGCCCTCCCGTCAGGGGTTCCTCTAGCTGTCCACCAAGGAGGAATGACTTCTTTTTCTTTCTTCTTGGGCTGCCTTTCTTGCCTACCTCACTCGCTGCTCTCCCTCTCCCCACTCAGCCACCTTCCAGGCTGCCTGCCTTCCATGTTTTCTCTGAGTCTTAGTAGCTCAGGCGGGTGCATCTAAATTGTGCTCCCTCATAGAAGTCACACAATGTGTTCATCCTGTCTCAGGCTCCTGGATTTTTGTAAGACTGTTTTTCCTGCTATCCAAATGATATTGTAAAGAATCATCTTGCATTGTTGCAAGTGGCTCCTTCAGCAGGCCCCACTTCAGTCCTCTATATCACCTCCCTCTCCTTGGCTGGGCTTGCTTAAGTCAGCGTCACCATGTAAGCAGGGTTCAAGTGTGGTAATGGTTGGGTCCCAGTTACAACTTCTTCCCAATAGTGAGCTCTCCTGTGTGATTATGTAGGGTATTCAGGCATATGTGCTAGTCTAGTGGGACGACCTGGCTATTGTTCTGCTTTTAGGGCAATCTGCTTATTAGAAGCACTCCCTCCCCCAATTGCCAGCACACAATACTTCCTTCATGGGATCACACAAGATGAGGTGCCCACAATGAATGGGGCTAACACCTTGATTTGGGGGTATTTTAGAGTTTTATACATATTGGACTCTGCAGGAAATATTTTTTCCCAGAATGCTATACATCTTCAAGACCATCCTGCATTTGCTCTAGAAATCTAAGAGATAGGATCTTAGTAGGTAGCTGCTGAAATTCAACAAATGTTTCTGTCCTCATAGCAAAACCTATTTGATCTTCGAATGCAGTTACAGGGCAACAAGATGGCTCAATGTTAAGTCATTTACTGTCAAGCCTGACAACTTGAGTTCTATCCCTGGGACTAGCATGGTGGGAGGGAGGAACTGACTCCAACCTCAACACGTACTTTGGGGGCATGTATGTTGTAAAATATTTACTTATTCATTCGTTTGTTTGTTTGTTTGTTTGTTTCTTGAGACAGGGTTTTACTGTGTAGTCCTGACTGTCCTGGAACTCTGTAGATCAGGCTGGTCTCAAATTCACCGAGATCCACCTGCCTCTGCCTCCCAATTGCTGGAATTAAAGGTGTGTGCCATTACTGCCCAGCTAAGATGTTCATTTTAGAAAGATGCACTTATGAGTGAGGTTGGGGGCAAGAGGCTCTAAAATATTTTTTTCTTAATGAATTTTAGAAAATTTGAAGAATCACAAAAATCCCATAGCCCAACTTTGAATTTGAAGAGTGTTTTCAAATTCTAATGAGATATAACACACGCTGAACTATGTGGTGGCAAAAGAAGCTGAGTACATTTGCCACCCCATGGACAGAATGCCGAGACACAGTGCCATTTGGACAAACTGATGCTATATTTCTGAGTCTATTCAAATAGCTTCTTTGTTGCCATAGGTTGATAATCTTATAAAGAAATCAACAATTGAATTTCTAGAAATCAAAATTATATTTTGAAAGAATTATTTTTCCCAAGTTCAAAATCACTAATTGTACAGGAGCGTTGGAGGAGGGCAGCTACAGGACATAAAAGTCATTGTCCCTTCCAAGTACCAGGCACTTTCTTCTTCATTCAAAACTCTGTTCCTCAAAATAAAAGCTTGGTATTTTTAGTTCTATGATTCAGAAACCATCTCAAGACCTACGAATGCAATTGTCAGTGGGAAAATAACAGAGCTTTAATCAACCATATCTGCAAATATATGTAGTCTCCTTATACACATATACACACATATGCACATACGTGCACACATGTTCAGACGTGAATGCATACATATACACATGCATACAGGCACACATATATTTATGTGCACACATGCACATAATAATGGACATTTATCACAAAGCTTAAAATCATCGTGAAAAGGCAATGCTGTATGCATTACTTGGGCTTCCCCAATAGTTTAGGTTTCCCTTGTCTTTCCCCAAATTTCTCCTGCCTGTCATGTGCCTGCTTGTCTGCTTTGTGTCTCTACTTGTAGTAGTCAATTGCTTGTGTTTCTATGGGAATTTGCTCAACTTTAGTGTTGTGACTTTTCTATACCCACAGGGATGTGCCTGTGTTAGCAAGCACTATTTACAGCTTCTTTGGCTCTCCTTTCCATTTCAGGGTCACCCAGGACCACTGGGACCACAGGGACCAATAGGACCCTTGGGACCCCCAGGACCCATTGGGATTCCAGGAGAAAAAGGACAAAGAGGTGACGGTGGCCTGCCTGGACTACCAGGAGAGAAAGGAGACAAGGTGAGTGGCTCAGTTAGCATCCTACCAGTCTCCAGTGCTTGTTTGTTTGCTTGTTTTAAAGTCTGAGGATAATATTGGTTTTTGAGAGAAAACTTTGGCTCTGGATAGGCAAGCTGTAAATCTCTGCAGCTGCCTAAAGGAGTCAAAGAGAGAAAGAAGGGAAAACCCACGCAGCTACGCTGGCCTGGAGGCACACGGGCATGAATGTAGAGGCGAGACACAAGGCAGACAAGCAGGCACGTGACAAAAGTTTGGAGAAAGACGGGGGAAACCTAAACTATTGGGGAAGCCCAAGAGAAAGGCCGAAAGCTGCTCTTCTGAATCACTTAAGGCAGTGGGCACATTTGTGAAGCCGTATGCCCCAGCCTGGTGCTTCACCGTGGGTGGGGATTCTGGAAAGGAAAAGTGCCTTATCTCAGGGAAGGACAAATTATTCCACCCATCTCTTTATAGCACCCAGGCTCAGGAATACTGTGCAACTGCACATGGTCAAAACCTAACACACAGGACTGTGGTAACTGGCCTTTTTTCTCGGCCCTTCTCCCGAGAACCAGGCCCTTCTAGAACATTCCTTCAGTCTCTCAATGTGCCCAGGGAAGACTGCTGTTGTTCACCTGCATTCCAAACAATCCAAACGAAGCATTAAGTGTGCCAGGCCGAACCTTGCACTTTTCTCAGTCAACCATATGTCTTAGAGATCATGCTGTGTTAGTTTCTTAACCCACGTTTATGTCTTGAGAAAGTACCATGGAATATGCCACTCCGTGTGTCAAACCGTGGCTTATTTCCTGTTGGTGAAAATATGAAATTATTTCATAACCCTGTATAAGCCAGGATGTAACTCTGCCAGTTGCTGTTCAGAATCTGTTTTCCTAGGTAGGAGGAGTCTGAGGGCTGGAATTTGGCAGCGTGCCAAATATTTAATTTGGGTTGGTTCTGTCAAGTTGCCTTCCTAGGTCCATAAAACAGAGGGTAAAAGGATACTTCTTAATATTGGGGTCTTGACCAATCAGTGAACAGCTCGTGACAGTGACTCTTAAGGGCTTTTGATTTGGAATCACTATTAATAGTTTTAAGTAAATACACTTGTCTTTCTAATAATTAGTCCTGCTTGCATCTTTGTTTTATATTTTGGAATTAGGGTCCAACCGGTGTCCCTGGATTTCCAGGCGTGGATGGCGTACCTGTAAGTGTCCTCTCACTTGGCTCCATTGTTTTAAGAAAGGAAGAAACAGTCACTAGAAGCTTTAAAGCAAACAGTGTGGTGGTAAACACGTGACATATGAGTACTTGGGAGGCTGAGACAGAGGGATTATGCATTTGAGGCTATCTAATGGTTTACATAATGAGATCCCATCTTAAAAGAAAAAAAAAGAAAACACCATTATGAACAAAAGCAGATGTTCAAAAATATGTATGGTTAGTTCTTACTCTTAAATTTTATAAAATCATTCAAGAATGCTTACTCTTCAATCTTGTGCAATGTCTCAAACCATTTGACATGAAGAGCAAAGTCTTCAAACAAATTAACGAAGAAGAAATCAATTCCAAAACAGAAGCTAGATCTACCTGTCACGTCATGCATAGTGCTCTGGTATGAGATGTGTGCCCAGAAGAGAAGCCTCATTTTCTGGTGTGTCCCAGCTTCATAAGTGACTTTTGGAGAGTCACACAGAGCAGTAGCCCAGTGAAAGAAGAAAGCGGAGTTTGGGAAACTTTAGAATGCAGCAGATGTCCCCAGAGCAGAATGACTCAAGCTGAATTAACTTGCCATGAACAGGGTGTACTTTAAAGTTGTAATTTTACCTGGTATTACTTTCAGGGCACCTCACAAAGTGAAACATGGGTTATGGTTTCTGTAGTTTGTGGTGCATGTTGGGGTTTTCTTGCAGAAATATGTCACTCACAGTTTTGTCCTCCCCAGGGTCACCCAGGGCCTCCTGGACCCAGAGGCAAACCTGGTGTGGACGGCTACAATGGCTCACGAGGTGATCCGGGATATCCAGGAGAAAGAGGAGCTCCTGGCCCAGGCGGCCCCCCTGTAAGACACCATTAGCACAGCTTAGAGTGGTCCTAAGAGAAAAGACTTTATGTATTGCAGGAACCAGCTTGCTGTAGTCTGGGAACTGGTGTCCCTGCACCTTTGCCTGCAGCATGGTCAACTAAACTGGGTTCTTGGGGAGGGGGATGGTGAGGTGGGCAGAACCAGAGCATGTTGGGTTGTCATAGGCTGTGGAAAGGGAAGACACTACATGGCATTAAGAAGGGGTGTGAACTAACTGGCTTCATTAAGGCATTTCTAGTTCCTACATGAAGCCTGCATAGTTAAAGGAGGAAGCAGCTTACCAAAACTTGCAAACCAACCACTTAGGGTGAATTTGTTTTTAAAAATAGCTTTAAGTTTATTTCTTTTTTGTTGTTGTTGTTTTCTTTTTGAGATTCTTTTAAGCCAAATACTTTGCTGCCAGTAATGTTTTGAAGAAAAGGAAAAGGAAACAGCAAAAATAATAATCTATCTAGTTAAAAGTTAATGAGAACAAAAATAGAAATGATAATTTAAGAAGAGATAATATAAGGGAGATGGCAGTGGAAAGAGGGAATAAACATGTCTGGGTTAAAGAGGAAATAAATCAATAAAGCAAGGAGAATATAGAAGAATGTAGGAAGAGAGAAAATAAAGGTGACTTTAAAATAACACTAATTGTATAATAAAGGAAAAATGAATAAAAAAAATCAAAAAACAAATGAAAAGAAGAGATCCCTGTGTATATCAGAAGCTTCTGCCCCCTGCTTAGTTTTTGAGTGGCTAATCACAAATGTATCTAGTAAAAAGTTATGGAGAATGTTAGAATCAATGCAGTATCTTTCTCTTCTCTCTGAGATCTTTCATTCCCAAGGTATCCCTAGTTAATAATGTTAAAAAGCTACTGTCAGTGCTCGGGTGAGTCAGGCCCTGCAGAGCAGAGGATCCAGCCCTGAGGCCTCTGGCTGGAGCCTTCAGGCCTCCGCTTCGGGATCAGGAACAGCCTGGGCCACTGCACCCAGTATCCAGGCAGTGTAGGAGGTCAGCTGGGCACCAGGAGACCAGCTGCGAAGAGGAAGCTTGCACTGGTGAGTCCAGCATTGACAACAAGACCAACTAACACCAGTGAGAACTAGATGGCAAAAGGCAAACACAGGAACGTTACTAACAGAAATCAAGGCAATATGGCAGCATCTGAACCCAATTCTCCATTAGCAGCATGTCCTGGATACACCAACACTCCAGAAAAACAAGATATGGATTTAAAATCACTGATCATGATGCTGTTACAGGATCACATGAAGGACATAAATAAATCTCTTAAAGAAATTCAGGAGAAAATGGATCAAAAGTTAGAAGCCCTTACAAGGGAAACAACCAATCCACAAAAATCATTGAAAGAAATTCAGGAGAACTCAGAAGCCAATAAGGAGGAAATGCAAAAATCACTTAAAGAAATACAGGAAAACTTTGGTCAACAGGCTGAGGTCATGAAAGAGGAAACACAAAAATCTCTTAAAGAATTACAGGAAAACACAAACAAGCAAGTGAAGAAGCTAAGAAAAACCATCCAGGATCTAAAATCAGAAGTAGAAACAACTAAGAAATCACAAAGGGAGACAACTTTGGAGATAGAAAACCTTGGGAAGATATCAGGGGACATAGATGCAAATATCAACAACAGAATACAAGAGATAGAAGAAAGAATCTCAGATGCTGAAGATACCATAGAAACGATGGACTCAACAGTTAAAGAATATGCAAAATGCAAAAGGCTTGTAACCCAAAACATCCAGGAAATCCAGGACACAATGAGAAGACCAAACCTAAGAATTATAGGCATAGATGAAAGTGAAGATTTACAACTTAAAGGGCCAACAAATATCTTCAATAAAATTATGGAAGAAAACTTCCCTAACCTAAAGAGAGAGATGCCCATGAATATACAAGAAGCCTACAGAACTCCAAACAGACTGGACCTGAGCAGAAATACCTCTCATCACATAATAATCAAAAGCTCAAATGTACTAAACAAAGAAAGAATATTAAAGGCAGCAAGAGAAAAAGGCCAAGTAACATATAAAGGAAGACCTATCAGAATCACACCAGACTTCTCACCAGAGACCATGAAAGCTAGAAGATCCTGGGCAGATCTCATGCAGACTCTAAGGGAACACAAATGCCAGCCAAAACTATTATACCCAGCAAAACTCCCAATCACCATAGATGGAGAAACCAAGATATTCCATGACAAAACCAAGTTCACCCAATATCTTACCACAAACCCAGCCCTACAAAGGATAATAGGAGGAAAACACCAACACAAGGAGGGAAACTTCACCCTGGAAAATGCAAGATAGTAACCTTCTTTCATCAATCCCAAAAGAAGATAACCAATCAAATATAAAAGATAACATCAAAAATGACAGGAAGTAATAATCACTATTCCTTAATATCTCTTAACATCAATGCCCCAATAAAAAGACATAGACTAACGGAGTGGATACATAAACAGGATCCTACATTTTGCTGTATACAGGAAACACACCTCAGTGTCAAAGACAAACACTACCTTAGAGTAAAAGGCTGGAAGACAATTTTACAAGGAAATGGTCTCAGGAAACAAGCCGGAGTAGCCATTCTAATATCAGATAAAATTGACTTTCAACCTAAAGTCATCAAAAATGACACTGAGGGACACTTCTTGCTGGTCAAAGGAAAAACACACCAAGAAGGACTCTCAATCCTGAACATCTATGCTCCAAATGCAAAGGCACCCTCATTTATAAAAGAAACTTTACTAAAGCTCAAAGCACACATTGCACCTAACACAATAATTGTGGGTGACTTCAACACTGCACTTTCTTCAATGGACCGATCAGGAAAACAGAAACTAAACAGGGACACAGTGAAACTAATTGAAGCTTTGGACCAATTAGATTTAACAGATTCTTTATATATATATAAAGATTCTGATAGGTATATATATAAAACATTTTACCCTAAAACAAAAGAATATACCTTTTTCTCAGCACCTCATGGTACCTTCTCCAAAATCGACCATATAATTAGTCACAAGACAGACCTCAACAAATATAAGAAGATCGAAATAATCCCATGCCTCCTATCAGATCACTATGGAGTAAAAGTGGTCTTCAATAGCAACAAAAACAACAGAAAGCCCACATGCACATGGAAACTGAATAATACTCTACTCAATGATACCTTGGTCAAGGAAGAAATAAAGAAATCAAAGACTTTTTAGAATGTAATGAAAATGAAGACTAAACATAGCCAAATATATGGGACACAATGAAAGCAGTGTTAAGAGGAAAACTCATAGCCCTGAGTGCCTCCAAAAAGAAAATGGAGAGAGCATACACTAGCAGCTTAATGACACACCTGGAAGCCCTGGAGCAAAAAAAAAAAATTAATTTACCCAGGAGGAGTAGAAGGCAGGAAATCATCAAACTCAGGGCTGAAATCAATCAAGTAGAAACTAAGAGAACCATACAAAGAAGCAACAAAACCAGGAGCTGGTTCTTTGAGAAAAATCAACAAGATAGATAAATCCTTAAGCCAGACTAATCAAAGGGCACAGAGACAGTATCCAGATTAACAAAATTAGAAATGAAAAGAGAGATATAACAACAGAAACTGAGGAAATTAAAAAAATCATCAGATCTTACTACCAAAGCCTATACTCAACACAACTGGAGAATCTGGAGGAAATGGACAATTTCCTAGACAGATACCAAACACCAAAATTAAATCAGGATCAAATAGATCATCTAAACAGGCCCATAACTCCTAAAGAAATAAAAGGGGTCATAGAAAGTCTCCCAACCAAAAAAAGCAAGGGACCAGATGGCTTCAGTGCAGAATTCTATCAGACCTTCAAAGAAGACCTAACACCAATACTCTTTCAAACTGTTCCACAAAATAGAAACAGAAGGAACACTACCCAACTCCTTCTACGAAGTCATAATTACACTGATACCAAAACAACACAAAGATCCAACAAAGAAAGAGAACTTCAGGCCAATTTCCCTTATAAATATCGATGCAAAAATACTCAATAAAATTCTTGCCAACCGAATCCAAGAACACATAAAAATGATTATCCACCATGATCAAGTGGGCTTTATCCCAGGGATGCAGTGATAGTTCAATATAAGAAAATCCATCAATGCAATCCACTACATAAACAAACTCAAAGAAAAAAACCACATGGTCATTTCTTTGGATGCTGAAAAAGCATTTGACAAAATTCAGCATCCTTTCATGCTAAAAGTCTTGGAAAGAACAGGAATTCAAGGCCCATACCTAAACATAGTTAAAGCAATATACAGGAAACCGGTAGCCAACATCAAACTAAATGGAGAGAAACTTGAAGCAATCCCACTAAAATCAGGGACTAGACAAGGCTGTCCTCTCTCTCCATATCATTTCAATATAGTACATGAAGTTCTAGCTAGAGCAATTCGACAACATATGGAGGTCAAAGGGATACAAATTGGAAAGGAAGAAGTCAAATTATCACTCTTTGCAGATGACATGATAGTATACTTAAGTGACCCCAAAAACTCCACCAGAGAACTCCTACAGCTGATAAACAACTTCAGCAAAGTGGCAGGTTATAAAATCAACTCAAGCAAATCAGTTGCCTTCCTATACTCAAAGGATAAGCAGGCTGAGAAAGAAGTTAGGGAAATGACACCCTTCACAATAGCCACAAACAATATGAAGTTATCTTGGTGTGACTCTAACCAAACAAGTGAAAGATCTATTCAACAAGAACTTCAGGTCACTGAAGAAGGAAATTGAAGAAGACCTCAGAAAATGGAAAAATTTTCCATGCTCATGGATTGGCAGGATTAATATAGTTAAAATGGCCATCTTGCCAAAAGCAATATATAGATTCAATGCAATCCCTATCAATATCCCAACTCAGTTCTTCACAGAGTTAGAAAAAGCAATTCTCAAATTTATCTGGAATAACAAAAAACCCAGGATAGCTAAAACTATTCTCCACAGTAAAAGAACTTCTGGGGGAATCAGTATCCCAGACCTCAAGCAATACTACAGAGCAATAGTGTTAAAAACTGCATGGTATTAGGCGGCGGCGGCAGTAGCAGGAGCAGCAGCAGCTGGTCCAGTGGAAGGGCCATCAGCAGTGGAACCAAGGTGACAGGGTCGAGGCAGGCCTTGTGCCCGAGCCATGCTGCAAGCCGTGGCAGATTTACAGCGCCTTTCACCGCACAGAAGCTACATCAGAACTCTGCCTCCCTCCAGTCAGTTACAAGAGACTCGCCTCCATCTTGGATCTCTGGTGCCAGAGAAATCAGACAGACTAAGGTACGCAGATATAACCCAAGGCCAACATTGTGTGTGTGTGTGTGGGTGGGGGGGTTCTAAGCCCGACGGGCGTTGGCCTGCACCCAGGCCCAGGGCTGTTGTGTGTGTGTGGGGGGGCGTGGTGTGACAAACTGGCCAGGAGTTTGTTTGCCCGGCCCAGCCGGTGCGTGCGCTCGCGCTACCATTTGGACTACAGGACGCCAGAGAGTTCTAGCAGGCAAAGTCAGCTAAGAGTCATAGCCTGAGGCTAACATAGCTGGGGTCTAAGCCAGACAGGCCTTGGACTGCCCTCAGGCCCTGGGCTGCTCAGTGGGCCATCTGTGTGCCAACCCGGCCAGGAGGTTGTTAGCCTAGCAGACTCTCCTGGAACTTTCAGGGAGCCATCCTGGCCACTTGACAGAACCAATTAACAGTCATAGCCCCAGGGGAACTTTGCTGGGCCTTAGCCTTAGCCTGACAGGCTTTTGCCTAGATTCAGGGCCTCAGTAGCTAGGCTAGCCTTGTGTGCACTAACCCAGTTGGGAGATCGGCTGCCCAGCAGAGTGACCAGCACTTGGAAAAGGTCCTGCAGCATACACCATCAGCACTCACTGAAGGAGCAAACCGGCACTGCCTGCTTCACACAATCTGAGGCAAGGCACACTAGGGCTCCAAGGGCACCCAAGAGGAGGACAGCACATCAGCAATCTGCAACAGGGGAAAACCAGCCATCCAGTGTTGCAGAAATAGCCCTACATCCTCACAGGAGTCACAAACACCAGCCAGAGACGAGACCAACTAACACCACAAATAACAAGATGGCAAAGGGCAAACAGAGGAACGCTACTAACAGAAATCTAGGCAATATGGCAGCGTCTGAACCAAACTCTCCAACATCAGCAAGTCCTGGTTACACAAACATACCAGAAAAACAAGATTTGGATTTAAAAATCACTGTTCATGATGCTGCTAGAAGAACACAAAAAGGACATAAATGAATCTCTTAAAGAAATACAGGAGAACATGAATAAGCTAGAAACCCGTATAATGGAAACACAAAAATCACTTAAAGAAATTCAGGAGAATAAGGGTCAAGAGATAGAAGCCAATAAAGAAGAAACACAAAAAAAGCTTAAAGAAATGCAGGAGAAAGTGAGTCAAACAGCAGAAGTCATGAAAGAGGAAACACAAAAATCTCTTAAAGAATTACAGGAAAATACAAGCAAGCAAGTGAAGGAGCTAAGCAAAACCATCCAGGATCTAAAATCAAAAGTAGAAACAACTAAGAAATCACAAAGGGAGACAACTTTGCAGATAGAAAACCTTGAGAAGAAATCAGGGGCCATAGATTCAAATATCAATAACAGAATACAAGAGATGGAAGAAAGAATCTCAGATGCCAAAGATACCAAAGAAACCATTGGCTCAACAGTCAAAGAAAATGCAAAATGTAAAAAGCTTGTATCCCAGAACATCCAGGAAATCCAGGACACAATGAGAAGACCAAACCTAAGGATTATAGGTATAGATGAGAGTGAAGATTTACAGCTGAAAGGGCCAGCAAATATCTTCAACAAAATTATGGAAGAAAACTTTGCCAACTTAAAGAGAGAGATGCCCATGAATATACAAGAAGCCTACAGAACTCCAAACAGACTGGACCTGAGCAGAAATACCTCTCATCACATAATAATCAAAAGCCCAAATGTACTAAACAAAGAAAGAATATTAAAGGCAGCAAAAGAAAAAGGCCATGTAACATATAAAGGAAGACCTAACAGAATCACACCAGACTTCTCACCAGAGACCATGAAAGCTAGAAGATCCTGGGCAGATCTCATGCAGACTCTAAGAGAACACAATGTCAGCCAAGACTACTTATACCCAGCAAAAATCTCAATCACCATAGATGGAGAAACCAAGATATTCCATGACAAAACCAAATTTACACAATATCTTTCTACAAACCCAGCTCTACAAAGAATAATAGGAAGAAAACTCCAATACAAGGAGGGAAACAACACCCAGGAAAAAGCAAGATAGTTACCTTCTTTCATCAAACCCCAAAGAAGATAAGCACGCAAATATAAAAATGATATTGAAAATGACAGGAAGTAATAATCACTATTCCTTAATATCTCTTAACATCAATGGACTCAACTCCACAATAAAAAGACATAGACTAACAGACTGGATAAGGAAACAGGACCCTACATTTTTCTGCATACAGGAAACACACCTCAATGTCAAAGACAAAAACTACCTTAGAGTAAAAGGCTGGAAGACAATTTTACAAGCCAATAGTCTCAGGAAACAAGCCAGAGTAGCCATTCTAATATCAGATAAAATTGACTTTCAACCTAAAGTCATCAAAAGAGATACAGAAGGACACTTCTTGCTGGTAAAAAAAAAAAAAATCCACCAAGAAAAAACTTTCAATTCTGAATATCTATGCGCCAAATGCAAGGGCACCCTCATTCGTAAAAGAAACGTTACTAAAGCTCAAAGCACACACTGCACCTAACACAATAATTGTGGGTGACTTCAACACTCCACTCTCCTCAATGGACCGGATCAGGAAAACAGAAACTAAACAGGGACACAATAAAACTAATTGAAGCTTTGGACCAATTGGACTTGACTGATATTTATAGAACATTTCACCCTAAAACAAAAGAATATACCTTTTTCTCAGCACCTCATGGTACCTTCTCCAAAATCAACCATATAATTGGTCACAAGGCAGACCTAAACAAATATAAAAAGATTGAACTAATCCCATGCCTCCTATAGGATCACTATGGAGTAAGAGTGGTCTTCAACAGCAACAAAAACAGCAGAAAGCCCACATACACATGGAGGCTGGACAATAGTCTACTCAATGACACCTTGGCCAAAGAAGAAATAAGGAAAGAAATCAGAAACATTTTAGAATTTAATGAACATGAAGGCACAACATACTCAAATCTTTGGGACACAATGAAAGCAGTGCTAAGAGGAAAACTCATAGCCCTGAGTGCCTCCAAAAAGAAAATGGAGAGAGCATACACTAGCAGCTTAACAACACACCTGAAATCCCTGGCACAAAAAGAAGCCAATTCACCCAGGAGGAGTAGAAGATAGGAAATCATCAAACTCAGGGCTGAAATCAGTCAAGTGGAAACAAAGAGAGTCATACAAAGAATCATTTTATCCAGGAGCTGGTTCTTTGAGAAAATCAACAAGATAGATAAACCCTTAGCCAGACTGACCAAGGGGCACAGAAAAAGTATCCAAATTAACAAAATTAGAAATGAAAAGGGGGATATAACAACAGAAACTGAGGAAATTAAAAAAAAATCAGATCCTACTACCAAAGCCTATACTCAACACAACTGGAGAATCTGGAGGAAATGGAAAATTTCCTAGACAAATACCAAATACCAAAATTAAATCAGGACCAAATAGCTCATCTAAACAGTTCCATAACCCCTAAAGAAATAGAAGGGGTCATAGAAAGCCTTCCAACCAAAAAAAGCACAGGACCAGATGACTTCAGTGCAGAATTCTATCAGACCTTCAAAGAAGACCTAACACCAATACTCTTCAAACTATTCCACAAAATAGAAACAGAAGGAACACTACCCAACTCCTTCTACGAAGACACAATTATGCTGATACCAAAACCACACAAAGATCCAACAAAGAAAGAGAACTTCAGGCCAATTTCCTTTATGAACATCGATGCAAAAATACTCAATAAAATTCTTTCCAACCGAATCCAAGAACACATAAAGTCGATCATCCACCACGATCAAGTGGGCTTATTCCAGGGATGCAGGGTTGGTTCAATATACGGAAATCCATCAATGCAATCCACTACATAAACAAACACAAAGAAAAAAACCACATGGTCATTTCATTGGATGCTGAAAAAGCATTTGACAAAATTCAGCATCCTTTCATGCTTAAAGTCTTGGAAAGAACAGGAATTCAGGGCCCATACCTAAACATAGTAAAAGCAATATACACCAAACTGGTAGCCAGCAGCATCAAACTAAATGGAGAGAAAATTGAAGCAATCCCACTAAAATCAGGGACTAGACAGGGCTGCCCCCTTTCTCCTTATCTTTTCAATATTGTACTTGAGGTACTAGCTCGGGCAATTAGACAACATAAGGAGGCCAATGGGATACAAATTGGAAAGGAAGAAGTAAAATTATCACTCTTTGCAGATGACATGATAGTATACTTAAGTGACCTAAAAAACTCCACCAGAGAACTCCTACAGCTGATAAACAACTTCAGCAAAGTGGCAGGTTATAAAATCAACTCAAATAAATCAGTAGCCTTCCTATACTCAAAGGATAAGCAGGCTGAGAAAGAAATTAGGGAAATGACACCCTTCACAATAGCCACAAACAGTATAAAGTATGCGTATGCTCTAAGATCAAGAATTGACAAATGGGACCTCATAAAATTACAAAGGGGTGACTCTTACCAAACATGTGAAAGATCTATATGACAAGAACTTCAAGACTCTGAAGAAGGAAATAGAAGAAGACCTCAAAAAATGGAAAAACTTCCCATGCTCATGAATCAGCAGGATTAATATAGTTAAAATGGCCATTTTGTCAAAAGCAATATACAGATTCAACGCAATACCCATCAAAATCCCAAATCAATTCTTCATAGAGTTAGAAAGAGCAATTCTCAAATTCATCTGGAATAACAAAAACCCAGGAGAGCTAAAACTATTCTTAAAAGCAAAAGAAATTTTGGGGGAATCACTATTCCTGACCTTAAGCAATACTACCGAGCAATAGTGTTAAAAACTGCATGGTATTGGTACAGTGACAGGCAGGCAGATCAATGGAACAGGATTGAAGATCCAGAAATGAACCCACACACCTATGGCCACTTGATCCTCAACAAAGGGGCTGAAAACATCTAATGGAAAAAAGGCAGCCTTTTCAACAAATGGTGCTGGTTCAACTGGAGGTCAGCATGCAGAAGAATGCAAATTGACCCATCCTTGTCTCCTTGTACTAAGCTCAAATCCAAATGGATCAAGGACCTCCACATAAAGCCAGACACTCTGAAGCTAATAGAAAAGAAACTGGGGAAGACCCTTGAGGACATCGGTACAGGGAGAAAGTTTCTGAACAGAACACCAATAGCGTATGCTCTAAGATCAAGAATTGACAAATGGGACCTCATAAAATTACAAAGTTTCTGTAAAGCAAAGTACACCATCAAAAGGACGAATCAGCAACCAACAAATTGGGAAAAGATCTTCACCAACCCTACATCAGATAGAGGGCTAATATCCAATATATACAAAGAACTCAAGAAGTTAGACCCCAGAAAACCAAATAACCCTATTAAAAATGGGGTACACAGTTAAACAAAGAATTCTCACCTGAAGAACTTCGGATGACAGAGAAACATCTTAAAAAATGCTCAACCTCATTAGTCATTAGGGAAATGCAAATCAAAACAACCCTGAAATTTCACCTTACACCAGTCAGAATGGCTAAGATTAAAAACTCAGGAAGCAGCAGATGTTGGCAAGGATGTGGAGAAAGAGGAACACTCCTCCACTGCTGGTGGGGTTGCAAATTGGTACAACCACTCTGGAAATCAGTCTGGCGGTTCCTCAGAAAACTGGGCATGTCACTTCCGCAATATCCTGCTATACCACTCCTGGGCACATACCCAGAGGATTCCCTAGCATGTAATAAGGATATATGCCCCACTATGTTCATAGCAGCCCTATTTATAATAGCCAGAAGCTGGAAAGAACCCAGCTATCCCTCAACAGAAGAATGGATGCAAAAATGTGGTATATATACACAATGGAGTACTATTCGGCCATTAGAAACAATGAATTCATAAAATTCTTAGGCAAATGGATGGAGCTGGAGAACATCATACTAGGTGAGGTAACCTAGTCTCAAAAGATCAATCATGGTATGCACTCACTAATAAGTGGATATTAGCCAGGAAATCTGGAATACCCAAAACATAATCCACACATCAAATGAGGTACAAGAAGTACGGAGGAGTGGCCCCTGATTCTGGAAAGACTCAATGTAGCTGTATAAGGCAAAAGCAGAACAGGGAAGTGGGAAGGGGTGGGTGGGAGAACAGGGGGAGTGAAGGGGGCTTATGTGACTTTCGAGGAGTGGGGGGCCAGAAAAGGGGAAATCATTTGAAATGTAAATAAAAAATATATCAAATAAAAAAAAAGAAAAAAGAAAGAAAAAAACTGCATGGTATTGGCACAGTGACATGCAAGTCGACCAATGGAATAGAATTGAAGACCCAGAAATGAATCTACACACCTATGGTCACTTTATCTTCGACAAAGGAGCTGAAAACATCCAGTGGAAAAAAGATAGCCTTTTCAACTAATGGTGCTGGTTCAATTGGAGGTCAGCATGCAGGAGAATCCATTCTTATCTCCTTGTACTAAGCTCAGAACTCCAAGTGGATCAAGGACCTCCACATAAAACCAGTCACACTGAAACTAATAGAAAAGAAACTGGGAAAAACCCTTGAGGACATAGGCACAGGGGAAAAGTTCCTGAACAGAACACCAATAGCTTATGCTCTAAGATCAAGAATTGACAAATGGGATCTCATGAAATTACAAAGTTTCTGTAAGGCAAAGGACACCATCAAAAGGACAAAATTGCAACCAACAAATTGGGAAAAGATCTTCACCAATCCTACATCAGATAGAGGGCTAATATCCAATATATTCAAAGAACTCAAGAAGTTAGACCCCAGGGAACCAAATAACCTTATTAAAAAATGGGGTACAGACCTAAACAAAGAATTTTTACCTGAAGAAATTCAGATGACTGAGAAGCACCTTAAGAAATGCTCAACATCATTAGCCATTAGGGAAATGCAAATCAAAACAACCCTGAGATTTCACCTCACACCAGTCAGAATGGCTAAGGTTAAAAACTCAGGAGACAGCAGGTGTTGGTGAGGATGTGGAGAAAGAGGAACACTCCTTCACTGCTGGTGGGATTGTAAGATGGTACAACCACTATGGAAATCAGTCTGGCGGTTCCTCAGAAAACTGGACATGACACTTCCAGAGGACCCTGCTATACCCCTCCTGGGCATATACCCAGAGGATTTCCCAGCATGCAATAAGGACACATGCTCCACTATGTTCATTGCAGCCTTATTTATAATAGCCAGAAGCTGGAAAGAACCCAGTTGTCCCTCAATGGAGGAATGGATACAGAAAATGTGGTACATATACACAATGGAGTACTATTCAGCAATTAAAAACAATGAATTCATGAATTCTTTAGGCAAATGGATGGAACTGGAAAATATCCTAAGCGAGGTAATGCAATCACAAAAGAATACACATAGAATGCAATCATTGATAAGTGGATATTAATTAGCCCCGAAGCTCTGAATACTGAAGATACAATTAGCATATCAAATGATTCCCAGGAAGAGAAGGAAGAAGAGGGCCCTAATTCTGGAAAGGCTTGATCCAGCATTGTAGAGGAGTTCCAGGACAGAAAAAAGGGAGGGGGATAGATAGGAGAATGGATGGAGAGAAGAGGACTTATGGGACATATGGGGAGGGGGGAACTGGGAAAGAGGAAAGCTTTTGGATTGTAAGCAAAGAATATAGAAAATAAAAATATATATTAAAAAAAAAGCTACTGTCTCTTAATTATTTTTTTATCTTGATTCCACAGCAACTTTTTAAATGAAAAGGCTTGGTCTGAATTGATTGTCGTAGGTAGAAAGAGAAGCAGAAGACTTCAACCAGTCCTGGGTTATCAACTTTAACATCCTGATAAATGTCCCATGAAAATCTCCATGCCTACTGGCTTCTGTGCAATGGTAGTATGTCAATGCTTGTGTCAGATTTTAGAAAAAGATGTCATATGAAGCTAAACTACTAGTAGCTTGTATGATTTTGTCATCATAATTTACAATATATTTTCATGAAGCTAGGAAAAGATCTTATGAAATTATTTAATTTGGTCCTTATATGCATTATTCCATAAGCAGCCAGTTTTTAAAACTTGAAATTGTTTTATATCTTGGTTTGGAATATTGTAATTTATTTTATTATTATAAATTGTTTCAACTCTTCAAAGAAAAAAAAAAGATTGCTTTAGCAAGAAACATCCCTTATTTTCACAACCCACCTTTCCAACTCTCTTACTTGGGTAAAAATCAGGCACGGTTTGGGCTGAGTCAAAATGCACTGTATGAAATTCTCAAAGAACTAATAAAAATTGAGAACATTAAAAATATATAAAATTATTATTTATATTATCTATATATTATTTGCATGCTTTATATGTTTTCTGTATAATATATATTATTTATAAAATATAAGAATTTATAAAATAAAAGTTTATAAAATATTGTTTATATAAAATAAATAAGTAAATATAAATAAATAAATAAATAAATTTCCCTTAAGAACCAAGTTGAATTTCTATGTATGGCTGTCTTTCAGCTTTTCCCCTTTGCTATTTAAATATTTCTTCTTAAAGTCTCCCAAGAGATTTTTTTTGTTTTTTATTTATTTATTTTTTGTTTTGTTTTGGTTTTTTTTTTTTTGATACTACCAGGTCATCCATTTTCTCTTTGTTCGGGTTCCCTGTGCGCTCTTGACCGAAGGAGAACTGGTCTGAACTTAGAACTCAGAAGGAATTCCAGGCTGGCCCCATTCTTCACCTCACATAAAATTCATCTGTGTGTGTTCTTAGTCACCCTTACCCCCCCCACCCCAGTTCCACACCCTGAGTTCCACGCCCTGAGTTCCACACCCTGAGTTCCACACCCTGAGTTCCACACCCTGAGTTCCACACCCTGAGTTCCACACCCTGAGTTCCACGCCCTGAGTTCCACACCCTGAGTTCCACGCCTTGAGTTCCACACCCTGAGTTCCACACCCTGAGCTCCAGCGCAGTGAGGAGAACACACTCTGCTCAGGGCTCTGAGCGGCAGCTTTACCATAGTGGGCAGTGCTCACCTCAGGGCTGGGATGTCTCTTTGTTAAGCAGCATTCTTTCCTGTGTCGCCTCTGATAGCTGTGCCTGTAAACTAAAACTGTCTAGAATGCTAAAGCTACCCAAAGCCACTCAGCCACTGATAGGGAAAGTTACAACTGTCTTGTGACCTTTTAGTGTTTCATTAACCTGTTTAAAAAAAAAAAAAGGCTCGCTGTCACTTATAAATGTATAAAGTGAAAAAAGTAGAACAAATATTTATGTAGTACTTTGTGATTTTAAACATTGAGAATCAAAGCATTGAGTTGTATAGTAAAAAAAAAAAGAAATCCTTAAGACTGTTTTGAATGGCGTTTTCCTTTTCTCTATAAGGTAATATATAATACCAAATTAACCCTTTTCCATGCTATGACAAAATGTCATGCTCTCAGTGTTTGGGTCAGTTTTTGTTGTTGAGAAATATTTTCCTCACAGTCCATGTCTCTGCTTGAGCCCATCTGCCCTCTGTGCTCCTGTGGCGGTGATTTCTCTAAGGCCACTTACGCTCTACCCGAGTTTCACTGACAACATTGTAAATACCTCTCTTGTGTTTCTTTCCCTTTCACCTTCCAAGACTAATTCCCTCTCTCAAGAAACCAGTTTTGTAAAAATGTCACTAGGGTTTACATCTGAGAGAAAAGGAAGCAACATATCTTATGTGTTTTGCTATGCTGGTGTGTGTGTGTGTGTGTGTGTGTGTGTGTGCATGTCTGAATAAAAAATGTTCTATCACACTGCTACAGACAAACTCCCACCCATGTTCCTGTAGACAACCTTACTGAAACTCACTGGGTCATTAAAAAAAAAGATACAAAAAAGGGGGACACTATGTGGAAAAAGGAAGATCAACAGAAGTAAGAGGGAGATGAGAGAAACTGGGTGACTATGCATAAGATATATTATGTATATGTATGTAAATGTCAGGACAAAGGCCCTTATTCTGCATAATTAATATATTCTAATAATACAATGGACCAAAAGCCCTTATTCTGCATAATTAATATATGCTAATAGTACAATGGACCAAAAAGCGCAGTGATTAATCATGACAGGCTTATGCTGTGCTCAGTCACAATAAGCTTTGAAACACAGGACATGATTCGTCACTGATCATGACCAGTCTGTTATTCACGAAGTGATTTGTAGACGGACCGAGGAGCTAGCAGTGAAGTCTTTTCTTTTCTTTTCTTTTCTTCTTTTTTAAATCTGGGGATCAAACCCAGGACCTCAGGTTTGGTAGACAGGCGCTCTGCCTCCAAGTTTCTGCACTAAGCTTTGTGCATTTCCATTTAACCCTTCAACTGCTCTAACTCAGCGCAGAACTGGAATCCACACAGACTGGACGTGTAGGAAGCCACGACTGCCCAAGAAAGCAACGCGTAGGAAACATTGATATGACTTACCAGGAAGCCACTGGCATCTCCCCTCCACCCATACCCACCAAGTGAAGCCCTTTTGTGAGTGGCTTGAGAAATTTATACTCGTTCACTGAGCTTCATAATATGAAGAAGGCAGAAATTCTGGGTTAATGCGAGCAAGTTAATTCATATAAGGTATTAACTGGGATTTTAAGTTGTTTATAGAAAAACTATAATGGAATTCATTGAGCTATTTCATTCACTGCCTAAAACTGTTCTAGACAGTGGGGACATAGCAGGGACATGCCTTTAAACCCAGCACTTGGGAGGGAGGCTAAGGCAGACGGGTTTCTGAGCCCCCGAGCAGCCTAAGGTAAATAGTCAATTCCTTGTCAGCCACTGCTACACTGTGATACCTTGTCTCAAAGGCCAGGTAGCCAACCAATGAACCAAACCAAACGGGAGCAGCTTCACCAAAGGGAAGGTGCTGTGAAGTTTGAAATTTGTCCTTAACAAGAATCCTGTAAGCTTTTCTTTGATACAAATACAGAAATGGGCCAAGTAATTAAATTGCAAAATTGCTTACTTTTAAGAATAATGTTTTGTGTTATAGCATGAGGAAAACGTAGTCTCTCTGCCCCATAATTAGTAACTGACCATTAGTGTGCGAGGTCTGCCTAACTGAATGGCTGAGTAGAGGTGTATGAGGACCTTGGACCTCCAACCAGGTAACAATCAGGGAGACCATAAGTCCATCCCAGCGAAATGGCTACAGTGCTTTTTACTGGTGACTAATATTTCATATAGAAGAGAAAACACTGAAACGGCAGTCCATGCTTTTTCCTAAGCAAATGTCTCCTTTTCAGGGTCAGCCTGGGGAAAAGGGAGAAAAAGGAAGATCGGTGTTCATCTCAGGTGGCTTTAAAGGTATTCAGGTGAGTGTTGCAGCCTCTGTGGCTTTAACAAAGCCATTTTCCCAATAGAAAGCACACAGGCAGGGATTTCTTACAAAGTATTATTGAATATACTGTTTTTTTTCTTTATTTTATTTTTCCATTAACCTCACACAATATGGCTCTGTTCCTCTTGTAGGAAGGTATGGGCCTTAATCTCTATGACTATAGATTGCCTTGCTATCTACACATTAGGAATCATAAGGTCACTTTCATTTCAAGGTCCCTTGGGCTCATCATTACTGTTTGGACCAGGTGCTATGGAATGACCTGAGAATAGCAGGGCTCTGAGAACCATGAGGAAGGAGGCTTTGGTTGAACAGCAATGTGAGACTAATACCACAGAAATGTCAATACCTAAACATGGATAAAATCTTAAGTTGTTCCTTCAGTGTACCTTGTGTTCAGAAAGAGCTTGTGTCTCCCACTCTGATCATCATGCAAAGCAATCAAATGTCGACACAAAGCTGAGTGTTCCATCTGGCCGCCCTAACAGGGAGGGGCGGACTCTCCTTGTGATCTCTCCCTGTCACTCTAGAGAGGTAGTGCTCAGCATTCCCAATGCTGCGACCCTTTAATACAATTCCTCACATTGGGGTGACCCCCAACCATAAAATCATTCTGTTGCTACTTCATAGCTGGAATTTTGCTACTCTTATTAATTGTAATATAAATATCTGATATGCAGAAGAACTGATATGTGACCCCCACAGGGGTCTAGAGCTACAGGTTCAGAACTATTGTTCTAGAGCAAGACCTGGTGAGGCCACTAGATGAGAGATAGTTGTATTGTGAGGAAACAGGAATTTTAGGTCAAAATGCTTCTGTAAGATGAGCAGAAATACTATCCATATCTGTCTTCTATGTTGTTCTGACTCCACTAGCCTTGTTCTGGTCTCCATTAGATAGACAGAGAATAAAGAAAGAAGTCTCCCCCGTAGAGCCCTTGCGTGGTTGTTTCCTCAATAGTGACAAAGTGCATAGACTGCCTGCCTGGGCTAGTACAGATCTGTCACATGGCTCTTCTCTCCCTCGGAGTCATCTGTGTCCTAGAAAAAGTCCTCCTCTTGTAAAACAATATAATGATGTCATTGCAGGGAGACCGTGGGGACCCAGGACCACCCGGCCTACCTGTAAGTCTCCTGAGAAGACCATGGGCATCCATCTTCTCCTCTTCAAATAGCTCTTTAGATTTTAAGTCCAGCAGGACCAGCTACAAAACAAGTGGGACCGACCCACGTAGTATAGAATGAAAATGTGATCACTAGTCAAAAATAAAGAATTTCATATTGCTGGGAGCAGGGTGTTGAGTCCATGTGCGGTGGTGCTCCAGTTCACCCACCAGGAAGCAGCTGCTGAGCTCTTCCTCTTACGCCACACCCACAAACACACATTGTTTGGTCATAATCATTTAGCATTGCTAGGCATTTGCAGACCTGTGGGAAATATATACATATATACACACATATATGTACATATGTATATATGCACACACACACATATATATATATACATATATGCATGCATATATATGTATATATATACATATGTGCATATATATATATAAATCAATGGAATTTCAGGCCACTTCTGTACATTTTTACCTGCCAAATTAGTAACTGTTTATTGCTATTTTACCCCACTTTCATCTCCCTGGAGTTTGTATTTCAATGACCATATTAGCCTTTCTAGTTTATTAGTGTTTATGAGATTGAAAGTGAAAGCAGCTTTGCCTCCCAGTGATCACCTGCATTTCTGCTTTGTGGCTCTGAGCTATAGCCACAGTTACTCTCCCAGGCCAGTTCCCTAACTGTACAGAAGTTCGATTCCATGTAATAAACGAGATGCTTTTGATGTCACCGTTGAAATGACTGCCTGTTCATCCCCCTGAAGAGGGCAGAGCTTCACACTCGCAAGTCATTTGATGTGAGCGGTAGAGCAGGGGGCTGCTCTCTGTACCTTTCTGGGATGGCCCAGTCATCCCTACCACCTGCCAGTGGTAGAAGGCCATGATGCTGGCTTACGAGAGACAGAAAATTGCTTAAGTCTGAATCCTCTTGATCCTCAGCTGGGGATAGTGTTTATTCATGTTGGTCTTCTAAGCCACATTTCAAGAGTATTTTTAAATGTCCGAACACATTAATATTTAAATGTGAGAGCAGGAGAGATGGCTCAGTGGTTAAGAGGACTTGCTGCTCTTGCAGAGGACCTGGTCTCTGTTCCCAGTACCCACATGGAGGGTCATAACTGTCTGTGACTCTAGGTGTAGGGGATTGGGTGCTCTGTTTTGGCCTCTGTATATACCTGGTACACAGCTATATGTGTAGGCAGATGGTTATAGGCATAAACTAAAAATATCTTTGAATATACACATTACCCGAGTAATATGAACTGACATCTTGATATGCATAAAGTTGTGTTGAAATTGGGAAGAGCTAATGAAGTTGTCTTCTTTGTGATTTTTATTATTACAAGATGCACAAATAATTATTATTACTTGTTTGTGAGGTATTGATTGTTCTCTTGATCTGAAGAGAGTGTGTCGCCTTTATTGGCCTGGTATTCCTAACTGCTGAGGGAGCTCTCCCCGACCATGTGTGTAGGGGACTGGGTATTTTGCAGGTTTTCTATCTACTTGGGCTTATATGCCATCCTTTCTGTGAGTGATAATTGTGGTTTTACCATGAAATGTGCTGATCTCTCTCTTTCTCTCCCTCTCCAGGGATCTAGGGGTGAACAAGGATCAATAGGGCCCATGGGGCATGCGGGTGCTCCAGGGCTTGCAGTAAGTATAGCTGCTGACGCTGCCCCTCTGGAGCCAACAGTACAGTATCATAAAAACTGCATTCTTGGGTCGGGCTTTCATCAACCACCTTTATTAGTAGGAACCTACCTTGATACACAGGTTCCCTGGAAGAAGCCACTGTCTACACAGAAAGATAGCCCATCCATGTTTAAAAGTGTACTGTGTGTCCTTATCATTTTTGAATGACATATAATTGTGCACATAGAGCCAAAGAGATAGCTTTTGATATAAACTTGAGGACTTGAATTCTATTCCAGAACTCACATAGAAGATCCAAGCATGGCGGTACATGCTTCTAATCCCAGTCCTGGGGAAATGGACATGAGTGGAACTCTGGGGCTCCCTGACCAACTGGCCTAGCCTAATTAGTGAACCCCAGATTTCAGTGGGACATACTATCTCTAAGTCAAGAAATGACATCTGAGACAGATCCTGGTCTCCACATGCATTGCACACATACACACGCACACCTACCTATACCCATGTGTGCACACACACACTTGCATATATACACAATTGTATGTATTCATGAGGTACACCATGATATTTGGACACATGTGTTTAATGTGCAGTGATCAAAGCAGGATAGTTAGCACATCCATCGACTGTAACATCCATTGTTTTTTGTACTGGAAGCATTGACCATCCTTGCTAGCCATTTTGTAATGTGAATTGTTGAGTGTCACCTCACTGTGCCGTAGACCACTAGAACTCAATTCTTTTGACTAACTGTATCTGCAGTCTCATTAGGTAGCTCTTCCTTCATTCCCCTCTTCCTAGTCAGCCTTTTCAGGCTCTGGTAACCACAATTTTTCTCCTTACTCACATGAGATCAAATGTTTGTCTTTCTCATGAGAAAGAGCAGTGGCATGAGTAACCTTACAATCAAAAGTGTTTGCTAATTGAAACTTGGGTGACCAAGGGACAGCTGTTCTGATGACTATGACAAGAGTTGATTTTTTTTCATTGATTTAGGGACCTATAGGTCATCCTGGGAGCCCTGGGTTGAAGGTAAGTTCTGAATACAATCCATCATGAGCGCCTGCCCTTAGGTGAGATAACAGGTCTTTGACACTTAGTCTCAGTCACAGATACCTTCTTAGGAGACTTCCCACGTCTGAATTGCTTGTAGTTGCCCTTTTAAAACTAAAAAAGCAATTCCATTTATTTTCTTTTCCTTTCAGGGAAATCCTGCCACGGGACTGAAAGGGCAAAGGGGAGAGCCGGTAAGGGTTCCTTGTGCGGAAGAGTGGACATCGGGACATGTGCCTTCTCTAGTAGGAGAGGCTGTTGTGATCGTTTGTGGTCATTGTGTAGATGCTGTCCAACTTCAGAGCTCATAACTTGTGTTTGCTGAGCTATCTTACCCCTAGCTGTAAAATCACAGTTCTGATAAACCAGGGCTAGGAAAGTAGCATCATGGCTGGGGCGCTCTAGGAAATTGATTTGTGGTGGTGGCTTATCTGGACTCCACCCGAATGCCCAACAGGAAGTAGGCTGCTCTTTTACGACACTGTTGAAAAAGCTCTTGAGCATCTCCTCCGTGGCGGGGTCAGCGCTAACATTAGCAAGATAGACTGGTTCCCTGCTGACATGGAGTTACAGGGCAATTAAGTCACAGTACAGTTGTTTAACAGGAGTTGGAAATATGGAGCAAGACTTCATGATACAGGAAATGCTCACGATGTGATATCAAGCATAAAGGGCAGTCACAGAGCTAGAGACCACGTATGTAAAATAGACAGCAAAGAGCACTAATGTCAGACATGGGGATGCACATCTGCAACCCCTGTCCAAATGCCTGCTATCCCAGTCCTTGAGAGGGCCAGCCCCCACCTCTCTCTGTCTTAGGAAAGTTGGGCAAGGTGGTACACACCTTTTATCCCAGCATTAGCGAGGTGGAGATACGAGCATCAGGAGTTCAAGACCATTTTACTTTTTGGCTGCATAACAAGTTAGAGGCACATTGGACTACATGAAACACTATTCGAATAAAAATAAAATAATAAAAATGGAAACAGGGCCCTTCATGTTTGTTACTAAGTATTGTGGGCAATATGATTACAGATCTTTTATGTTTTCTTCTTTGGGCTTTTCTTTGTCCCTTTGACTCTGCTAACTACAGATACTTTTTATAATATGAGAAGATAGTGTGGCCCAGTGTTGAAGATGCTCCCATTTGGTTGATCTGTATAGGTTGTGTTTGGACTTCAGCTCTGAAGAAAAGAATGTCATCAACAGTGAATACTGTCTGTTGTCATCTATTTACAAAATAATGCAGTCAATATATCAACACTGTTAGCTAACAGGATATAAGGGGAAAACCTTAAATATTCCTAGTGTCTGAGCTCTTCAGGGGCCTTCCTGCAGAATCTGGATCCTTAGTTACACTATCTTCAGTAAACTTGAAGTAATATCCTTAATGAAGAAATACCACCTATCAGAAACATAGACCTACAGTAGGCAGTCCATGCTAGCTTCAAACTTGTGATTCTCCTGCCTCAGCATCTTATTTGCTTAGATTACAGATGTATAATGTTTAGCTTGAATATAGTTTTACAACTGAATTTAACAAGATACTGTTCACCTGTATATGAACAGGCATGTATGCATGTGTGTACATACATTGTGTGTATGACATACATAAACGCTACGAAGTACTCCCCCAAATGTCTTCAGTAGGGTTGTCCTTAGATAGTAACATTATTTTTTATTTTAAAAATTCATTTCAAGCTATATTTCATAAGAAACTAAATACAATTGTATATCGCATAACACATTTTCCGTGATTTTTATTTTCAATCTAGGACACACATGATTGGAAACACTATATTATTTGTGGGTGAAAGTTTTCTGTGCCTTAAAGCATAAGTTAAAATGGAATTCCTATTTTTTTGGTGTTTTAAAGGGTGAAGTTGGCCAGCATGGTCCTCCTGGGCCCACCCTGTTGGTACAGCCACCTGACTTGAGTATCTATAAAGGAGAGAAGGTAAGCCTCCCAAGTCACCCTGTGAAGCACTAATAGGAGCTCCTGTTAGCATGCGACTCCCAAAGCTGCCCCAGTCGGCCGGTGCTCACAGTAGTCCCGTTAGGAGGCTCCAAGCCTTACAGCATTCTCAGGTTCTCTCAGCTGCTGAGTGGAAGATCATGCATGGGCTGAACCAAGGCCTCTAGAACACAGGACCTCAGAGTGCTGTTCTGATGTGTGGGCAGCAAACATAACGGGGAATCTAGTTTTCCTTTCAGTATCAGAGGTGGGCTTTGCGTGTTGATAACTGAGAAGAAACTGACATATGAATAGAGCTGGTTACATGATAGACTTTGGGAAAATATTAATTTGTCTATCAACGTCTGGCCCAGGTATTTCCAATGCCAGATGCATGGTCTACAGTTGTTTTTAAATGTTTTTAAATTCCCCTATCTTTTCAAAACAAGCTAGTTCTCTCAAAGGCTATATTGCCAACTTTGGATCTGCAGTCTGGTTCCATAGTTCTCCTCCATGTCCCAAACACATCTCACAGGGACCTAAATAATCCCAGGGATACAGATGTACTTAGTTAGGTCTTAGTTACTGACTTACTTTTATAAAAAAAAAAGTGTAATGAGAAACAGGTTCTCCAAAGAAATGATTTATGAAATATATGGAATCCAGTGAATACTACGTAACCATATTATGTCAATCATAATTTTCAGGGTGTAAAAGGAATTCCTGGAGCAATTGGCCTTCCAGGACCTCCAGGACACAAGGTAGTATTTTCATTTTCATTTTTTTTGGGGGGGGTTGGCTTTACCATTACTTTAATGAGCAGCATTTACTACTGGAATTTTTCATTATCGTACTATTTCATCTTATAAACCTCCATTCTACGGACGTTGCTCTCTTTAAACCAGTGTTTTTGCTTCTTATTTTGTTGTTGCTTCCTAGACTAAGCAAGTGTTGTTCCTTAAACCTTTCTAACATTGTCATCTTTTAAAGGGAGAGCCTGGTATTGGGATCAAAGGAGAGAAAGGTATCCCTGGCTTCCCAGGACCCCGGGTAAGGATCCTAAGCCTTAAGCTTCCAGGGGTCTGGAAGCATTGCTTGTTCATACACTTGTGAGACTATGCCTGCATTCCATGAGCTAAAACACATGTACAGTAATGTATTTTGCACAAGAGCTGTGGTATACCCTTCCATTTATGTCCTTTAAATACAATAGGCATGCCCAAGACAGGAGATCTGGGGGAAGCAGGTGACAGGATCATGGTTGTTCCTGTTAGCTCAGTGTCAGTGTGGCATGTGTGTGCGTTGGTTAGTTTAAACCTATTTCATAAATTAGGTGACTGTGTAAGGGCTCCTAGCAGGGAAGCACTGTGTCGGCCTCTAGATGCTATTTCACACCTGTCAGTAATGGCATGCCCCGTGGGATCCCTTGGGAGGCCAGTTTTCAGCAGGGCTTAGATAATGCTCATTTTAGTACTGAATGGTCCATTATTGGCTTTTGTGTCATTTTTTATTGTTAGAGTTGCACAGAGTAACTATTCATTTCCATGCAAATGAATGCACTGTAGATTTTAAAGATATTCGACCCAGTGCAAGCTTCACACTAAATAATTTAAATTGGAAGAGGAGAAACCACAGTAGCAAGCACAGTCTTAATTAAACGCTGGCACTGACGTGAATTTTTTTTAATAAGACTAAAGATCAAGTAGAATGGCAAACGGCAAAAGTACATGGAACCCGTTTTATGTTTATCCCGTCTTGTTCTGTTGAATATCAATGCATATCTAGATTCCACCGCATATTAATGCATAGCCAAATTGCATAACAGTATATGACAAGGCTAACAAGGATTAAAAACATCATGCCTGATGTTTGAATTCTGCTTGTTGATTTCCTGTGATTATTAGGGTGAGCCTGGTTCCCATGGATCTCCAGGTTTTCCAGGATTCAAGGTAAGTGTATATCGCAGCGGAAGGGACAAATATGTTTTCAATAGTGAAGGGGGCTTAGCATCATGAAGAAGCTGTTATGCTGTTTGTGAATGCTGACAGAAATTGGAAAGGCAGATGAATTGTTTGGGCTTTTTGGCTCTTAAATTAATTTTACTAGGTTTATTTCTTTTATTTGTGATGCATCTCTTTGTGTGCACATGCACGCTTGCACACGCATGTATGCATAGATTTATATATGGCTCTGTGTACACAGGAAGCTCAGAGGACAGTTTGAGGGAGTCTGTTCTCTACTGCTTGAGTTCTGGAGATAGATGCTCAGGCTTTGTGGCCAGAACCTTAACTCACTGAGTCGTTTTACCCTGTCTTAGTTAGGCTTTTATTGCTGTGAAGAGACACCATGATCATGGCAACTCTTATAAACATTTAATTGGGGCTGGCTTAGAGTCCATTATCATCATGGCAGAAAACATGGTGGCATACAGCAGACATGGTTCTGAAGAGGTAGCTGAGAATTCTATATTCAGATCCCCAGCAGAAAGAAAAGAGCTTTGAAACCTCTAAGACAACCCACAGTGACAAAGCCACCCTTTCTTCAGAAGGCCATATCTCCAACAATGCCTTCCCTGTGAGTCTTTGGGGGCCATTTTCATTTAAACCACACTCCACACAACAACCATGCTTTTTCTGTTTGTTTTAGTTTTTAGAAAATATTTATTTTATTACATATTTATGTATATTTAAAATACATGTTTATACTATATTTATATACTATAGGACATATAGTCTACATAGTATTTATGTAATTTATCTAAACATGTATTTATAAACTTTAAATTATATCATTTATCTAAACATATTTATATAATTTAAAATATATGCAGTTATATGCTCATGTGAGTGCAGGTACCCACAGAGCCCAAAAGACATCAGCAGTTGTGAATGACCCAACATGGGTTCTAGGAATCTGACTCCAGCCCTCTGTATGAGTCATACATGCTCCACACCACTCTACGGTCCCTTCGGTTCCCCTAGTGGGTTTTCTGAGATAGGGTTTCACATAGTCCAGGCTGGCCTTGAACTCACTACATAACCATGTCATTGAGGCTAATCTTGAACCCTTGATCCTCTAGCCCTATTTTCATTCCATCTTAAGTGCTAGGATCACAAGCGTGTGTTACACACCTGCCTCAGATACTTTCATTCGATGAATTACACAGTGGTCCTCAATCTGTGTAGGTCATGACCTCTTTGGCAAACCTCTGTCTCCAGAAATATTTACATTACGGTTCATAACAGTAGCAAGATTATAGTTATGAAGTGGCAACGACAATGATTTTTATGGCTAGCAGGGAGCGGGAGAGATCACCACAACATGAGGAACTGTATTAAAGGGTCACAGCGTTAGGAAGGTTGAGAACAACTGAGTTACAGGATTGTATTGTTGAGTCTTAAAACTGGGTTACAAGACTGATAGAATCCACGAGTGGTTAAGACTGCCCGGGGTCTCGGTGGTGTGTACTGTTCACGTTGGATGGGAGTGAGGGCGTGTCAGCCTGATACAGTGAGCTGTTTCAGCCTGATACAGTGAGCTGTTTCAAGCCTCTCTGCGGTTGTTTATAGGGGATACAAGGAGCAGCTGGAGATCCTGGGATGTTCGGATTTCTTGGTCCAAAGGTAAAAACACGAGGCCATGCCAGAATTTTTTTTTTAGATTATTCTGCTATCAAATTGAGGTTTTAGAATATCACAAATAACCAAATAATGTAACTCTCGAAAGAGGACAGATGTAATCCTATAAATATCATTTTAATGCATGCTGTGTATGAAGTATAAGTAGTATATTTTCATGCCATTATTACGAGTAGTACATGAAGCAGAGTTAGGCTTATATTTGAGAAGCAGTTCTTTTGAAGGTGGATAATAATGCGAGTTTCAAAATTCTCATGGGATCATGTGAATTGAGATCATCTGCTTTTGTAGCATCATAGCGTGTTTTCCTTTGTTTTATAATTTCTGGGACCTGACATTCAGAGCTTGTTCAGGGCCAGCCCAGCTGCTCTCAGGGAGCATGATTAAAGGAGAGACAGTATTTTGCTGCCATAATGAAATGCAGATTCAGGTCTTACAAGGCGAATAAACATTTGTACTAGATTGCCTTGTTAGAGGCTATGTTCAATGTATACCTAAGAAACAGGGCAACTTCATGATCCTTAAGCTATGGGCACACTGTAATAATTTTTCTGCAGTTGATTTTTCTTTTGCTATTGCTTTGTCCATCCACTGTTTACTTGTGTGTGTAGGTGAGAGGTCAGGTGCCTGCTGGTTCCTTCTGGAACTCCCTGACCCACTCACTTCTCTAGTCAGCCAGTTGTCTTTGCTGCCCCTGTGCAAGTGCCCACAGCATTCCAACCTTAGCTTAATGTCAGGAACTATGGTTATTTCCTAGGAAAGTAAACAAATGCATGATTTCAGGGGGATCCTGGAGATCGCGGGTACCCGGGACCACCAGGCATTTCGGTAACTCCAGCTCCACCACTCAAAGGTTTGTGTTCAATCTAATTTCTCCATAATTTATACCAAAATGGACTAGACAGGTCCATACCAAACATATGTTTGGTCCAGTATTCCTGTAGCTTGCACACTGGAACATTGATATTGATCCCCAATATCTAGTTACTTTTCTAGTCGCTGTGACAAAATCCCAGGCAGGTTTATTTTGGCTCATAGTTCTGTGATCCTAGGGAAGGTGTGGTCAAGAAACTGTGGTGGGCGGGCGGGCTTTGGCAGAGCTCTGCATAGTCCAACCATCCTAGGAAGCAGACAGTAACCGGAATCAGGCACAGGCTGGATACTGCTTTCAAAGTTCCTTCCCTGCTGTCTTACTTTCACCATCTATCTAGGTTCTCTCTCTCCCCTGTCTGTCTGTCTCTCTCTGTGTCTTTTCTCTCTCTGTTTCTCTCTCCCTCTGACTCTTTGTGTCTGTGTCTGTCTGTCTGTCTGTCTGTCTCTCTCTCTCTCTCTCTCTCTTTCTCTGTCTCTCTCAGGATGAGGTTTTGAGATAGGGTTTCTCTGTGTAGCAGCCCCAGCTATCCTGGAACTTGCTCTATAGTCCAGACTGGCCTAGAACGTAAAGATCCACCTGCCTCTGTTTCCTGAGCGCTGGGATTAAAGGTGTGCACCACCTCACCTCTTCCAGACTCAGCAACCTCCAAAGCCAATGACACCAACCAGAGCTGGAGTGTTCACACTCACGAGGGACACTTCAGCTTCAAGCCATAACAGTTACCTTAAAGATGTTGCTTGATACGCAGGGAGACGCTTGCATCCTGGCTCATGTCCCGTTCGCATATGACATCAAGTTTTATTTTAGCATGTAAATATGTGGTGGGGTTGTTATTATTTAAACTTTCAGAAAGTAGGGTTTTTTTTTTCTTTTAACTGTTAAAGAGGGGTGTGTGAGGTCATTTGACTAACATCTTTTGGGAGACACCTGTATAAGAAAAAGCCTAAATCAATGTCAGAGAACCATGCTCAAGGCCTGTATGTCTACAGAGGATAGTCAAAGGGTCCCTGGTCTGACATCTCCCATTTAAAATGTGTCGAGAAACTGCAAAAGTGTCTCCTACTTGGACTTTACCAAGACTTACAGTGATTCCTGAATTTCAAGCTGTATGTGAACATTTGTCTTATTATATCTGTTGTTGCCTTTGTCAGGTGCTCCAGGGGACCCAGGGCCCCCTGGCCGCTATGGAGAGATTGGAGATGTTGGATTACCAGGGCCTCCAGGGCCTCCAGGAAAACCAGGGGAAACTTGTCCAGGTATGAACGTACCATGTGTTACAGTGGATTTCCTGCACCGTACCTGTGTGTGCCAACTGCAGTCCTCAATTCTAGCTGATCAGGAGGTGTCCTTAAGAGTGTTTATGAAGGATGGTTACCTGTGTCCTCTCCAGGACCCCAGTGTTATAAGCTCTGCTGTCATAGCAGCAGCCCTGGGTTTCTAATGTGTTCTAATTCAAACCAGCCAAGGTAATAAATATAGGTAGGTTCCTTTTGCATATATATGCATGAACACATGCACGCATGTACTCACAGTATCTCAATCCATCAGAACTGTCATGAAGCAAGCAGTTGTGTGACAGGCCTCCTTTCAGATTTGTACTTGCAGAAAGGATCTGAAGCTTCTGCTAGGACTGAAGTATTTACTTAGTTGTACTACTATTTTGGAAGATTCTCTCAGTGGATATCTACTTGCAGAATTCCATCCAACTACCTAGGGCCTAATATTCTATGTGATATGTATAAAGAAACATAACAGTTTTAAGAAACCCTTTGATACAGCCTTACATAAAGTGAAGGCTCTTCCCCCTCTGACCAAAGAGAAAGGGAATCAGGGAAAGCCTAGGTCAGTTGACAGAAGGCCAGGGAAGTGTCTTGATGCCATTAAAGACCAAGGAGCCCTTTGCGAGCTGTGTTGGTCAATATTCCAGTGAGATCAGGAATAGGGCCTTCAAGCCTTCTTATATTTTGTGAACGCAGAAGAATGTCCTTGAGTAAATATTTTTCCCAGTCTGTGTCTCTTGTATTAATTTGGGAAGTGCAAGAAGTTTGGTAAGCTACTCAACCATCAGCTACCAAATTCTTGTTCCCTTCTCCACTAATCTAGCTTCTCCCTTTTTTAGGGTCTAACAACAGCAAGGCCAAAAAGCCTTGTCTGGATCAGTCAGAAAGAAGGAGGCCGCAGTCAGGGTGTAAACGACACAGGATTGTATAAGCAGGGAAAATTCTCACTTGGTCAGGAAACACTGAACTCTAGTCTTAGCTTTCTCCGTTGGGACTTGTTTATTATAAAATCTTATCTCCAGAGGATTGAAATCAAAACTCACTGGGAACAACATATTCAAATATATAGGGATGCTCTTAATTCCTTTTGAAAAATAAATTAATCCTTTGATGGGAAGATGGCTCAGTCAGGAAATTGCTTCTCACACCACCAAGAGGGCTGAGTTCAATTCCCCAGATCCCACCCAGGTATGGAGATGAACTCTTAGAATCCCAGGGTTGGTGAGGCAGAGACAGGCTGATCCCTGGGGCTCGCTGGCCAGACAGCCTTGCCAAATTGGTGAGTTCCAGGCCAGCAAGGGAATCTGTCTCCTAAAAGATGGGTACATGCCGCAGGTGAGATCTGACCTCCACATGCACACACACATACTTGCATATGGCACCCCTCACTTGAGTGCACAGAGATACACATTCACACAAATCCAGTTAACCCAGTGGTGTTATGGGTCATAGGAAGACATACATTTTATTTTGCATTACATTCATATCACATTATACAAGTGTATATACATATCCGCACTGGTTAAAGTTCCAGACTTTACGGGATCATTTTTTATTAGATATTTATTTTATTTACATTTCAAATGTTATCCCCTTTCCTCACTACACCTCTGAAAACCCCCTATCCCATCCCCCTCCCCCTGATTACCAACCTCTCTCTCTACTTTCCTGGCCTGGCATTCCCCTACACTGGGGCATCGAGCCTTCACAGGACCAATGGCCTCCACAGAATCATTTTTGGGACATAACATACCCTATTTTCTATTCCTCTCTTTTACTCTAAAACAAACAAACAAACAAAAACAAGCTAATGCTATCTCATTTAATTGATTCTGTGTGATACTGTTTGGGGGTCAGGCTAAATGTATCATATATTCTAGCCCACTGCCTCTGTTGAAGAAGGTTGGGTTGGGTATTGTTCCTGGTATGGGACAAAGTAACAGGTAGTACCTGGGATATCCAGAGACTGGAGAGTTCTGGCAAGTCTCAGGGAGGGGGCAGAATACAGATGACATCCAAGTCACAGAGACATTTTCCTTGCTGTCAGTATACCAGTGTATATAGGACTCTGTTTTCTTTAACAGTCACACACTGTTAGCACGGGATAAGTGGGTTCCAGAGTCAGACACTCACAATTGGATCAAGCCTTGTTACATAGTATAGTGGAAGACAGTGAACTATCTACTACAACATTCTAGTTTCCATACTTTACAAAACGTGTTATCTTAGACATTTACTGTGCCTCTCTGTACTTCAGTTTCCCCATCTATAAGATGGGGGCTTGTTAGGATTGGACGATGTGGTATGTGTGCGGGATTTAGGATCCAACTTGATGTGCAGTAAAGAATCAGTGTGTGAGCTTTTATTACTACAGATGATGCTATCTGCGCCTGCTCTGCCATTGATGTACATGGTGGAATGATCACTGCAACCCAGCAGATGGACACATTGGTTACACACGCAGTCATTGTGTGTGTGTGTGTGTGTGTCTAGAAGACTTTTTTTTTTTTTAAAGATCTTTCCTACATAGGTGATTAAGAGAGCAGATATTTTAACCAATAGATGTGCTAATAGGGTTGTTTGGATTAATTTTATAACTTAGCAGGTTGGAACAGTTGAGAAAGGTAAGAAAACATGACCCCCCCCCCCCCCAGTTCCTGTGGGCTTCCACTTGCAGCTTCTTTCAAAGGCAGTAATGTCTTTTGGCATCCAGGATAGTCAAGTTTTAAAAGATTTTTATAATTTATCTTTATGTGAGTGTGTGTGTGTACACATGCACGTGTGAGTGCGCATGTGTGAACCAATGTTCTCAGAGGCCAGAAGAGCATTTTTGGTCCCCTGGATCTGGAGTTACTGACAGTGGTAAGCCACTTGATGTGGGTTCTAGGAAGCTCTGGTCATTTGGAAGAGCATCAAGTGTTCTTAAACACTGAGCCATCTCGCCTATCTCAAGTTTGTTATTGTTGTCGTTGTTGCTGTTGCTATTGTTACTATTATTATTACTATTACTACTATTATTTTCTGTATCCTGCTTTTCTTTTTCTTTAATACAATTTATTCAGATTATTCTGGCATGGCTCCTGCTTTCTGATTAGCAATCGGCCTTGTGAAAAAGCAGGGCTTTTGGTCTGTTTTCTATTTTGTGATACACTAGATAGCCCAGGCTAGCCTCAATCTGTGATCCGCCTGTCTGCATTTCCCAGGCCCCTCCTTCTCCTCTCTCTGAAGCTTTGTTGACGTCCCATTGACCTAAAATTATGTCTGTGTAAAGCATACAACTCAATGTCCTGCAAACAGCCAGGTGATTACCAGAGTCCAGTGGATTAACACACTGACCATGCCTGCACTCTCATTTTGGATTTATGTGCATCTGTGCCTACATGTGTATGGAAGGAGGATTTTATTTAAGATATATCCTATTAGAAGTGAGGGGAGGGAGAAGGATTGTGGGAAGGGGTGAGCCAGATGTCACATGAATAAAGTAAAAAAATAAATGAATGCAATAAAAATTCAAAAGATTAAAACAAATTGAAGAATATAGTATAATGTGGAAAGATACGGTGCTCATGGATTAGAAGAATTAATATTGTCAAAATCTGCACACTTCCCTAAGAAATCTAAAAGCTTAATATAAGTGTCGTCAAATTGCCAATGAGGTTTTGCTGTGAAGGGATGGACCTGGTAGACATAAAGTTGAGTAAAGTAACCGAGACACAGGAAGAAAAAAAGAAATGTCTCCCCTTGTGATTTCCAGTATGCAGTGTGGCTCATTCACTGCCGTCTGCATGCTATAGAGTGGATCTCCAGAACTTATCCAGCTCACCGGAAACCCTGTCCCCTGGTTCAACACCTCTAGATTCCCCACTTCCCTCTTCTCCAGCAATGGCCATTCTGTTCTCCCGTCTATGACATTGATTATGTTAGAGTCTACATGTAAGTGATGTCATGGGGTGTTGCCCTCTCTGCGTCTGGCTTGTTTCATGGCGTGATATCCATTTCCAGCCATTTTCCTCTAAACGTACTGAAAACATATACTCTTGGGAACATGGGTAATTTCCACCCTTAATTTTCCTTGTAGGCATGATGGGACCTCCTGGGCCACCAGGGGTTCCTGGTCCTCCAGGATTTCCAGGGGAAGCTGGTGTTCCTGGAAGACTTGACTGTGCCCCAGGAAAACCTGGGAATCCAGGGCTACCAGGCCTGCCTGGAGCACCAGGACCAGAGGGCTCCCCTGGATCAGATGGTAAAATGTTCCTCCTTTATCATTGTTAGCTCCTATGCTGCTGTTCATGTTTGCAGGTTCATCCAGAAAGCATAGTTTCTAAATACTTAAAAACTTATATAATATTTTATCAGTCAGGTTAGTCTTATTAAAATTCTCTTTATAAATATGAAAAATATATTGAACTGTCAATTAAAATATGTTCAATTTATTGTGAGTTTAAGCATCAATGATCGGAGTTCATAACTTGATACATTTTGGCTTTGTCAACATAGTTTTTTTATATTTTTTTTGGATTTTTATATGGGCTTGGTTCAAAAGTCAAACTGTTCTTCAAAGAGACATGAGGCTGTGTCTTCTGTCCTTCTCAGGGACAGCTATCTTCACACACGTAGCTGGATCTTTGGATAGTTCTACATTGTCATCCAGCACAAGTGTATTTCTGTTGCTAAGCTTTATGCCTTGCTCATTGGCTTTTGACTCCTACAGAGCAACCATCTTCACCACACCCCACTCTGTATGTGCACATTTTTCCATTCCCACTGTCTACTGGGAGTGATGCTCTCATAATTTGGGCTATGAAAATATTCAGTGTTTCCATAGAATGGTTTAAAAGTGCTATCCACAAGTTTTGCCTATAGTGATACATTTATTTTTTTATAGCAACATTTGGTAAATTGTCTTGTGTGTGTGTGTGTGTCCCCTATGTTTGACTGACTTTCAATGTAGTTATTTGAAATTAACCTCAAAGCTTCCAGAGTTTTGTATCTTTTATCATTATATATTTTAACTCATAGCTTTACAATGTGTTTTGTTTTCTGAGACCATGTTTCCTTATGTAGCCCTAGCTGTCCTAGAACTCACTCTGTAGACCAGGTTAGTCTCCAACTCAGAGATCCACCTGCCTTTGCCTCCCAAGTGCTTGGATTAAAGGTGTGCACCACCACCACTCAGCATCAGTGTTACTTTTAAAACAAATGTTTCTTGGAGCCTTTTGACTTTTCAAACTAGTAAGGCTGTGCATTTGGCTCCTTGCTGAGATACTTGGAGTTTTTTATTGTTATTTTAAAATTATTTTTATATCTAATACTATTTAAATACACTGTTGTAGAAACAAGGTAAGAAAAAGATATGTGTGATTTTTGTCCTTGGTCTCTCTTCCACTTCTGCTTTCCATGCTCTGCCCCGCAGAAACTCCCCTTTTCTTTGCACATCTCATATATTCCTTTGTTCACCCCACACCTTCCTTTAAAGCAATGGTTTTCAATCTTCCTAATGCTGAGACCGCTTATTACAGTTTCTCATGTTGTGGTGATCTCTAACCATAAAGTTATTTCATTGTGACCTCATAACTGTAATTGACACTGTTATGAATTATCATGTAAATATTTGATACACAGGATATCTGATATGTGACCCTTGTAAAATGATCATTGACCTCAAAAGAATTGTTGCCTTTAAGCCCCTTTCTCATAAACCTCCCTCTCTCTCTCTCTCTCTCTCTCTCTCTCTCCTTTCCTCCCTCCCTCTTTCTCTCCCTCCCTCCCTCTCTCTCATCTCTTGGTGCTTCTCCTCGCTTGGACACATATGTTTAACTTTTAGAAGCTAGAATCCACATATAAGAGAAAACACATCTGTCTTTCTGAGCCTGCATTCCACAATATTATATTCTCTAGTTCTATTCATTTGACTGCAAATTTCATAATTTTGTTGTTCTTAAACATAGAATAAAATTCCATTTGATATAAAAACCACATGTTCATTATCCATTTATATGTTGATAGGTCTATAGGCTGATTCCACTTAGTTGGTACTATGAAAAGAGTAAGAATAAACATGAATCTATTGTTATTCCCTCTTTATCTCTCTGGCTATTTACTTTCTACTAGTCATATTTCTTTCAATAGCTTACCACCACACTAGACTTCCATAAAACAAATTAGAAATACTAGAGAGAAGCAGAGGATCATATGTATCTGAAAATACCTTTGTTCTACTGGATTGTCTGATGGATAGTTTAGCTGAGTATAAAATCTTGGGATGGATATCTTTCTTCTCAGGATTTCATTTTCTAGCCTCCAGCAAGAGCACTAAAAACTTTTGTATGGCTCAGTGCCTGGTCATATGCTTGAAATCTATTTCTCTTTTGGAAGCTTTTTACAAGTTTTGTCAACTCCATCTCCCAGAAGAATTATAGATTTATTCCTGCCATAATTCCTGTATGTATTTTTATTTCTGCGAGTTCAATTGATGCTGTTGTTTTCTTCTGGTGTTTCTTTTTGCAGCAGCCTGTTCACTTAGCAGTGTGAAATAGTTCTCCTCTCTACCATTCTAATTGTATCATTTTTTTTAAACAGTATTTTTCTTGAAACTCTTGTTTCCTCCGTGTTTTTGAAGGACTTTTTTATTTTCTGCTATAATTTTTTTCAGAGGGGTCTTCCAATCTAAATATTTCACTATCAAATCATTTATTGAGCCTCACTTGCATTTTTTAATGTAAGCTCCAGAGGAGATTCTGGTGTGAAATTTGCTTGACATGAAGTTTTTTATTTTTTTCTTGTCATTTTCCATTGATACTTTATCTTTAAGGTCTACTACAATTTTTTTAACCCTCTATTGCTGTTCTTTTACAGTCTTTTATCCCACTGAAATTTCAGGAGAGTGTAGAGTGTGTCATTTGAATTTATCTGTCATCTTTAACCAGATGTCTCAAAAATTTTGCTTTTGTAAGTCATTCTTTGTGTGTGTGTGTGTGTGTGTGTGTGTGTGTTTTCTTCCATTATCTGGAAATTGGTAAATGAAAGAGAAAAAAATTCATAACCATAGACTGATCATGGCTTCTATGTTCATGATTTATTTTGCTTTGTTATTTGTTGTTGACATCTATTGTGCTATTCTGGAGCCCACTAACTTCATTAATGGTGGTGGTAGAAGAAGCATATTGCATTGTCTATATGCGTAGAGAGAAAGGGAGGGAGAGGGAAGGATGGAGAAAGGGAGAGGAAGAGGGAGAGGAGGAAGGAGGGACTGAGGGAAGGAGAGAGATGGGAAATAGGAAGTCATGGAATAAAACGTGGGGCAGAGACAGGAAACAGAAGGATGAAACTGCAAGTGCCCTACATTGGTGTCCTCTGGGAGATGTGAACTAAATCTTATGATTCTGTCTGCCAACTCCTTGTCTCCAAACAGTGATATATTGCCGCCCTGGGTACCCTGGACCAATGGGAGAAAAGGGAAAAATGGGTCCCCCAGGAAGAAGAGGAGCCAAAGGAGCAAAAGGCAAGTATGCATGCAAGATAGAATGTATATATTACAGCCACATATAGGGGGCGAGGGGGGCATGTCTATGAGAAGAACCTGTCATATGGTTCAGGCTTATCACTCACCTCTGTTACTCCCCTCGAGGACTACATGTCAGTGTGTGTTCTAGTATGAATAAGTCCTCGAAATGCATGTTCTTCTGTCAGACTGGAGCACCTTCCCTTTGCCATTCATGACCTACTTGTAGTTGAGAATATTTTGTGTAGCTCAAGTGTATGGGTATATAAATAAGGCATGCACATCCAACTTCAATTGATAATAAATCATTGAGAAATTTGCTTCAAGATAATTCTTGAATACACATACTATTATTAAATATGAATAAGTTTACATATGAATGAGATAGAGATGTTTATTTTTATGTAAATAATTAAATTTGGATGTTTAATGCTACAAGATGTAGACTATCTTCACTGTTTTTTAGAGTAAACCACTATTTTGATATTATGATCAATGGTGAGGGCTTTGCTTTGCATAAATACAAAGCCTAAAACTACAGAAGTATATTTAGGCTCATTTTAGAAAACTCTGTCCTAATCCCAAGCCAAAATTTATTTGCAATGTTTTAAAAACTCAGTGCCACAGTGAAGCCATGAGATCCAGCACAGGTAAGTGCCAGCACAGCCACCTTGGATTCATTTTTTATTATTGCTTTACACCCTTGCCATTTTTTTTGTGACCTCCCATATTTGGTTATACAATCTCATATAGGATTGATGCCACCAGTTTATAAAAGCAAAGTTTTAGAGTATAAAGGCCACACAGTTTTTTATTCAGGGGGCAAATTTGCTCTCAAAATTGTCTGTGGAGATCAGACATTATTGTTATTTTAATGGAGTCTTTCTCTGTGTATCTCATGTTTCTGGACTCACCAAATGCCCATGGCTATGTCCCTCCTCTCTGGCTTGTCAGAGCTTTTTGGACAATTGAGTTAGACAGTATGAAAGTGTGGACACAAACCAATTTGACTTTCCAAAACTTTTTCAGCTTTATTTGTATTTTTATATTAGCTTTGGGAGTTTATTTTTTCATATAAAGTGTATCTTTTATTAAAAAAATAAAAAGCACACAAAATTGTTCTAATATATTCTTATTAGAAAACAAATGTAAATTATGTAAATGAAAGGCAGGTGCAGACTTCCAGACAGCAGTTATGGCTCCTCTAAGAGGGAGTGGGGTATGGAAGAATGTGGTTACACTCTATCTCCATTTACAAAAAGTTGAAGCAGATGGAAATCTGGAAAAATATTAATAATAATTAAATAAGCTGATGATGCCTAGGAAAAATGTGATTTTTACTTCTTAATTGAAAATAAATATAAACATATACAAGCTTTGCAATTCCCAAAGCAAAGTCAGGCTTCGTCACCTGAACCAGACTAAGCAGATGATATGTAAAACATGACTGGAAAAATATACATACACATATATATGTATATACACACATACATGTATACCTATATATACATATATGTATAGGTTCAAATTAACCAATAAGCTTTACTACTCTTAATCTAAAAATTAGTATTGGCTTGATCATAAACTCCTTTGGTTCTGAGGGTCATAAAGCTTTTGGAGTTTAAAGCATAATATATGTGATTCTGTTTACTTAGTGTGTGCCCATCCCACATAGACCATGTGACAGAGCCATCCACTCCTTACCCAAAGCTTCATTTCAATCTTCCTGGAACATGCTCTCACCCCACATAGTTACAGCATCTACCTCTCTACCCCGCTGCATGGCACGGTGCACTCCAGCCTCTTGCCACACGGTCTCCTCTCAAGTAGACCGTGCTACAGACCCCCATCCTGCCACAGGCCCTACTCTAACCCCTGCTTCATCCCATACAGACCATGTTGCAGACTCCATTCTGTCACATGGTACTCTCTAGCCACATGTCACATGGTCTCCATTTCTGTGACAAGAATTGTGTACTGCAGATCTTCTCTGGTCATCCCATTTTTGTAGTCAAGAACTTACCGGGGTTTTGTCAGCAACTATGTAAAACTGACTTTCTACCTCTATCTAGGAAATGAGGGACTCTGTACCTGTCCACCAGGTCCCGAAGGACCTCCTGGTCCTCCAGGACCTCCTGGAAGACAAGGAAGTAAAGGAGACTTAGGACTCCCTGGTTGGCATGGAGAAAAGGGTGATCCAGGCCAGCCTGGAGCTGAAGGACCTCCAGGGCCACCAGTAAGTAGCTTCTACTAATCATAACCTCTCCAGTTAAACAAGACAGACAGAGAGAGAACTTAGTGTACCCCTTCCTAGCTTTATGTGTGATATACATTTTATGGTTTGAACCTATACACATCCTAATTACCAAATACTTTCTTGTATCCATCTATCATCCATCCATCCATCCATCCATCCTTCCATCCTTTATTTATTTATCGATTTAAGGAATTATTATTTATTAAATGTCTACTGTGTCCCAGGCATGATTCTAAGTTTGTAGGGATAGAACAGGGACCAGAATAATATGTTAGATTCTGGAGCTTTAGAGTAAACAACTTAGTAAATATGCAATATCATTATGCTGTTATGACAAAAGGTCACAGTCATATGGGGAGACCTGGGCGGAGAAAGTGAGTGAGGGTCAGCACGGGAGTTTCCAGGTTTCATCCACAGTATGCACACACATGCGCATGTACACACACACACACACACACACACACACACACACACACACTGACTAGCCATTAGGAAAGTCTGTAGAACATGGGCTTTGCAATGTGTCAGGCTTGAACCTTTGTCTAAAAGGACATGAACAGCCTGGGGAGTCTTATGAAGAGAGAAGCAATACTCTAATTTACTTCAGATGAATCGTCCGTTACTCTGTGGAGATGAGACCATAGACAAGGGAGGACACATGGACATTACGTGGAAGGTAGCTGATTGAAGGGGTGGCACTGTGTGGTAAGAGGAAGTCAGCTCTAGACATAATTTGACAGGAGAACCCAAGGATTGGCTATTAGGTCAGATACACAATACAAGGAAAATTGAAGTGGCCATGGAACTATGCCATTGGAGGAAGGCAGTCGCCTTTGACTGAGATGCAGACTCTGGAAAGACAGGCATTTGGTAGGAATAGCACAAAACTGAGCCATTTTTGGGGTTGGGTGCTAATTAAACAAACAAATGAAAATGCCAAGTGTCTTGGGGGCGGGGGTTGTGTTAGTCAACTTAAGGTCTCGCAGGAGAGGACTAGGCTGGAGAGATAAGAAAGCGGCTTTATTGGACAATATGTGATGTTCGATTCTATAGAAGTGATGGGTGTGGGGAAGCCACACAGACAGAATCATGCACAGAATGAAGATATTAAAATCACTCTGGTTCAAAAGGTCCTTGAACTGAATGAAAGAAGCCCTAGATGAACAAGTAACAGTCAAAGATCCCCGAGAAGCCTCTCCTCATGACTCTGTCCATCACAATAGGGTGCTCACTTGCTGATGCACGGTCTTCCATCTACCTGCCTGATCCCCTGGACTCTGGAGACAGCCCTCGGTTCCTTTATTCTGCTGGGGTGACCTGTGACTCAGTTCTGAATTTCCCAAATCATTCTCCATCTCTCCTAAAAGAATCGAATGAAAATGAAATTTTGATCTTAAGTGAAAGTGACGACTCAGAACTCCAGCCTTACCCTTTCCGCATGCGCACAGCACACCCGCGAAGCTGGCCCGAAGGGAAACTTAGGGGATAAAGAAAGCCCAGTGCACCCCTAATGCATGGAGAGGGAACAAGCATGCTGAATCACGTTGCATTTTGCATAATATGGCTCATTTTGTAAAATTTAATTTTTATCACCATCAGGGTTTTTTTGTATGTTGCTACTTAATTTTTTTAGTGACTCTATAATATGGTTGTGGCTTTGTGTTTCGTTGTTTCTCAGGGCTAATGTTTTTGCATTGTGGACTACTAGTTTGCTCAGGGCTATTATGGGTAAGGTGTTAAATCAATTATTTTAGGACTCATGGCATTGACTATTTCTGACGTCTTCTCTTTATATTATGTTCATCATACTGTTCTGAGAGATGGGGGCCAGGACAACACCATGGAGGGAAAATTCTTATTTCCCTTTCTCTTTCTTATCAAGTTCCATTAACACAAATGCATTCCCTGGCCACTTTCCCCACCTTCAGCTCTGTGGAAGCTTGTGTGTTACCCGCCCTCTTTACGCTCTCATTTACACAGATCAAAGGCTAAAATCATTTAAAATAGTATTGATGGTACATATTTGCTTAGGATACAATTTTATTTAAATTTTATTTATGGGAGGTTGCATATTAACCTCCTTATAGAATTCTCATGTATCATTTCCCCAGCTTTAAAAGAAAAAGATTCATTTTTAAAAAGTGTATGTGTATTTATGAGTACCTGCATGTATGTATGCACATCACATGCATGTATGCATGTGCATCATGTGCATGCCTGGTGCATTTAGAGATTAGAAGAGGAAGTCAGTCCCTGGAACTGGAGTTATAAGGTTTTCAGAGTCATCGTGTGAGTGCTGCTGACACATGACTGTTTTCTGCAAAAACAGCAAGGGCTCTAAGCACTAAGCCATCTCTCCAGCCCCACTCCACCGTGAACTGCTAAGGTAAAAGAGGCATTGATACATTGCTGCTAACCCAGATACAAACTTTACATAGATGTTAGCACCAAGAACTTGTGGTTTTTATGCAATAGAACCACAGGAAGGTTCTAGAAGGCAGGAAAGGGATAAACCAATGATTTTCAAACCAGGATCTTCGAAGAGATTTAGAGAAGAAGAGAAGGTGTTCGATAGGCGAGAATCTAAATGACTTCTGCCCTATCAGAATTAATCTAATGCACTGCTCTTGTTATTTTTATTTACCAAGGGAAGACCTGGTGCCATGGGGCCCCCTGGTAACAAAGGGGCAAAGGGTGACATGGTTGTATCAAGAGAGAAAGGTGAGTGTGACTGACGACTTAGCCCTCTGACATTTTATGAATTTATGAACATCCACTTGCATTGCTTTCCCGGGTGACTGCAGATTAATTGTATACAGTTTAGGATTGTTGAGATCACCTAAAAAACATTTCCTGCCCTTCACAGAATGGTATGGCTATTAAGCACTAAATCTCCCTACTCTTATTTGAAATCATAAATATTCCTTTAATGATATTTTCAAATCTTCTCTGTGGTGGACTTGAATCTGAAGCAGAATCTCTTTTAACTTGCCTTCTGCCTTGTAATGTCCTCTATTATCAATGGCATTTAAATTACAAGTAACAGTTGCTTATCTTGGAGTAGTCTGGAGGGAATAATATAATTTATTGACCTACTAGACAAAATATGAAAGTCCAGGTGTAGGGTTCACATTGTGATAACCGTGTCTTTCACCTTGCACAGCATCTTGACACTGTCCTCCCATCCTCATCTCCATTGGTCTATGTCCAGTTGCTCCCACAAGTCTAACTTTCTCAGGCTACATGCCCCAGGACTACCATGCTAGAGGCAGCTCCGAGATGCAGTGTCAGCTGTAGCAGAGGAATAACTTTAAAAGGATTGCACAGCTTAGGGCAATAATCTAACTGCCAGCTCCCCCAGCCACTAAGACTAGGGATAGAATATGTTCACAGACTGTCACTGAGGCAGGACCTTTCCCTGACTGAGCCCACCACAGGTCACCTTTTTGCTAAAATGGGAGGAGGGACATTTCCTAAGTAAAGAGAGCCAGTAGTTTTTGCAACCACCTTTCTGCCCTTTGTTTTTGTAATGGTTTGAGCAACCGAGTCACTCAGCAACCTTGGCTGACCTTCACAGAGTGAAAAGCCATTATTCTTACCCCAGCTCCTTTCCTCTCGTCTATGTCACTCCCCAGGTCTAAGAGCTTACAAGGCTTTTGCCTCCTTTTCCCAGGGCAAAAAGGAGAAAGAGGACTGGACGGGCCACCAGGATTTCCAGGGCCACATGGACAAGATGGTCGGGATGGACGTGCTGGAGAAAGAGGGGATCCTGGGCCGAGAGTATGTAAAGTTCTGCTGTAGAATTTAACTCTCTGATAGGTTCATACAAGCGAGGCAGGCAACTATAGGTCAGACTTGCACACAGTAGGGATAAAGATTCGTTGTCTTTGTATTTTTACCCACAGAGAGAGAGGGTGGTGGAGCCTCTGGCTAGGTACATTCTTGTAAGGATATAAGAAGCTGATTTCATACCAAAAACTCATTTGAGTCTTTCATTTATGTGTGGATCTAAACAATTGAGTTACTTATTTTATATTTTATATCTGATGTTAGTGTTTCTACACACAAATTTCTATTCTGTACCTAAGGTATAATATAATTCACTTTCTGTGTTTGAGGCATAGCATAATACATCTATATCATATGTATGTATGTAAGTATTCAAGGTATGTATATAAGATATTAGGGAAAATTTAAATTAACTTCTCAAAGTCACACTTGCTGCAGCTGTCATTTAAAATCTGGGATTTTAAACATGTAAACCGCCTTGAATTCATGGGCTTTGAAAGATTGATAATAATCCTGTGACCTAACATTCCCAGGGGGACCATAAGGATGCAGCCCCCGGCGAGAGAGGGCTTCCAGGACTACCAGGCCCTCCAGGGAAAACAGGACCTGCGGGGCCTCCAGGCCTGGGATTTCCAGGCCCACCAGGACAGAGAGGTCTACCAGGAGAGCCTGGGCGCCCAGGCATGAGAGGCTTTGATGGCATGAAGGGGCAAAAAGGTACTTTGGGATATTGCATGGGAGGCTAGTAAGTGAAATCGCAAACACTGTAGTGCATTTCTGCTGAGCGCAGGTATCACTCTGGCGGGTGGGCTTAAATGAATTTGGTCCAGACGGTGTGGGAGCTTGCAGGCTTCCATCAACTGAAAACATTTTTCACAATCATTATCCAGAACCAGTCCACAGGACACTATTGTCTTTGCTGCTTTGTTTTCTTGTCATGCCCAAAATACTTTTTATTCATTTCTGGCCACCAACTCATGAAGTCCAACTTATTTAAAGCATTCCTATGCATTCAAAGTACAATTTTTTCTTTACAACTTTTGGCATAATGTGAATATATTTTAATAATAGATACACTAGCATTTCATTTAACAAAATAGTGTTTGTGAAAACACACTTGTAAGCATTTGAGGAGAGAAAAATGATGGAATTTTAAGCATATTTGATAGGCATATGAACTTCAAAAATTACTTTCAGGGTTATGGCTGATAGAACAAGGTTGATTTAAGGTTTTCTTTTCTTTTGTAACATGTATTATACCTTGGGCTACGGAGTTAATTTGGAAGTTTGGGGATAAAATATTGACTTTGGCTCTTGTTTTGACAACACATAAAGACCAGTGCCTTTATCTTTGATTAGAAGTAACTTTGGAAAATCAGGGACTAGACAAGGCTGCCCCCTCTCTCCTTATCATTTCAATATTGTACTTGAGGTACTAGCTAGGGCAATTAGACAACATAAGGAGGTCAAAGGGATACAAATTGGAAAGGAAGAAGTCAAACTATCACTATTTGCAGATGATAGTCTACTTAAGTGACCCAAAAAACTCCACCAGAGAACTCCTACAGCTGATAAACAACTTCAGCAAAGTGGCAGGTTATAAAATCAACTCAAGTAAATCAGTAGCCTTCCTATACTCAAAGGATAAGCAGGCTGAGAAAGAAATTAGGGAAATGACACCCTTCACAATAGCCACAAACAATATAAAGTACCTTGGTGTGACTCTGACCAAACAAGTGAAAGATCTGTATGACAAGAACTTTAAGTCTCTGAAGAAGGAAATGGAAGAAGACCTCAGAAAATGGAAAAATCTGCCATGCTCGTGGATTGGCAGGATTAATATAGTTAAAATGGCCATCTTGCCAAAAACAATATACAGATTCAATCCAATACCCATCAAAATCCCAACTTAGTTCTTCATAGAGTTAGAAAGAGCAATTCTCAAATCCATCTGGAATAACAAAAAACCCAGAATAGCTAAAACTATTCTCAACAACAAAAGAAATTCTGGGGGAATCAGTATCCCTGACTTCAAGCAATACTACAGAGCAATAGTGTTAAAAACTGCATGGTATTGGTATAGTGACAGGCAGGCGGATCAATGGAATAGGATTGAAGATCCAGAAATGAACCCACACACCTATGGCCACTTGATCTTTGACAAAGGGGCTGAAAACATCCAGTGGAAAAAAGATAGTCTTTTCAACAAATGGTGCTGGTTCAACTGGAGGTCAGCATGCAGAAGAATGAAATTGATCCATCCTTGTCTCCTTGTACTAAGCTCAACTCCAAGTGGATCAAGGACCTCCACATAAAGCCAGACACTCTGAAGCTAATATAGAAAAGAAACTGGGGAAGACCCTTGAGGACATTGGTACAGGTGGAAAGTTCCTGAACGGAACACCAATAGCTTATGCTCTAAGATCAAGAATTGACAAATGGGACCTCATAAAATTACAAAGTTTCTGTAAGGCAAAGGACACCGTCAAAGGACAAATCGACAACCAACAAATTGGGAAAAGATCTTCACCAACCCTACATCAGATAGAGGGCTAATATCCAATATATACAAAGAACTCAAGAAGTTAGACCCCAGAAAACCAAATAACCCTATTAAAAATGGGGTACAGAGCTAAACAAAGAATTTTCACCTGAAGAACTTCAGATGGCATAGAAGCATCTTAAAAAATGCTCAACATCATTAGTCATTAGGGAAATGCAAATCAAAACAACCCTGAGATTTCACCTTACACCAGTCAGAAACTCAGGAGACTGGAGGTGTTGGCGAGGATGTGGAGAAAGAGGAACACTCCTCCACTGCTGGTGGGGTTGCAAATTGGTACAACTACTCTGGAAATCAGTCTGGCGGTTCCTCAGAAAATTGGGCAGGTCACTTCCACAGGACCCTGCTATACCACTCCTGGGCATATACCCAGAGGATTCCCCAGCATGTAATAAGAATACATGCTCCACTATGTTCATAGCAGCCTTATTTATAATAGCCAGAAGCTGGAAAGAACCCAGGTGTCCCTCAATGGAGGAATGGATACAAAAAATGTGGTATATATACACAATGGAGTACTATTCAGCCATTAGAAACAACGAATTCATGAAATTCTTGGACAAATTGATGGAGCTGGAGAACATAATACTAAGTGAAGTAACCCAGTCTCAAAAGGTCAATCATGGTACGCACTTGCTGATAAGTGGATATTAGCCTAGAAACTTGGAATACCCAAGATATAATGCACATATCAAATGGACATATCAAATAATGTCCAAGAAGAATGCAGGAGTGGCCCCTGGTTCTGGAAAGGCTCAGTGCAGCAGTTTAGGGCAATACCAGAACAGGGAAGTGGGAAGGTGTGGATGGGGGAAGCAGGTAGGGAAGAGGGCTTATGGGACTTTCGGGGAGTGGGGAGCCAGAAAAGGGGAAATCATTTGAAATGTAAATAAAAAATATATTGAATAAAAAAATTAAAATAAGAAGTAACTTTGGAACTCAGACAAGTATAATATCAATTTTCTTTGTCTCTCTCATTTTAGTTTGAAAGCATGTGAAGTATTAACTATGAGATGATGGAACCTTTGATTTTTGTAGGCTATTAGCCATCAGAGGGGCCAGGTTTTGAGTTACTTTACCAGCTAGACTGGTGACCATAGTACCTTCATTGCCGAGTCACTGAAAAAATAAGAGACAATGTAACCTATGAACTTGCCCCATAGAGACCTCGAAATGGCTGTTACTGATACTCAACCCAGCCTTTCGTTTGTGTAGCTCCCCGGTGTCCAAACCAAGAGGAAAACCAGCTGAATTCAGTACCAAGTGTCATGGCTTCCCAATAAACTATCAACATTTTCTCTTCGTTCCACCAGAATTGGTGGGTCTATATGCTATCATTTGTATTAATAATTCACATTTTCCCAGGTTATTAGAACCGATACTTTTAAGACTCTATGGCTTTTCTTATAACTGCTTGTAACTGTTTTGACAGCTGAGATTTGGGTTTAAGGACAGATCTGGAAACTTGTCTAATGATGCTTGGAGACTTCTCTTCTGCTGAACTCTGGCACATCATATGGAAGTTGTCACAGAGAGGCGTGCATTCAGTGCTCAGTTACCTGAATGTTGTTTTTCTGTTTCTCCCCAGGTGACTCCATCCTGTGTAATGTAACCTACCCGGGAAAACCAGGTCCGCCAGGTTTTGATGGACCTCCAGGTATCACCGTGCAAAGTTCTTCCCCTACACACTTCCCAGAGGGGGTGGGGGGGAAGACAGATAAGTGCACAACAAATCCTTGAGGGACAGGAGACTGGGGGAAGCCTTATTGTCATTAGCTCCCAGGCCTTCCTCTTTTGGCTTAATACCTGAATCTGAGAGAAAGAAAGGGTGGGGAGTGTGTGGAAAGGATCTGGGAGGAGCTGCAGGAAGTGTAACTGTGATCAAAATATATTGTATACTTTTTCAATTTACAAAAATAATAAATAGATAATAAATAAATAAACAAATAAATAAATAAATAAATAAATAAATAAATGGAATAAGAGAGAGAGGTCACTTGACATTGCTCTCTAGCCTCTGTACTCATGGTTGCAAACACAATCAATGCACACATGACAAACTATGTACAGGTTGAGTCATGTGACACTGGGCTGCTGTCTTCTGGAACCATTTGTATCTACCCTGGGGTTTCCGAGTAGTGTCGAGTCTCAGTGAGCTGCAAACACACACTTGTTTCCTCTCTTGTGACCCTGAAGAGCAGTGGGGGCTCAGCTGATCCATGACAGTGTGTGCTGGTGTGACGTTCAGATCAGCAACGCAGAACCTACTGCAGAACCAGGGTGTGTCCTTTTCATGGGATTTCAGGAATGTAAGAGGCAGGGCCGCTCTCTCAGGATCACCTCAGCCCTTAGATTGCAATGTGCTGCTCATATCTCACTGGCCAAGCAGTTTCTATTTTATAGCTATATTCATATATATATATATATATATATATATATATATATATATATATATATTTGTATGTGTGTATATACATATATGTGTGTACATATACACATGTCAATTTTATATATATAATGTCACAAGTAGATAGATAGATAGATAGATAGATAGATAGATAGATAGATAGATAAAATTACATATTCCTAAGAAATAAAATCCCATTGGATAAACCCAGTCATGTGGCCCAGATCCTGGCCAGGGTGGAATATCACACTCACCTGCGTGTGGAGTGTGTGGAGACATCATTCTCCACCTGCAGAGGGATGGACTATACTGATTTGTTCACTGAATATCCATGTCTGCTTTACTGTTACCTTCCTGGGGATGGATGAGAAAGGCTGATTGTTCGCCAGCAGTGTTAGCTCACAGGAAGGAAACTCTCATGTTGCGTAAGTGGTTGCACCTCCACCTAACCTCACAGTTCAGAAGTTGTGCATGAGCTCAGCTAATTTAGGAAGACATCAAAGATTTAAGGTAAAGTGTTGATCCTTTTAGCAGGTTGTCTGCCTGTGCTCTGTATAATGTAGGGCTCCTTTTGTGCTTTCTCAGCAGGGTGTGCCCTGCCCACCACCTTGGTCTCCCAAAGAATAGACTAAACCTCTGGGGTTGTGTTTCAGACATGCCATAGAAGGCACTAAACTTTAATGAATGATGGTGTATGTGTGAAAAGCTGCCAGAAGGAATTCTTCATAGTACAGATTACAAGAAACATCAGTCTGACACATTTACCTGGAACAAGGAGTACAGAATGCTTCTGTAAACCAGACTGCAGAACATTTGGAGGGCAGGGAGGAGAGGGTTTATTCATCTCTCACTTCCAGATTATAGTTCATCGCTGGAGGAAGTCAGGACCAGAACTCAAGCATGACTAGAACCTGGAGGCAGCAGCAAAGCCACGCAGGGATGCTGCTTACTGTCTTGCTTCTCGTGGCTTGCTCAGCCTGCTTTCTTACAGAACCCTGCCCTGCTGTCCTGGAAACATTGTTACTTCCATAAAATAGACATACTCCAAAGGACAATTAACACAGACATTTCAAAATGCCCTTTTCTGTTGTTCCTACTGGTTTGTTTCTGCATGATTGAATCTTACTGTTTATTTGTTTGTTTATTTGTTTTTACTTAGGTCTGAAGGGGTTTCCAGGACCCCCGGGGGCTCCTGGTATGAGATGTCCAGATGGGCAGAAGGGCCAGCGGGGCAAACCGGGAATGTCTGGAATTCCAGGTCCCCCTGGTAGGTGAAGGCTTTCTCTGCCTGGGGAGCATCTGCATCAGGAACTTTTGCATATTCTTACAGATGGATACCTTGAAGAAAATGGACAGAGGATCTGGAGATAATGGAAGAATGGTTGGGGGGGGAGGTTGGGGGACACAGACCCTCAGCTATGTTGTGACAACTTGTAGATGAAGAGAACCCTATGCAGCTGAGGCTCCTTCTGGGAGGAAGCCTTTGCTGTTGGCTGTCACAAGTTCATTGTGTGGTTGAAAGCACTCAGTCCAGAGCAGTGTCTGTCAGATAAAGATGGTGGTCAGGGGGCTGGTCATAGTGGAACTCAGCTGTAATCCCAGAATACTAGGTGTGAAGGCAGGAGAATCGCTCTGAGTTTTAGGCCGTCCTGGGATATGTACTACGGTCTATGGCAGCTTGAATTACACAGTGAGATGCTGTCTCAAGAAATACAAATAAATGTAAAAATAATTTTTTTAAGGGTGGATGGCAGCATGGCTCAGTGAGAAAAATTTGCTTGCCACCAAGCCTGATGACCTGAGTTCCATAACTAAAAGACCCCCAAGTTGACCTCTGACCTCCAGGTGTGCACCTGCCTGCCTCCACAAATAAATAAAATTATACAGGTAAAACAGCAACAATAAAAAGCAATCGAAGCCCCTAACAGTGTAGCAAAGGCAGTATTAACTATGGAGTCTCTGAAGTAATTGAAAATGTTACTTATTAAGCACCTCTTAAGAGTGCCTATAGTTTTCAAAGTATTGACTTTATATTGCCGGACCTATATTTGTACATAGAGCAGTTTGTTATTGTTGTTAAATAGGTTTTCGTGGTGACATGGGAGATCCAGGCATCAAAGGAGAAGAGGGGACCTCCCCTATTGGACCCCCAGGCCCACCTGGATCTCCTGGAATGGACGGCCAGAGGGGAATCCCAGGAGACCCTGCATTTGGTGACCCAGGACCCCCTGGAGAGAGGGGTCTTCCAGGAGCACCAGGCATGAAAGGACAGAAAGGTTACCCAGGATGCCCAGGGGCTGGAGGTATGAGGTCTTTGCTCTCTCCTTGTTCTAGGACTCCTGATCAGCACTGAGAGCATACACATTTCATGCTCGCAAACGCACTGATGGCATCAGATGAACCTGCATCTGTTGTGTTGCCTGTGCATTTTACTGCTTGTTTGTGAACGCAGGGCCACAGTGGCTCAGTCCATTCCATTCTATCCAGGCTAAAGCCACCAACAGCAAGGGCTGGCCAATCTGTCACTGACATTGCCAGGCTGTGGCAGTTAGTACAGTCTCTGTGAGGTCTAGCCACTCAGGGGCTTAGCAGTGAGGCTTGGGGCTTAGCAGGCTCCATGACAGTCCGATAGAAATCTGGAAGGATAACTGGTAAGCCCTCCCACCAAATGCACATTCATGTAGCACACACTAGGAGCATCTTATTTTACTGTGTGTAATTCTGTTGCAGAGGCAGAGGATGGGAGAACTAGGAAAGCCTGTGGTCTCTTGTTTACCTAGGTTACTTGTCATTGGGAATAATTATCAAGCAGCCCACATAGCAAGGTGTGGCTTTCACACTCACTTGGATCTGTATCTTAGATATGAAAATCCATTCTGACGGTTGTTAGTTCATGGAGCCCAGAGTAGGAATCAAATGGTTTATTTCTAGAATTGACATGTCTGAGGGAAGCAATAGGTCACCTCTACAGTGTTACCTCATGAATGTGCCAAATGCATCTTATCATTTCAGGGCCGCCTGGCACCCCTGGATCTCCAGGTCTCAAAGGTCCCAAAGGCAGAGAGGGGAGTCCTGGGCTTCCAGGGATCCCAGGATCCCCTGGCCATTCCTGTGAAAGAGGTGTTCCAGGGATCCCAGGGCAACAAGGACTTCCTGGAATGCCAGGTGATCCAGGTAAGCGCCAGCAGGTGTCAAAGCATGATGTGCCTTGGTGTTCTCCACTAATCAGGAAGTTTGCCTCCGGTCCATGTATGGATGGATGTCCGCAGCAGCATGAGCACCAAGTCTGAGTCAAAGAACCTCATTATTCATGAGCTTCACGTTAGTTTGGTCCATGTCATTTTTCCAAATTCGGTTTGTGCTACATTGTCTGGTGCTGCCTAGAGGCTGCACATGTGATGGGTTGCATTATGTGCGAGCTTAGGAGCCATACTGCAGAGCGGCCTTCAAGTAGGCCCGCTTCACATCCCAAGGAAAGTACAGTAGCATTTATCAGTCAAAGTCAAGCACTGCGAATATGGCCTTGGGAGATGCCCAGGGGGAATTCAGAACCTTGTTTTCTTGGCACAGTCAAGGAGACAAGAATGGGTGAGAAGGAATGGGCACAGATTTTCCCATGCATCTGCTCTGGGGCTCCCTCAGTCCACCACAACAAACACAACAAAATGCCTTTGACTGAGTAATTTATAAGCAATATAAGTTGATTTTTAGAAGGCTAGAGTCCAAAATCAAGACACCAAGAGTTTTGATACCCAATGAGGACCTCCTCCACATAGACAACAAGTTCTAGGGCCCTGGCACAGGCCACCCCAGACCTCTCTAACATGTTCACACTTACTTACCTTCAAAACTTCCCTCCTGGTAATCCTCTCACATGGGTGGTTAAGAGTCAGCAGAATGGTTTCGGGAGGTACATTTCCCACAGCAGGAGCTATTTCTAGTGTGTTCCGCATTTCATCACTGGGGCCATTCACTCTGTGATGAGCTTGTTGCTGCTTTTATCCAAATGCAAGATGCCCACATGAAAAGCCAAACAAGCTTGAGACAGAATTAGCTACTACAGCCTCATTGCAAGCATTAAGAATTCTGGCCAGTAGTGGTCTGGTTTTTAGAAATCTTTCATCATAGTTAACAGCTTAATTGAAAGTCACTGGGGAAAATGGTCAGGAGGCACCAGGAAACTTTTGTTTCTTCTTCCTCTTCTTCCTCCTCTTTATTTTCTTCCTCCTCTACGTCTTCCTGCCTCTTTCTTTCTTTCTTTCTTTCTTTCTTTCTTTCTTTCTTTCTTTCTTTCTTTCTTTCTTTCTTTCTTTCTTTCTTTCTTTCTTTCTTTCTTTCCTTCCTTCCTTCCTTCCTTCCTTCCTTCCTTCCTTCCTTCCTTCCTTCCTTCCTTCCTTCTTTCTTTCTTTCTTTCTTTCTTTCTTTCTTTCTTTCTTTCTTTCTTTCTTCTCCTCTTCTCTCCTCTTCTCCCCTCCTCTTCCTCCTCCTCCTCTCCTTCCTCCCACCTTCTTCTTCCTCCCCTTCTTCCTCCTCTTCTCTTTCAAAAGCACAAATAAGTACAATTGTTGGTTTTCATCTCTGTCTTTATACTAAAAAAAATAGCAAACTGTATAATCTTTACTCATTCTTTAAAAGGGTAAATATTCAGATGACCTGCCTTCCTTTTTATAGCATTCAGAGAAATATATCATTAGCCAAATGAAAAGTTGCTCCTGACACTTTAGCTAATAAATATTATTTTGTTTTTGTTTAAAATGTCACAGGTACATAGTTTAAGCTCTCTGGAATGTGTGCTTTTCCTGTGACTGTCTGAAGAAAAATTTAAGTTTTCCTGCTTAATAGTTGTGCTATGTCTCAGGGGCCCCAGGTTGGAAAGGACAACCAGGAGACATGGGGCCGTCTGGACCAGTTGGGATGAAGGGCCTCCCTGGCCTCCCAGGCCTACCAGGAGCCGATGGTTTCAGAGGGCCTCCTGGGATTCCAGGCCCCACTGGGGAAGATGGCCTCCCTGGTCTTCCAGGCCCAAAGGGTGAGTATTGTTCTCCCTGTCATTCTCCCAGCTTTACCAACTCAAAATCAACTAGCAGACCAAACTGGTTAAGCAAGACTTATATCGATAGAACATACTATTTAGCCTGATTGTGCCTTCTCTTTTGGATGTACCCTTTGTTCTCTGTGTCATCCTTTCTAGTGGCAGAATGTTGTGGTGTCAGTTAGTTGGCAAAAGGCCTTGGGTTCACAGGACTCCGACACCTCAGCTCACAGGACCAGATAGCACCGAGGACATCCTTAGGTCAGGGCTAACATATCTCACTTTGGATGGACTTCTGCCCTCATCCCTTCTCTTGGTGCTGTGGAATTATGATGGGTGCAGGATCCCCAAAACATCAGCACTTATATGTTAGGTCTGTAGGATGGGAAATAGGAGTGGGTGGGGGAACACAGCTATTTAAGAGCATAGTCAGGTTCCAAACAGTGACTCACTTTCAGCATAAAGTCTTAGGCAGGGATTTGTATCGGGGAATGACCAGGAACATGGAAGAAGCAAGCTAGCCTTAAAGTGCTTCCCTAAAACTTCATGTTCTCATTGTATCAGGACTCCCAGGGCTGCTTGGCTTCCCTGGTTTTCCAGGAGAGAGAGGAAAGTCAGGCCCAGATGGAGAACATGGAAGAAAGGGAGAGGTTGGAGAAAAAGGCTGGCCTGGCCTGCGGGGAGACCCAGGAGAGCGAGGCACCAAAGGCAAGTGGTTTTAACAACACAGAGGGGCTGTGGGAGCTTGTTCCCCGCATCTAATCAAATGCTATTCATATGTCTCTGGATCTCTTTGGTTCTCTGACATCCTAGGAATTCGGTTTTCTTGCCTTTTGATCTTATTACATGTAACTAAGGTTGAGATGTGAACGAGTGCTCCTCGATGCATTGATTTACAGACACAGCTTCAGAGCCCTTGCTCAGCTGGTTGTAACTACTGTAATGAATGTTGCAGGCTTTGGGGGCCCCGCATGGCCTCTGTACCAATAACATACGTTGGCCTTGTCACCTGAAAACCACCCGAGACAACATACAGACAAGATAAAATTAAAAGTTGGGAGAGAATTTTAGGTGTGGACAGTGAAGTGTGATTTTTCATATAATTTCCCCAAGTTCTTAAATTTCATAAGATACTGTTTGGGGTTTTATGTTTTGAATCCTGTCCCCCTTAACAATTTACAGCATAAATGTTTCCTCTGGTCTCTCAGCTGGTGCTACAAGAGAGAAAGAAGAATTTCTAGCAATGAAAAGACAGTCTTTAGAAGGAGTATTTTTAACTCTTAAAGTGCTCTATGAACGTGATCTCCAATTTCATTCAAATGACCTCTTCTTCTCTGCTGATTCTGTATTTGCTTTTGTGTGGTGCTTGTTTTGTTACCTTATAAAGTATTTACACAGAACTAAGGAATTGAAAATTATAAGTACCAAAAATCTCTTTGCTACATAAGATAGTTGATGCTTGCAGATAATTCAATATAATAAACTATTAAATAGTTATTCCAATAAGAATATTAAAACTTGGGTCAGTGCTGGCACTGTAGTTATAAACTAGCTCTCCCAAAATGCTCCCTGAGGAAAATCCTATCACTGACAGCATTTGCTGATTACAGTCGTGTAAAGATGCCCACAGCATCATAAACATGCTAATGACCGCTGACATCACACGACTAACACTAGAGCAGTTGGTTCCCAGAATTCTCTGTTAACAATCAGCTGCCATCATGTTGGTGTGCTGAGCCTGTCTCGGTTGCTTGGATAGTGTTTACAAATAGGCTGGAATATGGGATTCAGCTCTTAGGTTTTGGGAGTCCATATGTGGAGAGTCAGGTTGAAGTATCTGTTTGTCTTAATGTAAAGAGCAGAATAAATGCTGGTGAGAGAGAAAGACATGACTCACTGGACAAGTGCAATGGCTGATTCAGATTTTATGGGATAAGCCAACAGTCTTGTGGTCTTGTGGTCCGAATGTCTTAACTCACGGAGGACCTTGAGACATTTGGGTTGGATACAGAAATTTTACTGAGTATGCAACTGCTCTTTGTCCCACGTATGGATAAGGGGTGACAGGAAAAGATTTTTAATCCTTGATACTAATAACGAGGGATCCACCAATACAGCTTAATGGAGGTGGATGCAGTTTATGAATGAGGTGAAATTTGAAAGATGAGTCATGTATGTAGTGTGTCTGTGTTTGTGTTTCTCTCATATCATATAAGTAATATTTACAGGGGACAGAGGACCTCCTGGTGATGCAGGAAAAGCAGTCATTTCAAAAAAGGGGGAACCTGGGGATCCTGGGCCTCCAGGAGATGGTGGATTCTCCGGAGAAAGAGGTAAATGCTTGACATTTTTAAACCTTATCACATCAGTTGGCTTTTTATAGACCATTCAGGCAAGGCAATATATATTAGGCAACTTTCCTTCCAACAAGAAACTAGAAAATATAATTTCTTAAATATAATCATACCCTGCTAGGCATTTTTAGTAATTATTTGGCTTTCCCATGCTAAATGTAGCTGGAGTTCATATGTATTTATAGAATTATATATCCCAAATCCAAACTAGAACCAATACAAGGTATACATAAATAACTGTTTATTTACCAATACAAGGTATACATAAATGCCCTCTGTTTAGGGAAGCTGGTGTGACTATCTGAGGTTGCCTGTGCCATTTTGCCCAGCCCCTCTCAAACATCATTATGTTCGAGACCTTGTCTAAATGAAGATCCTTGATCTACAGATTTAGGACTATCAGGGGCCCCACTTTTCTAACCAGCATTCTGATGCCATGCTGTTGATCCTCAGAAACATAGCAGAACAAGGATTTTGACAACTGACTCTGCATTCTTTCTCAAGTTCAGGGTTAATCTTCATGGGTTATACATCCTGGACTTCTCTTTTGCTAGCCAGTAGGAGAAAATGTTTTAACTTCTCTGGGTTGAAGTTTTCCTCATTTGTAAGGTCTGCATGCTGGAGCAAATGACCTCGCCTGCCCTCTCTTTGCACTGGTGGTTTCGAGTCTATTCCTGGGCAGCTTCTTTCCCAGTGAGGCTGCCAAAGACAGGAACCGCAAAGATGTGACGTTGAATAGAAGCCAGCATCCCAATTTCATTGTCTTCATCTCTTACAAGTAGAATCAAGTCATTCAAAACAATCTTCACTTAGCCTTAAGATTTCGGCCAAGGGGCTTGTAACACTGCTGACCTCCACAGGTGATAAAGGAAGCCCAGGGATGCGAGGGGGAAGAGGCGATCCTGGAAGAGATGGACCACCTGGACTCCACAAAGGGCAGCCTGGGTTAAATGGACCTCCTGGGCCTCCGGGTCCCCCTGGTCCTCCAGGATCACCTGGACTGAGAGGAGTCATTGGCTTTCCTGGATTTCCAGGTGACCAGGTGAGGAGCTGCTCCTGTAAGGGAGAAGAAATTTAAACTTTCTGCTCTCAGGATCCCACAAAACGTCAGAACTAGCCAGTATGTGCCCTTGTTATTTACTGGCTATTTGAAAGTAAGGTGGCATGAGGAAGAATAGAACCTTCTGGAAGGTTATGATATAACTGAGGTCTCTGACCAGAGTTTAGAACTGGCTGTCCTGCTTCAGAGGAGCAAGTCATGTGACTCACACATTCCAGCCTGCACAGGCTTAAATAACTCATGAGCCTTCCTTATGATTGATGTTTTATTGGTACAAAAAAAAAATCTCCATCCTGAACTCTGCCCAGATTCTGGTTTCTCAGCCTTCCCATCTGTTTGGAGATGTCATATTTTTTCCTTGAAAATACACTTGGCCTTTATAATCATGAGTTATGCTCCCCTTGAGAAACCAGAAAATATAATATAGTTACATGTATCAAACTTCTGGAAAATGTGTAACACAGTTGGCTTTCCATCTTTTGGAATAAAATGGATCTTTAGAATTTACATACGATACCACACAGCTTTCAGTATTTAATTTTATATCAACTGGTTTGCTCAAAGTATAAATTCAAGTTGTATAACACAGTTACTCTTTGGTAATTGTGCATAAAGAAGTCTATACTTCTTGCTGGTAAGGATAGCTCTAACTCTGGAGGAGTTTTACCCACTCATAAAACATACAGTTAGTATTACACTTACAAGGCACTAACACTTTCCTTCACCGTTGCCAATTACAAACTCTAAGTTGGCTGCAGAAAACTGTAATGTGTTTATTCCACAGCATGGAAAACCCAACAAGGGTCTTATTTTTGTTTCATTAATTGTCAGGGTGATCCAGGCTCTCCAGGACCCCCTGGATTCTCAGGAGATGATGGAGCACGAGGACCCAAAGGTACAACTTGGAAAATGTTCCCAGCTAGCAAATTCAGAGTTCTGGAAATTCTAACATTGTGAGTGAACACCTTCTCAATGATAAATTGCTTCACAAATCAGAAGTCAGAAGCGACTGTTAGACTCTTCCAGACACCGAGACGTGGAAGCTGCAGAGGGTTCTCGTTTTCCACACAGGTCCAAGGATACCAGATGGGATCTGGCATACCTACAGGCATCATGGCTTCCTCTCTATGGAAGTTATGGAAGCTGTCTATGTAGTGACCACAGCTTCTCAAATTTCAGCTGGTACAAATAACCAGATCTACATATCTAGAGAGTGTTCCCATGTTCCGTAAGAACCAGTCACTCATCTAAGGATTTCCTGTGTCCAGCTATTGGGATTCTACTTACAAGAGTCCCTGAACATAAATCTCCACTAGATGTTAATTGTTTCCTTAAGAATTTTCCAGCCATTCTTTGAGAAAATCAACAAGATAGATAAACCCTTAGCCAGACTGACCAAAGGGCACAGAGAAAGTATCCAAATTAACAAACTTAGAAATGAAAAGGGAGATATAACAACGGAAACTGAGGAAATCCAAAGAATTATCAGATCCTACTACAAGAGCCTGTACTCAACACAACTGGAGAATCTGGAGGAAATGGACAATTTCCTTGACAGATACCAAATACCAAAATTAAATCAGGACCAACTAGACCATCTAAACAGTCCCATAATGCCTAAAGAAATAGAAGGAGTCATAGAAAGTCTTCCAACCAAAAAAAGCACAGGACCAGATGGCTTCACTGCAGAGTTCTACCAGACCTTCAAAGAAGAGTTAACACCAATACTCTTCAAACTATTCCACAAAATAGAAACAGAAGGAACACTACCCAATTCCTTCTACGAAGCCACAATTACGCTGATACCAAAGCCACAAAAAGATCCAACAAAGAAAGAGAACTTCAGACCAATTTCCCTAATGAACATCGATGCAAAAATACTCAATAAAATTCTTGCCAACCGAATCCAAGAACACATCAAAACGATCATCCACCATGATCAAGTAGGCTTTATCCCGGGAATGCAGGGTTGGTTCAGTATACGGAAATCCATCAATACAATCCACTACATAAACAAACTCAAAGAACAAAACCACATGGTCATTTCATTGGATGCTGAAAAAGCATTTGACAAAATTCAGCATCCCTTCATGCTTAAAGTCTTGGAGAGAACAGGAATTCGAGGCCCATACCTAAACATAGTAAAAGCAATATACAGCAAACCGGTAGCCAGCATCAAACTAAATGGAGAGAAACTTGAAGCAAACTTGAAGCAATCCCACTGAAATCAGGGACCAGACAAGGCTGCCCCCTTTCTCCTTATCTTTTCAATATTGTACTTGAGGTACTAGCTCGGGCAATTGGACAACATAAGGAGGTCAAAGGGATACAAATTGGAAAGGAAGAAGTCAAACTATCATTATTTGGAGACGACATGATCGTCTACCTAAGTGACCCAAAGAACTCCACTAGAGAGCTCCTACAGCTGATAAACAACTTCAGCAAAGTGGCAGGTTATAAAATCAACTCCAGCAAATCAGTGGCCTTCCTATACTCAAAGGATAAGCAGGCTGAGAAAGAAATTAGGGAAATGACCCCCTTCACAATAGCCACAAACAGTATAAAGTATCTTGGGGTGACTCTTACCAAACATGTGAAAGATCTGTATGACAAGAACTTCAAGACTCTGAAGAAGGAAATGGAAGAAGACCTCAAAAAATGGGAAAACCTCCCATGCTCATGGATCGGTAGAATCAATATAGTTAAAATGGCCATTTTGCCTGAAGCACTATACAGATTCAATGCAATACCCATCAAAATCCCAACTCAATTCTTCACAGAGTTAGAAAGAGCAATTATCAAATTCATCTGGAACAACAAAAAACCCAGGATAGCTAAAACTATTCTCAGCAACAAAAGAAAATCTGGGGGAATCAGTATCCCTGACCTCAAGCAATACTACAGAGCAATAGTGTTAAAAACTGCATGGTATTGGTACAGTGACAGGCAGGAGGATCAATGGAACAGGATTGAAGATCCAGAAATGAACCCACACACCTATGGCCACTTGATCCTCGACAAAGAGGCTGAAAACATCCAATGGAAAAAAGATAGCCTTTTCAACAAATGGTGCTGGTTCAACTGGAGGTCAGCATGCAGAAGAATGCGAATTGATCCATCCTTGTCTCCTTGTACTAAGCTCAAATCCAAATGGATCAAGGACCTCCACATAAAGCCAGACACTCTGAAGCTAATAGAAAAGAAACTGGGGAAGACCCTTGAGGACATCGGTACAGGGAGAAAGTTTCTGAACAGAACACCAATAGCGTATGCTCTAAGAGCAAGAATTGACAAATGGGACCTCATAAGGTTACAGAGTTTCTGCAAGGCAAAGGACACCATCAAGAGGACAGATCGGCAACCAACAAATTGGGAAAAGATCTTCACCAATCCTACATCAGATAGAGGGCTAGTATCCAATATATATAAAGAACTCAAGAAGTTAGACTCCAGAAAACCGAACAACCCTATTAAAACATGGGGTACAGAGTTAAACAAAGAATTCTCACCTGAAGAACTTCGGATGGCAGAGAAGCATCTTAAAAAATGCTCAACTTCATTAGTCATTAGGGAAATGCAAATCAAAACAACCCTAAGATTTCATCTTACACCAGTCAGAATGGCTAAGATTAAAAATTCAGGAGACAGCAGGTGTTGGAGAGGATGTGGAGAAAGAGGAACACTCCTCCACTGCTGGTGGGGTTGCAAATTGGTACAACCACTCTGGAAATCAGTCTGGCGGTTCCTCCGAAAACTGGGCACCTCACTTCCAGAAGATCCTGCTATACCACTCCTGGGCATATATCCAGAGGATTCCCCACCATGTAATAAGGATACATGCTCTACTATGTTCATAGCAGCCCTATTTATAATTGCCAGATGCTGGAAAGAACCCAGGTATCCCTCAACAGAAGAATGGATGCAAAAAATGTGGTATATCTACACAATGGAGTACTATTCAGCCATTAGAAACAATGAATTCATGAAATTCTTAGGCAAATGGATGGAGCTAGAGAACATCATACTAAGTGAGGTAACCCAGACTCAAAAGGTGAATCATGGTATGCACTCACTAATAAGTGGTTATTAACCTAGAAAACTGGAATACCCAAAACATAATCCACACATCAAATGAGATACAAGAAGAAAGGAGGAGTGGCCCCTGGTTCTGGAAAGACTCAGTGAAACAGTATTCGGCAAAACCAGAACGGGGAAGTGGGAAGGGGTGGGAGGGAGGACAGGGGAAGAGAAGGGGGCTTACGGGACTTTCGGGGAGTGGGGGGGCTAGAAAAGGGGAAATCATTTGAAATGTAAATAAATTATATCGAATAAAAAAAAAGAGAAAAGAAAAAAGAATTTTCCAGCCAGATGTAACTTATAATTGAATTTTATTTTTATCCTTAATCAAAGATAAGAAGTTTTTTCCCCTAAAGGACCACATCATAAGGTTTTGTTTTTCTAACTTTGGTGGGGCATACAGTCTCAGCCATAACTACTCAGCTCTCAATAAAACTATTTGTAAAATAGCTTCAGGCTGGCCCAATAGGCCCAAGGCTATCTTGTATCCTTATTGTCTTGTAAAGACATCAAATTGTACTCAAGTTTTTTTATTAGATATTTTCTATATTTACATTTCAAATGTTATCCCCTTCCTTCATTTCCCCTCAGTTTTTTACTCTGTAAAACAATAAATAATTGTTTTAGACAGAAACATGCAAATAAACCAAAGTCATGATACGCTAAATGACTGCATACAATAGTTAAAAGTTTAACTGTCTTGGTAACCTCCACAGGTACCAGGTGTTCACATGGTACACAGACACATGTGCAAGCAACACCCTTACCCACATAGAACAAATCTTTTTTAAAAGTCATAAATCCCATCTTTCACCTGTATTTCCATTGTTCTTCTTTGTGAACAAAATTAATTTGTAAAAAGTCTCTTTGAAAACACGAAGCAAGATTATGAAGACAAATACCATGGAAGTTACTTGCATGAGGCCAAATGTTGTGGGTTTTTTTTAATATTTTTATTTTCTATATTCTTTGTTTACATTCCAAATGATTTCCTCTTTCCCGGATCCCCCCTCCCCATATGTCCCATAAACCTTCTTCTCTCCATCCCTTCTCCAATCACCTCCCTCCTTTTTCTCTGTCCTTATATTCCCTTCCAATGCTAGAGCAATCCTTTCCAGGGTCAGGACCCTCTCCATACTTCTTCATGTGTTCTTAACTAATGCCCTTGATATTATGTCACTCACAGGAAACCAAGGTGACCCAGCCAGTCAGTGCGGTCTACCCGGTCCAAAGGGTGAGCCAGGTAGCCCTGGATACCAAGGTATGGTTCCCAATTTTTCTTATTTTAAGAAAGAACACTTATTTTGAAACACAAAGTAATTACTTTTACGCTTATCACTGGGAATGGTTCTATCAATATTTTCTTTACCATTTGTCCATTAACAATGTACCAAAATGATTTTGAGTGATATTGTTGTAGCATCCTTTACCCAGAAGGATACCTGGACCAGGCACTGGGGATTCTCAGTGTATCCCTACACTGGTCCCTGGGACCAATGGCATTGGCACAGCACTATACAACCCTGTGCTTGTATAAATGACAAAGTGAATATTCAAGCAATTAAAATTCAGATTATCTTGCCATCTCTGTCATTTTAGATGGCCACAAGTTATTGCAGGACACCTTTTTCCCACAGATAGCAAACAGCATACTAGCAGATGTGGAGAGTTCAAATGTGCTCTTTTGCTTTGGGCCCTGAAGAAGAACACATCAATATTTAAAATATGCTTGCATTTTTTAAACACATCGATTCTTCTGCTAGGAACATATCTGAAATTAATAACCAGAAGTATAAACAGATGCATACACAGGGCTATATACCGAATGGACAGAGCAGACATCTACCTACAGAGAGTTGATTATGTCTACTTATGCACTATGACTAAAAAGCAACTTGTGGAGGAAAGGGTTTCATCTTATATAACAGTCCATCATAAAATCCAGCATTTATCCAAGTCCATAAAGTCCAGCAGTCTAGGCAGGAGCTCAGGCAGCCACCGAGAGGCAGGAACAGAAGCACAGGCCATGGAGGAGTGCTGCTTACTGGCTTGCTTCCCGTGGTTTGCCCAGCCTACTTTCTTGTGCAATCATAGACCGTCTGCCCAGGGCTGACACCGTGTACTGTGGTCTGAGCTCTCCCAAGTCAACCACTAATTAAGAAAATGCTCCATCAGACATGCCCACAGGCCAATCTGAGGGAGACTATTTATCAATTGAAATTCTCTCCTCCCAGACTACAAAAATCCTAACAAGGACATCCATGCATCACCTAGAAGTCCCAGTTGACAGGAGCCATGTTTTGTTTCCTCAAATAGAATGTCTAATCAGAACACCAAATGAAAGTCACTTGTAAACTGAAAACTCCGCACACAGCATCACAACCTCACCATTGTGATGTCAGCATTGCAGTGAGAACTGCGCTCTTGTTTGTGGGTCTTTTTGTTATACACCCCAATGATATAAACATTTCCAGGCTCAAAGTAGCACAAACTGTGGGCATTTTACATTACCTAGTATTTAAAGTTGGAAACCATAAGTCTGAGGTTATTTTATACTGAGTCAGGCTTTTCCAGATATTTTTTTGCCTTACCCTGCTTGATCCAGCATCTCGTGGTCATCAGTGTTTAAACTGTTCTGGTTCCTTATTTGCCGTGACTTAAACTTAGAGTTTTAAGAACTGTTCTGTTATTCCTCGGGACAGAGTTTGGATGCTCTGTTTTCCTTGGCTAGGAATCTGGGCTCTGCACTTGCATGAACTCAGTGAGGATATATAGAGAGAGCATAGTGTGTTGCGTTCCAGGATTATGTAAGCTTGTACTGGGTCAGTCTAGTTTCGTCCATTCACATCAGCTCTGAGGGAAACAGAGTCCAAATTACTCCCGAAATTTTGCTCTCCACCCAACCCTAACTTTGAGGTACTGTTCTGAATGCCTGCTTTGGCATCTTGAACTGCAGTGAGGTGCCGTGGGTCCCTTGCAGGAAGGTGTTTGGGATCAATCAGATAATACAGAGCAGGTCGAGAAGCCAGTACATTCGATTACTTAACAGGCACTGGTATTGGTTACTTTAGTGTTGTAATGAATGCTACCTCTCTGGGATTTGGAAATACAAAGCTCTGTGTTTTGTGTAAAGATTCAGCCATTGATTTCTCAGTGTAGACTATTGGTTTACCATAAATTTGAATTAAAGTCATGCATGTGAAGAAGCATATGGGGAAATGGTTACATTTCTAGTAATAAAATAAATATAATTCAAAGTGTATCAGGGTTCTCTAGGGGAAGAGATATCAACAGGTTACAGATTACATATATTATATAATGTATAACAATGTATATTGCAAAAAAGGATTTATTTGTTTGGCTTACACCGGAGAGATGGGGTAGTCTAACAATACCTGTCTGATCTTTGAAGAGTCTGAGAACTCCATAGCTGCTCAGTTCATGAAGCTAGTCCCAACATGGCGCCGAAGGCCTGCAAGGTACTTGGTGAGCTCCCATGAGCCCCTCCTGCACACTCAGTTGAAGAGGAGGACCCTCCCTGAGAGAGGAGGACTGCTTTTTAATCAAGGCTGTATGAGTAGCTGTGTTCCTTTGCTAGAACCTCCAGACTAGTGGCAACTTATCAAAAAAAAAAAAAAAAAAAAAAAAAAAAAAAAAAACCCAAGGCTGCAAATGCAAAGTCTTTAATGAGAACACGGTTTTTCTCAGGCTGCAGGCTGTAGTGCTGTGGGTGGGATCCGGGGGCGGGGTGAGGGTGGGGTGTTTGCAGGTGTAGTACTTCCTTCCAACCATAGGCAACCCATGTCAAGAGTCCATTCTAGAAGACCCAGAGAGCAGCCAACCTTTCCTTAGGAAGTCTTAGTCATTAGAAAGAGACTGTTAAGAGACTTTAATTTTTTTTTAAAGTTTTCATTATTTTAATTTAAGAGAGACACCCATTGGGTACAATGTGTAGCTCTTGTGTAGAATTTAGAGTAAGGTTTGCTACAAGAACAACAGAGTGGGGGTGGGACTGAGGTCAGGAGTGAGCAGATGACTTTAAGGACTGTTATTAATTTTCTTGGCTACCGCAGTATTTTTTTGGCCTCATGAGAAGAGTTATGTTTCAGTCCGATGCCTTGAAGCCTTTTGAGATGGCATCCCACAATGGTTATGTTTTACTTTAAAATCTTCAGGCATTTAAAAACATATTTTAGGATAAACCCAAACATCACACTATTTACCAAGAAATTCTGCTCCTGGGAAATAGTTCAAAGGAAAGATCGTGGTTAACGATCTATAAAGGGGGGCAGGAGGTGGATGTGATCAACGCATACATGTATGGCACTGTCAGAGAATAATTAAAGATTTTCATATATATCATTATGCATAACAGTAAAAAGAATTACAAGGACTTGATTGATTTTCCCCTACTTGGCAGTAGAAATTAGATTGACTAGTTAAAGTAAGATTGATTCAAAAGCTACAATTAGAAAAAGATAAAGCATTGCAAACTTGAAAACTGCCTGTGATACACTAACGGCTTTTTGAAACAGCTAATTTGGCCATCAAAACTTTCTCAACACTGTCTTCCTTACTGATCGAAAACAGTGTAAATATAAAGCCAACACACACACACACACACACACACACACACACACACACACACGAGAGAACGAGGCTTGAGGTTGACCGTTTCACTCCGGCAGGACCTGGCCTGTGTTGACCACTGTTTCAAAGAGCAATCTACAACTACTTAAATTGTGGCCCTTCCTTCTTTAGGACATACGGGAGCCCCTGGAGAGAAAGGCTTCCCTGGAGATGACGGAGCCCGAGGACCACCAGGCAGACCAGGCCAGCCCGGCTCTTTTGGACCACCAGGGTGTCCAGGTACCTTGCCAGAAAGCCTCGAAAAATCCATGAGCATCCCCGTGACTTGGCGTGCCAGAAGGAGCCGTTCTTCGTGTAGAGCCCTTTTCATCTCATTCACCCCAAACCCAGTCCAACTTCATAGGGTTTTTAAGACTTTACTCCAAGCAGCACTGGCAGGGTGCCTGCTCTGCTCCAGGCAGTTACACTGATAGCCTGTCAGTTTTCTGTCTCCTATCCCTAATGCAACGTCACATATACAGCTCAGGGTTTTAACTGTTCCTTTTCTTTTCAAGTCATCAGGGATGGAGATGGGGTTGGGGGAAGGGGATTGGGTGCGCTGGCAAATTAGAATCATGATTGGCAACTTCAATTGTTTTGTAGGTGTATCTTTTTGAAATTAAGTATTTGTTTCCTTAGGGTCAAATATATCTGCAAAGAAAAAGTAATGCAACTGTGCACCCTGGTTGCTCATGCATTGAGAACACAGATGAGCTTCCCAGGGAATGTTATTCACCTGTCACTGTCTGACATTTTCTCTCTTGTTCCCAGGCGACCCTGGGATGCCTGGACTCAAGGGCCCTCCAGGAGAAGTGGGAGACCCTGGGCCAAGAGGATATGCGGGAGATGTAGGGAGGCCAGGTCCTGCCGGAGTGAAAGGTAAGCAGGGAGAAGGCCCAGCCCTCCAGAAAGGTCCAGTACACTTGCGGCTAGATTGCCTTGATCAGGCCTCTCCAGTGCTGTCGGCAGCTCCCCCAACCCACCAGGGCTTGAGGTCACGCCCGCCTTTGCTTGCCCTCCCTTGAGGCATTCCTCAATGCCTCAATGGAATGAGGTTTCCATTCTGTTTCTTCTGAGGGCGGGTTGTGTGTGTGTCGGTCATGATAGTTTCTCATCTGCCCATTTGCCTCTACTGATTATCAAGCTCTGTTTATGCCCTAGAATCTGTTGGATTAAGATTCTGTTGGATTTTAAAGATAATATATGATTCCAGCCTTCATAAACTATTTCATAAGAAAGACGGAAGTAGCCTCTAAGACCGTAGTACTTGGGTTCAGCCTCTAGATGCTTAAGGCCTTACATGGGAATTATATTTTCACAAATGAACTCTGGGGAGGCATGATTCATGTCAGAGCTGTAGCACCAGGGGCAGCAGGCATTTGAACCCTGGGAATTGACAAGGTGGGCATCAGGGAGTGATTGACAGGACTCCCCATCCCAAATGAAATTTTAGAATTAAAAGCATGCTTGCCTGTATTACGTTACTATAAATTATTTTATAATAGATAGATAGATAGATAGATAGATAGATAGATAGATAGATAGACAGACAGACAGGCAGACAGACAAAAAAGTGAAAACAAAGCATCTTTAAGGTCAGCCTTGAACACTGCACCTAAATTACTCTCTAGACAAAGCAGAGCTGTTGAGTGATGGAGAGATAGAGACATTCCAGAGGCCCTGGACTCTCTCATCCAAATGTGATAAGGGCATCCAGTCATACAAGGAAAGTAGCCTACCACTTAGATAGCCAGGTATAGCTTAACTCACAGAAACAGCTCGATGATGAACTCTTTAGACACTAGCTACAATTAAAAACTTAGAATTGCACCAATGCCCATTTCTTGAGTTCCGAGGTACTATAAGCACTGTCTGTCCATCACACCTATGGAGTGTATAGACCACACTCTGTTCGCATGTATATAACATCAAAAGCACTGTTTTTAATCTTGCTAGTCCATGATATGAAATAAATGCACAACAACCTATTTTTGACATTGTGGGTATTGATGGAGAAAACGTTCAGAAATAAGGAGAGTGGTGCACTAGAGGTGGACATAGAGGAAAGTGACAGACTTTAAAGAGTCTGTATACATCAATATGTGTACTGATGATTGTGGTAAGGGGTAGGAAGATAAGAAGGCATTCCAGAGAAAGAGCACCCATCTAAATTATATGCCCGCCCTTTGTCAGATATGGAAGCACGTGTTGTGGTTGTCATCTGTGGCATTTAGAGGCAAGAGTAGTCTGATTATTTGTCTGGATAGGCAATAACAAGGTACATCCCAGAGTGCTTACTGTTATCAAATAGTCCTGTCCCTGTGATCTTCTGTCTCCCCCGCCCACTGGTCCATTTCTCCCATTCTAGATAAATGTCTTTTCTCTCTGCTCTAGCATCACACCTGCACAGGACTTTCATATCAACAGAATGGGACGTTTTGAAAAGTGAGGCCTTTCCGTATTGCCCTTGGTACCAGCTGATACACAATAAGGATTTTGGTTGATGAATAAGTAGTTATGAAGTCAGGTACCAAACAGCCATCAAAGGGCTAAACTTTCCTTGTCCGCCCCCTGACAAGTTAGCTCCATCTCCTCGTCTCCTTCTTTAGCCCCTGCCATCTCCAGGTCATTGGCTTATATACATCTATTACATGTTAGGAAAATCAAAGTACTTCTTCTTGGAAGAGTTAGAAACCACTTCTGGAATTAAATATTTTATTGTTTTGAAAAATCCAAATTCTTGGGGTTTTTTTCCTCATCCCTTCTGCTTTTCACATCTCAGCTTTCCAAGACTCCTAGCCTTTCAACAGGTTGTGGGGCCGTGTGCAATGCTTAGAGCAATGCTGAAGGAAGGGGAACTCTTCCTTTGGAAGTTTCCAGCACACTGGAATACTTACTGGCAACTAAGTAACCTGACGGGAGTTGTCGTTAGAACAAATGATCTCTTGATACTTTCTCCATCTCCACTGACATTTGCAGTAATGTGAAAACCAGGCAACCCATGACGAATTTAAAGTCTCACACAACACGATGATACTGTTGTCCTGAGATTTTTCTCTGGTGGTTGTGGACATTTCCTGTTTCTGGCAACCCCTCAGCCTTCCTGGCCTCCTCTTTGACTTCAACATTCTTCCAGTCTGGAAGGGCTTAGGAGGAATCCAAAAGAAAACATCTGACATTGTTAAGGGCTTTCTCTTCACAACCTTCCAATTCCACACAACAGGGAACATTTCCGAGTGTCTGCAGGTGGTTATAATATATTCTTCCTTTTCCCCTTTGATCATTTATCAAATAGCCTCACAGTAACATTACTTTTTTAAAAAAAACATCTTAGACATGAACCCAGCCCATAATAAAATCACTTCAAAAGTTATTGCTGATTGCCTCCTAATGTGTACTGAAATAGTAAGTTTCTTGAGATCACAGGGCATTTTACTCGCTATACACACCCCTGCTGCAGTGCTCCTTTGCTACCACTGGGGGACGCTGTTTCACTGCACACGGCACAGCAAACGGTCCAGCCAACCATAAAAACAAACCAAACAGTGGGATACAGTCTTAAAACTCAAAACATCTCAGGATAAATCCATTGTTGCGGTTTATCATGCCGATGTAAAAACGAAGCCCGATCCAGCAGAAACACTTTGAACCGAGAAGCTAAATATTTGAAATATGTTCTGAGTAAGGTAGGGGAACCAAGTTTCTTGTTTGAACAAACCAGCTGCTGAACTCCGATGTGTTTGCTCTGCTCTCACGGACAGGATGGAGTTTTGAGTCCTGCTTGGGTCCCATCCGAATTAAGCTTTAACTTAGACACTCGCCACAAGTGACTTGTTTGCTTGCTTTCCGCCCCTCTGGGTACATGGACCCTCTAATAGGAAAGCACCCCATTTCTAGTTGTACATCCACACAAGATGAGAATGACGGAAACCTACTGAGAATCACCCGCTGTGTGTGTGACAGTCTATTGTGGACAGGCTATCTGGGCCAGCAGCAGGTGAAATTGTTCACTGTTGTGTTTGTGGCACGGTAAGTGGGTGCACACACGTTCATGTGTGTGAGTTTGCGTCTGTGGGCCTGTGAGTGTCTGTGGAGGTCAGAGGTCAATGCTGGCTCTTTCTCAATTGCTTTCCACCATGTTTGGGTTTGGTTTGGTTTTGTTTGTTTGTTTGCTTGTTTTGTTTTTTTGAAATAGGATCGTTCACTCTCAGTTGATTCTCTTCTTGGTGATTTTAGTTTGTGTCAGGTTGACAAAACAACAACAACAACAACAACAACAACAACAAAAACAACTGGACACTTACTGAACCCAGAGATCCCTGATTGGGCTGGAGTAGCTGGGGTTACATATGTGCACCCCAGTTTGTTTTTTAATGTGAATGCTGGAGAGAGGGAAACTCAAGCCCTTGTCATTGCGTGGGGAGCACTTCACTGTCTGAAACATCTTCCCAGCCCCGCTAGTTCACTTCTGAAAGGTGCTTGGAAATGACTTTTATGAGGAAAGAAATGCTTTCTGTCACAGAGCTATGACAATCAGAACAGCACCCTACCCCCCAGTTCCTGTAACAAAATTATTCTCCTATCTCCCACCCCAGCACTTAGCACAGGCTGGCTGGATGTCGTTGCCTCTTTGTCTTGTCAGGTCAGGGTCTTGTCTTGCTTGCGTCCCATTGTCTCTTCAGCGCCTGTCATGGGATACATGCCTGGGGGGGGGGGGCAGGGTGGAGCTGTATGCATTGGGAAGCCATATTTATCCTTTCAGTAGGTGCTTGTATATTTGCTAAGTAAATAAAGGTTTCTAGTTTAACTCCTATTTTGGATTCTTTTCTTGATATGAGTTCTCAAGGGTTTTTCAACCTTTGCCTAGAGTTGTGAAGATTTCACTTCTCCATCGACATTAAAGTCAGGGTGGCCAGCTGCCTCCTTTGCCTGGGACTCTCTTAGGATGTGGAAGTCCCAACGCTGAAAGCTCCAGTCAAGCAGGGACCCACTAGTCACCCTATTAAAATGTAAAGCCAAACTAGTGTCCTGGGTGTGCAGAGTAGGATTTTTTTCCTGGCTTTAGAACAAAATCATAGCCTGAGGGCGGGAAATCTGTCACCAAGAGTGGGCTGCCTGTCACAGAAGGAAGGCACAGTGTGCTGGGTGGAGGTTACAGTCACTGACCAGAGGAAGAACAAGCAATACTGGCCCCTGAGTGCAGCCGGGTGCAGCCTTAAATGGTGGTTGTTAAACAGAAGGACTATCAGAGAGGTGAATAAAAATTCCTCATTACCCAGGAATGTGCTTTGTTAGTCTAATTGCCCTTCATCTGTACTGTATATATTTTATGCATGAACAACTTTCTGATTTAGAGATGGGATTGATAAAAAGCTTTCAGTAAAAGGGGAAAATTATGCTTAAAACCCTGCCCAGATGTAGCTGCATTCAATTTAGAAAGATAACATTGGGTCACATAAGGGTCGGCCAGTCCAACAATGGCGAGGGGCTGGGCCGTGACAGTCCAGGATCTGGATGTGTTGATGTGACAATGGAGAGCTGGCAGAGGCTAGGGCAGCCCTCCTTTAGCCAAGTCCCCAAGCCATCAATCTTGGTGGCTAAGCTAACACTGGAGATCAAAACACATAGAAGCAGCAACGTGGTCTCGAAAAATTTATTATCATTTTAGATAGATTGCAATAAATATCCAGATTTGGCAGAAGAAGGTGGTCGTTGTGTTCTTTTGGTGCAAACTTGAAATACTGGCTCATAAAATAGGAAAGAGGATTGGAAAATAAACCAAGCCAGGACTGTGAAAAGTGGTTAGAAAATACAAGATTTAGGGGAAATAAGGACGCACCCCCAACCCCCTTTTCGAATGCAAGAAAATATGGCTCATTTGAATGGATCTAAATTTGAGATCTTAAAAGAAGAATAACAGTTGTCTATTTCAAGTACTCCTGATAAACAGATTGGAGCCAGTAATTATGCCATCCTCCAATAAGGACTCTCCGTGAGAGCCTGCGTTACCAAACAAAGAACAATCAGCATTCAGGTTATTTGGTACCTAGGTAGATGTCTCTAACTTCTCTAAATCAGACTTGTTCCATAAATGTATTATTAAAACTGTGGCATGCAAGCAGAAGCTGTAGTGCATTCTTTAGCTTTCTCTCCATCTTTCCAGTCCTTGGTGTCCCTTCTTCGTTCTCTGTAATTCACTCCTTGAGTCAACAAGCACTCATTCAACACTTACAAGGTGTAGGAACTATGTTCAGCACGGGGATAGAAAGACTAGTAAGGCCTGGTTCTGTGCTCTGATTCCCCCTTGATCCAGGGAGGCAGCTGCCCAAAACACAACCGTTGTACAGCCCAATCTAGGCAACCTATCCAGGGAGCCCTAAGGAGGAGCCCTGCGGGGCACCTCGGGAGCCACTTTCTGTGTGTTTGGTCACATGAGCGTGTTGTCACCAAGTGCTAATCTGAGTGGGTGGTGGGCTGCGTGGAGAAGAACTTAGTTCTGTGTGGGAAAGAACAGATACTGGGGGGCAGAAGGGAAGTCCAACAATGAAGGTGGAAGGGCATTGGGTTTGGCCAAAGGCTGCAATGAGCTTCCTTCCTAGAGTCACATAGTGGGACAACAAGGCACATGGGACCATATGTGGCTGGGCTCTGCACCCACGAGGGGACTCTATGATACTTGGTACCTGCCTGTTTCCCTCCTCTCTGCTCCCTCACTTCTGCCCCCCTCGACTTAGGGCTGGCGTGTTAGGAAACTGTCATTTGAAAACACTAAGCACAATCCAACATCTACTGATAGAAAGCCCTGGGGAACAATTAGAACCGGATGTGTCCGATGGCTAGGCTGGTGGCTGGCTGCTGGGAGATCTCTAAGAAGCCTTTGGTTAGTTTAATCCCATGTGTACTGACACTAGTGGAGGCATGAAGTCTGCTTTTCAGAGCCTGGGTTGGAATTCAGAGATCACCAGAAAGCCAATGTGTGTGCTGGTAAGAAGGTATCAAGGGGCTGTTTTGAAAGAACCAGCTGCAGAGAAATAGCTACAGCTGAGCTTGACCCACGGGTCTGGTTTTCAGTAGTGCACGCTTAACACAAAACCATCCAGCACATGGTAGTCCCATACACCACAGCAGGAATCATCTTGTTTTGCTTCATTACCATGACTACGTCTGGAAGGAGTTAGGACCAGCACACACCCTGGATGAAAAAGGGAGATTCAAACTAGGAAGCAGAAAGTGTGCGATGATTTCCTTGTCTAAAGAGATTTTATCGTCGTCAAATCAAAGGTCACTTCCTGCATGCAAATGTGGCAGCTCTAGACTCTCATCCATCATGAGATAGTTAGAAATCAAGTTAAGTCTTCTTGTCAGAACATCTTCACCACATGAATGTGCTGAAAATCACTCAGGCTGGGTTCAGGCCACTAAGGGGTGGCCTCCAGACAGAGATCTGTCACTGGGAACCAATAGCTGGTCTAACCTTTGGGACCCAGAATGTGTGCTGTGTTTCAGGGCCTCCTGGGTCTCCTGGTCTGAATGGCTTGCACGGTCTGAAGGGTGAGAAAGGAGCACGAGGCACCTCAGGTAAGAAAGAGTCACTGGTGATCAAACTTTGATCAATGGACTGGATGAAGTGGAAGCCTCTCCCTGGTGTTCCTTGACAGCCTGAGAACTGGGGGGGGGGGGGGGGGGTGACTCCAAAAGAATAGCCCAGGGTAGAGACAATGATGGAGCTACTTCTAGTTCTGTGAGCGATTTATATAAAAAGGACATCTATGAAATCTTAACGCAAACAAGCGGCAGTCTCTTATTGTTTAGGTTTGTCAACTGAATCGCTGACTTCTTGCTCAAATGGGACCAGATTTCAAGAGGCTGTGAAAAACAGTCTTGCTTTTTTTTTTTTAAAGTGGCTATTGCTTTGTTTTAAGTATACCAATGGCTTGTCCAACCAAGATAATCTAATTAGCAGTGCTGGCTTTCCTGTACCTAGGACTGTCAAGAAAAATTACTTAAATTATTTCGCATTAGTTTTTTTTTTTAAAAAAAGATTTCTCTTTATAATTTTCAATTATGAGAAATAAATTTCACATGCTTGTGAGCACAGGTGCTGGACGAGGCCAGAGACATTGGCTTCTCCATGGAGATGGAGCTACAGGCCGTAATTTCTGAATGTACAACATGGTTGCTGTGATTCAGAGTTGGGTCCTCTGGAAGAGGGGCCAGTGCTCTTAACTGCCCAATTATTTCTCCAGCTCCCAACCTGCCATTATTTTCGATATCACAGACAGGTTGATCTTCAACCACTGTGGTTTAGCTTGCTCCATTAAAAAAGTGTCTATTGTATTATTGTCTCATTTAAATAACCTACAGTCAGACATAGTAGCTGAACCCAAATTGTGCATCTAAGTAACTGTTAGAAAAGGGATTTTACAGCTAGGTGTGATGCTGTTGGAGAGAGATGGACTCTTTATGGATTTTGCATGTTCAAAGAGTGACTTAGGTCACCTAAAATTTGATTGGTGGCTCTTTCAATGGGTCTGACTGAATATGTAAGCGACCCTTCCAAGAAACCAAAGATAGCCCCTCCCCTTCCAATGGGAAGGTCCAGAGTACAGGAGTTCTCATGGCAGACCTGTTCCACTCAGATTTCTAGGCAATCTTTCACAGTTATTAGTGATCATCTCCTTTGCTTTCGCTTTGTGAAACTGTCCCTAAACTAATGTTTCTTAAAATCTGGCACACAATCCCAAAAGAAACCAAACCTGTTGTTGGCCATTGTGATGTCATTAATAAAAAATGGGGACTCAAGGAATAGAGCATCGTTGCAGGCCAGAGTTTGCTCTCTGCAGAACCAGTCACCTTCTCTGACACACCCCTGCTCGGGGGCTGGGTCCTTTTAGATTCTGTGACGTGTATAAACAAGAGTTGATGCTGTTTTTCTCATTAAGGTTTGCTCGAAATGGGTCCACCTGGGCCAATGGGAATGCCTGGACAAAAAGGAGAGAAAGGTGACCCTGGGAGCCCAGGGATTTCTCCCCCGGGACTTCCTGGAGAAAAGGGCCTCCCAGGACCCCCAGGTAAGAAGCTGCATTTTTTTGATATTTCCTCAAGAATTAGTTTTAAACATTTGAGATGCGGCAGGGCTAACATATGAACACGCACTTCCACAGGGAGACCAGGACCACCTGGTCCCGCAGGTGCCCCAGGAAGAGCTGCGAAAGGTGACATTCCTGATCCAGGTCCACCTGGAGACTGGGGACCTCCTGGCCCTGATGGCCCAAGAGGTATGATGACATTGTGACTGAGGATGACAGCGGTCTCTTCCTTAGAAACTACCAGCTAGATATGGCTATAGTATCTCACAGAGAGGCCCCAAAGCAGCTCTACCAACTTAAAAGATGGATAAGTGAGGTGCACCCGGGTGGGCAGTGTAGGTAGCAGTATCTCCCAGAACCAGGAAGAGGAGAGCACATCCCCCTGACTCATCTATGTCAACTGCATCAGACTCCTGCTGCCCAGGTACAAACAGAGGTGGAGTGAGCCTTTCTGATCACCAGATTGGCACTGCCTGTCACAAGCACCCACTAGGAAGCTGTGTTCTCCATGTTGTCTAGCGCCTGTCTGCTGGCCCCGAGGGGCAGGACCCATGTCTGTCATGCACACAGAAAGTCTGCACATGGCTCCAGCAGTGCATGCTGCCTCTCTCATTGCTTCACATGGGTGGATTCTGGTAGGGCAAGATTCTGGAAATTATAAACAGCTTTGTAAGAAGAAAGTGACAATAGACTAGGTTGATCTAAGAGTCAGGGAAAGAGCATGGGATAGTGATGGATTCTCCCTTGCTGAGAGCCACTAGGCACAATCACAGAGGCTCATACAATTCTTACATGGAAGCACAGACCTGCCGTCTTGTCTTTCTGTTGTTGTTGTTGTTGTTTTGACTTTGGTAAGGGTGAGATTATATGCTGAAAATAAAAGCAATAAAAACTGTGCTAGGAAGTATAGATGTTAAGTGAGAATAGTTAAGGTCAGCTCACTTGTATGTATAGATAATTGTTTTAAAATAAGATTATAATTTGGAAGGCACATTCCTTGCTTATTAGCTATCTTTTCTTAAAATTTTATTCATCCATCTACCCACCCATTTATCCATCTAAGCTTCAAGCTATGCACCCATCCATTCACTCAACCATATATGTATCCCCCACCCATTTATCTATCCATCCAACCATCCACTCACTCACCCAAGCAACCATCTACTCACTCATCCATACACATACCCACCCATTTATCCATCCATTTAACCACCCATCCCCACATCCTCCCTCCCTCCCACCCATCTACTCATTTATTCATCCTTCCACCCACTTACCATCCATTCACCCAACCACTCATCCACCCATCCATCCATCCACCCACCCATCCACCCATCCATCCACCCATCCATCATCCATCCATCCATCCAACCATCCATCCATCCATTCAACCATCCATCCATCCATCCATCCATCCATCCATCCATCCATCCATCCAACCATCTAACCTGCTAAAACAATGTGATTTTTGCAGATACAAATCATTAGCTGAAACTTCCCAAATGGTTCAAAAGGAAAAGAAGTCTAATATTAATCTATTTAGTTTAACTTTTCTAAGCTTGGACCCTGTAGCTTCTTAGGGAAAGCAATAAAACCCCCAAACCACCAATATTCCCCTTTGTCTTTGACTGAAAGCATGCTCTTGCCTCCTCTCTGTGTCAGGAGTACCTGGGCCTCCAGGTCCCCCTGGGAATGTCGACCTTCTGAAGGGGGATCCAGGTGACTATGGTTTCCCAGGACCACCTGGCTCCCGAGGTCCACCAGGCCCTCCAGGGTGTCAGGGTCCCCCAGGATGTGATGGCAAAGATGGCCAGAAAGGTATGAATGTTGGTATTTTTTTTCTGGGGTATATGTAGACTTTCCTTATCTTAATTTAAAGGTCTGGGGTACTATCTTCATTCAAATAATGACATACCTATTTCTTGTGGAAATGATGATGTCATTTCTAAAATGTCCTGATTTCCTCTAAAAAGTCCTCAGGTTTGAATTAAAATTGAAAGAAGGGCACACAGGGGCTGGACCTGGTAGTGTGCCCTGTGTTTGATGTCCAGTGTGTGGCAGACTGGGTGGCAGTGGCCTCTTCCCAGCACTAGAGAGGAAGCACCAGGAGGATCTGCACTTCATGCTAACCATTGACTATATAGTGAGTTCAAGGTCAGCCTAGGGTACATGAGACCTGTATTCAATAAATAACAAGCTGGAAAAGAAAAAGAATGAATCTTTTGCACCAGAACCGAGCAATGGAAATATAAGGAGCCTCATACAAGTGAATTAAAAATGCAGAAGCCACATTTAAGAAGTGAGACTAGCCAGGCATGGCGGCTCATGGTATGTGTAATCCCAATGTATGAAAATTGCTGTGAGTCCAAGACCAGCTCGGATTGCATAGCACATTCCAGGACAGCCTGAGTTATAGAGCCGGAACATGGCTCAAAAATGCCCATTCCCCATAACAGTTTTTTAAAAACATAAACAAATGGAATTCACCATTTAAATATTATTGTTTTAAATAGAGAAGGAGAATAAAATCACCAAAGAGATACTGCTGTTCATTCTCCCAAACCCAGCACCTCTCCCCAGTCCCCCGCACGCCCTGCCTGCCATCGAAACTCCATGTGTGTTTTAGACTTAATTCAGCCTAGCCCAGTGTGCCCACTAGACTTGTGTAGCTGGGAAGGAACAGGTGCTTTCTGGAGCAGTTTTATTGAAAATGGACTTGTGATTTTTTTCTTTTCATCTTTCTTATTTTATTAGAAAGAGGTCTGGGTTTTAAAATCCCACTCGCCAGGCGGTGGTAGCGCACGCCTGTAATCCCAGCACTCTGGGAGGCAGAGGCAGATGGATTTCTGAGTTCGAGGCCAGCCTGGTCTACAGAGTGAGTTCCAGGACAGCCAGGGCTATACAGAGAAACCCTGTCTCAAAAAAATCAAATCTAAAAGCCAAAAATAAAATAAAATAAAATAAAATAAAATAAAATAAAATAAAATAAAATAAAATAAAATCCCACTCTGAAATTTCCAAAAGAAGCCCAGAAATGAGCACCTCACTTTACTTCCAAACCCAGTATGAGACACGGCAAAAGATTAAGCAGAGAGGAAACCGAACATATCCCGAGGATGCAATAGCCACAGTGCAAAGCTAGCGATGGGACTGTGAAGTGCATGCCTGTGAATAGCAGGCAGCAACCACTTTATCTCTATAAAACCTCTATAAAATCAGCTATCAAATCTCTATAAAAATCTATAAAATCAGCTGTGATGCTGTAACTTACATCTGCAAGCCTATGGGCTTCTGCTCATTGAATATCAGAATCAGCCAGACATGCCATCAAAAAAAGAAGCCAAGACAGCTAGAGCATGCATGTTTACCTGAACAGAAGCTTCGGATCTGGGGGAATAGCATGCCAGCTTAATCCCGATGGCCTTGCCCAGGACAGAGGCGATGTTAGAAATAGTTGGTAGGTGAGGCCGGTGAGATGGTTCAGTGACTGCAAAAGCACTGACTGTACAAGCATGAGGAACTCAGCTTAATCCCTGGAAATAGAGAACTGACTCTGCCAAAGTATTCTATGACTTCCACACATGCACTGTAGCATGCACACATACTCCCCCATCTTACACACACACACACACACACACACACACACTAATTTTTAGGATTAAAATATTAGTGAAACCACTATCTATGTGCTTCTCGCTTTATTCCCATTCTAAGAGGCACACCAGCTAGTCCATGGTGTCTAAAAATACGTATTGGGCACCTACTGGAGAATAGAGGAACATAAACTTACATAGCATTGACATGAGCCAACAAGGAAAGGATGCTGTGGGTGGTGGGCATAACTTTAAGCTCTGCAGACACCTTACCCCTAGGTATTTCTTCCTTCCCAGTTCTAGTCCTTTCCTGTCCCCAGAGAAGGTTCAGGATACAGGGCTTCGCATTTTCATTCAGTTTTGGCTTTGTAGCCCTTCTTATTGACCGTTGGGGCTCTTCTGCAGAAGGAGTTCAACCTTCCAAAGGGAGACAGAGTTCCTTCCTCACACTGACTCTGCCCAGCTCTTTCTCGAAGCAGAACTCTACAGATATCTAACCAGTTATAGTCACTGTAATGCTCCCTTCTGTTCCCTCATTTTTATCTTTCCTTTAGGACCAATGGGACTTCCAGGGTTTCCAGGGCCACCTGGTCTTCCTGGGGCGCCTGGAGAGAAGGGATTACTTGGTCCTCCAGGCAGAAAAGGGCCAGTAGGTCCTCCAGGTAAGCTCTTGGTGCTCATCAGCTCCTAAGGCATGCCCGTACAGCCTCTCATCTTAGCAGTTCCTGTGAGGGTCAGCCTGCATTCAGAATGCCTGCATACTTGTGAATTAAGCCCTTCCAATATAAAGAATGTATCTGTTTCAGATTGCCCCATCAAATCTCAGGTCTGATAAATGATAAGAACAAATACATTTAAGAATTAATAGCTCATGTTGAATATGTTATTTATAAAGGAAGAAATATTTGTGTGTTTTTCACCCATGAGACAGAAGAGGATTAGATTACTGTTAGGATTTTATGTTTACTTCTTGTCCCTAGATTTCCATTGACATCTTGTCTAATTTCTGAAAAGTACATTAGTTACTTTGGGAAGAGGGGTCATTTAACCTAATTATTTAGCCATTTTTTAAACAGTAAGAATGAATCAGGAAGAGAAAGAACAAACAGACATGTGTATGAGTTTAGTGGAAGTCATGTCTTTAAAAATCCCAAAACAGTAGCATAGATATTCAGATTGTTTTGCAGATAGCAATTCAGATTGTTTTGCAGTGTTTGTGGCACCATAATCCAGAGGACAAATATAGTACACTACTCCATCAGGGGTCACAGTACAGTAGACAGAGGTTGCTATGTGTATTCTTCTTGCTTCCTTTCTGTGCCTATAACCTATCAAACATGACAGATGAATACAGAATTGTCAGGAGACTTTAAGTGCCACAATTCCTATACGCACTCACTCAGGACACATGTACCATGGAAAATCAACTAGAATTGTCTGTTTCCCCAGAGACTTTCCTTTCAAGTCCTTGTAAAAGTGAGAACTCCATTAGTACAGAATCGTAGCTGCTCCTGTCAATCACAAGGATGCAAACGCCTTATGAAACTACATCGGCACTCTGCTTGTCACCCATGGCCCGCACACTATTATTTATGTTCTCAGTCATCGCTTTCCCCTTTGTCCTCACTCACACATTTAAATTTTCTTTCTACCACATGAAATCCATCGCCTGGTTTTGCATCTCGGCTGTGGCAACTCTTCAGGCTGCAGAGGTAAGAGTTACTGTGAAATGGATCCCCCCCCCCCATTTGCCTGTCTTTACATTCCTGCACTTACTCTCCCCACTGTATTTGTGACTTAAGCTGCTGCATATTTTTGTAAGTGGGGTTTCTGGGGTCGTCGAAGGTTTTAATGTCTTGGCTTCTTTGCTACAGCTATAGTAAATAACCTCTTGTTAGTGTCCTGGTGATGACCCTCACCACAAGTCGTCAAGGTGAGGTAGGCATTCAGCTTACAGAACTTTAGTTCAGGAAGTGCTCTTGGTGTTGGATGCCACCGCACACAATAGTGTAGCTCCTCTTTCAGATTCCTACAAGGTAAACATACACAACATCTCCAAAAAGAGCAACACCAACGTTACTAAACAGTGAGCCCTTATACTTATAAGCGACATAAGTACATTTTCAAGAAACAAATTTATTTGTATGTTAAAAATAAAATATTTATAGAATACTCTGACATGCAAAAGCAAAGTATGATTTTGTATTTAAAAATATTCCCCATGGGAAAAGTAGGCAGGTGTGGTGGTTCATATATGCAATCCCAACTTTGGAAACTGAGGCAAGAAAATTTGCCCCAGGCTAGCCTGGGCTATAGGCTGAGACCTTTTCTCAAAGATCCATCAAGAGCTGAGAGGACTGCTGAGAAGGGTTGTTAGCTAAGAGCACGGGGCTGCTGGTTCAGAGGACCAGGCTTTGATTCCCAGGCCCCACAAGGCAACTCGCAATTTTTCATAACTCCAGTTCCAAGGAATATGACACCCTTTCTGACCTCCACAGGCGCTAGGCATACACATGATACACAGACATACATGTCATCAAACACCCATACACACAAAATCAAAAGAAAATTTAAATCCACCCCACCCCCAAAAAACAAAAAGAGAAAAAAAAATTACAAAGATGTATAGTTTTTTTTCTTTCCAGGTATTTGTTATTACTCTAAAGAAAATTACCCTGAAAACAGACCCATATATTGCTTTTAGGGATTTTTAGAAGAGATATTTTTATGCCTTTTCTTTCAGCTTCTGCATTATTAATAGGTAAAGGAAAAGAGAATAAAAATTTCAAAAAAACATTGTTATTTTAAATATTTATAATTTAAAACTAAATTTGGATGTTTCTGCCTTCTCTGTGTGATAAGTTGAAATCACACAGATAATACAGATATCATAATCTTTACCTAAAATCCAGCTAAAATGGGGGAGGTGTCTCACCTCTGTAATACTAGCACCTGGCAGACTGAGGCAGGAAGGTTCTTTGACAGAAATTGCCATGGGCTATGTTGTTTAGTGAGATGCTACCTCAAAAAGCCAAAACAACTGAAACAAACAATAAACCAACTAAGCTCCCCCAACCTGCCCTCTTCTTGGAAAAGCCCAGGTTATCCTGGGAACGTAGGGGCGATCCCTGTGCATCTATCTCAGTAGCCTTGTGGCAAAGTCAAGTTTTGCATTAAGCTGGGCATACTGTGAAAAGTTCTCTGGGTCCGTGTTGCCTTCAGGTTCATGCCATGTTTCACAAAAGCTTAAATTTCAAGCATCTTACAGATGTCAAGTCCATTCTGTAAATGCAGAGGAAGTATTGTGAGGGTTAATACTCTGTGGTCATGGCTACAGTTTCTCAGATTTTCTTTCTCCATCATTACTATTTAAAATTATTAAGCATGTTTGCATGAACTTTGAGAAAACTGTAACTAACCAAATGGTGTGTTCTTAAACCTTTCTTTCCTTAGAATCTATTGCATGGATGAGTTCTTTGGCTGTGGATGTAACTCAGTGGCAGAGCATATGAGTATCCCTGGGCTCCCTAAAGCTCAGCTTAGGATATTCCTCATTATACTGAAGCTAGGTGGATTTGCCTAGGATCAGTTTCCCCTAAATAATTCAAGATGGCCAGTGGCTCTCACGCAGTCATTTTTCCATCTTCAGTGAAGATTCTTGTTAAGATTTTAGCACTGTGTCAGAAATCCATCCTTTACCAGAGAGCCTAGAAGGAGCTGTGAACCCATTATACAGCTGTGATTCCAATCGCAGGTGAACCCGGGCCTCCTGCAGATGTGGATTCCTGTCCTCGAATCCCAGGACTTCCTGGAGTGCCAGGCCTCAGAGGATCAGAAGGACCTATGGGGGACCCTGGACAGAGAGGCCTGCCTGGACCAGGTATGAGCTTCCCTTGAGTTCACTGCCAAAATGAAAATCTAGATGTATTATCATATTGTTGTCCAAGAGGAATCTAAATAGCTCATGATAGCAAATCTGATAAACTTCCTTCCTCCTGTGTGTGTGGGTGTGTGTGTGTGTGTGTATACACAACTGGACTCTAGATTCACACATCCTTTCTATCCTGCTGTTGCACTTCTATTGAAATCTTTTAGATTTGGACAGCTTATGAAAGGTGTGCTTGGCAACCCCATAGCGCATCAGAGTAGGTGTCCTGCTCTCCTAAGCGCTGACTTGGTTTTATTTTTTTTAAAAGATTTATTTATTAATACATGTAAGTACACTGTAGCTGTCTTCAGACACACCAGAAGATAGTGTCAGATCTCATTACGAATGGTTGTGAGCCACCATGTGGGTGCTGGGATTTGAACTCAGGACCTTTGGAAGAGCAGTCAGTGCTCTTACCCGCTGAGCCATCTCTCCAGCTGGCTTGGTTTTAAACAGCACCAAAGCAACAACAACAACAACAACCAACAGAGCAAAGGAGAGCAATGGAATTAGAAGCAGAGGGTGCAGAAACAGCTTGACAGAAGAGAAAAGGAAAGGGGCCCCTCAGAAAATTGAGAAGGAAAACACAAGAATGTTTCTACCTGTTGGCAAAGGTGACATTGTTCCTGGAACTGAGCTGATGAGAGTTGCTCGGTCACTGTCAGGGTAGGAGGACCGTCATCTGCACACAAACCAAACCGTCCTGGCAAAAAGGATTCTGCATGGCGTTTATTTTCTTCTCGCACATCCTGCCCACATTGGGTAATTCATGCTGAGCTAGGGAGCCCTGGGCGTCTGGAAAGCACAGATCTCTTCAGACCAGTGGCAGTGGCTTTGAGCATCTGTGTGCCCAGTACCAGAAGGAGGCTCGGGGCCAGCGCCTCTTCCTTCCTCCACTGCCTGACTGTGACGTGGTTCTTTTCTGGGAAGTGCCAACAGCTGTGGAAGTGGAATGGAATCTTGTGTCACTTGTTTTCTTACTGCCCTAGAGACCAGAGTAGCCTGGGAGCGGGCTTCTCATTACTCACTGTTGGATCTCCACAGGGTTTGGGGTCATGAGCGGTGTCTGCTAAATCCTTGATGGAGAGGGATACCTGATGTCCCAAGTGTCCACTGCAGTGTAGAGAAACCTCTCTCAGCCTAGTGCTGTTGACTTGGGGACCAGGTCGCCTGCTCTGTGAAGGGCCACTCATTGTGGGGAGTTGAGTAGTGTCCCTGATCTATCCTAGTATTGAGTATTAGATGCCTAACCTTGTGACAGCCAAGAATGCTTCCAGATGTTATCAAACATCCCCCTGGGGAACAGAAACACCTAAGGTTGAGAACTGTTTGTGGAAGGACAGGGGGTTTTTGGAAATCTCTGTCTCTCTCACATACACATATACACACACATACACATATATATACACACACATACACACACACACATACACACACAAGCGCTTGCTCCATCTCCCCTTTTTCTTTCTTTCCTCTCTCAACTTCCTTTATGTTATTTTTGTATGTTTGTTTGCTTGTTTGTTTTTGAGGCAGGGTTTGTGTAGCCCTGGCTGTCCTGGAACATGCTTTGTAGACCAGACTGGCCTTGAAATCACAGAGAGATTCCGGCCTCTGCCTCTGGAGGTGTGTGTCACCAGGGAGGCTTGGAAAGTGCTTTCTGCACAACCATGAGAAGCTGAGTTGCATCCCCCAAAATCCATGTAAAAGAGTGGAGAACAGCAGCCAGTGTGCCTGGATCCCAGTGCAGGGAAGCCAGACCCAGTTAGGAGCCCTGGGGCTTGTGAGACAGCCAGTCTGGAAAGGCAGGGAGCTCCAGGTTCCGTTATAATCCCTGTCTACAACCCAAGTGGAGGGTGACTGGAAGAAAAATGATTGTCAAGGAAGACTTCTGATCCTACATACTCATGCACAATGATACACATAAGCAGGTGAACACACACACACACACACACACACACCTCAAAACAACAACAAAACCAGCAAACTTAGAAAAACAAAGTAAACACAGCTGGCTGTGTATCTGACCACCCTTACTTGTGCACGTTTTTAAAGAGCCTGTCCCATCACTCTGTTTTTGCTAACTGCTGGTCTTAACATGACACCAGTTCTGTGTCATTACATATTTTCTGACAGTATCTTCTGTGGTAGCTGCAAAGTATTGCATTATTTGATTAGGCCATAACTCATTTAACCACCACTTTCATGAATTATTTATTAACTGTTTTGCTGCCAACACTCTGCAAGAAATACAAGAATCCAGCTAGGCCCTGCGCTCAGATCAGCAGGCCTAGGAAAAGTGAAGGTCCTGACAACTGCCCTGAAGTCCAAAAGGCTAGCCTGGGCAACTGAACTTACCTGGAGATAGGAGAGAGCCTGGGATTTCAAGCCTTCTGGAACTTCAGAATCCCTCCCTTTACCCTCCTCCCTGGGGAGCTTTTAAAAGCACATATTGCTGGTCCCAACCTAGACTTTCTGACTTCTCAAGTGTAGACTGGACTGTGAGGTTCATGTTTCTTAGCATTCTGGGTGCTGCTGCTGTTACTTTTCAGTCTGATAAGACACTCTTAAAGCACATCTGCCTGGTTGATGAGCATTTCATACTTAAGCATCCATGGTTATATCAGAAGGGAAGTGTGAGGGCTACGAAGGGACACTGACATTTGACTGCACTGGCTCTCAGTCTCCTCACACAGAGGCTGATTGCGAGACTTGTTAGTTAACTGTCATCAATGACATCACAAAGCAACAGAATGGGCAGTAAATCTGTTTGTTACGGTTACTGCAGATATTGGTTCCTTAATATAAATTCCTTGGGTACTATTTATGGTATTAAGAGTCAGCAGAAGGAGGCTGGAGAGATGACTTAATGGTTAAGTGCTTGCTGCTGGGAGGCAGAGGCAGATCTCTGGGTTTGAGGACACCATGGCCTACAGAGCCAAGTTCCAGGGCAGAAAGGGCTACACAGAGAAACCCTGTCTCAAAGCAAGCAAGCAGGCAGGCAGGCAGGCAGGCAGGCAAACAAACAGAGTTATGAGGACCAGAGTTCATATCCCAGCACCCATACTGGATAGCTCAAAACCACCTTTAACTCCATCTTTGAGAAATTCCTCTTGAGGAATCCATATACTAGTTACTAGAGCAAAACCCAGGCAGAGCCTGTACTGGAGCAGCCCAGGGAAATGCTCTAAAGGGAAGGAGGGTTTTAGAGTCACACAGGGCAGGAAGTGACGTCTGCCGCCCCTCATATTGCTAGCTTGCCAAGCCCAGACCCTGCAGCCTTCTTCAGGGCAGGGCTGATGATGCTTGATGGGACCGGATTTGGACTGGTTATTTGTCAGTCCCTTTGTTTTCTGGGTTCACCCCTGTCACCATCAGCAAAGGAATCCTACCTCCCATCTCCTTTGGCTGAAGGGCGGGTGTCCAGCTATGTTCCTATTTGCTCAGGTGCTTGTAGCAAATGAACAGAGCGAGAGCTATACAAACACCCCATCCCTCTGGAGGCTCTGGAGGGAAGTCTCAGGTTAAGGCAGCCACAGGTCGGTTTCTTTTGAGAGTCTTTTGCCCGTGGCAGCCTTCTCTCTGTTCCTATCAAGATCCCAGTCCGACTGGGTTTGCCTGCCCTAAGGACCTCAAGTTGCCTTGAGAATATTATCTTTAAAGATACTGTTGCCAAATACAGATGTTCTAAACCACTGGGGGTTAGGAATTCAATGTGAATTTGGAAGACGGGTGGTATACACCAGGCAGTGATAAACTTATTCAAGGAAGGACAAGTATCATCTAGGAACATGGAGAGGGTAAATTAGTCAGCAAAATGGGTCTAATGGCATAAACAGCCACACATGGATGCTATCATGACCCCACTGCAGTTAAGGAACTGGAGGAAGAAAAAGGATACTAAGCAGTTAAAATACTGTGCAAGAATAGTGTGGCTATGCCAAGATCCACAAGGATCTATCTGAAGCTTGTTAAGAGCTGAGGCAGGGGGATGATGGTCCCTTGCTTTCAGGTATGTGCCCTCCATGCCTGCTGAAGTCTCTCTCTCCCTCCTGGAGTAAATGCATCCTGAGCCATATATGGTTGCTATGAAGACTCAGGTGATAATTCGTATGAAGGGGTTAGCTTGAAACCAGTACATCATAAACCCTTGACAACTTATCCATTCTTGGAAATCAAATGCTAAGCTGGGCAGTGGTAGCATACCCTTTAGTCTCAGCACTAGTGAGGCAGAGATTTGTGGATCTCTGAGTTCGAGGCCAGCCTGGTCTACAGAGCAAGTTCTAGGACAGCTAGGAGTACACAGTGAGACTCCCATCTCAAAAACAACCACCAAACACCACAAAAAAAAAAAAAAAAAAAAGAATCCTAATGCATAATGCATTAAACTCATTCCTCCACTCCCCCATCCAGATTTTAAAAACATCATCATGAAAGAATATTTGAACATAAAGGCATTATATGTTCAATGTTTTCTAAAAGCAAAAAATTCAAACCCCCAAATCAAACCAAACCAAACCAAAAACCAACCAACCAACAAAAACAATAATGAAGAAAATGCGGTAACTTTCAACACTTCCCTCATCTAGAGCTACAGATATGACCTAACTTTTTACTTGACCATGTCATAATCTAGGTCAATTTGTTATACCTTTCAGGACTTCCATTGCCCCAGTTGCTTGGTGGAGGTCATAAGCCAATGCCATGCACTTGGGTAGACTAAACGAGTAGACCCAATGTCATCAAAGGGGGGAGGAGGCTGAGTCATATCATGGGATGCACAGGCTGTAGTCACCACTACCACCATGAACTTTCCTGCAGGGTGCAAAGGAGAGCCTGGCCTGGATGGCAGGAGGGGCCAGGACGGCATCCCTGGATCTCCGGGGCCTCCAGGACACAAAGGTGACACTGGAGAGGCGGGCTGTCCTGGAGCACCAGGTAAAAGTTCCCTTTCTTCTCTCTCCTCCACCACTGCAGTCTTTGCTGTTAGCAGCGTCTAATGTGGATACACACAGTTTTACCTTGAATACCAGCTCTGCAACTACCAGGAGGGCTTTTCGTGTTTTCTCTTTTGCTAAGAAAGCCCCAATCACCCAGGAGGTGTTTTTATCCTTAGTAAATGTGTGGGAGGGGCTCCTAAGACACCCCTTTTCCACATAGAGGTGAAAATCTTGGACTGCTTTGAGCCTCTCTGATGAGTCTATTTGCATTTGCCCTGCACACTTCCTCCCATGTGCTTAGTGTGCATGTGTGTGTGTGTGTGTGTGTGTGTGTGTGTGTGTGTGTGTGCGCTCACGCACATGTATGAGCATGGTGGCTCTTCTGCGCTTGCTCTCCACCTGGTTTTTCATGCTAGGTTTCTCACTGAGTCTGGAGCTTGCTAACTGGCTAGGCTGTCTCAGCAAGGAGTTCTGAGTATCTTCCAGTCTCCACCCCACCAACTCTGGGTTCTGGATGTGGTGGACTTTAATAGAGTTCCCGGGGATCTGGACTCCTTGTTTTGCTTAAAGTGATACCAGCCCTATGTGGGTCACTGGTATTCTGCATCATTTAGGGAAATTGACAAGGAATGGAGACTACATGTTTAATTCTGAAGCAATTAAAAACATGTATTTTCAGTTCTCAGTTGAGATGTCAGCCTTGTAGAAGCACAAAGGCTTTGCTGGAGGAGTTGTTTTTTGTGTACTATAGACAGGGGTAGGCTGGAGGGGCAGGCTGTGTCCTGCTTCCCCCTTTCCTGATGTTGAAACAGAGATACTCAAAAAGTGCTTATTAAATGTGGGCTTTGTTAAATCTTTTCTTTTCTCTAGGCCCCCCTGGTCCAACTGGTGATCCTGGACCCAAGGGGTTTGGCCCTGGATACCTCAGTGGCTTCCTCCTGGTTCTCCACAGTCAGACAGCTCAAGAACCAGCCTGCCCTGCGGGCATGCCTCGGCTCTGGACAGGGTACAGCCTGTTATACATGGAAGGACAGGAGAAAGCGCACAATCAAGATCTTGGTATGGATACCCCAAGAGTAAGCTGTCATGTGCTATATGGGGGTCATTCCTGCTGTGGCTCAGAGAACAAAACCTAGGAGTTGATCTTACAGATTCATCAACTTCTTAAGTACTAATCTTCTACAGCTTTACAAAAAACAAAACAAAAAACAAAACCCAAAAAACAAAAGTCCTGTCATCCTAATCCTCTTGATCCTATTAGGTGCCACAGGGGCTTATTCTGTGCCTGGTTATTATTTACCTATTTATTACTGTTTTTTTTTTTGTTATTGTTGCTGTGGTGGTGGTGGTTGTTTTGTTTTGTTTTGTTTGAGACATAGTTTCACTATATAGCTCTGGCTGACCTGGAACTGTGTAGAACAGGCTGGCCTCAAACTCACAGAAACCTATCTGTCTCTGCTTCCTAAGAGCTGAAATTAAAGGTGTAGGACACCACAAGCACGAACCTTGATTGTTCGTTTTGTATTCCCTTTTAGTACTCCTTCTGCAGTGGAAGTGATGTAGCTTTGCTATAGAATGTGACTTTAGTAAATGTAAATTATTTAATTGGGCATGAGGAGTCCCCATGATTCAGTATGGAGTAGTTGAAGGCAGAACTTACTGGGTTATGCTATAGAACTGGCAAGCATGGCTTTTAACCCCGTTCTGTTTTGTTTGGGACCACAAGACTTGAAGCATCAACTCTCCGTGGTCCTTCCCATCTTTCAACAGCAGATTTGCAAACTGCAGAACTCGATGTCAAGGCATATGATGACAGTGGGAGGGATGGTGGAGACAGGGAGCATGTCTGCCAGTCGGGGCAGTGGGCAGCTAGGTGGGTCTTACAGCCAGGCTGGTCCCTATCTAGTAAGAGGAGGACGATGTGACAGGCCGATAAGTGACAGATGTTCAGATGCCCCGTCTTTATTTTCTGCTTGGAACTGCCACCACACTGCCTTCCTTGGATGCCTAGATTCTTTCAGGATGGGGTGGGGGGGTGGAAAGAAGAAGGGATGTTTGTCTTGAGCCTGCTTTCTCTCCTCTCCTAATATCAGGACTTTGTTGCCCTGGTTGGGTTGGAACACTATCTGAAAGTTCTGTAGAACCCCTCGGTAAAACCGAAGCCCCTTAACAAGAAAGTCGAAGCCCACACCCTGTGGTCTGAAATATCTCCAGATACCAGAAGATGAAGTCACACAGATGCACTCTCCCTGGCTCCCACAAGCCACCACTGAGCTCTGAGCTGGTGCTCTGGGCCTCTGGCTCTCTCCATCTCAGCACCTTCTTTGAATGGTCACCACCATCTCCAAACCTGGTTCCATCTTTTTCATCTTGGATATCTCAGCTTAGAATAAAGTCTAAGTCATCCTTATGGGAGTTTTGGGCAACCCTCACTTCTCAACCACAGGGCTTCTCTGTCTCCTCAGTGACCATTTGTTTGCTCCTTGGTCCTGAGAAGACCTGAGAAGACCTGAGAAGAAGAATATCTGTGCTCATCTCTAGCCCTGGGTGGGTTGTTGGGCTCCCAGGAGAGGGATGGATGATGGACGCTGGTCCACAGATCAGGGAGGTGGCCAAAGCGGCAGTTGGCTCTGGCATGGTTCTCCACAGGTGTCTGTGGGAGTCACTGGCTGCTTGCACACAATAGTCTGCTCATATACTGTGTATCTTCTCTCCAAGGTTTGGCAGGTTCCTGCCTTCCTGTGTTTAGCACGCTGCCCTTTGCCTACTGCAATATCCACCAAGTGTGCCACTATGCCCAGAGAAATGACAGGTCCTACTGGTTGTCCAGTGCAGCTCCTCTTCCTATGATGCCACTCACAGAGGAAGAGATCCGCCCTTACGTCAGCCGCTGTGCAGTGTGTGAGGCCCCAGGTCAGGCCGTGGCTGTCCACAGTCAGGACCAATCCATCCCACCGTGTCCGCAGACATGGAGAAGCCTCTGGATTGGATACTCCTTTCTGATGGTGAGTCTCCCGTCCTTGAATCTTATTCCTGTCTAGATAGTAGTACTGTGTAGAAACCAGAGGATACGAGGTCATCCAAGCTACTGCCGACTATAGACTGCTGAGATTTAGGGCCATCATTATTGCTTTTATCTTTTCTCATCAATTATTCTTTTGGTAAGCCTGGTAGATGGATTTATTTCAGCCATCAGTGGAATTGGCTCTACTTCACATGCACACCCCACACACTTCCTACCGATCTTCGGCAGATTATAAATTGCTCTTTATGGAGCGACTTAAGAATTTTAAAGTAGAGCCAGACCTGGGCATGCCAGGTCTGTCCTGATTCTGTCCTGGTGGTCTGGAGTACCTGATCCCTAATTCTTTCTTTTCTCGGTAGCACACTGGAGCTGGGGACCAAGGAGGAGGGCAGGCGCTGATGTCACCTGGCAGCTGCTTAGAGGACTTCAGAGCTGCACCATTCCTTGAATGCCAGGGCCGGCAGGGAACCTGTCACTTTTTTGCAAACGAGTACAGCTTCTGGCTGACCACTGTGAACTCAGACCTGCAGTTTGCCTCTGGCCCGTCACCAGACACCTTGAAAGACATTCAGGCCCAGCTGAGGAAAATCAGCAGGTGCCAGGTGTGCATGAAGCAGGGCTAAAGAATTCAAAGGATGCCAACAGGCATCAAGGCAGACATCCTATGGAGGACGAGTTTCCCCAGCTATTCCAGCAAACTCAGTGGTGCTTTCTCCAGACTCCTTCAGCCATGCCTTGTCCAGGCATGGTTATTCCAGGCCTCCTCCTCCTCTCCTCTACAGATCAAGCAAACACTGTACACGTGGAGTTGTTTGATCCCATCACCACATCCTTTTATTGAGATGATGGGAGAACAGGCTTTATTTGAACATGTGTTAATTTCCCAGAAAAGCAAGTGAATGACAAAGACCAGATTATAAACTTCATTTATTGGTCGACAGACTCTCAAACAACTGAAGTCAATTATTCTGTAATCCATTGGGCTTTTGGCTAGATTTTACAGGAAAAAAAACAATATAAATAGGCCAACAAATGAAGCGATGAAGTAGAGATTTTTCAGTGCTTCAAAATGATTCCCTCTTTAATCTATTTTTTTAAAGGCAGGCACTTTAAATAATTGTGAGACCATGGCCCAAAGAGGTTTTTAAAAAGGAGGAAGAAAAGAAAACCAACCTTTCTACACTGCCGGCATTAGCAGATCATTTCAAAGCAGAAATGGCTCATTATGCAGGAAGGCCTGCAGTCCTGTATTCCAGAGCCTCGACATTAGCATAAACACTTCACAGATGAATATAAAACATTATGTTCTCTTCTGAATTTTACAGAGAATGGAAATGCCTACTTTGGCAACCCCTTTGAAAAGTGGCAATTATAGAAAAAAATATATTCAATAAGGGATTAGGGGCCTAAAAGCTATTAATGAATATTAAGGTACTGATTCACAAAAATTGACTCCCCATCCCAGGGAACTTGCAAACAGACCACTTTTCCCCAGTGGGGGGCCAGCGTGTCCTCCTGCTAATGGGACTGACGCCACATGGGGCTTACTCAGGCAAGGAGAGCCTGATACAAAGCCACTAGCTCTCCTTCCCAGGAGAACCTGCAAGGCTCCTCCCTCCACATGGATAATGGCGACTCACTCCGGAAGTGACAGGGCTATCATTATGCACTTGGGAGAAAATTAAGGGCTGACTTAATTAAACTTAGGTAAGAAGATTCATTTATGTCAGGGTCACCCCACCAGGAAAGCATGGGGCTCTTTTGAACAGAAACAAAGATGATAGCCAATCTGAATTTTGTGTTCCTGTGATTTTTTTTTTTTTAAATGGGAGCATCTGTCTCTCCAATTTTCAAACATTCTTTATATTGTATTAGCATCATGGCAAGACAGCTGTTTGACACTGGTACTTAGCAGCTCCTGTACACGGACAGAATCCATGTCAATTTGCAGTGACTTTTCTGCATACCAAAAGGTCTGCGCTTGCTATCAAGTCGGGGATGCCTACAAATCACAAACTGAAAGGTTTGCTAGAAAAGATTTTTTTTTTTTGAAACTCACCTTCCTCAGCTAAAGTAAAATTGTCATTTAAATGGAAAGGAAGGATTTTTTTTTCTCTCCCCCTGAGACAGACACTCATGTCAGAGCTCACTTTTCAGTGCACTTAAGAATAATTGAAAGAAAAACTCAATTAAAAATTGGTTTCTGAGGCTGGGGAGGTGGCTCAGAGGCTGACAGCACTGACTGCTTTCTCTGAGGATCTGAATTCAGTCCTGGTACCCAGGTCAGCTGGCTCAGTCACCAGGAGCTCCAGTTCCCCTTTCTGGCTCCCACATGCAAAGACACACCCACAGACACACTCATACACATAATTAAAAACAAAAGTAAACAAGAGTATTTCTAAGGTGTATTTCCCTTACCATCAGTGATGAACTCCTTCATGCAGAATACATTTAGCATTTTGTTTTTCTGTAGGCTGTCTGTAGGATGGCAGTTTAAGAGAACTTTCTGATAAATAACATCTATTTTATTTTATATTATGTTTTAAGATGGCACCCCAGATTGTAGTTTGAGTTGGCCTGGAACTTGCTATATAACCCCACATTGTTCAATATCCTGGCAGCTGCCTGGATCTCCTGAAGTGCTAGAAGTCCAGCCTTTTAAAGAGAAACACGGTTTTTGTTTTTCTTTCAAGACATTGTCTCTGCTTGGCCTGGAACTCGCTATATAACTAGGGCTGAACGTCTCTGTTTTAACATAAAATATTTTCTTGATGTCACACAAGTTTTCCTATTGACTCATCTGATTTTAAGTTCAGTGCTGTGCATGTTAAATATTTTTGATGTCTGAAATCAAAGCCCATTTCTTCTTTATTTACATTACTCTTACGTTTCCAGAATCTATATCTATCATCCTACACCAGGCCTCCTGAAATTTCATCATGAACTTGGCCTGAGAACAAGTTCCAGGAAGAGTTGGCTGGGAATAGATGAACTGTTAGAACACACATGCATTGCCACATAATGTTAAACCGTTCAGCCTTGTTGTTAGAATATTAACATGCATGCTGGGGAATCCCCTGGGTATATGCCCAGGAGTGGTATAGCAGGATCTTCCGGAAGTGTTATGCCCAGTTTTCTGAGGAAGCGCCAGACTGATTTCCAGAGTGGTTGTACCAACTTGCATTGGTTGGAACTGGAAAATAGCATCCCAAGTGAGGTAACTCATTCACAAAAGAACACAGATGGAATGCAGTCATTCCTAAGTGGATATTAGCCCAGGAGCTCTGAATAACCAAGAGACAACTCACATGTCAAATCATTCCCAAGAAGGAAGGAAGGAGAGAAGTGGGAGGGGGTTGATTGGGGAATGGGCGGAGGGAAGAGGGCTTATGGGACTTACGGGGAGGGGGGAACCGGGGAAGGGAAAATCATATGGAATATAAACAAAGAATATAGAAAAAACCAAGAACATTAACATGCTTCAAGTAAGTTATGACTAGTTGAAATAGGAGGGCAATTTGGCTACTTAAAATAGTGAGCCTGAAGGAGTTCAAAGTACAAGACCCCCACGATCCTCCTGTGAACAGCACAAGGATTACTGATGCATTTAGAAATGGTCCAGAAGGCTAAACAATAGGAAAAGCATTCTTGAGACAGAAGAGCGTGTAGTCTTAAAGATATTTCTCTTTCCACCTGGCTGTATATCAATGTTTTTGGAGCAGCCTTGCTCAGTGGGGACCGTGAACCAAGCTTTGCATTTATCCTAATCCATGACTGTGATGGTCTTATCTAAGCGTCCTTTTCAAGACCTCCACCCTTCGCTGGCTGGAATGTGCCTAGATCCCTATGGGAATTACCTTGAGGCTCCATACTAGAGCACAGATGGGGTGTTTCCTTCTGGCTTCTCGTTCTCGGTAAGTGGAAGCCACCCGGCATCCAAGCTTCGTGAAGTCGCCTCTGCAGACTGAACCTCACGTCCCCACCCGAGTGGGTTGGTCTCCCTCTCCATGCTTCTAGCTCTCACACACATGTCCACCTAGCCTCTCACAGGAGATGTCTCCAGTTTGGAATTCCACTCATCCTCTAAGTTCCATCCAAGTTAGACTGTTTGTTATCTTTTGGCTTAAAAATCCTGAATGACCGCACTGCCTGTGGAGTCCAAAATGACTTCACACAGGGTAAGAGGTCCATTGTGAGCTGAGGCTCATTGTTGGAGAGCCTCTTGTGAGCATAAGCTGCACACGGCTCTGCGGACACTCACATACCTTTGTGTCTGGGGCTCGACTTTGTGCTGTCAGCATCCTCCCCAGGGTTCACCTAGGTAGACACACATTGGTGCTAGCACAATGGATTAGTGACAGGTATATGAACTTCCCAAAGAGATTGGGGGCTGTCTCCTCTCCATTACTTCTCTACTGTCTCTGGACACTTCTTTCATTCCGTAGTTAAAAACTGAAGCCCTTGAGGGGCAGGGACCATGCTTTGCTGGTGTCTGGATGCCCATCAGTAGCACGCAATGAGCTATTATCGGCTTGATTGTTTCATTCAGTGACAATTTCCTAGGCCTTGGTAAGCCTTTGATGCACAACTCTGCAAATAGGATCACATTGGTAAAAGGGTGACCAGCATAAGCCTGCCTTACTTCAGAATATCAGAAAGTTAAACATAGCTACACTCCCATAATCTCTTAATACAATTATTACCGCAATGCCAATTGGCAAGCACCGACCCTTCCTCACTCCACAGTTAATTACTTCTCTATGAACTGAAATTTCAGAAATGACGAGATTCGCTCCTAGATTTGGCAGAAAGAAGATCCTCTGTGGAAGTGACACGAGGATTCAAGCCGCAATCTGCATTTCCTCAGGATTTAAGGGCTTCTTGGCATCAAGGCCCTCTACGCTGTCTGTGTGTTTTAAGCACTTAGAAAAAGTCGTCAGAATGGCTCATGAGAGCTGTAGTTCATCAGAGTCTCCTTGGCACTTCCTGCAGGTCACCACAAAACAGACCATTCTCCTTCCTGATCAGTATTTCCATGAGCCCACTGGAATAATTTAACAGGTGCCCCTCTGATTTGGTATGGCTGTCAGAATAGTGGAAAAACGAGGACTTGTGAATGGGTTGGACCCAGATTTTAATCCAGCCGCATCCCCCTTCAGCTGCATTGCCATGGGTGAGTTCTGCTAAACTGCCCTCATCTATAAGGTCAGACATTGCACTCATGCTGAGAATTTAAGTTGGATTATTATCTACTTAGTAGGTAGTCACCCTTCACTAAGCATGGGCATGTCTTCTATTTAAAATAAGGTATTTTAATATGAAAATTATTTCTTGCTCCCCTCAACCCCCACAACAAAATTACATGTTGATTCTCATAGCATATAAATTACTGATTAGAATTATTTATACCTAGCCAGTTCTTAATGTCTCCTTTATATCTAGTCACAAAGTCACTGTACCACAAAAAGTATCCCAATTTCCTGCAGGGACATTATGAGTAAGGTCTGCAGGGAACAAACAATCCACATAAAAAAAAAATCAGCTTTCTGCAACGGTCACTGCTATTATCTGCAAGGAACTCTGCATAGTGCATTTTAAGCTATGACGTCTGCCTGACACGTCCACGCGAAATGCTTGAATTTTATGGTGCTTCAATATTTAATGATTCGTTGGAAAAATGTGAAACATGGCCATTAAACTGCATCCATTTCTCTAAACCATGGTTTTAAAGTAACAGATTTTTATCACATAACTTTTGCAAGATGCCTGACCTACTACTGAAGCATAGATATTTGCTGTATTGTCACATACGATGTGGTTCATTATATATAAAATTCTGTGGCGGCTTCCAAGACCACTGTTGTTGATGAATGTATTTTCCTCTAAGCTAAAGCAGGCTTCCTCTCACATGTGTGTGTGTGTGTTCTTGTCTACAGACACATGTATGAAGTTGTCTGTATGTATGTGTTACATGTATGTAGGAACAACCCAAAATGGTTCTTCCTCAGGTGCCATTAGAATGAAAAAATAAATAAAAAGGAAAAGAAAATTACTGCTTATAGGTATGGTAGAGAAGAAAGCTTATTACAAATGATTATGTGAGAGATCATAGCCAGAGACTGGGACATTTGGGAGAGTCCAAAGTAGACGTGACCAGACTGAAATGGGCCATGGGAGAAGGGGAGGGTAGAGAGAGGAGGAGGGCAAGGGAGAGGGGAGGGCCAGGCAGCCAGGAAGCCCAAAGGTACAAAGATATGAGTAACCTGAATAATTGGATTATACAGGGAAGAGCAGCCCTGGCCATTTGAGCTGGAAAGTTCAGGGCAAGGGGTATGCCAGGCAGGAAGGCCCTATAATAGGTAAGGACTGAGAGACACAGGGAGAACCTGGCTGCCAGCATCCGCTGTATGTGAAGTAGGCGCCTCAGCCAGGTTTGAATCCTAACACCATCTATCTTATTTTTTGAGACTGCTTCTTCACTGGCCTGAAACTCAACAAGCAGGCTAGCTTGTTGTCCAGGGAGCTCCAGGTACCGATCTGTTTCCCTGTCCTCAACACTGGGATTACTAGCATGAGTCACCAAGGTCTGACTGCTTTAATGTGGGTTCTGGGAGATTTAGGGCATCCTCGTGTTCTCAAGGCAGACACTCCTGACTGAGATATCACCCTACCACCTCCACACTCTTATTGTAAATCTACCCTGTAATGTGGTCTACCCTTAGCACTGACTTAGGAGGAAAAGCAAGGTGATCTGCAGAAGTGGGGAGCCAGGGCTGGGAAGAGTAAGATGTTGAGGATCTGTGAAGCATAGTTCTCTATTCGGCGCTGGGTGGGGAAAAGAAATGAAACCAGGCCTGGCAAGAGGGCTGCGTCAACTACAGGCAGCGCAGAGGGCAGTATGGCTCTCAGCCTCCCATTGGCCTCAGTTGTCATGCTGGCTAAGTAAGATGAGACTGTCTACTTGCAAGGTTATCTGTGGGGCTGAAGGTGTGAAGGCCGACTGTAGAACTATACAATGTAAGGCAGTGTTATTTGTCCCTGTGCTATGAACTTTACATTGCTATGACGAATGCCCCAGAGAAACCACTTAAAACTACAGTTTATTTGGCCATGCTTTCAGTTCAAGTGTGGCTGGATAAACTGGGGTGTGAAGAGGAGTCTCATAGAGTGGGAACAGGTAGCAGAGGCCGCTCACCTCACGGTGGCTAAGAAACAGACCGAGAGCGACCGAGCCTGGCTGAAGCCCCCAAGCACATGCCTGGACTGGCTTAGTCCAACTAGGGTCCGCCTCTGAACATTCCCGACACTTCTCAGTAGCAACGCAAGCCTGCAACATATCAGCCTGAAGCGGGGGACACGGTGAAGAGAAGGGGCATTTCGTATCCAAACTGCAAGTGTGCGCTGCTAGGCATGGGAAAATAGGGAATATTTGAAAATGGGTGATAAAATGTCACACTGGTCTCAGAGAAGCCAGTTTGCTTTAGATAGATATAACTAGGCATCGAGAAGATGGCGCAGTTGGTCAAGTGCCCATGGCATGGGAATGATGATCTTAGTTTGGCTCCCCAACACCAGTGTACAATCAAGCTTAGAGCGGTTCTGCATGTCTTACCCTAATACAGAGAGGGGTGGAGTCAGGTGGATCCTTGAACTCTGGCTAGGCAGTCTATGCTCATCAGAATGCCTGGTTCAGTGAGAGACCTTGCCTCAAAAAATAAAGTGATGATAGTGGAGGCTGGAGAAGTGGCTAAGGCACTGGCTGCTCATTTAGAGATGAACCGAACCAGAGTTTGGCTCACAGCATCCATGTTGGGCAGCTCACTGGTTTCAAGAGATTGAATGCCCTCTTCTGGTCTCTCTGGGCACTTTTACACACACACACACACACACACACACACACACACACACGCACACGCACACGCACACGCACACGCACACGCACACGCACACGCACACACACACACACACACACA